>NC_058518.1:57222646-58472646 GCF_904849725.1 Hordeum vulgare subsp. vulgare
TGGCTTGCTTCAGGGCCATCTTTTTCGGCCTCTTGGACCAGAATTTGTCCCCCTTCTGAAATGGCATTTTTATTATGAGAATCATAGTTCAAGTAAGTCGGAAGGAATAAAGTAAAAACGGGTTAAGTTTTTTACCTTTGGCGCCGGGTTGATCTTGCAAAACGGCTTAAGACCTATTTGGCCACACTTGGCCAAGGGCTCACCGGTCAACTTCTTGATGATGGATACGATGTCGTTTTCTATCAGTGATGTACGGAAGTAGCACTAGGGATGGTCCAAGGTTCCATCAAACTCACACATTAGGCCATCCCGGCGACTTAACGGGAGGATGCACCATTCAACCCAGCAGCGGATCAAATCGACCCCAGTAAGGCCGTTGTTTGTCAGAGATCTTAACTCGGATAACACTGGGATAAAATCTGACTCCTCTTCTTCAGTAATCTTCTCTGGGAGTTTGAAGTTTGTCGGAAGACGTTCCTCCCTATAGCCAAGGAGCTTGTTCTCACCCTCACGAGAAGTTTCCTGGCAGTAAAACCAAGACTCGCCCCAGCCTTTGGGATGGCTTGGCATGGCGAGTGACGGGAACGGATTGTCCCTGCAGCGTCGAACATTGACGCCTCCAAGTTCCAAGCTTGGGCCATTGGAAAATTCTGTCTGGCGATTCAAATGAAAGAAATACCAGAACAAAGGAACTGAAGGTTCCATCCGCAAGTAGGCTTCACAGAACACTTGGAACTAACATAAATTCCTCATCGAGTTAGGCCCTAAGTCTTGGAGGCGGACATTCATGAAGGTCATGGCATCTCTGAGGAATTTCGATCCTAGCGGCTTAAATCCCTGTTCGAGGTGCTCAACAAAAACAACTATTTCGCCTTCCTTCGGGTTGGGAATCTCTTCTCCAAACCCGGAACGCCAACCGATAACCTCTTTCGGGTCAAGATTCCCCGTCTTCACACAGTTGTTGAGAGGTTAAATAGGTTAGGGGTCCAACTCAAAAACTGATGACGATTTCGGGTATTATGGGGTTGATCCAGACCCAACGGTCACGACCGCCGGGTTCGGGTCTGGGGGGAGTTTCTGGCTTGGTTGTGTGCACTGTGTAGAGGGGCTAGGCGGAGATGAGAGGAAAAACGGGCAACCTGGTGACAACGTTTAAAAATACTGAAACGTCTCACGTTTGACCGGCTATAGTGTCGCTATAGGTTTAACGGTTCGGGTAGCATACGGACTCCGATTGCAATGAAATTTGACAGGCAGCCTTCCTACATTAAAATTAGACCACACACCAAGTTTCAACCCAATCCAAGAAAGTTTTATACACACTTTTAAAAACAATATTCAAATGATATCGCGGGCGCAATGGGGATGATGCGAATGATGCGATGATGAATGCAACAAACGAAACTAAATCATACAACGACAATGAAATAAAAGGAGAATCTTCTCGAGCGTCGCTTTCGGCTGTTACAACTCTCCTACACTAACAAGAGATCTCACCCCGAGATCTAACAATGAAAAGGGGAAGACAAAGAGCAAGAGCAATAGGTAAAACTTAGTTGCTTCCTGACAAATGAGTGAAACCAACGATCCTTGAAGGTTGCAAAGAGGTTGAAGAATGACATGAAGAACAAGCAAGAATTCAAACAAAATTTCGGCAGCACTTCGGTAGGAAAGTGGGAAAAATTTGATAAGATGGAAATACACTCCGCCAAATGAACAAACAAGGAAAGAACACGATCTTGACAAAGCGAGATGAAGGGTTGAAGAGAGCAACAACATAAAACCTCCGAAAGAAAGAATAGAAACTAGATCATTGGAAAGAGAAGAACAGGGAAGAAAAAGACAACTTCTACCGCATTTGAATTTGACAAGCATGCTAGAAGAAGAATTGAACGGAGTTGTTGGAAAACGAACAACGAAGAAGAACAAGCTTGTTGTAGACTAAAGAAAACCACTTCAAATAATGAGTTGAGAACCGGCCACTAAAGGAGACAAGGATTGCTTGGGAATAACAAGATATGCAAAACTTCTTACACCACAAGATATATTGAGAACTTGGACCAACGATAATCACCATAATAGGAACATTCCTTAAGAAAAGCTTTAGGTGAATTCCAAGCCAATATAACTTCAATGAAGAAATCCTGGTTTGAAAATATCTCATGATCAAAGAATTGTGGGGTTTACTTATCTCATTCTTGAAACCAATTCTCTTCGTGACTCCTGTTAGGGCATATTTCTCCCTAAGTGGTTTTGGTGATTGATGACAACGCATGTGCGGACTAATCGTGTGCATTGAGCATTTCAGATCATTCATGTCTAGGCACAAGATGACTCGGTGCCCCTCGGAGTTTGTCAAAGACGGTTGCTTTCTACGTTTATTTTCGGTTGATTTGAGTCGTAGGAAAATCGTACTATTAAAAGGGGGTCCGTTTCAGAAAGGTTAGGGTGGAATCAACACATACACATATGTTCTTTTGCACCACCTTTGCTTCGCTTCAATGGAGCTCCACTTCGTTTCCCCCTACCTGTGCAAAGTGCGAGCGGTAGTAGTTTTTTTACTACCGTTCTCTGGCGGTAGTACCGTCCGGTACTAGTGGGTCAGACTTATGCACAACTGCAGTCTCAGCGATGGTAGGCATGGAAGTATTTTTTTTACTTTCGTGGTTGGTGGATCTACCATGCGGTAGTACTGCTCCTAGAGGCGGTAGTACTGCTCCTAGCGGCAGTAGTACCGCTTTGCTCGGGATGAGAGTGGGGTAATGGTTGGATTCTTCCCCCCACTATATAAATGTGTCTTCTTCCCCAAGAAGACTACCTCTTACCTCCCCAAGTTTCATTGTTGCTCCAAAGCTCATTTTCGCCCGATCTCTCTCCCTAGCCAATCAAACTTGTTGATTTTCTAGGGATTGGTTGAGAAGGCCCTGATCTACACTTCCACCAAGAGATATTTGATTCCCCCCACTAATCCCTTGCAGATCTTGTTACTCTTGGGTGTTTGAGCACCCTAGATGGTTGAGGTCACCTCGGAGCCACATTCCATTGTGGTGAAGCTCCGTGGTCTTGTTGGGAGCCTCCAAGCTATATGTGGAGATAGCCCCAACCTTATTTGTAAAGGTTCGGTCACCGACTTCAAGGGCACCACTAGTGGAATTACGACATCTCGCATTGTGTGAGGGCGTGAGGAGAATAGGATGGCCTTAGTGGCTTCTTTGTGAGAATTGTGCCTCCACATCGCTCCAACGGAGACGTACTTCCTGTCAAAGAGAAGGAACTTCGGTAACACATCCTCGTCTCCACCGATTCCACTTGTGGTTATCTCTTACCTTTAGTTTGTCCTTATTATTGGTGTGTTGTATTCCTTGCTTGCACTTGTTGTTGTTGTTGTTAGCATCATATAGGTTTCTCACCTAGTTGTTCACCTAGAGAACCTTTTGTTGATAACCCTAATTTGTTAAGAAAAGCTAAAATTTGGTAGTTGCCTATTCACCCCCTCTAGTCAACCATATTGTTCCTTTCAGTTGGTATCAGAGCCACGTATCTTTATTAAGGGTTTCACCACCCAAAGAGTATGGTTGACGATGGTGGGAGTGGGCATTAAGTGCCCGAGGCCGTGGAGTTGATTTCGATCACACGTAACGACTTGAATGAGGCTATGCCCTCACTCAAGACGTCCATGACGATCGAAGTAAAGTCCATGCTTAAAGAATTACTTGAAGGGATGAAGAATTCTCCCGAACCGTTGCTTTTGGCTAAACCCACCACATCGGAGTTGGAGGCCAATTCCGAAAAGGAAGTGGCTAGAGGTACTCGAACTTCTTCCCCTCTTGACAAGAATGGGACGGGAACCTTTGCCTTGGTTTTTCCTCCCCCGCGCTATGAAGGACCGGCCCCTACACCGCATATTAATAACCATGGTCCTCATCCAAAACTTGTTAAAGGTGATTTCGCTAATTGGGTCTTTTGCATCAAGTCTCATTTGAATCACAACTCAACAAATCTTTGGAGGATCATCAAACAAGGCTTCTACCGACATGATCCAAACAACTTCACTCCAAGAGAAGATGCGGACAATCAATACAATCATTCCGTGTTGTTCATCCTTCAATCCGCGGTTCCTCCTGAAGATCTATATCATTCGCACCCATTCACTCGTGCAAAGGATTGTTGGGAGCACATCTTGGTGTTGTACAAGGGGAGCTCAAGCATTCAACGATCCAACTTTGAAGTAGTACTTGATGAAGCCGATGAGTTTGTGATGCTAGAAGATGAGGATCCTCGTGATCTCTACCGAAGGGTGACCACTCTTACCGTTGTTGTCCAAGATCATGGGAGCAAGGCCACGGATGAAACTTGGATCAAGCACAAGTTTCTCAAGGCCATCATGCCATTCAACAAAGCCATGTCCTCCGTAATTCGTCTAAGGCCGGATTTCCACACCTTGACCTCAAGTGAAGTGTTGGATGAGTTCATTCCCATGAATATCACGAACAAGACCACCGGCAATGCTCTTGCTTGTGTCCGGTCAAAGAAAGCCTCACCCACCTTGCCTTGAGAGCCAAGGTCATTTCAGATGAAGAAGAGGAAGAGGAAGAAGAGGGCTGCCCCAAAGACACAAAGTATGCCTATCACGAGCACATGGCTCTTGTATCAAGGCAATTTTGGGGGCAACAAGAGAAACTCAAGGCCCAACTTCTCCAAGAACAACTCTAGTGGGTCCAAGAACAAGCAACAAGTGAGGACATGCTACAATTGCGATAATGGAGTCACTTTGTGGTGGATTGTCCTTATGAGAAGAGGGAAGATAATGGGGGCAAGCTCATTCGCAAAGACAAAGCCAAGTCTTTCCCAAGCAAGAACAACTTCACAAAGAAGACTCCTCCAAAGGGTTTGGTGGCCCATGAAGAGTACACCTGTGATGATGATGAGGATGATACAAGCAGTGAGGGGATGGCAATGGCTACCGTGGACATTGCCACCTCCTCCCCAAGGTGTCTCTCTTCGGCACCACCAACCAGAACCGCATCACGAAGTGCCTCATGGCCAAAGGTATGAATAAGGTAACCCCAAAATCAAAGCCACTATCACTAATACTCCTTCATTGTTAGATTATGTTGATGATAGTGAAGTAGCGGAGCTTGATGAGAATGAGTTTGACAAATTCTTGTGTAAGATCAAAGGTGAATCCAAGAAGCACTTTGTTGCTCTTTTGGAACAACTTGGTGAGGCCAATGATCTCATGAAGTCTCATGAGGATACTATCTCCAAGTTGGAGGGACATAGTCGTGATTACGTCGATGAGATTGCGGAACTATCCATTGCTCTAGAGGAAGAGTGTGGTCTTCGTTTGGCTCTTGAGGAGTCACACGATGTTGATCATGCTAAATTGCAAAAAGAGCTTGATCATGCTATTGTTCTTACCCGTGTGCTTAATTCCGAGAAAGTTGCACTTGGGATTGGCCATGATAGACTCAAGGAAGAATTTGACACACTTGAAAAGGCCCACAAGGTCTTGAAAGGTGTTCATTCCTCTCTTAAGGAGTCTCATGATCAACTCCAAGTAAAACTAACCAAGGAGATTTGTACTTGTCCCCCTTTCGTTCTAATTGATAATGCTTGCGCAACTAACCCTTGTTGTGAGCATGTGCATCTTGTGGAGGAGAATGCCAAGTTGAAAGAACAACTTGAGAAGGGTCTTTTGTCATGCATCCAAGGCGAGAAGAACCTAAATGACCTTTTGAGTAATCAAAAGGAAATTGTAGGAAAGGAGGGACTTGGGCTTGCACACAAGTCTAAAAATAAAAAGAAGAACAAGACCAATCAATCTCCTCCTCTCAAGGACGTTTTTGTCAAAGAGGGTGAGAGTACTCATAAGAAGATGAAGAACAAGGAAGGGGGTGGTAACGCCAAGAAGGGCAGAACCACCTCTACCAACAAAGCTGGCAACTTTAACCCCTCTTGTGTTTTATCCGTGCTAGTGATGGGCATGTTTATGCTAAATTTGTTGGTTCTTATTATGAGTACATTGGATGGGCTATTTGGGTTCCTAAGACCCTTGTTTCTAACATCAAAGGACCCATTCAAGAATGGGTACCTAAATCCAAGCATTGATCTCTTGTAGGAGTTTGCTTCTGGTGGAGTGTCATGGTTGCTCGATAGTGGAGCCACGAATCATATGACCAGGAGCAAGGACTTGGTGGTGGATGTTCATCCAATTCCATCTATGCCCACGCATGTTCAATTTGCTGATGGCTCAACATCTAAGGTAATGGGATTTGGCAAGGTGGTTATCTCTCAAGATTTATCTATAGAGAAGGTCATGCTTGTTGAGTCCTGATACGTCTCCAACGTATCTATAATTTTTGTTGGTTCCATGCTATTATCTTGTCAACTTTGGATGTTTTATATGCATGAATATGCTATTTTATATCATTTTTGGGACTAACCTATTCACTCAGTGCCTAGTGCCAGTTTCTGTTTTTTCTGAGTTTTTGACCTTTTTCACAAAAGAATATCAAACAGAGTCCAAATGGAATAAAACTTTCGCGATGATTTTTTGGACCACAAGAGACCCCCGAAGCTTTGGAAGAAGGCTAGAAGAGCCACGAGGGAGTCACAAGCCTAGGAGGAGCGACCCCCCTAGGCCACGCCTAGCAGGCTTGTGACCTCCTCGTGGGCCCAACCGACGTAATTCCACTGCCATAAATTCCTATAAATACAGAAACCCCCAAAAATAAACCTAGATCGGGAGTTCCTCTGCCGCAAGCCTCTGTAGCCACCAAAAACCAATCGGGAGCCCGTTCCGACACCCTACCGGAGGGGGAATCCATCTCCGGTGGCCATCCTCATCATCCCGGCAATCTCCATGACGAGGAGGGAGTAGTTCTCCCTCGGGGCTGAGGGTATGTACCAATAGCTATGTGTTTGATCTGTCTCTCTCTCGTGTTCTTGAGATGTCATGATCTCGATGTACCGCGGGCTTTGCTACTATAGTTGGATCTTGTGATATTCTTCCCCCTCTCCCTTCTTGTGATGAATTGAGTTTCCCCTTTGAAGTTATCTTATCGGATTGAGTCTTTAAGAACACTTGATGTATGTCTTGCACGTATCTATCTATGGTGACAATGTGATATTCATGTCAGTACTTGATGTATGTTTTGGTGATCAACTTGCGGGTTTCGTGACATCGGGAACCTATGCATATGGGTTGGCACACGTTTTGACTCTCCGGTAGAAACTTTGGGGAACTCTTTGAAGTTCTATGTGTTGGTTGAATAGATGATTCTGAGATTGTGTGATGCATATCGTATAATCATGCCGATGGATAACTGAGGTGACAATGGAGTATCTAGGTGACATTAGGGTCTTGGTTGATGTGTGTATTAAGGTGTTAATATAGTACGAACGCTAGGATAGATTGAACGGAAATAATAGCTTCGTGTTATTTACTACGGACTCTTGAATAGATTGATCAGAATGAATAACTTTGTGGTGGTTTCGTACCCGACAATAATCTCTTTGTTTGTTCTCCTCTATTAGTGACTTTGGAGTGACTCTTTGTTGCATGTTGAGGGCTAGTTATATGATCCAATTATGTTATCATTGTTGAGAGAACTTCACTAGTGAAAGTATGAACCCTAGGCCTTGTTTCCATGCATTGCAATACCGTTCGTGCTCGCTTTTACTATTAGCTACCTTGCTGTTTTTGTAATTTCAGATTACAAAAACCTATATCTACTATCCATATTGCACTTGTATCACCATGTCTTCTCCGAACTAGTGTGCCTATACAACTTACCATTGTATTGGGTGTGTTGGGGACACAAGAGATTCTTTGTTATTTGGTTGCAGGGTTGCTTGAGAGAGACCATCTTCATCCTACGCCTCCCGCGGATTGATAAACCTTAGGTCACCACTTGAGGGAAAATTGATACTATCCTACAAACCTCTGCACTTGGAGGCCCAACAACGTCTACAAGGAGAAGGTTGCGTAGTAGACATCAAGTCCCTTGCATACAATTTGCTTTCCGTTTGTCAACTTGCAATTATGGGCTTCGCCACATTCTTTAATCTTGATACCGTGGCCCTTTTGTCGAGCAAGACTCTTAAATTAGACTTTGTTGACATAGAGATCGCAATTTTATCCATGGACCCGGATACCCATGGATACCCAACCCAATTGGGCAAGGGTATGGAGCACATTTCTACCCATGGATCCGTGGATCTGGATACCCACAAACAGCTGGGTTGGGCGCAGTTATAATTTTTCCTCCATGGATATCCGATGGATACCCGTATGACACGTGATACCATATGGCAGTTTCACTAGACTAAGCAAATGCCCAACCCCAAGTCACCCACGATCACAAAAGCTCAAATCCTGACCCATGTTTCCTAATCCTGCAAAACCCCACCGACCTAATTATTAATCCTAATCTAAGTTAATTAACAATGATGAGTTAATTTGATTTTTGGTAAGGTTTAATGCTATTTTTTGTATACCCACGGAGCTCCATGGGTATCTAGATATCCAATGGGTTTGGGCATGGGCAAAATTTGTGCCCATTGATGGTTTGGTGGATGGGCAGAGGGTAGGAAGATGGGTCATGGGTTGGATTTGGACGAGGTCCACCCGCCCCAAACCCAACCTATTGCCATCCCTAGTTGGACATGACGAGAACAGTCTCCATGTCGTGAACTTTTTGGAGCGACCCACTAAGATCGCGACTTGTCTAATGGCTAAAGTTGATGTGGGTTGGCTCTAGCATCGCCCGCTAGCTCATGTCAATATGAGGTCTTTGTGAAGTCTCCTCAAAGGGGACCATGTTCGTGGACTAAAAAATGTGAGTTTTGCTAGAGACCGTGCCTACAGTGCTTGTATTGAAGGAAAGCTTCATGAAACGGCCCACCATCCCACGACCATCATCTATTCTAAGAGGCCATTGGAATTCCTTCACATGGATCTATTTGGTCCTCCATACTTTGATAGTCTTGGAGGAAGAAAATATTGCTTGGTGATTGTGGATGACTACTCAAGATACACTTGGGTATACTTCTTCAAGAGTAATAGTGAGACTCAACAAACCGTCATCGACTTTTCCAATGAAGCTCAACGTCAACATGAAGCAGACATATTGATGATTAGAAGTGAAAACGACACCGAATTCAAGAACTACACCTTGGATGAGTTCCTAAGCACCAATATTCGACACCCTATACCCCTAAAAAAATGGTGTGGCGGAGAGGAAGAACCGTACGTTGATGGATGCCGCAAGAACCATGATGGCGGAGTTCAAATCTCCGTACAACTTTTGGGCCGAAGCCATTAACACCGCATGTCATGCATCCAATCGTCTCTACCTTCGCAAAGGCTTGAACAAGACTCCATATGAGATTCTTACCGGGAACAAGCCCAACCTCAAGTACTATCGGGTGTTCGGTTGCAAGTGTTTCATTCTCAAGAAAGGTGTTCGTTTGTCTAAATTTGAAACTAGAGCTCAAGAGGGCATATTTGTTGGTTATGCTACAAACTATCATGCCTACCGTGTCCTCAACAAGTCCACCAGATTCATTGAGGAGACGTGTAACATAGAGTTTGATGAAAATAATGGCTCCCAAGTGGAGCAAAGTGGACTTTGTGATATAGGTGCTGAAATTCCTCGTCAAGCCATAAGAAGAACGGGAATTGGTCAAATACTCCCCATTGAGGAACCCCTTGTGGCCGAAGGAGAAGGACAATGACCTACTCAAGTGGAGCCATCACCCTCGCTAGACCCACACGCTTCCGAAGAACAAAGTGAAGGCCCTCAACCCGTTAAACAAGATCAAGGACAAGATCAGCCTCATGAAGATGATGATGCACCAAATGATGTCCATGATCATGATCAAGACTCCAAGTTTGCTCTAGATCAAGTGCAACCACAAGATGAAGGGCAAGCTTGTGGGCAAGCTCAAGACGGTTACCAAGATGATGAAGATGATGATCATCAATTACCTAGTCAGGAAATCTTGGAGCGCCGCACTGCCAAGGTGGCTTCCAGGCTCGAGCGTCGACAACATATCTTGGAAAATGTGCTTGGAAGCTTCAATAAGGGGGTAACTACTCGTTAACAATTATCAAAGTTTTGTGAGCATCACACGTTTGTTTTGTGTGTTGAACCCAAAAAGGTACATGAAGCGCTTGATGATGATATTGGCTTGAAGCCATGCATGATGAACTTAACAACTTCGAGCACAATCAAGTTTGGGAATTAGTGCCAAGGCCAACATAGGAACATAATGTCATTGGAACCAAATGGATCTTCAAGAACAAGCAAGATGCGAATGGCGTTGTTGTTCGAAACAAGGCAAGACTGGTGGCTCAAGGCTACTCCCAAGTCAAGGGTATCAACTACGGTGAAACATTTGCCCTTGTTGCTCGTCTTGAATCTATTCACACGCTGCTTGCATTTGCATCTCACCATGATTTCAAATTGCAACAAATGGATGTGAAGAGTGCATTTCTTAATGGTCCCTTGAGTGAGTTGGTATATGTCAAACAATCCTCGGGATTCAAGGATCCCAAGCTCCCCACTCATGTATACAAACTCAAGAAGGTGCTCTACGACCTTAAACAAGCCCCACATGCGTGGTATGAGTACCCTACCGGGTTGTTGCAAGTTTGTGGGTTTGAAATTGGGAAAATTGTTCTCACCCTTTTTACCAAAAGGGTCAACGGGGATTTGTTCATATGCCAACTATATGTTAATGATATTACTTTTGGTTCTCCTAACAAATATTTCAATGAAGAGTTTGCTGCACTAATGACCGAGAAGTTTGAGATGTCTATGATGGGAGAGTTTAAGTTCTTTCTTAGGTTCGAAGTCAAGCAAGGAAGAGAAGGAACGTTCATCAAACAAGCCACGTACAGTCAAGACATGCTCAAGAGGTTCGAGCTACATGACGTCAAGCCGGTCAAGTTTCCCATGCCAACAAATGCAAGCTTGAAAATGATCCCAATGGTAAAGCACTGGATCAAAAGGTATATCGCTCCATGATTGGACCATTGCTTTACCTTTGTGCATCTAGACCAGATATCATGTTGAGTGTGGGAATTTCCCCGCAAACCATCCCATGAACCGTCCCGCGATCCTCCCACGATCCGCTCTGATCTAGTGTCGAACGGACGGCACCTCCGCATTCAGCACACGTACAGCTCGATGATGATCTCGGCCTTCTTGATCCAGCAAGAGAGACGGAGAGGTAGATGAGTTATCCAGCAGCATGACGGTGCTCCGGAGGTTGGTGATGATCTATCTCACCAGGGCTCTGCCCGAGCTCTGCGGAAATACGATCTAGAGGAAAAACCGTGGAGGTATGTGGTCGGGCTGCCGTGGCAAAGTTGTCTCAAATCAGCCCTAATACCTCAGTATATATAGGAGGGAGAGGGAGGGACCTGCCTTGAGGCTCAAGAGAGCCCCAAGGGGTCGGCCGAAGGGGGGAGGAGGAGTCCTCCTCCAATCCTAGTGCAACTAGGATTGGAAGGTGGAGTCCTTCTCTACTTTCCCACTTCCCTTTTTTTTCTTTCTCTTTTATTTTTTATCTCTCCTGCGAATAGGGCCTCTTGGGCTGTACCACTAGCCCACTAAGGGCTGGTGCGGCACCCCTAAGGCCTATGGGATTCCCCCGGGTGGGCTGCCCCCCCGGTGAACATCCGGAACCCATTCGTCACTCCCGGTACATTCCCGGTAATGACGAAAACTTTCCGGTAATCAAATGAGGTCATCCTATATATCAATCTTCGTCTCCGTACCATTCCGGAAACCCTCATGACGTCCATGATCTCATCCGGGTCTCCAAACAACATTCGGTAACCAACCATATAACTCAAATACGCAGAAAACAACGCCGAACCTTAAGTGTGCAGACCCTGCGGGTTCGAGAACTATGTAGACATGACCCGAGGGACTCCTCGGTCAATATCCAATAGCGGGACTTGGATGCCCATATTGGATCCTACATATTCTCCGAAGATATTATCGGTTGAACCTCAGTGTCAAGGATTCATATAATCCCGTATGTCATTCCCTTTGTCCTTCGGTATGTTACTTGCCCGAGATTCGACCGTCGGTATCCGCATACCTATTTCAATCTCGTTTACCAGCAAGTCTCTTTACTCGTTCCGTAATACAAGATCCCGTGACTTACACTAAGTCACATTGCTTGCAAGGCTTGTGTGTGATGTTGTATTATCAAGTGGGCCCCGAGATACCTCTCCGTCACACGGACTGACAAATCCCAGTCTTGATCCATATTAACTCAACGGGCACCTTCGGAGATACCTGTAGAGCATCTTTATAGTTACCCAGTTACGTTGTGATGTTTGATACACACAAGGCATTCCTCTGGTGCCAGTGAGTTATATGATCTCATGGTCATAGGAATAAATACTTGACACGCAGAAAACAGTAGCAACAAAATGACACGATCAACATGCTACGTTTATTAGATTGGGTCTAGTCCATCACATGATTCTCCTAATGATGTGATCCCGTTATCAAGTAACAACACTTGCCTATGGCCAGGAAACCTTGACCATCTTTGATCAACGAGGTAGTCAACTAGAGACTTACTAGGGACAATGCTTTGTCTATGTATCCACACAAGTATTGTGTTTCCAATCAATACAATTATAGCATGGATAATAAACGATTATCATGAACAAAGAAATATAATAATAACTAATTTATTATTGCCTCTAGGGCATATTTCCAACACAACATTCATAGTATTTTTCACATATCTTACTATTCTCTTTGCAGTAGTCCAATGAACTCTGGTGGGTGCATGAAGAAACTGGCATACTTTGTTAACAACAAAGGATATATCAGGTCTTGTAAGAGTCAAATACTCAAGTGCACCTACTAGGCTTATGTATTTGGTGCTATCCTCCTGATTCAGGAGCTCTCTCTTTGTGAGAGACAACTTCTTTTTTTTGGAAAAGGAGGTTCAAACCCCCGGCCTCTGCATCAATCGATGCATACAGCCATTTTTATTAATTATTCAACATAGGTCTAACAAGAACATACATCAAACCATCCGAAGCCATCACTCACACCTACAAAACTCGATAATGTGGAGTGCTCTCACTCCCCATATCTAAAACCGGTGTCATCACCGATACATCCACATAACGTATCGGAACCCACAAATGGTGAAGCACCCTAAAGCGTACACCACATGCACACGTTTTAGATGCCGCCATCATCATTAGGCCACTAACCCATCTTCAGGAGAGAGATCTATATCATCCTTGCCAGTCCGTCCATCCGTCGACGCCACCACGGCTCGTCAGTCCAGACGCGAAGATTCTGAAAGATCTGTCGTGCACAACACTTGCCGACCAGGCATGACACAGCGTAGCACCTGTCGGCTACGCATGACTTGACATCTCCATCGAAAGCTCCGTGCAAGGTGATCGACGCCGCCATGGCGCCAAACAGCGCCACCGCCCTACGCTCATTCGTCTAGACACGAAGGTTCTGGAAGAACTGTCGTGCGTAGCACCTACCAACCAGGCATGACTCAGCGTAGCACGTGTCGGCCAGGCATGACTTGATAGTTCCTCCATATCTTCGGGCCAGACGAAGCCGCTCCATCTCCTTCCTCTGTCATCCAGCGCTACTCCAAAAACGATGCTCCCAACAGAGAAACGGCACCGCGGTACCGTCATCGTCCGATCTGAAAAGTCAGATCTTAGGGTTTCCCCCGAAGCAGTGCCCACCACAAGCAACTGTCCAGGACCCACATAGTGCCCACCACCACTCATCCCTCAAGGAGATGCCTTCAAGAAGGTCATGACGTCAAGGACACCGCCGCGCCCACGGAGTTAGGGTTTTCACCCGAGAGGCAGTGAGGTAGGAAGTGAAGGAGCAAACGTAGACCGACGTCTCCAGAAATAAAAATGGGGTCCTTGAGCATCATCATCGGCGCGGCCGGCCAGGGCCGACCAACGGGTTTCCCCTTATCTGAATCTTCTCCACCAGCTTCATCCGCGGCCACGCCGGCAACGCCAGGAAATCGCAAGAGAGAAGCACACCGCGGGTATCTAGATCAATGAAGATCCAATCTGAACAGTGACAAGTACCACCAACCTGCGTTGGCCGACGGTGTCCGGGCGCCGGATCCAGAACGATCTAACCCTAACTCGACAATGCACGCGACCACCATGTCTTGCCCCTCTCGCAGCCACCACACCGCACCGCAAGAACGAACCCCAGTCGTCGACGTGCTCCGCACGCCGCCGCTAGGATCCACATGCAGCGCCGCCGCACCGTGCACTAGTCCGGCACCTTCTCATGAACGACCGTCCTGCGCCAGCCATGTCGCGTGAAGGGGAGAGGATCCCCGCCGCCGCCCCTGCTAGCCAGGCTTCGCCCGGCGGCGCTGCTGGCGGCGGCGAGGATGAAGGAGGAGCGAGGGAGGACCAACGGCGGCGGCTAGGGTTACCCCCTGGTCGCCTACGGGGGCGACGGGAGGGGGTTACGGGAGGAGGCGGCATTGAGCCACCGAGATAACTACTTTGTGCATTCGAGAGACAACTTGTGTGTACTATACAATGGAGTTGGTGATGGTTTGCATCCTTGTAACCCAACTCTTCTTACAAGATCTATAGCATACTTTTCCCGAGATAGCTGAAGTCCATTATGAGTTTTTCTTACCTCAATGCCTAGAAAGAAATGCAAATCTCCTAGATGTTTAAGAGCAAAATCAACACTTAGGTCCTTCAAGATTCCTGTCACTACTTCATCAGATGAGCTTGTAACAATGATATCATCAACATAAATGAGCAAAAATATGGAAGTTTTATACTTACCGTAAATAAATAGTGATGTATCAAACTTGGAAGGAACAAATCCAAGAGATTGTAGTTTTTGAGTGAGGCGTGAGTACCATGCTCTAGAGGCCTGCTTGAGTCCATAAAGAGCTTTATCAAGTTCGCATACCTCAATTGGTGCATTTTTGTTTTCAAACCCAGGTGGTCGTTTCATGTATACTTCCTCTTCCAAAACACCATGAAGAAATACATTCTAAACATCTAGTTGTGTGAGGCTCCATCCCTTGGAAATAGCAATGGACAAAACAAGATGAATGGTGGCAAATTTTACAATAGGACTAAAAGTGTCCTTATAGTGTATTTCATATCGTTGTTTAAAACCTTTTTCCACAAGCCTAGCTTTATAGCGGTCGATGGTTCCATTGGGTCTATTTTTGATTCTGTAAACCCACTTGCAATCAATCAAGTTTGTACCTTGCCGTGGAGCAACCAGTGTAGGGGAACGTTGCATGGGAAACAAAAACTTCCGTATGATCACCAAGATCAATCTAGGAGATGCACATCTACGAGAGGAGAGATTGAATCTACATACCCTTGTCGCCCCCCCCCCCCCCCCGAATCTCCTTTCGCAACTCCCTTGTTTCCTTGATATGTCCCGGAACACTTTTGAACTCCGATACCCTTCATCCAATATATGAATCTTCACCTCCGGACCATTTCAGAGTTCCTCGTCATGTACGGGAGCTCATCCGGGACTCCGAACAACCTTCGATCACCAACACAATGACTCGATTATGCTTATATCGTCACCAAACGTTAAGTGTGTAGATCCTGCAGGTTCGAGAGCTATGCAAATATGACCAAGACACTCTCAGGTCAATAAAAAATAGCGGGACATGGATGCCCATATTGGTTCCTACATATTCTACGAAGCTCTTTATCGGTCAAACCTTAGTGTCAAGGATTCAATTAATCCCGTATACAATTCGCTTTGTCCATTGGTATGTTACTTGCCCGAGATTCGATCATCGATATCTCCATACCTAGATCAATCTCGTTATCAGCAAGTCTCTTTACTCATTGTGTAATACAAGATCCCATGGCTAACTCTTTAGTCACATTCTTGCAAGCTCATTGTGATGCTGTATAATCGAGTGGGTCGTGATATGTCTCTCCCTTAGACGGAGTGACAAATCCCAGTCTTGATCCATGCAAACTCAACAGAAACCCTCGGAGATACCTGTAGAGCACCTTTATAGTCACCCAATTACGTTGGGATGTTTAATACACACAAGGTACTCCTCCGGTGTCAGTGAGTTGCATGATCTCATGGTCATAGGAAGAGATACTTGACATGTAGAAAACAGTAGCAATAAACTGACATGATCATATGCTACGGTCATAGTTTTGGGTCTTGTCCATCACATCATTTTCCAAATGATGTGATCCCGTTATCAAATGACAAATCATGTCTATGGCCAGGAAACCTTGACCATCTTTGATCAACGAGCTAGTCCATTAGAGGCTCACTATGGATACGGTGTTGTCTATGCACCCACACATGTATTTGAGTTTCCAATCAATACAATTCTAGCATGGATAATAAACAATTATCATGAACAAGGAAATATAATAATAACCACTTTATTATTGCCTCCAGGGCATATTTCCAACAATCTCCCACTTGCACTAGATTTAATAATCTATCTCACATCACTATGTGATTTACATTGTAATGAATCTAACACATACAGTTCTGGTGTTGATCATGCTTCGCCCGTGGAAGAGGCTTAGTCAACGGCTACAACATTCAGATCCGTGTGCACTTTGCAAATATTTATGTCCTCCTCATTGATGTAATCGCGGATGGAATTGAAGTGTCGCTTTATATGTCTGGTCCTCTTGTGAAACCTTGGTTCCTTGGATAGAGCAATGGCACCAGTGTTGTCACAGAACAGAGTCACTGGATCGAGTGCACTGGGAACAACTCGAAGATCTATCATGAATTCCTTCATCTAGACACCTTCTTTAGCCTCCTCTGAGGCAGCTATGTACTTCGCTTCACATGTAGAATCAGCTACCACGCTTTGCTTGGAACTACACCAGCTTACCGCTCCCCCATTGAGAATAAATACATATGTAACATCCCAATTTTCTTAAATTCGGATGTTAATAGATCATTCATATGCATCTCATATTTTATGCATCATTGTGTTCTTTTGAAAATTTTATCGTTATGTGACTGCGGGCAATTTATTGGAGTGGAGATAATATGACTTCTCCCCCCGTCGAATTTAAGTGCATAACGTTTCGAATTTTTATTTTAAAGTCACCATTTGGTTTTGCAAATTTTCTAAACTCCGAAGTATTTTTTTTGTTGAGTTTTTCGATCGCGTTGTGTGACCTATTGCATAAAACTATTTTTAAAAATTGCATTAGGTGGAACTAGGGTTCCTATATGTATTATATATATTAGTACTCTTTATAGTATTTGTTAGTGAGGCCATATTTTATTTTTTTACTGCTGTTTTTTCTTTAAAAAAAAAGAGAAAACTGCCAGGCCGAGCCACCAGGGCTCAGCCCAGCCGCCCCCATGCATGCACGCATGCACCTTGCATGCAGCCCCCCCCCCCCACGTCCCCAATCTCTCTCCCTCCCCACGTCTCCTCTTTCCTTTTTTTTCTCCTCCCTCCCTTTCCTTTTCTCTCCACCGCCACCTCTCCCTCTCTTTCCTATTTTCTCTCCCGTGATCTCCTTCCCAAAGTTCTCCCTCTCCTTCCTTTTACTCTCCTCCCCTAAGCCTATATAACCCCCCCCCCCCACCGCCACCTCTCCCCAACCCTAGCCGCCGCCGTCTCCACCGCCGCCTCCACAAGCCGCCGCCGGCGCCTCACCCCACCGCTGCCGCAAGCAGCGGCAGCAGCCCGAAAGCTGCTGCACCTCGGCCTCGCCCGGAGGAGGAGCCCTCCCCGAACTCTCTCTCCACCGCCGCCTCTTCCCCACGGAGGAGGAACCTCACCGCCGCCGCCCGACGCCCCACCGCCCGGAGCTACTCCCTCCTTCCTCGCCGGTCATCTCCTTTCTTGCCGGTGCAAGCTACAGCCAGCAGGTAGCTATCCATCTCTCTCTCTATTTGCATGCACTCAATTTCAGTACTTAGATCCCATGCAACACCATGCAATGGCTAGGATTAGATCACCTATACCCCTTCGGTTTAGTCCAGAAAACCAACGGTTCTTTTGATCACTTAAGATTTAGCCAGTGGTTTTGCAAGCCATGGGACGTTTGCTCCAAACCAAGAAAACACACAGCCACTACAGCCAATAGAACTTGCCACGTGTGCCTCTCTTTAGCACTAGCAGTTTTGTAATTTTCTGTCCAGATTTCGAAAACAGAAACTTTCAATCTTGTTTTGATCACAACTTTTTATCCCTACGTCCAATGACATTGATTATTTTTCCAGTAGCTCACAAATTTCCTGTAGTTTTTAAAAATATATAATTTTTCTGTGTTTGGAATTTTTAAATATAAGTTAGAGCAGATTTAGTTTAAACACTGTTTTGCCTATTCCACGAGTTTGAAAAATGATATCGAGTTGATTCTTTTTGCTACTGTTTTCTAGTGATAAAACCTTACTGTAGTAGAATTTTCAGAATTTTCCAAGTATTTTTACTAGTGTTTTCAACAGAAACAAGTTTCTGTCCTACCGACGCGCGATAAAATTCTTTTGCGTAGTCGTTTGCCAATCATTGCATGTGATGTTATTTTTACTCGTGGCATGATTGAATTGCTTATGGTGTGCTTTGTGTTTGTATCGGTAGATCATCCGGAGTGCGAAGCGTGTTACTTAGAGACGCTCGAGCAGGACAACTATCATCAAGGCAAGTCATCTTTGATCATGTTATTTTTACCTATGTTTTCAATGCATAGTAGATCACCTTCTTTGCCCTATTTGCATGCTGCCTAGGTACTTGGAAACTTTAGTCATAGGTGTAGTATCATGTGGTAGGAACACCAACACCCCGATACTTGGCCCCGGGATGACAAAGTTATACATGCTATGCTCTAGTAGACGGGTTATCGGTTGAGTGTATTCCACGAGTGATGCGAGGTTGATATAATAACCAAGACCGGACTAAGACAAGATTTTCAAGACCTCGGACGCAATGCAACACTGGGTGAAGGACGGTTGATCGGCTCCCTGGAGAACCCAGTGGATGCCCGGGATGCTGGAGAGGCCATGTCATCCTGCGGAAAGCTTCACCCAGGCTCAAAGGGAAGGACGGAGACTTCAAGACTCAAGGCTTACCTGCACAGCCACAAGTCATTATGGGCTCTGGCTTGGTTGGACAACGCGGCGACTCTGGACAGGCGGTGCTAGCAGATGTAGACGAACGGTAGGAATGGATGGGCACCGACAGGGATTCAGAGGGACCCGTTGAAAGACCATGTTTTGATCATCCGGTCTTCAAACACCCTGAAGTGCGAGGACAAATCCGGAGGCGATCAAATCTTGTGGGGAACGTGTGCAAAACTCTGCAGAGTACTCAACCTAATCGATTAGCCGTGTCCACGGTCATGGACAACTTGAGCCGAAGGCATTGAATTTCCCCTGAACTCTCGACACAACTTAATAATGATGTGGGTGTTAACAACTATTCGGGTACGAGAACTGGTTGGCGGAACCATCTCGTTAACAACAAACTATGTAGTAATATTTTGCTTTCAAACCCTTTTGTTGTAGGATAAAACTAGCTTTATGCAAAAACTTAGCTCCACCGGCCAAATATGCATGTAGAGATAGTGATTATTATTTTACCCCCTCTCTTGATGATTTGCCAGCATATTCAATATGCTGACCTACACGGCTGCAACGTATCATGTTGCAGAGTACTTTTCCGACCAGGAGTGAGGCTACGGTTCTACGCTCAGCGACATGCCCTTGGAGTCGGATGGACTCGTCTACCTGATGCTTCCGCTTAGTCTTCGTTAGATAATCTCATGAGTTGGCCTTCACCCACTTTATTGTACTCCTTTATTGTAATAAAGTACTCTTTATGAGATTTCGATTAATAAAGCTGTGTGATTGCACTCTTGAATATATACATTATGTACTGTGTGTGTACCAGCATGATCTTGGGATGGTACAGAAACACTAGAGGCTTGACTCGTTGAGTCAGGTCGCTACAGAAATGGTATCAGAGCACACGCTGACCTTAGGACATGACCTCTAGGAATGGAAAAGCCTTAGGAAGAAAACTATTTTCTCTTATATCTCTGATCATTTCTGACTTCTCTCCGATTTTCCAATGTTTAGATGGCCACCTTCGTCCCTGTTAAGTTCACGGAGTTTTGCCAGCCCGACACCACTATGCCGTTCGGAAAAGAGCTGGTGCAGATCACCAAGGATTTGAGGATTGCTCTGCCGACTATCACAGGGAAGCCAACTTCGTCTTACCCGGAGGATTCACGCTACAGGATTGAGGTGCATATTCCCGGAAGGACATTCGAGCCGCGCACTGAGCCGATGGATTTCAAGTTCATCGCACCCAACTGGATTCTCGGAAGGGACATAGCGATTCATTGTGCACTCGGACGTATCAAGGATGAATACAAAGGCTGCCCTATTTCTCCAGACCTGTTCGCTGTATCCCGGAGAAATGAAGACGGAGACATCATCTCAAACAAGACCAATGACGCTCTCTTGTCTTATGCCCAGACCTTGGAGAAGCACAGCGGAACTTTGGAGTATCACGCAATCAAGGACGCCAGGAAGATCAAGCAACTGTCACTCCGCGAGCTTGAACTTGAAGATGCAGCCCGGGAAGCCCACTATGAGCATGAGCTGGAAGTGAAGGATTTTCTGGAGCGGATCAAGAAGCTGAAGACTCGAGTTGCATACCTCGAGGAGGAACTGGACATGGGCGAGAACCTTCATCCCGAAGGAGACGTAGCCCCCGTGATCAGCAACGACGAGGACTATGAAGAAAGCTCCACCGAAGGACCCAACACTATGCTATTTTGAGGAGGACACTTAGACTAGACCACCAATTTTACTTTATCGTTTTACGTTTTAGGCCGATGTTTAGGATTATCGATTTTGTATCCCCGTGTGAACCTTGTGATGATTGAATAAAATGTGTGGTGTGATACTTGTGTGTTGCATTCATATGGGTAGTGTAATTACTCTTAGACCATTGTTCTATGCTAATCTCACCCCTCTACAAACATCAGATGCCTCCAAGACGCGCCCCTGAGTCCAACTTTCCGCCGGAACTCACCCAGTTGATCCAGCAACAAAACACCCTGATGCAGCTGATCATCCAGAACCAGAACAACAACAACCGTCCCCCACCCCAGGCAGACAACCTTACCCGTTTTCTGAGGTTGAACCCTCCAACTTTCTCCAGCAGCATTGAGCCCATTGTGGCAGATGATTGGCTTCGCAAGATGGAGCGTGAGCTCATCACCGCTGGTTGTTCTGAAGCTGAGAAGGTGCGTTTTGCCGCGCATCAACTTGAAGGCCCTGCAGCTGCTTGGTGGGAGAACTACACCACCACTTATCCCATTGCTGGAGTCACTTGGGAACAATTCAAGCAAGCTTTCCGCACCGCGCATGTCTCAGCTGGTACAATGAGTCTGAAGAAGCGTGAGTTTCGCAACTTACGCCAGGGGAGTCGCACTGTGGCCCAGTACGTTGATGACTTCAGCATGCTCGCCCGTTATGCACCTGGAGATGTGGCCGATGATGCGGCCAAGCAGGAAAAGTTCTTGGAAGGACTGAATGATGAGCTGAGCATTCAATTGATGGTAGCCACCTTCAACAACTACCAGGAGCTGGTTGATAAGGCCCTCATCTTGGAGGGGAAACATCAACAGATGGAGAACTCCATGTCCAGGCCAGCGACGATGAAGGAGATGATCTCGTCATCATCCAGAGGTTTGCCGGCGGTAGCAAGTTCGTCGGCGAGAGAGCGCATGTGGGAAGAGTATGCACCCATAGACTGTATGCCCTTCTACATGTTGGAGAGGGCCACGCGGATGTTGTTGATGTGCAATCGAGACTGCAACAAGAACATGCTCGCCACAGCAGTCCACAGCTCGTACACCTTGCGGATGTTGGTCACCTGGACAAGAACTGTTGGGGAACGTTGCATGGGAAACAAAAAATTTCCTACGCACACGATGACCTATCATGGTGATGATCATTGATACGTCTCCAACGTATCTATAATTTTTTATGGTTTCATGCTATTATCTTGTCAACTTTGGATGTTTCATATGCATGAATATGCTATTTTATATCTTTTTTGGGACTAACCTATTAACTCAGTGCCAAGTGCCAGTTTTCTGTTTTTTCTGTGTTTTTGACCTTTTTCAGAGAAGAATATTAAATGGACTCCAAATGGAATGAAACCTGCGGGATGAGTTTTTCCATAACAGAAGATACACAGGGGACTTGAGAACCAAGGCAGGAGACCTTGGGGGAGATCACAAGCCCCCTAGCCGTGGGCTGGGGGGCGCGCCTAGCAGGCTTGTGGGCCCCATGTGGCTCCTTTTCCCTACCTCTTTCGCCTATAAATTCTTTAAAATCCCGAAACCAAAGAAGAGAGCCACGAAAATACTTTTCCGCCGCCGCAAGCTTCTGTCTCCGCAAGATCCCATCCGGGGATCGTACTGTTGCCCTTCCGGAGGGGGATTCGGACACGGAGGGCTTCTTCATCAACACCATTGCCTCTCCGATGATGCGTGAGTAGTTCACCACAGACCTTCGGGTCCATAGCTAGTAGCTAGATGGCTTCTTCTCTCTCTTGGATCTTCAATACAAAGTTCTCCATGATCTTCATGGAGATCTATCCGATGTAACTTTCTTTTGCGGCGTGTTTGTTGAGATCCGATGAATTGTGGATTTATGATCATATTATCTATGAATATTATTTGAGTCTTCTCTGATCTCTTATATGCATGATTTCGTATCCTTGTAATTCTCTTCGAGTTTTGCGTTTCGTTTGGCCAACTTGATCTATAATTCTTGTAATGGGAGAAGTGCTTGGTTTTGGATTCATACTATGCGGTGTCCTCACCTAGTAACAGAAGGGGTAGCGAGGCACGCATCATGTTGTTGCCATCAAGGGTAAAAAGATGGGGTTTATATCATATTGCATGAATTTATCCCTCTACATCATGTCATCTTGCTTAAGGCGTTACTCTGTTTGTTATGAACTCAATACACTAGATGCATGCTGGATAGTGGTCGATGTGTGGAGTAATAGTAGTAGATGCAGAAAGTATCGGTCTACTTGTCTCAGACGTGATGCCTATATGTATGATCATTGCCTTAGATATCGTCATGACTTTGCGCAATTCTATCAATTGCTCGACACTAATTCGTTCACCCACCATAATATTTGCTATCATGAGAGAAGCCTCTAGTGAACACTATGGCCCCCGGGTCTACTTCACATCATATATTCAGATCTACAAAATTACTTTGTTGCACTTTTCACCTTCAGATCTCACCTTGCAAATAATCTTGAAGGGATTGACAACCCCTTTATAGCGTTGGGTGCAAGTTTGTTTGTTTTTGCGCAGGTACATTGGTGCCTCATCTTGATACTCCTACTGGATTGATACCTTGGTTCTCAAACTGAGGGAAATACTTATCGCTACCGTGCTGCATCACCCTTTCCTCTTCAAGGGAAAAACCAACGCAAGCTCAAGAGGTAGCAAGAAGGATTTCTGGCGTCGTTGCTGGGGAGTATTCAAGTGAAGCATATCCAAGTAACTATTGCAAACTCATCTCTTGAATTTACATTATTTGCCTTTTGCCTCTCGTTTTCCTCCCCCCACTTCTGAAAAAAACAAAATTTATAAAAATATTTGCCTTTTTCATTCGCCCTTTCTTTCGCTTGCTTTTTGTTCGCTTGTGTGCTTGTCTGCTTGCTAAGTCACCATGTGTGAAAACACCAAATTATGTAACGTCTCGAATATTAATAATACTGATTTTATTAGTACTCCGATTGCTCCCGCCACTAGTGCGGAATCATATGGAATCAATGCTGCCTTGTTGAATCTTGTTATGAAAGAGCAATTTTCCGGCCTTCCCAGTGAAGATGTCGCATCCCATCTTAATACCTTCATTGAGTTATGCGATATACAAAAGAAGAAAGATGTGGAAAATGATATGATTAAATTGAAGCTATTTTCATTCTCATTACGAGATCGAGCAAAAACTTGGTTTTCATCTTTGCCCAAAAATAGTATTGATTCTTGGAACAAGTGTGAAGATGCCTTTATTTCCAAGTATTTTCCACCGGCTAAGATTATCTCTCCCCGTAATGATATCATGAATTTTAAGCAACTAGATCATGAACATGTTGCACAATCTTGGGAGAGAATGAAATTGATGATTACAAATTGTCCCGCTCATGGCCTCAGTCTTTGGATGATTATACAAATCTTCTATGCTGGTTTGAATTTTGCTTCTAGAAATATCTTGGATTCCGCCTCTGGTGGAACTTTCATGGAAATCACACTAGGATAAGCCACAAAACTCCTAGATAATATCATGACAAACTATTCTCAATGGCACACTGAAAGGTCACCTACTAGTAAAAAAGTGCATGTTATAGAAGAAATTAACTCTTTGAGTGCTAAGATGGATGAGTTAATGAAGTTGTTTGCTATTAAGGGTGCTCCTCTAGATCCAAATGATATGCCTTTGTCTTCCTTGATTGAGAATAGCAATGAAAGCTTGAATGTTAATTTTGTTGGTAGGAATAATTTTGGCAACAACAATGCTTATAGAGGTAACTTTATTCCTAGGCCTTTTCCTAGTAATCCATCTAATAACTTTGGCAATCCTACAACAATGCTCATGGAAATTACAATAAATTACCCTCTGATTTTGATAGTAATATTAAAGAGTTTATCAATTCGCAAAAGATTTTGAATGCGTCCATAGAAGAAAAACTGCTCAAAATTGATGACTTGGCTAGGACCGTTGATAGAATGTCTCTTGATATTGATGCTTTGAAATTGAGATGTGCTCCTCCCAAGATTAATATGGATGAAACTTTGAAAGCTATGTGTGTTTCCATGAATGAGAGTAAAGAAAGAACCGCCCAAATTCGTGCTAGACATCAATGGCTTAAAAAGGCGTGTTCTCGTGATGAGAATCACGAAGATCTTAAAGTACTTGGTGTGACTCCTATTGAATCCTTGTTTTCTAATGTCAATCCTAATGATGATGGGGCTGTATATGAATCCACTTTGGTTGAGAAACGCCCTAATGATTCGGAGTCTATTTATCTTGATGCTAAAAGCACAGAAAGTGGAGTAGAGGATATCAAAACTTTGAGTAGTGATGAAATTACTATTTTGGATTTCAAGGAATTCAATTATGCTAGTTGATCTTTGATTGAATGTATTTCCTTGATGCAATCCATGCTAAACTCTCCACATGCTTATAGCCAAAATAAGGCCTTTACCGATCATATCGTTGATGCTATGATGAAATCTCTTGAGGAGAAACTTGAGTTGGAAATATCTATTCCTAGAAATCTTCATGATGAGTGGGAACCTACTATCAAAATCAAGATTAAAAACTATGAATGCAATGCTTTGTGTGATTTGGGTGCTAGTGTTTCCGCTATTCCAAAGTCTTTATGTGATGTTCTAGGCTTCAATGAGATTGATGAGTGCTCTCTTAATTTGCATCTTGCGCATTCTACTATTAATAAACCTATGGGAAGGATCAATGATGTTCTTATTATTGCAAATAGGAACTATGTGACCATAGATTTCATTGTGCTTGATATTGATTGCAATCCGACATGTCCCATCATTCTTGGTAGACATTTCCTTAGGACTATTGGTGCTGTTATCGATACGAAGGAAGGGAATATTAGATTTCAATTTCTATTAAAGAAGGGCATGGAACACTTTCCTAGAAAGAAAATAATATTGCCTTATGAATCCATGATGAGGGCTACTTATGGTTTGAGCACCAAATATGACGATACATGATTCCATCGCCTTATGCCTAGCTAAGGGCGTTAAACGATAGCGCTTGTTGGGAGGCAACCTAATGAATTTATTTTTGCTTTTTGCTTTATGTTTTGTTGTGTCCACACAATCATAATTCTGTTATGATTGTGTTTTTTATGTTTCTTTTTGTGTTTGTGCCAAGTAGAACCTTTATGATTAGTTTTGGTGATAGTTGTTTGATCATGCTGAAAAAGACAGAAACTTTGTGCTCACGAAATTATTTTTAGTTCCTATCCAGAAAGAGATTTTGAGTTGATTATTTTTTCCTCTGATTGATATGCAAATTTCCCTTATTGTCATAATTTTTCAGAATTTCTGGGATACCAGATGCTTATGAAGTATACAGATTGCTACAGAGTGGTCTGTTTTTGACAGATTCTGTTTTTTGTTGTGTTGATTGCTTATTTTGATGAAACTATGGTTAGTATCGGGGGTACTAGCCATGGAAAAGTGAGAATACAGTAATATAACATCAATTTAAATAGAAATGAAGTTTACTACAGTACCTAAATAGTTGGTAGTTTGTTTTCTTATGATAATGATATCACGAGTTTCTGTTTAAGTTTTGTGTTGTGAAGTTTTCAAGTTTTGGGTGATGCTCTTATGGACAATGGAACAAAGAGTGGAAAGAGCTTAAGCTTGGGGATGCCCATGTCATCCCAAGCCAAATTCAAGGACACCAAAAAGCCTAAGCTTGGGGATGCCTCGTGAAGGCATCCCCTCTTTCGTCTTCAATCCATCGGTAACGTTACTTGGAGCTATATTTTTACTCACCACATGATATGTGTTTTGCTTGGAGTGTCGTGTATTATAGGAGTCTTTGTTTTTTTGTCACAATCATCCTTGCTGCACACCTTTTTGAGAGGGACATGCACTCATCGTGAATTTGCTAGAATACTCAATGAGCTTCACTTATATCTTTTGAGTTAGACAATTTAGCTCGCATGTGCTTCACTTATATCTTCTGAGCTAGATAACTTTGCTCTAGTGCTTCACTTAATATATTTTTAGAGCACGGCGGTGTCACATTTTTAAGAAATAAAAACTCTCGATCTTCACTTATATCTTTTTGAGAGTGCTCTCTCTAAGTAACTTGGTAATTGGCGTGTGCTATGAAATTAGTCCTAAATATGATAGGAATCCAAAGAGGATATAATAAAAACTTCCATATTCAAGTGTACTGATTAGTAAGAGAAGTTTGATTCCTCACAATTAGTTTTGAGATATGGATATGGTAATATTAGAGTTATGTTAGTAGGGTGTTGTGAATCTAGAAATACTTGTGTTGAAATTAGTGATTCCCGTAGCATGCACGTATGGTGAACTGCTATGTTAGGAAGTCGGAGCATAATTGATTTATTGATTGTCATCCTTTGTGTGGCGGTCGGGATCACGCGATGGTTAACACCTACCAACCCTTCCCCTAGGAGTATGCGTTTAGCACATTGTTTTGATTACTAATAAAACTTTCACAATAAGTATATGCGTTCTTCATGACTAATGTGAGTCCATGGATTATACGCACTCTCACCCTTCCACCATTGCTAGCCTCTCTAGTACCGTGTAACTTTCGCCGGCGCACAAACCCACCATATACCTTCCTCAAAACAGCCACCATACCTACCTATTATGGCATTTTCATAGCAATTCCGAGATATATTGGCATGCAACTTCCATCGTTCCGTCTCATGACATGTGTCGTCACTTTCATATTGCCATTGCATGATCGTAAGATAGCTAGCGAGATGTTTCAACGTCATACACTAAGCTAGATCGTTGCACATCCCGGTACACTGCCGGAGGCATTTCATATAGAGTCATCATTGTTCTAAGTATTGAGTTGTAAGTAAATAAAAGTGTGATGATCATCATTATTAGAGCATTGTCCCATGTGAGGAAATAAAAAAATAGGCCAAAGATTCCCACCAAAAAATGAAAAAAAAGAAGAGGCCAAAGAGCCCAAACAAAAAAAATGATGAGAGAAAAAGAGAGAAGGTACAATGCTACTATCTTTTTCCACACTTGTGCTTGAAAATAGTACCATGTTCTTCATGATAGAGAGTCTCTTGTTTTGTCACTTTCATATACTAGTGGGAATTTTCATTATATAACTTGGCTTGTATAATCCAATGGTGGGCTTCCTCAAAATTGCCATAGGTCTTCGTGAGCAAGCAAGTTGGGTGCACACCCACTAGTTTTCTTTTTAAGCTTTCACACACTTATAGCTCTAGTGCATCCATTGCATGGCAATCCCTACTCATTCACATTGATATCTATTCATGGACATCTCCATAGCCATTGATACGCCGAGACGATGTGACCATCTCCTCCTTTTTTTGCCTCACAACCTCCACCACACTCTATTCCACCTATAGTGCTATATCCATGGCTCACGCTCATGTATTGCGTGAGAATTGAAAAAGTTTGAGAAAGTAAGAGTGCGAAAACAATTGCTTGGACAATATCGGGATTGTGCTTGATTTAAATTCATTGTGTGGGGATGATGGAGCATAGTCAGACTATATAATTTTGTAGGGATAACTTTCTTTGGCCTTGTTATTTCAAAAGTTCATGATTACTTTGCTAGTATGCTTGACGTATTATTGTTTTCATGTCAATAGTAAACTATTATTTTGAATCTTACGGATCTGAACATTCATGCCACAAGAAAGAAGTTACAAAGGACAAATATGTTAGGTAGCATTCCACATCAAAAATTCGGTCTTTATCACTTCCCTACTCGAGGACGAGCAGGAGTTAAGCTTGGGGATGCTTGATACGTCTCCAACGTATCTATAACTTTTGATGGTTTCATGCTATTATCTTGTCAACTTTGGATGTTTCATATGCATGAATATGCTATTTTATATCTTTTTCGGGACTAACCTATTAACTCAGTGCCAAGTGCCAGTTTCTGTTTTTTCTGTGTTTTTGACCTTTTTCATAGAAGAATATTAAACGGAGTCCAAACGGAATAAAACCTGCGGGATGATTTTTTCCATAACAGAAGATACGCAGGGGATAGTAATAGTTCATTTCGAATTTTAACTTCCCTGGATTATGTTTTTGAACTTATGCTAGTACCTCACGGTTGTATTTGTAATCTTAGAGTATATTTATTTCAGAACAGTGATCCTTCTCATACTCTTATATACTCCTATATGTGCCGTGTATTGGTTCGAACAAGTGGAGATGAATGGCGCAGATAAGATAACAACGCCAGGTCAATAATTCATCTCTTATGTGTCAATGTTCCTTTCTTCAACTTTTTCTTTTCATTTACATCGCCGACAGTCAGTTTTCACCAGTCGATTTTCTATACTTCTGTACACTGTATCCGATCCTTACTCCCTCGCCGTCATTTCCAATCCCTGAAGAGCTATGATCCTAGGGTCCTACAACATCTTGTCAGTGTGGGGGTACAGCACAACACTCGTCACAAGGCAACCAGTGGCGTCACGCTTCTGCTGTCGAAGCTGGGGAGATTGTCGTCAAAAAGCTGCTCCATCCTGAAGATCTTGTCAATCCCCAGGTCACTCGATATCCTATCACAGAGCTGCAAAAGCACAATCCAAGGAAGCAACATTATCGAGTCATTCACTCACTAACCACCAGCACTGAAGATGTGTACAATGAAGTTAGGGCAGTGGCGAGCCCAGTTGTCGTTAGCGCTCTTGTCTACCTGTCTGTACACTGCAGTGTCACCATGGGACTTCCGAAGCTCCACAACATGCAGAGAGGGTCCAAGCTCAAAGACCTGGGATAAGAAAAAACAGCATCCCAGATGTTAGCAGTTGATCTCCGTTGGTTACTGTTCCCACGCATTTCACTGAAGAAAGGTGCAGCTTCGCCGAATTATACCTCGACACAGACTAAGAATGGCAAAGGGTTGTTCGGTCCATTGCAATTGCGCGTTATTTTCAGCTGAAATATAACATGGCATGTCATTTTCAGTTCCTTCAAAAGTTGTACTCAATCATGTGATGACGAAAAGTCTCTACAATGTGATGATGAGAAGCTTGTGCTCACCTTGCTATGCGCTCTTTGAACGTGGAACCCCGACTGCGTCGCAGACACTTCAATCTTGTCAAACAAATCCTTTGGTGGAAGTGCTGATGTGAACCTGATCTTTCTCTGGGACACTCCCTGCAATAAGTTCAGCTGGATGAGGCGAGTTGTTCTACGAGGCCAAAGTGGCACATTCAGTGATCATCTTGGTCTAAAACATCTTGAGAAACTATGCATATGATTTTTTCCCAGTTTTGCAGATTAAATCATTCTGAATACAGCAATGGAGGGGCAGGAAAGAAATTACTGAAAATATTTGTATACCTCTTCCTCAAAAAACCCTGAAAGATCGAGGGAAGATGCCATTCCGATCAGCTGAAAAGCGTTCATCTGACGAGTACTCTTGTCCCCGGGTGCTTCACTAATTTGCTTCAGGATAGAAAAAAGGAAACAAAAAATCACCGATCAGCGGCTACAAGCCTACAAATACGCAACACAGATGCCTATATTAGGACATAACTTGGTCTTCACCATTATACAGTCTGTGCCATCTTGCCATACCTGTTTGACAGGCATAATTGCACCAAGCCGTAAATCTTCATCATCGTCATCATATGGACCAACAGGAATATAGTCTTTCTGAAACCATTCGTGTAGTTTGATCTCTGCCATGTTGATCCTCTTCATCGGATTTGGTTCAAGAATCCGCTTAAGAAGGTTTTGTGCACCAGGCGAAAGCCACTCCGGGATCTTAGTGTCACCCTTGAAAATCTACACGCAACCAGATAACAGTAGTATTATTAGAATGGCTTCAGAGAACTATTAGAACAAAGCACGAGATATCAGTTGAGTTTTTATTTTTTGTAATGAATGTCTACCTTCTGATAAAGAACAACCATATTTCGGTCATCAAATGGAAGCTGGCCTATGAGCATAATGTAAAGAATTACTCCACAAGACCAGATATCCGACAGTGATCCGTCGTAACCTCTGTTCTGCAGAACCTGGATGTATTTGGCACAAGAATTAGCAAATATACCGCGAAACAAATAACTGGTCCCAAGGTGGCCAGTTTTTTTTTTTAAGGGTCAAGGTGGCCAGTATTTTACCTCAGGTGCAATATAGTTGGGGCTACCACAGGTTGTATGCAGCAATCCATCCTTCTGAAAAGTTGCAGACCTTAGATTCAGTGAAATGAAAATATCCTCACAAAGAAAAATCAAAGAAAAATATAATGATCAATACATGGAAATCTCTGATAAGGTTTTCTTTCATACCCCGAGATGTTGAGGCAAAGCACAGAGACCAAAATCAGAGATCTTGATGTTGCCTTTTCGGTCAATAAGAACGTTTTCAGGCTGTAACATGTAACAGTGGGATAAGTCAGGAGAACACAGCAGTAGGCCATAATGGCTGTCTCACGAAGTATATGACTCATGGAGGATAAGAATGATGATAATCTATTGACGAGATGGCTCAAGAAAGGAATTGATACTTCAGTAGTCAGTACCTTGAGGTCTCTGTGGTAGACACCCTTTCCATGGCAATAGCTCACACCATCAATTAGCTGCTGAAAAAGTCTTCTTCCTTCTCGTTCGGATAGTTTTCTCTTCATTGCCTTTTATTTGCAGGAAAGAAATCAACTCGAAGTGTTAGAACTAACCAATGTATCCAGCAGAAAATTCTATAGTACAAATCAAGCTTTCAGATAGTTGAAAGTAAAAGTTATACGGGCTTACAATCCTGTCAAACAGTTCGCCTCCATTGACAAACTCAAGCACCATATAGATCTTTGTTTTGCTAGCAGCAACCTAAATCAAGAGTTAAACAATGACAGGATTAATAATATGACAATTATGTTAATTAAACAGACCACGTGGACGAATTCATATGCTCATATGCACCACAAGAGGCCCAAAGAAATTCTGTCTCAGAAAATAAAGAAGATTATGGCATAGTCATAAAGATAAGGACGGTGCAGCAGCTGGTTGACATTATTGGATATACTTAACGGCGACACATGCGATCCAAATCAAGCATTAATCTTGAAATGAAGAAGCATAGCCTGGAGTTGAATCTGCCTCCAACTCCACGTGCTACTACACGTCTAGTGGTCTACGTGCAACGCGCTACGTATAGACTAGTAGCGCATACTAATCTACAATGCAATCCCTACAGGCTACAATTATTGATAAGTGCTATGAATGTACGAAAACATATATAGACAAGTATTATATGGTGCTTGCGATCTGCACGTTCTTTTTTCAGGGAATTTCTGGTTGATAATTGCAGCCGTGGCGTGCCGGCCGGATGTACTGATACGTTCTCGCCCGCCCGAGTACAAGCCTTCCTCAACCGTCTGAGCTGACAAAGCATTCTCCTTATACTACCCGACTAATGGGCTCTTTCCCCCTCCGGCGTTATCTTTTAAAAAATTGCAGCACGATTCTTCCCGGTCATCAAGATGGTCAATGTTTTGCAACCCAGTTCGATAGGGTTCATGTGCAACGCGCAATGAACTTGTACTACTGCTACTAATATCTAAAGTAGAATCCCTAAAATTATGAGTAGGTTTGTGTTATTGTGAATGTAGGGAAACATTATGACGATGCTTTGCAATATCCACCACGAGCCACCCCTTTCCTTAAGGAATCTCTCTGGTTCATAATTTGTAGCGCCATTCCATTCCAACCGTGGCGTGCCCGTAGTTCAAGCATCCTTGCCCGCAAGCAAGGACAAGGCATTTGAATTTAAAAACCATTTCTTCCTCAAATTTTCAACCAAGGGCACTCTATCCATATTCTAATCATATACACGCATCTAGCAGAGGCAGCAGCAAGAGAACTAGCAGAACAGGAGCCGAGATCGCGATTGGTAGTACTACTACTAGTACTACTAATTACCTCGTGGAGGCGGACGACGTTGGGGTGGGCGAGCATGGTGAGCGTGGCGATCTCCCGGCGGACCTGGTCGTCGGCGCCGCGGAGGGAGAGCACCCTGCCGCGGTCGAGGATCTTGACGGCGAAGTGGTCCCCCGTGGCGCGGTGCCGCGCGTGCTTCACCTTGCCGAAGCTGCCTTCCCCGAGCGTGCGGCCCAGCTCGTACGCACCGAGCAGCGCCGCCCGCGCGCGGCACCCCGCCGCCGCGTCCTCCGCGTCCCCCGTCGCCACCATCTCTTCTGCTGCCCGGAGAGCGACTCGTTCCGTCGTTCGTGGTGTGGTGGATTTGGCCGGAGGCGTGTTGCGCGTGCTGACGGGGCGAGTTGGAAGGTGGAGGGGGCGTATTTATAGCCTCTGAACGCTCTCAGAGCTTGCTGCGCGTCCGTGCGTGTGGTTGTGTGTGGTGTGGGGTTTGCTCGCTGTTTGGATTACCTTAATCCCGAAGCCAGTCCAACGGATTAAAGTACGTTACATTTTCACGGTATGGCGAGCGGAGAAGGAAGCTAAGTACAAAAAGGAAAAAAGGTGTGGCTATCATTTTTTTTGACAGGAAAAGGTGTGGTATCTTTGTTTTGACCGTGGCGCATCCTTGTGAAAAAGAAGCTTCGGTGCACAGGTGCGAACGATCCATTGGTTATCGGGAACCTCTTCTTTTCAGCCGGTTGATTTCTCGTCTCCTTAAGTCTTCTTCGTCATGCGTCACGTGTCCCAACAGGATCGTTAAACTGTTTATCTCTTCTTTCGTTATCTTCTGAAACACACCGTTTCGGGCGTCAATCCCATCTGCTAGCTCGCGTTCTCTCTCTCTCTTGTCCCCAAAAATCAACATCGTCATCGGTGAGCTAGTGCTCACAGGCCCATCCAGCCATCACACATCATCGATGCTTTCTTGTTGCACGCACTTCGCGAGTTGCCGGATGGGGTGTGACGCCGTCGAGGTCATCGGTGCTGCGATGCCAGCGAGGATGCAGCAGTCAGCATCTCATAGCCGAGGCGTTTTCGGCCAGTGCGGCAGAGCATCGACGGCACGCACAGGGGGGCTACCTGGGGAGCTTCGTTGTAGCATCCACTGTAATGCATGTCAGATGGGGCATGGCGCCGTCAGGTCACCTATGTTGTGATGCTGGCGGGGCTCCAACATCCGGTGAAGCAGAGGGGCACGCCGGCATTGTGATGAAGCATCGCCAGGAGGGTGCCGGACCTGCAGTGAACCGTGCGGGGGTCGTTGAAGGTCCGCCCATGTTGTAATGAAGCGCCACCGGAGCTGGAATGAAGCACTACCATAGTTGCAATGAAGGGTCGGAGCGGCTGCTAAGAGCAACTTCAATGGGGCGATCCATTTCGTCTGTCGCCGTCCGTTTGGGTCGGCGCGGACACAATAGGCGGCCCAACGCGCCAACCTAAACGGACGGGCGTCTGTTTTTCGTCCGCGGACGACCCATTCCCGGCCCATTTTTGAGCCGAATTTGCGTCGGCGCGGACACGCGACGGATGCGCACACGCTCGCCTTCTCCTCCCCTCCGGGCCCGCTGGTCGGTGACACATTGGCCCCCATACAACAGCAACCGTTGCTCGCCTCCTTCGTCGCCGACGCCGCCACCCATTTTTGCCGGCCACTCTGCGGGCTGCCCACTCTCAGCAACGCCGCCCACATCCGCCCACTCTCAGCAACGCCGCCCACTCCCACGTCGCCCGCCGCCGACGTCTTGCCGCCAGGGAGCCGACTGCTTCCCACCCCCACACCCCCGACCAAAAAGCCGCCTCGCTGCCCGGCCAGATCCTCACCGGCACGGCCCACTCGTCGGACGCCGGCAGGGCAGCTAGCTGGTCCGTGCGCGCCGCGACTCCCTTTGCCGGTCGTCTTCTTCGTCGCTGCCCGCAAGCTGTTCGACAATTTGTCAAGGTACAGAAAAATGGACACTACTGACGAGTTCTTTTTTCACAATTTCCTTTGCGACTCCGGTGATTCGTCGTCCGATGACGAGGAGGAGATGTTGACTGCCGTGTTGGTCCATCACCACCTCAACAGCCAGCGGCCGTTGTTCCATGGCTCCATTCCAGGCCACCTTCCGGCGTTGAATCGCAACCGAGAGAGCGGGCATTTCCTTCTTTGGAAGGACTATTTTGATACAGCAAACCCGTTGTTCAAACATCAACAATTCCTCCGCCGTTTTCGTATGAGTAGGCATGTTTTCAACCGTATTAGAGAGGGAGTGGTCGGCTATGATGACTATTTCGAGTACAAAGCGGATGTCGTTGGCAAGATAGGTTTTTCCTCTTATAAAAAATGCACCGCTGCCATCCGAATGCTTGCATACGGACTGCCCAGTGATCTCATTGACGAGTACGTCCGTATGAGCGAGTCTACTTGCCTAGAGTCCTTGTATAAGTTCTGCAAGGCTGTTATTGATGTGTTTGGCCCTGAGTACTTGAGAGAGCCGACTGCTGAAGATACAACCCGATTGTTGGCGATGAATGCCAGCAGGGGTTTCCCAGGGATGCTTGGTAGCATAGACTACATGCACCGGGAGTGGAAGAACTACCCTTTTGCTTGGCAAGGGCAGTATAAGGGCCATGTCAAGGCTTGCACTGTCATACTAGAGGCCGTTGCGTCTGAAGATCCCTGGATCTGGCACTCTTTCTTTGGCATGGATGAATCACACAATGATATCAACGTGTTTCAGCGCTCGCCAGTGTTTGCTAGGCTTGCCGAAGGCAACAGCCCACCGGTGAACTTTACTGTCAACGACCACAACTACGACAAAGGTTACTACCTGGGTGACGGTACCTATCCTCAGTGGACCACTATTGTCAAGACAATACCCGACCCCGTCGGAGAGAAGAGGAAAAGATTTTCCCAAGAGCAAGAGGGTGCTAGGGTGTTTTGCAATCTCGATGGGGCATCGTTTGGTATCCTGCTAATACCTGGAGCACGCAGAAAATGTGGGAGGTGATGACTTCTTGTGTGATCATGCATAATATGATCGTAGAATACGAGCGCCCGGAACGTCTGTATGATCAAGGGTTTCAGTTTCACGGTGAGAATGTTGTGCCTGAGCATGGAGGAGCGGCAATATTTGAACACTTCACCCAATTTCATCAAGACATGCGTGATTGGGAAACTCACGTGCAACTGCAAAATGATATCTTTGAGCATATGTGGGCTCATGTTGGCAACCAATAGATTTATCTTTTTTTATTCGTTAGCAAAACTATGTGCGAACTATGTGAGACATTTTTATTTTTATTTGGCTTGTAAACTATGCTTTTTCGGTCCAAATTATGTTGTTTGATTCAAACTATGAAAATCATGCAAAATAAGGCGGCCAGCGGGCCACGTGGGCACATATGGGTCGACGCGTTGGGCGCGTTGCCGACCCATATCTAAAACAGGGCGGACGCTGGGTGGGCGGCCGACCCAAATGGACAAAAAGCGTATGAAATCGCTGTCCGTTTGGGTCGGCCCGTTGGAGTTGCTCTAAAGCTCAACGACGTTGTAATGAAGTTCTCGTCAAAGTTTCAATGAAGGTACCCGCGACGGTGGCGGCGCACCTTGTGTTGCCATGGAGCAGTCCCGGTGGCTCGCGGTGCTACGTTGCAACAGTCACCAACAACTCTGGAAGTTGCGTGTGCTCGTCGATGTAGGTGTGATGGCAGATGCGCCGGTGCTGCAGTCGTTGGTTTTCTTTTGCATCATCGTCGTTGCTAAAGAGACTGGTGTTGCAGCAGCGACTCACCCTATGGATGCAATACAAGAGGAGAAGGAGGACATGGGGACTGAGTTGTTGTGAATGGATGGGTCAGATGCGTCTAATCAAGTGGCTGGCTAGGCGGATGATTTGCTAGAGAGAAATCATCCGACTGGTCCATAGCGGCTGCCTTGATTAATGTACAATGCTTTCAAAATTTACAATAACGCTTCTGCGGTGCGGATGTATTCGGCCTTTACTGGGGCAGCGTTAATTTGCTTACCGTCCGGGAAGGAGAATAAAACATTTTGTCGCCACGATTTATGGTGTCTTTGGATTTTAGTAAATCTAAATTTATTAATTTATAGAAGCCCGTGAAGCGAGTCTCAACGAGCGGAAAAACGGGATAGGCCCCAGCGTCGCTTCATCCTCAGGAGCGACACGAGCGATGACCTCATCCTTAGCAGCATTAGGGACCTCCACCCCCTCCCCCATCATCGTCGCCGACGCCTCCCATGGGGCTAAGCCCACATGAAGCAGGAGGCGGAAGGGTCCTTCGCGGCATGGTGGAAGCAAGGAGTTGGGGAGCTTGTGCATCGGCAGGTGGAGGCCGGCGCCCTCGGGCTCTGGCACCGTAACATTCCTGCTGCATGTCACGTTTGGTGCTCGCCGGTAGAAACTTAGCCATGGAAGCTCGATGCGGCCGCATAACAAGGCCTGGGTGCGAGCGAGCATGGGTATGGATGGCGACGTGGTGGCATCTCGGCAATGGTGCTTGTCACATGGTCGCAGCCGGCGCTAGTTGTTGCGGCACTTGGGTGACCGATGGATCTCGGTTCAGCGAGCGTGTGTGGTGCTTATGTGTTGTCTAGATTTAGATCTGCAATGGCCTGAAGCGGCGGTGTGATGTCTACTACACAACTTTATTCTTATAGACTATGTTGGGCTTCCAAGCGCAGAGTTTTGTAGGACAGTAGCAATTTTCTCTCAACTGGATAACCTAAGGTTTATCAATCCGTGGAGGTGTAGGATGAAGATGGTATCTCTCAAACTACCCTGCAATCAAATACAAAAAATCTCTTGTGTCCCCAAGACATTCAATACAATGGCAAATTGTATAGATGGACTAGTTCGGTGAAGAGATGGGGATACAAGTGTAGTATGGATAGTAGATATAGGTTTTTGTAATATGATAATATATAAACAGCAAGGTGGCAAGTGTAAAACAAAGAGCACAACATTGTATAAATGCTTGGTAATAAGGCCTAGGGTCCATACTTTCACTAGTGCAATCTCTCAACAATGCCAACGTAGTAGAATCATATGATTATCCCTCAACGTGCAACAAAGAATCACTCCAAAGTTCCTATCTAGCGAAGAACAATAAAATAAAATTAGTGTAGGTAGTAGAACCACCTCAAAGTTATTCTTTCTGATAATCTTTTGAGCTATTCCTATAAGTGCCACAAAGAACCCTAGAGTTCATACTAGAACAACACCCATGATACATATCAATCAACCCTAATGTCACCTAGATACTCCAATGTCACCTCAAGTATCCATGGGTAAATTATATGACATGCATCAAGCAATTTCAGATCAATCATATTCAATCCAACATAAAGGACTTCAAGGAGCACCCCAAGATTTCTACCACATAACATAGTATGAAAACGTGCAACCAACCCCTATGCATGGATCCTCAAGGTCACCAGAATCCACAAGTTGATGCCATAACATCTATCAAGTCAATCACTTTAATACCCCAATGTCACTACGGGTATCCGCATGCAAGGCATACATCTCAAACCAAAAAATTCAATCCAACATAACGAGATCTTAAAGGGACGATTCAATTCATCACATAAAGGTAGCAAGAGAATAACCAGATTAACAAGGCCCATGATACATCAAGATCGTGCCATCTCAAGAACACGAGAGAGAGATTGAACACATACTACTGGTATATAATTCATCCCCAAGGATGAACTACTCTGTCCTCGTCATGGCCTTCACCGGGATAATGAAGATGGCCACCGGAGATGGTTCCCTTCTCTGATAGGGTACTGGAAAGTCTCTAGATGGGTTTCTCATTGATACAGATAAGTGTGGTGGCGGAGTGGAAATTCTCTCTTTATTTCTGGGGTTTCTGGTATATATAGGATTTTTCAGCGTTGGAATCACGCCAAACGGAGCCACATGGGCCCCACAAGCCATCAAGGTGCGACCTAGGGGGCACATTGTTGGCTTGTGGCCCACAGGTGGCTCCCCTCCGGTGGTTATTCGCTCCAATATTGCTTATTTCCGCCAAAATAATTATAAACAAGTTTCGTGCGGTTCCAAGAACTTCCATTTTCTGCACAAAAAAAACACCATGGTAGTTGTGCCGATAACATTGTGAGTCCGGGTTAGTTCTAAATAAATCATATAAAGTGCATGAAAATCATATAAAATTATTCTAAACATAGCCAAACAGGGCACGAATACTTCATAAATCATCGATACGTTGGAGACATATCAACATCTCCAAGCTTAATTCCTACTCGTCCTCGAGTAGCTAAATGATAAAATAAATAATTTATAAATATGTGAATGCTAGCATAGTATATAAGTTTGATCAATCATAATTCCAATAACTTTTTCTAGTATCATAACAAACAACTTTTTAATGAAAATCATCATGGTTGAGTAGCAATCAATTCACATGTCATGGTTCAAACAATGCATTCTCTTGAAACTTAACAAGCCATGTTCTTAGCCACCAAACAACTTCAATGCATCATCAAGTCTAAGTAAGACCTCTACATACTCAATTATCATATAGTCTTCTATGATTGCTAATACTCAAGGCATATTTTGGAACAAACAACATCCATCGAACACAGAGAAAGATAGGGGCTTAAATTTCCCCCTCCAAACATACTTATCTTAAAGATAATTGTCAACAATAATGAATCATGATCAAATATATTTGACTGGATATATATGTTTGGATCTTTCGCCACCATATGGTGCTTGCCAACTAATAGATTGAGGTTGTAATAAGAAGTTGATTCAACATGAAAAGTATGTAACATGAAAGTAAATATATTGTCCCTTCGCAAAGGGAAGCAAGGATTTGCAGAGATGCCACAACTCTTTGTTTAAAACAGGGATGAATATGTTTTGGGTGGTGTACCTTTCCTGTCAAAGTTACAACAAGGGATTTTAATATCTTCCATGCTAATCACATTATTTGCGGTTCCCAAACAGAATTGAAATTTTACTCCCCTCCACCATTCAAACACATTCCATGGCTAGTCGTATCCATGGGTGCCCTCCAAACAATCAACTTTCTACGGGGAGTTCTTGATTATTTATTTTTGTATTACGCAGGAATGGGGAACCTTTTTACCAGCCTCTCTCATGCAATGACAATTGCATAAACACTCAGCTTGAGAATAACTAGCTTAGCATGGAAGATAATGACCGCCCCGTCGCTCCATGAGTGGTACGAGCACACAAAACGGGCGTTTATTTGAATATTTAGACGTGGCACATGAAAATTTACTTGGAATGGCATTGGAATAACATATATAGGTAGGTATGGTGGAATCACATGGAATATACTTGGCTCAAGGATTTGGATACACAAGTAGTATCTCTACTTAGTACGAAGTTTTGGCCAGGAAAAGGTTCTAAACAAGCACCACATGTCGGAGGAACCATAACAATATAACTTCTATGCAAATATACCCGAACATAACCATTATGTTGTCTTCCTATTCCAACTTCAAATGTTTGATAAGGTTTCAAAGTAATTAATGGGTATTCATAATCATAAAAGATGTCCAAGATAATATATTTGTATGTGAAAGTTCTCTTTCTTATACTAATCATTCATGAATTGCTCATATGACCAATATAGTGATTGTCAAACTTCAATAGATTCCACTTTCTAAACCAAATGTGAAACTACTACAAGACATAAAGCATATTAATCATTTCATATTTATGATATTTCATTCATTCAGAATTTACTCTTAGGATATAAGTGAAGCACAAGAGCAAACAATCAAACTACTCTCAAGAGATATAAGTGAAGATCAATGAGTAGTCAAACAATTAGTTAGCTATGTGATGAATCTCTCTCAATAAATATTTTCAAATATGATTATTTTATTAAAATAGAAAATAAAACAAAAATACACTCCAAGAATAGCACATATCATGTCGACAAATAAAAAAATAGGCTCAACATAGGCTAACCGATATTTGTTGACGAAGAGAAGTGGGATGCGTAGCATCCCCAAACTTAGATGATTGAGACTTCTTGAGATATTTACTTAGGGTGCCTTGTGAATCCCCAATCTTGAGCTTTTATATCTCGTTCAATCCTCTCATATCCCGGTTTAACCTAAGTCTCAAAATCTTCATCCACACAAAACTCGAAAAGAACTTATAACAAAGGTTAGTACACATAAAAGTAAATCAACACTTCATGTACTGCCAATACTAGTTGAATAATAATTTTAAAACATTAGGTACTGTATACTATCATTTCCATAATTTATATCTACCAATATAATCCATGAAAACTCTAGGATAAGTAGATAACAAAACTATGACAACAGTTTGTCCAAACAGAACAGTCTGTAGCAATCTATTAAAGCAGTGTACTTAAGTAACTCCAACAATTATGATAATTTAGTACATGATAAATAATTTATATGAAAGTGCTGTGTAAAAATTCAGAAACATTCCATGTTCTAGTAAAATATCATAATTCAAATACTGCAGCACAAGTTTCTGTTTTTGTACAACACACATCACGCATGCAATTCAAGCATTCTAAAGGAAATTCTTTGAAACTTTTATTAAAAAACAATATTATATATAAAATATAACATAGAACAACAAAATAAAATGCACTCCCAGCGAAACACATATCATGTGACGAATGGAAATATAGCTACAAGTAAGATATACCGATAATGTTGGAGACGTAAGAGGGGATGCTTTCCCTGGCACCCCCAAGCTTAGACGCTTGAGTCTTCCTTGGATATTACCTTGGGGGTGCCTTGGGAAACCCCAAGCTTATGTTCTTGCTGCTACTTATTCAACTGATATCGGTATCTCACCCAAAACTTGAAAACTTCAATCACACAAAACTTAATGGAACTTCGTGAAATGGGTTAGTGTAATAAAGATAGATCATTCACTTAGGTACTGTAGTGACAAGATTCATAATCGTTCTCACATGATAACTACTGTATTCTATCATTACCATAATTTATATCATCAAATATAAGCTGTGGAAACACTAAAATAAACAAACTATGCAATCAAAATAGAATCTGTCAAAAACCGAACAGTCTGTGAAGATATGAATGGACAACATACTTCCGTGACTCTAAAAATTCTGAAATGTTTGGAAAACGCATATAATTTTCATGGAAATTTTTGTAAAAACTTCAATTTTTTTGACTCTGGAGTAAAAACACATAATTCATCTATTGGACGCAAAAGTTTCTGCTTTTGCACAGAATCAAACAAGCAAGTATCCACACTATCCCAAAGGCTTTACTTGGCACTTTATTGAAATAAAAGTTATAAAACATTATGACCACAGTAGCTTAATCATGCGAACACACAAAAATAGAAAGTAAAAGTGTCGGGTTGTCTCCCAACAAGCGGTTTTCTTTAATGCTTTTAGCAAGGAATGATGATTTCAATGATGCTCATATAAAAAGTAGTAATTGAGGCATGCAAGTGAGCATCATGAATCACATGATAAGAACATTTATGTCTAACCCACTTTCTATTTATATGTATTTTTCAGTCAAACAATTTATTGTAGCAATAATCAACTTGCATAGGAAGTCAAAACAAGCATGACTTCAAAACTTTGAACACATAGGGAGTAAACTTGATATTATTGCAATTCCTACAAGCATATGTTCCTCCCTCATAATAATTTTTAGTAGCATCATGAAGGAATTCAACTATATAACTATCACATAAATATTTATTTTCATGATGCACAAGCATATAATTTTTATTACTATCCACAAAAGCAAAATTCTTATTATTCATAGTAGTGGGAAAAAACTCAACAAAATAACTATCATGAGATAGTTGATTGACATAATCCATGTGAAAATTAAAATCATGATGACAAGTATCATGGTTATCCTTATTCTTTATATCATAAATGTCATCACAATAATCATCATAAATAGGAGGCATGATTTCATCATAATAAATTTGCTCATCAAAACTTGCACTAATAGGAGAAAGCCTAGTAGTAGCGCTTGATTTATCGATACCAGTAGCGCTGGTGGCAGAGTTACTGCTAACACGCTACAACTAAGTTTATAGCAATGCCGGTTTTCCAGCCAGCGCTCCTGGTAAGTACAGTTAGTAGTAGCGCTTTTCCAGCCAGCGCTACTACTAACTATTTTTTACGGTGCGCTGTAACAAGCGTTGCTAATAACCCAGTGCTGCTCCTAGACGCCAACCAGCGCTACTGCTAAGATTTCCTGCTTTCACATATTTATTCCTCCTCTACATATTTGTGTTGTATTTGTGCGTTCTCTATACAGTAGTTTCATCATATCATAGTAAACATACATTATTCTCATCATATCATACACATACAATAGTCTCATCATACCATCATCGTAATCATCATCATTATCCAACACAAATATCATCACATCTCGAAAATAGCGATACCCAAGTTATGGCACACCCACAAGTTCCATCATACCTATCTAAACCATGATGTATAAGAGAAGAGCAATCAGCATAAGAAAGAGTGCGACTATGCAGTACCTCTTGAGGTACCGGTTTTTCTCCCTCTCTTGTCATAGCATCCACCTCAAGTAACTATTTTCCGCTTCGACTCTACTGTCGAACCCTCTGTGGTAGCGCCCGGGTACCTGTCCACCTCGGCCTGAGCATCTAGGCAGTGGTCGTATACTTCTCGAACCCTCCCAATGAATACGATGTACAGTCCTTCGCTATCTCCGATCTATGTACATGCATCGTAAGTTTATGAATTGAGCGATAATATGCAACATAATTTACTTGAGAAATACAAAGAGTCATAGTTAGCAAAATACAAGCAACCTATAGTAAACATAAATAACGAAGTTCCTCATACATAAACTAATTAACTAGAGCGATGTATATGCTAGTTCATAGAAAGTCGGTAGTACTAATTATAAACACACATTGTCATTGTCAATCACTCCTCCATGTCGGCACCCCAATATTCATAGTCAGCGATGAATGACCCGGCTTGTTGAAAGGATTCAGGTCCACATGTTGGGCGCGTAGTAGTTCTCGGACATTCTCCCGCCTCATTGACCCATGAAGGAACATCCCTGTTTGTTCGACGACCTCCTTCATGATCACTTGGGCAAGTTCACATTGTATGTGATAAAAATCAGTTCAAATTCAATGATCCGGTGTCCTTCCTATGCCTGTGGCCCAGTTGACAATCTCGGCATCGCCGGAAGTAGGTGACATGTGAAGGCGTTGTTTATCCCTTTTGTACTCGATCATGTGATGCTGAGGTAGAATCCATCATCCTTACTACCGTTTGGTTGCTGGATGCAGCAGAACTCGGTCTTATGGCCGAAAGCCGGCGCTTGATTCATGTACTTTTTCACCTAGATATATCCACCAGTAAGTTGAAGGTTAAAATGGCACTATCGAGAACACTCTTTATGTGCGTGTAATCCTTTTTCTTGATGTTCTTCGCTGAGTCCAAGTATAGAGCATGGGAGTATTGTGGGTACAGACACATGAGGATGGCGCCCCCTCCTCCGCTGCGCAAAATAAGTACACCTCAAATTAGCCTCAATGCTTGCAAAGTAATGATCAAAACGAATGAAAGGATATCCACAGATGATTTACGTGGGATGATAAGGCAGGAGAATCGTTTCCTTGTCCTTATTAGCGATCATGAAATCGCTAATGTACTTGCTCGCATAGTCACGGCGCTCTTTGCAGACTGCCAAGAAGCTCTCGCGCATATAGTATGGGTCCGTGATGCAGATATATTCTATGTTCTCGTGCTTGACGATGTAGTTGAGATACAACACATACATGCAGATGAACTGAAAATCTAGCTTGGTCATGTGGAACATGTCATAGATGTAGTCAAATCGCAGGATGAACTTATCCGCGGGCCATCTCTCGACGTATGACACCGCACCCGGAACCTGAGCCGTGTAAAGTGGGTATCCTGGTTTTTCCGTGCTGAGAAGTCTTTTCTCTATGGCCAACACATCATCATGAAGTCTCCTTAGATCATTGTTCAGCATGTTCTCTAGCGCTTCCTGAGGTAGGATTGAGTAGAGGCCCCCGTGTTGCTCTTGCTGGGTAGAGGCGGCATCTGGAGGCATCTCCTGCGAGGATCGCATGAAGAAAGACTTTTTGCAATGAGCCATAGGACGTTCTAGCTCCAGCAATTCATGCATCATCAAGTTATCTCCACGCTCATAGTCTGAGTCATAGTCCCGAGCATCGTCATAGCCAGTATTGATATACTGGTTAGGGTCATTAGCATCCTCCTCCATGACATCATCAACATTTGCTTCTTCGACGGGGGTGATGTCATCTCGCACTAATGGAGGCTATCCCTCGCCGCGTCGTTTGCTATCAACCACCACGACAGGTGCAGGTAATTGGGTAAGTGGGGTGGTGTTCATACCTTGTTGAGGAGTTGTCGTTGGTGTGCTACCGGGCGCCTCGACACGAAGGTGAGTCTTCAGCCAAGGCAAGATCCAGCTCTTGCATGCGCCAATCTGTTTAGGGGTCTCGTCATCATCGACTGGTGCCAGAAGAGACAAATCATCGAAGCCCGCTTTGACACTGCCACAAAAACTTTGAAGATGCCATGTGGCCTAGGGATCGTTTCCTTTCCCACGTCCACCTTCTGGCCATTGATATCGTACAGTAGGGTGCACGGTGTTTCATCGGCCTGTGAAGACATGACTACGACGTCAAACATCCGAAAGGCAACTGAAACGGAAAACTATATAGATGTGCTAGTGAAGAGTGTATGACGCGTAATTACCATGATGGCGTCGAGCTCAACCAAAGACGAAGCCCCGCCGAGCATGCCAGAGACGAAGAAAGGGCTGCTATGAACTAGAGCGAGACCAGGTACGGGATCATGTGCGGTTGCGTGAGCAGGTCCTGGTGGTGCGATGTTCGCCGAATTGCTCCCGACAAAGCTGAGAAGGGGAAAGTCCTGTGGCCCTTTTTTGGGTTTCCTCTTCACAAACTAAAAAACCACAGGAACGAATTGGCCTAACGAAGCTGCCACAACTGCATTGACCTTATCTTCAAGTACATTGGCCAACTCTTCTTTGGTCTTATGTTTGATCGACCACCAGCGCGACCTTCTCGTTGATGGTCTGTTGAGTAAGCTGTTATCTCTGCTTTTTTCCTCCGGCTTCTCGTGGTAGCACTTTGATAAAGAATGAATTTTTGATGCTTTCATGCTACCTAGCATAGGTGTCCTTTGTAACTCCTCTTATGTGACGTGAATGTTGAGATCCATTAGATTCAAAACAATAGTTTTCTATTGATGTGGAAATAATAATAATTCAAGAAAACTAGCAAGGTAATCATGAACTTTCAAAATAACAAGGCCAAAAGAAAGTTATCGCTACAAAAGCATATAGTCTGGCTATGCTCTATCATCATTGCACAACGAATTTAAATCATGCACAACCCCGGTATTGGCCAAGTAATTGTTTCACACCTTTACTTTCTCAAACCTTTTCAACTCTCACGCAATACATGAGCGTGAACCATGGTTATAGCACTATAGATGGTGTGGAGTGTGGTGGAGGTTGCAAGACAAAAAAGGAGAAGATAGTCACATTAACTAGGCATACCAATGAGCTCTGGAGATGCTTATCAATAGATATCAATGTGAATGAGTAGGGATTTCCATACAAATGATGCACTAGAGCTAAGAGTATGTGAAAGCTCTTAAAGAAAACTACTGGGTGTGCATCCAACTTGCTTGCTCACGAAGACCTAAGGCAATTTTGAGGAAGCCTATCATTGGAATATACAAGCCAAGTTATATAATGAAAATTCCCACTAGCTATATGGTGGTGACAAAACGAGAGACTCTCAATCATGAAGATCATGGTGCTTAATATGCACAAGTGTGGAAAAAGTGGTAGCATTGTCCCTTCTCTCTTTTTCTCTCATTTTATTTTTGGTGGGCTCTTTGGCCTCTTTTTTTATTTTTTTATTTATTTTGGTGGGCTTCTTTGGCCTCTTTTATTTCCTCACATGGTACAATGCTCCATTAATGATGATCATCACACTTTCAACTCAAAACTTAGAGCAACTATGACTCTATATGGAATGCCTTCGGTAGTGTACCGTGACAATGATTTAGCATGGCATAGATATTAATGGAAACATCATGCTAGATATCTTACGTTCATGCAATGGCAATGTATACGCGGTGGCACATGTCATGGTGGTAGTTGCATGGCAATATATCTCGGAATGACTTTGAAAAAGACATAGTAGGTAGGTATGGTGGCTGTTTTGAGGGAGGCTAATGGTGGGTTTTGTGCACTGGCGAAAATTGCACGGCACTAAGAAGATAGTGATGGTGGGAGGTGAAAGTGCATCTAAACCATGGACTCAACATTAGTCATTGAAAGTGCGTTATATCGACTAGAGGGGGGTGAATAGGAGATTTTTAGAATTTCATCACTGAGGAAATTCCTTTTGAGGAAATTCCTCATTGATGACTAACTTACAGCGGAAACAGTAAAGGATCAGACGTGCAAACGTTCACACCAGCAGTATTTCAGAGTGAAGAATGTGAAAACAGATTGCACAGTAAGCAGGCACGTAGAATACAGATGATGATTAACTATTGTGAAGAATTTGGGGTTGAGGAAATTCAGAGAAAGACTTCAACAAATTCTTCAAACAGACACATTGAAATTCATCAACACATAATACAGAGAAAGTAAAGAGTTGAGGAATTAGAACCCGATTCTCAGAGAAGACAGTCGTTGATGACCCAGTTCCAACTGCTGTGACAGTTGTACATCTGGTTTGGAGCGGCTTGGTATTAAAACCAAAGGACACCCAGTCCCGGGACACACAGTCCCTACCGTATTCTCCTTGAGCTAAGGCCACAGTCCTCGCCCAACACTCGTGGTAAGTCTTCAGGGTAGACTTACAAACCCTCACAAACTCGGTCACCCGACGATCCACAATTGACTGCTGGATTGCTCTAGACCATGACGCCTAACCGTCTGGAGGATGCACAGTCCTCAAAGGCAAAAGGCTTCAGTCCCACACAGGAACAACTTCTTCAGTGATGCTCAATCACTAGGTTTGGTTTGTGGTTTCGGTGGGTGGTGTATTTCCTCACTAATGAATTACTCTCGAAGGCTCTGAGGAATTTGGGTTGCTCTTAGACAAGTGTCAGTTTCTAACGGAGCAGCCAACCAGCTAGTGGTTGTGGGGGGGGTGGCTATTTATAGCCTGGGAGCATCCCGACATGATTTGACACTAATGCCCTTAAATAATATGACCGTTCGAGTGGATAAGGCCAGTGACTTGGCGTGGTTATCAAAACGGTCGGGACCCTCAACTGTGAGAGTCCTCATGTCACTCATATTCCTCACTTGAGGATTTTGGTAGGATTAGGCTTGGGTTGAGCATCATGAGGAAATCCATTCCATAGTGTTACTTTGACCCCTTTAACAGTACGGTGTTCCTATTCATCAAATCCGAAGAAAGTAAAACAGAAAACGTAAATCTTCACGCTTCAATTTCTTCAGAATGATTTTCTTCAGGAACCACCGGTCTTCTCAATATCAGTATCTTCATGAGGAATATCAATTTCATCGCAGATTCCTCGCGATTCATTTCTTCAGCTTCAGACCAATTTCTTCAACTGAAGATATACATTTTTAGGGGTCGATATTCTTCAAATATCTCAAACTCCTCAATGACTTATAGATCCTGTGTACACTTATAAACACATTAGATACTTAACCTATAAGTCTTCAAACCACCAAAATTACTAAGGGGCACTAGATGCACTTACAATCTCCCCCTTTTTGGTGGTTGATGACAATTAGGTTAAGTCTTCAACAGGGATCGAAAATATGAAGTGTAAATGCTCATTTGAGGAATTTGAAAACAAGATTCAGAGAGACTCCCCCTGAAGATGTGCATACCTTGAGGATTTTGCTTCTATAGCAGATGCACATTGATGATTTATATCATGGAGATCTCCCCCTGAGTCTTGTAAATCATGCATACATATAACATATCATATGAAGAAAATGAAGATGCATGATGGCAAATGGTATCTGACGAATTCCAGCATGCGTGCATTAAAACTTTGAGGAATAAGCATGCGAAGAAAAACGTTCAAAAGCGTCAGAGTACCATCGGGCTTAAGTTACAACTCATTACATAAAAACTTCAGAAGAGCCAAGAGTTTGTAACTTAAATATAGTTCATAAGCCCCAAAAATATCCCGTTTGAAGACTAACTATCGAGTTTCTCCCCCTTTGTCATCAAGTGACAAAAAGGGACAAACTAAGGACTAACGCGTGTGAAGACTTCATTTCTTGGCGGTTGATGAAGAGCCGTGACGCTTCTTGGGGGTAGTCTTCTTCCTTGGGCCGGTTGCTATGTCGAGTTGTTCCTCATCAGATTCAGCGGTGCGGAATGAAGAAAAGGAGCTGTCTTCAAGGTCTGGCACTGGAATGGGCCTGAACTTCCTCTTGGGAGGCCACGACCAGTCAAAGTCCTGCTCAAAGTTCATTTCTTCAAGCTCAGTCTGAGTCTTCACATGTGCAAGTGTAGCTCAGGTGCGATCGAAAACCTCATGGAGATAGTGATGATTAATCTTCACAGAGTTTTGAGTTTCAGTGAGGGTTTTCACAATGGCACCAAACTGGCGTTTGACCCATTTGTGGTTGTGATCCACCTTTTGGTGAAGACTGAGGAGAAGCTCTTTGGTGGTTAGCACGCGAGGAGGAACAGGGCTTGCTGGACGAGTCTCAGTATCATCCCATGAAGAATATGCTTCTGGCTCTTTGAACTGGCCATCAAGGGCCTGCTGCCTTCTTCAATCACAGATTTTCCTTTTCCTTCGATGTGCTCGAAAGTCTTCTTGTTTACCCTGATAGGAGGCATATAACCCATGTGGTTTTGGAAATCAGCGTGGAAGTTGATGTCTGTCCTTGTCCTGATGAATCTCATGATCCATGGGGCATAAATCTTGTGATCATAAGGGCACATGGTATTGTCAGCCAAAGTCCTCAAGAAGAAATCATGGATATTGATAGGAATACCATGAATGATGTTGAAGAGAATATTCTTCATGAGGCCTACAACATCTTCTTCATGGTCATGGCCTTTGATTGGCACGAGCACACTGCAGAGAATTTTGTAGACAGACCGGGGCGTGTACTTGAGCTCATGGACGAGGAATGTGGTTCTTGAGGGTTTTCCTGCAGCCAAAGGCTTCATGAGGACTTCCATCATTCCATTTGGCAGCTCACGCTCACCATAAAGCTTCACTGCCCCATCTGAGGGAATTGGTATGGGCAGTTCTCTGAGGAGTTCAGAAGCCGGAGCTTTGTAGTGAGTATTTTGGGACATCCAGTCGAACACCCAAGTGTTGATGTCATCAGCGTTGCCAGAAATGTGCAGAGTTGCATAGAACTGAAGAATAAGCTCGCTATTCCAGTCTGATATGTCTGAGCACATAGGGAGCAAACCTGCATCGTGGAGTACACTAAGGACTAGTTCCAGGCAGGGTATTGCTTCAAGCTCAACATGAGGAATGTGCCTGTGCTGGAATATCTTGTTGCGGCCACAGAGCACTGAGGAATAGTAGTTCATCTGAGTCCTTGTCCAAAACTTCAGATGCCTCATTTGAGGCTTGTCATAAGGGTTCTCTCCGATGAAATACATGCGTTCTTCAAAGAAATCTTCTTTCTGAAACTTTGGTCGCTTGGAGAATGGTTGGCGCTGAACTGGCTTAAGATTCTGCTGAGGAATGGGAGGGGAGACAACCATGGCAGTCTCTGAGTTGAGCACAATGAATTCATTGTCTTGGGCGGGAACATTTTCTTCAGCATTTTCCTCAGGTTGAGGAATTTCATCAGCTGGTACTTCTTGCTCTAGCTGAGCTTCAGGCTGAGGAATTTCTGCTTCTTTCTTAGCTTGAGGAGTTGGGTCAGCCTGTTCAGAATGAGGAGTCTTCTCAGAATGTGCATTTTCCTCAGCTTGTTTTTCTTCAGCTGGCTTTGTGGCAGAAGCAGTTTCATCAGCTGCTGTAGCTGAAGCTTGAGCAGTCGCTGTCTGAGGAACAAGAGGTTGAGGATTGTCATCAATCTGGATTTACTCATCAGTGTGTTCCTCAGAGGAGACATCCTTCATTTCCTCATCAGCCCTTGTAGTTGGGTCATCAATGACGACCATCTCATATGAAGGGGCGACATTAAGAGGCACTGGGTCCAGAGGAGCAGTTTCTTCAGTTTCTTTAAGGCGCTTTGCCTCTGTCTTTTCTACTGCTGAGGAGGCTTTTCTCTTCTTTGCTTCCTTTTCAGCAGCTCTTGTCTTCTTCACGTCTGATGCAGACGGGATTATATTCTTCACCTTTGAAGCTTTTGGTGAAGGTGTTCTTTCTGCAGATTCTTCAGCTGGTAGTGAGGAACCAGCTGGAACAGAGTCATCAGCCTGCTTTGATAAAGCAGCTGGATCAGGAGCAGTCTCATCAGTGGTTGCAATTTCATCAGTTGCAGCCTTCGTGATGATTTCTTCAATGGACGGTTCATCAGCACGACGCTCCTGGTGTTCTTCCTCAGCTTGAGGAGTTTCCTCCTCATCAGGAGATGCATCTGCTGGCTGCTCAACCAGGGGCTGAGGAGGTGGTGCTGGTTGTGCGGTTTTCTTGTTGTATTCATCAACAGCACTAGTGGCTAACTTGATGAAATTGCGCTTGATGCTTTTGTGATCTCACAACCTGTCATACTTGTCAGTCAGCACTTGCAGCTCTGCCTGAGTGGACACCAGTGCATCAGGAGTCAGCTTGAGGAGATTCTGCCTGAGGAATTTCTCATTTTTGGCCTTTGCAACCTTTGCCTGCCTGGCCTGCTGTTCCTTCCACTTGGCTTCATTTATGAAGGTGGCCACCATGTGGCTGATGCCAGGAGGAAGTTTCAAATCATCAATGGGTGTGTTTGGGTCCTCATACCATATATTGATGTAGTCGAGGAGGACCTTGGGGTCCATGGCCAGAGGAATAGCACTGCCTGATGCTTGTGCTACCCTTTCTTGCTTGTTTCTGATGATGGCTTGCAGGGTTTCATCATCATAGTCATCACTTCCCTCTGATGCAGACGGAACTGCGATGATTTTGCTGGGGCTGGGCAAAGGTGCACGTTCAGTAGTTGCCAAAGTCTTCACAAGTGGTGTTGAAGACTTTGTCTCCGAGCTAGTTGCAGCTGGGAGTGAGGAGCTAGAGCGGGCGGTCGTAGGCTTCACGACATGCTTTTGTACTGTTTTTTTAGGCTTTGGAGGTGGAGCTGAGGATTTTGGTGCAGAGGAGATTGGTGCTGAGGGTTTTGGCGCTGATGGTTTTGGTGTTGAAGGTTTTGGAACTGAGGGTTTTGGAGTTGAGGGTTTTGGAGCTGAGGGTTTTGTGACAGAAACCTGAACAAACTTCTCTTGAGGCTTTGGAGCCCTTTGCTTTGTTGGCACAGACTGCGTGTGAGGAATTTCTGAGCCTGAGGTTTCTACTGCTGAGGAATTAGCAGCATCGGAGGCAGCAGCTGAGGATTCATTAAATTTCCTCACTGCAGCTTCTGCTTGCTTCTTGAGCTTGGCCAGATGCTTTTCTTTCTCATCTGGGTAGTCATCAATTGTCATAAGACTTGAGGGATGTGCTACTTGATGATCCTCAAGTGGGGCCCTTCTGCCAGGAGGCTTCAAAGCGAATTTCTTCGCATATTTTGGAGTCACAAACCTGTACTCCTTCCATTCCTTCGCCCATCTGCGTTCAATCTTCTACAGCCTTATCTTTCTCTTGGCCATTGTCTCATGTTCTTCATCAGGCGTACAATAGTCCAAGTATATGTCCTCAGGGATATCAGCAGCTGTGTTCTGCTCCAGTTTCTTTCCTCCCTTCTGTTTTCTCTCTTCCTCCATTTTCTTCAGTTGAGGACTTTGCTGATGATTTTGAACTCTTGAGGATTCTGATGAGCCTTGAAGAGTTTCTTCCAGAAACGCTGCAAATGAGTTAATGTGATGAGAACCGAGAGATTCATCAGCTAACATGTGTGTACCTGTGAACAGAGTATAGTTGCGAGGAATTTGGAGACGTCATATGCGTTCTCGGATTTGAAGAAAATGAAAAAGTTTGACAGTTTGAGGAATATAACGAGTGGTTGAGGAATTTGCCTAAGCATACTGTTCTAGGGTTCCAGAGTTGTACAGATTCGAAAATTCGCACAATTGAGGAATCTCGTGAAAATCTTAGATGCTTAGCTAGTTCATCAATGATTGCGGTGATAGGTAGTGTTTGAGGAATCATGTGCGCATCGTATCTTGAGGAAAAACAGATTTCACATAGAAGAGGTAAAATTTCAGATCTAATCTGCTGTAAAAATGGGATATATTTACCGTGGAAGGTGCGAACGAAGAACACAGAAAGTAGTGTTGGAGAGGCTCTTCGGTCGAGTGTCCAATGCACCCTAACTTGGCGGCAGAGGACGTCTACGGTGGCGGCGGACGTAGATGGTCCGACTCCGGCGTGATCCTGACGACGAAAAGGTCGAGGCAGTGAAGCTCTTCCTCACCGGCGACAAGACTACCAGCGGTGGCGCTAGGGTTTGGTGGAGTGTGCTGTGGCAGGAGAGCGATGAGGCGAAGAAGAGGATACCGAGGGGGATAAGGACATATTTATAGCCCAGAAGTTACTGTTTGGCGCAAAAGTTTCGGACCAGATAGCCCCTGCCTCTACGTCTTCGCAGGACACGTGTAGCTCCCGTACGATGCGGTGGAGATAGTGGAGATCATGGTTATCCAATCGTGGGAAGTGGGGGTTCAGTTACTGTGCCTTTAAAGAAAACAAGTTTTGAAGATTTGAGGATTTTCGTTACAAAATCATCAGCTGACAAGGATGCAGTGGGGATTTTGAACAAAGTTTCAAGTAGAACGCATATGAAGAATTGAATAGACTGGATAAGTATAGCATAGAGGGAAAGTAGGGTCCGATCACATTCACTTACCAGAAACATCAACTTGAAGAAATAGCAATAAGTGAATGCTGTTGAGGACTAGAAATCTCAGTCTACCTAGGCAAATGAAAGTCATCAAGTGTTTTTGAAGATTTTGTAATAGATCATCACAATGAAGAACAACTGTTTTGAAGAAAAATGCATTGTGAGGAAATAGATCATTTGAAGAAAATCAACTTGAGGAATTTCACATTGGGCGGTGGTGTTACCCACCATATAAGAATGTTGATTACACACGCCGCGTACAATTGTCGTAGGGTCCTGAGAATCAATTTCTTCATTAATTTCTTCACATTCAGAGTGACTTTCTTCATCAGTTGAAGAAAATCGTTTCATCATGCGTTGCACATCTAAGTCATCAACTTTGCATAAGTGTTAGGATGTGTGCATGTTTTTCCAAAACATTTGAAGACTCTAAGATATTTAGCTCACACCGCAACTTGCAAAACCTTTTCTCATCCAAGGGCTTAGTGAAGATATCTACCAGTTGATCATCAGTCTTTACATGGTCGATGAGGATATTGCCCTTGAGGACATGGTCCCGAAGAAAATGATGACGAATCTGGATGTGCTTGGTCTTCGAGTGTTGTACTGGGTTGTATGCAATCTTGATAGCACTCTCATTGTCACAGTAGAGAGGCACATTCTTCATGTTGATGCCGTAGTCCTTGAGGGTTTGCTTCATCCATAGCAATTGAGCACAGCAAGAACCAGCAGCAATGTACTCAGCTTCGGCAGTGGAGAGTGATACGCAGTTCTGCTTCTTTGAGGACTAGCAAACTAGTGATCTTCCGAGGAAATGGCATGTGCCAGAAGTTGACTTGCGATCCACACGGTCACCAGCATAGTCTGAATCAGAATACCCTACCAGATGAAGATTGGAGCCCTTGTGATACCATAATCCTAGTGTTGGTGTGTGAGCTAAGTATCGAAGAATATGTTTCACAGCCTTATGGTGTGACTCCTTCGGTTTTGCTTGAAAACTTGCACACATGCAAACACTAAGCATTATATCTGGCCTAGATGCACTTAGATACAATAAGGAGCCAATCATAGAATGGTATACCTGCTGATCGAAATCTTTACCATTTTCATCAGTGCCGAGGTGGCCGTTGGTAGGCATTGGAGTCTTGGCACCTTTGCATTCGTGCATGTCGAATTTCCTCAGAACATCCTTGAGGTATTTCTCATGTGATATGAAGATTCCATTGCTTTGTTGACGAATTTGAAGACCTAAGAAGAATTTCAGCTCCCCCATCATGGACATCTGATATTCTTCACTCATCATGTAGGCAAATTCATCACTGTATCTTTTGTCAGTACAACCAAATATGATATCATCAACATATATTTAACATACAAACAACTCATTATCATAGGATTTTGTGAAAAGAGTTGGATCGAGTGAACCAGGTTTGAAGCCTTTCTTCATGAGGAATTCCGTCAATGTATCATACCATGCCCGAGGGGCTTGCATGAGGCCATACAGAGCCTTTTTGAGTCTGAACACTTTGTCTGGATTCTTTGGATCCTCAAAACCTAGGGGCTGAGCAACATATACTTCTTTCTCAAGCTTACCATTGAGGAATGCACTTTTCACATCCATTTGATATAAGGTGATGTTATGATGATTAGCATAAGCAAGTAGTATTCGAATAGCTTCTAGTCTAGCAACAGGTGCAAAAGTTTCATCGAAATCTATTCCTTCAACCTGGGTGTAGCCTTGGGCTACAAGTCGTGCCTTGTTCCTCACCACTTGACCGTCCTCATCTTGCTTGTTTCAGAAAATCCACTTGGTGCCAATGATGTTGTGCTTGCGAGGATCTGGTCGTTTGACGAGCTCCCATACGTCATTCAGCTTGAATTGAAGAAGTTTGTCTTGCATGGCTTGGATCCACTCCGGTTCCAGAAAAGCCTCAGCTACTTTTGAGGGTTCTGTGATGGATACAAAGGAAAAATGCCCACAAAAGTTAACTAAGTGTGAAGCTTTTGAGCGAGTGAGAGGACCTGGCGCGTCGATGTCATTGAGGATTTTGTCAAGTTCTACTTCGTTTGCAATCCTCGGATGTGCTGGTTGAGGATTTTGTCTGGGCTGAGGAAGTGGTGATGTTGCAATTTCCTCAGGAGCATCTTCTTGGTTTTTATCAGCGATGGGGATCATTTCTTCACCAATTTCCCTAGTGGGGACAATGTCTTCAGTAGGCTTAAGCTTTATCGCTTCCTCAGGAGACAACTTATCTGGATTAGAAGGCAATTGCTCGCTTTGCGAGCCATTAGTTTCATCGAACCGCACATCTACAGTCTCAACAACTTTGTTGTGATAGTTGTTGAAGACTCTGTAGGTGTGCGAGTCCTTTCCATAACCGAGCATAAAACCTTCATGTGCCTTAGGTGCAAATTTTGAGCTATGGTGAGGATCTCTAATCTAGCATTTTGCACCGAAGACTTTGAAATAACTTACATTGGGTTTCTTGTCAGTGAGGAGTTCATATGAGGTTTTCTTGAGGAATTTGTGAAGATATACCCTGTTGATGATATGGCATGCAGTGTTGATTGCTTCAGGCCATAAGCGACGAGGAGTCTGATATTCTTCAAGCATAGTTCTTGCCATTTCAACCAGAGTCCTGTTCTTCCTTTCGACGACACCATTCTGCTGAGGAGTATAAGGAGCAGACAATTCGTGAGTAATACCAAGTTCATCAAGATAATCATCAAGACCAGTGTTTTTGAACTCGGTTCCATTATCACTCCTGATGTGTTTGATCTTGATGCCAAAGTTCGTCGAGGCCCTTGAAGAAAATCGTTTGAAGATTTCCTGCACTTCAGTTTTATACACTATGATATGCACCCAAGTATATCTGGAATAATCATCAACTATGACGAAGCCATATAAAGATGCTGCATTGGTTAGTGTGGCATAGTGAGTAGGTCCAAATAAATCCATATGAAGCAATTCGAATGGACGTGTAGTAGTCATGATGGTTTTAGAGGGATGCTTGGATCTGGTCATTTTCCCAGATTCACAAGCACCGCAGAGATGGTCCTTGAGGAATTTGACTGATTCGATGCCGATGACATGCTTCTTCTTTGCAAGCGTGTGCAGATTCCTCATGCCTGCATGACCTAGTCTTCGGTGCCACAGCCATCCTTCTGAGGTTTTTGCTAGTAAGCAAGTGGCTGGTTGAGGACCTGTAGAGAAATCAACAATGTACAAATCCCCTCTTCTTAAACCTTCGAAGACTTTGGATCTGTCAGATTCCATGATGACTACACATCTATATCTACCAAAGACAACAATCGTATCAAGATCACAAAGCATCAAGACTGACATGAGGTTAAAACCAAGGGATTCAACAAGCATCACTTTGTCCATATGCCTATCCTTGGAAATAGCTACTTTGCCAAGTCCCAATACCTTGCTTTTACCTTTGTCAGCATATGTGATTTGCTTCAGAGGTGATGGAGTTAGTGGCATATTCATCAGTAGGCTTTTATCACCAGTCATGTGATGTGTGCAGCCACTATCGAGAACCCACTTAGTATTTTTGGGTTTGTCATCCTGCAGATGAATTAGTACAACTTACCATCTCATATGCTTCAGATTTGAAGAATATGATACTAATTTCATCAGTTCAATAATTTCATCATAACAGAAATGTAAGGACGTGTACAATATTTCTATTTCATCAATCATTAGCTTGCGTCCTATCAAGCATTTCCTCACGTCTCCAGCAAATTCTTTAGATGTTGATTTTCATCTGGAGACCTGACCTGCGGAAGTGATTAGTTTGATTTCTTCACCACCCACATCTGAAGGGGTGGGAAAGCATTCATCATCCTGCGAGCACCATATGAGAAATGTGGCATTGAGGCTAATGCACTTCTCTTAACAGTAGGGGGGTTAAAGTACTCATATGAATATACAGAGAACTGGTTTGAGGATTTATGAACATAATGATTTGAGGAGTAACGCTCATATTCCTATTCCTTGTAGTTTCCCTGCATGTTAGATGCATAAGCACGGGTATGAGCATAGTTTTGACCAGTTGAGGATTTTGATCCTCTTGAAGACTTTGGTCCTCCTGAGGAATTTGATTTGGGGTTCAGATTCTTTAGAGGTGGTGTCATGAGGACATTCACCTGAAGATTTTCAAGACAACTTTTGGGAACCCAGATTTTCCTCAGAGGAGGGCCATTCCTGCAGTTAGTTCCAACATATCGAGCAAATACTTCACCAGATTGATTTTTGAACAGTTTATAGTTGGAATCAAATGACTCATCCGAGGAATAGGATAATTCACATGAGAAGCCAGTTAGATTAGATGGATCAAAAGGAGGCCCAGTAGCAGCAACCCATGAGGTTTTGGGATACTGCTCAGGTTTCCAATAAGATCCATCAGCATTTAATTTCCTCTCAAAGGCAATTCCTTCTTTCCTCGGGTTCCTGTTCAAGATCTGCTTTTTGAGCACATCACAAAGGGTTTGGTGTCCTTTGAGGATTTTGTACATGCCTGTCACGTACAATTCCTTCAACCCTGCATTTTCATCAGTAACATTTGTGTTTTCCTCAAGTGAGGAAATAGACACAACAGGTGCAGTTGAAGAATTTGTAGCATTTGATGATTCTGGTGAGGAATTAGCAGTTTCACGTTCAATGCATTTAATACATGGAGGAATAAATTCAACTTGACTAGCGCTGATCTGTTGAGCTAGTAATGAATCATTTTCCATACGAAGATCATCATGAGACATCCTCAGCTTCTCAAGATCAAGCTTCCTTTGAAGAAATTCGTAGGAAAGCTTCTGATGATCAGTGAGAAGTGTATCATAACGATCCTGAAGATTATCAAATCTAGACTGAAGATTTTTCATGTCATCAGCAAGGATTTGATTAAGATTCATTCATCATTCAACAGATCATCACTTTTGTCTAGCAGTTTTTGAAGCTTTTCCAAAGCAGTTTGTTGTTTAGTGGCAATGATAGCAAGTTTACTGTAACTGGGTTTCTTATAATCATTATGTTCACAGTCACTTGAATCAGAGGAGGAGGCATTATTTGATACCTTTGAACCTTTTGCCATGAAGCAATAGGTTGGAGCGATGTCATCAGCATAGTCATCAGTATGGATGGTGCAATCATTTTCTTCAAGATTGAAGATTGACTTGCTGACGAAAGTGGTTGCTAGTGCAAGACTAGCCTGTCCGGATTCTGAGTCTTCTCCAGAGCCTTCTTCTTCATCACATTCCTCTGATTCTGCCTCAGAGTCCATTTCCTTGCCAATAAGTGCCCGAGCCTTTCTGAAGCTAGTCTTCTTGTGTGATGAGGACTTTGAAGATGAGGATTTTGAAGATTTCTTCTTCTTCTTCGAGTCATCAGAACTGTCATCCTTGTATTTCTTCATCTTTGATTCCTTTCCCCAACGGGGACAATCAACAATGTAATGACCTAATTTCTTGCACTTGTGACAGGTCCGTTTCTTGTAGTCCTCAGATGCAGATTCTGATTTCCTCATGTCTCTTCTTGATGATTTACCGAACTGGCCTCGTCGTGTAAACCTCTGGAATTTCCTCACAAGCATTGCAAGCTCCTGTCCAAATTCTTCAGGGTCACAACTGCTCTCATCTATGTCTTCTTCTTCAGATGAGGAAATTGCTCTAGCCTTCAGTGCACGTGGTCTGGAATAGCTTTGTCCATATAGGTCTCTCTTTTCTTCTAGCTGGAATTCATAAGTATTTAGCCTTTCAAGGATATCAGCTGGATCTAGCATCTTGTAGTCTGGTCTTTCTTGAATCATCAGAACTAGAGTGTCAAATGAAGAATCCAAGGATCTCAACAGTTTCTTCACAACTTCGTGATCAGTGATGTCTCGAGCTCCCAGTGCTTGCAGTTCATTTGATATATCAGTGAGGCGATCAAAGGTGTCTTGGGAGCATTCATTGTCATGTCTCTTGAAGCGATTGAAGAGATTGCGAAGAATATCAACACGGGAGTCACGCTGGGTTGATACTCCTTCGTTTACCTTGCACAGTCTCTCCCAGATCAGTGTTGCAGAGCCCAAAGCACTTACTCTTCCAAACTGACTAGGGCTCAGATGCCCACAGATGATGTTATTCGCTTGAGAATCAAGTGGCTTGAATTTCTTCACATCAGCTGCAGTGACACTGGCAGAAATGATGGGGACGCCGTTTTCCACAATATACCAGAGATCATTGTCAATAGCTTGTAGATGCATTTGCATTTGATCTTCCAGAAAGGAAAGTTCTTCCCTTCGTAGGTAGGACATGCTGCAGTCACCTTGAACATGCCTGCAATCGACATAACTAAATCTCCAGGTGGTTAAACCAAAATCACATAGAACAAGGGAGTACCTTGCTCTGATACCAATTGAAAGTGCGTTATATCGACTAGAGGGGGGGGGGTGAATAGGATATTTTTAGAATTTCATCACTGAGGAAATTCCTTTTGAGGAAATTCCTCACTGATGACTAACTTATAGCGGAAACAGTAAAGGATCAGACATGCAAACGTTCACACCAGCAGTATTTCAGAGTGAAGAATGTGAAAACAGATTGCACAGTAAGCAAGCACGCAGAATACAGATGATGATTAACTATTGTGAAGAATTTGGGGTTGAGGAAATTCAGAGAAAGACTTCAACAAATTCTTCAAACAGTCACAGTGAAAGTCATCAACACATAATACAGAGAAAGTAAAGAGTTGAGGAATTAGAACCCGATTCTCAGAGAAGACAGTCGTTGATGACCCAGTTCCAACTGTTGTGACAGTTGTACATCTGGTTTGGAGCGGCTTGGTATTGAAACCAAAGGACACCCAGTCCCGGGACACACAGTCCCTACCGTATTCTCCTTGAGCTAAGGACACACAATCCTCGCCCAACACTCGTGGTAAGTCTTCAGGGTAGACTTCCAAACCCTCACAAACTCGGTCACCCGACGATCCACAATTGACTGCTGGATTGCTCTAGACCATGACGCCTAACCGTCTGGAGGATGCACAGTCCTCAAAGGTAAAAGGCTTCAGTCCCACATAGGAACAACTTCTTCAATGATGCTCAATCACTAGGTTTGGTTTGTGGTTTCGGTGGGTGGTGTATTTCCTCACTGATGAATTACTCTCGAAGGCTCTGAGGAATTTGGGTTGCTCTTAGACAAGTGTTAGTTTCTAACGGAGTAGCCAACCAGCTAGTGGTTGTGGGGGGTGGCTATTTATAGCCTGGGAGCATCCCGACATGATTTGACGCTAATGTCCTTAAATAATATGACCGTTCGAGTGGATAAGACCAGTGACTTGGCGTGGTTATCGAAACAGTCGGGACCCTCAACTGTGAGAGTCCTCATGTCACTCATATTCCTCACTTGAGGCTTTTGGTAGGATTAGGCTTGGGTTGAGCATCATGAGGAAATCCATTCCATAGTGTTACTTTGACCCCCTTTAACAGTACGGTGTTCCTATTCATCAAATGCGAAGAAAGTAAAACAGAAAACGTAAATCTTCACGCCTCAATTTCTTCAGAATGATTTTCTTCAGGAACCACCGGTCTTCTCAATATCAGTATCTTCATGAGGAATATCAATTTCATTGCAGATTCCTCGCGATTCATTTCTTCAGCTTCATACCAATTTCTTCAACTGAAGATATACATTTTTAGGGGTCGATATTCTCCAAATATCTCAATTTCCTCAATGACTTATAGATCTTGTGTACACTTATAAATACATTAGATACTTAACCTATAAGTCTTCAAACCACCAAAATCACTAAGGGGCACTAGATGCACTTACAGTCATGAAGAACTCATATACTTGTTGCAAAAGTTTTATTAGTAATCGAAACAAAGCATTCAACGCATACTCCTAGGGGAAGGGTTGGAAGGTATAAACCATCGCGCGATCCCGGCCGCCACGCAAAGGATGACCATCAATAGACTAATCATGCTCAGATTTCATCACATAGCGGTTCACCATACGTGCATGCTACGGGAATCACTAACTTCAACACAAGTATTTCTACATCCACAACACCTTACTAACATGACTTCAATATTACCATAACCACAACTCAAAACTAATTGAGATGAATCAAACTTCTCTAACTATTCAATGCACATGAAGGTGGAAGTTTTCGTATCCCTTTGGATAACTACCCCTTTTGAGACTACTTTCAAAGCATAGATCAACTACCAAGCCACGCACCCTGTGCTCTAAAAGATATAAGTGAAGCACATAGAGCAAAAGTATCTAGCTCAAAAGATATAAGTGAAGTACATGTGAGCTGAATTGTCTACCAAAAGATATAAGTGAAGCTCCACAAAATCACGGTGAGTGCATGTCTCTCTCTCTAGGTGTGCAGCAAGGATGATTGTGACACAACAAAAATAAAAGACTCCTACGATACAAGACGCTCCAATTAAAAACACATAACATGTGGTGAATAAAAGTATAGGCCCAAGTAACGTTACCGATGGATTGAAGACGAGAGAGGGGATGCCTTCCCGGGGCATCCCCAAGCTTAGGATTTTACGACATCCTTGAATCTCTTGGGGTGCCTTGGGCATCCCCAAGCTTGAGCTCTTGCCACTCTTTATCTCTTTGACCATAAGAACTTCACCCAAAACTTGAAAACTTCACAACACGAAACTTAAACAGAAACTCGTGATAACATTAGTATGAGAAAGCGAACCACCACTTCCTTAGGTACTATGGCAAACTTAAATTCTACTTGTGCTGATGTTGGGTTACTGTATTTTAAATCTTCCATGGCTAATACCCATCGATAATATCCATAGTTTTATCAAAATAAGCAACCAACACAACAAAAACAGATCTGTTAACAGCAGACCAGTCTGTAGCAGTCTGTATATTTTGTATACCTCTGGTACTCCAAACATTCTGAACAATTACGACAGTCTGAAGAATTTGCTTAGCAATCAGAAGCAAAAAAGAATCAACTCAAAAGCTCTTACAGAAAAAAATGAAAATTCTTTTCGTGAACAAAAAGTTTCTGTCTTATCCAGCATGACCAAACGATCATCCCCAAGACTAATCATAGCGGTTTTTCTTGGCAAAAACGCAAAAAAGAAACACAAAAAACACAATCATAATAGAATTATGAAAGTGTGGAAAACACAAAACAGAAAGAAAAAGGATAGATTCGTTGGGTTGCCTCCCAACAAGCGCTATTGTTTAACGCCCTTAGCTAGGCATTCAATGATGCTCTCTCAAAAGACAAGAATTGAAGCACAACGAGAGCATCCTAAAGCATGTGAAAATCACATCTAAGTCTAACATACTTCCTATGCATAGGCATTTTATAGGAAAACAAATTGTCAAGACAACCAATAGCTGCCATATGCAAGGAAGAAGAAAGAGACAAGAGCAATCTCAACATCACGAGAGGTGATTTGGTAACATGAAAGTTTCTACCAAAATATTTTCCTCTCTCATAGGAATTACATGTGGGATCATATTCAAATTCAACAATATAGCTATCCCATAGGATATTCTTTTCATGATCCACATGCATGCAAAGTTGACGCTCTTCAAAAATAGTGGGATTATCATCAAATAAAGTCATGACTTCTCCAATCCCACTTTCAATATTGTTGCAAATATCATATTCATCATGAGGTTTTAACAAATTTTCAAGATCATAAGAAAGATCATCACCCCAGTCATGATTATTGCAACAAGTAGTGGACAAAGCAAAACTAGCATCCCCAAGCTTAGGGTTTTGCATATTTTTAGCATGATTGTCACTAATAGAATTTATAGTGAAACCATTGCTATCATGCTTTTCATCCAAGGAGACCTCGTGAGTCACTTCATAAATTTCTTCCTCACAATTTTCAGATTCACGCATCTCAAGCAAAACTCCATAAAGATAGTCAAGTGCCCTCAACTCACTAGCAATTCGTTCCACATAAGTGGGTCTCTTAAAGAGATTAGCTAGTGGATGAGGATCCATATCACTAGATTTTTAGCAAGCGAAGATGCAAGCATATTGAAGGCACATGGCACACAAGCGAACAGAAAGCAAGCGAGAGAAAAGGGCGAACAAAAAAGGCAAAAGGCAAAATAAAACGGCAAATGTGAAGTGGGGGAGAGGAAAACGAGAGGCAACTGGTAACAAAAGTAAATGCAAGAGATGAGTTTGTGGACCTACTTGGATAGATCTTGATCTCTCCTCCCCGGAAACAGCGCCAGAAATACTTCTGATGTCAGCTGTGCTTCCCTGGCAACGGCGCCAGAAATACTTCTGCTACTGCAACAAAAGACCTTCTAGTGGCGCCAAAAATAGGAGTGTTGCTTGATACTCCCGTGCCAGAAATACTTCTGCTGTGGCTACGCCTTAAGGGACTTCCTAGGAAAGTATGCAAAGGATTTCCCCCGCGGCCTTGGAGCCTTGCGTTGGTGTTCCCTCGAAGCGGAAAGGGTGATGTAGCACAACGGTGGTAAGTATTTCCCTCAGTTTGAGAACCAAGGTATCAATCCAGTGGAGGAGTATCACAAGATCCTACACAAACACAAAAGCTTGCTCCCAACGCTATGAAGGGGTTGTCAATCCCTTACAGATTGTTTGCCAAGTGAGAACTGAAAGCAACAAAGTAACAAAACAAAGTAAAAGCGAAGGTGTAAACGATGGATGTGAATAGACCCGGGGGCCGTAGTGTTTACTAGTGGCTTCTCTCATGAAAGCAAGTAGACGGTGGGTGAACAAATTACTGTCGAGCAATTGATAGAACTGCGCAAAGTCGTGACGATATCTATGGCAATGATTATATCTATAGGCATCACGTCCAAAACAAGTAGACCGATACTTTCTGCATCTACTACTATTACTCCACACGTCGACCGCTATCCAGCATGCATCTAGTGTATTAAGTCGAAAAGAACAGAGTAACACCTTAAGCAAGATGACATGATGTAGACGGACAATCTCACATCAACGACAGAGCCCATCTTGTTACCCTTGATGGCAACTACTTAATGTGTGCCTTGCTGCCCTACTGTCACTGGGAAAGGTCACCACATGGTAGAACCAAAAACCAAGCACTTCTCCCATTGCAAGAATCATAGATCTAGTTGGCCTAACAAAACCCAAGATTCGTAGAGACTTACAAGGATATCAAATCATGCATATAAGAAATCAGCAAAGACTCAAATATATATCATAGATACTCTGATCACAAATCCACAATTCATCGGATCTCGACAAACACACCGCCAAAGAAGATTACATCGGATAGATCTCCATGAAGATCATGGAGAACTTTGTATTGAAGATCCAAGAGAGAGAAGAAGCCATCTAGCTACTAACTACGTACCCGTAGGTCTGAAGTAACTACTCACGAGTCATCGGAGGGGCGATGATGATGATGAAGAAGCCCTCCAACTCCAAAGTCCCCTCCGGCAGGGTGCCGGGAAGGGTCTCCACATGAGATCTTGTGGAAACGGAAGCTTGCGGCGGCGTAAAAGTATTTTCGAGGCTCCCCTGATTTTTTGCTGAATTTTTGGGAATATATAGGCCAAGGATCTAGGTCAGGGGGCGGCCAGGGAGGCCACAAGCCCTGACACCGCCGCCTCCCCTTGGTGGCGGACTGGGAGCTTGTGGGCTCCCTGGAGCCCACCTGGCTTGGCCGAGAGGGCCCCTGATCTTCTTCTTGTTTGGGAAAAAAATCATTTTGGGGTTTTTATTCGTTTGGACTCCGTTCCAAAATTAGATCTGAAAAGAGTCAAAAACACAGAAAAACAGGAACTGGCACTTGGCACTGAATTAATAAGTTAGTCCCAAAAAAGATATAAAAGGTACATAAAACATCCAAAGATGACAAGATAACAACGTGAAACCATCAAAAATTATAGATACGTTTGAGACGTATCACACTTCATCCATGAGACGCCATCTCCGACACTGTGCACACGTCTATATGGCGGAGCTTTGTCCACCGAGACATTTTTCAGTATGTTCAGGGCCTGGTTGAACGGGTTGTACCACCTTGGCCTTGCCGACGACTGAGACGACTCGTCGCTCTCGGCTGCCTTTTGGTGCTGCTCTTTCTGCAAAAGTAACGTGGATGGTTTACAAATGTGACAAAATTTGTTATCAAATTGATTGGAAGCTAATTAATATAAGGTGCTAATACAACAATTACCAGTAGTCTCATGAACTCCCTCGTGTTCGGGTCCGTGTAAAAGATCTTATTGACGGGGTCCCACTTGTGTCGGGCCCTGATCCACTCACGCTCCTGCAGGTCGGTGATTTCTGCCAAGGGGTCTGGTATTCCGTGACATTCATGTTTGGCATCCTCCTTGGCCCATACATGCCTCTTCCCCTCGTAACCACAACTTCCGAGTCGGTGGGCAGGCGTGTTCGTGGCCTCGAGCTTCTTCATTTTCTCTGAATTTTTCTGCGCTTCTTCTGTAGCGCAAGTCTCCTTGAATTTTTCAAAGTCCTCTTCCATTAGTGTCGGATTTTCAACATGAATATTGGACCATGGTTCATTCTTCACAATCAATTTTTTCACCCTTACTTTCCAGGCGGACAAGGTGTTCGTGAACGTCACCATTGCCTTCCTATTTATCTTTGTCATGGGTTCGTCATCCCACAACTTTTTTTCCAGTCCACCCGAGGAACGAGAACCTATTGTGCAACTTTGTTAGGTGGGTGTGCTCCATATGTGGTATCTTCTTTAACTTTTCATCATTGATGTTGGTGGTTTTCGTGAGGATGCATCCTAGTTGATTGCCGTAGAGCTTGCGCGCTCCCTCCGATACTATTGGCTCTAATTTCGTGTGGTGCATCGTCATGACCACAATTTGTCCGGTGCCGAGGTCGTTCGGTTTTCTTGCCCTCTTCGGCTTTGGTCCTTGATGACCCACAAGTGTGGTGGATCTATCATAGTCCTTTCAATAAGTAAGAGTGTCGAACCCAACGAGGAGGAGAAGGAACTGACAAGTGGTTTTTAGCAAGGTATTCTCTGCAAGCACTTAAATTATCGGTAATAGATAGTTGTGTGGTAAGATGATTCGTAGCAAGTAGCAAGTAACAATAGTAACAAAGGTGCAGAAAGATGGCCCAATCCCTTTTGTAGCAAGGGACAATCCTGGACAAACTCTTATAGGAGGTAAAGCGCTCCCGAGGACACATGGGAATTTCTGTCAATCTAGTTTTCATCATGTTCATATGATTCACGTTCGCTACTTTGATAGTTTGATCTGTGGGTGGACCGGTGCTTGGGTGCTTCCCTTACTTGGACAAACATCCCAATTATGATTAACTCCTCTCGCAAGCATCCACAACTACGAAGGAAGAATTAAGACAAAGTCTAACCATAGCATTAAACTAGTGGATCCAAATCAGCCCCTTACGAAGCAACGCATAAACTAGGGTTTAAGCTTCTGTCACTCTAGCGATCCAGCATCTACTTATTACTTCCCAATGCCTTCCTCTAGTCCCAAATGATGGTGAAGTGTCATGTAGTCGACGTTCACATAAAACCACTAGAGGAAAAACAACATACAACGCATCAAAATATCGAACGAATACCAAATTCACAGGACTACATATAGCAAGACTTATCCCATGTCCTCAGGAACAAAAGTGAGTACTCACAAAGCATAATTATGTTCATGACTAGAGAGGTATTGAGTAGCATCAAGGATCTGAACATATAATCTTCCACCGAGTAATCCAACTAGCATCAACTAGAAAGAGTAATTAACACTACTAGCAACCTTACAAGTACCAATGGGAGTCGCGAGACGGAGATTGGTTACAAGAGATGAACTAGGGTTTGGAGATGAGATGGTGTTGATGAAGATGTTGATGGAGATGAGTCCCTTCCCATGAGAGGAGTGTTGGTGATGACGATGGCGACGATTTCCCCCTCCAGGAGGGAAGTTTCCTTGGCAGGACGACCCTGCCGGAGCTCTAGATTTGTTCTACTCAAGTTCCGCCTCGTGGCGGCGGCGACTCCTCCTGAAAGCCTCCTCCTAATTTTTTCTGGAACTAAACCCTCCTTATAGAAAAAGATGGGAGCCAGAGGGGCAAAAGGGGGCCCACAAGCCACCTAGGCGCGACCAGGGGGGTAGGCCGCGCCTGGCAGGTTTGTGGCCTCTTGGTGGCTCCTCTCTGGTACTTCTTCCATCCAGTATTTTTTATAAATTCCAAAATAATTCCTCGTTGATTTTCACGGCTTTTGGAGTTGCGCAGAATAGGTATCTCAAAGATCCTTTCTCAGACCATAATTCCAGCTGCCAGCATTCTCCCTCTTCATGTAAACCTTATGAAATAAGAGAGAAAAGGCATAAGTATTGTACCTGAAGTGTAATAACAGCCCATAAAGCGATAAATATCAACATAAAAGCATGATGCAAAATGGACGTATCAACTCCCCCAAGCTTAGACCTCGCTTGTCCTCAAGCGTAAGCCGAGATCAATAAATATGCCCACATGTTTAGAGATAGAGGTGTCAACAAAACAGGATACGGACATGCAGGCATCATGATCATAATTAGAACAACAATATCATCATATAATCTGTTATGCTAAAGTGATAATTCCTTCACAAAGTAAAGTATGGATCAAGAACCTTATTGAGAATTAAAAACCAATAGCCTTTAGTCATTGAAGAAATTGCAATTTATCATTACGTCGGGAAGAGTCAAATAAGAGCTTGTAAAGCAAATCCACATATTCAATCATCCTTTCGTCTTCTACAATTGCTAAAACTCATGTGGTACTCATGAGATCAAAGTTTCAGTTGGACACAAAGAAAGATAGGGTCTTATAGTTTCGCCTCCCAAATACTTACCTCAAGGGTAATGTCAACAATAATAATTCATGAATACTTACTTCCAATTTGACATATGAATATAGATCTTTCCCTAGCATATGACGTTAGCCAAGATAAAGGCGAAATAAGTAATTGGTGTCGATCACCATGACACTTTTAAGAAAAAAAGTAAAGGTACAAGATATGCCCTTCGTAGAGGGAAGCAGAGGTTGTCATGCACTTTTGAGGTTTGGATGTGTGACCTCTTAGTGTGAAGGAACGTCACTTTATATTGCCTCCTGTGATAAAGAACTTTATTATGCAGTCCGTCGCTTTTATGTCTTCCTCATCACAGGTTCGTACAAAGCTTATTTTCCACACACTAATAGATCATACATATTCAGGGAGCAATTTTTATTGCTTCCACCGATGATAACTTACTTGAGGGATCTTCTTTAATCCATAGGTAGGTATGGTGGACTCTCATGGCAAAACTGGGTTGAAGGTTTATGGATGCACAAGTAGTATCTCTACTTAGTGTGAAAGTTTTGGGTGATATGAGGTGGAAGAAATCGTCACATGCTAAGGGATCTCTAGTCATATAACATTGTTCGGAACCAATCAGACATAATACATTGTGTTGTCTTCCTTGTCCAACATCTACTTCTAAGCATGTAATAGTTTAATGACTATTCACAATCATAGATGGTGCCCAAGATGATATATTTATATGTGAACCTCTCCTTCTTTATTACTTCCTATTAATTGCAGCAATGACCAAGGTCTATGTTTGTCCACCCACAACAAGTTTCAGTCAACATTCTTTTTATATGTGAAGCCGTCACTTCCCATAAGATCATTACATGATCTTTCATGCTTTTGTTCTCTTATTATTCTTTTCTTTAGATCATGGCATGAAGCAAGGCCCTTAACTAAAACACTCTTTATTATATGACTCACGAGCTCGAATACATTGGGGGTGACCTAGAGCAAAACTCAAGCCTAGAACACTAAGAACTTTATTCTACTAGAGAAAGATAAAACCAAAAAGGATCAAACTAAGAAAAAGGTAAAGGCAAAAGATGTGATGGTGATACGATACCGGGGCAACTCCCCCAAGCTTGGCACAAGCCAATGGGATTTCCCATACCCGTGCTTAGTTGTCTTCCTTCAGAGGTGATGGTGGTGGAGTTGTTGCAACCTGGGTTTGATCCTCCGTCTTCCAAGGCATAGGTGCTCCATCATGGAAAGATGATCGAGTCTCCGGAATCCTCAAATCTGTAGCCAACCGTATTGATTTAAATCTATACTCATACTCACAGTTTTGGTTCTGTAGGTCATAGATCTGGGCTTGGAGGTGATCAATTCTGTCATAGAGCCTGGAGAGGTGCTTCCCGATATCATTGGCATCGGTCTTGTGCTTGTTGGTGAACTCCGTGATCATCATGTGGTTGGCGTTGAGTCCGCGTTCCATCATCCCTTGGCACTTGAAGACTTGCTGCTCCATTGCTTTGAGCCTAGCCTCCACGCTTCTAGTATTCTTAGGCCCCTCAACATCACGGATGTGCAGCACCCCCTCATGCATCTCGATAGATTGAGGGTGTTGCAGCACTCCCGTTAGGTAGGGATTGATGACATTCTCGAAGAACTTGTCCTTCAAAACTTTTGGGGACGCCATAGCGATCTAGATCTGTCTGCACAGTAGCTCGAAACGAAAACAGAGGATATTTGCGTGATACGAGGGTCAAACCTTTCGGGAGAATATATAATGATTTTTTCCCGACCAAAAGGAGTACTCCAGATGAAAACAGAGTTCAGGAGGCACACGATGTGCCCACAAGCCACCCAGGCGCGGCCAGGGGGGTAGGCCGCGCCTGGCAGGCTTGTCGCCTCCTCGTGCGCTTTCCGGACCACTTTAATTTTTTCTATTTTTCTAAAAATTCCAAAACGGAGCAAAATTGCTACTGGAAAAGTTTTGGAGTCGGTTTACTTACCGAATCACATACCTCTTCGTTTCTGGAGTTTGAAACAGGCTGATAAATATCCCTTATGTACTCCTCCGGAGTTATGGTATTAATAATATTGCTTTCAACATTTATGGGAGTACCTGAGATATAATGCTTCATTCTTTGCCCATTTACCACTCTCGGAAAATTACCTTCCGTGTTGTTGATCTTGATGGCACCGGAACGATGTACTTCCTCAACAATGTAAGGACCTTCCCGTTTAGAGAGAAGCTTGCCTGCAAAAAATCTTAAACAAGAATTGTATAGCAAGACATAATCACCTACATTGAACTCACATTTTTGTATCCTTTTATCATGCCACCTCTTAACCTTTTATATGAACAACTTGGCATTTTCATATGCCTGAGTTCTCCATTCATCAAGTGAGCTAATATAAAATAACCTCTTCTCACCAGCAAGTTTGAAATCAAAGTTGAGCTGTTTGATTGCCCAATAAGCCTTATGCTCTATCTCAAGAGGTAAATGACATGCTTTACCATAAACCATTTTGTACGGAGACATGCCCATGGGATTCTTATAAGCAGTTCTATAATCCCACAATGCATCATCAAGCTTCTTAGACCAATTCTTTCTAGACCTATTAACAGTCTTTTGCAGAATTAGTTTAATCTCTCTATTACTTAGCTCTATTTGACCAATGGACCGAGGATGATAGGGAGATGCAACTCTATGGTTGACATCATACTTAGCAAGCGTTTTACGGAAAGCACCATGAATGAAATGTGAACCACCATCAGTCATTAGATATCTAGGGACTCCAAATCTAGGGAAAATAACTTCTTTAAGCATCCTAATAGAGGTGTTGTGATTAGCACTACCAGTTGGGATAGCTTCTACCCACTTAGTAACGTAATCAACAACAACTAGGATATGAGCATACCCGTTGGACTTTGGAAAAGGTCCCATAAAATCAAAACCCCAAACATCAAATGGTTGAATGACAAGTGAATAATTCATAGGCATTTCCTCACGTTTACTGATATTACCTATTCTTTGACATTCATCACAAGACAAGACAAACTTACGGGCATCCTTGAAGAGAGTAGGCCAATAGAAACCTGATTGCAATACCTTGTGTGCAGTTCTATCTCCCACATGGTGTCCTCCGTAAGCCTCGGAGTGACACTTCTGTAGAATATGTCCCTGTTCATGCTCAGGTACACAATATCTAATAACACCATCTACTCCTTCTTTATAAAGGTGGGGATCATCCCAAAAGTAATGTCTCAAATCAAAGAAGAATTTCTTATTTTGCTGGTATGTGAAACTAGGTGGTATATATTTGGCAACAATATAATTTGCATAATCAGCATACCACGGTGTAGTACGTGAAGCATTGATGACATTCAATTACTCATCAGGAAAGCTATCATCAATAGGTTGTGGGTCATCAAGAACATTCTCCAACCTAGACAGGTTATCTGCTACGGGGTTCTCAACACCCTTCCTATCAACAACATGCAAATAAAATTCTTGTAGCAAGAGAGCCCATCTGATAAGTCTAGGTTTAGCATCTTTCTTTTTCATAAGGTACTTAATAGCAGCATGATTAGTGTGAATAGTAACCTTGGAATCAACAATGTAAGATATGAACTTTTCACATGCAAACGCGACTGCTAAAAATTTCTTTTCAGTAGTAGCATAGTTTCTTTGGGCACTGCCTAGAGTTTTACTAGCATAGTGAATAACATTCAACTTCTTATCAACTCTTTGTCCTAGAACAGCACCAACAACATAATCACTAGCATCACACATAATTTCAAAAGGTAAGTTCCAATCAGGTGGCTGAACAATAGGTGCAATTATCAATGCCTTCTTAAGTATTTCAAAGGCTTCCTCACAATCATCGTAAAAAACAAAAGGAATATCCTTTTGCAAGAGATTGGTAAGAGGCCTAGAAATCGTAGAAAAGTCCTTAATGAACCTTCTATAGAAACCAGCATGACCAAGGAAACTTATTATACCTTTGATATCTGTTGGGCATGGCATTTTCTCGATCGCATCAACCTTGGCCTTATCGACTTCAATACCTCTTTCAGAAATTTTATGTCCTAAGACGATGCCTTTATTAACCATAAAGTGGCACTTCTCCCAATTCAAGACAAGGTTGGTATCTTTACATCTCTGCAAAACTCGATCAAGGTTGCTGAGGCAATCATCAAAAGAAGACCCGTAAAAGGAGAAGTCATGCATGAAAACCTCAACAATCTTTTCACAAAAGTCATAGAATATAGCCATCATACATCTTTGAAAGGTAGTAGGTGCATTACATAAGCCAAAAGGCATAAGTATGTAAGCAAAGGTACCGAAAGGGCAAGTAAAAGTGGTTTTCTCCGGATCAGATTGTGCAACTGGTATTTGGGAGAAACCAGAATAACTATCTAGAAAGCAGAAGTGTGTGTGTTTAGACAATCTTTCTAGCATTTGGTCAATAAAAGTCAAAGGGTAATGATCTTTCCTAGTGGCCTTATTCAATTTCCTAAAATCAATCACCATCCTATAGCCAGTAATAATCCCCTGTGGAATCAATTCATCTTTATCATTAGGGACAACGATAATACCTCCTTTCTTGGGGACGCAATGCACCGGACTTACCCAATAACTATGAGTAACATGATAGATAATACTTGCTTCCAGGAGCTTTAGTATTTCTTTTCTTACTACATCTTTCATCTTAGGATTTAATCTCCGTTGATGATCAACAACTGGTTTGGAATCAGGATCGGTTTTAATTTTGTGCTGGCATAGAGTGGGACTAATGCCCTTAAGATCATCAAGAGTATATCCAATAGCAGCACGGTGCTTCCTCAGAGTTTTCAAAAATTTCTTTTCTTCATGCTCTGAAAGGCTAGCAATAATAATAACAGGATATATCTCTTTTTCATCAAGATAAGCATACTTAAGAGTATCAGGTAACTGTTTAAGCTTGAACACAAGATCACCCTTAGGTGGGGGTGGATCTCCAAGCAGTTCAACACGCAAATTATTCTTAAGAATAGGATGTTGTTCAATGATAACTCTATCTATCTCATTCCTTTCATACATATGCATATCATTTTCATGCTCAAGCAAATATTTCTCTAAAGGTTCAGTAGGAGGCACAACAATAGAAGCTAGAGCAATAGTTTCATCCTTACTAGACAACTCTTTTTCATGAGGTTGTCTACCAAACTTGGAGAAATTGAACTCATGTGACACACCTTCAAAGCCAACAGTGGCAGTTTGCTTCCCATAGTCAATATGAGCATTGACAGTATTGAGGAAAGGTCTGCCAAATATGATGGGACAAAATCTATCTTGTGTGGTAGCAAGAACGAGAAAATCAGCAGGATACTTAGTTTTACCACACAAGACTTCAACATCTCTAACAATTCCCAAAGGGCAGATAGTATCTCTACTGGCAAGCTGAATAGTGACATCAATAGGTTCCATCTCGACAGGTGCAATCTCGTCTTTAATTTCATCATATAAAGATTGAGGTATTTCACTAACACTAGCACCCACGTCACATAAACCATGATAAAAATGATCTCCTATCTTAACAGAAACAACACGCATGCCAACAACAGGCCTATGTTTGTCTCTAACATGAGGTTTAGCAATTCTAGAAGCATCTTCACAGAAGTGACTATCATGGCCATCAACATTGTCAGACAGGAGATCTTTGATAATAGCAATTCTAGGTTCAACTCTAATTTTCTCAGGGGGTGTAGGTGTTTTAATGTAGCCCCTACATATCACAGTTGAAGCTTTAGAATGATCCTTTATTCTAACAGGGAAAGGTGGTTTCTCAATGTAAGCACTAGGGACAATAGGATCATTATAAGCAATGACTTTCTCTTCAACTGGATTGGGCTTAACTACATTGACTTCTATGGGAGGATGATATTTAAACCACTTCTCTTTAGGAAGATCAATATGAACAGCAAATGATTCACACAATGAAGCTACTATCTCAGAGTCAAGTCCATATTTAGCGCTAAAATCACAAAAAGTATTTGTTTCAACAAAGAATTTAACGCAATCGAACTTAAGATTCATACCTGACTCCTTACCTTCATCAAACTCCGAGTCTTCAGAGTTGCGTTTAATTATTTCCAATAAATTCCATTTGAAGTCAATACCTCTCTTCATAAAAGAACCGGTACAAGAAGTGTAAAGCATGGTGCGATTATCATGAGAAAGCCGAGCATAAAAGTTCTGAATAATAATTTCTCTCGAGAGCTCATGGTTGGGGCATGAATATAACATTGATTTAAGCCTCCCCCAAGCTTGAGCGATACTTTCTCAATCACGAGGCCAAAAATTATAGATATAATTCCGATCACGATGTACCAAATGCATAGGATAAAACTTTTGATGAAATTCCAATTTCAATCGGTTGTAGTTCCATGATCCAGTATCATCACATAGCCTATACCATGTCAATGCTTTATCCCCCAAAGATAAGGGAAAGACCTTCTTGAACTCATCCTCGGGCAAACCCGCAAGCTTAAATAAACCACAAACTTCATCTACATAGATTAGATGTAAGTCGGGATGTGATGTTCCATCTCTTGTAAAAGGATTACCCAACAGTTTCTCTAGCATACCCGAAGGAATTTCATAACAAATATTTTTAGTAGATGCAACAGGTTGAGGAGAAACTCCTTGTGCTTCCGTTTGAGGTGAAGATACCCCGAACAAGCTCCTCAAAGGATTAGTTTCCATAGTGACAAGTGACAATAAATTTGAGCACACTATATAAATGTTTCCTTACCAAATTCCACTTACCAAAGGCGCTTCACTCCCCCGCAAGGGCGCCAGAAAAGATTCTTGATGACCCACGAGTGTAGAGGATATATCGTAGTCCTTTCGATAAGTAAGAGTGTAGAACCCAACGAGGAGCAGAAGGAACTGACAAGTGGTTTTCAGCAAGGTATTCTGTGCAAGCACTGAAATTATCGGTAACAGATAGTTGTGTGGTAAGATGATTCGTAGCAAGTAGCAAGTAACAATAGTAACAAAGGTGCATCAAGATGGCCCAATCCCTTTTGTAGCAAGGGACAAGCCTGGACAAACTCTTATAGGAGGTAAAGCGCTCCCGAGGACACATGGGAATTTCTGTCAAGCTAGTTTTCTTCATGTTCATATGATTCGCGTTCGCTACTTTGATAGTTTGATATGTGGGTGGACCTGTGCTTGGGTGCTGCCCTTACTTGGAAAAACATCCCACTTATGATTAACCCCTCTCGCAAGCATCCGCAACTACGATAGAAGAATTAAGACAAAGTCTAACCATAACATTAAACTAGTGGATCCAAATCAGCCCCTTACGAAGCAATGCATAAACTAGGGTTTAAGCTTCTGTCACTCTAGCAACACATCATCTACTTATTACTTCCCAATGCCTTCCTCTAGGCCCAAATAATGGTGAAGTGTCATGTAGTCGACGTTCCCATAACACCACTATAGGAAAAACAACATACAATGCATCAAAATATCGAACGAATACCAAATTCACATGACTACTTATAGCAAGACTTATCCCATGTCCTCAGGAACAAAAGTGACTAATCACAAAGCACAATTATGTTCATGACCAGAGAGGTGTTGAATAGCATCAAGGATCTGAACATATAATCTTCCACCGAGTAATCCAACTAGCATCAACTACAAAGAGTAATTAACACTACTAGCAACCTTACAAGTACCAATCTGAGTCGCGAGACGGAGATTGGTTACAAGAGATGAACTAGGGTTTGGAGATGAGATGGTGCTGATTAAGATGTTGCTGGAGATGAGTCCCCTCCTTTGAGAGGAGTATTGGTGATGACGATGGCGACGATTTCCCCCTCCGGGAGGGAAGTTTCCCTAGTAGGATGACCCTGCCGGAGCTCTAGATTGGTTCTGCTCAAGTTCTGCCGCATGGCGTCGGCGACTCCTCCCGAAAGCCTCCTCTTGATTTTTTTGGAACGAAACCCTCCTTATAGCAAAAGATGGGAGCCAAAGGAGCAATAGGGGGCCCACAAGCCACCTAGGCGCGGCCAGGGGGGTAGGCCGCGCGTGGCAGGCTTGTGGCCTACTGGTGGCTCCCCTCTGGTACTTCTTCCGTCCACTATTTTTTATAAATTCCAAAATAATTCCTCGTTGATTTTCACGGCTTTTGGAGTTGCATAGAATAGGTATCTCAAACTTGCTCATTTTTCAGACCAGAATTCTAGCTGCCGGCATTCTCCCTCTTCATGTAAACCTTATAAAATAAGAGAGAAAAGGCATAAGTATTGTACCATGAAGTGTAATAACAGCCCATAGAGTGATAAATATCAACATAAAAGCATGATGCAAAATGGACGTATCAGTCCTTCACTGGCTACGTCAGCATCATTATCGGTCTTGGTGCAAGTGCCACTGTCGCTGTCGGTGCTAGTCTCGGTGTCGTGGTTGGTCTCACTGCCACCCTGCATCCGCATCTGGTGTCCGTCCATGTAATAGAAATAAAGATTTGCTTCCTAAAAATGGTCTCCTTCACGGCGACCAGAACCCCGGCTTCGTCGTGGCTAGACATATTAATTTCCTATGAGTATTTAAGTATAATAGTTTAATTCTAGGCCGAATAACATGAATAATAAAAAGGACGCTCTCTTCCTGTAGCCTTCGGAGCTACTTCACACTGATGGACTTTCGAGATATAATGTCGAAGAAGTTACAGAGACCAATAAGCGTCTCATAGATGTGCTTGTCCATTATCCCTCTAATAGAAACCGGGAATATATGCGTCATCATCATGTGATAGTCATGAGAAGTCATCCTATTGAACCTTTTCTTCTTGGTGTCTAGAAATCTTCTTATCTTCCCTGAGTAATCGGAACTGACTTTGATTCCCATAAGGCACTTGATGAATTGATCGATCTCCTTTGGACTTAAGGCGAAGCAAGAAGGTGGGAAACAATTCTCATCCTTCTTGTTGACTTTTCTTCCACTTGGCCCCGCCACCGTCTCCGTCCCCGTCTCCTCCGTCGACTTTTTGCGGGGCATGTGGAGATCCCTCCTCATCTCAAAATCTTCCAAGTCTTTTTGCTTTCGGCTCATCCTCGGTCTTCTCCGGCATGTTCATTAGTGTGCCAAGCAAGCTCTCAAGGAAATTCTTCGTTATATGAATTTCATGAAGGCAATGAGGCGTGTCGTGACTAGGCCAGTACTCCAAGTCCCAAAAAACAGACCTCGTTTTCCATACCTTCAATAGCGGCTCTGGCGCCTTTTCCATCTTTCCTCACGTGGGGCACTGTTCTGAGTTATTCAATAGCCCGTTGATTTCGTTGCCGCTCCTCTTACGTGGAGGTCCTCGATGCTAAGCCAAAGCATTGAATATATCTCCATGTTTTCTCCACGGGTCATCGTTCTCGAGCCATCTACGATGCCCCATGTACACGATTTTCCCAGATCCGCCATCTTTCGTTGACGTAAGCTACTAAGACGTTGTATCATCCATGCACCTCGTGCATCCACAGTATCCATGGCACACCTGCCCTGAGGTGTACCCATAACCGAGACAGTCTTGTACCGTCGTCATCAACACCGCTATCATATAGAAATAATCTCTTACGCTGGCGACCCATTGCTACTGCAACAAAAGACCTTCCAACATCGCCAGAAATAGGTGTGTTGATGGCATGAGGAATCCTTCTACTACGGCTATGCCTTAAGGGACTTCCTAGGCAAATATGCAAAGGATTTCCCCCGTGGCCTTGGAGCATTGCCTTGTGTTCCCTCGAAGCGTAAAGGGTGATGTAGCACAACGGTGGTAAGTATTTCCCTCAGTTTGAGAACCAAGGTATCGATCCAGTGAAGGAGTATCTCAAGTGCTTGCACAAACAGAAAAAGCTTGCTCCCAACTCTATGAAGGGGTTGTCAATCGCTTATAGATTTTTCGCCAAGTGAGAACTGAAAGCAACAAAGTAACAAAGCAAAGTGAAAGCGAAAGTGGAAACGATAGGTGTGAATAGACCCGGGGGCCGTAGTGTTTACTAGTGGCTTCTCTCATGAAAGCAAGTAGACGGCGGGTGAACAAATTACTGCCGAGCAATTGATAGAACCGCGCAAAGTCATGACGTCATCTATGGCAATGATTATATCTATAGGCATCACGTCCAAAACAAGTAGACCGATACTTTCTGCATCTACTACTATTACTCCACACGTCGACCGCTATCCAGCATGCATCTAGGGTAGTAAGTCCAAAAGAACAGAGTAACGCCTTAAGCAAGATGACATGATGTAGATGGACAATCTCATATCTACGACAAATCCCACCTTGTTACCCTTGATGGCAACTACACGATGTGTGCCTTGCTGCCCCTACTGTCACTGGGAAAGGTCACCACACGGTAAGAACCCAAAACCAAGCACTTCTCCCATTGCAAGAATAATAGATCTAGTTGGCCAAACAAAACCCAAGACTCGGAGAGACTCACAAGGATATCAAATCATGCATAAAAGAAATCAGCAAAGACTCAAATATATGTCATAGATAATCTGATCACAAATCCACAATTCATCGGATCTCGACAAACACACCGCCAAAGAGGATTACATCAGATAGATCTCCATGAAGATCATGGAGAACTTTGTATTGAAGATCCAAGAGAGAGAAGAAGCCATCTAGCTACTAACTACGGACCCGTAGGTCTGAAGTGAACTACTCACAAGTCATTGGAGGGGCGATGATGTTGATGTAGAAGCCCTCCAACTCCAAATTCCCCTCCGACACGGCACCGGGAAGGGTATCTAGATGAGATCTCGCGGAAACAGAAGCTTGCGGCAGCGGAAAAGTATTTTCATGGATCCCCTGATTTTTTGCTGTATTTTAGGGAATATATAGGCGAAGGATCTAGGTCAAGGGGGCGCCAGGGAGGCCACAAGCCTGCCCACCGCCGCCCCCCTGTTGGCGGATGGGGGGCTTGTGGGCTCCCTGTAGCCCTCCTAGCTTGGCCCACAAGCCCCCTGATCTTCTTCCGTTCGGGAAAAAATTATTTCGGGGATTTTATTCCGTGTGGACTCCGTTCCAAAATCAGATCTCAAAAGAGCCAAAAACACAAAAAAAACAGGATCAGGCACTTGGCACTGAATTAATAAGTTAGTCCCAAAAAAGATATAAAAGGTACATAAAACATCCAAGGATGACAATATAATAGCATGAAACCATCAAAAATTATAGATACGTTTGAGACGTATCAAGCATCCCCAAGCTTAACTCTTGCTCGTCCTCGAGTAGGGAAGTGATAAAGAATGAATTTTTGATGCTTTCATGCTACCTAGCATAGATGTCCTTTGTAACTCCTCTTATGTGACGTGAATGTTCAGATCCATTAGATTCAAAACAATAGTTTGCTATTGAGGTGGAAACAATAATAATTCAAGCAAACTAGCAAGGTAATCATGAACTTTCAAAATAACAAGGGCAAAAGAAAGTTATCCCTACAAAATCATATAGTATGGCTATGTTCTATCATCATTGCACAACGAATTTAAATCATGCACAACCTCGGTATTGGCCAAGTAATTGTTTAACACCTTTACTTTCTCAAACCTTTTCAACTCTCGCGCAATACATGAGCGTGAGCCATGGTTTTATCACTATAAGTGGTGTGGAGTGTGGTGGAGGTTGCAAGACAAAATAAGGAGAAGATGATCACATTAACTAGGCATATCAGTGAGCTATGGAGATGCTCATCAATAGATATCAATGTGAATGAGTAGGGATTGCCATACAAATGATGCACTAGAGCTAAGAGTATGTGAAAGCTCTTAAAGTAAACTAGTGGGTGTGCATCCAACTTGCTTGCTCACGAAGACCTAAGGCAATTTTGAGGAAGCCTATCATTGGAATATACAAGCCAAGTTATATAATTAAAATTTCCCACTAGTTATATGGTGGTGACAAAACGAGAGACTCTCAATCATGAAGATCATGGTGCTTAATATGCACAAGTGTGGAAAGGTGGTAGCATTGTCCCTTCTCTCTTTTTCTCTCATTTTTTTGTGGGCTCTTTGGCCTCTTTTATTTTATTTTATTTATTTTGGTGGGCATTTTGGCCTCTTTTATTTCCTCACATGGGACAATGCTCCATCAATGATGATCATCACACTTTGAACTCAAAACTTAGAGCAACGATGACTCCATATGGAATGCCTTCGGTAGTGTACCGTGACAATGATCTAGCATGGCATAGGCATTAATGGAAACATCATGCTAGCTATCTTACGATCATGCAATGGCAATGTAGACATGGTGGCACATGTCATGGTGGTAGTTGCATGGCAATATATATCGGAATGACTTTGAAAAAGCCATAGTAGGTAGGTATGGTGGCTGTTTTGAGGGAGGTAATGGTGGGTTTTGTGCACCGACGAAAGTTGCACGGCACTAAGAAGATAGTGATGGTGGAAGGTGAAAGTGCATCTAAACCATGGACTCAACATTAGTTATGAAGAACTCATATACTTGTTCCAAAAGTTTTATTAGTAATCGAAACAAAGCATTCAACGCATACTCCTAGGGGAAGGGTTGGTAGGTATAAACCATCGCCCGATCCCGACCTCCACGCAAAGGATGACAATCAATAGACTAATCATGCTCAGATTTCATCACATAGCGGTTCACCATACGTGCATGCTACGGGAATCACTAACTTCAACACAAGTATTTCTAGATCCACAACACCTTACTAGCATGACTTCAATATTACCAAAACCACAACTCAAATCTAATTGAGATGAATCAAACTTCTCTAACTATTCAATGCACATGAAGGTGGAATTTTCGTATCCCTTTGGATCACTACCCCTTTTGAAACTACTTTCAAAGCATAGATCAACTACCAAGCCACGCACCGCTGTGCTCTAAAATATATAAGTGAAGCACATAGAGCAAAAGTATCTAGCTCAAAAGATATAAGTGAAGCACATGTGAGCTGAATTGTCTACCAAAAGATATAAGTGAAGCTCGACAAAATCACGGTGAGTGTATGTCTCTCTCTATAGGTGTGCAGCAAGGATGGTTGTGACAAAAAAGACTCCTATGATACAAGACGCTCCAAGCAAAAACACATAACATGTGGTGAATAAAAATATAGCCCCAAGTAACGTTACTGATGGATTGAAGACGAGAGAGGGGATGCCTTCCCAGGGCATCCCCAAGCTTAGGCTTTTGCGGCATTCTTGAATATCTTGGGGTTCCTTGGGCATCCACAAGCTTGAGCTCTTGCCACTCTTTATCTCTTTGTCCATAAGAACTTCACCCAAAACTTGAAAACTTCACAACACGAAACTTAAACAGAAACTCGCGATAACATTAGTATGAGAAAGCAAACCACCACTTTCTTAGGTACTGTAGCAAACTTAAATTCTACTTACGCTGCTGTTGGGTTACTATATTTTCAATCTTCCATGGTTAATACCCCCCGATACTATCCATAGTTTCATCAAGATAAGCAACCGACACAACAAAAAAAGAATCTGTTAACATCAGACTAGTCTGTAGAAATCTGTATATTTCGTATACTTCTTGTAATTCAACAATTCTGAAAAATTACGATAGTCTGAAGAATTTGCATAGCAATCCGCAGCAGAAAGAATCAACTCAAAATCTATTACAGAAAAAATGAAAATTCTTTTCGTGAGCAGAAAGTTTCTGTTTTTTCCAGCATGACCAAACGATCATCTCCAAGACTAATCATAACGGTTTTGCTTGGCACAAACGCAAAAAGAAACACAAAGAACACAATCATAACAGAATTATGAAAGTGTGGAAAACACAAAACAGAAAGAAAAAGGATAGATTCGTTGGGTTGCCTCCCAACAAGCGCTTTTGTTTAACGCCCTTAGCTAAGCAAAAGGTGATGGAATCACGTATAGTCATCTTTGGTGCTCAAACCATAAGTAGCCCTCATCATAGATTCATAAGGCAATCTTATTTTCTTTCTAGGAAAGTGCTCAATGCCCTTCTTTAAAGGAAATTGAAATCTAATATTCCATTCCTTCATATCGATGATAGCACCAATAGTCCTTAGGAAAGGTCTACCATGAATAATGGGACATGAAGGATTGCAATCTATGTCAAGTACAATGAAATCCACGGGTACGTAGTTCTTATTTGCAACAATAAGAATATCATCGATCCTTCCCATGGGTTTCTTGACAGTAGAATCCGCAAGATGCAAATTAAGAGAACACTCTTCAATCTCATGAAAACCAAGAATATCACATAAAGACTTTGGAATCGCGGAAACACTAGCACCCAAATCACACAAAGCATTGCACTCATAGTTTTTGATCTTGATTTTGATAGTAGGTTCCCACTCATCATGAAGTTTTCTAAGTATAGAGACTACTAATTCGAGCTTCTCTTCAAGAGATTTCATCATAGCAACTACGATATGCGCGGTAAAGGCTTTGCTTTGGCTATAAGCATGTGGAGAGTTTGCAATGGATTGCATCAAAGAAATGCATTCAAACAAGGAGAAATTATCATAATTGAATTCCTTGAAATCCAAAGTGTGAGTTTCATTACTACCCAAAATTTTGATTTCTTCTACTCCACTCTCCACACCTTTATCATCAAGATGCCCGGACTCCGAATCATTGGGGCGTTTTTCAATCAAAGTGGATTCATATCCAGCCCCTCCATCAATAGGTTTGACATGCGAAAACAAAGATTCAAGAGGAGACACACCAAGTACTTTAAGATCTTCGTGATTCGCATCACTAGAACGCACCCTTTTAAACCATTCATGCCTAGCGCGAATTTGGGAGGTTCTTTCTTTTCTCTCATTCATGGAAACACGCATAGCTTTCAAAGTTTCATCCAAGTTGACCTTGGGAGGAGCACATCTATCTTTCAAAGCATCAATATCACAAGACATCCTATCAACGCTCTTAGCCAAATCGTCTATTTTGAGTAGTTTTTCCTCTATGGACGCATTGAAAATCTTTTGAGAGTTGATGAACTCTTTGATATTACTCTCTAAATCAGAGGGTAATTTGTTGTGATTTCCATAAGTGTTGTTGTAGGAATTGCCATAGTTGTTAGAGGAGTTACTAGGAAAAGGCCTAGGAACATAGTTTCCTCTAAAAGCATTGTTGTTGCCAAAATTGTTCCTACCAACAAAATTCACGTCCAAACTAGTGTTGCTACTCTCAATCAAAGAAGATAGTGGCATGTCATTAGGATCTACAGTAGCATTTCTACTAAAAACCAACTTCATCAACTCGCCCATCTTAGCACTAAGCGAGTTAATTTCTTCTATAGCGTGCACCTTTTTGCTAGCAGGCGACCTTTCAGTGTGCCACTGAGAGTAGTTGGTCATGATATTCTCTTGGAGTTTTGTAGCGTCTCCTAACGTGATTTCCATGAACGTTCCAACTGAGGCAGATTCCAAGATATTGCGAGAAGCAAAATTCAAGCCAGCGTAGAAGATTTGTATAATCATCCACAAACTCAAGCCATGAGCGGGACAATTTCTAATCATAAGCTTCATCCTCTCCCAAGATTGTGCAACGTGTTCATGATCAAGTTGCTTTAAATTCATGATATCGTTACGTAAGGAGATGATCTTAGCCGGCAGAAAATACTTGGATCTGTAAGCATCTTTGCACTTATCCCTAGAATCGATACTATTTTTAGGCAAATAAGAAAACCAAGTTTTTGCGCGATCTCGTAACGAGAAAGGAAAAAGTTTCAACTTAATCACGTCATTATCCACATCTCTTTTCTTTTGCATATCACAAATCTCAATGAAGGTATTGAGATGGGATGCGGCATCTTCACTAGGAAGGCCCGAGAATTGCTCTTTCATAACAAGATTCAACAAAGCTGCGTTGATTACATACGATTCCACACTAGTGTCGGGAGCAATCGGAGTACTAATAAAATCATTATTATTGGTACTCGAGAAGTCGCAAAGTTTGGTGTTTTCAGCCATGATGACTTCAACAAACAAACAAGCACACAAGCAAGCAAGAAAACCGGCAAAGGAAAACAACAAAAAGGCAAAAGGCAAAAGAAAACGGCAAATGAGAAAGGCAAATGAAAACGGCAAATGTGAAGTGGGGGAGAGGAAAACGAGAGGCAACTGGCAAAAAAAAGTAAATGCAAGAGATGAGTTTGTGAGACCTACTTGGATAGATCTCTCCGTCCCCGGCAACGGCGCCAGAAATACTTCTGCTACTGCAACAAAAGACCTTCCAACGGCGCCAGAAATAGGTGTGTTGACGGCACCAGGAATCCTTCTGCTACGGCTACGCCTTAAGGGACTTCCTAGGCAAATATGCAAAGGATTTCCCCCGTGGCCTTGGAGCCTTGCGTTGGTGTTGCCTCGAAGCGGAAAGGGTGATGTAGCACAGCGGTGGTAATTATTTCCCTCAGTTTGAGAACCAAGGTATCGATCCAGTGAAGGAGTATCTCAAGTGCCTGCACAAACACAAGAAGCTTGCTCCCAACGCTATTAAGGGGTTGTCAATCCCTTATAGATTGTTCGCCCAGTGAGAACTGAAAGCAACAAAGTAACAAAGCAAAGTGAAAGCGAAAGTGGAAACGATAGGTGTGAATAGACCCGGGGGCCGTAGTGTTTACTGGTGGCTTCTCTCATGAAAGCAAGTAGACGGTAGGTGAACAAATTACTGCCGAGCAATTGATAGAACCACGCAAAGTCGTGACGTCATCTATGACAATGATTATATCTATCGGCATCACGTCCAAAACAAGTAAACCGATACTTTCTGCATCTACTACTATTACTCCACACATCAACCACTATCGAGCATGCATCTAGTGTATTAAGTCCAAAAGAACAGAGTAACGCCTTAAGCAAGATGACATGATGTAGATGGACAATCTCATATCTACGACAAATCCCACCTTGTTACCCTTGATGGCAACTACACGATGTGTGCCTTGCTTCCCCTACTGTCACTGGGAAAGGTCACCACATGGTAAGAACCGAAACCCAAGCACTTCTCCCATTGCAAGAATCATAGATCTAGTTGGCCAAACAAAACCCAAGACTCGGAGAGACTTATAAGGATATCAAATCATGCATAAAAGAAATCAGCAAAGACTCAAATATATATCATAGATAATCTGATCACAAATCCAGAATTCATCGGATCTCGACAAACACACCGCCAAAGAGGATTACATCAGATAGATCTCCATGAAGATCATGGAGAACTTTGTATTGAAGATCCAAGAGAGAGAAGAAGCCATCTAGCTACTAACTACGGACCCGTAGGTATGAAGTGAACTACTCACGAGTCATTGGAGGGGTGATGATGTTGATGGAGAAGCCCTCCAACTCCAAAGTCCCCTCCGGCAGGGCAACGGGAAGGGACTCCAGATGAGATCTCGCGGAAACGGAAGCTTGCGGCGGCAGAAAAGTATTTTCGTGGATCCCCTGATTTTTTGCTGTATTTTAGGGAATATGTAGGCGAAGGATCTAGGTCAGGGGGCGCCAGGGAGGCCACAAGCCTGCCCACCGCTGCCCCTTGGTGGCGGATGGGGGGCTTGTGGCCTCCCTGTAGCCCTCCTCGCTTGGCCCACAAGCCCCTTGATCTTCTTCCGTTCGGGAAAAATTTATTTCAGGGATTTTATTCCGTTTGGTCTCCGTTCCAAAATCAGATCTGAAAAGAGCCAAAAACACAGAAAAACAGGAACTCTCACTTGGTACTGAATTAATAAGTTAGTCCCAAAAAAGATATAAAAGGTACATAAAACATCCAAGGATGACAAGATAACAGCATGAAACCATCAAAAATTATAGATACGTTTGAGACGTATCACCCATGCCTTGACCGGAAATTTCCATAATGTGTCTAGCTCCTCTTTTAGAAGCCCCATATACAGGTTAATACTATTTCCCGGTTGTTTCGGCCCTTGAATCAGCATGCTCATGTGTATGTACTTTGTCTTCATGCACTTCCATGGGGGAGGTTGTACATCCATACAAACATGGGCCACATGCTGTGGTTGGTGCTCTGGTATCCAAACGGATTCATGCCATCGTTACTTGCACCAAGCATGATGTTCCTTGCATATTCTCCGAAAAATCCATATTCGGCGTTGAATGCTCTCCACTGGCTAGCATCTGCGTGGTGTCTCGGCTTCGGATCTTCTCCATCATCGGGCTTCTTCCTCTCCGCGTGCCAATGCATGAGCTTTGCTTCCTTAGGATCTATGAAATACCGCTGCAGACGGGAGTGATCGAAAAGTACCATACAACTTTCTGAGGAGCTTTCTTTCCTACCTTCTTGTATCGAGAAGCATTGCACACCGTACACCTGGTTTTTCCCGCATGCTCCCCCCCGATAAATGATGCAATCGTTGATGCTTGTGTGATATCTAATGTGCGGAAGATCAAGAGGGAAAACAATTTTCTTGGCCTCCTCGACTCTAGTAGGACACAGGTTCCCCGCAGGAAGAACTTTATTATGTAGATACTTTAAATGGTCATCGAGGCTTTTGTTTGTCCATTTGTTTTTGTCCTTCGTCTTTAGAAGTTCGAGCATGAAACTCAAGTGGGTCACCTAGGGATCACAACCTTCATATAATGGAGTCTTCGAGTCGACTTCAAGTTGCGCCAGCTTGGCCTCCTCTCTAGAAGCAACTCTGTCGCTAGTCGTACTCTTGCGAAGGAGGTCTCGAACATGAGGGTCCTGCACGACTGAACTTAGTATCGTCGAATACTACGGTGTGTCCGTCGCCTCTTCTCCGCCATGTCCGGACTCTATCCCGCCCCCGTGTCCGGACTCTTCCCCGCCGCCATCTCCCGACTCTTCCCTGCAGCCGTGTTCGGACTCTTCCCCGCAGCCGTGTCCGGCGGCATCGTCTTCGTGTCGGTCGATCATCTCTTCATCTAATAACATGTTGTTATTCCCTGCCATGTGGACGCCGTCATCATCATCTTCAATTATCCACCGAGTATAGCCACCCATGAAATCATTGATCAACAAGTGGGCCTTCAAACTGCCACGATCCAAAGGGTCCAGAATTACTCCTTCTTTGCATCTTGTACACGGACATCTAATCCGAGTCCGTTTATTTGGATACATGTCCATCACAGTGGATTGCAATTATTGCTCCACCTTCCTTCCACTCACCTTGATGACTGCACAGTATAACAAACAAAAGGGTGATAAACAAAATGCATGCATGCATCAAAGGCGATCACATAAAAATTTGGCATGACCTTGCCTAAATATAGGACATATCGAGTTTGCTCAAAATTCGTCGAAACGGAAATAATTCAACATTTTGGCAAAACATAAGGAACTTACCGGGCATGTCACTCACACAAATCCCTTCATATATTAAACACACATATTTCCATTATGGAAATTGTCGTGGTTTTGTCACGACAGATGTCCTCGTGAAAGGACTTAGTACTGGAGCCATCGCACCTTGGTGGCGACTCAAAGGGGTTAAGCGGGAGAAACACGACGATTTACCCAGGTTCGGCCCCTCGAGAGGAGGTAATAGCCTACGTCCTGCTTTGTGTGTATTGATATGGATTCGATTACAAGGGAGGCATAACTCGCCTAACCTAGCACTCGATGATTTCTAACCCCCCTATCCTCCTTGGGACTCGCCTTTATATATAGGTCGACGCTTTAGGGTTTACAAGAGTCCCTTCCTTCCTACAACTCATGACCATTGTGGTCTCTAAGTCGCCATCTTCCAAAGCCGGGAGATCCGCCAAGAGTCGTACTCGTCGTATGACTTTGATTCGGCCCAAACAAAGCCCAACTCAATATCTTGGATGAATCGCTCACTGGATAACCCGACCCAGTTAGGGCGGGTCATCCACGGGTCACATCCCCAACATTAGGCCCCAAATTGACTTGAACCTTTTGGCTTCATGCCAATATCTCTGCTCCATCAAAGGCGATTCATTCCCTATTTTTTCCTTCATCTGTCAAAAAATTGCAGACCCGCCATTGCTTCCTGGACACTGAAAATCCCTTAAGTCGCCAGATCCTTATTAATTGGCCTTCTCTTACTCCCCTTTTTTTTCTTCTCAGGAAGATCACCACAACTCCAACGGATCTTTAACGCATTATTATCCCGAAATTTTTGGTGCACATTTATAGCGAATCTCTTATCCCCCGGCGGTTCCCGCTCCTGGTGCCTCGATTCCAGCACCTGCCTCGATAAATAGGCCGGGGGGGGAACAGAACTGTCACTTCCCACCTACCAGTCCTGCCACCTTCCTCCCCACCGGCACAGCGAGGAAACCGCATCGCCCCGAGGAAAACGCCGCCGACCGCGCCTTCGACCTTCACACGAGGAGTTCCGGTGCTGCCCGTGGGCGTCCCCCATCGCCCATCCTCGTGCCGGAACCATCACCTCTACCACCGTCTTCTTCGACTGCATCACCGTCGATCACCTCGCCATTCACCGCGAACTTTGCTGCCGCCGGAAGCTTCTTCGCTCGACGGGACGTTCGCGCTTCTTCAGCAAACCCTGTCATCGTCGGCTCTTCTCACCCGACAGTATCAGGTTAGGCTTCCATTCATTCTTACGAGTAGATTCATTCCTCGCTTGAACTTCTGCCATTGCTGTACCTTTGAAGCTTTTCGCACATAATCACTTATCCTTTTTGAATCGATTAGCATGAGTGTTGATTGGATAGCCAGTGCCCCGAATACCTTTACTTATCCGCTGTACTCGCAAATCTTTGGAAACAATGTCTCCACCAAACGAAGGGCATCACTTGATAATAAACTGTTCGTGCCCAGTTATATTCCGTAGGTTTTCGCGTTTGTCTGGTAGATCCGTTCCTTATTTACTGTTTCACGAAAAGTTGTTTGTAGTCTTCACCTCCTGGCACTTCAGAACGAAACGACTTTACCATTCTCAGAGCGTAGCCTTTAGGAATAACCATACTTCCATAGGTCGCCATAATAACCCAACTCGGCCCTTTGATCTGGCGGGTTAAAGCTTCTTTAATCGAAGTATTCGGCGGGTTAAATGAACCGATTCCATCCCATATAGTAGGTGTCCAAGATATGTAATATCATACTTTACTTATTTGTAGCATGGGTGCCGTCTTCAAGAGTGACTGGCTTCCTACCAAGGTTGATGACGCTGTTTTAGCCAATTATGTGAAAGCGGGCTGTTTGGATCCTCAAGATGCCATTGGCTGGCGCACCGGGTTAGGAGAAGATCTCCCTAACCCCAAAGAAGGGGAAATAGTAGTTTTTGTTGAACACCTGGAACGGGGTTTTAAGCCGCCCGGATCAAAATTTCTTAGGGACGCTTTGACTTTCATGAACATCCGACTCCAGGATCTGGGACCCAATTCCATAAGCAATTTGAGCCAATTCCAAGTTCTTTGTGAAGCTTATCTGCGGATCGAGCCTTCTGTCCCCCTATTTTGGTATTTTTTCCATCTAAATCGCCAAACGGAATTCCACAATGGCCCCAGTTTGGAACTCGGTGGCGTCAACGTCCAGCACCGTAGGGATAGCCCATTCCCTTCACTCAACATGCCTAGCCATCCCAAGGGCTGGGGTGAGTCTTGGTTTTACTGTCAAGAGACGTCTCCTGCTGGTGAGAACAAGCTTCTGGGTTACAGGCCAACTCGCCTTCCGGTTAACTTCAAGCTCCCAGACAAGCTTACCGAGGAAGAGGAATCGGAGTTCATCCCAATACTATCTGAGCTAAGATCCTTGACGAATAATGGTCTTACGGGGGTCGACCTAATCCGCTACTGGGTTGAATGGCGTATTCTCCCTGTGAGCCGTCCGGATGGTCTGATGTGTGAGTTTGATGGCACCCTGGATCATCCTCAATGCTATTGTCACACAGCTTTAACGGAAAAGGACATTGTTACCATCATCAAAAAGTTGATTGGCGAGCCTGCGGGAAAGTGCGGCCAAATCGGCCTTAAGCCTTTTTGCAAAATTAACCCGGCGCCCAAGGTAACCAAACCTGACCCGCCTTTGGTATTTATCCCTTATGCTTTATTTCTATTGTGGTTTCGTAATATATACCATTTCAGAAAGGCGATAAGTTCTGGTCCAGGAGACCCAAAATGCAAGCCATGAAAAATGTCAGGCCGCCTTCGAAGAAAGCCAAGGGTAAAGGAAAATCTGCTGCGTCTGAGCCATCCGAAGTCGACGAATCTCAAGTCGGCGATGCACTTTCAGAGGTAAAAATCCGTCCTCTTTTCACTCGCCACCCGTCACTGTTTAACCTTTTTATTTATATCTTTCCCTTTCCTTGAAATAGAATGAGGATAACGAAAGCCAGGAGGACTCTGTTGAGGTAATTTCCGTTTCCTCCGATTCATCTCCTTCTCCACCTAAGCCGGCCAGGCGAATTTGTGGGAAAGTTCCCCTCTCTCATCCAAATGCTTATCTGGACCCGAATTTCCTACTAAAGAAAGCACAGCACGCCTCAAACCGGAAAACGCGAAGTCACTCTGGCGACCTGGTATCCGGCCTACCGGCAACAAATAAAAGAAAACCAAGCGAGGTACTCTTTATGAGTAGCCATTCTCCATTTTTCTTTGGGTCACGCTCGTAACCCGCCTGTATGATTGACATATAACTCTTTTGTAGAACTCTCCTCCCACCTCGGGCGACTCAGTGATGTCAATACTTCCACCGATGATTCGAGTTCCGGGGTAAGTCTTTTGATAATCTTGCCGTGACCTTTGAGAATAACGAGCTTTCCAATTCCTTAACGTGCTTATTCCCCTTTTTTCCAGGGCACAAGCCAAGAAGAGGAAAACCAGCGGATCAACTCCTGACGCAGCTCCAGAACCCATGAGGGAAACAACTCCGACTCCGGATGAAGGTGAGCCCGCGACTCAAGTAGATCTTCCTGAGTCGCCAAGAGAAGCAATGGACGCCCCTAAGCCGCCGAACCCATTGACAACAACGGAAGACCCAGATGCCGTGGTTATTACCGGTTCTGGCTTTTCTAAACCGGCGGCGACAGTTTTATCCAAACATGTGGCATCCTCTTCCCACGGCATTCCCGAATCTGGACTTTCCAAAGAAAAACTGTCCGAATATGCCAATTTGAATTTAAGGAACTCTCTCTGGCTTTGCAAGTCGCCTGGAGGCAAGCTATGAGATGGAGAAAAACCTGTTGCAGATGCTAAACAAACAACATGAGGTAAGTTTGTAAGTTTTGCTATACTCCATTATTCCCATTAACCCCCAAGGGTCGGGTCATCAGTAAAAAGGATGATCCGGGTCTTAAAATTTTAGAAAAACATTTTGCGACCAGTAACCCCCAAGGGCCGGGTCATTAGTAAAAAGATGAGCCGGGTCTTGATTTTTTTATAATTTTATCTGAAAAAGTATACATTAGCCCCCAAGTGTCAGGGATATTGCTTTGCAGTAGTTCTGAGACTTGCCCTTATCTTAAATTTTCAATAGGAAAATCTTGCTCAGACCGAAGCAGCGCTGGGCGACTTAAAGAAGAATTTAGCTGGTCAACAAGACGCCCGAACTCAGTCGGAGGAAAAGTGTCAATTGGCTTTGGCCGAACTGGTGAAACTCAAGGCCGAGTTAAAAAAAGGCTCAAGCTGATCAAAACGCCTCCTTGAAGAGAGCATAGAAAGCTGAAGCTAAGCTGGCGACTGTTCAACAGGAGTTATCCGGCTTAAAACGTCATATCTCCAACATGACGCAAGCCGTCTTTGGTAAGCCTTAGTTAAATCTTCGACCTCATCCTTTTTTCTCTTTTTTTTAAACTCATAACACTGATGTTAAGTCGCTAATCATCATAATTCAGGTCCAAGAGCCGCCAACCTGCAAGAAGACTGTGTGTTGATGCTGAAGGCGATTTATACGCTGACAGAGCAACTGTACACAGGCAGTGTGTTGACCGTCAAAGCTGTGATGGGTGCCAAAGAACCTATCACTTCCATCAAGAAGGTGCTTGGATGCTTGTCTACACTTCCCCCCAGATTGGCGAGTTAACTCGGTGAGCCGCCCGGAAAGGTGTTCTGACCGCCCTGAGTCGCTGCTTGGCGTATGCTCCAGAGATTAACTTAGAAGAAGTAGCCGCCGGCTTTCCGCAGCTCAAGGACGATGGATCAGAATTTGTTGAAGAGCATTATCAACGAGTCGTCAAGGTTTCTCGGCTGGCTGCAGCTCAACTCGCCGCAAGCCTTGATTTAACGAAATACCAGGTGGCTTATGATAGCAGAAATAAGAAAGTCAGCCCGCCAACCTTCGTGACTGAAGAATCCTTTCGACTTGGAAGCAGACTTGGCATCAATTCTGACCAACGAAGACGACTTTGCTGCTTTGGCCAGGTGCAATTGGGTATTGGGCGACTTGCAAGTCGAAGTCGGCCAAAGCTCACGTCAGGATGATCCCGAGGCGCTAGTGAAGTAAACTTAATTAAATTTGGCCTGAGAGCCATGTAATAGGTCCTTTTTCCGCAAGTCAGTACTGTTTTTGATGATACCTTCTGCGAGAACCCTTATATCGCCCTTAAGGCGATTTGAAATATTTGACCCGCCTTTATAAGAGTCTTCTATAATGCTTAATTCGCCAAGGATGAAACAACTCTTATCACCCTCCTGTCTCAAACTTTGAAAACAACATATGTGAAAACAAACAAACTATGGATATTTTCAACAAGTATTTAGAAAGGAAAAGGCTTAAAACCTTCAGGACTATGCCATAATAACAGTAATTTCGTCGGCTCATAAGGTCGCGACAGGGGGAGGCGAGTCAAAAAAGCTCGTGCACCCACCCTAAATGCAGATTTCGTCGCCTCATACGGTCGCGACAAGGGGAGGCGAGTCAGAAAGCTCGTGCACCCACCCTAAATGAAGATTTCGTCGGCTCATACGGTCGCGACAGGGGGAGGCGAGTCATAAAGCTCGAGCACCCACCCTAAATGCAGGTTTCATCGACTCATAAGGTCGCGACAGGGGGAGGCGAGTCAGAAAGCTCGTGCACCCACCCTAAATGCAGGTTTCGTCGGCTCATAAGGTCTCGACAGGGGGAGGCGAGTCAGAAAGCTCGTGCACCCACCCTAAATGCAGGTTTCGTCGGCTCATAAGGTCGCGACAGGGGGAGGCGAGTCAGAAAGCTCGTGCACCCACCCTAAATGCAGGTTTCGTTGGCTCATAAGGTCGCGACAGGGGGAGGCGATTCACAAAGCTCGTGCACCCACCCTAAATGCAGATTTCGTCGGCTCATACGGTCGCGACAGGGGGAGGCGAGTCAGAAAGCTCGTGCACCCACCCTAAATGCAGATTTCGTCGGCTCATACGGTCGCGACAGGGGGAGGCGAGTCAGAAAGCTTGTGCACCCACCCTAAATGCAGGTTTCGTCGGCTCATAAGGTCGCGACAGGGGGAGGCGAGTCAGAAAGCTCGTGCACCCACCCTAAATGCATGTTCTGTCGGCTCATAAGGTCGCAACAGGATGACCCAATTCGCTCTTTTTAATGAAGAAGCCCCCAAGTCGGGGAATATTTTGTTACTTCATAATGAAACTGAAAAACTTACAAAATGTGGAGCTTTAAGAGCTCAGGTGTAGTAAGGCCGCAAATGAGCAATATTCCAGGGGCGAGTTGACTCAGCCTCTATGGTCGGTTTATTGGGCCGAAGATCCATCAAATAATAAGAGCCATTGCGGAGGTTTTTGCTGACGACGAACGGCCCTTCCCAAGGGGGTGACAGCTTGTGCATGCCTGCCCGATCTTGTATTAGACGAAGTACCAAGTCGCCCTCCTGAAAGGCCCGACTCTTAACCCAGCGACTATGATAACGCCACAAATCTTGCTGATTGATAGCCGAACGGGCCGCAGCCAGGTCACGCGCCTCTTCCAAGGCATCCAAGGAATCATGACGCGCCAGCTCATTATCCTGCTCCACATATGCGGCGAATCTAAGAGAGTCATGCCTTATGTCGGTAGGGAGAACAACCTCCGCTCCATAGACCAAAAAGAAGGGGGTGAATCCCGTGGATCGGTTCGGGGTGGTCCGAATACTCCACAGTACTGAAGGTAACTCTTCAACCCAACACCTTGGAGTCCTTTCCAGGGGAACCATGTGTCGAGGTTTGATCCCTTGCAAGACCTCCTGATTCGCCCGCTCTGCTTGCCCGTTGGACTGCGGGTGAGCAACCGCAGAAACATCAAGTCGGATATGTTCTCGACGACAAAAATCCTGCATTGCTCCTTGGGACAAGTTAGTACCATTGTTCGTGATAATACTGTGCGGATATCCAAAACGGAAAATCAGCTTTTTCAGAAATTTGACCGTTGTCTCTGCATCGCAAGCTCCAACAGGTTCCGTCTCAACCCACTTAGTGAATTTATCAACCGCCACCAATAGGTGAGTCTTCTTGTTGGAGGACATTTTAAAGGGACCGACCATGTCCAGCCCCCAGACTACAAAAGGCCAAGTAATGGGAATCATTCTCAATTCTTGAGCCGGCACATGAGCCTGTCTCCCATAAAGGTGGCACCCCTCGCACCGACGTACTATGTCTTCCGCATCTGCATGCGCCGTCAGCCAAAAGAAACCGTGTCGAAAAGCCTTTGATACCAAAGAACGTGACCCGGCGTGGTGTCCGCAGTCTCCGGAATGAATGTCATTTAGGATCACGCATCCTTCCTCGGGGGAAACACATCGCTGAAAGACCCCAGAAGCACTCCGTTTATATAACTCGCCATTAATGATGACCATGGATTTGCTGCGTCGAACGATCTGACTAGCCAAAACTTCGTCGGTGGGTAATTCACCGAGAGTGAGATAAGCCAGATAAGGGAGAACCCAATCCGGAGTGGCATGGAGAGCCGCCACGAGCTGAGACTCGGGATCTGGTATCGCCAATTCCTCCTCTATTGGTAAAGCCACGGACGGCTTATGCAAAATATCCAGAAAAACATTAGGGGGAACCGGTTTTCTTTGTGAGCCGAGTCGTGAGAGAGCATCAGCTGCCTCGTTGAGTCGCCGATCAATATGGTCCACCTGATATCCGTGAAAGTGACCCGCCACATCAGACACAGCTCGTCTGAAAGCCGCCATCATGGGATCCCGAGAGTCCCAAGTACCCGAAACTTGTTGCGCCACCAAATCTGAATCACCAAAACATCTGATTCGTGTTAGGTTCATCTCTTTTGCGAGTCGCAAACCGTGAAGCAAAGCTTCATATTCCGCCGCATTATTGGTGCAGGGAAACATGAGTCGGAGAACATAACAGAACTTATCTCCTTGAGGGGATATTAACACCACACCAGCCCCCGAGCCCTCTAACTGCCTGGATCCATCAAAGTAAATAGTCCAATAGGTAATGTCAGGCCAATCTTCCGGAGCCTGTAGTTCTGTCCAATCATTAACGAAATCAACTAACGCATGCGACTTGATAGCTGTGCGGGGGGTATATTGTATGTGATGAGACCCAAGCTCTATCGCCCATTTGGCGATTCGCCCTGTTGCCTCCCGATTCTGGATGACGTCACCAAGGGGAGCGGAACTAACCACAGTAATGGGTTGCTCCTGGAAATAATGCTTGAGCTTTCGACTCGCCATAAACACCCCATAGACCAGTTTTTGCCAATCCGGGTATCGCTGTTGGGAAAGAGTTAACACCTTGCTGAGAAAATATACTGGGCGTTGCACCGGGTATTCCTTCCCTTCCTCCTTTCTTTCAACGACCACAGCCACGCTTACTGCCTTGGAATTTGCCGCGATATATAGAAGCATAGGCTCCTTTTCAGTCGGGGCCGCCAGGACCGGCGGTTTAACCAATTGGTGTTTCAAGGCCTCGAGCGCCTCGTCTGCTTCATCTGTCCATACGAATCGGTCAGATTTCCTCAACAATTGATAAAGAGGAATCGCCTTTTCCCCTAGGCGACTCACGAAACGACTTAGAGCCGCAATGCGGCCCGCCAGCCGTTGAACTTGATTAACGTTCACCGGTTTTCCGAGAGAGGTAACCGCTTCAATCTTGTCCGGGTTAGCCTCGATGCCGCGCTCCGATACCAAGAAACCCAGCAATTTTCCTGCAGGTACACCAAAAACGCACTTGGTAGGATTTAGCTTCATCTGATATACCCGTAAATTATCAAAAGTCTCCTTAAGGTCCTCCAATAGTGTCTCCCCCTGGCGGGTCTTGATCACAATGTCGTCGACGTAAGCATGGACGTTGCGACCAATTTGATTACGAAGACAATTCTGGATGCAGCGTTGATAAGTCGCCCCCGCGCTCTTGAGTCCGAACGGCATGGACACATAGCAAAAGGCCCCGAAGGGGGTTATGAAGGCCGTCTTCTCCTGATCTTCCACAACCATCTTGATCTGATGATAACCTGAATAGGCGTCCAAAAAGCACAATCGTTCGCATCCCGCCACCGAGTCAATGATTTGATCGATGCGGGGAAGAGCGAAGGGATCTTTGGGACAAGCTCTGTTGAGATCTATATAGTCAATACACATACGGAAAGTGCCATTCTTCTTGAGTACCAACACCGGGTTAGCCAGCCATTTGGGGTGGAAAACTTCCACGATGAACCCGGCGGCTAAAAGACGGGCGACTTCTTCTCCAATCGCCTTGCGTCGCTCCTCGTTAAATCTGCAAAGGTACTGTTGGACAGGCTTGCATTTTGGGTCAACATTAAGATGGTGCTCAGCGAATTCTCTCGGTACACCAGGCATGTCAGAAGGTTTCCATGCAAAGATGTCCCGATTCTCACGGATGAATTCGATGAGCGCGCTTTCCTATTTGGGATCCAGACCCGTCCCAATGGTGAACTGCTTGGATGAATCGCCAGGCACAAAATCAATTGTCTTAGTGTCATCCGTCGGCTTGAATTTGAGGGGCGACTCAGAATCTGTGGTTGGCTTCTTGAGTGGCGACATATCCGCTGGGTCAACATTGGCCCGATGGTGTTTGAGTTCTTCTGCCGCGCAGGCGACTTCAGCATACGCCGCGTCCCCTTCTTCACATTCCTTTGAGATCCTTCTATCTCCCTCAACTGTGATGGGTCCTTTAGGACCAGGCATTTTGAGCTTGAGGTAGACATAGCACGGGCGGGCCATGAACGGGCGTAAGCCGGTCGCCCGAACAACGCATGGTAAGGGCTTTTCAGTTTGACCACCTCAAATATCAGAGACTTCGACCTGTAGTTCTGCGCAGTTCCAAATGCCACCGTGAGCCTGACCCGGCCTATGGGATAAGCCGACTTGCCCGGGACAATTCCATGGAAAACCGTGGTTGAAGGCATCAAGTCTTTCTCCAATAGATTCATCCTCTGGAAGGTGTCGAAGTATAGGATATTGATGCTGCTGCCACCATCCATTAACACTTTTGACAGGGTGTAGCCCCCTACTTGGGGGGCCACGACCAACGCCAGATCGCCCGGATTATCTACTCTTGGCGGGTGATCCTCCCTGCTCCATGTTATGCTCTGCTCAGACCAATGAAGATATCTGCGGATCGCCAGATCAGAGATGTTGTACGCCCGGTGATTTACCTTCTTATCACGCCTGCAAGCATTAGTAGTAAAACACATGGTACTGCCCATTACTTAGTTGTTTGGGGTTGTTGCGGAAGCCCCCATTATCATCCTGGTCATGTGGAACCCCGTGTGGGGGCGGTTGGTGGAAAGCTCCTGGCGGGTTGTACCGCCGCTGGTGATGCACCGGGTACTGACTGCCGCCCGGCTGCGGGCCTCCCTGTGCCCCCTGTTTGGGAAAGCCACCGAAGGGGTTCTGTCTTTGGTTGGGCGCGGCGAGTTGGTCCTGGCGCTGGTCTGGACCTTCGTTTTGACTCTTCTTGATCGCCTCTGCCCGAAACTCTCGCATCACGAAGCAGTTCTCCCAAGAGTGACCCGCCGGGCCGTCCGCTGTGGCGTGGTGCGGGCAAGGGCCCTTGAGTAGCTCCTCATAGTTACACGTCCTTTTCCCACTGAAACCTCGATTCTTCTTTTTTCCGTCATTGGCATTGGTGTTGGCAACCAAGTCCGAGGGCTCCTCCTGTGGTCTACGCTTGCCATTGGTCCCCTGATTGTGACGGTTGCGCCCCTGGAAACGGGTATGATTTTTGGTCGACTCGCCCTTTTTGGGCGAGTTAACCTTACCATCCTCGCCGGGATCCTTAGTATCATCGGCCTCGGCATACCTAGTGAGGGTGTCCATCAATTCGCCCATGTCCTGAACCTTCTGTTTGAGTCGCCCCAACTTCTGGACCAAGGGTTCGTAGTGGCAATTGTGTTCGAGGATAAGCACAGCTTGTGCTGCCGTGATACCATCTGACGAATGAATAATTTCTGCAACCCGCCGTGACCAGTGGTGTGCCGACTCATCCGGGCGTTGTACGCAGTGTTGTAAGTCGACAATCGTCATCGGACGTTTACAGGTTCCCCGGAAGTTTTTGATGAAACGCTCTTTTAGCTCGGCCCAGGACTGGATGGAATTGGGAGGTAAGTTTTTTAGCCAAGTGCATGCCGACCCCTCGAGCATCATGGTGAAGTATCTGGCGCAAACCGCCTCGTTTACGTCGAGCATGTCCATGGCAATCTCATAACCCTCGATCCATGACGTTGGTTCGAGATCTGGTGTATAATTAGGCACTTTCCTTGGTCCTTTAAAATCTTTGGGCATTCTTTCGTTCCGAAGGGCTGGGGACAAGCACGGTACCCCAACTCGCCCTCCGCCCCCTACGAGGGGGCCCGGGGAGTCTTGGATGTTCGGGAGATCTCTGCCCGGCGGGTTCCGCTCGGGCGGGTTGTCCTGCGGGAAGTGTCGCGGGCCACTGTTTACGGCTGGCTAGTCCTCCGGCCTACTCCTGGTATAGCTTGCCTGAGGGATGGAGTGCAACCTCTCGAGGCTGTGCGAGAATTGGGCGTTTTGGACCACCGCTGTCTTCAACATCTTGATGGCATTCCTTGCTTCTATCTCAGCTGGGGTGTTGCCGTGAATCGGAAGAGACTCCAGGTGGCGAGTTGCGGCAAGCACATTATCCACCGTATTGGAGAAGTGGCCTTGAGGCGTCCGAAAACGAGGAATTTGGCCCTCGATCGGATGATCCGGTGGGTTAGATGGGCGGCCCGGTCCTCCTGTCGAGGCAGCTCCTATCCCGGGGGTTCGCGGAGTGTCGAACAGATGGGTTGGATTGAGGTCGTGGGGCAGGCAACCCTGATTTCTCCGCTGATGAACGGCGTCGGACGCGCACTGCTGTCTTTCGAGCCGCCAATTATCGGTGTTTAAACGCATCCTTTCGGCCGTAATTTGGGCTTGCCGAGTCTCAATTCTGGCGGACTCCACCTCAGCATCCCGGTGGGCCTTAGCCACCGCCTCTCTGAGTTTTTCTAACTCTGCGTTTATCTCCTCTTGGTTCTCCGGCGTGAGGGGAGTCGCCATTAGTCTCGTGATCTCTGCCGCTAAATCAGCCAGGACTGCGGCTGGGCTTCTGGACGTCTCGCCAGTCCCAGCACCTCCAATAGGGTTTTATGTCGGTTGAGTCGCTCCGGCCATGTAGATGGCGATCTGGCGGCGGGTTCGGTCAAGGACTTCCGGATCCATGGCCAGCGATAAGCCTCCGAGACCGTCCCCGTGGAGGGACCGGATGGAATCTGAGTCGCCCATGGATGATTCGTCGTCCAAGTTGATCGGGGTAATCTCCTGAATCGCCAGGTGCTCTGGCTCCTCCGATCCCTATGTGAACCCCACAAAGACCGGGCGAGTTAAGTTTCGTGTTATAACTGGGCGGACGTACCTGGCCGGCTCGACGATGTCGGTGGAGATGTCCGGCTCAGGGATGGGTGATCCGATCATGCCGATGAAAACGTGGATCTTGCCGAAGGGGACCCTGTAGCCAGATTCAATCAAATTCGCTTCACGTCCCCATTGCTGGTTGTCGATGTAAATTATCCCGCGGCGGCTCCGAGACATTAGCGCCGTCGCGTAACTCCCAAACCCTGGTAGAGCTCCCTTTGAGAACTCAACTCCACCGTGCGTAGGCCCCACGGTGGGCGCCAACTGTCGTGGTTTTGTCACGGCAGATGTCCTCGTGAAAGGACTTAGTACTGGAGCCATCGCACCTTGGTGGCGACTCAAAGGGGTTAAGCGGGAGAAACATGGCGATTTACCCAGGTTCGGCCCCTCGAGAGGAGGTAATAGCCTACGTCCTGCTTTGTGTGTATTGATATGGATTCGATTACAAGGGAGGCGTAACTCGCCTAACCTAGCACTCGATGATTTCTAACCCCCCTATCCTCCTTGGGACTCGCCTTTATATATAGGTCGAGGCCTTAGGGTTTACAAGAGTCCCTTCCTTCCTACAACTCGTGACCATTGTGGTCTCTAAGTCGCCATCTTCCAAAGCCGGGAGATCCGCCAAGAGTCGTACTCGTCGTATGACTTTGATTCGGCCCAAACAAAGCCCAACTCAATATCTTGGATGAATCGCTCATTGGATAACCCGACCCAGTTAGGGCGGGTCATCCTAGGGTCACATCCCCAACAGAAATGCACAAGTTTTTACTCACCTATATCCCGAGAGAGATTATGTACGGCTAAAAAAAGCTAGATCTAGTTGTTGTGAGGAGAGATGACTCTAGCTGACTAGTGGAGAGGGAGAGAGATGATCTAGTTAGATCTATATGTATGGAAGGAGGGAAAGCCAAATAAATGGGCATTAATGGGGAGAGAAGAGAGGTAGAAGGAAGAAAGAAGAAGGGAAACAATGGTCGAGGAGAAAACAAGAGAGAAGAGAGGAGAAAGGAGGGGAGAGGGCAAAGGGGGGAGGAAGGGGGAGATAGGGGTGTGTGGGTTAAAAGCTGCCACCAACCACGCGTAGGAGTAGCGCTGCTTTCCAAAGGGCACTATTGTTGTTGGTCTTAGTAGTAGCACTTTTCTAGGACAACACTACTGCTAAGTGGGGCCCAATAGTAGTAGCGCTGATTCCTGCCAAGCACTACTGATATTCTACTTAGCAGTAGCGCCTTTTAAAAGTCGCTGCTACTACTGTTACCGTTGGTGGGCTCGTTGGGTCCCGTTTAGCAGTAGCGCTTTTTACAATTCCAGCGCTACTGCTAAGTCTTTAGCAGTAGCGCTTGCTTGAGCCAACGCTACTGCTAACTAGTAGCAACGCGTGCTATATTCCAGCGCTACTAACAGGGGCCTACCTATAAGGTTTTCCCTACTAGTGTTGGTAGACTAAAAAGAGCATCTTCATCAAACATAGCATCCACAATTTTGTGGGTTTACATATCATTACCATGATGGATATTCAGAGAATTCATACCAACAATATTGCTATCATGCTCATCATTCAAGGATTTCACATTAAGCATTCTCATAAATTCTTCCTCTAGCAATTGAACACAATTTTCCGAACCATCATTTTCACGAAAGACATTACAGATACGGAGCAAATGAGGCAACCTAAACTTCCTTTTTTGTAGTTTCCTTTTATAAAAACAAACTAGTGAAAAATAGACCCATACTACAACGATAGCTTTGAGGACATTGATGTCCATGTGGGGCCTTAGGTGGGCCTTGGAATTCAGGTACGTGGCCCTACCCCTAATGTACAACCCCATCAGTAGCCCCCGAATCGGATGAGGTTTTACTCGCCGAGTGAAAGCACTTCTTAGTGTCCTCGGTGTCTCGGAGACGCATGTGTCGTAGCTCGGGGCTACTTCACTCAGACTCTCAGTAAACCACTATGGATTTAGGAGATAAACATTCTGAGTGTCCGAGCATTTCCGCATGCTTGCAATCGGTAGTAATTGTTTATATTTCGGTAAGATAAGTTGTTGATTCGGGTGATCATGAGCCCAGAGCTCCGAATGCCTAGCGACGAGTTAGGACGGATCCCACTCGCGCTATGCTAAGGGTGATAAGGTCACCCTCTCGTTTATCCGAGTGATTAGAGTCCCGTAGAAGAACGAGCCACTGGATGTTTGGCTCACTTTATTCTTAGCATGGATGCGGAATCCATTCGGGTTGTGAGTGAGGCGGTATTTCCCTGTATTTTCAATTGAGGGAGCGTGCAAGTGGGAGCAAAATTAGCGGTGACGTGGGAAGTGGAGGAAGTCATGAGACGCCTCGGTCCAGCGACTGATATGTCGTTGTCGTGCTACAGGAACACCGTCATAGGGATTCCGCGGATCCCCTCCTTGCAGGTGAATTACTCAATGGGAAATCCCTGGGTGGCGTATAAAAGGGGAAAGACAGAGGGAGGATAGGATCACAGCCCTAGATCCAGGACATTTCGCTACTCTCCAAAATCTTTATTGCCGCAGATGAGAGTTCTTCGCCGTCCCGAGCCTCCACCCGCCTCGACCATCTCGCCGTGCGACATGGTGAAGGGAGCGATGGTGAAGGCCGAGCGACCTAAGAAGGGCTCGCGTGGGTCTTCGTCGAGTGCCGGAGTGCTCCCGCGGGCTGGATCCAGGGCGACTGGATGACGTCCCACGTCTCCAAGGAATGCCTGCTAGAGTTGGAGAGCAAGGGGCTTGTGGTCCCAAGGAGTAGGTGACTGTCGGAGGAGGGCGAGCGGGAGCCCGCACCGAGATGGGACGAGCGAGTGCTCCTCTTAACCCATGCAGAGAGAGTTTTTCTATGCCACTGCTTCCATTATTCCGCATGTTTCTTGATTTCTTTGGCGCGCAGCTTCATCATCTGCCCCCCCCCGCAAAGTCGTCTCATATTTAGCTCCTCTTGTGTCTTTGTTCAAGAACTTCCTCGGATTCTATCCGCACTGGGGATTATTCAAGCACATGTTCACTTGCCGAATGATGACAGTGAAGACATCTGCTCAATTGGGGGGAGGACGAACATAGTCCACCTCTCCGGGGGTTTAGGAATATAGCTTAGAGGGAAGAGTAGTTTCCCCAGATGTCCTTCCCTAATTTTTTCAAGGGTTGGCAGGACTCCTGGTTTTACTGCGAAGACGTCCTAGTTAGTGAGGGTTGATACGTATCCAACGTATCGGTAATTTATGAAGTATTCATGCCATGATTGCCTATGTTTACAACACTTTTTTGTGGTTTTGTTGCACTTTATATGATTTATTCATAACTAACCCAGACTGTCGTTGTTTTCAGCAGAACTACCGTGGTGTTGTTTTTTGTGGAGAAATAAAAGTTCTCGGAATTGGACGAAACTTTTTGATGATTTTTTGGAAGAAAAGAGAAATACTGGAGCAAAGAACCACCAAAGGGTGCCCCCATGGTGCCCACTAGGCACCAGGGCGCGCCAACCCCCTTGGCTCACCATGCTACCTAGTGGACCACTCGTGGCCCATCTTGGCTTGATTCCAACACCCAAAAATCCTATAATATAGAAACCTCCAGAAGTAACCCTAGATGATAAGTTACACCACCACAAGACTCTGTAGCCATGAAAAACAAATCGGGAGCCTGTTCCGGCACCTTGCCGGAGGGGTAGATCATCTCCGATGGACATCTTCATCATCTTGGCAGAGGCCATGACTTGGAGGGAGTAGTCCACCCTCGGGGCTAAGGGTTTGTACCAGTAAATATGTGTTTAAGCTCCCTCTCTCTCTCACTCACTCACTCACACTCGTGTTCTTGAGATGTCATGATCTTGATATATCATGGGCCTTGTTTATATAGTTGGATCATATGGTGTTTGTCCCATGCTATTGTTGTGATAAATTGAGTCTTTCACTTTCAGATCTCGTTTGGATTGAATATTCATGTTTGAGAGCACATGATGTATGTGTTGCATGTGGATACCCGTAGTGACATTGGGGTATTCAACTGATTCACTTGATATATGTTGTGGCATCAACTCGTGCATTCCCGAGGTGACATTGGGGTAATCAAGGCATAGGGGTTGATTGCTGATACGTCTCCAACGTATCTATAATTTTTTATAGTTCCATGCTATTATGTTATCTGTTTTGGATGTTCTATATGCATTAATATGCTATTTTATATTATTTTCGGGACTAACCTATTAATCTAGAGTCTAGTGCCAGTTTCTGTTTTTTCCATGTTTTTGAGTATTGCACATAAGGATATTAAAGGAGTCCAAACGGAATAAAATATCTAGAATGATTTTTCTTGGACCACAAGACATCTACCATACTTGAAGAAGGGGGCAGGAGACCTGTCGAGAGGCGACAAGCCTACAGGGCGCACCCTGGGAGGGGGGTGGGCGCCCTGATACGTCTCAAACGTATTGACTTTTCCAAACACTTAAGCTATTGTTTTGGCCTGATTGTTGCATGATTTGAATGAAACTAACCCGGACTGACGTTGTTTTCAGTAGAGCTGTCTGTATAGTTTTCTTGTGTGCAGGAAAATGGATATTTAGGCGTCCCGGAAAATTCCAATAAAAATAGAGAAAATCCATGCACCGGGAAGGACCCTAGACCAGAAGATGGGCCAGAGGGGGCCACCACGACTCCAGGCGACCTGTGGGCGCGGCCTAGGTGGGGTCCACCTCCTTTGGTGCCCTACTTTGGCTCGTATTTTTACCCTGACGGAGAAATCCCAGATGAGAAGTCGTTTTGCAAGTTCTCGACGCGAAGCCGCCGCCACCCTCGGTTCTTCTCCACGAGAGCTAATCTGGATTTTCCTTGGCCTCCGGAGAGGGGAAATCGTCGCCATCATCATCACCATCACCACTCCATCACCCTTCCCTGGCTTCCCCCATCATGTTTGAGTAATTCCCTGCTGTAGGTGAAGGCTATGGTATGGATTGGATGAGTTAGATCATGTAATAGTTCATCGGATTGTTGGGGGCATGTTGCATATCATATACTATGGTGTTTATCATCTTTGCTACTACTTGTTACTCTTAATGCTTGTCACTTAGGGCCCGAGAGACATGATTTCAGATTTGACTACCTTATGTTTTCATGAATATATTTGTGTCCTTGATTCTATCTATGAGTAGTATGCACCTATTATAGTTTGGAACCGGCGATCCCAATGGTGACAGCTTGGGACACAAAAGGGGATAGACTATAGTTTGAGGATTCCATGTATCCATTGGTTGTTAATGCTTTGTTCCGGTACTCTTTGACAGGAGCACCTTAATCTCCATAAGTTCCTTTTGGATCCGTTGGTAACGGGATGAAACGACAAAATATGTTGTGCAAGTTCTTTTTGCAAGCACGCACGACTACCTTGGGATACATGCCTAATGTTTGATATTTGCCTAGATGATCATTACATTTCTATGTGCCTTGCCCCAAGTTAAATACATGATATCTCTCATCCATGACAAACCATCCATCTCCCTAGCCTACAGTGTTTTAATCCTGCTAGTTACTAGTTGCTTTACTTTTGATGTTTTACTTTCGTTGCTTTGCTATTATTATTTCCTTTGCCACCATCACTTTCATATCACCGTTGCTACTAATATTTCATTGTCAAGCAAGTATATTTCAGGTGCGGTTGAATTGACAACTCAATTGTTAAAGCTTATAACTATTCTTTGGCTCCCCTTCTGTCGAATCAATAAATTGGGTTAACTTACCCGCGAAGACTGTTGCGATCCCCTACACTTGTGGGTCATCACGTCCCTAGCTTGTGGGCCCCATGCATCTCTCCTAAGCCTAATACTTGGCCTATAATTCCCAAACATTCCCCCATTATCGAAGGGAGACAAAAAATACTTTTCCGCCGCCGGGAGCCCATGTTCCCGTGAGATCCAATCTGGGAGCCTTTTCCAGTAATCTATCGAAGGGGGAATTGATCACGGAGGGCATCTACATCAACTCCATTGCCCCTCCGATGATGCGTGAGTAGTTCACCACACACCTACGGGTCCATAGCTAGTAGCTAGATGGCTTCTGCTCTCTCTCTTTGTTCTTCAATACCTTGTTGTTCATGATCTTCATGGAGATGTATCCGATCTAATACTCTTTTGCAATGTGTTTGTCGAGATTTGGTGAATTGTGGGTTTATGTTTAGATTATCTATGAATATTATTTGATTCTTCTTTGAATTCTTATATGCATGATTTCATATCTTAGTAAGTCTCTTCGAGTTATTGGTTTGGTTTGGCCAACTAGATTGGTAATTCTTGCAAGGATAACTTTGACCGTTGTTCAGTGATTCAATCCCGGATCACTCTATGTACCTCTTAACAGACTTGTGGCAAGGCACACATCAGGTGCGGTACACAGCATGACATACTTTAGTGTATACGGCTAAGGCATAGGGGACGACCTTCGTCCTTTCTCTTTCTTCTGCCGTGGTCGGGCTTTTGAGTCTTACTCAAATTCACATCTTACAACACAACCAAGAACCCTTTCTTTGCTGATCTATTTTGAACTCCTTCAAAAACTTGTCAAGGCATGCATTTCATTTGAAAGTTCTGTTTTAGCATTTTGATCTATCTCCATAGATCTTGATGCTCAATGTTCAAGTAGCTCTATCCAGGTCTTCCTTTGAAAAATCCCTTTCAAACAACCTTTATGCTTCACAGAAATTCTACATCACTTCCGATCAACAATAAGTCAACCACATATACTTATCAGAAATTCTATAGTGCTCCCACTCACTTCTTTGGAAATACAAGTTTCTCATAAACCTTGTACAAACCCAAAATCTTTGATCATCTCATCAAAGTGTATATTCCAACTCCGAGATGCTTGCACCAGTCCATTGAAGGATCACTGGAGCTTGCATACTTGCTAGTATCTTTAGGATCGAGAAAACCTTCTGGTTGTATCACATACAACCTTTCCTCAAGGAAACCGTCGAGGAAACAATGTTTTGACATCCTATGTGCAATATTTCATAAATAATGCAGCAACTACTAACATAATTCCAACAGACTTTTAGCATCGCTACGAGTGAGAAAGTCTCATCATAGTCAACTCTTTGAACTTGTCGGAAACATCCTTGCGACAAGTCAGGCCTTTCTTAATGGTTAATAGTCACCATCATTGTCCGTCTTCCTTTTAAAGATCCATCTTTACTTAATAGTCTTAGGACCATCAAGTAGTTCTCCCAAAGTCTACACTGTATTTTCATACATGGATCCTCTCTCGGATTTCATGGCCTCCAACCATTTGTCGGAATCCGGGCCCACCATCGCTTCTCCATAGCTTGTAGGTTCATAGTTGTTCTACAACATGACCTCCAAGACAGGGTTACCGTACCACACTATAGTAGTACGCGACCTTATCGACCTATGAGGTTTGTAGTAACTTGATCTGAAGCTCTAATGATCACCATCATCAGCTTCCACTTCAATTGGTGTAGGCGCCACAGGAACATCTTCCTACGCCCTGCTACACACTGGTTGAAGTGACGGTTCACTAACCTCATCAAGTTCCACCACCCTCCCACTCAATTCTTTCGAGATAAACCTTTCCTCGAGAAAGGACCCATTTCTAGAAACAAACACTTTGCTTCCGAATATGAGATAGGAGATGTATCCAACTGTTTTGGATATCCTATTAAGATGCATTTATCCGCTTTTGGTTCGAGCTTATCAGACTGAAACTTTTTCACATAAGCGTCGCAGCCCCAAACTTTTAAGAAACGACAGCTTAAGTTTCTCCAAACTGTATCATCTCAAGGGAAATACGCGGTTCCCTATTTAAAGTGAATGCGGTTGTCTCTAATGCATAACCCATAAACGATGGTGGTAATTCGATAAGAGACATCATAGTATGAACCATATCCAAATAGGGCGTGGCTATGACGTTCGGACACACCATCACACTATGGTGTTCTAGGTGGCATGAATTGCGAAACAATTTCCACATTGTCTTAATTGTGTACCAAAACTCGCAACTCAGATATTCATCTCTATGATCATATCGTAGACAGTTTATCCTCTTGTCACGACGATCTTCACTTTGAAATAGCTTTGAACTTTGCAATATTACAGACTTGTGATTCATCAAGTAAATACTTCAGTATCTACTCCAATTGTTAGTGAAGTAAGAACATAACGATATCCACTGCGTGCCTCAGAACTCATTGGACTTCACACATCAAAAATATATCACTCCCAACAAGTTACTCTCTTGTTCCATGTGGTATGTTTTGCATGTCTCAAGCGATTCAAAATCAAGCGAGTCCAAACGATCCAACTCCATGGAGTTTCTTCATGCGTTCATACCAACAGGTATGGTTTGCATGTTACACCGTTTCAAAAATGAGTGAGTACAAAGATCCATCACTATGGAGCTTCTTCATGCACTTTATACTGACATGACTTAAGCGGCAATGCCACAAGTAAGTGGTACTATCATTACTACTTTGTATCTTTTGGCACCATTATTATGAACATGTGTAACACTATGATCGAGATTCAATAAACCATTGAAGGTAATTATTCAAGCAAATAGAATAATCATTATTCTCTTTGAATGAATAATCATATTGCAATAAACACGATCCAATCATGTTCATGCTCAACACAAACACCAAATAACAATTATTTAGGTCCAACACCAATCCCGATGGTACAGAGAGCGTGCGATGTTCGATCACATCAACCTTTGAGACACTTCCAACACATATCGTCACCTCGTCTTTAGCTAGTATCCATTTATTCTGTAGCTTTGATTTCGAGTTACTAATCACTTAGCAACCAAACTGGTATCTAATACCCTCGTGCTACTAGGAGTACTAGTAAAGTACACATCAATATCAAGTATATCAAATATACTTACGTCGACTATGCCAGCCTTCTTATCTACCAAGTATCTAGGGTATGCTCCGTCTCAGTGACCGTTCCCCTCATAACAAAAGCACTTAGTCTTGGGTTTAGGTTCAATCTTGGGTTTCTTCATTAGAGCAGCAACTGGTTTGCCATTTCATGAAGTATCCCTTCTAGCCCTTGCCCTTCTTGAAACTAGTGGTTTTACTAATCATCAACAATTGATGCTCCTTCTTGATTTCTACTTTCGCAGTGTCAAACATTGCGAATCTCTCAAGGATCGTATCTATCCTTGATATGTTATAGTTCATCACAAAGTTCTAACAGCTTGGTGGCACTGACTTTGGAGAACCATCACTATCTCATCTGGAAGATTAACTCCCACTTGATTCAAGCGATTGTTGCACTCAGACAATCTAAGCACACACTCAACGATTGAGTTTTTCTCCTTTACTTTGTAGACAAAGAATCTTGTTGGAGGTCTCTTACCTCTCAATAAGGGCACAAGCACGAAATCTCAATTTCATCTCTTAGAACATATCTTATGTTCCTCGACATTTCAAAACGTCTTCGGCGCCTTGCTTCTAAGTCATTAAGTATTACACACTGAACTATCACGTAGTTATCAAAAACGTGTAAGATGTTCGCAACATCCATAGACGATGCTCGAGGTGCAGCACACCGAGTGGTGCATTAAGTACATAAGCCTTCTGCGCAGCAATGAGGACAATCCTCAGTTTTACGGACTTAGTCCGCAAAGTTGCTACCATCAACTTTGAACTAAATTTTCTCTAGGAACATATAAAAACAGTAGAGCTATAGCGCAAGCTACATCATAATTCGCAAAGACCTTTTGACTATGTTCATGATAATTAGTTCAATTAATCATATTACTTAATAACTCCTACTCAAAAGGTACATCTCTCTAGTCATTTGAGTGGTACATGATCCAAATTCACTAACTCAAGTCCGATCATCACGTGAGTTGAGAATAGTTTCAGTGGTAAGCATCTCTATGCTAATCATATCAACTATGCGATTCATGCTCCACCTTTTGATTTCATGTGTTCCGAGGCCATGTCTGTACATGCTAGGCTAGTCAAGCTTAACCCGAGTGTTCCACGTGTGCAACTGTTTTGCACCCATTGTATGTGAACGTTGAGTCTATCACACCCGATCATCACGTGGTGTCTCGAAACGACGAACTGCCGCAACGGTGCACAGTCGGGGAGAACACAATTTCATCTTGAAATTTTAGTGAGAGATCACCTTATAATGCTACCGTTGTTCTAAGCAAAATAAGGTGCATAAAAGGATTAACATCACATGCAATTCATAAGTGAAATGATATGGCTATCATCATGTGCTTCTTGATCTCCATCACCAAAGCACCGACACAATCTTCTTGTCACCGGCGCCACACATTGATCCCATCAACGTGTCGCCATCAAGGTTGTCGTGCTACTTATGCTATTACTACTAAAGCTACGTCCTAGCAATATAGTAAACGCATCTGCAAACACAAACGTTAGTTTAAAGGCAACCCTATGGCTCCTGCTGGTTGCCGTACCATCAACATGCAAGTCGATATTAACTTTTACAACATGATCATCTCATACAGCCAATATATCACATCACGTCATTGGCCATATCATATCACAAGCATACCCTGCAAAAACAAGTTAGATGTCCTCTAATTTGTTGTTGCATGTTTTACGTGGCTGCTATGGGCATCTAGTATGATTGCATCTTACTTACGCAAAAACCACAACGGAGATGTGCAAATTGCTATTTAACCTCTCCAAGGACCGCCTCGGTCAAAACCAATTCAACTAAAGTTGAAGAAACCGACACCCGCCAGTCATATTTATGCAACGAGGTTGCATGTCAATCGATGAAACCAATCTTTCGTAAGCGTACGAATAATGTTGGTCCGGGCCGCTTCAATCCAACAATACCGCCGAATCGAAAAAAGACTAAGGAGGGCAGGAAATCGAACATCACCGTCCACAAAACCCTTTGTGTTCTACTCGAGATAACATCTACGCATTAACCTACCTCATGATGCCACTCTTGGGGAACGTTGCATAGGAAAAAAAAATTCCTACGCACCTGAAGACCTATCATGGTGATGCCCATCTACGAGAGGAGATTTGGTTCTACGTACCCTTGTAGATCGCACAGTAGGAAGCGTTAAGAAACGCGGTTGATGTAGTGGAACGTCTTCACATCCCTCGAACCGCCCCACGAACCGTCCCGCGATCCGTTCCGATCTAGCGCCGAACGGACGGCACCTCCGTGTTCAGCACACGTACAACTCGACGATGATCTTGGCCTTCTTGATCCAGCTAGCAAGACGGAGAAGTAGATGAGTTCTCCGGCAGCGTGACGGTGCTCCGGTGGTGGTGACGATCTACTTTTGCAGGGCTCCGCCCGAGCTCCGCAGAAATATGATCTAGAGGAAGAACTATGGTGTCTAGATCTGAGTTGCACGTGGCAAAGGTTGTCTCAAATCAGCCCTAAATCACCACTATATATAGGAGGGATGGGGAGGAGGCTTGCCTTGAGTGCCAAGCCCTCAAGGTTGCGCCGGCTAGGAGGAGAGGAGGAATCCTACTCCAATTAGGATTGGTAAGTGGAGTCCTTCTCTTCCTTCCCACCTCCCCTTTTTTCTCTTTGGTTTTCTTCTCTTTGGCGCCAAGGCCCTCTTGGGCTGTACCACCAGCCCACTAAGGGCTTGTGTGCCACCCTAAAGCCATTGGTCTTCCTCCGGGTGGGTTGCCCCCTGATACGTCTCCATCGTATCTACTTTTCCAAACTCTTTTGCCCTTGTCTTGGACTCAAATTTGCATGATTTAAATGGAACTAACCTGGACTGACGCTGTTTTCAGCAGAATCGCCTTGGTGTTATTTTTGTGCAGAAATCAAAGTTCTCCAGAAGTCCTGAAAATTTACGGGGAGCAGTTTAGCATAATAAGAAACTATCTGCGCCAAGTTCCACCTCAGGGGGTGGGTCAGTGGGCCACAAGCCCTGGCTCCGCCACCACCACCCCTGGTGGAGGTGGGCATGTGGGGCCCACACGGCTCTGCCGCCCCCAATTCCATGTCTATAAGATCCCTTTCGTCCAGAAAAAATAAATAGAGAAGTTTTCGTCGCGTTTTCGATACGGAGGCGCCGCCACCACCTATTCTTCATCTGGAGGGCAGATATGGAGTTCGTGTTGGGCTCCGGAGAGGGGAAATCGTCGCCATCGTCATCATCAACCTTCTTCCCTCTCCAATTCCATGAAGATCTTCGTCGTTCATGAGTAATCTATTCGTAGGCTCGTTGGGCGGTGATGAGTAGGATGAGATCTATCATGTAATCGAGTTAGTTTTGATGGGGATTGATCCCTAGTATCCACTATGTTCTCAGATTCATGTTGCTACTACTTTGCCATGCTTAATGCTTGTCACTAGGGCCCGAGCGCCATGATTTCAGATCTGAAATTATTATGTTGTCACCAATATATGTGTGTTTTAGATCCGATCATGCAAGTTGTAGTTACCTACTATGTGTTATGATTCGGCAACCCCGGAGTGACAATAACCTGAACGACTCCCGATGATGACCATAGTTTGAGGAGTTCATGTGTTCACCAAGTGCTAATGCGTTGGTCCAGTTCTTTATTAAAAGGAGAACCTTAATATCCCGTAGTTTCCTTTTGGACCCCGCTGCCATGGGAGGGATGGACAATAGATGTCATGCAACTTCTTTTCCCTAAGCACGTACGACGACACACAGAATGCATGCCTACATCACATTGACGAACGGGAGCTAGCCACATATCTCTCCATGTTATAACTGTTGCATGATGAATATCATCCAAACAAATCACCGACCCATTGCCTACGAGTTTGTCCTACTGCTGCTACTACTGTTGCTACTGCTGTTACTTGTCTTGCTCTGCTGCTGCTGCTGCTACTGTTGTTACTTGTCTTGCTCTGCTGCTACTGTTGCTACTACTGTCGCTTGCTACTGTTGTCACTACTGCTATTCCTTGCCGCTGCTATTGCTCGTTACACTACTCCTACTTGCTACAATCTTGATTCATTGATCATTTACGGGAACTGACAATTTCCGTCAATGAGGCAACTTGGCGCCATTGATACATTCGTTAGGAATAGTCTGCCGTCAACAGATCATTTCTGACACCGTTGTTATCATACTACTTTGTTGTTACTACTTTGCTTGTAGATACTAATCTTTTTGGTGTGGTTGAATCTGACACATTCAGCTGCTAATACTCGAGAGTATTCTCTCACCTCCTGTCTGGCGAACGAACAAATTTGGGTTGAATACTCTACCCTCGAAAACTGTTGTGAACCCACGCGCTGGTGGGCCATCAACAACATTCTTCTAGTTTACTTGCCGAGGAGTGCTAGCAGCATTCTTCTGGTGCCGTTGCAGGGGAAGGTTTGTTGTCATCAGCATTCGTCTAGCCATCGCCAGAGATTGCAATCAGCATTTTTCTGGCGCCGTTGCCGGGGAGGTATTGCTATATTCTCTGAGTTACTTGGGATTTATATCTGCTGATCACTATGAAGAATCTGAAGGATCCGAAAACCAAAGTCTTCCCCTCAACTACGAGGGGATGTAAGGAATTGCCATCTAGCTCTGCACTTGATTCACCTTCAGTTATGAGTAAGTTTGCGACATCACCTCCTGCTAGAAATCTTGATATGTTGCATGTGCTTGATGATGCTTGTGATACTACTGCTAGAGATGCTATGCTTGATACTATGCCTGATACTGCTAGAGATGCTATGCTTGATACTATGCCTGATGATACTATGCTTGATACTATGCCTGATACTGCTAGAGATGCTATGCTTGATACTGCTTTGCCTGATGATGCTAGAGATGCTATTTTGCCTGATGATGTTATGCTTGATACTGCTAGAGATACTCCTTTGGCTGATGTTCCACTAGGAGTGTTCCTTGATGCTCATATTGCTAGAGTTACTACCAATGCTCGTGATGCTTCTGAAACTGCCAATAGTATTGAGATAGAACCTGCTTTTGCTCCTGCAAGATCTAGCTCTCCTAGATATGAATTGCCTGATATACCTGAGGGTTATGTTATGGAGGGAGAGATAGATGAGGATTTTCTTGCGTGTAAGGATGCCTATGACGTTGAGAAATTACTTCTCAAGTGGAAGGAAAAATCTCGGGAAGCTAGGATGGAAAATGACCCGAAGTTTGCCACTTCGCCTATCTTTGTCACCGATAAGGATTATGAATTCTCTGTCGACCCTGAGATAATCTCTCTAGTCGAATCTGTCCTTTTCACGGTTATGAGTCTGAGACGGTCATAGCCCATCTTGCCAAACTATCCGAAATAGCCAACCTTTTCACTAATGAGGAGAAGATCCGCCACTACTATATCCTTAAGCAGTTTCCTTTCTCTCTAAAGGATGACGCTAAAGTCTGGTTCACCTCTCTTGCTCCTGGATGTGTGCGTAGTCCCTAGGAGATGGTCTATTACTTCTGTGAAAAATATTTCCCTGCCCATAAGAAGCAAGCTGCCTTGCAGGAAATATACAACTTTGCTCAACTCCAAGAAGAGAGTATTCCACAAGCTAGGGGGAGGCTCGTCCAGCTACAAAATGCTTTGCCTGATCACCCTCTTAAGAAGAATGAGATACTTGATATCCTCTATAACGGACTTACCGATGCCTCTAGAGACCACCTAGATAGTTGTGTCGGTTGTGTTTTTAGGGAACGAACAGTAGAACAAGCTGAGACTCTACTGAATAACCTCTTGATCCACGATAATGCTTGGACTATTCCCGAACCACCTCCTAAGCCAACTCCTAAGAAAAGAGGTATTCTATTCCTCAGTCCTGAAGATATGCAAGAAGCCAAGAAATCTATGCAAGAGAAAGGCATTAGATCTGAAGATGTCAAAAATCTACCACCTATCGAAGAGATCCATGGTCTCGATAACCCGATACAGGTAGTGGAAGTGAATTCTCGGCTTAGGTTTGATGAGAGTGATATTCATTTTGATAAACCTGCTAGCCTATGCTTTGATAAATTTGACAACTTTGTTGCCAAGCAACAGAGTTTCAATGATTATGTTAGCAGACATTTGGAACAAAGTACTCGTATGCTTAGTCATTTAAGTGCTTGTGTAGACAGAAATGTCAATGATCTGAAGCTTCTGAGTAAACATGCCTCTATGATTACTACTCAGGTAGAACAAGTACTTAAAGCTCAGAATGACTTGCTCAATGAATTAAATGACAACTCTGTCAGAGTCATTACTAGAGGAGGCAAAATGACTCAGGAACCTTTGTATCCTGAAGGTCATCCTAAGAGAATTGATCAAGATTCTCAAGGAATCAATGCTGATACACCTAGTCATCCTAAGGAGAAGAAGAAGTGTGATAGGAGCCTACACGCCAGTTCACCAAATAGTGTCACACCTGAAGAACCTAATGATATTTCTGCATCTGATGCAGAAACACAATCAGGTGATGAACTTGAACTTGGTGACAATTTGGACAGCGATGTTCATAATAATGCTCAACCTAGGAATGATGAGGATGTGGAGATTGAACCTACGGTTAATCCTAATAATCCACATCCTAAGAAGTACGATAAGAATGACTTCACTGCTAGGAAGCATGGTAACGAAAGAGAGCCATGGGTTCAGAGACCTATGCCCTTCCCTCCTAAGCCATCCAAGAAAAAGGATGATGAGGATTTTGAGCGCTTCGTTGAGATGATAAGACCCGTCTTTCTGCAGATGCGGTTAACTGATATGCTCAAGATGTCTCCATATGCCAAGTACATGAAAGATATCGTGCCTAATAAACGGAAGATACCAGATCTTGAGATCTCCACCATGCTTGCCAATTATACTTTCAAAGGTGGAACTCCTAAGAAACTTGGTGATCCCAGAGTGCCCACTATACCTTGCTCCATTAAAGGAAACTACGTAAGAACTGCCTTATGTGACCTTGGGGCCGGTATTAGTGTTATGCCGCTCTCTCTTTATCGTAGAATTGAGTTGGATAAGTTGACACCCACTGAAATTTATCTGCAAATGGCCGACAAATCAACTGCTTTCCCTATCGGCATTTGCGAGGATGTGCCTGTTGTGGTTGCTAACACCACTATCTTAACAAACTTTGTTATCTTGGATATTCCTGAGGACGATGCCTTGGTTGTCATCCTTGGAAGACCATTTTTAAACACGACAGGGGATGTTATAGATTGCAACAAAGGCAATGTCACTTTCCATGTCAACGGTAATGAGCACACAGTGCACTTTCCAAAGAAACGATATCAAGTACATTGCATCAATGCTATCGAAAAGACATCATTGATTCTCATTGGTTGCTTTGAATGCCCTATTCCTCGTGTCAAGATGAAGTATGATTTGCTTGTTGGGGAGATACATATCCCCATTGAGGTGACTTAGTGGCTATTCGAAAATTCTCCGTTCTCTCTTGCGATTCGAGAAAGTTTTGTCATAAGGACTTGATCAATCCCATTGACGGATTTCTTTCGATGACCATGAAACGGATGAATCAAAGAGTCACATACCTCTGTTTTGAGCTTTAATTTTCTTTTGCTTAGAAGAAAAATGATAGAATTAGTTTAGTTTTTCCTGTTTTCTCTTTTAGCGTCCTGGAGAAAAATACCTCGAAAATAAAAGTTCTCCGATGGTCCTGAAATTTTAGTATGATTTTTTCTGGAATTTTTGAAAATTTCTGGGCCTGAGAGCTGGCCTGGGGCCAGACCAGTGGGCCACAAGCCCTGCCACCGCCACCTACCCCCCTGGTGGCGGGGTGCAATATTGTGGGGCCCACAGGGACCCCCTCCACTCATTCCAGCTCCCAGCCTCTTCTTCCACCTCCAGAAAAAATTGTTTCGCAGCTCAAACCCGTGTTCTTGCTCATTTGGGTGTGATTTTCGATCTCCTTGCTCAAAGCACCATTCTTCGAACTTTTTTGGGGAAATTACTCCTTGGTAAGTGACTCCTCCATTGGTCCAATTAGTTTTTGCTCTAGTTCTTTATCCTTCGCGTATTCTTGGTACCTTGGTGACCCTGTTCTTGAGCTAGAAATGTTGATTTTAGTTGGTTCGAAGTAGTTTTAGTGAGTGATACGGTCTCTAGGCACTAGTAGGAGTAGTTGCTACAAGTTGGGTTAATCCTTATTCACTTTTATTTTGAGGTCTCTAAAAAAATTTCAGAATTTTTCAGAGCTAGAAAAGGGAAAAGATGAGGAGGTTCTTGTGGGGCTCTTCAAGCCGTAACCCCAAGGAGGGCGAGAAGAACCACCCCAAGTACGTAGTCCCTCGAGTCACAGAAGTTCTAGCGTGCGAGTGGCCAAGTGATGAATTTTTGCGCGCCGCCAGACTTTATGAATACTTTTATTACTTGGTGGAGAACGCAAGTCTTACTGCGTTTGTTGAAGATAAGTGCCCACAATATCTCCTCCTCACCAATATTTTCGTTCAAAGCTTCAACTTTTATCCGAGGAAGAATCCTCCCATGGTTGAGTTCATGATATACGATATCCCCCAATGCATGACGCTGCAGGACTTTTGCAATGTATGCAAATTACCTTATGTTGGGGATATCCGTGACCCTCGTCCACGAGACTTGGAGGATTTCATTGGTTCTATTGCTGTTGGAGAGGAGAGAGGAGTGTCTCGCGCTAGAATTGCTAGCATACATTTTCCTGTGCTTCGGTACTTCTCATTATTTGTGGGAAAATGTTTGATTGGCCATGGGGAGGCTGGATCACTTAGTTCTCCAGACCTTGCGGTTTTGCGCGAAGGCCTTTATAACGATAAGACTTATAGCCTGGGCACTACAGTAGCTCAACGGTTGAACCTGAACCATTCTAAAGGTGTCGTCTATGGAGGTATCTATGCTACCCGTCTTGCCAGACACTTTGAGATACCCATTAGACTGGGAGAGGAAGGAGAGATGCTTCTCCCTGAGAAATATCTGGATTATGACAGCATGGTTCGCCATGATTTTCTGGATAGAGATGCTAGTAGACGGATGATTTATAACCTAGTATTTAGTCAGGGTACTCGAGACTATTACTTTGCCTGCTCCTTCTTTGTTCGATCTTCATGCAGGCAGGTACACTATTATGCCCTCGGACATCTACGCATATTGGGGCTTGGCCCAACCACAAGCGCCCGAGCCCGAGCCGCCAGTCGAGTACCAGACGCAGTTTATCAGTGGGAGCCAGAGGAGCTCACACAGCAGTGGCATCCATAGTCCGCTCCGGAGTATCCTGGAGCTGGTTAATTCCCACCATGGGAGTAGACCAAGCTAGGCCAAAAGCCTAAGCTTGGGGGAGTACGTGTTCTCACCGACTTTTACATTCATGCCTATGCTTTCACTTTGTTAGCCGGTGTTTACACTTTTCCACTGTATTATCCATGCTAGTTTATTTTTGTTTTCTTGTTTTCTTGTTTTCTTGTTTCGTGTCCTTTTGAGAAAACCCAAAAAGATTTTTCTTTCTTCTTTTGCTTGTTGGGAGCTTTCCCGTGTAAATAGTTTTCTTTTTCTTTGTGTCAAGGTAGAAGATATTGGTTACAATGTTTAGTGGTTCTTACATGCTTACCTGTTTTAGCTTTCAAAGAGCCATATTACTTTGTCTTCTCCTTTGTGTTTGCCTGTAGATTCAGCTTAGTCCAATGCGCTTATTATCGTTTTCATCGTTCGATCATGCAAATGAAAGGCAACAATGATGATATATGATGAAGTGACTAAGAGTGAAAAGCTGGTATGAACTCTATCTATTTTGTTTTTGTAAATATGACTAGCTTGTCGACCCATATTTAGCTTTGTTGTGAGAGAACCATGTTTGCAATGACAACTTAGAGATCATAGTTTCTGATGACATGCTTATTTAGCCGAGAGCTTATAATGGTTTGTCTTGAATGCCAACATAGATTTTGAGATGACTATGATGTAGTATGATAGGATGGTATTCTCCTTTGAATGTTTCAAGTGGCTTGACTTGGCGCATGTTCATGCATGTAGTTGAAACAAAATCAACATAGCCTCTATCATGTTCGTGTTCATGGTGATTTATATCATGTTCATGCTTGCATTCAATGTTAGTCAAACTCATTGCATCTTGATGACTGTTGTCGCTCTCTAGTTGGTCGCTTCCCAGTCTTTTGCTAGCCTTCACTTGTACTAAGCGGAATAGTGCTTGTGCATCCACTTCCATAAACCCAAAAGTTTTTCCATGAGAGTCCACCATACCTACCTATTTGCGGTATCTACCTTCCGTTCCAAGTAAATTTTCATGTGCCATTCTCTAAACCTTCAAGAAATAATCTGTTTTGCATGCCCGAACCGCTCATGTGGTGACAACGGGCTATTGGTATCTTCCATGCTAGGTGTTATCCTCGACATGTGTTTATTCATAGTCATTCATGAGAAAGGGGGCGGTAATGGGAATGCCCAGTTCCACGCTTAAATCAAAAACATAACTGTAAAACAAGACCCCCTCCCCCCCGGATTGATGTTAGTATGGACGGTACCCGAGGATTCAGCTAGCCGTGGAGTGTGATTGATTGGTGGTGGGGGAGTTAAAACTTTACTTTTTTTTTGGGAACCGCCTATAGCATGAGTAGCATGGAAGATATTTAGAACTCTTGGTCATTGCGTTGACAATGAAAGCATGCCACCCAAAATTATTATGTTTGTTTTCAAAGCTTGAGCTCTGGCACCTCTGCAAATCAATGCTTCCCTCTACGAAGGGCCTGTCTATTTATTTTCCTGTTGAGTCATCCTCCTCTTAGATAAGCACCAATTAGAGAGAACCCCTGTCATTTTTATGCTTTGCTTTTGATTGATATTGAGTATGACTATGACTGGATCTTCGTTGCTATGAATTACAATGTTTAGTCAGCCCTTGATCTTTGAAAGTGCTCTGCATTTATGTTTTGCGGTCTCAGAAAGAGCTAGCGGTATACCACCTATTCATATTGCTTCATGCTCGTTTTGATTGAAGTGTTGGTATTTGAAACTCATTATTATTTGCTCGTTAGCTGATTATGCCATTGATATTAGTTTACCGTGAGACCTTTGTGTCATTTGCTTATGTGGTTAACTTGTGATCTTGCTGAAATTCTGGTTATGAGTTAGACATAGTTGCAACAACAAGATCAAACAGAGTTTTTCAAAGTTTTTCTTTCTCTCTCAGTTTGTCAACTGAGTTGCTTGAGGACAAGCAAGGTTTTAAGCTTGGGGGAGTTGATACGTCTCCATCGTATCTACTTTTCCAAACTCTTTTGCCCTTGTTTTGGACTCTAATTTGCATGATTTGAATGGAACTAACCTGGACTGACGCTGTCTTCAACAGAATTGCCTTGGTGTTATTTTTGTGCAGAAATCAAAGTTCTCCAAACGTCCTGAAAATTTACGAGGAGGAGTTCTGGAAAATATGAAAAATATTTGCGCCAAGTTCCACCTCAGGGGGTGGGCCAGTGGGCCACAAGCTTGGTGGCGGTGGGCAGGCTTGTGGGGCCCACACGGCTCTGCCGCCCCCAATTCCAGCTCTATAAGATCCCTTTCGTCCCAGAAAAAATAAAAAGAGAAGTTTTCGTCGCGTTTTCGATACGGAGGCACCGCCACCACCTGTTCTTCATCTAGAGGGCAGATTTGGAGTCCGTCTTGGGCTCCGGTGAGGGGAAATCGTCGCCATCGTCATCATCAACCTTCTTCCCTCTCCAATTCCATGAAGCTCTTCGTCGTTCGTGAGTAATCTATTCGTAGGATCGTTGGGCGGTGATGAGTAGGATGAGATCTATCATGTAATCGAGTTAGTTTTGATGGGGATTGATCCCTAGTATCCACTATGTTCTGAGATTGATGTTGCTACTAGTTTGCCATGCTTAACGCTTGTCACTAGGGCCCGAGTGCCATGATTTCAGATCTGAAATTATTACGTTGTCACCAATATATGTGTGTTTCAGATCCGATCTTGCAACTTGTAGTTATCTACTATGTGTTATGATTCGGCAACCCCGGAGTGAAATAACCGGAACCACTCCTGATGATGACCATAGTGTGAGGAGTTCATGTGTTCACCCAGTGCTAATGCGTTGGTCCGGTTCTTTATTAAAAGGAGAACCTTAATATCCCGTAGTTTCCTTTTGGACCCCGCTGCCACGGGAGGGATGGACAATAGATGTCATGCAAGTTCTTTTCCCTAAGCAAGTATGACGACACACGGAATGCATGCCTACATCACATTGACGAACGGTTGCTAGCCACATATCTCTCTGTGTTATAACTGTTGCATGATGAATATCATCCAAACAAATCACCGACCCATTGCCTACGAGTTTGTCCTACTGCTGCTACTACTGTTGCTACTGTTGTTACTTGTCTTGCTCTGCTGCTGCTGCTACTACTGTTGCTACTGTTGTTATTTATCTTGCTCTGCTGCTACTGTTGCTACTACTGTCGCTTGCTACTGTTGCTACTTGCTACTGCTGTCACTACTGCTGTTCCTTGCCGCTGCTATTCCTCGTTACACTGCTCCTACTTGCTACAATCTTGATTCACTAATCGTTGACGGGAACTGACAATTTCCGTCAACGAGGCAACTTGGCGCCATTGATACAATCGTTAGGAATAGTCTGCCGTCAACAGATCGTTTCTGACACTGTTGTTATCATACTACTTTGCTGTTACTACTTTGCTTGCAGATATTAATCTTTCAGGTGTGGTTGAATCTGACACATTCACCTGCTAATACACGAGAGTATTCTCTCACCTCCTGTCTGGCGAACCAACAAATTTGGGTTGAATACTCGACCCTCGAAAACTGTTGCGAACCCACACGCTGGTGGGCCATCAACAACATTCTTCTAGTTTCGTTGCCGAGGAGTGCTAGCATCATTCTGTCATGCTAGTTTCATACTAGTTTCATCAAGTATGATAACAACATTCTTCTAGTTTCGTTGCCGAGGAAGTAGTAAGTATCAAGTCTTATAGGAGGAAAAACGCTCCCGAGGACACACGGGAAATTCTGTCATGCTAGTTTCATCAAGTTCATATGATTCGCGTTCGTTACTTTGATAGTTTGATATGTGGGTGGACCGGCGCTTGGGCACTGCCCTTACTTGGACAAGCATCCCACATATGATTAACCTCTCTCGCAAGCATCCGCAACTACAAAAGAAGAATTAAGACAAAGTCTAACCATAGCATTAAACTAGTGGATCTAAATCAGCCCCTCACGAAGCAACGCATAGACTGGGGTTTAAGCTTCTGTCACTCCAGCAACCCATCATCTACTTACTACTTCGCAATGCCTTCCTCTAGGCCCAAATATGGTGAAGTGTTATGTAGTCGATGTTCACATAACACCACTAGAGGAAAAACAACATACATCATATCAATATACCGAACGAATATCAAATTCATATGACTATTATCAACATGACTTATCCCATGTCCTCGGGAACAAAAGTAACTACTCACCAGACCTAATCATAATCATGACCAGAGGTGTAATGAATAGCATCAAGGATCTGAACATAACCTCTTCCACCAAGTAATCCAACTAGCATCAACTACAAAGAGTAATCAACACTACTAGCAACCTTACAAGTACCAATCGGAGTTGCGAGACGAAGATTGGTTACAATTGATGAACTAGGGATTGGAGAGGAGATGGTGCTGATGAAGATGTTGATGAAGATGCCTCCCCTCCGACGAGAGGAGTGTTGGTGATGATGATGGCGACGATTTCCCCCTCCGGGAGGGAAGTTTTCCCTGGCAGGATCGTCTTGCCGGAGCTCTAGATTGGATCTGCTCAAGTTCCGCCTCGTGGCGGCGGCGAAACCATGAAAAAGCTCCCTATTGATTTTTTTCCTGACCAGGACGCTTCATATAGCAAAAGAGGGGGGCTAGTGGGCCTTCAGGCGCCCACAAGCCTGCCCTGCGCCACTAGGGAGGTGGTGGCGGTGGGCAAGCTTGTGGGGCCCTGGTGGCCCCCCTCCGGTAGTTCTTTCGCCCATTATTATTAATATATTCCAGAAAAAATCCACATAAATTTTGAGGGCATTTGGAGATGTGCAGAATAGTGGACTAGGATTTGCTCCTTTTCCAGTCCAAAATTCCAGCTGCCTGAATTCTCCCTCTTCAAATAAACCTTGCAAAATAAGAGAGAAAAGGCATAAATATGGTACCACAAGTAATATAACAGCCCAAGAAGCAAGAAATATCAACATGAAAGCATGATGCAGAATGGACGTATCAACTCCGCCAAGCTTAAACCTCGCTTGTCCTCAAGCGAAAACCAAGTCCCATAAACATGTCCACATGTTGAGGGACGAAGGTGTCGATAAAACATAATACGGACATGAGGGCATCATGATCACACATAGAACAACAATATATCATAAATATTCTTATGGGAAAGTAACAATTCCTTCACAAAGCAAAGCATGAAGCAAAAACCTTACCGAGAAGTAACCAACAATAGTCCATAGTCATTGAAGCAATTGCAATTTATCACAACATCAGAAAGAGTCAAATAAGATCTTGTAAGGCAAACCCACATACTCAATCATCTCTTTCATTTTCCACAATTGTTACAACTCACGTGGTACTCATGGTGTCAAAGTTTTAGCTGGACACAAAGGAAGATAGGGGCTTATAGTTTTGCCTCCCAACGGTTTACCTCAAGGGTAAAGTCAACAACAATAAAGCATGAGTACTCAACTCCAAGTTGATATATGAATATAGATCTTTCCAAAGCATGTGACGGTAGCCAAGACAAAGGACACAAGGGAATTGGTGATGATCACCATGACTCTTACAAGGGTAAAAAGTAAAGGTACAAGATAGGCCCTTCGCAGAGGGAAGCAGAGGTAGTCATGCGCTTTTGAGGTTTGAATGCTTGTCCGCTTAGTGCGGAGGAACGTCACTTTATATTGCCCCCTGTGACAAAGAACTTTATTATGCAGTCTGTCACTTTTATGTCTTCCTCATCACAGGTCCGTGCAAAGCTTATTTTCCACACACTAATAGATCATACATATTAGAGAGCAATTTTTATTGCTTGCACGGATGACAACTTACTTGAAGGATCTTATTCAATCCATAGGTAGGTATGGTGGACTCTCATGGCAAATCTGGTTGGAGGTTTATGGATGCACAAGTAGTATCTCTACTTGGTGCGGGAGTTTTGGCTAATATGAGGTGGAAGCAATCGCCACATGCTAAGGGATCTCTAATCATATAACATTGTTTGGAACCTAGCAAACACAATTCATTATGTTGTCTTCCTTGTCCAACATATACTCCTAGGCATGTAATAGTTTGGTGAGTGCTCACAATTGTAAAAAGTGTCTAAGCTGATATATTTATATGTGAACCTCTCTTCCTTATTACTTCTTATTAATTGCAACAATGACTGAGGTCTATGTTGACTTATTCTCAACAAGTTTCAATCATCATACTTGTCATAAGTGAAGTTATCACTTTCCATAAGATCGTCTCATGATCTTTCATGCTATCATTCTTTTCATACTCTTTGATCATGGCACAAATCAAAGCCCTTGACTAAGACACTCTTTATTATATAGCTCGTAAGCTCGAATACATCGGGGAAGAAACAAAAGCAAAAGACTCAAACTAAAAACTAAAGACTTATTCCTCTAAAAGAAGAAATAAAAACTGAAAAGGAAAGAACTAAAACAAAGGTAAAAGCAAAAGATATAAAGGTGATATGATACCAGGGCAAATCCCCCAAGCTTGGCAGAATCCAAGGGGATTGCCCATACCAATGTTTAGTTGTCTTCCTTTGGCGGTGATGGTGGTGTTGTTGTCGCCTTTGATTCAAAGAGAGCTATCAACCTTTGATTTATACCTCTGAGATCTGTGACATGGTTTTCCAGCAAAATAACTTCACGAGAAAGAGAAATATTGCGAGCACGAGTTGTTTCACAAAACCTCAAGACTTCAATAAAGGATGGAGACAGCATGTGGAGGAAGGGTTGGAGAAAGTCTACTCCTTCAACGTCTTCAATGTTGAACATAGGTTGAACTTCCTCCCTAGCTTGGGTTTTCTCCTTAGCTTGGTCCCTGGCTTCCGTAACTTCTACTCTTTTCAGATCAGCATCTACTTCCTCATGAACTTGGTGAAGATCATGCTCCCCAACAGATTCCTGAGACATCTTTGCTCTAAATCTGCGGCAGACAACAAGCTCGAAACGAAAACAGAGGAAAACTACGCGATACGGAGATCAAAACCTTCGGGCAACTATATATTGATTTTTTCTGGGCCAGAAGGAGTCCTCCGCCAGAAAACAAAGTCCGGGAGGCACACGAGGTGGCCACAAGCTTGCCCACCGCCACTAGGGGTGGTGGCGGAGTGGGCCCTTGTGGCTTCCTCGTTTGCTCTCCGGAGTGCTTTTTATTTTTCTAATTTTCCAAAAATTCCAAAACGGAAGAAATTTCCTATTGGAAAAGTATCGGAGTCCAATTTCTTGCCGAAACAGATACATCTTCGTTTTCAAGGTCTGAAACAGGCTGATAAACATCCCTTATGTACTCCTCTGGAGTTATGACATTGGTGATACTGGTCTCAACATTTATGGGCGTACCAGAGATGTAATGCTTGATTCTATGCCCATTTACTACTCTAGGAAAATTTCCTCCCGTGTTATTGATTTTGATGGCACCGGAACGATATACTTCCTCGACAACATAGGCACCCTCCCATTTAGAGAGAAGCTTGCGTGCAAAGAATCTCAAACGAGAATTGTATAGCAAGACATAATCACCTACATTGAACTCTCGTTTATGTATTCGTTTGTCGTGCCATCTCTTAACCTTTTCCTTGAACAACCTGGCATTCTCATGTGCCTGGGCTCTCCATTCATCTAAAGAGCTGATATCAAACAACCGCTTCTCACCGACATGTTTGAAATCAAAGTTGAGCTCTTTGATTGCCCAGTAAGCTTTGTGTTCCAGCTCAAGAGGTAAATGACAGGCTATACAGTAAACCATTTTATACGGTGACATGCCCATGGGATTCTTATAAGCAGTCCTATAAGCCCATAGTGCATCGTCAAGTTTGCTAGACCAGTTCTTTCGAGATCTATTGACGGTCTTTTGTAGGATCAACTTGATCTCCCTATTACTCAACTCAACTTGACCACTAGACTGAGGATTATAAGGAGATGCAACTCAATGGTTGACATCATACTTAGCTAGCATCTTGCGGAAAACACCATGAATGAAGTGTGAACCGCCATGAGTCATCAAGTATCTAGGGACTCCAAATCTTGGGAATATGACTTCTTTAAGCATCTTAATAGAGGTGTGGTAATCAGCATTTTTAGTGGGGATAGCTTCTACCCACTTAGTAACGTAATCCACAGCAACTAAGATGTGAGTGTACCCATTGGAACTCGGGAAGGGCCCCATATAATCAAAGCCCCACACATCAAATGGTTCAATGACAAGTGAATAGTTCATAGGCATCTCTTGACGCTTACTGATGTTCCCTATCCTTTGGCATTCGTCACAAGACAAGACAAACTTACGGGCATCCTTGAAGAGAGTGAGCCAATAGAAACCTGATTGCAATACCTTATGGGCAGTTCTATCTCCAGCATGGTGTCCTCTGTAGGCTTCGGAATGACACTTCTGCAGGATATGTCCCTGTTCATGTTCAGGCACACAACATCTAATAACACCATCTACTCCTTCCTTATAAAGGTGAGGATCATCCCAAAAGTAGTGTCTCAAATCAAAGAAGAATTTCTTCTTTTGTTGATAGGTGAAACTGGGTGGTATGTATTTGGCTACGATATAGTTTGCATAATCGGCATACCACGGTGCACTAAGTGAAGTGCGGATGACATTTAATTGCTCATTAGAAAAGCTGTCATCAATAGGTAGTGGGTCATCAAGGACATTCTCTAGCCTAGACAAGTTATCTGCTACAGGGTTATCAGCACCTTTTCGGTCAGCGATGTGCAAATCAAATTCCTGTAGCAGGAGAACCCATCTGATCAGCCTAGGCTTAGCGTCCTTCTTCTGCGTAAGGTACTTAATAGCAGCATGATTAGAGTGAATAGTGACTTTGGAGTTAACTATGCAAGATCTGAACTTTTCACATGCAAACACGACTGCTAAAAATTCCTTCTCCGTAGTGGCATAGTTTCTTTGGGCATTGTCTAGAGTTTTACTAGCATAGTGAATGACATTCAACTTCTTGTCAACTCTTTGTCCTCGAACAGCACCAACAGCATAATCACTAGCGTCACACATGATTTCAAAGGGCAAGTTCCAGTCAGGTGGTTGAACAATAGGTGCGGTTATCAAAGCCTTCTTAAGTATTTCAAAGGCTTCCTCACAATCCTCATCAAAAACAAAAGGAACATCCTTCTGCAAGAGGTTGGTAAGAGGCCTAGAAATCTTAGAGAAGTCTTTAATGAACCTTCTATAGAAACCAGCATGACATAAGAAACTTCGTATACCTCTGATATCTGTGGCGAAAGGCATTTTCTCAATTGCATCAACCTTAGCCTTATCAACTTCAATGCCTCTTTCAGAGATTTTGTGTCCTAAGACGATACCTTCATTAACCATAAAGTGGCACTTCTCCCAATTCAAGATGAGGTTGGTTTCTTTGCATCTCGGTAAGACTCGATCAAGATTGCTGAGGGAATCATCAAAGGAAGATCCGTAAACGGAAAAGTCATCCATGAAAACCTCGACGATCTTTTCACAAAAGTCAGAAAATATAGCCATCATACATCTTTGGAAGGTGGCAGGTGCATTACATAAGCCAAAAGGCATACGTCTATAGGCAAAGGTACCGAAAGGGCAGGTGAAAGTGGTTTTCTCTTGATCACATTGTGCAATAGGTATTTGCAAGAAACCTGAATAACCGTCTAGAAAGCAGAATTGTGTGTGCTTTGATAGCCTTTCTAGCATTTGGTCGATGAACGACAAAGGATAATGATCTTTCCTGGTTACCTTGTTCAGTTTCTGGAAGTCTATCACCATTCTATAGCCGGTAATAATCCTTTGTGGGATTAGTTCATCCTTATCATTAGGAACGACGGTGATACCTCCCTTCTTAGGTACGCAATGTACTGGACTTACCCAATCACTATGAGCGACAGGATAAATGATTCCTGCTTCCACAAGCTTTAATATTTCTTTTCTAACGACCTCTTTCATCTTATGATTTAATCTCCTTTGATGATCAGCAACTGGTTTAAAGTCAGGATCGGTTTTAATCTTGTGCTGACATAGAGTAGGACTAATACCCTTAAGATCATCAAGAGTATATCCAATAGCAGTGTGGTGCTTCCTCAGAGTTTTTAGTAACTTCTTCTCTTTGCGCTCTGAGAAGAGAGCACTAATAATGACAGGATATATCTCCTTCTCATCAAGATAGGCATACTTAAGAGTATCCGGCAACTGTTTCATCTCGAACACAGGATCACCCTTTGGTGGGGGAGGATCCCCAAGCAGTTCAACAGGCAGATTATTCTTGAGAATATGATGTTGTTCTAAGACAATTCTATCTATCTCATCTCACTCCTCCTATTGCATATCATTTTCATGCTCAAGCAGATATTGCTCTAAAGGATCCGTAGGAGGTACGACAATAGAGGAAATAGCAATGATTTCATCCCTACCAGACGAATCTCTTTCATGGGGTTGTCTTCCAAACTTGGAGAAGTTCAATTCATGAGACACACCCTCGAAACTTACTGTGACAGTCTGCTTAATGCAATCTATGTGAGCATTGACAGTGTTGAGAAAGGGTCTACCGAATATGATGGGACAAAAGCTATCTTGTGCAATACCAAGGATGAGGAAATCAGTAGGATACTTCGTCTTACCACACAGGACTTCTACGTCTCTCACAATTCCCAGAGGGCAGATAGTGTCTCTATTAGCTAACGTAATAGTGACATCAATGGGTTCTAACTCAGCAGGTGCAATCTCATCTTTGATTTCATCATATAGAGAACGGGGTATCGCACTAACACTAGCTCCCATATCACATAAACCATGGTAACAGTGATCTCCTATCTTAACAGAAACAACAGGCAGGCCAACTACAGGTCCGTGCTTGTCTTTTGCGTGAGGTTTAGCAATTCTAGCGGAGTCCTCACAGAATTTGATAACATGCCCGTCTATGTCTTCGGCTAAGAGATCTTTGATAATAACAACACTAGGTTCAACTCTAATCTCCTCAGGGGGTGCAAGTGGTCTAATGTAACCCATACATATCACAGTTGGAGCTTTAGAATAATCCTTCATCCTAGCAGGGTATGGTCGTTTCTCAGTGTAAGCACAAGGAACAACAGGATCACTAAAAGCTATGATTTTCTCCTCAACTAGATTGGTTTTGGCTATGTTGCTTTCTACAGGAGGATGGTATTTAAACCACTTCTCTTTGGGAAGATCAACATGAGCAGCAAAAGATTCACATAGAGAAGCTACTATCTCAGAGTCAAGTCCATACTTAGCGTAAAATCTCTAGAAGTGTTTGTCTCAACAAAAGATTTAACGCAATCAAACAGGAAATTCATACCTGACTCCTTACCTTCCTCCACCTCCCAATCTTCAGAGTTGCGTTTGACTCTCTCCAATAAGTTCCACTTGTGATCAATATCCTTCTTCATAAAAGAACCGGCACAAGAAGTGTCAAACATGGTACGATCTTCATGAGAGCTCATGATTGGGGCATGAATATAGCATTGATTTAAGCCTCCCCAAGCTTGAGATATGCTTTCCCTGTCACGAGTACAAAAGTTATAAATAAAGTTCCGATCACGATGTACTAAATGCATAGGATAGAACTTTTGATGAAATTCTAATTTCAACCGATTGTAGCCCCATGATCCAGCATCATCACATAGCATGTACCGTGTCAACGCCTTATCCTTCAAAGATAAAGGAAAGACTTTCTTATTTACCTCATCCTCGGCCAAACCTGCAAGCATAATTAAACCAAAAACTTAATCTACATAGATTAGATGAATGTCTGGATGTGAAGATCCATCTCCTGTAAAAGGATTAGCCAGCAGTTTCTCAAGCATACCCAAAGGAATTTCATAAAAGATATTTTCTGTAGGTACCTCAGGTTGAGGAGCTACTCCTCGTGCTTCCGTCCGTGGTGAAGATACCCTGAACAAACTCCTCAAGGGAAGAGTTTCCATAGTGACAAGTGACAATAAATTTCAGCACAGTATATAAATGTTTCCTTACCAATTTCCACTTACCAAAGGCGCTTCACTCCCCGGCAACGGCGCCAGAAAATAGTCTTGATGACCCACAAATATAGGGGATCAATCGTAGTCCTTTCGATAATTAAGAGTGTCGAACCCAACGAGGAGCAGAAGGCTCTGATAAACGGAATTCAGCAAGGTAATAACTGCAAGCAGTGAAAGTAGCGGTAACAAGTGATTGTGTAGTGAGGTCAAACGTAGCAAGCAAAGAGTAACAAGTAACAAGTAGTAGCAACGGTGCAGCAAGTGGCCCAATCCCTTTTGTAGCAAGGGACAAGCCTGAAAAAAGTCTTATAGGAGGAAAAACGCTCCCGAGGACACACGGGAATTTCTGTCATGCTAGTTTCATCATGTTCATAGGATTCGCGTTCGTTACTTTGATAGTTTGATATGTGGGTGAACCGGCGCTTGGGTACGGCCCTTACTTGGACATGAATCCCACTTATGATTAACCTCTCTTGCAAGCATCCGCAACTACAAAAGAAGAATTAAGACAAAGTCTAACCATAGCATTAAACTAGTGGATCTAAATCAGCCCCTCACGAAGCAACGCATAGACTGGAGTTTAAGATTCTGTCACTCCAGCAACCCATCATCTACTTACTACTTTCCACTGCCTTCCTCTAGGCCCAAATATGGTGAAGTGTTATGTAGTCGACGTTCACATAACAGCACTAGAGGAAAAAGAACATACAACATATCAAACTACCGAACGAATATCAAATTCACATGACTATTATCAACATGACTTATCCCATGTCCGCCGGAACAAAAGTAACTACTCACAAGACATAATCATAATCATGACCAGAGGTGTAATGAATAGCATCAAGGATCTGAACATAAACTCTTCCACCAAGTAATCCAACTAGCATCAACTACAAAGAGTAATCAACACTACTAGCAACCTTACAAGTACCAATCGGAGTTGTGAGCCGAAGATTGGTTACAAGAGATGAACTAGGGATTGGAGAGGAGATGGTGCTAATGAAGATGTTGATGAAGATGCCTCCCCTCCGACGAGAGGAGTGTTGGTGATGACGATGGCGACGATTTCCCCCTCCGGGAGGGAAGTTTTCCTCGGCAGGATCGTCCTGCCGGAGCTCTAGATTGGATCTGCTCAAGTTCCGCCTCGTGGCGGTGGCGAAACCACGAAAAAGCTCCATATTGATTTTTTTTCTAGACCAGGACGCTTCATATAGCAAAAGAGGGGGGCTAGTGGGCCTTCAGGCAGCCCACAAGTCTGCCCTGCGCCACTAGGGGGGTGGTGGCGGTGGGCAAGCTTGTGGGGCCCTGGTGGCCCCCTCCAGTAGTTCTTTCGCCTAGTATTTTTAATATATTCCAGAAAAAATCCACGTAAATTTTCAGGGCATTTGGAGATGTGCAGAATAGTGGACTAGGATTTGCTCCTTTTCCAGTCAAAAATTCCAGCTGCCTGAATTCTCCCTCTTCAAATAAACCTTGCAAAATAAGAGAGAAAAGGCATAAATATGGTACCACAAGTAATATAACAGCCCAAGAAGCAATAAATATCAACATGAAAGCATGATGCAGAATGGACGTATGAGGCCCCGAGATATCTCTCCGTCACACGGAGTGACAAATCCCTGTCTTGATCCATACTAACTCAAAGGACACCTTCGGAGATACGTGTAGAGCACCTTTATAGTCACCCAGTTATGTTGCGACGTTTGATGCACACAAGGTATTCCTTCGGTGCCAGTGAGTTATATGATCTCATGGTCATAGGAATAAATACTTGACACGCAGAAAACAATAGCAATAAAATGACACAATCAATATGCTACGTATATAATTTGGGTCTTTTCCATCACATGATTCTCCTAATGATGTGATCCTGTTATCAAGTGACAACACTTGCACATAGCCAGAAAACCTTGGCTATCTTTGATCAACTGGCTAGCCAACTAGAGGCTTGCTAGGGACATTGTTTTGTCTATGTATCCACACATGTATCTATGTTTTCATTCAATACAATTATAGCATGGATAGTAAACGATTATCACGAACAAAGAAATAATAATAACTAATTTATTATTGAATGTAGGGCATATTTTCAACAAAGATTGCCACGAGCAATTTGTACGGGTACCGTGACCACCCCCAAGGGTTGCCATTTGTACGGGTTCGGTAACCGCCCTCAAGGGTCCCTTAGTGGAATCACGACATCTTGCATTGTGCGAGGGCATGAGGAGATTATGGTGGCCTTAGTCACATCTCTCGGAGCATTGTGCCTCCACACCGCTCCAACGGAGATTAGCATCCGCAAGGGTGTGAACTTCGGAATACATCATCATCTCCGCGTGCCTCGGTTATCTCTTACGTGAACCCTTTACTTATGCACTTTACTTTGTGATAGCCATATTGTTTATTCTCATATATCTTGCTATCACTTAGTTGTTTATCTTGCTTAGCATAAGGAGTTGGTGCACATAGTTGAGCCTAGTTGTTTTAGGTTTTGTGCTTGACAAATTAAACGTTAGTTTTATTCCGCATTTGTTCAAGCCTAAACCATAATTATTTTAAAGCGCCTATTCACCCCCCCCTAGGCGACATCCACATCCGTTCAATTGGTATCAGAGCTAGGTCTCTCTTTATTAGGTTTAATCACCTAGAGATTAAGGATGTCGACTCGGGGTTTAGGATTCACTGACACTCTTAGTTTCGATGGCACAAATTTTGATGTTTGGGTAATTCGCATGCTTAATCACTTTCGGGTCTTGGGCCCAAATTTAGAGCGAATTGTAGATATGGGTTTTTCTCCTCCAAAGGATTCTCAAAATATATCTTTAGAGGATGAGAAAAAAATCTTATCTCGATGCTCAAGCTTCTAATGTGCTTTTTGATGCTTTGAGCAATATAGTTATATTTCAACTCATTCCGTTCTGGGATGCTCATGAGTTGTGGACAAAGATTCAAGATAAATATGGTACGTCCAAGATTAGTGGGAATGATTGTTCTCCCTCCACCTCCGGTCGTGTGGTCTTCTCAACTTCATCTACTTCACCTACATGTGGATTGCCACAAGGCAATGATATGGTGAGTAGTGGTGATCATTGCAATGATGATAGTGGGTTTATTGTTGATGATCCTTCATCACTATATTATTGCAATGCTTCATATTTGGGCATTAACACTTCGAGCACTCTAAATGTTTTACATGCTTGTGTTGATAGTCCTTGCATATCATGTAAAAACTACTTGACTAAATCTCATGATGATATGCTTCCTATATCTTGTTGCCATGATAAAAATGTATATATTTCCTCGAGTTGTTGTGCTAAAAATGTAGAGGAAATTCATCACTCCATGGAACAAGATGGACTTGAATGATTCTTCAAGGAATCCTACATCATCATCTATTGTCACTCACTTTTGCCTTATGGCTAAAGCTTCAAAGGTATCTCCTACTTTGAATCCCAATGTATCTCATGATGATGATGTTGATGATAATGAGGATGAGAATAATGATGAAGAGAGTGATATTATTGCATCTTTAAAAATTGAGGGTGAAATGATTTTTAAATCTATTTATAAGAATAAACTTGCTTGTTCCAACTTCTTGGAAATCATGTCTATTGCCACTGATGGCAAGAAATACACTCAAGAGTTGGAAGCTCATCTCTAGGAGCATGAGGCCACCATTGAGACAATGGAAGGTCATGAGCGTGATTACGCTAACGAGATCGCGGAGCTTTCTCAAGCTCTTGAAAATGAACAAACCACCAAGGAATCTCTTGAGGAAACCTTTGTTATAGAATTATCTAGATTAAAGGAATCCCATGATAGAGCTCTCGAGGTGGCTAATGATTTTAGAACAAAAAAAGATAAGGTTCAAGTTGCACATGCTAAACTCGTTGAGGACTATGAGCACCTCGAAAATGGTTCAAGGGCTATTAAGAGTTCTCTCATCAAACTCACCAAATCTCATGCTCAACTTGAAGCTTCATATGCTAAAGAGCTTGCCAAGTTGCCTTCTTCTCTTATAGTTAATAATGATGCTTGTGCTACTAACTCTACTTCTTGTGACGCATCCATTTTAAAGGAGAATGTTGAGCTAAGGGCTCAACTTGAGTTGCTATCTAGCAATTATGGAAAATTGGAAGAAAGTCATGGAATGCTCACAAGCTCTCATGATGATCTTCTAGTATCCCATAATGTGCTAAAATTAGCTCATGAGGCTATTTCTACCAAGGTAACATCGAGTGAGCCTGATGTGGACATTAGCACTACTTCTAGTCAAAATGTTATATTGCCACGTGCTAGTCCTCGTAATTCATCTACTCATAATGTTGCTACATCTTGTGATGAATTACTTTCCATGCCTTGTTGCTCTAACAATGAAGCTTATACTTCCTCTAGTACTTGTGTTGATACTAACCATGTAGAGTAAATCAAAGAGCTCAAGGCCCAAGTCACTTCCTTGAAGAAAGACATGGAAAAGAGTCATGAAGGAATGTCCACACTCAACAATGTCTTGTGTGAGCAAAAATCCCCAAATGACAAAGATGGACTTGGATTCAACTCCCAAAAGAAGAATAAGTCCAAAAGCTTCAAGAAGAAGGGCCAAGAACAAGTCAAGAATTCGGCCAAGATTATTTGCTTCAAGTGCAAAATTGAAGGGCACCATGTTAGATCTTGCCCACTAAAGAAGAAGCCCCAAAGTCACAAGCAACAAGGGAAGCGGCCACAAGTTCAATCACATACTCAACTACAAGTTGAAGAAAGGCCCCTTCCCAAGAAGACCCAAGCCAACACTTCTCATGTTGAGAAATCAACAGGGAAGAAATTAAAGGGTAGATGTTGCTACTTATGTCGTGAGAATGGTCACTTCGCTTCTTCTTGCACGAGAGGTAATTTATCCAACCCAATCATTATTGATGATATCTATTCTCTTGGGAAGGATAAGGTTGGCAATGTGTTTGCCAAGTTTGTTGGTACTAAAAGTGGTGTCAAGAAAAGTACCATTTGGGTTGCCAAGCCTATTGTGACTAACCTCTTAGGACCCAACGTGGTTGGGGACCAACAAGCTCAAACTTGATCAATAGGTGAATGTGGAGGACATTGGAGACTTGGATACATAATGAAGAATTAAGGGGTATTCATCATTCATATTGTCTCAAGCCAAGTAATTTGTATTATCGAGTTTCTATCTCATATCCAATGTGCCTCCTTACGGTAACTTGTACTTAAAATGATTACATTGTTAGTTGCTTGCCCCTTTGCATGTTGTGGTTTTGTACCTTGCATGTGTTTGTATATGTTGTGCTTCCTACTTGCTTATCTTGAGTAATCGAGTATGTGTATGTTGGTTTGCATATCATGTACATGTGAGTCTTGTATTGAGCCTTTTTGCATCTTGTTTGTATCTTTGTTGGCTCTTGTGAGAGATTAATGTATTATCCCATTGTGGGGGAGTGATGTGCTTTGCACACCTCACAATCCCATAAATGTGTATACATGGGGAATACCACTTAGTATTGATATTTCAAGATTATCTAGTTTCTATGTGGTATGTCTTACTCATGAGATATTCAAATTCTATATGGTCCATTAATTATCTTTTGTTGGTTTTAATTTGCCACTTGTTAATATTGTTGGGTTATCACATTATGGGGAGTAATATTCTATGTGCATATTACAAGCCTAGAGAATGTGTACATTTGAGGTATTGCCCCTTAGTGTTGATATTGTAAATTATCTTGTTCCTAGGTGGCATGTTAGCTCTACAAGTGTCATTTGCTTGCGTTTTAGGGGTAAAGATGATGTTGGATATATTTGTGATCTACCAATGAGTATTATTTCCAAAATACTTCTTGTCCTTGACAATGGGTATTCCGATCATGTGGTAGAAATTGCCAATCGTCTTTACATTGGATTTTGTGTTTCGTTTGTCTTCCTTGCCTCTTGTGGATCTATTTTAACATGTCTAGTATTTTTATAGATATAGAGAAAGTGATGATCCCATCTTGTGCATTTTGTATTTAAATGCAAATTCTATATAATGCACATCCCTTGGGGGAGCTATCCTATTTTCTTTAGAACACTCTCTTTATTCGCCCATCATAAATTCTTTTGATCACCATCAAGTGTGTGTTGATGGGAGGCAAGTCTTGCTCTTTATGATGCTTTGTGCTATCATAAAAATTTGTCGAGGGTTTGGTTTGTTGGAACCTAGCTCTCTTTTGTAAACTAGATATCTCGTGTTTGTTTTCCTTCAATTGGTATCTTGTTTCCTTTTATTTGGCATGTGGCAGTGGATATCTCATTCCTTGAGGTATCTTTTAATTGATATCCTTCAAGTGATAGTTTTTCGTTTGGTATCTTATTATCACTTGATATCTTGTCTTTTGGTGTATTATCAAATTTGTGTTGAGTTGATTCTTGAAAGCCTTGAGCATGCATATTTACTGTATATAGCTTCTTTTGCTTGCTTTCTTTCTTTTACCCAATATATAGGGGAAACTCCACCTTGTCATAAATTGGCTAAAGTGTGCATGAAATTCAAATTCATATCTATGTGCACATATGTATGTGGAGTTTGTCCTATGTATTGTTAGTTTTCTAACTCTTTGGTCCCAATGAGTTTGGGCACCATTTTGTTTGTTTTGTTGTTCCAGGAACAATTGGAGATGCGTTGGATGCTCAGCTCACCTACAAGGAAGGTATTGAGACCATGTGATTATTGGAGCCAAGTTAGGATGATCAACGAACAACTATCTACTACATCAATCCAATGTTGTCTCGGTAACAAGTATCTACTTCATTCATTCATTTCTTGCAAAGGCCCAAACCTGTCTTTTCTTGGCCAGGTTGCATCACGGCATGAATCTCTTGATTCGGTCTTGTAGTACTTGTTTCCTTTCTCAAAGCATCCGAACGGTGATGTCTTATTGTTAGGCGGGATGTCTTTGATGTTCGTATTTTGGAAGTTCATATTGTACAATAAGAAAATATTAGGCCATGTGCTATGCTTCCAAGCAAAGATCTTATTGATATATTTATGACTTCCTTTTGGATATCTTGTTTGTTCCTTCTTGTAACCATTTCGTGTGTACATCCTTCTTTGTGGATATATATCATCATGATTGTCTTCTACTTAGAATCTTTTACACATGAGAGAAGTTACATCTCTAATTGATATCCTCTTTTCTTTCACGTCCACCGTTGCATTTCCTTTTTCAGTTTTTGGTGGCTTGGTGAAAGGATTTGTCTTGAGTGCATATCTTATATTCCTACATCTTGATGCACTATTTGGCCGTGAAGATTATTTTTCCTCATGCTTGCCTTGATGAGGGTTTTTCCATTTCGATTGGTATCCCTCCTCTTGACAAGGTTCTTATTTCCTATCTTCATCATGGGTTGTCACAAGCGTTGGTTCTTATTTTGTTTATTAGTAAGCTTGTGAACCCATTTTCTAGTGTGTGTGTGTGTGTGTGTGTGTGGAAATGATATGTCTTGCACTTTGTTTCTCATTTCATCAAGACTATGTTGATGAGTAATGCTCATCCTTATCTTAGTCTTCTCAAGTGTTTTGCCATGACTCACACACATGATTTTTGTTGGGCCTATTCTTAAGTTACTTCTTTTACATGTTGCTCAACCATTTGTTTTGTGCAAGTGATATGCTTATTGTCTCATCTATCTTCTTGCACTCGTTCTGTGTTTTTATTATTTTTGGGGGAGCAACTATCCTATTTTGTGCACTTGTATCAAATACAAAACAAATCTTATTACTGCACAATTCATGGGGAGCTTCTCTAGTTTTGATAAAAACACACTATTGTCCTTATCATAATATATTTTATTCATGTGGTTCGAAGGACCATATGATTTCTTGTTCCCATTGGTATATTTTGATTGTGTGCTTCTCTCGTTTGTATGTCTTTGTGACATACGATCCTTCTTGCAATCTTTGGGTCCTCGATATAGTTCATTTTCCTCAAACGTTTATCATTGTATTTGTGTATTTCTTTGCGCTATTGTTGAGAAGTACACACTTTTTCGAGGCCCACCTACTATATTGGCTTTCTAACTTTTTTTCCATTTTGGCAGTCGATGCCAATGGGGAGAAGTTTAGAGAGTTTAGTTTGGTGATGCATACATGTTTTTGCTTTTATTGCTTAAGCATTTACATCTTTTACGCATGCATTATAGCTTTGTATGTGTGCGCCTGGTTACGCTTATTTCCTTATATAAACTCTTTGTACTGATTGTCATCAATTAACAAATTGGGGGAGATTGTTAGAGCATATTTCTCCATATGTGGTTTTGGTAATTGATGACAATCCCTATGGACTAATGGTTGCCTTAAGTTATATTCGAAGGATTTGTCCATAGGCACTTCTTGAAGTCCATCTGTTGGTGTCAAGGAGTTTATATGATGACCAAGGTGGTATTCAAGGTATTATCCAGATTGGTCATAAAGATACAAGGTTGATCAAGACTAAGAAAAGAATAAATCAAGATGATCAACACACAAAGTGTACAAGATGTACTGAGAGGGATCAAGTGATCCCATGGTATGGTAAGCATTGTCCATAAGCTTTTGTGTACTAACCCATGGTCCTTGTGAGAGTTCTATGTGGGGTTAGGTGTGTCTCCATGGGTTCACGTCAAGAGGAAGATCTCATTCAACCTATGAAGGATGACATCAAGTGCTGATCGTCATCAAGATTGCATTGTGCAAGTTCAAGTGGAGCATCACGAAGATATCATGCTTGAAGCTTGCCGTCCATTGTGGTGGCAATGGACTTGTGAAGATGTGCTGAAGAATGGCTCACCCATAGTGAGTATGGGGGAGAAATCAACTAGTCTTCGTCAAACCAAGGCAATCAAGAAAGGTGGTCCATCTTGAGAAAGCCAATATCATCATCATCTAGCTCAAGAGTACTAGATGCAAGGTATAGGTTCGCCCTTGATAGGTTTTCTATTTTAGGATAGATTGTCGTACTATCAAGGGGGGCTCTCAAGTGAGTAGATTGATCGTGTCTTTCGTTGAGACCTCAAACCATTTGCATCCTTGCATCATATTTCTTGGTTCTTGTTTGGTGTTTATCTTTGTGAGTTTTAGAGATTATGGTCATCTTCATGACAAGCTCGAGTTCATCGAAAATGGAGTCCGTATGCATCTTCTATGATGTTTTCGATGTTGGAAGTTTTTATCGATTCTTCATTAATAGAGGTCTCACTTCTCTATATCATTGGAATTTTCTAACTGCATGTTCTTAATATTTTATGTTGTTGTTGGATAGCTCTTGTAGTTGTGAATTCAACAAGTTTGAGTTTGCTCGATTTGGAGTTCGTATGCAAAAGTTAGAGCAGTTTCAGTATCTAGTGGTAGTACCGGTCCTGGTGCGAGTGGTAGTACCGCCCCCGGAGTGATAGTAATTTTTTACTACCACTCCCTAGCGGTAATACCGCTCTAGGAGCGGTAGTACCGCTCCGTCGGACTGTTTTTGCGCATCCTTTTTGGCCTCAGCATGGTTGGTGAACCTACCGAGCGGTAGTACCACTCCCATGAGCGGTAGTACCGCTTTGTGCGGGCTGTGAAGCATAACGGTTGGATTTTTCCCCAACTATAAAAGGGGGTCTTCTTCCCCATTGAACCTTATCTCTTTAGCTCGTGTTCTTCCCCCATTGTTGACCTTCTTCGAGCTTGCTAACTCACAATCCCTCCAATGATTCTTGCTAGTTCTTGAGGGAAAAGAGAGAGGAGATCTAGATCCACATTTCCACCAATCACTTTCTCCTCTAAGTGAGAGGAACCCCTTGGGTCTAGATCTTGGAGTTCTTCGTGTTCTTCTTCTCATTTGGGAGAGAAGGACTTGGGCACTCCGTGTGCCCTTGCCATTGTATTTAGTTGCATCGGTTTGAGTTCTCCACGGTGATACGTGGAAGTGAGAAGTTGAGAAGCTTATTACCCTTTGGTACTTAGTACCCTAGAGATTGTTCTTCATGGATGCTTTGGCGTCCTAGAAGCTTGGTGGTGTCTCGGAGCTCAATCATTATGGTGTAAAGCTCCTGGCAAGCGTCGGGGTCTCCAATTAGGTTGTGGAAATTGCCCCGAGCAATTTATACGGGTACTGGTGACCGCCCCCAAGGGTTGCCATTTGTACGAGTTCGGTGATCGCCCTCAAGGGTCCCTTAGTGGAATCACGACATCTTGCATTGTGCGAGGGCGTGAGGAGATTACGGTGGCCTTAGTTGTATCTTGGGGAGCATTGTGCCTCCACACCGCTCCAACGGAGATTAGCATCCGCAAGGGTGTGAACTTCGGGATACATCATCGTCTCCGCGTGCCTCGATTATCTCTTACCCGAAACCTTTACTTATGCACTTTACTTTGTGATAGCCATATTGTATATTGTCATATATCTTGCTATCACTTAGTTGTTTATCTTGCTTAGCATAAGGAGTTGGTGCACATAGGTGAGCCTAGTTGTTTTAGGTTTTGTGCTTGACAAATTAAATGTTAGTTTTATTCCGCATTTGTTCAAGCCTAAACCGTAATTATTTTAAAGCATCTATTCCCCCCCCCTCTAGGCGACATCCACATCCTTTCACGCATCATGATGTGCTCGACCCACAAGTCCCTCTGCTACCTTGGGCGGGAGACCCGAATCATGGTCGTGGAGCGCAACGCTTCCCTCGCCGACGTCCATGGTAGGCTCTCCCGCTCCCTCCTCGAGGGGCAACCCTTCACTCTCAAGTACCACCTCCCCAACGAAGACCTCGGCTCGCTCATCTCTGTCTCCACCAATGTGGACCTCGACAACCTCGTCGACAAGTACAACTGCATCTCCGCCGCCTCCTGGGGCGCCGGCGCCGGTGGCAGCTCCTCCCGCACCTCCCAGATAAGACATATAGAGTTTATTTTCTTTTATTCAGTGACAGGTGGGACCGTGGTAAGGTAGAGAGAGGGTGTTGTGATGTTTGACCAGTCAACCCAGCAAAATACGAAGTTGTACGATAATGCAATGACCGTATAATCACCTCAAATCATATATAATGGCCGTATTGGCTGTCGTATTCTTAAGTACAATGACCAAAGTGAGCTTTCGACACAAGTTCAATGATCGTGGATGTATTTTACTCATGAGTATATTATATGTTGTTGTCACCACCACCATAAGGGTTGAAGAGATGGACACTGAAAACCTACTTAAAATCCCCGAAATAGAAGACATTACATCTCCATCGAGCAGATCGGGGTCACCCCATGCTAAGAGCATCTTCAGCCACGATTTGCAAATTTGGACCCACAAACGCCCGCGGACATGCCCGGTCAGTGACTCAGCGTGTCCCTTATTTGTCCGTCCGCGCAGCCACACTCCTCATTTTGTTTCTCGTATATCCAGTCACTTGCACGTGATTAATGGAGAGGAAGAGAGAAAGAAAAGAATGAATAAATAAAAAAAAGAAAAAAGTGGTCTGGGTGGGTCGCACCCTATGTGGCGGACTGACCGGGCGCGCCCAGGCGCGTCCGCGAGCCCTCATATCATCCCGATATTTGAGATGGATATGAGGGTTTGCGGACATGACAGACATGTAGGGATGATATGAAGGGTCTGGTTGGATCATTTTTTTAATTCTCTCTTGTCCGGTGAATGACCGGGCATATCAGCGAACATATGACGGGTCATTTAAGGGGTCCGGCTATAGATGCTCTAACACACCATCAGGTCTGACTAAGGAGAGGGGGCACTGCCGCACATCCAAAATCACCTCTCGCTATGGTTAGGAGATGACACAAAATCAATAAGAGTTGCACGTGACACGACTTGAAAAAAAAATAAACTTGTAAGCTATAAAAACATATTCGTCACACAAATTCGTCTCTTTTAAGTAGCCCACAGATGGAAGATCTATTACTGAATTTTATAGTTACATGGTTCACATCTTCATGTGCATGTCTTTTTTTTCATATCCTCATTTGTAATTTTATATTATAATGATTTTTACATTTTACTACCCCCATTTATAAAGAATTGAAATTCTGGATTTGCCCTAAGTTAGACCTAGGGATGAAGAGGGAGTGAAGAAAAATCGCTTTTTCGGATGAAAAATGAAAACAGAGAAAAAATGAAAACAGAAACGGAATGAAAATGGAAACTTTTATGCGGAAATGAAAACAAAAATAAAAGTGATTTTCGTGGAATGGGCGTGGAAACAAAACTTTCCATTTTCGTGAATTGAAATTTCTGATTTTACTATAGGCATATGGTTGCTTTAGAGCCCAACCATCAAACAACACACAACGGGATTTTTGTCCAAAAGGACCCCCTGTCGAGTGGGATTGTCAAAAAAGACCACCTGCGAGTGCAAATGGCTAAAAAGACCCCCACCCCGGGCGGCGGCAGGCGCGCCAGGCGGCACGCGGCACCTGCCGCCACCGCAGGAGGCGGCCGGGGGGCCTGCCGCCACAGCCCCTGGCTGCCGGGGCCTGCCGCCACCGCCCCTGGCGGCCGGCGCGGGATCCCGTTCCCGCCCACTCCTGCCCGTAACGGACAAGGCCGGGTGGGCCCTGCCGCCTCGGGAGCAGGCGGCCAGGTGCATTTTTCCGCGCGCCGGCACTGTTGTTGATTGATTGCGCTGATTCCGATGCTCTTTCCCGCTCGAATTTTTCCCGCGCGGCCGGCCAGAACTGTGTCATTTTTTCCCGCTCTCCACCGACGAAACAGTGCGAAATTTACTCCTTTGCTCCGGTTCGGACCGTGCAATCCTTTTGAACAAAAATATTGTGCAAGTTGCACGGATGGCTAAGTGCATGGAAGGCATATACTACGGATATTTTGTTGGGCCGTGGTTATCCCCCATCCCTCGAACCAAACCAAGATATCCACGCTGGTGAAGGCGGGCGGTTTTTTCCGTGGTTTCACGGGGCTGTCATCTTCGGGTCAGCATTGTTCACCGCGGCGATTTTAGAGTGACTCTTTGTGTCCTGGTCGACACTGTTCGTTACGGTGGTTTCGTGGGGCTTTTATCTCTATGTCGACATTGTTTACAATAGCGTTTCTTATATTTATTTATAGAGAAAGTATGTTTTAGCTCTCGATCAAATATTTTGAGAGTGAATGTTTGATTGCTATCGCAGCAGTGACACGCGATAACGACGGACGAGCAGTGCAATAGTTTCCCGCCTAATTTTCCCGCCTAAGTTTCCCGCTGCAGTTTCTCGTTTTCGCGCCCTTTTTTCCCGCGTAGACATCCGACAGAGCCTATAAAAGGAGGCAGGGAGTGAAACTCTCTTCACCATCAGACAGACTTCAAAGCACCTGCACCTCCATAGTCAGTATGAGTTTGCCTTGTTCGGATCAGAGCATTAGGCCTAGGAAAATGCAGAGTGCAAGCTTGCCTCGGGGGGTGGAAGCAGTTCGATGTTGGTGCGGAGATGTCTGCAAGGTGAAGGAGGTGACGGATTTTTCAGATTGGTTGGGCATGAAGTTTTTCATGTGCGCCAATTATGAATCTGATCCACCCGAATCTATTTCTGCGTACGTCAGGCCTCCGGTATGCTCTAGTCATCCAGATTATTGTTATTTGATTTTATTGTTTACTTGAATCTGATCCATCCTTTAGTCTCCTCCTCCTCTCTGCATGTACTATCGTTGGATTGACACGGAAATGCCGGACTGGGCGGTGACCGAGATTCGTGAAAGAGGTCGCCGTGCATGGGCTAGCTTGGACTTGGAAGAGCGTCGTGAGAAGGCTGAAGCAGAGGAGAAAGCAGAGCAGAAGAAAGAGTGGGAAGATTACTGTGTGGAGCAGAGGGCTTTTCTTGATGAGATGAAAAGGAAAAATCAAGAAGAGAAACTTCGGCTGGAGGAGGTTTACAGACAGCGGGAACAGGCCCGTGAAGCTGAGAGGGAGAGAAAGAGAGAAAGGGCTCGTGCCGCCAAGGCAGCAGAAGAAGCTGGTGATGGAAAAGGAAAATATCCACGTTGGACTCAGTAGATTTATTTTATTGTATGTTAAGTTGTCTTAGTTGTATCTTATTTCTGCAAGATGTATCTTAATTTCGGCAAATTGTATCTTAGTTTCCGCAATGGGTATCTTAATTTCAGCTACGTGTATGTTCATTTTATCCCGCCATTTATTTCCCGCCTCGCTTTCCCGCCATTTTATCCCGCGTATAGCTTTGCCGCCAGTTTGTTCCCGCCCTTGCTTTCCCGCCCTTGCTTTCCCGCCCTCGCTTTCCCGCCCTCGCTTTCCCGCCTCGCTTTCCCGCCATTAGTTATTCGTCTTGCTCTGCTGCACCTATAAAACCCCCTCCAGACCAAGGTCGGTAAGGAGTGTGCTGAAAATGTCTCATTATCCTTTCGATCGTAGTTTTCATAGTGGTATGTCCGAGTGTCTTCTGCGCTTAGCTAGCAATTTCAAGATAGATAATAGAATAGTTTCATGGGACGAACTCATCAGTAGTGACACGCTACTGAATGAGGTTGCCCACACATTAGCTAGGAAGGGGTGGCCTGCAAGGACATATGAGGAGATTCGGAAAGAACTTCTGCGGTTGAATGAAAGATGGAAGAAGAAAGGCCAACACATACGCGGTGGAGGTGGAGTAAAACATCCCTTCTTGTGGATTGACGATAGTGAGGACGAAGACGATATCTTCATGCCGAGTACCAAGAGCGCGTCATCGACGAAGGCCAAGAGCGCATCATCATCGAAGGCCAAGAGTAGCGCTTCGTCAAAGGGAGAGAGCTCTGCATCGTCGAAGGATGACGACGACTTTATGTAGTTTTTTTTATGAACTCTACATCTTAATGTATCTTATTTTATGTATGTTATTTTATGTATGTTATTTTATGAATCTTATTTTATGTATCTTATTTTATGGAAGCAACTTCAAATATATCGCGAACTTTTATTTCATGAAACTACATAGATGTCTTGTACGTACATCTGAAAGTTTGAAACTGACATAGAGAGATGCAATTGTTCGCACACATACATAGACGAATCACCCTATGCGACGACGACCAGCTGGCCTTGCCCGACGACCGGAGGGTGACAATCGATCAGGGGGTCTGTGTTCACGAAGACCACGACCGTACTGTCCCTCGTGTTCCTGTGTCTGCGACTGATGCATAGGTGGTGGAGTCTGAAATCCATATTGAGACGATGATTCTAAATTGTAGGTGAATGGTTGTGACTCAGAATTGATGTAAGATGGACCAATAACGTCCTGCCCGAAAAAAATCATTTATCATTCCTGGGAGCGTGCATTGAGTATCATGGGTTTCTGTGAGTATTTCTTTCTGTACGCCACGCTGGGTATGTTCATCTCCCCATGATGGATCATTAATTTCCTGGTCCACGAAAAAATGTTTTTAAAATAAATTGTGTGTAGCAAAAAGATGTGTAAATAGAAGTTATGTAATTGCTTATTATAATTGTACATACCTGTCCGCTGTTGTAGCTTTGTGCTCCCTCGCTTGTCTCAGCCCAACGATTCTCCTCGGGCATCCTAATCCCTCGTGTGGGCAGATATGGCTGAGATCCTTGAATGTGTGCGTCATATGCTGTATATGCATCCTGCTCCACAAAATGAGTCTGTTCGGGTGTCGATCCTACATCTGGAGCATTTACCTCTGATGTCTGCCCATGTATTGGTAGAGAAGAGTCATGTCGTGGAAGTGTCGGCATAGTATTACGACCCTCTGCCCACCGCATGGACGACGACGGCGCCCCACTCGGTCTAGCTGACCTCGGTTCCGGAATGTTGTACGCTGCAGTGACAACGTCGTTCTCTGTACTGCATCTTGTAATCCTTGTGCTCACGAATTCGCTAATTTTTTTAAACCACGACCTGCGTTTAGGATCACTTCCCTCGGCTCGCATTCCTTCACTCGCCATCGCTTGTACTTGGGTGCAAATATCAATCTGAAAAAAATCGTTCTTCGTTGGTTAAATTGTTTATGAAATGATGGACCTGAATAGCAAGATGTTGATTATTACCGCGGAGTCACGATAGTAAGCTGATGATGTGTCCATCCGTGTCTGCAACTGTTCCATATGCGTTGGATGTGTTGGCATCGTAGGTGGTTCGCTCGTCAGTCTAGTACGCGTGCTCATGCGATACCAATTATAGTACGCTTCTGTCGTAGTTGCATCGTACGTTCTGCATAAATAAATTAACATTACTAAATATTACATCACGATTAAATTAAAATACATATTCCGAATATTACATCACGATTAAATTAAAATACATATTCTGAATATTACATCACGCAGTGTTGTTGTTACGATACGGACAGTCCCTACGCGGGTGACCAGCACACCTACATACGCGGCATCGCCTTGGTTCTCCCAACTGGTTGTGGTCCATGTCATTGCGATGACGCCTAGACTGACGCCGTCCCTTGCTGGTTCGCATCAATTCGGGATCTGGAACCCATGTGGTGCCTTCTGGCCATAATTGCTTGTAGTTCGTATCAATGCCCCATGCCCAAAACTCACCATTCCAAGTGTTGTACAAATTGTGCATGTTGAAGTATGGTGATACGTACGACTCGACACTAATTTGTTGATCTGCAGCTGCCCGCAATACGTGACTACAAGGATATCCCAGAAGCTTGGGCTTGTTGCAAGTGCACTCACACGAGGTTGCGCCAAGCGTCACAGCTTGTTTTTTTGCTCCCCTGTGGTGACCATTCACAAACTTTGCTCGCACACTAACTTCCCATTTATTCCTAAGTGCATCTACCTGCCTGCACCCATGTCTTTGCGACTTCTTTGCTTTGTCATCAAGATGTCTTTGCATCTTCTCAGACCAGGTCTTGTTCAAATCAACTAGCGCCTTGGCAACGGTGACTCTATCTGCAAAGTATGACACAGTCCGGTTCCAAGTTTCATCAATTAGTGCTGTGATAGGTAGTGCCCTCACCCCTTTAAGAACACCATTGTACACCTCGGACATGTTGCTTGTCATTATACCGTATCTAGCGCCAGTGTCATGAGACTGCGCCCACTTGTACAAATTGGGACAATTCTCATTAATCCACTGGCTCAAATTTATTGCTCTTCGACGACCCCTCCGGTCTTCTCTCGCCTGGAGGGATGCGCGCTCGATCTGACCATTGATACCTGCCCAGATAGCACTCATTTTGGCTGTAGTTTTCTGCATGCACATCCTCTTGAATAGCTTGAACCAATCTTTGCTTTGAATTTCGAATAAAAATTAGCTGCCAAATGCCTCATGCACCACCTTGTCTCCAGATCGGGCCACCCCCAATCTGGATCTTGTGAAGCCTTAATTATCTCAAGCGCGCTTAATAGTCCGGTGTTGCGATCAGAGATGATGCAAACCCCTTCCCGGTCTTTGATGACACCCATCTTCAGGCAACACAGGAACCATAGCCAACTATGTTTGTTTTCACTCTCCACTAGTGCATAGGCAATAGGAAGAAGTTGATTGTTTGCATCAGCTGCCATCGCCACTAAGAGTGTGCCCTTGTACTTTCCTGTGAGAAATGTACCATCAATTGATACAACCGGACGACAATGCTTGAATGCTTGTATAGTCTGGACGAATGCCCAGAATAAGCGATCCAGGATTTGCTCGTCCGGGTTCAATGGATTTGGACGTTCTTTCCGGAAAACTTGAGTCCCCCTATTAGCAACTGAAATCTGATGCAGCATTCTAGGGGCAAAAGAGTACGCCTCCTCATAGGTTCCATACAACCTCTGAAATATCTTTTCCTTTGCATGACGAGCCTTGCTATAGCTGACAGGGAAACCAATCAGATCAGATGCAGTTGCACGCAAAGCCCTAATACTAATATTAAGACTTTGCTGCACAATGGTTTGCATCACCTGTGACACATATTCTGCAGTCACGTTGCGGTGCTCTGAAAGAGTGTCGGTTTGCTCACAACCATGTTGCTCTATTTTTGTGACATGCCATGGCTGACATACCCCAGGCTTCTGGCGAGCAATAACTCTTCCGCGGCAACCCGCTTCGCGATGGATGCATATGAGCTTCAACTCCTTTTTATCAGACTGCTTCACTCTATGTTGCCTGTGTATAGCAATTGCATAGCTATGTATTGCTTGTTTAGCAGATTTCTTATCTGGGAAAATCTGTCCAACGGCCAGACTCCCCGCGTCTAGGCCAGCAACAGAGTGAAATTCATTGGTGATGCTCATAACCTGTAAAAACTCTGGGTTGATTGCTGCAGGACCGCATTCTCAGGAGGAACAACTTCATCATCATCTGATTCCGAAGACGCAGAAGAATGACCATCATCGTCATCATCTAGCGCCTCCGGCAATCCCTCGACATGTTCGCTCATGTCAACGACCGCAGACCAATATCCCGTGTCATACACTTGATGGCCACCTGTTGGTTCCGTTGGGCCGGCGTCGGGGGCTACAGTTATGGCCATATGTTCGCCACCGCTTGGTTCCGATGGGCCGGCGTCGGGGGCTACAGTTGCGGCCAACTCGGCCTCACCGGCACCGCTACTGCACTCGACGACATCACTCGCAGAAATGAACTCCACATAAACCATGGGTTGTCCATACATGGAGTTATTGGGATTGCTTGCAAAACCCATGTACGACGCCCATGCTCTTTCACCGGTAACCCGTCGCAAAACCCAACGATTTCCTCCCTCAACCACGAAAGCCTCCACGGTCATTTTTTTTCCATTCATCGCTGAACCAAACACCGATCGGATGCACCTTCTAACTGCCGCATACTCTACATTAACCATGTCTTTCACTACAACCGTAGTCATCCCGCACCTAGACACATCCACACCAGAAGGACTCTCACGTAAGATGTGCCCATCAAACACTAACAAATTTTCCATAGTACCTAACGAGCAGCCATATTTACATCGTTAGTCCATTAAAAATCATATTTTTAGATTTACATTGTAATAACAAAATCCATTACTTATCTTTTTTACATATAACAATTTTACATCTACGCATAATAATTTATATTGTATAATTTATCGTCACACTACATCTATAAAATAAATAGAAGATGAATTACAATATGTCATTCATACCTCTGGTTGGCAAATTACATACTGCATATATATATATATATGCGGCAAAATACATACTGCATATATATATATATATATATCACGAATCATATTTCTACGGGGTTGGCAAATTATCAAATAAACAAATATATTACACACGCGTCTTGCATGTAATAATACTAATGGAGCTAACATATTATTACATGTTTTTTTATAAAAATGCTAGTTACATATGCATTTCTTCGGCTCCTTTCTAAATACCAGTTGCATGCAAACACGAACAAATCATCGGTAATATATGAACATAGTCGACCTATTATCACATGAACACAAATATGAACAAAGTCTCATACCTTGATCTTCAACTTAGTAGTTCATATCGCATGACAAAATAGTTCCACAAAAGTGATAATACGCTCCCTAAGACAAAAGAAAACACATACTTAGAAACTAATAAAACAAAATAAAAACATCATGCATGCAAACACGACCAACAGAAATGGAAAGCTCTTACCTTGATCTATCTTTTCTTCAACTACAACGTCTTCAAAATAGTTCCACAAAAGTGATAATACGCTCTCTAAGACAAAAGAAAACACATACTTAGTAACTAATCAAACAAAATAAATACATCATGCATGCAAACACAACCAACAGATATGGAAAGCTCTTACCTTGATCTATCTTTTCTTCAACTACAACGTCTTCAAAATCTCACTTTAATCCGTCCTAAATCGCCACATAAACATTCATACGGAGTGAGAAAGAGAAGAGAGTGGGAAAGAAGAGTGACACGGGAGGCAACGACAGGAGAAGAGAGTGAGAGAGGAGGCAGCGACGCGGTTCGCTTATAAAGGAGTAAATTTCGCACTGTTTCGTCGGTGGAGAGCGGGAAAAAATCACACAGTTCTGGCCGGCCGCGCGGGAAAAATTCGAGCGGGAAAGAGCATCGGAATCAGCGCAATCAATCAGCAACAGTGCCGGCGCGCGGAAAAATGCACCTGGCCGCCTGCTCCCGAGGCGGCAGGGCCCACCCGGCCTTGTCCGTTACGGGCAGGAGTGGGCGGGAACGGGATCCCGCGCCGGCCGCCAGGGGCGGTGGCGGCAGGCCCCGGCCGCCAGGGGCTGTGGCGGCAGGCCCCCCGGCCGCCTCCTGCGGTGGCGGCAGGTGCCACGTGCCGCCTGGCGCGCCTGCCGCCGCCCGGGGTGGGGGTCTTTTTAGCCATTTGCACTCGCAGGTGGTCTTTTTTGACAATCCCACTCGACAGGGGGTCCTTTTGGACAAAAATCCCACACAACGACACAATAGCACAACGGATCACTTGAGCCCCAACATTTACTACCACACATATACTCAACTAGTTCCTTTAGGCAATTGTCTAGTACTACCACAATACTATGCTACATAATCATATTATTTTGTAGATGTGTTAACGATTCTTGAAAATTGTTTTTTATGTGTTTCTTGACGATTCAAGGGGTTTTTAAGTTTCAGTCAACGTCCATTTTTGTTTTCGTGTCCGCTCTATATTCACTACGTGTATGTTTCCGATAGTATTTATTTTTGTATTCATTTTCAGCGATTTTGTATTTGTTTCCACTTCTGCAAAAAAATGAAAACAAATATGCTGCACTCAGTTTCGTCTCCTTCCGCTCTGTTTTCATCCTTAGTCAAACCTATTAAAGTTTGACCAACTCTTAGGAAAATATATGAACGTCTAGAACGTCCAGAGTATTGTGGGATTCTTTATGAAATATATTTTCATACTATGTGTATCTGATGTTGAAGATCTTAGCATATTTTCTACAAATTTGATCAAAGTTACGCAAGCTTGACTTACAACAAATCTAGAACTTTAATTATTTTGAAAAACAAGAAGTAAAAAAACAAACATGCTCCATGAAGCTCGGGGTGTAATTTGCATTTCCGATATTGTATGATGACCCTCGGCCAGCACTGACAGTACGTAGCTATCTACTTATCCTCAGCCTGAAGCTCTCAGCTGAGAACTTCTAGACGGAAACTAGATGAGTACTTTTCTGAGGAGTATATACAAGGAAATGAACCCGTGAGGATAACTTGACGAGGGCACACAGGGCGTGGACAAAATGATCCGGGGCTAGTTCTTAGCCGCCCAACTGTCGCTTCTAGACTCGATTAATCCAAAGATGGTCGTCTTCTCGGTCGTGGTATATTTATCTAATGTTTGTGTGTTAATTTGTTTGATTAAACCTTTCATGTGCGTGCCATGAACCAATTAGTGATTGAATGGTTAGAAACACAATGGTTTTCATGATGTGTGTTTAGTAGAGGAAACATTTACTTGACTACAAAAGCTTTGGTGGCGAATTTGTTAAACTCAAGATGATACACAGTTCCTGTCAATTAAAAATGCTCATAAAAATAAGATGTGGATGCGTTCATAAAGACAAGTATATATATGTGTGTTTGTATAAACGCGCCTATATCGTGTTCATAAAAATAAGTGTGGGCGCGGTAGCATGGCGTGACGGAGCGTATCTCTCCTGGCGGGCCTAGCTATATTCCATATCCTTACGTAATGTCTTCTCAGCCTGTCATCTAGCTGAGGCTGATGCCGTGATCAAGTAATTGATTTCGGTGCAGTACGACGTCGACCGTAATAGAAGCACAGTATTAAGGCGTTCTCTGCAGTTCATTTCATTTGAGTGCAGTGCAATCGGAACGGCGGTCGACAAGGTTTACGCCTCATCCCAGTAAGAAGACAAGTGATACGACTGTGCTAGCTGCATGCATGTGCCTAGTCATGAGTCACCAGCTCTGGATCAGTTAGGTACGTGACGATGCGAGCGAGACGCGTCGCGCTGTCGGTAAGAAGTGGTTAATTTGAGAAGATTACCATTTTCTTAGTGGGTGACGCTTTTCCGTTCCCTCTTGTGTTTCCTTTTTTACATGAGACGTGGCAGTGCGTGTCAAGCATGTTGTTGCCGTGTGATGTCTCGTGCGCTAGTTGCTTGTTACGTGCATGATGCATGCATGCAGCATACCTCCTCCGTTTTTAAGTATAAGTCTTTAGTTTTTATTAAAAATTATATATAAATAAATGTATATAGACATATATTACAGTAGACTAATTTATTTTGTTTCGTACGTAGTCTTTTAGAGAAATATCTAAAAAGATTTTTATTTAAAAACGGAGGGAGTAGAAGTTGCATGCAGACGCTGCTCCGAATAAAAACGCCATCTGTGTGACTGTGTGCAAGAAAACAATTAACTGTTGATCCAACTTACTACTCTAATTATCGCAACAAGCAAATATACCATCTCATCGTGCCATCATGCATCGAAACACCCATATTAAAGCACATGCAAGTATTCATATTCATCACTTATTTCAATTATCTCTACAGTACTACATGTAACTATGCCACCCCATCACTTATTTCAATTATCTCTACAGTACTACATGTAACTATGCCCTCATTAAAATGCATTATGCATTCTACTCATTTTCAGTAAATATTCTATTACTATAGAATAATACTATATGCAACAAATTATATGTATTTTGGTTTTGATACACTTTTTTTTTGTGAATGCACATATTATTAGTTTAAAATAGTAATATTTCATACAACCAAATCTCATTGAAATAGTTGCAACCAGTTCCGTAGCAACGCACCATGTAGCAACACGCGGGATATCAACTAGTTAGAGAGTGATGCGTGCAAATATGCAAGCAATATACACAACAATTTAGGTATTGCTTTTTAATGGACTAGCAATATACACAACGATTTTAATATTTGTTTCGAGTGGACGCTGATTGACTGAAAGGTGATAAAAGTTCATAATTATTGCATTGGATGCCTTGATACCCATGTAGAACCAACCACACATATATGGGGTATTGCGAGCATCAATACTTGGTTGACGGCCAACCAATTGGCTTGCTAACTTTCTTTTTCTTTTTCTTTTCTTTTTTGAAATGAAGGAAAAATATTTGCTTGATAGAATAATTAAGGCAAAAGCTACTAACCTTCTGACATGCCAACATTTAGCGACTCCATGAATCGTCAATTCTTGAAAGAAAAATTGAGATACCGTAAAAGTAAGTTGGTCGCTAATTTTTTGGCTTGTGAAAATGTTGGCTAGCCAACTTTTTGTAACGCAACCAATCTGCTTTATGTCTTATCTGTGTTCTTCAGATTCATACTTGCACGTCCATAAATACTAAAAAATATCTTTGTTTATACACAAATTGTATTCTAAAGATGGAGTGGTCAAACTTTTCTGAGTCCCACTATGATGGCAATAAACTAGGTCATAAAAACCTATTATTGAACAGACAAATATCAAAATGCGAATAATTGAACTATAGATGTGGACTTTAAATAATCTTGATTGATGTAGCTTTCGAATCTATTCCGAATTTTTAATATCAATTTTGGTTATTTCGATCATTTTGTTCTTTCAGTAGTTATTACGGAATCAATAAAATCATGCTGGTATGCATGGCCCTGGCCACTTTGGTGTAAACAAGACTTCCAGTGACCTCCCTAACACCTCCCTAACATATTCTTATTACGATGATCTGATCTTATGTACTTCCGTACGTATCAGTTCCTCCCAAAACAAACAAGTGAACGACATCGTTGTTCTGAGAAGAAGATGCATATCCTAAGTTCCAAACCACTCCGGTGTAAACAAGGCCTGCCAGGGATCTCCTACGCCAAACTAGATGCTTCCGATCGCATGCACCCGCTCGACACCGACGCTCTCGGCCCTGTCTATCTTCTGGAGATCTCTATCTCCTACTGTGTGATAAGGACTTCAGAGAAGGGGCGAGCTGTTCCGTTTGGTTGATGCAAAGCCTCCTTCGTACCTCCTTCCCGGGTCCTCTTCCCGGGCCTTTTGTTTATACTACCTCTGTAAACTAATATAATAGTATTTAGATAACCAAAACAGTGATCTAAATGTTCTTATATTAGTTTACGGAGGAAGTATCATTCTTCTTCGACGGAGATCACTATATATTACAGTACTATATTATCATCCTCGTCACTCCCGTATATACCGGACGAGCTATACATACATCGATGGTATACCTCTAGGCCAGGTCGAGGGGCCGGTCTGCATGGCAGGAAGTTAGGGTGCACGCAAAAAATTAGCTCTTGGGGCATGCAGCGAGACACAACCCGCGGCACCGCGTCCTTGACGACGATGAAAACCAGAGCGTTCTACACCTCTACATTTTCAAATTTTGCTATCAGAAACAGAAGACCGTGATGCAGCAACTAGCCAGTACTCCCTTCGTCCGGAAATATTTGTCCTAAAATGAATATAATGAATATAGCTATAACTAAAACAAATCTAGATTTATCTATTTTAGGACAAGTATTTTCGTACGGAGGGAGTAGTTAATTCGATCGTGATACAGAGCTAGGCCCGGTACGTGCGTTGCCGTCAGAACCGCGATGGCCGCTCGTTGGCGTTGCACCGCAGCTAGAGCTAGCCAGTCCACACGCTCGATCGATCGCTCGTGGCCATGCGGCGGTAGATTCAGCCGGACACCGGTCGCATTCCCTGTGGGCTGTGGCTATCATCCGGCGTGCTCCTGCTGCTGCCGCTGCTGCACGACCCAGCGCACGTGGTGATCTGCTGCACCTAACTGGGAGGGAGCCGGTGAACGAATGGATATCTTGAGCTAGAGCACGACATACACATTTTCATAGATTCCGATCGGACTGATAGCTTTGGGGTCGACGGCCGGCCTCCATCAATCGCATCTTGGCCGGTTTAGATTTAATTACAGGATTAAAAAATCCCGCGCGTGGCGCGTGCTACTTGTTGTCTCCAAACACAGTACGTGGTCGAGTATCACTAGACGACTAACCGGAAAAAGAAACACAACAGCTCGAGTGAGTGTATCCGTGTAGTGTTGTAGGTGTTGTGATTGGCCGAATGCTACGTTTTTTAGGGGAATTGGCTGGGAAGCGACAGAGTTGACGATAATAGCTCGGGTACGACGGATGTGAGCAGCAAAATAGCCACGACCCACACATGGTGATGAAGCGGCCGTGTCACTTATTTGTGCTAGTTAAGGAGTGTGAAATTAGGTTTAGCGGCTATGGGACCCACTCAGTTGCCCCGGGTCGAGTCAACATGCACCAACCGACCAACCGTGCCCTAGCGCGCCATTTGAGCCTGAATGTGCGTGCCGCAGCTCCCTCGCCGCCAGCGGAGCTCCACACTCGTGGGCGTCGCTTTCCTTTTCGGCGGCATCTGTGGTGAGTCGAAACGAACCCTAGTCACCTTCCCCTCCGAATTTAGTCGCGAATCTGACCATTTGCCCCCGATTTTGCCTGATTTCCAGCTAGATTTTGGGCGGCGGCAGCAACCCGGAAGAACGAGTGGAGCCCCCCCCCCCCCCCCCGCCCGAAGAACGAGCTGAATGGAGCCGGCAGAGTCAAATTCGAGGTAATACATCACTCTCGTGCTGATTTTGCTTCCGATTTGAGCTCGTTCGCTTCCAATTCGTCACATTGCCGCACCATTGTCAAAACAGGGGAGATCACCGGTGCAGCTTCGAATTATCTGTCATTTTTTTCTATCTAAGGCGAAGCTAGTTGATAGTAGCTTGAGGACCATAGAGCACGACAGATTAGTTAGTTGGGAGGTTGCATTTGAAGAGATCTATCCACAAGATCTAGTGAACCAAGAAGAGAAAGCAGTGAGGACCGTTATGGACAAAACAAGGGAGAGTATTCCTTGGGGTCCAAAGCAAGAAGTGGCATTGTTACGGTTTGAAGAATGGAAGGGAGAGTATGTGAGACTGGAGGATGGCGAAGCGCTTGTTGATGAAATCGGTCGGCAAGACGGTTGGACAAGCAAACGTGCTACATTGTCGAGCTGGTTGATCTGAAATCAGATTCAAGGGTAGGATATGTGCCATCAAAATTGGCTATGCAGATGAAAGATGATGATTGGGTTGCAAGTAGACAAATAATGTCCATTGTAACCAAAGTGACAGTGTTAGCTGATGATGCACTAGGGGGCTGTGATGGTGCTGCAAATGTGACCTTACTGATTTGGTCATTACACCAATGGATGACACTGAGATGGCGGAAATGTTTGGAATTCAGGTAGATGATAAAGACAAGTAGAAGAAGAGGGATGAGGCTAATGCAGTTGGTTCTGAAGATGTGGATCCAGAGTTGATGAAGGAAGCTGATGATGATGTAGATGATGACAATGATGATGAGATAGTAAATGTATGTGACAAAGACAACCCTGTAATTGAAGTAGGAAAGTTTTTTCGAACCATGGATGAGTTTAGGATGTGTTTCAGGACTTATGCAGTGAAGAGGCAGTTTGACACCAAGACTCTGTGGACATATACAAAGAAATCTTATCCAAAGTGCAGAGGCTTTGATGGGGGTGCCAAGGCTTGCAAGTGGTACATTTCTGCTAGACGCCAACCTGATAGAAGTACAGTCAGGGTTAATCAAATCCCACATGAACATATTTGTATTACGGAATCCCTCAACCATGACATCACAGGCCTGGGTTGCACAAAATATCACTCCTATTTTAGCGAAAACACCAAACACTACTGCAAAGAGACTGAAAGTAGACATGGAAAAGCAGGACCCTATTAAGCTGAAATATACCACAATGTGGAAGACAAAACAGAAGGCAATGAAAGAATTATATGGTGATTGGGCAAATACCTTCAGATGTTGTATAGTTTCAAGGCAGGGGTGGAGAAGAGATCACCTCGAAGTGTTGTGGAGATAGATACCTAGGTTGCACCTGATGGCAAGGTTTTTTTCTCCAAATTTTTTATGGCTTTAAAGCCTTGCATTAATGGCTTCAAAGCAGGGTGTCCGCCATATTTGAGCATAGACTCATCTTTTTGACTAAAAAGTGGAATGGTCAATTAGCAGCATGCAATGCTCTAGATGGACACAACTCGATGTTTCCTATTGCTATTGGTCTGTTTCAATCTGAGTCAGAGACTTCGTGGACATGGTTCATGATGAAGTTGAAAAGATGCATTGGTCCAGTGGCACCTTTGGCTATACACATTGATGTTTCTAAGGGGCTAGAAAATGTTGTCAAGAATGTATTTCCACATGCTGAGCAGAGGGAGTGCTTCATCCATATGTGGATGAATGTGATCAAGAAACATAGAGGAGAAGATTTTGGGCGATTGTGTCTAGCAGCAAGATCTTACTCTAAACAGACACATGCTTATCACATTGCCAAGGTTATTGCATAAGATCCTGACTTGGAGCACTAGCTGGAAGCATACCATTCTCTTTTTTGGTATAGGTCAGGATTTAATACGGCCATCAAGTGTGATCATATCAACAATAATATGGCAGAAAGTTTTAACAACAAGGTGAAAGATTTGAAAGACTTGCATGTGCATGACATGGATGACCAAATCAGGATCATAATCATGCGGTTGTGGGAATTGAGAAGAAGATTAGGTGATGTTATGCATAGGGATAAGCTTCCAGTAGTGGTACAGCAGGTGGTTAACAGGAGTAGAAATCTTACACATTTGGCAGTTGAGAAATCTTCATTGTGGGGCGCTGAAGTGAGATACCAAGACTAGAAGAAGGCATGTGGTTGACACTGAACTACATGAATGCACTTGCCTTGAGTGGAAACACACTGGAAAAGCATGTGAGTATGCCATACTCTTCTTGGCTTCCAAACCGAGGTAAACATGCACCCTTATCTACATGAATATTAATCGGTAGCAAGATTCAAGGCTCTGTATGCAACTCCAATGCCACCACTTACAGATCAGTCGCAATCGCCTGAAGTGAATTTTGAATTTTCTATGTGTCCCCCCTTGCCAAAAGAAAGGTTGGCAGGCCTAAAATGACCAGATTCAAGGCCTAGTTTGAGAAAGGTAGCAATAGTAAGAGGGGGGAAAAGATGATAAACAAAACAACCTCAGAAAGGTAACAAAAATAGATGCAAGTTGTGTCAGGTATTTGGTCACCGAGTTGGATCTCCTAAATGCCGTTATACTCCAGAAAAACCAAAGTAAGTTCAAGTTTTTGATCATTTATTTAAATTCTACTGCAATTGCTAGTCTGTTTTTCTATTCTGTTTTATTTTTTCAGAAGAAAGCGTGGAGTGAGCCCTTTGAACCCCTTATTTTTGAAAATTTCTAGGTAACAAAAAAGGCTAGACTAAATGGCCGAAGAAAGAGAAGTGTGCCATCTGATTCAGTTTTGGATGTTGTGGTGCAAACTGATTCAGATTTGGATGTTGTGGTGCAAACTGATTCAGTCTTGGATGTTGTGGTGCAAACTGATTCAGTCTTGGATGTTGTGGTGCAAACTGATTCAGTTCTTGATGTTGTGGTGCCATCTGATTCAGTTTTGGATGCTGCGGTGCAAACTGAAGCTGTTCTGGAACTGAATCTGTCGTCTGTTGAGGTGTCAACTGAAAACAAACAAGAAAACCAAGTGCATGAGGGTTTTCTGTGGTGTGTCGGCACAATCAAGTGGTAAGAAGCACAGAAAATCGAGTGCAAAGAAAAAACTTGTGTGACTGATTGCTATTTGTAGTTTGAGGCGTGAAACTTGCGTGATATTTGAAATGATGTGATGCAAACATGAATGATTGCTTTAACTTGTGTCTTTTTAATTCAAATTTGAATTCGAAACAACTTTGAACTTCTCCAAATATTTGAAATATTTTTATCGGCTTTTGGCTTAATCATGACCCCCAAGTCATTTCTGAATTGTTATGCTCGTCTTGGGAACAATCCTAGCCCTTTTGGTAGGGTAAACATCTCGAATAAGCAATCGATTCTCCAAAATGAGCTAAAGAAGAGCCCCAAAGGCCCAAACAGCCCCATTTCTAATCCGAGCATTTTTCAACCTTCTCCAAATGACCTCAAACTCTAGGGTTAACATATAATGCAATAACATAGTGTACTTGACCAATATGGAGTCATTTCATAAAACTATAAAACTACAAAACAACTCTAGGGCTTAACTTCATACGATAGAGTTGAATATCACATTAGATACATGATTTTTTTCGTTTGCATGTATTTATATCTTGTTTATCAACTTTAATCATTAGCATATGACATAAGAAGACTTTGTGTGCAGTTTTCCATTTTTTGATGTTTTTTGAATTTGTTATGCATATTTGAATTTTGGTCAAACCTTATATTTGACCAACATTTAAACAAGTTTAAAACATGATAATGAAAAACTAAGCCCAAAGCCTTCTTAGCTACTCCAAAATGAAGCTTTGGGGAGGTTTTTGAAATTTCCATGTTCGAAACCGAGAACATTTAAACAAGTTTAAAACATGATAATGAAAAACTAAGCCCAAAGCCTTCTTAGCTACTCCAAAATGAAGCTTTGGGGAGCTTTTTGAAATTTCCATGTTCGAAACCGAGAACCACTTCTCTTCACCCTTGACTTCATACGACATAGTTGAGATATCACATTAGATACATGATTTTTTTTGTTTCAATGTATTTATATCTTCTTTATCAACTGTAATCATTAGAATATGACATAAGAAGACTATGTGTGCATGTTTTTCATTTTTCTGATGTTTTTGAATTTGTTATGCATATTTGAATTTTGGTAAAACCCTATGTTTGACCAATATTTAAACAAGTTTAAAACATGATGATGAAAAACTAAGCCCGGATCCTTCTTAGTCACTCCAAAATAAAGCTTTGGGAGGTTTTTAAAATTTTCATGTTTGAAACCAAGAACCACTTCTCTTCACCATTGACTTCATACGACATAGTTGAGATATCACATTAGATACATGATTTTTTTTGTTTGAATGTTCTTATATCTTCTTTATCAACTATAATCATTAGCATATGACATAGTAAGACTTTATGTGCAGGTTTTTCATTTTTTCTCATGTTTTTTGAATTTGTTATGCATATTTACATTTTAGTCAAACCCTATGTTTGACCAATATTTAAACAAGTTTAAAACATTATAATGAAAAACTAAGCCCATATCCTTCTTAGTAACTCCAAAATGAAGCTTTGGGAGTTTTTCATTTTTCTGATCTTTTTTGAATTTGTTATTCATATTTGAACTTCGGTCAAAGCCTAGGTGATCTGGGTGATCCATGGTCGTGCGATCTAGTCTTGCTTAACTGCGGTCGTGCAATCTGGGTGAGGTCACACATGATCCGTGGGGTAGCCGTTTCTGCTATCTGATTGGCGATGAAGAGGTCCACTCGGACCGTCGAGCCGTGGTACACACATGCATGCGCTCGGCAGAGTGAGCCCCGCTTTCATGCATGCACGCGTGCAGCGACGGGTCATCTTTCACGACAGTGCATGCAGATGAAGCCCACAGGCAAAATTGACAAAAATGACCCCTGGGGCGAAAGAACTCACGGAGTGACCCCTCGGGGGAAATATTTCACCGGCCTGACCCTTTTGTGTGGCGCCCGACACCTAGGCGCCACACTACACTGTGTGATGCCTAGCTGTTCGACACCACACCCCCCCGACCACGTGGCAGGGAGGGGCCCACCCCCCAGGCCGTGTGACGCCTAAGCCTCAGGCGTCACACATTGTAATGTGTGGCGCCTAACGCTTAGGCGCCACACATGGACTTAACTGGCCACGGGCCAGCCCCCCTCCCCACCCCCTCCCCATTCCCCTGCCCTAGCCCCTCTCCCAACCACTGCCCCCTCCCTCAAATCCTTCTCTAAATCACCAAATCTGAAGGTTTGGACCGGGCATTTGTTGTGCAATCACTCTCCTAAGGTAATCCCCACCTCTCCCCTCATTCTCATCCAAAGGAAAATCTTTTGTGTTCTTTTTTTTGCAAATTTGAGGAAACCCTAGTTTTTCATGAAATGTGGGATGTATATGATATTGTTTTATTTGTTTGTATGTTAGGATAAGGGGTATGATGGGGTTAGGATTAGGGTTGTTTGGATGTGTGCAGTATGGTTGTTTTAGGGTTAGGCTAGGGTTAGGCTATGGTTAGGCTAGGGTTAGGGATGTTTGGTTGTGTTAGGGTTATGATGGGGTTAGGGTTATTTGGAAGTTAGGCTAGGGTTATTGTAGTTGTATGATTGCTCATAAAAAAGGTTGTATGTTTTGTTGTTTAGGTATGGGAAGAACATGTGTTTATGTTCATCACGTGGACAAGGATGCCTTTTTAAAAGGCAATATTGATCCGGACCCGGATGAGCTTGACATGGTGTTCGATTTGTGTCCTAGCTATGGTGAATTGTTGGAACAAGTCCGAAAGGATTTGAATTGGATGGACCCTAGTGATGTAGTTGAGTTTGATGGTAGGAATAATGTGGGATTCAGAATGCACATTCGTTGGAAGACCATGCGTGTCAACTCCGAGCAACGTTGGCTTGCATACAAGGATACGGTGGCCGAATCACTAGACAAGGCTCTAGAGTTATTTGCCATAAAAACAAATGTTCCTAACTTGTTGGATTTTAATCGGGTTGCCTCTTCGGTTGTTGAAGCTATTCCTGCAACCATCAACGAAGAGGCCAACATTGAACCTCTTTCTTGTGTCTATGAGGCTAACGAAGAGGTCAACATTGAACATGAACCATTGGTAGAGGCTAATGATGAGCACGATGATGATGAGAATGATGGTAATGTTCTTCATGACAACAATCTTGGTGATTTGGACAAATATAATTTGCAAGAGACAATGGACCATTCCATTCCGTACTCACGTGTCTATGCCTCTGAGTCTGACAATGAGGGTCCCGATGAAGAAGTTGATGAAGAAGGGTTCACGGCAAAGGAGGCTGAAGCTTTCACGAATGTATTAAAGCGTGATCACCGGACACCATTGTTCGAGGATCTTAGCCTTGCGGATGAATCCGTGGTTGACGGAGGCGAAGGCATATTGTTTGTAGTTAGGCCACCTTCTCATCGGGACACACATGGGAAGAATATTATTTTGCCGGGGTCAAAGTTCGAAACATTCTTTGAACTGAAGATGTGGTTGGATGAATATTCTGTTACGCATTATAGGCCACACAAAGTTGTTCATTCAAACATGAAGCTGCGTTACACGGTTGCATGTGAGGATAGAGGTTGTCCTTGGATTGTCCATGCAAGACCATGGAAAGGAGGGCCAGGATGGAACATTGTCAGTTGTATGCCTCACATGTGTCGAGGCAAGAGGGTTGATGGTGCCCTATCGTCGCAAAGCCATAGACAACTAACCTCTGAGTTCATCGCTTATAGGATTTCCAACTCCATCTCCTCTCTTCCTACAATGAGCATAAAAAGCGTACAAGACCTTGTGAAAGCCCTCTTTCACTACGAGGTGAAATATGGTAAGGCATGGAAAGCAAAGCAAGCCGCATTCAAGATGTTGTATGGTGATTGGGAGGAAGCATACAACCGCATACCTAGGTTGTTGGGAGCTATTGCCCACACTAACCCGGGCATGGTTCATGTGGTCGAGCCGTATGGGGAGAAAACAAGGATTCTGAATGGAAATAGGGTTCGCGTATTTGGCCGTGCATTTTGGGCATTTGAGCAATGTGTGAGGGCTTTCCAGCACTGTCGTCCTGTCATCTCCATCGATGGCACGTTTTTGGCCGGACAATTCAAGGGCACTTTGTTGGTTGCAATAGCAAGTGATGCCAATAACCGGTTGATGCCTTTGGCTTTTGCTTTGGTTGAGGCAGAGAACAATGTTAACTCGGAATGGTTCTTGCATATTTTGAGAACCAAAGTATTACCGTTTGAGAGGGAAATATGTGTCATATCGGATCGCCATCAAGGCATACTTAACGCGGTTGACATTGTCATTCCCGGCCATGCTCCTTTGCATCATCGATGGTGCATGAGGCATTTCTGTGCAAACTTCTACCGGGCATGTGGTACCAAGGAGTTGGCGGATGATCTTCAAGATTGTTGTCAAGCATTTTCGGACAAACGGTTTGCAAGATTGTACAATGCTTTGCTTGTAAACAAAAAACTTGATGCAGGTGGGCTTGAGTTTCTTAACAGGCACATTGAACTTCGGGCCAAGTGGGCACGAGCTTATGACGAAGATGGCCGAAGATATAGTCAAATGACAAGTAACATGGCAGAATGCTTCAACCGGGTGTTGAAGGGTGTCCGTGCGTTGCCGGTGACGGCAATAGTTCAATACACATTCGACAAGTTGAGAGCATACTTTCTAAAGTACTCGCAAGAAACAGATGATCAAATTGCGGGAGAGAACAAGAAAAAGTATAAGTACCAGTTTCCACCAAAGGTTGACAAATGGATGGTATTTGAATCACGGAAGGCTGACTCCCAAACGGCTACCCTGTACAACAACGAGGATTGGACATACGAAGTGAATGAGCCCGGAGGAACGACAAGCGATGGCCAGCAACAAGGAAACAGGGCGTTCAAGGTATCTTTATCCTTGTGTGATTTCTCTTGTGGGAGGCCAAGGTTGCTTCATCTCGCATGCTCGCATTTGTACACGGCAGCTCGCAGTAGGAATGTGGACGTCAACCATCCACTAACCGTGAGGGAGTCCGAGTTCTCAATCATGACCACGAAGCATACATGGGCTCCTAGATTTGAACCATATTTTGACCAATCACAATGGCTGGAGTATCATGGAGTACAACTATGGCCCGACCCAGAGTAGAAGGTTGTGAAACTGGGAAGACGAAAGACAAAGCGTTTTAGAGGAGACATGGATGGATGGGGCCATGGTGGTGGCAGAGGAATGGGGAACAACCAATTCCAAGAGCCTACTAAGAGATCACATTGTGGAGATTGCGGTGTAACAGGGCACAACACAAGAAGGTGTACGACGCGAAAGAAGAAGTCCAAAAACAATGATTCCAGGTCAAGCCAACCAAGTCCTAGCCAACCAAGTTCAAGCCAACAAGGGACGGGTCAAGGAAGCACGAGCCAACAAGGGACGGGTCAAGGAAGCACAACCCAACAAGGGACGGGTCAAGGAAGCACGAGCCAACAAGGGACGGGTCAAGCAAGCACGACCCAACAAGTTCCTACTCAACATGTTCCTAGCCGACTTGGGCTTACTAGAGGACGTGGTGCTAGAGGAAGTGGTGGTGGTAGAGGCAAGGGTGCTGCTAGAGGCAGGGGTGGGATAGGTGGTGGTGCTACTAGAGGCAGTGGTGGGATAGGTGGTGGACTTACTAGGATTGGTATGCGTGGATACCTACGAGGACCATTTCCGTATGTCACATATTTCACTTATCTTTATCATGTTGTTTTTCATGCTCCTTTGTGTGTTATTTTACTAACTATGAGCTTTGATGCCTGTTTTGTAGGTATGGCCGCTTCTCAACCCAACAAGGCAAAAGCGGAGTGAGGGGAGGAGAAGGATGCAGCCAGTGAGGAGCAGCTGTTGATGGAGAGGGCTGCAAACAAGTTGAGAGAGGAGGATGCAGTGGAAGCGCGAAAGAAGAAGGATGAGGAGCATAAGGCAAAGATGGATGAGGAGTGGCAAATGTTCCTTGAGCATAAGCGATATGAGGCTAGGATAAAGGAGAATGACAGGAAGACGCTAGAGAAACGTAAAAAAGAATATGAAGCTAACTTTAAGAAGATGTGGGCAGAGCCCGCAGCAAAGAGAGAGCGGGAGCATCAACGCTTCACGGAGAGGGTTAAGGAAGAGGCTTCAAAAATGCGCAAAAGGGAAGAGGAAGAGGAAGAATAGAGGAAGAAGAAGAAGGGTAAGGGGCCTTGCTCGACCCAATAGAGCCGGATGCTTCTATTCTATGTGTTGTTGAACCCTATGTGTTGTTGAACCTTGTTCGGTTCCACGCTTTCTTACTATGAAACTCCACTATGTATGTTTCAAGAACCGTATGTATGTTTGAACTCCACCCTCTTTGTGTTGTATGTTTTAACGTATGTATTTGAACTCCTCCACCACTACTATGTGTTGTATATTTGTGCATATTTGTGATGTATATTTGAACTCCTCCACCACTATGTGCTGCAGTTTTCAGCATGACAGAATGTGTGGCGCCTAAGCCTTGGGCGTTGCACATGTGTGGCGCCTAAGCCTAAGGCGCCACACATGTGAAATAGAGTAACAGAAAGTGTGCATTTTGGATGCCAGTAGTTTTTCAATTGTGTGGCACCTAAGGCTTAGGCGCCACACAATTCAAAACCTACTGGCATCGAAAATGCACACTTTCTGTTACTCTATTTCACATGTGTGGCGCCTAAGCCTAAGGCTCCACACATCACATGTGTGGCGCCTAAAGCTTAGGCGCCACACATGTGAAACAGAGTAACTTGGCTACTCTTTTGATGAGTAGTGCTCATCCTAAGTCTTAGTTTCACTATGTTCCCATTTTGTTCTCATTTTGGTCTTAGTTTCACTATTTTGGTCTTAGTTTCACTTTGTTCTCATTTTTGTCTTAGTTTCACTTTGTTCTCTGTTTCATCAAGACTATGTTTCTCATTTCATAAAGACTCTGTTGATCATTATCCTTGCTGAAATTAAGATACAACTTGCTCATACAACTTCGTGAAATCTACTGAGTCCAACGTGGATGTTTTCCTTTTCCATCACTGGCTTCTTCTGTTGCCTTGGCCGCACCAGCTCTTTCTCTCTTTCTCTCCCTCTCAGCTTCACGGGCTTGTTCCCGCTATCTGTAAACCTCCTCCAGCCGTAGTTTCTCTTCTTGGTTTTTCCTTATCATCTCATCAAGAAAAGCCCTCTGCTCCACATAGTACTCTTCCCACTCTTTCTTCTGCGCTGCTTTCTCCTCTGCTTCAGCCTTCTCGCGGCGCTCTTCCAAGTCCTAGCTAGCCCATGCACGGCAACCTCTTTCACGAATCTCGGTCACCGCCCAGTCCGGCATTGCCGTGTCAATCCAACGATAGTACATGTAGAGAGGAGGAGGAGACTACGAGGAGGATCAGATTCAAGTAAACAAAAATATCAAGTAAACAATAATCTGGATGACTTGAGCATACCGGAGGCCTGATGTACGCAGAAATACATTCGGGTGGATCAGATTCATAATTGGCGCACATGAAAAACTTCATGCCCAACCAATTTGAAAAATCCTCCACATCCTTCACCTTGCAGAGATCACCGCACTAACATCGAACTGCTTCCACACCCCGGGGTAAACTCGCACTCTTCATTTTCTTAGGCCTGATGCTTTGATCCGAGCAAGGCAAACTCATATTGACTAAAGCGGTGGTAGTGTTATCAAGTGAGGGTGGATGACGGAGGAAGGCAGTCCAATGCCTCCTTTTATAGACCGGAGGAGGGAAAGGTGGCGGGAACGGAGGAGGGAAAGGTGGCGGGAAAGGAAACGTGGAAATTTAGGCGGGAACAGAGGAGGGAAAGGTGGCGGGAAAGAAGACGTGGAAATTTAGGTGGGAACGGAGGAGGGAAAGGTGGCGGGAAAGGAAACCTGGAAATTTTGGCAGGAACGGAGGAGGGAAAGGTGGCGGGAAAGAAGACGTGGAAATTTTGGTGGGAACGGAGGAGGGAAAGGTGGCGGGAAATAGTGTGCTTTGAGATTCCAGCAGGTTTTCACATGTGTGGCGCCTAAGCCTTGGGCGTTGCACATGTGTGGCGCCTAAGGCTTAGGCGTTGCACATGTGTGGCGCCTAAGCCTTGGGCGCCACACATGTGAAAACCTGCTGGAAGCTTAATTTTGACAGCAATACAACATTTTTGACAACAACTTAATAGTTCACAACAAGTGCAACAGCATCATCATATGTGTAGACAACATTTCTGACAGCATCAAGTGCAACAAGTGAAATCATCATATATGTGAAATCCAAGGAAGCATCATCACATCAAGTGCAACAATTATTGACATCATCATCATAGACAACAACTAAATGGTTCACAACAAGTGCAACAACAACTAAATGGTTCACAACAAAAGTAAATAGTTCACAACACAAGTGCAACACCAACTCCAAATCACTTCGGTTCACATCTTGGGGCCTCGTCCCCTCTTAGATACTAGCTTCTTCCTTCTCGCAACGACAAATTGCTCCGGGTCATCCGACTCATCGTCATCGTCATCCTCATCCTCATCGTCCATGCTTCTCATCCTTGACAAACGAGAGCCCCCGGCCACCGGATTCTTTCCTTTCGCATAATCATCCGGCGAGTACCGCCTAAATTCCTTCCTGGGCTTCAACATGTAAGCGGAGCATTGGAAAGCCTTCAACATCATCTCGTCCGCAGCCTAATACATATGAAGGTTGAAAGTTCAAAGTTGAAGGTTCAAAGTTGAAGGTTGAAAGTGCAAATTGTATGGCTATGCCATACCTCAGGAGTGTCAACATCATCCTCTACAGTATTTCTTTGGGTATTAGCTGCCGAGGTAATGTCACCATCGTCCATACGAGCGCCCGAAGAAGCTAAATCGTCAAGAGTATTTCTTTCGGATGAACCGGATCTCGAAGGTGAAACATATTCAGGGTCACGGCAACCTAAAATGTTGGATAGGCGCCGTAACTTCTGGCCCTGTTTCTGTTAGATTCAAATATAAATGACATATATTAGGTAACCTATAATGTTGCATTCGTGGGCAAAATAATAATAATGACACAACACCTTTATGAATAGACGAAGTGCAGATTCTCCCTTTTTCCTCCAGCTGTGTTATCTAGAATATCTTCGGACTCATCAGCTTGTTTCTTGACCTCTTTGCGCTATGATCACAAGACAATGACAAAAAATAAGTGCAAGTGAATAGGTGCACTAGAATTCATAATTTACATAGGGGAGCACACTTACCACAAAGTTCAGGACAGGGGCGAAGGAAGTTTGGTACCCTTCGCGAATCAACTTGTTGTAACGGCCTTGGGCAAGTGCATCGTACTCGGTGGGTTCTTCCAATATGTCCTCCTCGTAAGCCGGCGGAAAAATCTCGACACGAGTACTCGCCTGAAACCATCTTAAGTAGTTGCTGAACGCAAGAGGACAATGCTGGCGGTACTGGGTTCGTCATATGCTCGAAGCTGCCTGCACACTTTGCTCGAACATAACGACATAGCTCTTATGATGCTTCTGCCAATCCTTGATTTTTCGCTGCCTCCTCCTATCCAACCTGCTTTTAACAAAACACATCAGTAGCTCGCTCAACACTAAGAACAAAACTAATCACTACTTATTTTTTGTTACTTGTGAAGCTGTGTGTCCGTGTCCACCCACTCCGGCAGGTGTTGCTGAAAGTACCCAAATTGGCGCATCACACGATGCGGGAGATGAAACTCAACCGCCCAATTGCATATTAGGGGACAACGCATTAGCCAAAGATGTCTTTCCTGCATGCATAGTGGATTCAGGTCGAACGTGTGTGCATCACCAAAGTTTGGCCCGACACCATATGGCTCCCATTCAACCTACAACACAAGATGAAAAGCACAATTCATTTTACTCACAACATAGAAGCTGGAAGTCAACTCTGAAACAATCTTACCTGCTCGGGGGTAAGCAAATCCATCTCGTTGGTGTATTGCTTGTACAATAGGTTCACTTCGCTTGCCACCTCCGATACCAAGTCCCACTTGTAAGCCCATGTAGGTTGCCGTACAGGGTTGCCGTGGTCATCCCAGGTATTCCACTGTGAGCTTTTAGGGCGTCCAACAGGTAGGCGTTCCCAGCTCCATACTGAAAGTAGGAGCATACAACCACCAACTCCACCGTCCTTTGTCGTCCTGCGACAAGCATCGTCCAACTACAAGTAACAACAAACATGCATCAGTTTAGCAGAAAAAGATAACAGAGAGTACTTAATACTAACAATTTATTACCTGCCGATACAAGTAAGCCAGTGCGGCCGAGCCCCAGCTGAACTTGTTGTCGAAAACAGTCAACGCCTTCAACCACATACATGGAGCATTCTTTCCTGTGCTGTCAGCAAAGATAGTCCTAGAGATGACGTACCACATGTAGACGCGAGCATACCTCTGGATCACCTCGTCATCTGCGTCCTCAGGACAATGAGCAAAGTTGGCGGCAATCCAAGTGAAAGGAGCGCCGGCCGGGACTCTATCTTTCTTCCCTCCATCTTCTACCTTCGGCTCCTGCGGCGACATACCAATAAGAGCCTCCATTTGTTGCCGCCATCCCTCGGAATCAGTGCTCATACATAGAGGCTTCCCCTCGATCGGAAGAGCGGTGATCATGGAAACATCTTGAAGAGTAACTGTCATCTCTCTGGTCCGGAGGTGAAAACTATGTGTCTCCAGCCTCCAATGATCAATAAGTGCTGTGACTGCCGCAGCGTTTAGATTGGGAGTTGACCGACTCACAAGCTGCACGAATGGAAGGAGTCCGGTCATCTCGATGTACGAGGTGTACCGCTCATCGTACTGCATTACAGAGGATGCCCCATGAGACCGGATCTTCAAGGGCGTAAGCTCCTGCAAACATATAGGAGAAGAAGATATCAAGTGCTTATTACATTTTCAAAAAATTACTCATCTACTAATCATTTTCTACTTACCATCTTCTTCTCCGACATGAAATAGGCCCGGTGTTCAATGTCATAAACATTATACATAGGCCACACCATCCTATAAATCACAAAAAATTACTCATATACTAACTAATATTCAAATAAGACTCATATTCAAAAAATTACACCATCCTACAATCCTAAGAACTCAAATCATAACTACTCAAATCCTAAGAACTCAAATTACTCATCTACTCATATACTAACTCATATTCACCATATCCTAACTACTCAAATCCTAAGAACTCATATGAACTACTACTACTCATATACTCATATACTAACTACAAATATGAACTACTACTACTAATATACTCATATACTAACTACTAATACTAACTACTACTACTAACTACTAATACTAACTACAAATATGAACTACTACTACTACTAATATACTCATATACTAACTCATATCCTAACTCATATCCTAACTAGTCAAATCCTAAGAACCTACTCAAATCAATCTACTCAACCAAAACCTAATACACTTGGATAGAAGGATGGGAAAGGGAAGGGATGGGGGAGGAGATTACCTTGGGGGATCAATCCAAGGAAGAAATCACAAGATCTGAAGGAGATGGGGGAGGGGATTAGGGAGGGGGTGAGAGCCAGCCGCTGCCGCAGTTGCAATTTCTGTTTGAATGAGGGAGGGGGTGGGGAGGGGGGCTGGCCCGTGGCCAGTTAAGTCCATGTGTGGCGCCTAAGCGTTAGGCGCCACACATTACAATGTGTGACGCCTGAGGCTTAGGCGTCACACGGCCTGGGGGGTGGGCCCCTCCCTGCCACGTGGTCGGGGGGTGTGGCGCCGAACTGCTAGGCGTCACACAGTGTAGTGTGGCGCCTAGGTGTCGGGCGCCACACAAAAGGGTCAGGCCAGTGAAATATTTCCCCCGAGGGGTCACTCCGTGAGTTCTTTCGCCCCAGCGGTCATTTTTGTCAATTTTGCCAAGCCCACGCCACTTCCAACGCATATGCACGTAGTATCAGGGCTATTGTTTCGACTTTTGGGGCTCACACGGGAGGCGGGCTACAGTGTGCGCGCAGAACGGAAACGAGCGTGCAGGTGCGCTTGCCGTTATTTTATCACTTCGCCTCCCAACCATCGCATTAAACAAGATCAGCCGATGCCCATAAAAGAGCACCCAATCCTTCTCCAACTCTCACACCGCATCCCATCTTTCTTCTCCAAAGCACTAGCCTCTCTACTGTCGTAGCCCTCCAGCCACCATGCAGTTCACTGGTCCGACATTCTGTCGTCCTTCCATCGCTCAGGAGCTGCGGTACCCACCGGACAGGGTTGTGGAGAACACCCTGAGGTGTTGGGCCATCTCTAGGTTGAGGGGGGTCGTCGATTTCGCGTGGTTCGTCCTTAGGTCCTGCTTCACGCACCGCATAGATCATCATTGCGTTAGAGACGTATCACGGTGGGTACTAGGGCGGCGGCCCGAGGTGGTACATCACGTGGTGGCTGCTCGTCGGCGCGACGGCTGGTGGAGCGCGGCTGACCATAGGGCGTGATACGTCTCCAAACATATCGATAATTTATAAAGTATTCACACCATATTTACTCATGTTACAATATTTTTGTATGGTTTGGACGTATTTTATATGATTTTATTGGAACTAACTTGAACTATTGTTGTTTTCAGCAAAATTACCATGATGTTAATTTTGACGATTTTTTTTAAAGGAAATAGGTCCGGGAAGCTTCGGGGGAGTACCAAGACCCACAAGGGTCCCACAAGGCAAGAGGGCATGCCCAAGGGGGTGGTTGCACCATGATGCCTTCCCCCCCCCCCCCCCCCGGCACCTCTACGGATGATTCCAATGTTGGAAAATCCTATATATTAAAAAAACATAAATTAACCTAGAACTCCTGCTCTACTGGCTCAAGCATGTGTTCCAAAGAGACCTCGCCCGGAGCCCTATTTCGGCACCCTCTCGAAGGAGGGAATCATCACTGGGGACCATATTCATCATGTCGGTGGTCTCCATGACAAGGATGGAGTAGTTCACCCTTGGGGCTGAGGGTATGTATCACTATCTATGTTTTTGATCTCTCTCTCTCTCTCTCTCATGTTATTGAGATGGCACGATCTTAATGTATCACGGACTTTGTCAATATAGTTGGATCATATGGCGTTCTTCCCTTTCTATCTTGGTATGATGAATTGAGTCTTTCCCTTTGAGATTTTGTTATATTGTATTAGATTTGAGAACACTTGATATATGTCTTGCATGTGGATACCCGTGGAGACAATGGGGTATTCTATTGATTCACTTGATATATGTTTTGGTGATCAACTTACGGATTCCTGTGGTGACAATGGGGTGATTTATGCATATGGATTGATACACATTCTTGTCGTACTTTATCCGATAGAAGTCTTGGGGTACTCTTTGAAGTTCTTTGTGTCGGATTGAATAGGATGGATCTAAAGTTGTTTGATGCATATCCTATAATTGACTCACTGATACTTGTGATGACATTGGAGTATCTTGGTGACATTAGTGTTGATTGATGCGTATCATATGGTGTTATTTTAGTAAAAACTCTAGAGTTGTTTGTGACACATATAGAAATATCTTAATGGGTTGATCGAAAAGGATAAATTTAAGGTGGTTTTGCTAATCTACAACAATTTTATCTTATGTTCTCCACTGGATAGGAACTTTGGAGTGATTCTTATCGCACGTTGAGGGATGGTTGTATGATTCAATTATGCTACCATTGTTGAGACATTGCACTAGTGAAAGTATGAACCCTAGGCCTTGTTTTCAAGCATTGCAATATTGTTTGTGTTCACTTTTACTACTTGTTGCCTTGCTGTTTTTATATTTCCAGATTGCAAAAACCTATATCTACTATCCATACTATTCTTCCATCATCATCTCTTTACTACTTGTGGCGACAGCTCGGCGCGTGGCACGCTCTCGGCGAGCGGCTGCGGCGTCCATGTCGAGGTTGATATCAAGGTCGAAGGCGCGAAGACGGCATGTCCCCCTACATGGTGCGCCAAATGTTGGAGTGTGGGATGTGCATCCGAGAAACTCCCTCAAGATCTAGGGTTCAAACACTGGGGGGCTTTGCTTGGCAACCCATGACCCGAGGACAACTACAGCGAGGCCATGACAAGCTCACTCAATCTCACCGGGCACGAAGGGGACACGCGAGCTACCCAAGTTCGGGCCACAGTGTGGTGTAATAACCTACTCCTGCCAGTGTCGGATTTCTTTTTAATGGAGAGTTGTGCTCGGGGTACACGATATCAGGGAGAGAATGGCTCGGTACCCTTAAAAGGAAGTGGCTTGTCCCCTCCTGTGGTGCCTCGGTCCTTTTCCCTGAAAACATGACCGGTAAAGGGTGGCCAAAGGACGACAATTCAAAGGGGGACAGGCGCTCAGGCTTATCCTGACTAAACGCGGTCTTCGCGTGATAAAGTGGTCTTCGTGAGCGTCTGTGGGATCAGTGATGTCCTCCGTCATGCCGCGGTGATCCGTTCTGATCCTCTTTAACCGAAATGGCAAGCTTTGGAATCCTGCCTTTGGGGAGGCAGTGGGCGCTGCACTTTAATCACCAAAGAGGAAATCCTCCCTGCCAGCGTCGGTTGCCACGACCTTCCTTGTCTGCGCGGGTGTGTCACCCACGTGATGGGTGCGTAGCCCCATGGCTTGTATCGTACATCAGGCCTCGCGGAGTAGCATCGCGAGGTAATCTGTCACTTGGTGGCCCGGGCTAGGCCTAGCCTGGCGATGAGGGGCCTCGCGAGGCAGCTTCTTCCGGAGCGGCCGTGGCCAAGCCATCTTTCCGCGGTCCAACCCAAATGTCACCTCCTGGGTCGATGGTAGACGGGTCATGGTACCCTGGTTTTCACTAGGGCAACAAATATCATGCTGACTTTCACAACCATAAGAGTCATAAATCTAAGAGCCCAACTCTCAGTAAACCCTATAGGCATTACATTGAGACTAGAGGGTGCACCGACATGACGAATATGAGAACATAGTACCCAACTATGAAGGGAAGCTATTGTCGAACAAAGAAACTCCACAAAACACTAGCCTCGTTATCCACACGGATAATGCAAATCTATGCACGTGAACCATTGACATTGCCACATATAACACCATCGACATGGGAGGACTTCAGAGTTATTCACCAGACAGACACCATCGACACCATCGATGATGCACCATCAGAAATGAGTATAGAGTAGAATGCATCCACGGCCATTGAACTTGTGTCGAAAGGTCACTTTGGTCATTATACTTAAGAATATGGTCAATACGTTCACTATATACGACTTGAGGTGATTATACGGTCACTGTCTTATCATACAGCTTCATATTTTACTAGGTTGACTAGTCAAACATCACATCACCCTCTCTACCTTACCATGGTCCCACCTGTCAGTGAATAAAAGAAAATAAATTCTATATGGCAGATCTGAGAGGTGCGGGAGGAGCCGCGCTGGCGGCAGCGCCATGGGGTCGAACTCCCACTTGCCGAACATCACCGCCATGTCCCTGTAGTACGACTCCTTGATCCCGTGCTGCGTCGCCATCTCCCTCTTCTTCTGGAGGGTGCCATCGGCGCTGACGGTGTGGCGAGACGACACGTAGAGCTGTCCGGCGGCTGCACGGCCCCGAAAGCCGGCAGGCTGCACGACCCGGAGCAGCCACTCACCGAGCTGGCGGAAGAGGCAGAAGTGGCTATGGTTTTCGGGCTAGATCCCTCGGTCGTCTGGAGCGCGGACCATGCCCTTGTTCTTGTTCTGGCGCTAGAAGGGAGACATGCAGTGGTGATCACAAGGCAGCCAACTCCCGAAGTCGACGGACTCGTCCCCGCGAAGCCGGGGGGCTCGTGGGATGAGCACTTCCCCTCCTTCGCAGCGACCGCGGCGGCGGGCGGGTGGCTCTGCCTTATGTGCAGCTTCAGGGGCCGCATCATGGTGCGCTCGACCAACAAGTCCCTCTGCTACCTTGGTGGGGGACCCGGATCGTGACCATGGACCGTAACGCTTCCCTCGCCGACGTCCACGGTAGGCTCTCTCGCTCCCTCCTCGAGGGGCAGCCCTTCACGCTCAAGTACCACCTCCCCAAGAGGACCTCGACTCGCTCATCTCCGTCTTCACCAACAAGGACCTCGACAACCTCGTCGACGAGTACGACCGCACCGCCGCCGCCTCCTCGGGCGCCGGCAACGGGGCAGCTCCTCCCGGATACGACATATAGAGTTTATTTTCTTTTATCCACTGAAACGTGGGACCGTGGTAAGGTAGAGAGAGGGTGTTGTGATGTTTGACCAGTCAACCAAGCAAAATACGAAGTTGTACGGTATGGCAATGACCGTATAATCATCTCAAGTCATATATAGTGACCGTATTGGCCGTATTCTTAAATACAATGACCAAATTTGAACCCACAAACGCCCGCGGACGCGCCTGGTCAGTGACTGAGTGTGTCCCTTATTTGTTCGTCCGGAGAGCCACACTCTTCATTTTCTTCCTCGTATGTCCGGTCACTTGCACGTAAATAGTAGAGAGGAAGAGAGAGAAAGAAAAGAATGAATAATTAATGAAAAGAAAAAGTGGTCTGGGTGGGGTCGCGTCCTATGTGACGGACTGACCGGACGCGCCCGGGCGCGTCCGCGAGCCCTCATATCCTCCTCATATTTGAGATGGATATAAGGGTTTGCGGACATGGCGTACATGTAGGGACGATATGAAGGGTCTGATTGGGTCATTTTTTTCTCTCTCCTGTCTGATGAATGACCGGGCACGTCCACAAATGTATGAAGGATCATTTAAGGGGTCCAGCTGTAGATGATTTAACACACCATCAGGTCTGACTAAGGAGAGGGGGCACTGCCGCACATCCAAAATCGCCTCTCGCTATGGTTAGAAGATGACACAAAATCAATAAGAGTTGCATGTGACACGACTTGAAAAAAATTAAACTTGGAAGCTAAAAAACATATTCGTGACAGAAATTCGTCTCTTTTAAGTAGCCCACAGATGGAAGATCTATTACTGAATTTTATAGTTACATGGTTCACATCTTCATGTGCATGTCTTTTTTTTTTCATATCCTCGTTTGTAATTTTATATTATAATGATTTTACATTTTACTACCCCCATTTAGAAATAATTGATCGGGGTTTGCCCTAAGTTAGACCTAGGGATGAGGAGGGAGTGAAATTTTTCCGCTTTTCCAGATGAAAAATAAAAACCGAGAAAAAAATGGAAACTGAAACGGAAAGAAAATGGAAATTTTTACGCGGAAGTGAAAACAAAATGAAAGTGATTTTCATGGAATAGACGTGGAAACAAAACTTTCCATTTTCGTGAACTGAAATTTATCTTTTTACTATAAACATATGGTTGCTTTAGAGCCCAACCATCAAACAACACACAACGAGACAATAGCATAACGGATTACTTGAGCCCCAACATTTACTACCACACACATACTCAACTAGTTCCTTTACGTAATTGTCTACTACTACCTCTTCGCAAAAAAAAAGTCAACTACTACCACAATACTACGCTACATAATCATATTATTTTGTAGTTGTGTTAACGATTCTTTAAAATTGTTTGTTTTCTTATGTGTTTCTCTATGATTCTTTTAAGTTTTAGTCAACGTCCACTTTTGTTTTTTGTCCGCTCTATATTCACTACGTGTATGTTTTTGGTAGTATTTATTTTAGTATTCATTTTCGGCGATTTTTTATTTGTTTTCACTTCTGCAAAAAAATTGAAAACAAATATACTGGCACTCAGTTTCGTACCATTCCACTTTGTTTTCATCCTTAGTCAAATCTTTTAAAATTTAACCGAGTCTATAGAAAAATATAGGAACGTCTAGAACGTCCAGCTAGTGTTGTGGGAATCTTTATGAAATATATTTTCATACTATGTGTATCTGATGTTGTAGATTTTAGCATATTTTTCTACAAATTTGATCAAAGTTACGCAAGCTTGACTTACAACAAATCTAGAACTTTAATCATTTTGAAACTGAAGAAGTAAAAAAAGAAACATGCTACGTGAAGCTCGGGGTGTAATTTGCACTTCCGATATTATATGATGACCCTCGGCCAGCGCTGACAGCACAGAGCTATCCACTTATCTTCAGCCTGAAGCTGTCAGCTGAGAACTTCAAGACGGGAACTAGATGAGTACTTTTCTGAGGAGCATATACAAGGAAATGAACCCGTGAGAAGTAGTACTAGGATAACTGGACGAGGGCACATGGGACATGGACAAAATGATCCGGGGCTAGTTCTTAGCCACCCACCTGTCACATGTAGACTCGATTAATCCAAAGACGGCCGTCTTCTCGATTGTGGTATATTTATCTAATGTTTGTGTGTTAATTCGTTTGATTAGACCTTTCATGACATTCATGTGCGTGTCATGAACCAATCAGTGATTGGATGCTTAGAAACACAATGGTTTTCATGATGTGTGTTTAGTAGAGGAAACATTTACTTGACTACCAAAGTTTTGGTGACTACCAAAGCTTTGGTGACGAATTTGTTAAACTCAAGATGTACACAGTCCCAATCAATTAAAAATGTTCATAAAAATAAGATGTGCATGCATTCATAAAGACAAGTATATATATATATATATATATATATGTGTGTGTGTGTGTGTGTGTGTGTGTGTGTGTGTGTGTGTGTGTGTGTGTGTGTAAGCGCGCCTATATCGTGTTCATAAAAATAATTGTAGGCGCGGTAGCATGGCGTGACGGAGCGTATCTCTCCTGGCGGGCCTAGCTATATTCCATATCCTTACGTAATGTCTCCTCAGCCTGGCATCTAGCTGAGGCTGATGCCGTCATCAAATAATTGCTTTCGGTGCAGTACGACGTCGACCGTAATAGAAGCACAGTATTAAGGCGTTCTCTGCAGTTCATTTCATTTGAGTGCAGTGCAATCGGAACGGCGGTCGAGAAGGTTTACGCCTCACCCCAGTAAGAAGACAAATGATACGACTGTGCTAGCTGCATGTGCCTAGTCATGAGTCACCAGCTCTGGATTGCTTAGGTAACGTGACGATGCGAGCGAGACGCATCGCGGTGTCGGTAAGAAGTGGTTAATTTGAGAAGATTATCATTTTCTTAGTGGGTGACGCTTTTCCGTTTCCTCTTGTGTTTCCTTTTTTACCGGAGACGTGGCAGTGCGTGTCAAGCATGCTGTTGCCGTGTGATGTCTCGTGCGCTAGTTGCTTGTTACGTGCATGATGCATGCATGCAGCATACCTTCTCCGTTTTTAAGTATAAGTCTTTTTAAAATTTTCATTAAAAAACTATATATAAATGTATATAAACATACATTACAGTAGACTAATTTATTTTGTTTCGTACGTAGTCTTTTAGAGAAATATCTAAAAAGATTTTTATTTAAAAACGGAGGGAGTAGAAGTTGCATGCAAACGCTGCTCCGAATAAAAACGCCATCTGTGTGACTGTGTGCAAGAAAACAATTAACTGTTGATCCAACTTACTACTCTAATTATCGCAACAAGCAAATATACCATCTCATCGTGCCATCATGCATCGAAACACCCATATTAAAGCACATGCAAGTATTCATATTCATCACTTATTTCAATTATCTCTACAGTACTACTCCCTCCGTTCCAAAATATAAGTCTTTGTAGAGATTTCACTAGTGGACTACATACGGATGTATATAGACATACTTTAGAGTATAGATTCAATCATTTTGCTCCGTATGTAGACCGTTAGTGAAATCGCTTAAAAGACTTATATTTAGGAACGGAGGGAGTACATGTAACTATGCCACCCCATCACTTATTTCAATTATCTCTACAGTACTACATGTAACTATGCCACCCCATCATGCCACCATTCATAAGACAATGCCCTCATTAAAATGCATTATGCATTCTACTCATTTTCAGTAAATATTCTACTACTATAGGATAATACTATATGCAACAAATTATATGTATTTTGGTTTTGATACACATATTTTTTGTGAATGCACACATTATTAGTTTAAAATAGTAATATTTCATACAACCAAATCTCATTGAAATAGTTGCAACCACTTCCCGTAGCAACGCACCATGTAGCAACACGCGGGATATCAACTAGTTAGAGAGTGATGCGTGCAAATATGCAAGCAATATACACAACAATTTAGGTTTTTTTTTAGTGGACTAGCAATATACACAACGATTTTAGTATTTGTTTCGAGTGGAGGCTGATTGACTGAAAGTTGATAAAAGTTCATAATTATTGCATTGGATGCCTTGATACCCATGTAGAACCAACCACACATATATGGGGTATGGCGAGCATCAATACTTGGTTGACGGCCAACCAATTGGCTTGCTAACTTTCTTTTTCTTTTTCTTTTCTTTTTTGAAATGAAGGAAAAATATTTGCTTGATAGAATAATTAAGGCAAAAGCTACTAACCTTCTGACATGCCAACATTTAGCGACTCCATGAATCGTCAATTCTTGAAAGAAAAAATTGAGAGACTGTAAAAGTAAGTTGGTCGCTAATTTTTTGGCTTGTGAAAATGTTGGCTAGCCAACTTTTTGTAACGCAACAAATCTGCTCTATGTCTTATCTGTGTTCTTCAGATTCATACTTGCACGTCCATAAATACTAAAAAATATCTTTGTTTATACACAAATTGTATTCTAAAGATGGAGTGGTCAAACTTTTCTGAGTCCCACTATGATGGCAATAAACTAGGTCATAAAAACCTATTATTGAATAGACAAATATCAAGATGCGAATAATTGAACTATAGATGTGGACTTTAAATAATCTTGATTGATGTAGCTTTCGAATCTATTCCGAATCTTTAATATCAATTTTGGTTATTTCGATCATTTTGTTCTTTCAGTAGTTATGACCGAATCAATAAAATCAAGCTGGTATGCATGGCCCTGGCCACTTTGGTGTAAACAAGACTTGCCACTTACCTTCCTAACACCTCCCTACATATTCTTATTCCGATGATCTGATCTTATGTATTTCCGTACGTATCAGTTCCTCCCAAAACAAACAAGTGAACCACATCGTTGTTCTGAGAAGAAGATGCATATCCTAAGTTCCTAACCACTCCGGTGTAAACAAGGCCTGCCAGGGATCTCCTACGCCAAACGTAGATGCTTCCGATCGCATGCACCCGCTCGACCCCGACGCTCTCGGCCATGTCTATCTCCTACTGTGTGATAAGGACTCCAGAGAAGGGACGAGCTGTCCCTTTTGGTTGATGCAAGCCTCCTGTTTATCTCCTTCTTCCTGGGTCCTCTTCCCAGGCCTTTTGTTTATACCGTTCTTCTTCGACGGAGATCACTATATATTAATATTACAGTACTATATTATCATCCTCGTCAATTCCATATATACTGGACGAGCTATACATACATCGATGGTATACCTCTAGGTCAGGTCGAGGGGCCGGTCTACATGGCAGGAAGTTAGGGTGCACGCAAAAAATTAGCTCTTGGCGCATGCAGCGAGACACAACCCGCTGCACCGCGTCCGGCCCCGTCGACGATGAAAACCAGAGCGCTCTACGCCTCTACATTTTCAAATTTTGCTTTCAGAAACAGAAGACCGCGATGCAGCAACTAGCCAGTAGTTAATTCGATCGTGATACAGCTAGGCCCGGTACGTACGTTGCCGTCACAACCGCGATGGCCGCTCGTTGGCGTTGCACCGCAGCTAGAGCTAGCATAGTCCACACGCTCGATCGATCGCTCGTCGCCATGCGGCGGTAGATTCAGCCGGACACCAGTCGCATTCCCTGTGGCTATCATCCGGCGTGCTCCTGCTGCTGCCGCTGCTGCACGACCCAGCGCACGTGGTGATCTGGTGCACCTAACTGGGAGGGAGCCGGTGAACGAATGGATAGACTCTCTTGAACTAGGGCAGGACATACACGTCCTCACTGATTCCGATCGGACTGATAGCTTTGGGGTCGACGGCCGGCCTCCATCAATCGCAATCGCATCTTGGCCGGTTTAGATTTAGTCACAGAATTAACAAACCCCGCGCGCGGCGCGTGCTACTTGTTGTCTCCAAAAACAGTACGTGGTAGAGTGTCACTAGACGACTAACCGGAAAAAGAAAACACAACAGCTCGAGTGAGTGTATCCGTGTAGTGTTGTAGGTGTTGTGATTCGGCTGGTCTCCATCCCCCAATTACATATCGACAGGTTTATGATATACCCTCTCTGTCTCGAAATAAATGATTTAATTTTATATTCGAGTTAATATAAAGTTAATTTTATCCTGGAGTACTAGCTTTAGTAGTAAAGTTAATATAAAGTCTTGAGTTATTTATTTTAAGACGGAAGGAGTTCTATAAATAAAAGACAGATGGAGTGTATGTATGTGTGTGGTGGTTGGCTGGTTGCACCCGGCCCAGATACATAAACTTGCAGATGAAAACAAATACAGTACATACAAAAGGTTGAATATGGTTCATCCAGGATAAAAGAAACTCTACCCGTAGGTTCATACTAGACCCAACTCGTTTGGTCAACACATGGCAGTGTTATTTCTGCAAATCTATGCATGGAGGATGGAGCCACTGCAGCGCCAGTTTAAGCCAACTTCAGCGCGCGATCACATTTCGACGTCTGTTTTGTCCGCATTCTGTCCGTTTAGGACGGACGATGGAATTATGTCCGGGCCATTTCTCGGATGCAGTGACCGTGCGTCCAACACGCGGACGCATCCTTGGTCGTATCCTATCCGCCTCATTCTCAGATACAAACATTCGAATATCCACGGCTCATAGTTCATGCAAGCGGTCTTAGATCACGTCGGCAACACAGCAAGCCTACACGTCCTCGTCGGCAACACAGCCAATGGCCCGCAACACAGCCGGCCTCCAAAAAAGAATAGTTTTTTCGCCGTCAACACAGCCAACGGCCCGCAACACAGCCGGCCTCCAAAAAGGAATAGGTTTTTCGTCGGCAACACAGCCAGCGGCCGGCTCACCATGCCAGCCTCCAAAAAAAGAACGGCCATGGCCGATCTGACGCCCTAGTTCAGGCCATCGGCTCGAACATCTCTTTCTGCCGGGCCTCGAACCAGCTCCTTGTCTTCCCGTTGATCTCGCTCAAGTCCACGCTCATGATCGCCAGCGCCACCTCCTTTGCTTTCCTTGCGGCATTGGTGGCCTCGATGTCGAGCTGCCTCTGGCTGGCCGCGGCATTGGCGGCCTCGATGTCGAGCTGCCTCTGCCTGGCCGCCTCTTCCATGTCGATCTTCCTCTTCTTGGCCGCCTCCTCCATCTCAAGCTTCTTTGTTTGCAGCTCCATGTATTGCTTCATTTGCTCCTCCTTGCCTTGTCGCTTCTTCTCGTCTGTCACTTCCTTTTGAGACATCATGCCATGCAAAGTCTCATGCAAAGCATATGATGTCGCATCACGCTTGTCGTCCACCTTGGAGTTGGTCTTGCCCCTCGGCCTCTTCAACGCCTCACCATCTCCACCTCCAACCAAGGCGGCCTCCTTCTTGCCTCTCTTCCTTTGAAGCTCACGGTATTGATCTTTGAACTTAGGGCAATTATTGATGATTTGCCAACAATGTGTGAGAGTGAATGGCTTGTCGTTGTGCCGGGCCTTGAATGCTTCCAAAGATTGAAATGCCTACATGATCAACAACAATTGGATATGCAAAACACAATTAATCATAGACGAGGCCGAGGCACGGCCGTATCAAAGGAAAGAGAACAGGTCATACCATGTCCCCGATGCCAAGACCACTCACGGGATGTGCTTCAATGCTCTCAAGTGTGGCGCAATATTTGTTGCATTCTTGTTGGATAAACAACCACCTCTTTTGAATCTAGTTGATGTTATGATCGCTCGTAAATTGGTAGGGCGGAAACAACTTTATTTCATGGAATGTTTTGTGAACTCTTGTCCGAAAAACAATTCCCTTTTGTTGCAGACCGACTCTAGGATCTTGGCCAATCTCCTTCCAACTTACGCAAATCAACTTGTCCTCATCTTGTGTGTATGATCCCGTACGAATGCTCTTCTTCCTCATTTGAGCTTTCGCTCTTTGGGTGAGCTAGTCGATGACCAATGGCTCACCCGCAATATGGACGTCGTCCTCTTCTTCTTCATCACGTTCGCAATATATGTCATCCTCTTCATGCCACGAGTCACCATGGTCGTCCTCAGTCTTCATCGATCATGTACTCGCCGAGGCCATCTTGACTCTGGGTCTCCTCTAGATCGACGGTCCTGCCCTGCCCACCCGTTTGAAAGGCCTCGCCATGACCCTCGAAGATAACATTCTCGGTGAACTGGCCATGGAAGGGGTCCTCGATCGTTGGCATCGGTGTTGGCATTTTGCTTTGCCGACGATGTCCTCCTTCTCTTGAGCATCGGCCTTTTGTCGCGCGGCCTCCACCGCAGCAAGCTCGATGGCCTCCCCCCGTCGGTTCCGCCTCTTGGCCGATTCCGCGTCCAGCTTTGCAATCTCCTCCGGCGTGAGTTCCGACCGCGGCTTCTTCATACCCTGGGGCGCCTTCTTCTTCTTCGCCTTGGTGGCTGGGATGACGGTCGGGTCACTGGAATTCGGTGGGGGATCGGCCATGGTGGGAGGGTAGCAGGCGGAGGGGACAACGGGGCGTGGGAGGGTATTGGGGGGAAATGAAATGGAATGGGGCGTGGGCGCGGGAAGGTCGTGCTGCTTTGTGCCACCGACGGGTGGGATAGGGGAGGGCAAGCGCGCGCGTCCGCTGGTTCACACAGCGTTCGCGCGTTGTCCATTTCACCTCAAAACCGGACCAAGTTTTGGCCGGGAATGGGTCGAAGGCGGACACAAAATGGACAAACGTCCTTTTGCGCCTGCGCGCTGGGTGTGGCACCCCGATTCACAGAACCGGTTTACTAGTGTTTCCAACCCAGAGATCACGTCTTCTTGAAACACTCAACAACTTGATACAGAAACAAGCCAACTTTATTAATAGCGTCACATACATAGCTTACAGTACTCGCGAGGCCAAAGGCACCCTCGGTGCTGCAAAAATATCTACATTATTTATGGAACATCATCCTGGGCCTCGAAACTACTAAATACTTCTACGGCGTAGCGGAATGTAGCGGCAACTCCACACACAGGGACACTGTTGTGAACACTACCTATAACGAACCATCGGGACCTCCGTCCGCGGCTTCTCCTGCATCTGGCATGATACGCCAGGTGAGTACTTTGAATGTGCTCGCAAGATCACAATAACCAAGTAATGCAGCAAACAAAGCATAACAACCATGGTCATGTATCAAATGAACCAAAGATCAACTTACTCGGGACCGGGCTGTCACACGACACCCAGTTTACTTACATTCATCCACATGAAGAGTTCTTCCATCACTACTAATATCAATAGAGTTGACCCACTACTGAGGTCTGTTTCGGCTGTCCATTGCCGTGGACTCGGCTATTCGAATAGATTTGACACTCTGCAGAGGTTGCACACTTTAGCCACACTCTGGAGCACTGACCTGGTGATCCCATTCGGGTGGACCAGCATTACTCCACTAGACTTTCCTGAACCGTGAACCCCTCATCGTACCTCCGGCAACCACTCCCTCTTTGGAGTCCTGCCCTGGGTGGCCCTGTGTCCTCATGACACCTGCCACCGTCGTGGCCAAATTAAACTTGTCCCAATCGGGGACGGGCCCTATCATCTCAACTGGGCTCACAGGGTTATCACCGCCTACCTGATCAGGGTAGCACGCGTGCATGACCCTCCCTCTTTGGAGGTACCGGTGAGAGCGATCACGCGATCAGCTCAAGTCATGGCTGTCCCATACCGGCAGAATGTGGTTGCACGATAATGCCCGGACAGGTGACTCTGATCAACCAGCTAGGTGTTATCAACTTAAAAATCATGGTAGTACACATTTATCATCATTAACTTAATAAGCAAATTTTAATTGTCAAAGGAATAATCATCATCATTATCATCATCATCATGAAAGTATATGCCATGCTATGCAATAGTACACCACATGGATATAATGGCTTGCCTTGGTCAGTGGGGTTGTTCAAATACTCCTGGTCTCCAAACTTTCCCTCTGAAAATATATTTGAAATAGCAAAAGAAAAAAGAAAAGTCATTCAATACCTTTTTATCAACCAGAAATTCTATGAGTGTGGGAAAAATACCAAAATTTACCAGGTTGTAAAGAATTTCAATACAAACCTAATACAAAAAGAATCAAGTGATTTGGACTTGTAGATAAAAAGATATAAACAATCAAAGTTTCTGTTAAAAACTGAAATAATAAAAAGAACAGAAAACCTGGGGGAGGGCCACGTCGAAGACGTAAAGTGGAGGGGCGCCTCCACTTAACGCTTCGGCCGCAGGCCACAGCTCCTGGCAGGTGGGGCCTGCCCGATTTAAACAGAAGGGAGAGGAGGGAGACAGAGGCGAGGCAGCCGGCCGGCGATGGTCGCCGGTGATAGAGACGGCGGCGATGCCAGGGAATGAGCGGGATGGAACGGACAGTCCACGGCGATCACATACGTACCAGCAGCTCGGCTGGAGGTGGACAAACGTCATCGTCCCCTTCTTCTCCGGCGGCGGCAGCTTCGGGAGATCGTCGGAGACGGCGTTCCAGGGGGAAATGAGCTCAGGCGAGAGGTCGAGGAGCACCAGAAGGACTCACTGAACCTGCCGGAGGAATCAATTTGGCTCTGGGGGCTGGGGAGAAGGTTGTCGATGGTGAGGTGGCGGCGGCAGAACTCCGGCGATGCTCTAAGGCCAGAGGGCCTCCGGGCCTTGGCTCACTCTTCAGGAGCTCGATCTGGATGAGCAGGAGGGGGTGGAGAGCTCGGAGAGGTCGGGCTCCTTCTTAAATAGGCCGGCGATGAGCTCGGACGATTTCTCCCGAAGCGGCGAGGATAGGCTCGGGCACAGTCGCCGGGGAGCTAAGCTGGCCGTCGCGGAGTGCATGGAGGTGACCGAGGAGGGCAGGGGCACGATGGGATGGGTCCTGGCCATAAATGGCTTGCAGACGGGCACAATGGCCGGAGGCGACAACTCGGCCCTATGCCGGAGCTTGGCCGGGAGCGGCGGCGGTGCTCTCCGGTGGCCCAACACCTTCGAGGGGTGCCACGCGTCTGCCAGGGGGCTCATCGGTGCTCAGGACAAGGAGGGGGCAGGGTGTGACCACTCGGGACGGCTCGACTGTCACTGGAGCTGCGCAGAGCGCGCTCTGTGGCATGCCAGTGCCATGGTCACCATGGTTGTGGCTGCCCTGGTGCCACACAAGCCTGGCCACCTTGTCTCTAGCATTGACAGACCCTTGATTAGTCACTCCCCATGGCTGGCTTGATCACTCAACATCACCATTGACTTGGAGCATCAAAAACAGTTTCTGCCAGCAAGGTTTGGGTGGTTGTGGAGCTCAAATGGATAAGGATTGGAGCAAGAGATGTTGTCTGGTGGATTCAGCATAGAAAATACTCTAAACTGGCAAAGTTTGGCAAGGTTTGAAGATCAAATGAATATAGTTCATTTGTAAATCATCTTTCTGGTCCAGAATACAAATGAGCTCATAGCACTCACTTGAAAGCTTTGCTACCAGTGAGACTTGGTAGGAAAGTGTCATTTGGCAATGCACACATGCTCAAAAATTTGCAGCTTCAATGTGCACTCCTAGCTAGCACTTCCTTCACAAGAGTTCACTGTTACCAGAAACTTAGCAAAGTTGTTTTGCTCAAAATTTGTATCGGACCATGGGATGTTTTTACATATTGGAACTATATATGATCTCTAGTAACTACAGAATTTATTTGGAATTTTCCAAGATAGAAATCAATGGGTTGCTTCACAAAGGGGAAGTTCTGGTCAGAAAGGAAATGATTATTCTGGCCAAAATTCTCCATTGGACGAAGGAATATTTTTGCATATTTTGAAATCATATGGCAATGAGAAGATGCAATAAAAAATTCGGGACTTAAAGCTCATCCAAGCTAGGGGTTGCTTCACAACCCATAGTGTTGCCATAATTCCCAAAATAGGAAAATGAATTATTTAGAAAAATAAAATATTGCAAATAAATCTCAGAAACATTTTGGCAAGATGAAAAGGTTTTGGAGTTGTTGGTGGCAAGAAATCAAGGGCTGAGAATCCCTCTTAGTTGAAGTGGTTTGAAAACCCATCAACTTGCCAATGGAACTCCAAAATATTTTGAAAAGAAAAAGTTTGAAAAAAAATCAGGGTGTTACACTGGGTCGTCTCGTGTGTCCGTTTTTCCCCAAATGGGCGCGGGCGGACAGGATTGTCCGCATCGCTGGCCAGATCGGGCATGCACCAGCGATTATCAATGTTATTAGACCATGCCATGATTTTCTTCAAGCCCATTTGACATGAGATTATAGCACATGGCTCCATATTGTGGTTGTTACGACATGACTCCGGCCAGTGGCGATTCTAGTAGGGGGTTTCAATAGGCTGAAGCCTACCCTCCAAAATTCTATTTCGGTTAAATATAGCATATGACAATTACATCAATGTGCTTTACATGCAATAATTTTAGTGTATTTGCTAATTAGGCTTTGTATATTGATGATTTAAGTCTACCCTCTACTATGACGCTAGATACGCCACTGCCTCGGGCCTGACTATCAACTTCTCGAAGAGCCCTGCCTTTCCCATGAGGTGTTCTCACGAGGAGATGGTCCTAGTGTGCATTTGTTCGGATACGCGGATGCCTTTTCCCTTGCAAGCAGTGGCGGAGCTTCCTTAGGGTCAACCTGGGCCATGGCCCCCCTGCTTGTGTAGTTTTCTTATATTATTAGCACATAATTAGACAAGGAATGATGGTGTTTCGTCCAATCTTTGATTGAATAGCCCCTCCTACATGGATTAGCCCCTCTTATAATTCTGATCAAGCTCTGCCACTGCTTGCAAGTATCTAGGACTGCCACTTTCGATCGCAAGCAAACACCAACCTAGTTTCAAGCTATCGTGGATCAAGTTACATGATGCCTATCCATTGTAAGGCGGTCATATTACCAAGAGTGGAAGGTTACTGTTGATTACATCAGTCATGTGCGTCATCCCAATTCATGCAATGTTGGCAACGGAATTGACACCCAAAACGCTGACGGCGATGATCAAAATATGTCATGGATCGATTCTTGTGGTCGTCAAGGATGATGCCAATGGAGGAAGTTGTGTTGTGGCTTGTGACATGGTATGCCGACTAAAATGGTTAGGGGGTTTGGGCATACCTAACTTACATCAGCTAAACACCTCACTGCAGGCCCTAACAAGACATGTGGATAATTCATCTCTTAATTTATCAATCTCGTCGCTGAAAAGAAGCCATTCCTTTTCCAAACCACATCCATATCCAAGAACCATTTCCGCCACTGCCCCCCATCGACGATGCCACGAGTCCCCTCCACCACATGCCGCTCTACCAACAGGAGGGGGTGGGGACCACAAATCTACATCATGGCATTGTACTTAGGCCTCTTAGAATTAGAACTTCACTCCTCGGTGATGGTACTACTGTGGTGATGGTGGTGCCATTGTGAGTGCAGGTCGTGTTGCACAAAGAGCAGAAACTACGAGGCGACACGATGATGACACTCGAGTGTTTTTACCCAGGTTCGAGCTGTTGTGAAGCGTAAAACCCTACTCCTACTTTGGTGGATTGTTTGAGGAAGATGAAGTTCGCACAGAGTTCTGCCCCGGCAAGGGTTGCCATGGAGAGCTATCACGTATGTACAAGTACACTTGGCTCTAATCCCCTAGGGATCCGAATATACTAGGTGTAGAATCTCCAAGTGTCTGAATCCTTTGCTAGGTTGCCTCGGGCCTCCTTCTATAGCTCAAGGGGCGTCCACGGTGGCAAACAGTAATGATCAGATAGCTAACAGTGCTATCATACATAACTCTGGCACTTAAGACAAAGCACCATAAATGTGTCCTTAGCTCGCGAGCGGGGTGCGTTCCAGCAAGCTCCTGCCACCTATGAGCTGGTCGTGGCTCGGGGTCTTGACACGTCTCTGGACGGGTGTCAACAGGTCGTAGTCTGTCTTTCGGCACACCGCCACGTATTTAGCAAGAGACACCTAGCCATCTGGGAGCTCGACACCTCATCGACAAGTGACTCGTGTAGCGATGAGGTGGAGCGGTGGCAGGTTGGCCCGCACTTGTCGGGGAGGCGTCTTGTCGGGTCTTGGTGACGATGTCTGTGCCTTCTCCCCTGGCGGGTGCCGGGTGTTCTTGGCATCTCTTGGACTGCTTGTGTAGGTCTCGCCGGCGTCGTCGGTCACCGGGGGTTGCGTCTACCGGAGTCTTGGTCTTCTTGATGTGCTCATTGACCTCTTGTAGAGCGGCTTCTCTGGCCTGGGCCAAACATTGATGGAGTGGTAGCATTCCCCGGCAACCTTAGGTTGCCGGGTCGGTGGATTGTCGTCTCTGCACAAGTCAGGGGAAATAAACATCCTTGTTTGTGTACCCCAACAGCCATGCAAACCAAGAAAAAGGTTTATGTGAATCTTGGTCCACCTCGATAGCAACAATCTCGTCGATGGGGTAGAGGAGGGCTTGGAGGCAGGGGAAGGGTGTGAAATAGCTGGAAGCATATGCATCTAGTAGGGATGCGCTGCATGTTTATATAGGCACAAGTGCCGAATAGATTTACATCAGGGAGGTTGAGGATGTTAGGATCAATATCCTCTTATCTACAATTTAAACACAATGAGATAGAGAGAGATCCTAACATCCTAACCATACAGATCATGCATGCATGCCCTACTAACTTGTTATACACGGTTTATACAAGTACCATGTATTATACAGAGAATACATTGTCTAACACTCCCCCTCAATCACAACTGCCTGAGTTGAGATTGCGACGAAAAACTTCCAACTGCCTAGCCGTCAAAGGTTTGGTGAACCCATCTGCCACTTGATCACCTGTAGGAATGAACCTGATATTCAACAACTTGTTTGCTACCCTTTCTCGAACAAAGTGATAATCGATCTCAATATGTTTGGTTCAAGCATGAAATATGGGATTGGCAGACAAGTAGGTAGCACCAAGGTTATCACACCAAAGAGAGGCTGCTCTGGGATGATGCACACCCAATTCTGTCAAAAGATTTTGAACCCAAATAACTTCTGCAGTGGCATTGGCAAGTGCTTTATATTCATCCTATGTACTGGAACGAGACACGGTAGGTTTCTTGCGAGCAATCCAGGAGAGTAGATTGCTACCAAGAAAGACTGCAAAACCACATGTGGATCGCCGATCATCTGGACAACCAGCCCAATCTGCATCTGAAAAGGCACTAACCAACATAGAGTCGGACTTACTGATACGGAGATCATGATTCAGGGTTCCTTGCAAATAGCGAAGAATGCGCTTTGCTAGAGACCAATGGACAGTTGTAGGAGCATGCAAAAACTGACAAACTTTATTGACTGAGAAAGAAATAGCAGGTCGGGTTAAGGTCACATATTGCAAAGCACCAACAATACTTCTGTATTTGGTAGAGTCCTCGTCGCAAAGGGGCTCACCGTCATAAAGAGACAATTTTTCTGTTGTTGGCAGCGGACTGGGTACAAGTTTACAACCTTTCATGCTCACACGTGTAATCAAGTCAAGAAAACACTTGCCTTGTGACAAAATAATGCCATCTCGAGTAGGGGTTACGTTGATGCTAAGGAAGTAGTGTAACACACCAAGATCCTTGAGTGCAAAATCCATGCAAAGGTCCTTCAAGAGAGCTTCAACTGCTTGAGCTGAGGAACTAGTGACAATTATATCAACAACATAGATAAGCATAAAATGGTGACCCCATGCCGAGAGTAAAAGAACAACGAGGTATCTGCCTTTGAAGGGTGAAAGCCAGGCGACTGAAGTTTGGGTGACAAACGAGAATACCATGCCCGAGGTGCTTGTTTCAGGCCATACAATGCTTTGTCAAGTTTGCAAACAAAATTGGCTGACCGTGGATCTTTATACCCAGGGGGTTGTCTCATAAAGACATCCTCTTCCAGAACACCATGTAAGAACGCGTTTTTTACATCTAGTTGTCGCATAGACCAATTTCGAGACACAGCAATAGACAAGATTAAGCGGATGGTTGTAGCTTTGACAACTGGACTAACGGTATCCTCATAATCAATGTCATAACGTTGTTTAAATACTTATGCAACTAGGCTGCTTTATACCTATGTACCATCAGATTTCCGTTTTACCTTATATACCCACTTGCAGTCAATGATATTTTGTGCTCGACTTGGCGGAACCAAATGTTGCCATGTTTTATTCGCCAAGAGTGCACCAAATTCTTCATTGATGGTAGCTTTCCACTTGGGATCACCAAGTGCCTCCTTGAGATTTTCCGGTTCACCTATAGCACAGAAAGAGCACCAACGAATACAACCATCGGTATGAACTTTGCGACCAGGTGTGAGCGCGTGTGGGAGGAGAAACTGTTGGTGCTGGCTGCATGTGCTGACGAAGACGGTGCACTGATACGTCTCCGTCATATCTACTTTTCCAAACTCTTTTGCCCTTGTTTTGGACTCAAATTTGCATGATTTGAATGGAACTAACCCGGACTAACGCTGTTTTCAGCAGATTTGCCATGGTGTTGCTTTTGCGCAGAAATAAAAGTTCTCGAAATGACCTGGAAATTTACGAGGATTTTTTGTGGAATATATAAAAAATACTGGCGCAAGAATCAACCGGAGAAGTGGAGCGTGGAGCCCACAAGCCCACCAGGCGTCCCCCCTGGCCATGCCTAGCAGGCTTGTGGGGGCCACGGAGCTCCACCGCCTCCAATTCCAGCTCTATTTAGTCCCTTTCGTTCGGGAAAAAATCAAGGAGAAGAGTTCATCGTGTTTTACGATACGGAGGCACCGCCACCACCTGTTCTTGCTGTTGAGGGCAGATCTGGAGTCCGTTTTGGGCTCCGGAGAGGGAAGATCGTCGCCAACGTCATCACCAACCTTCCTTCATCGCCAATTCCATGATGCTCTTCACCTTTCGTGAGTAATCTCATCGTAGGCTTGCTGGACCGAGATGGATTGGATGAGATCTATCATGTAATCGAGTTAGTTTTGACGGGGATTGATCCCTAGTATCCACTATGTTCTCAGATTGATGTTGCTACTACTTTGCCATGCTTAATGCTTGTCACTAGGGCTCGAGTGCCATGATTTCAGATCTGAACCTATTATGTTCTCGCCAATATATGTGTGTTCTTGATCCTATCTTGCAAGTTGTAGTCACCTACTATGTGTTATGACCCGGCAACCCCGGAGTGACAATAGCCGGAACCACTCCCGGAGATGACCATAGTATGAGGAGTTCATGTATTCACTTTGCGCTAATGCGTTGTTCCGGTTCTCTATTAAAAGGAGAACCTTAATATGCCATAGTTTCCATTAGGACCCCGCTGCCACGGGAGGGATGGACAATAGATGTCATGCAAGTTCTTTTCCCTAAGCACGTATGACTACATACGGAATACATGCCTACATTACATTGATGAACTGGAGCGAGTTACATATCTCTCTGTGTTATAACTGTTACATGATGAATAACATCCGGCATAATTGTCCATCACCGACCCAATGCCTACGAGTTTTTTCTACTGGTTCTTGCTACGTTACTTTGCTGCTATTGATGTCGCTGCTGCTACTGTTACTCTGTCGCTATTGTTGTCGCTGCTGCTACTATACTCTGTCGCTATTGTTTTCGCTGATGCTACTGTTACCGTTGCTACTGTTGCTGTCACACTACTGTGCAACTGATACTTTGCTACAGATACTAAGTCTTTCAGGTGTGGTTGAATTGACAACTCAACTGCTAATAGTTGAGAATATTCTTTGGCTTCCCCTTGTGTCGAATCAACAAATTTGGGTTGAATACTCTACCCTCGAAAACTGTTGCGATCCCCTATACTTGTGGGTTATCAAGACCTTTTTCTGGTGCCGTTGCCGGGGAGGCATAGCTATATTCTCTGAGTCACTTGGGATTTACGTCTGCTGATCACTATGAGGAATCTGAGAGATCCAACAACTAAAGTCTTGCCCTCAACTACGAGGACAGGTAAGGAACTGCCATCTAGCTCTGCACTTGATTCGCCTTCAGTTATGAGTAAGTTTGCGACACCACCTCCTGCTAGAAATTTTGATGTGCCGCTTGTGCTTGATGATGCTACTTCTGTTGTCCATGATGCTTGTGATGATGCTTTGCTTGATACTGCTTTGCCACTAGGTGCATTCCTTTATGCACAAATTGCTAGAGTTGCTGCTAGATGTGATGATACCTCTGAAACTGCTGAGATTATTGAAGTAGAACCTGCTATTTCGCCTATTAGAACTAGCTATCCTAGATATGAATTGCCCTATATGCCTGAGGGTTATGTTATGGAGGGAGAGATAGTTGAGGACTTTCTTGCTTGTAAGGATAGCTATGATGTTGAGAATTTACTGCGCAAGTGGAAAGAAAAATCTTTGAACGCTAGGATGAAATACGACCCGAAGTTTGCTACTTCGCCTATCTTTGTGACCGATAAGGATTATGAATTCTCTGTTGACCTTGAGTTAATCACTCTGGTCGAATCTGATCCTTTTCACGGTTATGAGTCTGAAACGGTTGTAGCCCATCTTACCAAACTGCACGATATAGCCACCCTATTCACGAGTGAGGAAAATATCCACCACTACTATATCCTTAAGTTGTTTCCTTTCTCGCTAAAGGATGATGCTAAGACTTGGTTCACTTCTCTTGCCCCTGGTTGTGTGTGTAGTCCCCAGGATATGATCTACTACTTCTCTGAAAAATATTTCCCTGCCCATAAGAAGCAAGCTCGCTTGCAGGAAATATACAACTTTGCGCAAGTTGAAGAAGAGAGTCTCCCACAAGCTTGGGGGAGGCTCGTCCAGCTACTGAATGCTTTGCCTGATCACCCTCTTGAGAAGAATGAAATACTTGATATATTCTATAATGGACTAACCGATGCTTCTAAGGACCACCTAGATAGTTGTGTCGGTTGTGTTTTCAGGGAACGAACCGTAGAACAAGCTGAGATCCTATTGAATAATATATTGTGCAATGAGAATGCTTGGACTATTCCCGAACCACCTCCGAAGCCAACTCCTAAGAAAAGAGGTATTCTATTCCTCAGTCCGAAGATATGCAAGAAGCTAAGAAATATATGAAAGAGAAAGGCATTAAATCTAAAGATGTCAAAAATCTACCACCTATCGAAGAGATCCATGGTCTTGATAACCCGATACACGTAGTAGAGGTAAATTATCTTCGTAGGTTCAACGAGAGTGATATTCCTTTTGACAAACCTGCTAGCTTATGATTATGTTAGCAGACAATTGGAACAAAATGCTCATATGCTTAGTCATTTAAGTGCTTGTGTGGACAGAAACGTCAATGATCTTAAGCTCCTGAGTAAACATGCCTCTATGGTTACTACTCAGGTAGAACAAGTACTTAAGGCTCAGAATGACTTGCTCAATGAGTTGAATGACAATTCTGTCAGAGTCTTCACTAGAGGCGGTAGAATGACCCAGGAACCTTTGTATCGTGAGGGTCATCCTAAGAGAATTGAACAAGATTCTCAAGGAGTTAGGACTGATGCACCTAGTCATCCTAGGAAGAAGAAGAAAGATGATAGGAACTTGCACGCTAGCAACCCTGTTGCTGTTACACCTGAGAGTCCAAACGATGTCTCTGTTTCTGATGCTGAAACACAATCTGATGATGAATGATAACCCACAAGTATAGGGGATCGCAACAGTTTTCGAGGGTAGAGTATTCAACCCAAATTTGTTAGTTCACCAAAAAGGAAGCGAAAGAATATTCTCAAGTATTAACAGCTGAGTGTGTCAGATTCAACCACACCTGAAAGATTAGTGTCTGCAAGCAAAGTATCAGTAGCAAAGTAGTATGATAGCAACAGTGCCAGAAACGATCTGTTGACAAGGCAGACTATTCCTAACTGTTGTATCAGTGGCGCGAGCAAGTTGCACGTGGGCGAGTAACTATTCTTCCCCGATAATAGTGTCGGAAAAGATCTTGCAACAAGTAACAGCGAAGTAGCAAGGAACAGCAGTAGCAGCAACAACAAAGTAACAGCAGTAACAACAGTAGTAGCAAAGTGGCCCAATCCCTTTTGTAGCAAGGGACAAGCCTGGAGAAAATAACGTAGCAAGGACCAGTAGTAAAAGACTCGTAGGCGATGGACCGGTGATGGATGAGTATGACGGATATGATTCATCATGTAATAGCTATAACAAGGAGAGATATGTAACTAGCTCCCATTTGTCGATCTAATGTAGACATGTATTCCGTATGTATTCATACATGCCTAGGGAAAAGAACTTGCATGACATCTATTGTCCATCCCTCCCGTGGCAGCGGGGTCCTAATGGAAACTACGGGATATTAAGGTTCTCCTTTTAATAAAGAACCGGACCAACACATTAACACGCGGTGAATACATGAACTCCTCATACTATGGTCATCTTCGGGAGTGCTTCCTGCTATTGCCACTCCGGGGTTGCCGGGTCATAACACATAGTAGGTGACTACAACTTGCAAGATAGGATCTAAAACACACATATATTGGCAACAACATAATAGGTTCAGATCTGAAATCATGGCACTCGGGCCCTAGTGACAAGCATTAAGCATAGCCAAGTAGTAGCAACATCAAGCTAGAACATAGTGGATACTAGGGATCAATCCCCGTCAAAAACAGGGGGTGGCGGCGCCTCCGTATCCCCAAAACGGACTCCAGATCTGCCCTCTAGATGAAGAACAGGGGGTGGCGGCGCCTCCGTATCGTAAAACACGATGAATCCTTCTCTTTGATTTTTTTCTGGGCGAGACGGAAGATATAGAGCTGAGTTTGGGGGCGGTGGAGACACGTGGGCCCCACAAGCCCTCATGGCGTGGCAGGGGGGTGGCCGCGGCCTCTGGGCTTGTGGCCCACTCGTCCACCTCCTCCGGTGGATCTTTGCGCAGGTATTTTTCTTTTATTCCAGAAAAAATCTCCGTAAATTTTCAGGACATTCTCAGAACTTTTATTTCTGCACAAAAACAACACCATTGTAATTCTGCTAAAAACAGCGTTAGTCCGGGTTAGTTCCATTCAAATCATGCAAATTAGAGTCCAAAACAAGGGCAAAAGAGTTCGAAAAAGTAGATACGACAGAGACGTATCAACTCCCCCAAGCTTAAAGCATTGCTTGTCCTCAAGCAATTCAGTTGACAAACTGAAAGAGACAAAAGAAAAACTTTGATGAACTATGTTTGATCTTGTTGTTGCAACTATGTCTAACTCATAACCAGAGTTTCAGCAAGATCACAAGCAAACCACATAAGCAAATGACATCTAGGTCTCACGGTAAACTCATATCAATGGCATAATCAACTAGCGAGCAAATAATAATAAGCCTCAAGTGTCAACACTTCAATCAAAACAACATGAAGCAGTACGAACAGATGGTATCTCGCTAGCTCTTTCTGAGACCGCAAAACATAAATGCAGAGCACCTTCAAATACCAAGGACTAACTAAACATTGTAATTCATGGCAATGAAGATCCAGTCATAGTCATACTCAACACAGCTAAAAGCAAAGCATAAAAATGATAGAGGTGCTCTCTAATTGGTGCATTTGTAAAAGGAGGATGACTCAACAGGAACATAAATAGACAGGCCCTTCGCAGAGGGAAGCATTGATTTGCAGAGGTGCCACAGCTCAAGCTTTGAAAACAAAGATAATAATTTTGGGTGGCATGCTTTCATTGTCAATGCAATGACTAAGAGTTCTCAATATCTTCCACGCTACACATGCTATAGGCGGTTCCGAAACAGAAAAGTAAAGTTTTGACTCCCCCACCACCAATCAATCAGACTCCACGACTAGCCGAATCCTCGGGTACCGTCCATATCAACATCAATCCTAGGGGAGTTTTGTTTGCAATTATCTTTTCGATTTGAGCATGGAACTGGGAGTTCCAATTACCGTCCCCTTTCTCGTGAATGATAGTGAATAAACACATATCGAGGATAATACGCCTAGCATGGAAGATACCAATAGCCCCCTGTCACCACATGAGCGGTTCGGGCATGCAAAACAGATTATTTCTTGAAGATTTAGAGGGTGGCACATGCAAATTTACTTGGAACGGCAGGTAGATACCGCACATAGGTAGGTATGGTGGACTCATATGGTACAACTTTGGGTTTATGGAGGTGGATGCACAAGCAGTATTCCCGCTTAGTACAAGTGAAGGCTAGCAAAAGACTGGGAAGCGAGTGATGGGGTTATAGTCCTAGGGTAGGGTCATAGGCCTGCCCTGTAGGTCCTACCCAAGGACTACCCCTCATAAGGGACAAGGCCCTTAGTCAGTTCTGAGTGAACTAAGGAGTTCCCATCATCCAGTCGGTAACAGATCCTCCACCATCCAGTCGGAGATGAGCATTCGGAGAATATCAAACTAACCGACTGGATTCCACTCTGTGCATCGTAACCCCCCTGGAGGGAAACGATCATACGTTTCCATGTGCCTTTATTAGCATTTAAGACATACGTTACCTGTAACGTAGGCATTTATTCGCCACTACTCCACCCCTGTGCACCAAACCGTTGTGGAGGGCAGCGCACTCTATATAAGCCGCCCTCCCCCACTGGTGTAGGGGTTAGCAATTCACTGTAATCCATATTCCACTCGACAACAATCTCCCAGAGCACTGAGACGTAGGGCTATTACCTGCAACGTAGAGGGGCCTGAACTCATACAACCTCGCCGTAGCTAAGGCTCAACCCATCCTTTCGTACCCTACACATCTACTGTCAGACTTATACCCACGACCGTTGGCGCCCACCATGGGGCAGGCGTCTAAGCGACTTCCGGCGAGTTTGCGACTACATCTTTTCGTCATGTCGTCCGGTGGAGATTTGAGCATGGGTCACGAGATCCTCTTCGGCGCTCTCTCCTTCATCGTCGATGATTCGGCATGGCTTCGGGACGCCCCTCTCGACGTTGAGGCGCTTCCCCGCCGCGGGGCTACGCACTTCCGTGCCGGCGCCCGCGGCATTCTTCTTCTCCAGCAGTCGGCTCCGGTGTCGACCTACACCGCCGTGACGCGCCGCAACAAGCGGTCCCGCCGTCCGCGGCTCCAGCGTTGGGTGCAACACGCCCAGGCGCGCCAGAACGCGTCTTCACAAGTGGCGGTCCTAGAGTCGGTTGTAGTTGCCCCGCCATCCCAGCGCTCGGACTCGGTTTCGACTAAGTTTCCTTCCGAGTACTTGAGTCGCGGGCCTGCAGCAGAAGTACACATGGCTAACTCCCATGAAAGTCCCCGTCAAGCTGGCCGGAACGAGCACGAGATCAGCGAAACGTCCGGCGCACGTTGTCCACCTCGTCGTTCTGCCAGTCGACACACACGGCGGATCAACGTGGAGTTGTTCCGCACACCCATCGTCAACTTGGCTGCCGCTGCCAAGATAGCCGATTCCCTTCAGCCGACTGATTCAGAGGCTGGAAGGGGGATCGAGCAAATCCGCTCCTTGCTGCAAATGGCGCAGCAACAAAACTCGGCGGTCTCCCAGTCGCACAACAGGATCCATAATAGTTTTGTCCATGCGAACACGCATCGGTCAGTTCACAGCCCTCGTTCTCATCAGCGACCCAGGGGAGGAAGCCGTTCCATGAACCCCGAAGATCGTCGTTGTTCATGCACCCCTCCGCGGGGTGGGCCCTACGGGCCCCGACATCATGATGATCGGCGTTCAGTCGATGACACTTACGACCCAAGGCCCGACGTGAGAGGGCATATCGCCCAGCGGAGGGTCGACAGGGGCCGAGCCCACCGCGATGGTTACGATATTGACCGTCCGAGTGGAAGCAGGACCATCGTTTCTGGTCCCGAGTGTTTCAGTCGAGCCATTCATTCGGCTGACATCCCTCCCAACTTCCGATTGGCGACGGGGATCAGCAAGTTTACAGGAGAGTCCAAGCCAGAAACGTGGCTGGATGACTACCGAGTGGCAGTCCAGATCGGAGGAGGGGACGACCAAGTCGCCATGAAGCACCTCCCTCTGATGCTCCACGGCTCGGCGCGAGCGTGGCTGAACCAATTGGCCCCCTCAAGCATCTATAGCTGGGCAGATCTGGCCCGAGTGTTCATCAGGACCTTCGAAGGGACGTGCAAGCGCCCTGCTGGCCTCGGGGAGCTTCAGCATTGTGTCCAGAAGCAGAATGAGCCCCTGCGCGATTTCATTCAGCGTTGGACGACCCTCTACCACACGGTGGAGAACGTCACAGAGCATCAAGCAGTCTGCGCCTTCAAGGCAGGCGTGCGGTATAGGAATCTGTACCTGAAGTTCGGTCGAACAGGCGACATCTCGATGAGCAGGATGATGGAGATAGCGGCACGCTATGCAAATGGTGAAGAAGAAGACCGCATTCACAGCGGCAAACACAAAACAGTCGCTGATGGAGATGGGAATAATACTCGGAAGCAGAAGCAGAAAGCTCCCTCCACTCCGCAGGCAGAAGCCGCAGCTGTCACCAATGCCAAGTTCAAGGGCAAAGGGAAGGCTCAGTTCACCCCCAAGAAGAAGCAGTTCAACAACCCCATCCTGGACCAGCCATGTCCGATCCACACGAAGATGGATGAAGAGGGCAACGCCATATATCCGAAGCATACCACTCGGCAATGTCGCCTCCTGATCCAGGGGTTCGGCGAAGCGCAACCGAGTGACAAGGACAATGAACGGGATGAGGAGGACAAGGAGGATCCGTTCCCCCAAGTCCACGCAACACTAATGATTTTTGCTGACGTTGAGAGCAAGAGTCGACTAAAGCTGGTGAACAGGGAGGTGAACATGGCCACGCCTGCCAACCCCAAGTTCCTCAAATGGTCTCAGACTGCGATCACCTTTGACCAGTCGGATCATCCAGCACACGTACCCACCCCAGGGAGACAGGCTCTGGTCGTCGACCCGGTGGTGGAAGGAGTCCGACTGCGCAAAGTCCTCATGGACGGCGGCAGTGGCTTGAACATCATGTACGCCGACACTCTCAAGGGGATGGGCATTCCGATGTCCAAACTCAGCCAGAGCAGCATGCAGTTCCATGGAGTCGTCCCTGGACGAAAGGCCAAGTCACTCGGCCAGATCGCGTTGGACGTCGTTTTCGGCTCCGACAAGAACTTCCGCAAGGAAAAGCTGACGTTCGAGGTGGTGGACTTCCAGAGCGCGTATCACACAATTCTGGGTCGTCCGGCGTATGCGCGTTTCAAGGCCCGTCCATGTTACGTGTACCTGAAGCTAAAGATGCCAGGCCCGAAAGGTGTGATCACTATCACAGGCAATCGACAGCGGGCCGAAGAGTGTCTACAGCAGGGGTCAAGGATCGCCGATCAGCAGATGGTTGTCCTCGAGCTTGACGAGTACAAGAAAACAGTCGACCCCGCTGACTTGATGCATGCAAAGAAGCCAGCTTCGGAGTCTGCATTCCAGTCGGCGGGAGAGACGAAGAAGGTCAGCATCCACCCGACGGACGACACCGCCGCCCCGACGAACATCTCCACCACCCTCGATCCCAAATAGGAAGTTGAGCTCACCCAATTCCTCCGTGAGAACTGGGACATCTTCGCATGGAAACCCTCTGACATGCCAGGTGTACCCAGGGAGTTGGCTGAGCACCGACTGCATGTGGATCCCACCGCTCGGCCTGTCCGAGAACGCCTGCGTCGGTCCGCCGCGCACAAGAGGAAGGCAATCGGAGAAGAAGTGGCCAAGCTTTTGGCAGCCAACTTCATTCGCGAGGTACACCACTCTGAGTGGCTCGCCAATGTTGTCATGGTGCCCAAGAAGGACAAGTCGCTCCGAATGTGCATCGACTTCAAGCATCTCAATAAGGTCTGCCCAAAAGACCATTTTCCGCTCCCCCGCATCGATCAAATTGTCGATTCGACTGCGGGTTGCAAGCGTTTGTCATTTCTTGATGCCTACTCGGGCTATCATCAGATCCGTCTGTATGGCCCCGATGACTTAAAAACCGCCTTCATCACCCCATTCGGGTGCTTCTGCTACATCACTATGCCATTTGGTTTGAAGAATGCAGGAGCAACCTTTATGCGCATGATCCAAAAATGCCTCCTCGACCAGATCGGTCGGAATGTGGAGGCGTATATGGATGATATCGTAGTCAAGTCACGCAAAGGTTCCGACCTGCTGACTGACTTGGCAGAAACATTCGCCAACCTTCGTAGGTATGATATCAAGCTCAACCCCGCCAAGTGTTCATTCGGCGTTCCCAGCGGAAAGTTACTCGGCTTCTTCGTTTCCGAACGAGGGATCGATGTAAACCCTGAAAAGATCGGGACCATCGTCCGAATGGAGCGGCTGGTAAGAATACACGATGTTCAACGGCTCACAGGTTGCCTAGCGGCTTTGAGTAGGTTTATCAGTCGACTCGGCGAGAAAGCACTTCCTCTGTACCGACTCATGAAGAAATCACATACTTTCGAGTGGACAGATGAAGCCCAAGTTGCATTCGACGACCTCAAAGTCCTACTTTCCACCCAGCCGGTTCTTACTCCTCCACTCAGTAAAGAGCCCCTTCTTCTGTACATCGCGGCTACAAATCAAGTCGTCAGCACTGTACTCACAGTCGAACGAGAAGAAGAAGGCAAAGCATATAAAGTTCAGCGGCCAGTGTATTACGTCTCCGAAGTCCTGACTCCTTCCAAGCAGAGGTATCCCCACTATCAAAAACTTATCTACGGGATTTACATGACTGCGAAGAAGGTGGCTCATTATTTCCAAGACCACTCGGTGTCTGTCGTTTCCGATGCTCCGTTGTCGGAAATCCTCCACAATCGGGACGCATCGGGCCGAGTGGCGAAGTGGGCAATGGAGATGTTGTACTGCGACATCAAGTTCGAGGCCAAGAAAGCTATAAAGTCTCAAGCTCTGGCTGACTTCATAGCAGAATGGGTAAAACAACAGCAACCGACCCACATCTACTCGGCTCATTGAACAATGTTCTTCGATGGGTCCAAGATGTTGAATGGCTACGGCGGTGGCGTTGTGATCGTATCGCCTAAGGGCGACAAACTCAAGTACGTGTTGCAGATACACTTCGATTCCTCCAACAATGAGGCAGAGTATGAAGCTCTCCTTTATGGTCTACGCATGGCCATCGCACTCGGCGTCCGTTGCCTGATGGTCTATGGCGATTCGGATTTGGTGGTTAATCAAGTAATGAAAGAGTGGGACGTCAGGAACCCCACCATGACCACATACTGCAATGCAGTGAGGAAGCTCGAGAAGAAGTTTGAAGGTCTAGAACTCCACCATGTTCCACGACTGAAGAACCAAGCAGCCGATGAGTTGGCAAAACTCGGATCCACTCGGAGACCAGTCCCGAGTGACGTCTGCCTCGAGCACCTCCACCTTCCCTCAGTTAAAGAAGATCCTTTCACGGAGGAACCAGTACAGCCAAAGAGCTCGACAGATCCGACTGAAGTCGACGTACCTACTGTGGTTGACCTGATCATGGATATTCTTGCTGTCATCCCCGATTGGACTGTGCCGATCATTGCATACATCCTGAGGCAGGAATTACCAGAAGACGAAGTCCAAGCCAGGCAGATCGTCCGCAGGTCAAAGTCGTTTACTGTCATTGATGGCCAGTTGTACAAGGAAAGCGTTTCAGGAGTTCTTCAACGATGCATCTCCCCAGAGGAGGGGCAGTTAATCCTGGAAGAAATTCACTCGGGAACCTGCGGTCATCACGCCTCTTCAAGAGCAATCGTCGCCAAAGCATTCAGAGCTGGCTTCTTCTGGCTGCAGGCGAACGAAATGGCTAAAGATATGGTCGACCGATGTGAAGGCTGTCAGTTCTACTCCAACAAGTCCCACAAGCCAACGTCTGTGTTGAAGACAATCCCTCTTGTTTGGTCGTTTGCAGTATGGGGATTAGATACAGTCGGTCCATTCAGGACAGGCCAAGGGGGATACACACATCTGTTGGTGGCAGTCGACAAGTTCACAAAATGGATTGAAGCCAAGCCCATCAAGAAGCTCGACGCCCTAACAGCCATCAAGTTTGTCAGGGACATCATCTCCAGATTCGGGGTACCACACAGCATAATCACGGACAACGGGACAAACTTTGACTCAGACAGATTCAAAGGTTTATGTGCAAGCCAAGGTATCCGAGTAGATTTTGCATCTGTGGCGCACCCTCAAACAAACGGACAAGTAGAGCGGGCGAATGGACTAATTCTGCAAGGTTTGAAGCCCCGACTCCTGCGAGAGGTGGGACATGCCGCTGGCGCATGGGTCACCGAGCTACCTTCAGTGCTTTGGGGTCTCCGCACAACCCCGAACAGATCTACAGGGCGATCACCGTTCTTCCTCGTTTACGAAGCAGAAGCGGTCCTTCCGAGTGACTTGCTCCACAATGCTCCACGAGTCGAACTCTTCTCCGAAGCTGAAGCAGAACAAGCAAGGCAAGACGGAGTGGACCTTCTAGAGGAGGAGCGCGAGATGGCACTGACTCGCTCAACCATTTATCAGCAAGATCTGCGGTGCTTTCACGCGCGACACGTCAGGAGTCATACATTCCAAGCAGGCGACCTGGTGCTCCGAGTGGATCAGCAAAGACCTCACAAGCTGGCTCCCGCCTGGGAAGGACCCTTCATCATCTCCAAGGTGCTGAACAACGGAGCATTTAGACTCTACAACATCGACAGGGAAAGAGACGAGCCGCGAGCATGGAACGGAGATCTCCTGAAGCGCTTCTACACGTGACCGTCGACTGAAGCAATCTAAAGAACAAGTATTGGTGAAATAATACAAAGCAGATTGAGTTTTTGCAGATTCAAAATTCTTCCGCGGTCGCAGACTCCGGTCTCAAAAAAAACTTAGCTGCGATCAAGAATCGCCTAAGTACTAACTTTCTCCGAGTGTGCACTAAACGTCGCACTCGGGGACTTAGCTGCGATCAAGAATCGCCTAAGTACTAACTTTCTCCGAGTGTGCACTAAACGTCGCACTCGGGGACTTAGCTGCGATCAAGAATCGCCTAAGTACTAACTTTCTTCGAGTGTGCACTAAACGTCGCACTCGGGGACATAGCTGCGATCAAGAATCGCCTAAGTACTAACTTTCTCCGAGTGTGCACTAAACGTCGCACTCGGGGACTTAGCTGCGATCAAGAATCGCCTAAGTAATAACTTTCTCTGAGTGTGCACTAAACGTCGCACTCGGGGACTTAGCTGCGATCAAGAATCGCCTAAGTACTAACTTTCTCCGAGTGTGCACTAAACGTCTCACTCGGGGACTTAGCTGCGATCAAGAATCGCCTAAGTAATAACTTTCTTCGAGTGTGCACGAAACGTCGCACTCGGGGACTTAGCTGCGATCAAGAATCGCCTAAGTAATAACTTTCTCCGAGTGTGCACAAAACGTCGCACTCGGGGACTTAGCTGCGATCAAGAATCGCCTAAGTACTAACTTTCTCCGAGTGTGCACTAAACATCGCACTCGGGGACTTAGCTGCGATCAAGAATCACCTAAGTAATAACTTTCTCCGAGTGTGCACTAAACATCGCACTCGGAGACTTAGCTGCGATCAAGAATCGTTTAAGTACAAATTTTCCCCGAGCGTGCACTAACAGTCACACTCGAGGACTTAACTGTGATCAAGAATCGCTTAAATGAGAAAGCTTCTTTCGACTGTATCCTACAGATACACTCGGGGACTCAGCAGACCCTCATTGAGGCTCATGTGGATGTCAAGACCACTGACAATTACATGAGTAGCGGACCCTCATTGAGGCTCATGTGGATGTCAAGACCACTGACAATTACATGAGTAGCAGAACCTCATTGAGGCTCATGTAGATGTCAAGACCACTGACAATTACATGAGTAACAACCCGCTCCGAGTACGACCTTATAGTCGCACTCGTGGACTTAGCCGCGATCACGAATCGCCTAAGTACTAGAATGCCTTCGACTGTATCTTACAGATACACTCGGGGACTCAACAGGCCCTAAGTGAGACTCATGTCGATGTCAAGACCACTGACAATTACATGAGTAGCAGAACCTCATTAAGGCTCATGTAGATGTCAAGACCACTGACAATTACATGAGTAACAACCTGCTCCGAGTACGACCTGACAGTCGCACTCGAAGACTTAGCCGCGATCACGAATCGCCTAAGTACTCTATTGTCTTCGAGTGTATCCTAGAGAGTCACTCGGAGACTCAGCAGACCCTCAGCGAGGCTCATGCAGATGTCAAGACAACTGACAATTACATGCTCCGCATGTTTGCCTTTGGCTTCACCAAGAAACGCCAAACAAAAACACGAGCCAAAATCGTATCAGCAACTCTTTGGCAAAAGAAGAGCAAAAGGTTCGATTCAAATTCAAAGTTCACCTAAGGATAGTTGGCTCGGTGTAGATCAAGCTTATCCACACCGAACCAAGAATGTGACGACCAACAGCAGTGGCCAAAGTTTATTACAACCAACACTCGGCATACCAAGGTAAAAGTTTTCTCAAGCGTCGTCAGGACTGGCGCTGGGACTGGCAGGCTCTACGAATGTGTCGAGGTCGATCCTGTCGGCGATGCGGGTGGCGCTCTCAAGGAAGGTCTCCATGAATTCTTTGAATCGAAGCTTTTTTGTGTTGGCGACCTGCAACGCCTTCAGCTTCTCTTCGCGCACCTCCTTGCAATGCACTCGGACAAGAGACAGAGCGACGTCCCCACCACAGCGAGCCGCAGACTTCTTCCATGACTGCACTCGGTTCGGGACCTCCTCCAGCCGAGTCATCAAGCCTTCCATCTCGTGCCGCGACTCTTCTTCAAACCAAAGCTCCTTCTTGATTCGGTCGACGACTTCTCTCAGTCGACCGATGAAAGGTCCAACTTTGCCCAGGAGAATATGCGCTCGAAGCATATCTCGATTGGCATCCTCGCCGAGTGGAATGTTCTCAAGCATCGACCGCTCAACGTCAGCTGCTTCACCCTCAGCATCCATGCAAAAATCTGCAAAGACAGGACGAGAAAATAGTCAGCGCAGAATGAAATGCACAGTCCACAAGCACTCGGAAAAACAAGACTTACCACCGAGAAGCGCTATCATCTTCCGGGCCCAATCACTGACGTAATTTTCCTGTGCTATGCACCGCCTGTTCAGCACTTTCATCTGCCCCATCAGCTTCGTCCTTTGTTTCCCCATTTTCTCAACCTCAGCAGTCAAAGCCTTGTTTGCCTCACGATCCTGCTCCAAGGACTTTTCTCGTTCCACCAGAACATCCTTCATACCAGCCATTGCAATCATTGCTACATCCAGCTCACCAGCAAATTGGACCTTTTCAGCCCTCAGAGTCTCGTACGCTATCCCCATCTCGCAAGTTTTCTGCAAGTCAGCGTCACAAGACGGTCAGACAAATTCAACAATAAAAGTTCTAAGTTCTTCAGACCCCTGCCGACGCAAGCAGTCGACAGCGGTCTCGGGGACTACACCCAGTGGGTTCACTAAGAGTGACCCCACTGGCATGAAACTCAAACAGGTCCTCCCTATTAAGCTACATGACAACACCTAAGCCTATGAGGCTACTACTACCCGACCTGAGTAAAATTACTCTCGGGGACTCATCCAGTAGGTGCACTCCGAGTGCCCCAACTGTTAACACTCAAACAGATTAATTTTTGATCTGATCAAGTTAAAGACAATGTGTATAAAGACAACTGCCGGTGCAAGCACTCGACAGAAGTCTCGGGGACTACACCCACTGGGTTCACTAAGAGTGAACCCATTGCAAAAAATCATAAGATGTCCGGGCACACCCAGTGGGTTACAAGAGGAAAGTAAATACTTACTAGCCCACTTACTCGGATATCGTCCCGCAGTTCCAAGCTCCGCTTGTACAAGGACGCGATGGAGTCGTACGCCTTCTTGGCCTCTCCCGCCATCAGCTCCGCCTGCACCATAGCCCCCTTGACAGCTCCCACCTGATCTTCTGGGAGGCGCTGGACGTTGTACTCGATAGTCGACGGGCCTGGCATCATAGGAGGCTCCTTGGGCATCCCAAGGCCCGCTCGAGTCGGTTCAACAGCGATCAGTGCCGTTTCAGTCGACGGTATCACCTCAGTCGGCGGCGCGTCCATGGCAAGAGTAGTAACCGGCGGAACAGCCTCAAGGACAGGCACCCAGCTTGCTCAGACCTCCCCTGGTCGTCGTCCTCCACAAAAATCACCCCTGAGAAAAACCCGACCGAACGGCCTGAGACCACAGGAAAAAGGCAAGACCAAAGACAGAATTGGTGACACAATATCGTAGGCTCTCGGAGTCACTACGACGCACCTGGCTGGGATGTGGCAACGTTGTCCATGTCCATGGGATCATCCCCCTGGCATGTCGGAGAGGTGGCAGAGGTGGCAACTCTGTCGAGTAAAATACATTCGACCAATAAGCAGAAGTTTAATCAAATACTGAAGGAAGATAGAAGGACAATGCACTTACGTTGAGGTGACGGGAACCGTGACCCTCATCCGCGGTAAGGCCTTCCGAGGCTTAGATCCACTCGGTTTTGCTGCTTTGGAGGGTTGGCCCGCTGGCTCAGCAGCAGAGTCCCTGGTCCTCTTTGCGCTCCGAACGCTCGGAGCCACGAGAACGGCTGGCGAAGCACTTGGTACCACAGGAGCAGCTGGAGGAGCCGGCGGCGCACTCGAGGATGCTGGAGGAGCTGAAGGAGCCACCGGTTCATGACGGCGCTTAGTCCGAGGCTCTGGTGGTGGAGGCAGCGAGTTCTGCTCCTCATCTGCCTCTTCTTCTTCTGCGGACTCCTCTTCCGTCTCCCCGCTGTCGGAGACGTACTCGCCGCTCTCCACGCTGCCCTCCTGGCTTCCTTCCTCCTCCTCGGTCGGATTCCCGTTCGAGATGGGAGAAAACCAGTTAGTCCACTCCTGTGCAAGATACAGTCGACGACATCAGACGTCAGACAGTGATTCAAGAAAGCAATAAATCTAAGACAGTTGTGTGCACTCGACAAGTTGTACTCACTGCGTTTGGAGGAGGATTGTCCGCCCGGAAGGCCTTCACTCGCCGAGATCCTCTAGGGTTTTCGCAGGCACCGGTGATGTTGAGGACCCACGACGCCACCATCTCCCCGGTCACGCACTCGACGTTGGTCCGAGTGGAGTCCTCAGGCCCTGTGTAATGCCACATGGCGTGGTGTCGAGCTTGCAGAGGCTGGATACGCCGACCCAGGAAAACCTCCAGCAAATCTATGCCAGTGACTCCTTTTCAGACGACCTCTACAAGCGCATCGACCAGAGGCTGGATCTCGTTTTTCTCCGCCTTCGTGAGCGCGAGCTGCCTAGGAGGAGCCGGTCGGTCTAAGATAAAAGGAGGGAGTCCAGTGGAAGCATTCGGGCAAGCAACGTCCTGGCAGTAGAAGCATGTCGACTGCCAGTTCCTAATAGATTCACTCAACTGCAGAGCAGGATCGCTACTTTTACTCTTCTTTTGGAAGCCTAAGCCTCCGCAGAGCTGGAGAAGGTGGGTTTTGTCATCCGACTGGCTAAGCCATTTGATGGTATGGGATCTAGCAGAGAAGATATGTTTGAAAAGCCCCCAACGGGGAGGACAGCTAATGAAACACTCGCACAACACAACGAAGGCAGAGAGATGAGCTATGGCATTGGGATGAAAGTAGTGGAGCTGCGCCCCGAAGTGGTTCATGATACCATTGAAGAAGGGGTGTGGAGGCAGAGAAAAACCTTGGTACACGTGGCTGAGGAGCAAGACGCGCTCCCCCTCCCGGGGCGCCGGCTCGGTCTCGCCTTCCGCCGGCAACCTCCACGACTTGTGCATGATCATCCCGTGCTCCACCAACTCCAGCAGGTTCTCCTCCGTCACCGTGGAGGGGAGGAAATCCCCCTGGATCCACCCCGCCGGTAGCGTTCGCTGTCGCCGCTGAGTAGGATCCGCCGCCTTCCCCTTCTTCTTCTTCGCCTCCAGCTTGCTAGTCTGCCCCTTGGTCATGGCGGAAGGTGCGGATCCGCGGGGGAGAAGAAGAAGGAAGAAGCTTGGGATGCGCAGGAGGTGGCGAGAGGAGCGGAGCAGGCAAGTGCAAGATATCTGGCGAGTGTAACGAAAAAACCCTCGCCGCTGAGGTTTAAGTAAGGTTCTGACTGGGTCACTGGCAAATGGCCCCGAAATCTTATCCCCCGACCAGTCGCGGCGATATCAGTGGAGAAGATGAAGGCGCGGGAATCGAGGCGTCAGGTACTACTCGAGCGCGATGTCGTCATCCCCGCTGAGCGCGCGGTAACCGAAATTTGAGGATCCCAGAAAATCCGCCGCTGTCAGTTGACTGGTCATGTCAGAAGATACCGCGGAAGCACTCGGTCCCTGACGGTACGTTTAACAAATACTTCCACTCGGATTGTTGGTCAGAAAAGATAAAATGGATCGAGGCAAGCAACGCCAAAGTCACATCCGTACCAGTCGGATCCATACTTCAAGCATCGCTTCGTCGTTCCAACCCCAATCCATTCAGGGACTAATGATGGGGTTATAGTCCTAGAGTAGGGTCATAGGCCTGCCCTGTAGGTCCTACCCAAGGACTACCCCTCATAAGGGACAAGGCCCTTAGTCAGTTCCGACTGAACTAAGGAGTTCCCATCATCCAGTCGGTAACAGATCCTCCACCATCCAGTCGGAGATGAGCATTCGGAGAATATCAAACTAACCGACTGGATTCCACTCTGTGCATCGTAACCCCCCTGGAGAGAAACGGTCATACGTTTCCATGTGCCTTTATTAGCATTTAAGACATACGTTACCTGTAACGTAGGCATTTATTTGCCACTACTCCACCCCTATGCACCGAACCGTTGTGGAGGGCAGCGCACTCTATATAAGCCGCCCTCCCCCACTAGTGCAGGGGTTAGCAATTCACTGTAATCCATATTCCACTCGACAACAAGCTCCCAGAGCACTGAGACGTAGGGCTATTACCTCCACCATAGAGGGGCCTGAACTCATACAACCTCTCCGTAGCTAAGGCTCTGCCCATCCTTTCGTACCCTACACATCTAATGTCAGACTTATACCCACGACAGCGACCAACTAGAGAGGGACAACAGTCATCAAAATGCATTGAGATTAACTAACATTGAGTGCAAGCATGAGTAGGACAGAAATCACCATGAACATGAACATCATAGAGGCTATGTTGATTTTGTTTCAACTACATGCGTAAACATGCGCCAAGTCAAGCCACTTGAATCATTCAAAGAAAGATACCATCCTATCACACTACATCATAGTCATCTCAACATTCATGTTGGCAACCAAGACAAACCATTATAAGCTCCTAGCTAAGTAAACATGGCATAAGCAACTATGATCTCTAAGTTGTCATTGCAAACATGTTTCTCTTACAACAAAGTTGAATCAGGCATAGTGAGCTAGTCATATTTACAAAAACAAAATAGATCGAGTTCATACTAGCTTTTCCAGGCTCAGTCACTTCATCATATATCGTCATTATTGCCTTTCACTTGCACGACCAAACGATGTGAACAATAATAAGCATGCTCGTGCATTGGACTAAAGCTGGAATCTGCACGCAAACACAAAGGAGAAGACAAAGTAATATGGCTCTTTGAAAGCTAAACAGGTATGCATGCAAGAGCCACTAAACATTGTAACCAATATATTCTACCTTGACCCAAAGAAAAAGAAGACTATTTACACGGGAAAGCTCCCAACAAGCAAAAGAAGAAAAAGGAAATCTTTTTGGTTTTTCTCAAACTAGACAGACACACGAAAAGAAAACGAGAAAAATAAAATAAACTAGCATGGATGATACAGTGGCAAAGTGTGAACACCGGCTAACATAGTGAAAGCATAAGCAAGAATGTAAAGTTGGTGAGAACACGTACTCCCCCGAGCTTAGGCTTTTGGCCAAACTTGGTCTACTCCCAAGGAGGGAAGTAACCAGCTCCTGGGTACTCCGGAGTGGACTGAGGATGCCACTGTTGTGTGAGCTCCTCTGGCTCCCACTGATAAACTGGCGTCTGGTACTCGACTGGTGGCTCGGGCACGGGCACCTGTGGTTGGGCCAAGCCCCAATATGCGTAGATGTCCGAGGGCATAATAATGTACCTGCCTGCATGAAGATTGAACAAAGAAGGAGCAGGCAAAGTAATAGTCTCACGAGTACCCTGACTAAATACCAGGTTATAAATCATCCTTCTATTTATATCTCTATCAAGAAAGTCATGGCGAACCATGCTATCGTAATCTAGATATCTCTCGGGAAGAAGAACCTCTTCTTCCTCCTCCAGTCTAATAGGTATCTCAAAATGTCTAGCGAGACGAGTAGCATAGATACCTCCATGGACAACACCTTTAGAACGGTTCAGGTTCAACCGTTGAGCTACTATAGCACCCAAGCTATAAGTTTTATCGTTATAAAGGGCTTCACGCAAGACTGCAAGATCTGGGGAACTAAGTGACCCATCTTTCCCACGGCCAATCAAACATTTTCCCACAAATAGTGAGAAGTACTGAAGCACGGGAAAATGAATGCTAGCAGCTCTAGCGCAAGACACTCCTCTCTCCTCTCCTACAGCAATAGTACCGATGAAAGCTTCCAAGTCCCGTGGACGAGGTTCATGAATATCCCCAACAAAAGGAAATCTGCAAACATTGCAAAAATCCTGGAGTGACATGCGCTGGGGGATATCATAAAGTTTGAACTCAACCATAGGAGGATTATTCCTCGGATAGAAGTTAAAGCTTTGTATGAAGATATTAGTGAGGAGAAGGTATTGCGGACACTTATCTTCAACGAAGGCGGTAAGGCCTGCGTTCTCCACCAAGTGATAAAAGTCCTCATAAATTCCAGCGACGCGTAAGAACACGCCGCTTGGCCACTCGCATGCTCGAACTTCTGTGACTCGAGAGACCAAATACTTGGGCTTCTTCTCACTCCCATCATCCTTGGAGTCACGGCTTGACGAGCCTCTTAAGAACCTCCTCATCTTTTCCCTTTTCTATCTCTGGAAATTTCTGAAATTTTAGTGATTCTGAGGAAAAGTGAACAAGGCTCAACTAAACTTGTAGCAACTACTCCAACAAGTGCCTAGAGGCCATATTACACATCAAAACTACTTGGGACCAGCTAAAATCAGCATGCAAAGCTCAAGAACATGGTCACCAAGGCAGCAAAAATACACGGAGTATAGGGCACTAGAGCAAAAACTAATTGGACCAATGGAGGAGTCAATTACCAAGGAGTAATTTTCCCAAAACAATTCGAAGAATGGTGAATTGAGAAAAGAGATCTAAAATCCCAACAAGAGGACAAGAACACGGGTTTGAGCTGCGAAACGATTTTTTCTGGAGGTAGGAGAACTAGATGAGAGCAAGAATGAGTGGAGGGGGTGCCTGTGGGCCCCACAAGCCTGGTGGCGCGGCCAGGGGGTGCCCGCGCCCCTAGGGCTTGTGGCCCACTGGTATGGCCCCCAGACAGACTCTTCGTCCCAGTATTTTTCAAAAATTCCTGAAAAAATCATACTTGATTTTCACGACGTTCGGAGAACTTTTATTTTCGGGGTACTTTTCTAACGAACGCTAAAACAGAAAACAGGGAAAACTAAACTAAACCTATCATTTTTCTTCTAGGCAACCTAAAGTGAAATCTTGGAACAGAGGTTTCTCACTCCTTGATTCATCCATCTCATGGTCATCGAAAGAAATCCGTCAATGGGGTTGATCAAATCCCCTCGACAAAACTTCTCGAATCGCAAAAGAGAACGGAGAATTTTTGAATAGTCACTAGGTCACCTCAATTGGGATGTGTATCTCCCCAACAAGCAAATCATACTTCATCTTGACACGAGGAATAGGGCATTCAAAGCTCCCAATAAGAATCGATGAAGTTTTTTCGATAGCATTGATGCAATGTACTCGATATTGTTTCTTCGGAAAGTGCACCGTATGCTCATTACCATTGACATGGAAAGTGACATTGCCTTTGTTGCAATCTATAACAGCCCCTGCAGTGTTTAAAAAGGGTCTTCCGAGGATGACAGCCATGGCATCGTCCTTAGGAATATCCAAGATAACAAAGTATGTTAAGATAGTGACGTTAGCAACCACAACAGGCACATCCTCGCAAATGACGATAGGGAAAGCAGTTGATTTGTCGGCCATTTGCAGAGAGATTTCAGTGGGTGTCAACTTATCCAGTTCAAGTCTACGATAAAGAGAGAGAGGCATAACACTAACACCGGCTCCAAGGTCACATAAAGCAGTTCTAACGTAGTTGCCTTTAATGGAGCAAGGTATAGTGGGCACACCGGGATCACCTAGTTTCTTCGGAGTTCCACCCTTGAAGGTATAATTAGCGAGCAGTGTGGAAATCTCAACCTCAGATATCCTCCTATTATTAGTCACAATATCTTTCATGTACTTAGCATACAGAGACATCTTGAGCATATCCGTCAAACGCATTTGCAGAAAGACAGGTCTGATCATCTCAACAAATCACTCAAAATCCTCATCATCCTTTTTCTTGGATGGTTTGGGAGGAAAGGGCTTAGGTTTCTGAACACATGGTTCCCTTTCTTTACCATGCTTCCTAGCAGCGAAGTCATTCTTATCGTATCTCTTAGTCTTCGGTTGTGGGTTATCAAGATCAGGTTCAATCTCCACATCCTTTTCATTGATAGGTTGAGCATCTTCATGAACATCACTATTGATATTATCATTAGGCTCATGTTCATCACCAGATTGTGTTTCAGCATCGGAGACAGAGGCATCGTTTGGACTCTCACGTGTAGCAGCAACAGGGTTGTTAGCGTGCAGGTTCCTATCATCTTTCTTCTTCTTTCTAGGATGACTAGGTGCATCAGTGCTAACTCCTTGAGAATCTTGTTCAACTCTCTTCGAATGACCCTCAGGATACAAAGGTTCCTCGGTCATTCTACCGCCTCTAGTGACAACTCTGACAGAATTTTCATTCAACTCATTGAGCAAGTCATTTTGAGCTTTAAGTACTTGTTCTACCTGAGTAGTAACCATAGAGGCATGTTTACTCAGAAGTTTAAGATCATTGACGTTTCTGTCCACACAAGCACTTAAATGACTAAGCATACGAGCATTCTGTTCCAAAGTTATCAAATTCATCCAGGCATAGGCTAGCAGGTTTATCAAAAGGAATATCAATCTCATCAAACCTACGTAGAGAATTCACTTCTACCTGTATCGGGTTATCGAAACCATGGATCTCTTCGATAGGTGGTAGATTTTTGAAATCTTCAGATTTAATGCCTTTCTCTCGCATAGATTTCTTGGCTTCTTGCAAATCTTTGGGACTGAGGAATAGAATACCTCTTTTCTTCGGAGTTGGCTTAGGAGGTGGTTCGGGAATGGTCCAAGCATTCTCATTGCACAAGATGTTATACAATAGAATCTCAGCTTGTTCTACAGTTCGTTCCCTAAAAACACTACTCGCACAACTATCTAGGTGGTCTTTGGAAGCATCAGTAAGTCCATTATAAAAGATATCAAGTATTTCATTCTTCTCAAGAGGGTGATCCGGCAAAGCATTCACTAGTTGGATGAGCCTCCCCCAATCTTGTGGGAGACTCTCTTCCTCAGCTTTGAGCAAAGTTGTATATTTTCTGCAAGGCAGCTTGCTTCTTATGGGCAGGGAAATATTTTTTAGAGAAGTAGTAGACCATATATTGGGGACTACGCACACATCCAGGAGCAAGAGAAGTGAACCAGGTCTTAGCATCATCCTTTAGCGAGAAAGGAAACAACTTGAGCATGTAGTAGTGGCGGATCTTTTCCTTACTAGTGAATAGGGTGGTGATATCGTGCAGTTTGGTAAGATTGTCTACAACCGTTTCAGACTCATAACCGTGAAAAGGATCAGATTCGACTAGAGTGATTAACTCAGGGTCGACAGAGAATTCATAATCATTATCAGTCACAAAGATAGGCGAAGTGGCAAACTTCGGGTCGTATTTCATCCTAGCGTTCAGAGATTTTTCTTTCCACTTGCGCAGTAATTTCTCAACATCATAGCTATCCTTACACGCAAGAAAATCCTCAACTATCTCTCCCTCCATAACATAGCGCGTATCAGGCATAACAGGCAATTCAGGCATAGTAGTAGGTTCTACTTCAATAGTATCAGCAGTTTCAGAAGTATCATCACATCTAGCAGCAACTCTAGAAATTTGTGCATCAAGGAATGCACCTAGTGGCAAAGCAGTATCAAGCATAGCATCATCAGGCATAGTATCAAGCATAGCATCATCAGGCATACTATCAAGCATAGCATCATCATAAGCATCATGGGCAGCAGAAGTAGCATCATCAAGCACAGGCGACATATCAAGATTTCTAGCATGAGGTGATGTCGCAAACTTACTCATAACTGAGGGTGAATCAAGTGCAGAGCTAGATGGAAATTCCTTACCTCTCCTCGTAGTGGAAGGCAGGATTTTAGTTCTTGGATCTTTCGGATTCCTCATAGTGATCAGCACACATAAATCCCAAGTGACTCGGAGAATATAGTTGTGCTTTGATACGTCTCCATCTATCTACTTTTCCAAACTCTTTTGCCCTTGTTTTGGACTCTAATTTGCATGATTTGAATGGAACTAACCAGGACTGACGCTGTTTTCAGCAGAATTGCCTTGGTGTTATTTTTGTGCAGAAATCAAAGTTCTCCAAACATCCTGAAACTTTACGGGGAGCATTTTTGAAAAACATGAAAAATATCTGCGCCAAGTTCCACCTGAGGGGGTGGGCCAGTGGGCCACAAGCCCTAGCTCAGCCACCCCCCTGGTGGTGGTGGGCAGGCTTGTGGGGCCCACACGGCTCTGCCCTCCCCAATCTCAGGTCTATAAGTTCCCTTTCGTCCCAGAAAAAATAAAAAGAGAAGTTTTCGTCGCATTTACGATACGGAGGCGCCACCACCACCTGTTCTTCATCTGGCGGGCAAATCTGGAGTCCGTCTTGGGCTCTGGAGAGGGGAAATTGTCGCCATCGTCATCATCAACCTTCTTCCCTCTCCAATTCCATGAAGCTCTTCGTCGTTCGTGAGTAATCTATTCGTAGGCTCGCTAGCGGTGATGAGTAGGATGAGATCTATCATGTAATCGAGTTAGTTTTGATGGGGATTGATCCCTAGTATCCACTATGTTCTGAGATTGATGTTAATACTACTTTGCCATGCTTAATGCTTGTCACTAGGGCCCGAGTGCCATGATTTCAGATCTGAAATTATTATGTTGTCACCAATATATGTGTGTTTTAGATCCGATCTTGCAAGTTGTAGTTACCTACTATGTGTTATGATCCGGCAATCCCGGAGTGACAATAACCGGAACTACTCCTGATGATGACCGTAGTTTGAGGAGTTCATGTGTTCACCAAGTGCTAATGCGTTGGTCCGGTTCTTTATTAAAAGGAGAACCTTAATATCCCGTAGTTTCCTTTTGGACCCCGCTGCCACGGGAGGGATGGACAATAGATGTCATGCAAGTTCTTTTCCCTAAGCACGTATGACGACACACAGAATGCATGCCTACATCACATTGACGAACGGGAGCTAGCCACATATCTCTCTCTGTTATAACTATTGCATGATGAATATCATCCAAACAAATCACCGATCCATTGCCTACGAGTTTGTCCTACTGGTGTTGTTACTTGTTTTGCTCTGCTTCTGTTACTACTGTTGTTGCTGTTGTTAGTTGTCTTGCTCTACTGCTGTTACTACTGTTTCTACTGCTGTTACTTGTCTTGCTCTGCTGCTACTATTGCTACTAATGTCGCTTGCTACTATTGCTACTTGCTACTGCTGTCACTACTGTTGTTCCTTGCCACTGTCGTTACTCGCTACTTTGCTGTTACTACTTTGCTTGCAGATACTAATCTTTCAGGTGTGGTTGAATCTGACATATTCAGCTGCTAATACTTGAGAGTATTCTCTCACCTCCCGTCTTGTGAACCAACAAATTTGGGTTGAATACTCTACCCTCGAAAACTGCTACGATCCCACGCGCTGGTGGGCCGTCAACAACATTCTTCTAGCTTCGATTGCCGGAGAGTGCTAGCAGCATTCTTCTAGTGCCGTTGCAAGGGGAAGCACAGCTGACATCAAGCATTTTTCTGGCACCGTTTCCGGGGAGGTATTGCTATATTCTCGGAGTCACTTGGGATTTATATCTGCTGATCACTATGAAGAATCTGAAGGATGTGAAGACCAAAGTCTTGCCCTCAACTACGAGGGGAGGTAAGGAATTGCCATCTACCTCTGCACTTGATTCACCTTCAGTTATGAGTAAGTTTGCGACATCACCTCCTGCTAGAAATCTTGATATGTCGCATGTGCTTGATACTGCTAGAGATACTATGCCTGATACTGCTTTGCCTGATATTGCTAGAGATGCTATGCTTGATACTGCTAGAGATACTACTTTTCCTGATGTTCCACTAGGGGTGTTCCTTGATGCTCATATTGCTAGAGTTACTGCCAATGCTCGTGATGCTTCTGAAACTGCCGATGCTATTGAGATAGAACCTGCTTTTGCTCCTGCTATATCTAGCTCTCCTAGATATGAATTGCCTGATATACCTGAGGGTTACGTTATGGAGGGAGAGATAGCTGAGGATTTTCTTGTGTGTAAGGATGCCTATGATGCTGAGAAATTACTTGTCAAGTGGAAGGAAAAATCTCTGAAAGCTAAGATGAAATATGACCCGAAGTTTGCCACTTCACCTATCTTTATCACCAAGGATTATGATATATGTGTCGATCCTGAGATAATCTCTCTAGTCGAATCTGGTCCTTTTCACGGTTATGAGTCTGAGACGGTCGTAGCCCATCTTGCCAAACTACACGATATAGCCAGCCTTTTCACTAATTAGGAGAAGATCCGCCACTACTATATCCTTAAGTTTTTCCCTTTCTCTCTAAAGGATGATGCTAAAGCCTGGTTCACCTCTCTTGCTCCTGGATGTGTGAGTAGTCCCCAGGAGTTGGTATATTACTTCTGTGAGAAATATTTCCCTGCCCATAAGAAGCAAGCTGCCTTGCAGGAAATATACAACTTTGCTCAACTCCAAGAAGAGAGTATTCCACAAGCTTGGGGGAGGCTCGCCCAGCTACAGAATGCTTTGCCTGATCACCCTCTTAAGAAGAACGAGATACTTGATATCCTCTATAACGGACTTACCGATGCCTCTAGAGACCACCTAGATAGTTGTGCCGGTTGTGTTTTTAGGGAACAAACTGTAGAACAAGCTGAGACTCTACTGAATAACATCTTGATCAAAGATAATGCTTGGACTATTCCCGAACCACCTCCTAAGACAACTCCGAATAAAAGAGGTATTCTATTCCTCAGTCCCAAAGATATGCAAGAAGCCAAGAAATCTATGCAAGAGAAAGGCATTAGATCTAAAGATGTCAAAAATTTACCACCTATCAAAGAGATCCATGGTCTCGATAACCCGATACAGATAGTAGAAGTGAATTCTCCGCGTAGGTTTGATGAGAGTGATATTCCTTTTGATAAACATGCTAGCCTATGCTTTGATGAATTTGACAACTTTGTTGCCAAACAACAGAGTTTCAATGATTATGTTAGCAGACATTTGGAACAAAGTACTCGTATGCTTAGCCATTTAAGTGTTTGTGTAGACAGAAATGTCAATGATCTGAAGCTTCTGAGTAAGCATGCATCTATGATTACTACTCGGGTAGAACAAGTACTTAAAGCTCAGAATGACTTGCTCAATGAATTAAATGACAACTCTATCAGACTCATTACTAGAGGAGGCAAAATGACTCAGGAACCTTTGTATCCTGAAGGTCATCCTAAGAGAATTGATCAAGATTCTCAAGGAATCAATGCTGATACACCCAGTCATCCTAAGAAGAAGAAGAAGGATGATAGAAACCTGCATGCCAGTTCACCAAATATTGTCACACCTGAAGAACCTAATGATATTTCTACGTCTGATGCAGAAACACAATATGGTGATGAACATGAACCTGGTGACAATATGGACAGTGATGTTCATAATAATGCTCAACCTAGCAATGATGAGGATGTGGAGATTGAACCTACGGTTAATCCTGATAACCCACAACCTAAGAAGTACGATAAGAATGACTTCACTACTAGGAAGCATGGTAAAGAAAGGGATCCATGGGTTCAGAGACCTATGCCCTTCCCTCCTAAGCCATCCAAGAAAAAGGATGATGAGGATTTTGAGCGTTTCGCTGAGATGATAAGACCCATCTTTCTGCAGATGAGGTTAACTGATATGCTCAAGATGTCTCCGTATGCCAAGTACATGAAAGATATCGTGACTAATAAACGGAAGATACCAGACCTTGAGATCTCCACCATGCTTGCCAACTACACTTTCAAAGGTGGAACTCCTAAGAAACTTGGTGATCCCGGAGTGCCCACTATACCTTGTTCCATTAAAGGAAACTACGTAAGAACTGCCTTATGTGACCTTGGAGCCGGTGTTAGTGTTATGCCGCTCTCTCTTTATCGTAGACTTGAATTGGATAAGTTGACACCCACTGAAATTTCTCTGCAGATGGCCGACAAATCAACTGCTTTCCCTATCGGCATTTGCGAGGATGTGCTTGTTGTGGTTGTTAATACCACTATCTTAACAGACTTTGTTATCTTGGATATTCCCGAGGACGATGCCATGGTTGTCATCCTCGGAAGACCCTTTTTAAACACTGCAGGGGCTGTTATAGATTGCAACAAAGGCAATGTCACTTTCCATGTCAACAGTAATGAGCACACAGTGCACTTTCCGAAGAAACGATATCAAGTACATTGCATCAATGCTATCGAAAAGACTTCATCGATTCTTATTGGGAGCTTTGAATGCCCTATTCCTCGTGTCAAGATGAAGTATGATTTGCTTGTTGGGGATATACATATCCCTATTGAGGTGACTTAGTGGCTATCAGAAAATTCTCCTCTCCGGAGCCCAAAACGGACTCCAGATCTGCCCTCCAGATGAAGAACACGGGGTGGCGGCGCCTCCGTATCGTAAAACGCGATGAATCCTTCTCTTTGATTTTTTTTTCGGGCGAGACGGAAGATATAGAGCTGAGTTTGGGGGCGGTGGAGCCACATGGGCCCCACAAGCCCTCACGGCGCGGCCAGGGGGGGTGGCCACGACCTGTGGGCTTGTGGCCCACTAGTCCACCTCCTCCTGTGGATCTCTGCGCAGGTATTTTTATTTTATTCCAAAAAAAATCTCCGTAAATTTTCAGGACATTCTGAGAACTTTTATTTCTGCATAAAACAACACCATGGCAATTCTGCTGAAAACAGCGTTAGTCCGGGTTAGTTCCATTCAAATCATGCAAATTAGAGTCCAAAACAAGGGAAAAAGAGTTCGGAAAAGTATATACGATGGAGACGTATCAATGAACATGAGCCTAATGATAATATCAATAGTGATGTTCATGAAGATGTTCAACCTAGCAATGATAACGATGTGGGGATTGAACCTAGTGTTGATCTTGATAACCCACAGCCTAAGAATAAGAGATACGATAAGAATGACTTCGCTGCTAGGAAGCATGGTAAAGAAAGGGAACCATGGGTTCACAAACCCATGCACTTTCCTTCCAAACCATCCAAGAAAAAGGATGATGAGGATTTTGAGCGATTTGTTGAAATAATTAGACATGTCTTCCTGCAAATGCATTTGACAGATATGCTCAAAATGTCTCTGTATGCTAAGTACATGAAAGATATTGTGACTAATAAGAGGAGGATACCTGAGGTTGAGATTTCCACCATGCTCGCTAATTATACCTTCAAGGGTGGAACTCCTAAGAAACTAGGTGGTTGTCACGCCCAAGATGCAATCCTATCCTCAATTTGGCACGAGGGCCTCGTCAGGGATAGAAGCGCATCTCGCCGTTTCGCAAGAATGGATATCGTTACAAGTACATGTACTGAAAAGATAAGATATGTATAGAATAGGCTTACACTCGCCACAAGCTACATCAGAGTCACATCAGTACAATACATAAATATTACGAAGAAGAGCAGGGTCCGGCTACGGACGAAAACAAACGAGAAAAGAGAACGACGTCCATCCTTGCTATCCCAGGCTGCCGGCCTGGAACCCATCCTAGATCGATGAAGAAGAGGAAGAGGAAGCAACTCCAAATGAACAATCAACGCGCTCGCGTCTAGTAACCTTTACCTGTACCTGCAACTGGTGTTGTAGTAATCTGTGAGCCACAGGGGACTCAGCAATCTCATTTCCAAAGGTATCAAGACTAGCAAAGCTTATTAGGTGAGGTAAGGTTAAGTGGTGAGGCTGCAGCAAGTGACTAAGCATATGTGAGGTGGCTAACTTACGAGTACAAGAATAAAGAGGGGGTGATCTACGCATAGCGGACGAGAACTAATAATGATCAAATGAATGATCCTGAACACCTACCTACGTCAGACATAACCCCACCGTGTCCTCGATCGGAGAAGGAACTCACGAAAGAGACAGTCACGGTTACGCACTCAGTTGGCATATTTTAATTAAGTTAACTTCAAGTTATCTAGAAGCAGTGTTAAACAAAGTTTACACGTTGCCACATAACCGCGGGCATGGCTTTCCGAAAAGATTTAACCCTGCAGGGGTGCTCCAACTAGTCCATCACAAATTACCACAAGCCGCATAGAAATCCTCGACCACGAGATCTCGTCGGACTCCTTAGTGGAAAACCTCAACTCTGAGATTACCCAAAGCATCACCGGAATCCCGATGCACAAGATATCTCGGCAAAGGTAAAACTAATCCAGCAAGGCCGCCCACGTGTCGACGATCCCGATAGGAGCCGCGTATCTTGTTCTCAGGACACAACGGATAAGCTACGCGTACGGTGGCCTGATAGAAATCACCCAAGTTGCCCTGGATTGGCCCCGCACAGTGCTCTGGGTTGGACCAACACTCATGAGGAGCACTGGCCCGGGGGTTCATTAATTACTCCGCGGGCGTCGACGGGTCCCTATGCATTTATTTAGTTATTAGGCAAATGTAGTACCAAAGTTGGGTCTTGCCGGACCAGTCTTATTCTAAAACGAATTATCAAGGGGGTCTCCATAACAACCCCGGTCGTGTTAGGAGCACTCAAATATGGAACATAACACCGGTAGCCGAAACTAAGGGGGCAAAGGTGGAACAAAACACCAGGCTAGAAAGGCCGAGCCTTCCACCTTTTACCAGGTATATAGGTGCATTAATTTAAATAGCATTTAATACGGTGATATAACAAGGAACCCATGTTATCACATGGAAGCAACTGCACCTGCAACTAGCAACGCTAACACATGGTTAAGCAAGCAGTAACATAGCCAATCAGTGGTTTGCTAGGTTGTGAACAGGTTGAAGGTTTTCATGGCATTGTTGAGAGGCTGATATTTAACAGGTGGTAGGCAATGAGACATAACGACAGAAACGATAATACTAGCATGGCAATGATAGTAATGGTATCTCGGGAAATGGTCATCTTGCCTGAGATCCCGCTTGGAAGAAGTGCGACTCCATGAAGCAGACGAGCCGATGTAGTCAAACGGGTCCTCACATTCCGACACGCTTCAGAACTCTATCGAGACGAAGCAAACCGAAAACAAGCATCAACACACGATATTCACCACACGATGCACAACACATATGATGCATGAGCAGCTGAACATGCAAGACATGGCATGACAATTCATGACAAACAAACACTACACATTAAGTGAAGTTCAATGTGCAACAAGTTGCATATTGACGAAACTCCACGTTTAATTATTTAGTCCTATCCTGATTAGATACACGAAAATATTAAATATGGTTAAACATGGCAAGAGGTGAAGCGTAACTAAGCTAACTATCTAGGCATTTTAAATGAGGTCGGAAATGCATATAGCATCTCCGAGTCGACCTCACGTGTTAATTTACAATTCTGTCCAGATCTGAACTAACACATTTAAATGGTTGTTAAACAGCAAAACAAATAGTTTCACATGATTCTACGCGTCGTTACAAGCAATTTACACATAGAGAACATCTCCGACGGAGCTACGGTTCAAAAGATACAACCACCGCAAGATATGATGGCATGAATGCAATATGTGTGCAACAACAGTCACAAGCATTTCAAAACATACACCCAGCAAGATCTTATGAAACTACACGAGATTCTAAGCAAGTTTCATATAGTACACGATCAAAACGGAGCAACGGTTCAACAACTACGAGCTAAATAAGAAATCACTACAATCTGCCAAAATCAGCCACATAGCATTTTCTACACCCCACAACTACGAGCTACACAAAACCAATATACTCAACCAAGGCATGAGACGATAGAGGGCAAGAAGCACTACCACATACAACTAATAACATCTAGCATGGAAGCATGGAACACTAGGAAAAGAACTCACAAAAGGGCATCTCACACACAGTTTCAGACTTAGTGAAAATAACAGTTTATGAAACTACAGTTTTCGATTTGAAGGCATTTTGACAGCAGCAAAACCATAAGCTACAGGACTCCAAATGGCATGAAAAATCACAGCATACTAGAGAATCCTAAAGTCTACAACTAACTCCATTGCACCAACCTCAGAAGAGCTACAGATCACCAGATAAAATCAAGACAAGACAGCAACAAAATATAACAGATTTCAGACTTAGAAATATTTCAGCATCTCCAAATCAGCACTATTTTCTAGCAACTTGAGAGCAAGCAAACCACACCTAAACATTGATTTCTGTTGCAACCAAAATCACCAGAGGCTAGCATACATATCGAAGGGCAAATCTCTAGTTGACAACTCCTTCATATCACGCACGGATTAAATCCCACAAAATAAACAAAAGGGCATCACGGCAAAATATCACACAGACTAACTTGCTCAAAAGCTAAAACTAAAAGCACAGTTAAATTCTATGGATTTTTCTACCCCGAAAACATATATAACATGAGGGGTTGCAACACAAGAATATCGCCACACGTATATGCGAGATAATGTCCTAAACACGGTATAGCAAACTAGCTACGGAATCCTACATGCAAAAATACCTAAGACTACCCTAAAATACATGGCAAAAGGGTTCCTAAAACATGACCATTTTATCTACGGGGTTTGAGCAATCCGTACATGCAGGGAAAATAAATATTAGGACAGCATGCAAAACTAGGCATTTGGCGGGTCAAACTACTTCAAACATATATGCAAGTTGCAAAAACATAATCTACGCGCAAAACTACACAAGATCCATATACAACTTGCCTCGATCCGACTTACGGTTAAGAATCTACGAGCATTTTAAATAATTAACAATTCCTGAGATAGAATTAAATTCTAATTCCTAAAAAAACACTATTGGGCCTAAACCATCTACGGGCTGGAACTCACACGGGCGCAACATAACCAAGCCCCGCTCGGGCGCACATTAAAGGGGCCAGGGGGTTGATTACCTTGGGCCTCGGGGCCGGTCTGGTGGGGAGGAGAAGCTGGGCCGAGGCGGGAGGAGCTGCTCGGGCCTGGAGGCGACCGAAGAAGCTGGGCCGACGGCGCTGGCCAGCTGGGCCGCCGTGAGAGGAGGCCGGCCCAGGCGGGGTCAACGCGCGGCTGGAGGACGGGGCGTTCGTCCTTGATTGGATCTCGATCAGGAGGCGACGAATGGCGCAGCCTCGGGCTTCCGGCGTCGGCCGTCTCGAGTGGAGGCGCTCCAGCGAAGGGCTCTGCGGGATCCGGTCAGCGCGGGGTCACCGACGGCGTCGGTTGAGGCAGGAGGCGGCGGTGCGACAGGGAGGCGGCGTGAGCTTCACGGCGGCAGGGCTCGCGCCGCTGAGGGCTACGAGATCCGGCGATGGGGCAGCCGGATCTGGACGGGAGGAGGAGCGGGACGGCACTACTCCGGCGAGCTCGCGGTCGGCGGGACCGAGGGCTTCGGCCGGCTTCCCACGGGAAGACGAGGAGGAGCACGGGAGGCTGTCATGGGAGGAGGAGAAGCACGGGCAGCTCGGTCGGGCAGCGGCGCGCCGGATGGGCCCGGAGGGCCGGCGATGGGCTCGGGCGGGCCCTGTCGGCTGAGGAGGGAGGGAAGAGAGAGAGAGGCTAGGGTTGCGCGGATCCCGAGGCAGGGTTAGGGAGAGGCTAAAAATGGAAGGGGAGGTGTCTATTTATAGGCAAGCGGGGCTAGGTTTAACAGAATTTCTCCCCGGTTTCAACCGCACGGTCGGATTCGAACAATTCTGAACACGGGACGGGCTAAGTGGCCGTGTAGAGTAGGTTAGCCGGAGATGAGCGGGAAAACGGCACCCGGCAGCGTGATTTAGAATACCGAAAGACGTCTGACGATAGACCGAATACGGTGCCGCTACGGTCGACCGTTCGGGTACCAGACGGACTCCGATTGCGACGAAATTTGATAGGCGGGCTAGCTACAACTAATTAAGACTGCACGTCAAGTCTCAACCCAATTAGAGGAAGTTTTCAACACACTTTTAGAAAACAAGGATTTGACGATGTCGCGGGCGCGTGCGTGTGTGGTCGGGCTCAGAACGGACAACGACGAGAACCGACAACTAACAACGGATGCAAGTTTTGAAAACTGGCGGCAACAGGATGCCGATGCAATGCTGATGATGCGAATGATATGATGATGATGCGACCAATAAAAATACTCACACAACGAAAACGGAATAGAAGGTGAATCTTCTGGAACATCGGTCTCGGGGCTGGCACAGTGATCCCAGAGTACCCACTATACCTTGCTCCATTAAAGGCAACTATGTTAGAACTGCTTTATGCGACCTTGGAGCCGGTGTTAGTGTTATGCCTCTCTCTATTTATCGTAGACTTGAACTGGATAAGTTGACACCCACTGAAATCTCTGTGCAAATGGTCGACAAATCAACTGCTTTCCCTATCGGCATTTGCGAGGATGTACCTGTTGTATTTGCCAACGTCACTATCTTAACAGACTTTGTTATTCTGGATATTCCCGAGGATGATGCCATGGCGGTCATCCTTGGAAGACCCTTTCTAAACACTGCAGGGGCTGTTATTGATTGCAACAAAGGCAATGTCACTTTCCACGTCAATGGTAATGAGCATATGGTGCACTTTCTGAAGAAACAATATCGAGTACATTGCATCAATGCTATTGAAAAAACTTCACCGATTCTTATTGGGAGCTTTGAATGCCCTATACCTACTGTCAAGATGAAGTATGATTTGCTTAATGGGGATATGCACATCCCCATTGAGGTAACCTAGTGACTATTCGAAAATTCTCCGTTCTTTTTTTCATGTGATTCGAAAAAGTTTGTCAAGGAGACTTGATCAACCTCATTGACGGATTTCTTTCGATGACCATGGGATGGATGAATCGAGGAGTCACAAACCTATGTTCCAAGCTTTCACCTTCGGTTGCTTAGAAGAAAAATGATAGATTTAGCTTTAGTTTTTCCTGTTTTCTGCTTTTTGCGTCCGTAGAAAAGTGTCCCGAAAATAAAAGTTCTCCAAATGCCGTGAAAATCAAGTATGATTTTTTCTAGAATTTTTGAAAAATTCTAAGATGGAGAGCTAGTCAGGGGGATGCACCAGTTGGCCACAAGCCCTGGTGGCCCGGGCACCCCCCCTGGTCGCGCCTACCAGGCTTGTGGGGCCCACGTGTCCCCCCTCCACTTATTCTAGCTCCCATCTCCTTCTCCTACCTCCAGAAAAAATCATCACGCAGCTCAAACCCGTGTTCTTGCTCTTTTTGCTGCGATTTTCGATCTCCTTGTGCAAAGCCTCATTCACCAAACTGTTTTGGGGAAATTGCTCCTTGGTATGTGACTCCTCCATTGGTCCAATTAGTTTTTGCTCTAGTGCCTTATTCGTCGCGTATTTTTGCTGCCTTGGTGACCCTGTTCTTGAGCTTTGCATGCTAATTTTAGCTGGTCCCAAGTAGTTTTTATGCTTGATATGGCCTTTAGGCACTGGAAGGAGTAGTTGCTATGAATTTAGTTAAGCCTTGTTCACTTTTCCTTAGAGTCACTAAAAATTTCAGAAAAGGAAGATGTTCAGGAGAAACTATCATGGTGGTTCCTCAAGCAAGAGGGGTCCCCGTCTCGCGATTCGGGAACCCGATCCTTACCAACCGAGGAATGCACTAGTACAACCATGTGAATGGTCTTCTGATGAATTCATGATTGATGCAGGTTTCAAAGACGAGTTTGATACACTTGTTCACAATGTTGGACTTGAAGAATTCATCTCCAATAAATGTGAACGGTATACTTGTCGGGACCCCGATCCTAAGTCATAGGAATCCAGCCTGTAACACATCGCATCTCTTTGCGGTCTCACGCACGGTTAACTCCACTGCTGCAGCCTTACCTTAGCCGGGACCGTTTGCGTCTTTTGCCTCACGTATGTAGTGTCGCTAGCATTCCAATGTCAAAGAACCCGGATCGACAAGTCTAGTCACAAACCAAAGTGGCAGTACCGCACAAGGACAGGCATACATGACCCAACAAAGCAGGTGCCGGTCACCAGCGAGTGTAGACGAGTCGTAGCAAGCTACAAGGACTCCATTACATCGCGTGACATTTCCCCAAAGGGGACAGACACAGCAGCTAAGAAGGACACATGTCGGTCAACCAATGTGTCTGGAGCAGTAGCGAACTACCAAGGCTCGTTGGATCACAAAGGGGCATTTCCTTGTAAGGAGTGCTACTAAAGTTCACGACTAGGTAATCGAACCCCATACATATCAAGTACGACACACGTACGCATGGCATACCGATATGTATAGATACATCGATGGCATCACAACATAACCATAAACATACAAGCTTTATTTAAGAGGCTCGGAAGAGCCACACACATAATATTACACATTAAGGGTCTCACGACCCATAATAGCAGTCATTCAGTTACAAGCCAGCGGAAGAGTTTAAACTGTCTGAGTACAAACAGGGCAACTAGAAGGCACATGGCCTGACTATACTACAGACCCAACGTAGGGTCAGATCGTAGCTGGGACACCAGCTACTCGTCGTCGTCGATGTCTACGAAGAACCCTCCATTAGGGTCATTAGCAAACTCTGCAACATTTATTAAGCAAACATGAGTACGAAGGTACTCAGCAAGACTTTAGGATAACTAACTACTCATGCAATGTATCAACAAGGTATGGTGGGGTTTCATGCGGAAAGCCAGCATTCGACTCGTGGCTAGACAACTTGCATTTTGAAATTATTTTGACAACTTGATTTCTCACACACGAGTCCACTAACACCACAACAATACACTATCGTGGAATCATTCCGTCTCCATACGGAATTGCCGTCCACGACACTCACGCTTGTCTTGACAATTTTATGAGTAGCCATTGAAGTTATCTATGAACAACATATGTCTCCAAGTAGTCCATATCCGCGGACGCGGCTATTCGAATAGATCATAACCCTGCAGGGGTGTACGTCGTCACACACGCTCTCGCCACTTATCGCCATGTGCACGTCATGCACCTCGGCAACCTTCAAGCGGAAGCCTAGCGAGGGAGTCGGCCACGACCGTTAACCACACTAGTACCTAGTCCAGGTTTATCGCCTATCTGAGAGCAACCCGTACAGAAGTCCGGCCGAGGTTTCCGCCACGGCCTCAAACAATGTGCGCAGGGTTCCCAAGCCCACCATCCGGGTGCCACTTGGTACACCGTGCCACTGCCTACCGCATCATAACCCACCTCTCAGGTCAGCACTATACACGGCCTCCAACATGACTATAAACACCAGAAACTACTTGCAACTCCTGGACCGAGTACTAAGCGATTAATAGGCCGAGCGGGGTCATATTTCAAGGCCCAGCATGTGGTAGTATCTAGTCTTGGATTACATACACGGAACTAAGTTCCTAAGGACGGTTCCAATGAAACAACCCGCCATGTACTCCTACACAGCCTTTCACCGGTACCTTTACCAAATCAGGTTCAACACACAACCTTTGCTTACCGAACACATTCTCACAATTCTGTTCATCTCCCAGATGACAGACCATACACAACTCTAAGCATAGCATACATAGCAGGATAAGGCACAACATAGCTCAAGCAACTACCAGGTATGCTAGGTTGCAAGGTTCGGCTATTTACTGTGACAAGGTTAGGTCATGCAAAGGAAGTGGGTTCAACTAACTTGGCAAAAGCATTTGAAGCATTTGATCCTAATGCAATAAATAAGTGCTGGAGCAAGAACATGGGATTTATCGGGATGATCAAAAGGGTTGCTTGCCTTGTTGCTCAGAGGAGGGACAATATCCGTCAGACGGATATTCGGTGGAATCCGGGGGTGCGGAGCCTACCGAAATGAATGGCAACAATCAATAACAATCACATGCAAACAAGATGATGCATGAGCATGGCATGAGAATGCAAGGTGATAAACTAATATAGTCAACATGTATTAGGTTTGAAGTTGATTTGAATCAAGTTCAAATATCACTTCGAACGAGGTATTCTCAGATACCGTTTTAATTGATTCGACCTGATGCTCAGATCAACTTGATGTTAACATGCATGGGATGTCATGTTAAGTTGCTGGTTTGTTGTTAGAGCAGTGTTTGATCATGTCAAACATAAAGAAATTTAAATATTTTCCATATTCCATTTATAAAATATTTATAAGAATTGACTTATTCATTAATCTACATGTTTGGGTTCTGTAACATTTTCAAACATGTTTGAAATTGGCATATTCAGATTCCTTGAATTTTCTGATACTTTTTCATATATAAATTATTTTCATTGGAGTTACAGATTAATTTCTATGAATTTTTGAAGTTTTAAACATTTATGGAATTATTCTTATACTGAAAATTCTCTTTATTGCGTCAGCTTGACATCAGCAGGTCAGCCGACCTGTTCAGGTCAAACCTGACAGGGGGGACCCACTGGTCAGCCTCTCTGGGGTTAATCTCGCGCTGACCAGCCCCTTAACTGAGTTGACTTGGCCTTGGGCCCACTGTCAGTGAGAGTTTAAGCCTCTAAACTACTGGATTAACTTGGCCACGTCGGCCCCCACCGGAGTATGGCCAGCGGCGACCACACGCGCGGCGGAGGGCTCGCCGGAGAGAGCCAGACAACGCTACAGCCGTCGGTTTTTGGCGCAGAATAGAGCTACAGGCAGCTGGTGAAACGCCGCATCTATCTGGGGTGGAGCTGGACCCGGTGGTCACCGGAATCATTGCCGGCGATGAGGCCAGCGGCGGCTGCGGCTCGGGCGTCGACGAAAGTGCCGATGCAGGGGGCTAGCGAGCTGGGAGAGAGGCCCTACGCCATCTACAGAGCTCGAGGAGCTCATTCCTGAGCTCGGCCTCGCGAGCCGAGTACCACAACGACGGCAATGACATGGCCGGCGACGAGATCCTTCGGGCTCCGGCGGCTAACATGGTTAGAGGAGGGGGAAGGCCTTGGGAAGAGGGGGAACGGGAAGAGGAGCTCACGGCGGATCTTGTGAGGCTGCCGGCAGGGTCGGGGAGGACAGGGAGACGACAGATCGAGGGCGACCGGAGCTTCGGGGAGAGAGAGATCCGAGAGGGAAAGGGGATCGAGAGGCCTAGGGGAGAGGATAGAGCCGCGGGGAGGAGGATAAGAAGACGCAGGCATCGCGCTGGTGCTCCCGGAGGCCCCCAGCAGCGAGCAGGCAGGCAGGGGGTGGCCGGCTCGGCCGCCGTGCTCATCTTCTCCCCTGCCTTCTGGCAGGAGGAGGAAGATGACCGGGGAGCCCCTGGTGGGCTGGGCTGGCGACAATTAGAGGTAAGTCATTTCTTTCTCTTATTTCTTTTCTATTTTGTTTCTGTTTTGCTAACTATTGTTTAGCTATTTATTTCAGCTCCAAAATGGTTTGTAAAAACTATTTTAAACACACCAGAATATTTGTTGGAATATTTCCAACCATTTCCAAAGTTTTCAATATTTTTGAAAGTTTAAAGTTTCTGATTTCAAATTTAAAACTTGAAACCAGTAGCTTTTGCATTTATTTAAAATGCTTAAGATGTTAAGAAAATGGTTTTCTTCATTGCTCATTTACTTTCATGATTTATCAGAAAGTTTGAACTTTTCTTGAGGCCATTTTGGGTTCATTGATTTTAACTAGTTTTGAGATTTCCTTTATTTGAAGAAGTGGCTAGGGTTTGAGTTTTTCCTTCACCTCTTTCTTTGTTCTTGTTGACAATTTCTTAGATGCAATGCAAAGAAGACATGAGCACAAGACTAACTTGCTTAAGGGGTCAGGGATGTGACAATACTACTCTCACTGCCTCTTTTGTTCGTAGATTCAAATTTTCAGCTGGCCGTGACACATCCGTACAGTTTGATCTCTATGACAAATCGTATACCATGGATTTAGAGGATTTCAATAGAATTTGCAAGATACATGTTTGGGGTAGTCTCAATGATCCTCCTAAATCTTCGATTAGAGTTTTTTTTCTCTAGTATAACTGTTGGAGAAACTAGAGATATTACGCAGGCTACCATGGGGAGCATTCATTTTTCTGCCTTGCACTACTTTTCCCTCTTCATAGGTAGATGCATTAACGGCAAGATTGAGCATTGTCACCTCTGCGCACCTGACCTTAGTATTCTTAAGAGCGCAGTAACAGGTGATAGAAGTTTCAACATGGGAGCTATAATAGCAAGGAGGCTGAATAATAATGCTAATGAACGGGATTTCTTTGGTGGGATCTATGCCACTCGCATAGCAAATTTTCTTGGAGTACCCATCCGCGAAGGAGATCCCCCGCTCTATACATCTTTCCTTGATCGCGCCGCTATGACACGCTATCAGTTCCTTGAGAGGGATAATGAATCCCTCCTATACCGGTTAATATTTAACCGACAACGTGTTTTCCATATTACCCTTCCTGCTCCTGCCTTCTTTGACTTTCAGGTAAAACGGAGATATTACATAACCAGAGGAGAAGCAGAGGAGTATGAGAGGGAGGCAAAGGCTGCTCGCCTCCGTGAGGCAACTATTCAGGCGGTAGCTGCAGCACTCCCGTACAACCCCCATTATGATTTTGGGTATTGCCCGGACCATCCATGGGAGTAGACCAACTTAGGCCAAAAGCCTAAGCTTGGGGGAGTACGTGTTTCTCACCGACTTTATATTCATGCTCACACTTTCACTTTGATAGTCGGTGTTTACACTTTGCCACTGTATCATCCATGCTAGTTTATTTCTTTTTCTCGTTTTCTTCTCGTGTGTTTGTCTAGTTTGAGAAAACCCAAAAAGATTTCTCGTTCTTCTTTTTCTTGTTGGGAGCTTTCCGTGTAAATAGTTTTCTTTTTCTTTGGGTCAAGGTAGAAGACCATGGTTATAATGTTTACTGGCTCTCGCATGCATATCTGTTTATCTGTCAAAGAGCCATATTACTTTGTCTTCTCCTTTCTGTTTGCTTGCAGATTCCAGCTTAGTCCAATGCACGAGCACTCTTATTATTGTTCACATCATCCGGTCGTGCAAGTGAAAGGCAATAATGACGATATATGATGAAGTGACTGAGCCTGGAAAAGCTGGTATGAACTCGATCTATTTTGTTTTTGTAAATATGACTAGCTCATCGTTCCTAATTCAGCTTTCTTATGAGAGAAACATGTTTGCAATGACAACTTAGAGATCATAGTTTCTGATGCCATGCTTAATTAGCTAGGAGCTTATAATGGTTTGTCTTGGATGCTAACATGAATTTTGAGATGATTATGATGTAGTATAATAGGATGGTATCCTCCTTTGAATGATTCAAGTGGCTTGACTTGGCACATGTTCATGCATGTAGTTGAAACAAAATCAACATAGCCTCTATGATATTCATGTTCATGGTGATTTATGTCCTACTCATGCTTGCACTCAATGTTGGTTAATCTCAATGCATTTTTATGACTGTTGTCGCTCTCTAGTTGGTCGCTTCCCAGTCTTTTGCTAGCCTTCACTTGTACTAAGTGGGAATACTGCTTGTGCATCCACTTCCATAAACCCAAAGTTGTTTCATATGAGTCCACCATACCTACCTATATGCGGTATCTACCTGCCGTTCCAAGTAAATTTGCATGTGCCACTCTCTAAACCTTCAAGAAATAATCTGTTTTGCATGCCCGAACCGCTCATGTGGTGACAAGGGGCGATCATTATCTTCCATGCTAGGCATGTTATGGTCGATATGTGTTTATTCACTATCATTCACGAGAAAGGGGCCGGTAATTGGAATGCCCAGTTCCATGCTCAAATCGAAAAGATAATTACAAACAAAACTCCCCGTGGATTGATGTTGGTATGGATGGCACCCGAGTATTCGGCTAGTCGTGGAGTGTGATTGATCGGTGGTGGGGGAGTCAAAACTTTACTTTTCTATTTGGGAACCGCCTATAGCATGTGTAGCATGGAAGATGGTGAAAAACTCTTGGTCATCGCGTTGACAATGAAAGCATGCCACCCAAAATTATTTATTTCTGTCTTCAAAGCTTGAGTTGTGGCACCTGTGCAAATCAATGCTTCCCTCTGCGAAGGGCATATCTATTTACGTTTCTGTTGAGTCATCCTCTTCCTATAAAAGGCACCAATTAGGGAGCACCTCTGTCATTTTCATTCTTTGCTATTAATTGATATTGAGTATGAGTGTGACTGGATCTTCTTTGCCATGAATTACAATGTTCAGTCAGCCCTTGGTCTTTGAAGGTGCTCTGCATTTATGTTTTGCGGTCTCAAAAAGAGCTAGCGAGATACCATCTATTCATATTGCTTCTTGATTGTTTTGATTGAAGTGTTGACATTTGAAACTCATTATTATTGCTCGCTAGTTGATTATGCCATTGATATGAGTTTACCTTGAGACCTAGATGTCATTGCTTATGTGGTTAGCTTGTGATCTTGCTAAAAATCTGAATATGAGTTAGACATAATTGCAACAACAAGATCAAACAGAGTTCATATTTTTTTTTCTTTTGTCTCTTTCAGTTTGTCAACTGAATTGCTTGAGGACAAGCAAGGCTTTAAGCTTGGGGGAGTTGATACGTCTCCGTCCTATCTACTTTTCCAAACTCTTTTGCCCTTGTTTTGGACTCTAATTTGCATGATTTGAATGGAACTAACCCGGACTAACGCTGTTTTCAGCAAATTTGCCATGGTGTTGTTTTTGTGCAGAAATAAAAGTTCTCGGAATGACCTGGAAATTTACGAGCATTTTTTGTGGAATATATGAAAAATACTGGCGCAAGAATCAATCGGAGAAGTGGAGCGTGGAGCCCACAAGCCCACGAGGCGCCCCCCCCCCCCCTGGCCGCACCTAGCAGACTTGTGGGGCCCACGGAGCTCCACCGCCTCCAATTCCAGCTCTATTTAGTCCCTTCCGTCCGGAAGAAAATCAAGGAGAAGAGTTCATCGCGTTTTACAATACGGAGGCGCCGCCACCACCTGTTCTTCCTCTGGAGGGCATATCTCGAGTCCGTTCTGGGCTCCGAAGAGGGGAGATCGTCGCCATTGTCATCACCAACCTTCCTTCATCGCCAATTCCATGATGCTCTTCACCGTTCGTGAGTAATCTCATCGTAGGCTTGTTGTACGGTGATGGGTTGGATGAGATCTATCATGTAATCGAGTTAGTTTTGACGGGGATTGATCCCTAGTATCCACTATGTTCTGATATTGATGTTGCTACTACTTTGCCATGCTTAATGCTTGTCACTAGGGCCCGAGTGCCATGATTTCAGATCTGAACCTATTATGTTCTCGCAATATATGTGTGTTCTTGATCCTATCTTGCAAATGTAGTCACCTACTATGTGTTATGACCCGGCAACCCCGGAGTGACAATAGCCGGAACCACTCCCGGAGATGACCATAGTATGAGGAGTTCATGTATTCACTTTGCGCTAATGCGTTGTTCCGGTTCTCTATTAAAAGGAGAGCCCTAATATCCCTAGTTTCCATAGGACCCCGCTGCCACGGGAGGGATGGACAATAGATGTCATGCAAGTTCTTTTCCCTAAGCACGTATGACTACATACAAAATACATGCCTACATTATATTGACGAACTGGAGCTAGTTACATATCTCTCCGTGTTATAACTGTTGCATGATGAATAACATCCGGCATAATTATCCATCACCGATCCAATGCCTACGAGTTTTTCCTACTGGTCCTTGCTACGTTACTTTGTTGTTATTGTTGTCGTTGTTGCTACTATTACTCTGTCGCTATTGATGTCACTGCTGCTACTGTTACTCTGTCGCTATTGTTGTCGCTGCTGCTACTGTTACCGTTGCTACTGTTGCTGTCACACTACTCTGCTACTGATACTTTGCTGCAGATACTAAGTCTTTCAGGTGTGGTTGAATTGACAACTCAACTGCTAATACTTGAGAATATTCTTTGGCTTCCCCTTGTGTCGAATCAACAAATTTGGGTTGAATACTCTACCCTCGAAAACGGTTGCGATCCCCTATACTCGTGGGTTATCATGCACCAACGTAGAGTCGAACGAATCAGCAGTGGCCGAAGCAATAGCTCCTGCATGCAAATCAGAGGCATGCAGCAAACCAGATGATGCCAAGTGTTCGTCCTGGGGATCAGCAGTGGCAGCAGAAGGCACGTCGGGCGTGGAATAGTCCACCGTGTCGTGAAATGCAGAAGCCGTAGGGGATAGAGTGGGCCCCGCAGAGGATTCCACCGCGTCGCCCAGAAGGGGCACGCCACGTCCAGAGGACCACTCCAGGCCTCGAGCACCGCAGGAGACAGGGCGGGGTCCATGGCTGCAGACGTGCCCAGGGAGCACACCGATCTCGTGGCTTGACTCGGGGACCGCATGTGTCACTCAACAACATGCGGACCTGATTGGCGTACGGATCCCGGGACGGAGCAAGCTGACCCAGGTGATGGAGCAGCCGATCCCAAGGTGTACGGCACAGGAGAAGCAGTAGCACAAGTTGTGCCACACAGATCCTGTTGGCCATCGAATCTGCAGGAGTATTAGTCTACATAAAATCATGATTAGCTGCTTCAGATTCCTGCACACTATCAGCAGAGTTAGGGTCAAAAGTATTCGAAATTGCCATGTGATCATTCTGGACTCATGCAGGGTTATCAAGACTGGAGGAATTTAGAAGGGTGGGTGGAAGTAGTACGAGTTCCGCATGTAGTTGGGCACCGGCATTGGGATGCAAAGAAGCAAAGGGAAAAATATGCTCATCAAAGATAACATCACGAGAAACATAAACCCGCCCCGTGGAGACATCAAGGCATTTATAGCCTTTGTGAAGTGCACTATAGCCAATGAATACACACTGCTTAGAGCGGTACTCAAGTTTATGTTTGTTGAAGGGTCGCAAATTAGGCCAAATAGCACAGCCCAAAATGCAAAGAAAATTATAGTTTGGTGTGATGCCAAAGAGTCATTCTAATGGAGTTTGATTGTGAATGAAACAACTAGGGACACGATTAATAAGGTAGACGGCCCTGAGAGACGCCTCATCCCAGAATTTGAGAGGCATGGATGCATGAGCTAGGAGAGAAAGGCCAACTTCAACAATGTGGCGATGCTTATGTTCGGCAGAACCATTCTGTTGGTGAGCATGGATACATGTTACATGGTGAGTGATGCCAAGGCGTTCAAAAAATTGATTCAACTTTTGATATTCGCCCCCCCCCCCCAGTCAGTTTGCATAACAGTGATTTTACGATCAAACAAACGTTCAACAAGTGCTTGAAAAAGATGAAATTTCTGAAAGACATCGGACTTATTTTTGATAATATAAAGTCAACTAAATTTGCTGAAATCATCTATGAAGCTGACATAGTATTTTTGTCTACCAACTGAAAGAGGACCGGGGCCGAGACATCGGAAAAATGGGCTCTAAAGGATCTTGAGACACACTAGTTGAACGAGAATATGATAATTGATGGCTTTTAGCCAGTTGACATGCATCACACACAAGATGATGATCTACTTTATTTGACACTGGAAGACTATTTTTGCGAAGAATTTGCTGCACCACCGGGAACGAGGGATGGCCTAGACGTCTATGCCACCTACAGGTAGATGGCTTGGTTACTCCAAGGATGTGTCTCCATGAGCAACCGGTTGGCCAGCAACAGGATACAACCCATCCTTACTCGGTCCGTGAAGAATTGTGCCCCCGTTTCTTGATCGTGAATAGAAAAGAACTCCGGCTAAACAACGAGATATGCATCATTATCTTTAGTGAGTTGATAACCAAAGAGAAGATTTTTGGACTCGGGAACATGAAGGATGTTGTTCAACTCTAAAGATTTGTGCAGAGTAGGAAGAAGAGAATGACCAACATGTTTAATTTCCATAGCTTGACCACTTACGGTGTGGATTTGTTCCGGTCCAGTGTAACGGTCATGAACAACGAGTTTTCCCAACTCGCCGGTCACATGATTGGTGGCCCCGGTGTCGAGATACCAGTTGGTATCGATACCATAGGCGACAGCAACGGTGTTAGCAGATTTCTTGCCACCGCCGCCGCTATTTCCACCACCACCACCACCTTGTTGCTTGGGGGTGGGGGATTGAAGGTCATGTCAAAACGTTTGAAGCAGTGCCAAGCAGCATGCCCTTCACGTTTGCAGATCTGACACTTCTCATCCCCCTTCCTCCTGAAGACGGGGCGCCACCATTGTTGGAGAAGAAGCCGCCATTGCCGCCCCCACCATAGCCAGCAACAGGGTTGCCTCCCTCCCCCCCCCCCCCCATAGCCACCAGACGGAGGGCGGCCAGAGTTGTTGTTGCGGGAGCCGCCCTTGGAGGCGAGGTTGATGAAGTAGCCGTTCTGCGCGTCGATGTGCACCTCCGCAGTGTTCAACAGCGAGAAGAGTTTAGTAAGACCGATCTTTTGATCAGCCTCGGGGCAGGAGGAGAGAGCTGCAACATACGGATTGTAATCCGAGTCCAACCCTTGCAGGATATAGGAGACCAGCTCGTCGTTGTCGATGGCCTTCCCGGCCGCCGCCATCTCATCCGCAAAGCCCTTCATCTTGGTGAAGTAGAGGGCAATGGGTGAGTCTCCTTTCTTGGTGTTGCCGAGTTGACCATGCAACTGGATATGGCATGCCCTGGAGTGGGACGCAAACATCTGCTGGATCGCAGTCCATATGCTGGAGGCAGAGATGAGGGAGTGCACCTGGAGAAGAACATCTCGGGACAAAGATGCAAGAAGAAAAGTGAGGACCTACTGATCCTGCGTGTACCAGAGAGCATGGGCAGGGTTTGGAGTAGAAGAGATCTCCTTTTTCCCTGAAACCTCTATCTCGACGATCAAAACAGCGGGCGGCTCGGCCATGGTGCCATCGAGGTAGCCCATGAGACCAGCAGCGCGCACATGTGGGAGGACTTGGGCCTTCCACACCAAAAAATTGTCCCTAGCTAGCTTTTCGGTAATGGTGTGACCTAGCGCAGCAAAGGAGGAAGCCATGGTGGAGCTCAAGGAGGAAGATGACATAGCGATGTGGAAGAGATAGGCTCTTATACCATGTGAAATAGCTGGAAGCGTATGCATCTAGCAGGGATGCGCTGCATGTTTATATAGGCACAAGTGCCGAACAGATTTACATCAGGGAGGTTGAGGACGTTAGGATCAATCTCCTCTTATCTACAGTTTAAACACAATGAGATAGAGAGAGATCCTAACATCCTAACCATACAGATCACGCACGCACGCCCTACTAACTTGTTATACACGGTTTATACAAGTACCATGTATTATACAGAGAATACACTGTCTAACAAAGGGGGTGTGTGGTCAGTACTCTTCTAGAGTGGTGGATCTGGTCGTGTCTTCGTGTTATGTAGGTGTTCTTCAAATGTATGTTTCGGTGAAGTGGACGGCCGCATCATGTCTTGGCCCTCTAGGTCCTCCTCCAACCGGCAACATTCGGCAAGTTTCAACATCGTCAAGGAGCTTACGAGTTTATGTCTTCCCGTATATGTTTGAATAGATCGGGGGGGGCATCCAACCATGTTCATCGTCTTCTTCTCCTGGATGATGGTAAGTTTTGCAGATTGTAGTCGTCAACATCTTCTAGCTCCAACATGTGATTCCCGTCCGTTGCATCAACAACGTTTCTCTAACTCATGGTATTTGGAATGTCCACAGGTGGTATCGAACTTCGCTCATGGCAAGTGCAGGAGGAAGACCATGTGTAATTTTTCATTTATGTAAACATATCCTTGTAAAGGTTGGTCGACTTTAATATAAGGCCTTTGGGGAAAGAAACCAACACCGATGCATATCTTGTTCATCGGCGGGGGAGGTGGTTCCCTCCTACTCGGTAACGGTGCCGTTGCTTCCGCCTTTTTGCGCCTCTCGTCGGTTCTCTTGGCCTCGTGGTGGTGTTCGCAATGTGGCGGCGTGGGTGGTGGCGCAACCGAGATGGCGCATGGTGGTGGGCGGAGATTTGGCCGGTCGGCTCCGGTTCCGTTGGACGACGGGGTTTCGAGTACGGGAGTAATCCTTGCCGGTCTTCGGCTCCGATGCGGTGACGCCTGCCGGTGCCACCATTCCTTTCTGGAGGGTGTCGGTGGTATTTATCCCCATCCTCCCCCCGCATGCCGGGGGAAACCCTAGGACCCGTCCGAGCAGCAGCGTCGGCGGCGTCGCATTCCTTCTTGGAGGTGTTGCTTGGTACGCGGAGGATCAAAGCCTCGTATGGTGGTTTATTTCCGGTGGGCGCAGCGGTGGCGGATCATCCGCACTTTGTTGTGCTGTCGTTGTTGGCATTTGTTTCTTCTTCTTCTTCCTTTCGGTTTGTTGTACTACTCGCCCCAACGATCTATGTATCGGTGTTGGTTGCTTTGTAGTAATACAAAGCGAGGGAAAACACTTTTTCGGTAATATAAGGCCTTTGGCCTTTTTGCGCAAAAAAATTATTACATCGCTCAACCACTGTTGTGCCGCTATCACACCCCTTCATCTGAGGATGATGGCCTTCATACATAGTCAGTTTCACCACTCCCCTATCTGTATGTAGTTCTGTACACTGTACGATCCTAATCCTTACACCACCATCGTCATTTCCAATCAATAAACAGCTATGGTCCTAGCGTCCTACAACATCATGTCAGTTGGGGTACCTACAACACAGCACTCATCACAAGGCAACCAGTGGTGTCGCGGCTCTGCTGTCGAAGCTCGGGAGGTTGTCGTCGAAGAGCGACCCCATCCCAAAAATCTTGTCAATTCCCAGGTCACTCGAGATCCTGTCGCAGAGCTGCAAAATACATTCCAAGGAAGCAACATCATTAAGTCATTCACGCACTAAGCACCAGCACTGAAGATGAAAGTTATGGCAGTGGCAAATCCAGTTGTTGTTAGCGCTCTTGTCTACCTGTCTGTACACTGCAGTGTCACCATGGGACTTCCTAAGCTCCACAACATGAAGAGAGGGGCCAAGCTCAAACACCTGGGACAAGAAAAGAAAAGAAAAACAGCACCGCAGATGTTAGCAGTTGATATGGTATCCATTGGTTACCCTTCCCACACGTTTCATCGAAGAAAGGTTCAGCTCGCCGAATCATACCTCGGCACAGACTAAGAATGGTGTGGGGTTGTTCGGTCCATTGCAGTTTCCCGTTATTTTGAGCTGAAATAAAACACGGCACGTCATTTTTCAGTTCCTTCAAAACTTGTACTCAATCATGTGATGCTGAAAAACATTTACAATGAGAAGCTTCTGCTCACCTTGCTATGCGCTCTCTGGACATGGAACCCCGACTGTGTCGCGGACACTTCAATCTTGTCGAACAAATCCTTCGGTGGTTGTGCTGATGTGAACCTGATCTTTCTCTGGGACACTCCCTGCAACAAATTCAGCTGGATCAGATGAGTTGTATAAGGCCTCAGTGGCAGCATTCAGTGATTATCTTGATCTAAGAATATGAAGTGTTTATCTTCAGAAGCTATGCATATGATTTTTCTTCCCAGCTTTGCAGACCAAATCACTCTGAATACAGAAAGGGAGGAATTGGAAAATGTTTGTGCATACCTCTTCCTCAAATAAACCTGAAAGATCGAGGGAGGATGCCATTCCGATCAGCTGAAAAGCGTTCATCTGATGAGTGCTCTTGTCGCCGGGTGCTTCACTAATTTGCTTCAGGATAGAAAAATAGAAACCAAAATTCACCAATCAGTGACTATAGATACGAAACATATGATTCCTATATTAGATCATAAATTGGTCTTAGGCGTCATATAGTTTGTGTCATCTTGTCATACCTGTTTGATAGGTAGAATTGCACCAAGCCGTACATCTTCATCATCGTCATCATATGGAGCAACAGGAATATAGTCCTTCTGAAACCATTCGTGTATTTTTATCTCTGCCATGTTAATCCTCTTCCTCGGATTTGGTTCAAGAATCCTACGAAGGAGGTTTTGTGCACTGGGAGAAAGCCACTCCGGGATCTGAGCGTCACCCTTGAAAATCTACACGCAACCAGATAATAGTAGTATCATTGGAATGGCTTCAGAGAACTATCATAACAGAACAGGACAGGAAATATCACTTTTTTTTCTTTCTTTAAGAATATCTACCTTCTGATAAAGAACAACCATATTTCGGTCATCAAACGGAAGGTTTCCTACGAGCATTATGTAAAGAATTACTCCACAAGACCAGATATCCGACAATGATCCGTCGTAACCTCTGTTCTGCAGAACCTGAATATATTTGGCCCAAGAATTAGCAAATATACTGCAAAATAGACAATTGGTCTGAAGGTGGCCAGTCTTTTACCTCAGGAGCAATATAGTTGGGGCTACCACAGGTTGTATGCAGCAATCCATCATTCTGAAAGGTTGCAGATCTTAAATTCAATGAAATGGAAATATCCTCGCAAAAGCTATCAATAAAAATATAATGATCAAAACAAGAAATCGTGTGATAAGTTTTTCTGTCATACCCCGAGATGTTGTGGTAAAGCACTGAGACCAAAATCAGAGATCTTGATGTTGCCTTTCCGGTCAATAAGAACGTTTTCAGGCTGTAACATGTAACAGTGGGATAAACAGGAGAACACAGAACAGTCAAGCCATATTGGCCATCTCGCGAAGTATATAATAATACAGGAACAATAAGAATGATCAATAATCGCTTCATCAGATGCTTCAAATAAATACTTCAGCCGTCAGTACCTTGAGGTCTCTGTGGTAGACACCCTTTCCATGGCAATAGCTCACACCATCAATTAGCTGCTGAAAAAGCCTCCTTCCTTCTCGTTCAGATAGTTTTTTCTTCATTGCCTTTTATTTTTAGGAAGGAGATCAACTTGAAGTGTTAAAACTAAGAAATGTACCTGACAGAGAATTTTATAATGCAAAGCAAGGTTTGAGACAATTGAAAATAAAAGTTATACGGGCTTACAATCCTGTCAAAAAGTTCGCCTCCATTGACAAACTCAAGCACCATATAGATCTTTGTTTTGCTAGCAGCAACCTAAAACCAAGAGTTAAAACAATCGCAGGATTAATAAAACGACATTGATGTTACTTAAACGGCCCACATGAACGAATCCATATGCTCATGTGCACCATGAGTTAGACCTAAAACAATTATTTTTCACAGAATACGAAGAAGATCATCGCACAGAAAATAAGAGAAAGATAAGGACGGGGTGGCCAGCAGCTGGTCGGCATTATTGGATACTTGACGGTGATACATGCTGTCCAAATCTAAGGATTAATCTTAGCATGGAGAAGTGCGTGGCGTGGAGCTGAATCTGCCTCTGTGGGCCCACTAACCCACGTCTACAGGGTGGGCCAATGAGCAAAGATTATGCAACTAGAGCCGGCCAACTGGACCAACTCCACGTGCTACAGGATAGTTGTCTACCTTTAACGCGCAATGAACTGCAGACTATTAGCCCATCCCTACTATAATATTCAGAAGAGAACCCCCACAATTATAGATAAGTGTTCCTATGAATCTTTAAAAAAATGTATAGATAAACATTATGATGATTCTTGCAAACTTGCAATCTCCATCTCCAAGTAACTTTTTATTTAAGGAATCTCATGTTGATAATTGTATTATGATGTGGACCGATCGCATTCCTTGGTCCCCGGATGGTTAGAACGTGACAATAAGTTGTCACCCGCCCAAGTTGTGACCTGCCCGAGTTTGAACCTCCCTCGCTCTGGGGTGGACACATCACTCTCCATAATAAGCTGTCATTTTTTGATAATTGCAGCATATGATTGTTCCAGGTCATCCTGTTTAGATATGAACTCCTATATATCCGATCAATGTTTTGTAACCCAGCTCAATGACGTCTTTCTAGGTATTTTTCCTCCTCATTTTTTACAAACAATTCCACAAAATAAGGACGTCAATATACATGTGATGTCACTTTAGGGAGTCACATCACACAAGCGAGCAATCGTTCCCCAGGCTAGGAGGAACGAATGTTCGCTCAAAAAAACTACTCCCAACAAACACCTCAAAATTGCCATGCGAAAACAAATAAAGATGTCGTACTGTTGTAAAGGATTTGTCATGTTCTAAAAGTGAAAATTGTCATGTGGGAAATTGCAATGCTCAGAAATTGCCATGCTGAGTGAAGAGAATTGCCATGCTACATAAAATCTGAAAATTGTCCTGCTCTAAAGACTGAAATTGCCAACCCGAATGTGTTCACTCAGATTGTCGTCCTAAGCAAACCATTTTTGCTATCAGCTTCATAGTTCACTCAGAGGGGTACGTGACGTAAACAATTTAGGATTCATGTGCATGATCCGACGTGTCTAAGGGCATTCGCTCAGATTGCTTAAAAATATTGTCAATTCTATAGCATTTAGCCAAAATAATGAGTAATTGACAAACTATAATAATATTTGTTTCAAGGAAACGATAATAATATGAGTTCACAGCCAGGAGAGGCAGCAGCGCAGCACATCATACATCGCACGCTGCTAAGAACATCTCCAGCAGCCTCCTCAAAAATCTCTTCCTATATGTGTGTTTAGGTGTTTTTTAGTAAATTTATTGGGTGTGAAAGGTGTGTGACTGTGGCAGTTTCCCTATAAACTTCTCCCCAAACTTTCTTCTTATTTTCTCACTCTGGCGTCCATGTTAGACATCGACAGAGCTCCGGCGACGGCAGCCGGCGTCATGGTGGTGCGGCACGGTGGTGGAGGAGGGGGGGGGTGAGAAGAGATGAGTGTTTTTTTGAAGAGATCCAGAAATATTTTGGATACAGAGAGGCTGCTGGAGCAAGTTTTTTGGCCTCAACTCTCCCTGTATGTGCATTTTTTTTTGGAACAGGGAGACCGTTGGAGATGCTCTAAATGGAAACCTGCCTCCACGGGCCCCACTGGCCCATGCCTGAAGTTGGGCCAACGAACGGAGAAAATGCAGTTGGAGACAACTTGCCAACTGGACCAACACCACGTGGTATAGGTTTTAGTGTCCTACGTGTGACACGCTAAGACCTAGTACTAATGTAGTCCAAAGCAGAATCCCTCCAACAATTATAGATAAGCGTTGGTATGAGCACAGCAGAACATATATGGATAAGCATTATGACGGTGCTCGCAATCCCCCACATCCAAGTCTGATTTCTTTAAGGAATCTCCGGTTGATAATTGCAGTGGCAAAGGATTCTTCCCAGTCATCAAGATTTTTAGATAATGAACGCATATCCGATCAACGTTTGTAACCCGGCTCGCAATCCCTTTCCCCAAATTTATCAAGGATGGTGCATAGTAGACTAGTAGTACATCTGGGGAGGCAGCGGGGCAGCAAAACATGCATCGCACGCGGCTAATTCGTCAACCGGATCCACTGGCCGATCACGGGGAAATGAAATCGAACCGACCAAGCAGAGCAGAGCAGTTGAGAGCACGATCCACGGGGCAGCTAGCAGCAGGAGCCGAGATCGCGATTGGTAATTTAGTAGTAGTAGAGTACTAGTAATTAGTAATTACCTCGTGGAGGCGGACGACGTTGGGGTGGGCGAGCATGGTGAGCGTGGCGATCTCGCGGCGGACCTGGTCGTCGGCGCCGCGGAGGGAGAGCACCCGGCCGCGGTCGAGGATCTTGACGGCGAAGTGGTCCCCGGTGGCGCGGTGCCGCGCGTGCTTCACCTTGCCGAAGTTGCCTTCCCCGAGCGTCCGCCCGAGCTCGTACCCGCCCAGCAGCGCCGCCCGCGCGCGGCACCCCGCCGCCGCGTCCTCCGCGTCGCCCGTCGCCACCATCTTTCTGCTGCCCGCTGCTGCCCGGAGAGGGACGCGCTCGTGGCGGGTCGGGTCGGGCCGGAGGGCGTGTTGCGCGTGGTGGGATGGATGACGGATTGACGATGCGGTTTGGAAAGTGGAGCGGGGCCGTATTTATATAGCTCCGCGAGCTCGGCCACTTGGTGGCGGTGGTGCGCTTGCGTGCGTGTGTGGTCGCGGTTGTGTGTGGTGCGGGGTTTGCTCGCTGCTTGGATTACCTTGCGTAATCCTGATGAAGCCGGCCCAACGGAATAGATAACATTTTCACCGTGAAGGCGTGGCGGGCGAGGAAGGTGTTAGAAATTAATTAGGAAAGGGTGTTCAACTCCGAAAAGTCATGTCTATTCTATCTCTCTATTGTCAACAGACACTTGTTCTGGAGGGATGCCTCCGAACACGCACCTCTTCTTCGCACCTCTTCCAGATGTATATAAACTTGAGAATCAATAGAAATCAGGACTGATCGTCCATTACTTTCATTCAATCTCGTTTTACTCTAACACGTTATCATGCACGCCTCTTCCACGGAGCAGGTAGGCCAATACAACGGCGGAGAACGGGGCAAATCGACGGCACCAGCGTCCATGGCCATCGGCCTGATGCACGGCCATGGCGGCGGCGCCTTCCAGCGCCTCTGCCTCGACAACGCTCCGGCGGCACAAACACCAGTGCGCGATGCAGGCGACAGAGGCACCACACGGTCTACGACGCCCTCCGCTGCAGCGCGTCGAAGCGGCGCCCTCCGGCGCGACGCGGACGCCAGTGACCGGCCACGCCTCCAGGCACGGCAGCAGCACCCCTTCCCGCGACGCTCCCTGTCCCTAACACGAGGCACATCCGCGTGGCAAGCGCCCTCAAGCGCTCGAGTTGCAGCCCCGGCGCACGGCTGCGCGCGGCGACCAACAGCCGATTCCTACCGTCGACGGCCCTCGACGAGGCTTTCGCACGGCTGCCGCGCCGGCTCCGAGCAGCCCCTGGCCGCGCGTCCGTCCACCCGGCCTCTGCGCCGCGCCGCGACGTGCCTAGCGGTCGTCCGCCCGGCCGCCTCCTTGTGCTGCGGCGCGCCGTGGCCGCCCGCGCCAGGCCATGGCCTCACCCATCCGAGCCCGCGTCAGGCTGTGCCTGTGCCCGTCCGCGCCAAACCATGGCCGGCCCCGCCCGCCCAGCAGTGCCCGCGCCCGGCCGCACCAGGCCGTGGCCAGCCCTGCCGCCACCTCTGGGCTCCGCCTCCGCTGGCGGCGTGGCTCGCGCCGCCAACGCCGATGGACCCACTTCGCCTCAGCCGGAGATGACCATGGGCTTGAGCAGCCGCGCACCGAGGACGCCATCGCGCCGCCCCTCAGCCCTCGCCGCTCTTGCCGTCGATCGACCGCTCCATCGCATAGAGCCCCGCAGCGCTCGGTTACGGGAGAAATTCCCGTGAGGAACCGCTCCGGAGAGAAAAAAAAAAGAGAACCTTATCTCTTCGGGTGTTTTCACTTCAGCCCTCGTGGTTTCTCATAATCACAAATAAGTTCCTACATTTTTTTTGCTGAACCCATGGATTAACAGATCTTTGCGATTAAGCCCTCTGGCTTAATGAATGTTATGAAACGAGCCATCATATTGGACTTTACGGTTCAGACCGAGGCTCAGGTTATCTTTACCTAATAATAAAGAGGCTATCGCTTCCGTCGGAAAACCCACCGAGGTGATTTTACAAAAAAGCCCTTACTGTTTATGACATTAAACTCGTAGTATATATTAAATATTTTTTAAATACTCATATTTTTTAAACCGTAACTCCAAATTAAACATATTATACATGGAATTTGATTAGAAAAATATGTAGAATTTAAATATGATATTATTTTATCTGTTAAACGTTTAATAAAAATACTATTTAGGATGCAATCTTAATAAATAAGTTATTATTCGTCTTTCTTTCATACCGGTACTCATCCGGGTTGGGGATGAACACGTCAACAAAATCAGGATTAGAGATGAAACTGAAGGTCACTTGACTGATTCTTTGCACGTATTAAATCTACATGCAAGCCGTGTTAAAATGGAAGACCTGTGAAATTTTGAACTGCATTTTTTTAGGATAAGACCATCTTTATTTGTATCGTAACTATAAATTCTCAAATTATAGACATTTTTTTATAAATTAAGAGTGTGTGCCGTGTGGTATTTCTTTCTCCCGTTGCAACGCATGGGTCCTTTTGCTAGTTATTATTTATATTTATATAAAGCCTCTGCTTTAAAACAAATACATATGTTAGGCCGTGGGGGTCTTCGGAGGTTGCATAAAATACAATTATGCATCATTTTACATCTTGTAAAATATCATGTGAAGCCTCATGTCTTCATATATTACATAGATATGTGAATTATTAAGTTTTGCATCTATATGTATTACCACAGTAATACTAAATGCAAAAGAATGTTTTACGTGCATTTATTCCTTCGGAATTTAAGACAATATATATGTCTTGCCTCAAATAATTCCTAAGGCATGTGTTTTAGGAGAACAACTATATTTTTGCAATTAATTTTAATTTTTGCAAATCTTATTGTAATTCCAAACAAGGATTACGTAGTCTCATACTTGATATGGCGGCATCTAAATTTTTATTTGTGAATTACAAGGTACTGATGACATCTACTGCACAATTCGTAGATTATTCATCACTACTATGAGGTCTACATCTTGTGTTTTACAAGATGATTACCTTCAAAGTGCCCTTCCAAATATTAATATGTGACTACCTCTAGATAACATAAGGTAATAGAATTATAAACATGTACTGACAATAGTCAGACTATGTTTTCTATTACTGCGAGATCTACACCATATTGATGATTATCTTTAAAGTGTCATCCTATATAAATTGAGGTCTACACATATGGCTATATGGCATCAGCCGTACTAAAATTTGCTCCTCTGAAGCAATTGTTGTTGTTCACTAAAATGATTTACTATCATAGTAAATTCATGCATGATTATTGCATGTTGAATGGTATTATCTATCAATATCAATTATTCAAGGCTCTTTTTGCTTGAATATACCATAGGGAACTACATAAATATTTGCATTTACTTGTGATTACCTTCTATTACATTGGTAAAACACATGGCAATGAAGCCTACGACAATATTTCTAATTATAGGATCGTCCATCCATCAAGATGGATCCCATAATGTATGGAAATGACTTAGTGTCACAACACTTCCGCAAGGACCACATCACATCGTGGTTATACTTTCATAGTGGCTAACCAATGTTAAGCATGCAAGTCTATACGTTTTGGCAGCGACTCTAAAGTCACACACTTCCTCAAGAATGAAGTCCAAAACATTAGCAATAATTTAATCACGTGTGTTAAATTGAAGGATACACCCAGGTTCACCAAGGATCACCTTGACTATGATTGTTCTCAAACAAATCATTTATTTATAGATGTCACTTACTCCTAGAAGTAAATTAAACAAATGCATTAGCATTTTCAAGTAACGCATGGCTCACATTTCCAAATACAGTAAGTACATGTTAGGTGAGATTATTTATTGTAAGATGATTTACGACGTCAGTCATTGTATCCACCCGAGGTATTATTGCCACTATAACTCCACCTTCGGAATATGTGTCATGACTATTCTCTTAATAGCTAAGTATGATCATATGTATTTCATCCCTCACCAACTTCACTTAGTTCTCAAACTAAGTACATAATGGATGAATATTTATTCACCTTAAATATTTTCCTTAAGAGAAACATGCTGCCCCGAGCACATTTTGGAATGATCACCCAATAATTTTTCAAGACCTCAAGTCTATCGCAACTTACAATGTTGGTAATTATAAAATCAACTTGAAGTTGAGATCTCATGATCTCACATTTTCATATGCAGATCAGGTTGAAAAGCCCTTGATACACTTTACATCTCCTTATGATGGTATTACCATTTTCATGGTAAAGAAACATATCTACTCTATTCTCCTCATATTTTTCCCACAGGGTTTTTGGGGGAGACTCTCAAGATTATCTAAGATTTATCAAGATGGAAGGTCTATATATGCAAGAAACTTTCAACAATGAAGCATTCAAGGAACGGTGTTGTACAAGGGGGAGTGTTAGAAATTAATTAGGAAAGGGTGTCCAACCCCGAAAAGTCATGTCTATTCTATCTCTCTATTGCCAACAGGCACCTGTTCTGGAGGGATGCCTCCGAACAGGCACCTCTTCTTCGCACCTCTTCCAGATGTATATAAACTTGAGAATCAATAGAAATCAGGACTGATCGTCCATTACTTTCATTCAATCTCGTTTTACTCTAACAGAAGGAAGCTAAAAGAAAGTGGGGAAAAAAAGGAATGTGTGTTTAGGTGTCCATTTTTCGACCGTGTTCCTTCTTCTATACTACTAATAAAAGATCAAACGTAAACTTCCCTAGATACACACAGCTATTACCCCCACAAAAACAAACACCAATCAGCACCACAGAATTAGCCAAAAAATAAATATCTAACGGCTCTCCACCATCCACGCAGAACCACAGTGTGCATTTAGCAATTAAAGTTAGGCTGACCGTGCTCCGCCTTCCTATAGAGAAAAGGAGGAGAACATGCCCAGCAACGTCCCCTGTAATCACGGGACCATCCAGCCACCACGATCACGGGCGACGTTGACATTGGAGATTGGCATGCCCCCTCCCCCTCCTCTTCCCCGCCGCCCCCCTTCCCATCCTCCGCGCGGAGTCCTGACTCGGGGCAGCACGATGGCGGCGACGGCCGGGGCGGCCGCGGAGATCGTGCGGGAGATCGCGGTCGTGGGCGCCGCCGACCTGGCCGCCGCTGCGGGCCGACTGCCTCCGCCTCGCACGCAAGGTGTCCCTGCTCATGCACCTCGTCGCCGAGGTCGCCGAGGCGGCGGGGGAGGACGGCGCGGCCGAGCCCGAGGCGACGGCCTGGGTGGCCGACCTGCTCTGGGCGCCGCTGCGGGTCGAGATGGGCACTCGCCGCCCCCTTGTCCTCCAGGTGGTCCACGACCCCACCGCCCTCGATCCCCGCTGCCGCTTCCAGGTGCGTGACGCGCTACACCTCTTCTAGGGTTTCTCCCCCTTCGTTCCCCTCACAGATCGTCCTCTTCTTGGACGCCCGTGATCTCTAACGACTACGAAGCAGAGGACGTCCCTGACGACGAGGAGGACTCTGCTTGGTGCACGGTCGACGTCGGTGCCTCCTTGGCAAAGGGAGCCGACAGGGAGAGGTTAGCGGGGAACGCATCGACGAAGGACGGTGGCTGCCCTTCGCCTCCGGGGAGCACGTCAATGAACGACGGCGACGGAGGCGGGGGCAGCGCGAAGACGTCGAGGTCGTCGGATAGCAGGCGGGAGGAGTTGAGGAGGAACCTCGACGACGTTGCCGGGCTGACCAGCCTCTTCTCTGAAGTCCCAGCAGCAACGGTGGTGATGTTCTTCTTCTTCTTGCTGCCATGGCCTGCCTCCCCACCCATCCCCCGTCCGCCTCCCGCGGCCTCGGCCTTCGTCGGTCCACTCGGCCGCAGCGGCGCCGCGCTCTACCCCACCTACGCGCGGTTGCCGGCGACTACCGCACCCGGAGGTGGCGTCTACTCCCTGGGCATGCTCCTGCTGGAGCTGCTCACTAGCAAGTCCCTGACGCACGCGTCCCTGCAGGAGGCGACGGCAGCATGTCCAGCATGGCAGCATCTGCAGGACGGCGGTGGCGGAGAGAAAAGGGAGGAGAGGAAGGAGATGGGAGGCCGTAGGGAGAGGTGTGGTGTGGTGTGATCTTGCTGTTGCTGCTCGCCGGCCATCAGCTAGGGTGGCTTCAGGTGCACGGAGGTGTCAGTGGCAACTTGGGTCGTCCAATTGACACCTGAATCGTTAGGTGAAACAGAGCATGTCTGAACCTGGTCTACTCTTTTTTTCTTCATTTGCTGAAAGGTGATATCCAATCTTCTCTCATCTTGTTTTTTATCGAACTGAACTAGCACTGCAGTGTGTCACTAGGCAATCCTACTCCAAACTGTATGTTCTCTGATGGGTTGACAGCTAACGGGAGAGGATTCTCACACTTTGCATGTGGTTACTTATCTGAACACTCTTTGCATGTGGGCTTCAGGTGCACGGAGGTGTCATGTGACAATTGTTATGCCAGCCACTCTTGCTCGGGTTTTGAATGTTCCTTAATCCATTCTTTCGTGCACATTTCAAATCTTCACCACATTAATCAGTAGTCTTACCAATGTTCGTTTTCTCTCTGTATCGTCAGTATTCGAAGATCATACAAAATCCTTTGTATTCTGAGCTTCAGAAAGCAGCAAGTCAGGGTAGGCGATGCACTTGGGAAAAGCTCTCTGCCATCAGGGCAAACTGTGCTATTGAGCTTGCATTAGATGAATGTGTTGCCTTCCTGAACCACATGCGTAGGCTGAAGAGAAGTGCAGAAAGAGCATCCGCTTCACAAGGATATGGTGCTACAATTAGACTCTGTCCATCTAGAAGGATTCCGTCATGGAATCTCATAGCAAGAGAAAATTCAACTGGTTCTCTCGATGAGGAGTTGCTCACATCTCCCACTGTTACAAGCCATCAAGCAGTTGGAGGAACTGCTGGGCCATCTAACGGAAATCACCATCTCCAACATAGTATACATGATAGCAGTGACAGTGAATCTGAGAGTATAGACTTGAACTCATGGACGAGAAGTGGTGGCCCTCTCATGAGGACAGCCTTGGCTAATAAATTCATCAGCTTTGTTCAGAACCTTGAGATTGACCCAGAATTCAGAATAATATCACCAAAGGGAAGTGAAGGTGATATTTTGACACCGAATAGTAACTTGTTTGCTGGTCACCCAATTGGTAGAGAGCCAGTTGATAATCATCCAAGGCCTGTTACTCCTGGTAGGACCTCAGGCAATACAGGTTCCGATCCTCATGATACACCTGTTCCTAGGTCTCCATTTGGTCTTTCCGCGAGTATCATGGTCCCTGAAGGTGACTTGTTGCAGCCTGAAAAGATTGAGAATGGTATTTTATTCAATGTTGTCAGAAGGGATACTCTCCTAGTGTCTACTGGTGGAATTGAACCTCATGGATCTTCACAGGAAGCAGATGTGGAAACTGTACCGACCGAGTGCCTTTATGGTGCCTCGGATGACGACGACAACGTGGAACTGAATGCCGATGATGAAGAGTTATCTGATCGTGGAGATCATAGATATTCAGTTGCAGGAAATCTGGATTCGTCCGCTTCCATGGATTGTCAAGCTGAAGCAAGTACTACTCGATCAGAAGCTCCATCTCTCTTTGATATCTGTGTGGAGATTCCTACCATCTTATTATTGGAGATGGCCAGTTACAGTTTCATCTAAACAATGGGGTTTGAAACTTTTGCAGGGCCTAGATTTGAGAATGCTGGAGTGTGTAGACATTCCCATACCATCATATTGGGGGTCTGTAGTCCGGTCTTATATTTCTTACCCTGAGCATTATGTACTATCTCACATGTTCACTTAAATTGTACCATCTTATTTGTTGTCTGATTTTTGTTTGTTTATAATAATACAGGGAGAGATAAGGAAGTACTAATTTGTTATGGCTTTATTTATGCCGCTCTGGTGGTACACTCGCTTTGCCTATCCACTGAGAAAGGAGGATGGTGGATTCAAAATTTCATAGTTTCTTGCGTATCTGAGTTTTCAATTTTATGTAAATGTTGTATAGTATTTGTGTTGATGCGTTTGTTCTTGTAGATGCATTCTCACACATATGATCCTTTATATTCATATTTATTGACACTTATTTTGATGTGTTATTATTTTCTCTCATTACTTTTGTGTTGCTTCCTAGACTTTTTTGAAGAACAAATATTAAATTCTGAATTCATTTGAGACCTTGCCATCTTTATAATGAATAATCTATAAAAGAGTGTTCATACCATGTGTCTCTTCACACTTACTTTGTGAGGTTTAGACTGTTTTAGGTCAATTAAGTGGTTATGATATGTTTGAGAACACAATTCAAATCTGAAATTTTGAGAACACAATTTTTAGAACTGTGGCATTACAAAATACGAGTAGTTGTTTCGATTGAGGATTAAAGTAGAGGCATTGCTAAAATTTTAATATAAAAAGCAATTTATAAATTATTCGGTTAGTCGTGCGTTGCACGTGCATGCTAACTAGTGTAAAACAAGGAAAGAAATGGGTTCGTTACGCCGCTCCGAGTCAATTTTGCAAACAAAACGAGTCAATTTTGCAAACAAAACGAGAGGGAAGGCGTGAATGGTTCATCTTTGGATTGGCCATTTATATTGGGGTTTATTAAGTGGATGCTAACATGCTTACCGACCAGGGAGTAAGAGTAAATTTTGTAACCCGGGGGTTGGTGGTGTGTTTGGCATTTGCTTTGGATTAATATCTTTTTACGAAAAGGCCAAACGCTATATACTCTCTCCGTTGCTTTACATGAAGTGTACTTAAAAAAAACGAGTACATGTTTGGCTGAGCCTCTAGAGAAACATATCAATACTGTAACACAAAAATTATACCATTTTATCCATCGTGAAAAGTACTTCCTCTGTGAAGAAATATAATAATATTTAGATCATTACTTTAGTGATCTATACGCTTTTGTATTTTCTTACGAAGGGAGTAGTTTCATATTTGTCTATTAGGCATTGTATGTAGATGTCGTTATTTTATTTTATAATCTTGATCGAACATTCAAATGGTTGACTTGCACGGAAATCAATACACATTATATTTTAAAAAGGAAAAAGTAGCATAAATCCTTATAAAAAATAAAAAAAATACATTTAAATCTGAAAGGGTGCCGAAAAACGCCAACAATATGATTTGTGTGGCAAATCACTGCCTTAGAGATGAAAACGATGAAGAGGACCAGTAAAACAACAACTTATCGTGTATCTACTCTTGTGATCTTGTCGTTGGGCTAACATTTTGCTTTGTTCATCTCAAAAAAAAAACATTTTGCTTTGTTGGTACTTCTCAGGTTATGTTGGTGTGGGCTGTTTTTCACAAGGGTATTTCTTTGTAGTTACAAATAAATATTTAACGACAATCGTATGGGTAATGCGTACATTCATGATGGTTGTTTTTTTCTTGAGCCATGTTTTTTTCAGCAAAAAATGTATATAACAAAAGGTCATATACTATGAGCCACTATATGGCTCCCGAGCTATAGGGAGGTCCACATTTAAAAATTATGATGAAAATCTGAGATTATGTTTAGAAGTTCCAAATGAATCTGACCTTTTCTATGAATACATCTACATGTGTTCTATGCATCTATAAAAAAATCATTAAAAAGTATGCCAAATTGTAAGCTATAAAAAGAGACATGTTTGTGAATAATCCATAATTTCTCCATTTTTGATAGCCCATAGATGGAAGATTTTAAAATACTCCCTTCCATTCATATTATTTGTCTTAGATTTTTTTAGATACATATGTATCTAGACATATTCTAGTGCCAGAGATATTAATACCTAGATAAATTTAAGATAAGTGGTCTTTATTGGAGGGAGTAGTTGACATATATAGGCCTATGGCATTTTCTTTCCATTTTTAAGCATTGTTTGAAACATAAAACTTGGGGTCTAATTTGCACCTGTGGTCTTGTATTACCTTTGTCAAGTCAGCTTACCCTAGCAGTTGAAACAATTTTGTTTGGAGAACTAACAGTTCGAAGTTATCCTCAATCTCTGGCTCTCATCTGAGAACTTTTGGTCAGAAAGTAGTTGAGCACTTATCTGAGGGTATACAAGGAAGACGAACCCGGTCAAAACCTTGCCTTTTTTTAGGAAAGGTATTAGGATAATACTTTTTCTGTTTATAAATATAAGTTTTTAAAAGATTTCATTAAAGATCACATACAAATGTATGTAGATATATTTTAGATGTCTATTCTTTGTATGTAGTTTATATTAAAAAATTGAAAAAATAAATTTAGAATCGAAAGGAGTATTTATTATTATATTTGAACAGAGGAGGGATCCAGAAGGATGCAGAGTCTTTGATAAGCCATACTTCCTCCGTCCACAAATAAGTGTACATATAGATTTGTACTTAGTCAAACTTTTTAAAATTTGATCAACTTTATAGAAAATAGTAGCAACGTATATGACATGAAAATGATATATTTGGAAACTTCATGTAAAGACAAATCTATTGATACTAATTTGATATCATAAATGCTAGCACTTTTCTCAATAAAATTTGTCAAAGTTCAACTAGTTTGACTGACAGAAAAGGAAAAAATACACTTATTATCGGACGAAGGGAGTAAGTCATAACTGAACGAGGGACTCGTGCTAAAAAAAAAAAAAAACTGAATGAGGGACTCGTCATTTAGCCGCCCACGGCCCACCTATTGCTTCCAGACTCGACTGTTCAATGGGATTCCTCCGGTCGTTGTATGTACCTGATATATGTTCATTTGTTTAATCACAACCTTTTACAAGTGTTGTCTGCTAGCTTGGCGTGAAGAGACCGTATCTGGCCGGGCGGGCCTAGCTATGTTTCGTATTCTTACGTAATCTCTTCTCAAACCTGTCATCTAGCTGAGGCCGATCGATGGCGTGACCATACCACATATACAATCCATTTCGGTGCCGACCGTGAAAGAAATCAGGTTGAGGCGTACACTAATGGAAGAAGTGCGTATGCCATCGTCATCAGCATGGGCTGCATCACGCGCCACGCGTGATAAGCCATTCCGAACCAATCAACAATAGATAACTATGGATCCTCGTTAAAGAAAAAAGCTGTGGATTAGTTAGTTGGGTACGTGACGATCCGACCGGGACGCGTCGCACTGCCGGTAATTCGAAAAGATTTACCTTTTTCTTCACCTATCTCTCTCCAAGAGTACGTGACACTTTGTTATGTACGCCCATCATTTTAGTTTTTTGTTATCCGATACGTGGCGGTGCGTGGCAAGCATGTCCCATGGACGCCGTGCTGTTGCCGTTTTCTGCCTCGGGCGCTAGCAGCGTGGACCATCGACCATGCCTGCATGTTACGTGCGTGCATGCTGCCGTCGGTGGATAGTCAGGGCCGGCCTCGGCATTTCTTCCTTTTTTTGAGGGGCCCGATTCGGGGTCCCTTCCCGCGTCCATTGGCAACAATAAAGACATATTTTACTTCAACATTTATATTCCGTGGGAAAAGCTCTCAATCCATCCATAGTCGCAGTGCAAAAATACACATTAGAAGTAACCAAGATTGCATCCAGGGTTAAATCATCATCAAGCATCAACTACAAGTGCTAGAACGAACAGAAAGCGTGTCGTTTGTCATCGCGCGCTCTCTCTCTCTCTCTCTCACCAGAAGGGAACAAAATTTATTGTACGAGACAGTCGACGAAACATCGTGCTAAAGCCATGAGCAATCGCCACCGATGAAAAGAGATACATATCTCAATGATCCAACCTATAGACACACGAAGCAAGACGGTTACTATTGAATGAAACCATTTTTAATGCATTTAGGCACCATTTAAATTTTTACCACGTTTCAATTATTAAAACTTCATAGCCGTAATATTAAGTTTTACAAAGTATCATTTGCTTCTTATAAACTTACTAATTTCAAAACTTGTCAAGACGTTGGAGCCTCACATGGTTTTAAGCTTCAATTTTGAAACTTACCAATTTTAGCATTCATTTTTATTAGGTTTCAGTAGTTGAAATTTGTTGAAATTTTAAAAACATGTCGAAATGCATTCTAGATTGGTCTTATGTCAAAGCCCTCGTCATAAGGAACACGAATATGCAAGCAAAATACAAATTGGACTTTCAATTTAAAAGATATAATATGTTTAAATTTACAAGCCAGAAGAAAAAACATGGGATGTGGGGTGGGTGGGGCATGCAGTCTTTGCCAAAAGTTGTGTGAAGAACTACATGCATGGAAGTGATTAAGCTCTAATTGTAAGATCACTTTCTTAGCACAATCATATGACTCCATGCATGCATGCCTCACACCCGATTGCCATTCACGGCCTTCTCGAGTCGTGATTCAAGCATCAACCTATTTGCCACGTGGATGCTTGCAAGTGCCATAGAAAAAGTGTCAATCCTCAATTTGTTAGAAGAAATAAATAGACAGGTGTCAACTAATTTATTTTAGAAAGTACATGGATGACTTCCCGTTGCAGATTGAAAACTCTGAAACTCCATGACTGACATGTGGGACCTCTCCCTGGCCACAACCTCGCGGGCATGGTGATGTCTCGTCGGTGCAAGCTGTAGCACCGCTTGGGCACTGCTCTTACACGTCAGGCATCAGCGGTGGGGTGTTGTTTCCTCATCCAGTCGATCCTCGCATGCCATCCGTGGCTTCCTTCGGAAAATTATAGGATGAAAGAACCCAGATGACGAAATTCATCGAATTATGAAGAGATTAATACAACGAATTTTTTTCAATTATGACCAAAGTTTGGAATATTGGCTCTTTAGAACTTGGATCAATTAATTAGGGAAAATGAAGAAAGGACACTTGGGATAAGAACAAGGGGAGGTATAGTGGAGTGTTCCTCCTCGTCACGTCCCCCTTTTTCGTGTGTGCCCATGACTCTCATCCCTTGTCAACGCTCCGACAAGCCACGTTGTCCCCATCTCTTGCTCGACCTCACTTGGAACGTCGTGGCCATTGGTGACACCCTCGTCTACGTCACGCGAGCTGTGTAGTCCGAGCGGCATCAAAATGGCCGAGTCCTCACCTGAACGTCCGAACACCCGACCTCTGCTCCGCTAGCGATGTCATGGCAAACGACATCATCCCTGCCTCCATCAATGTTCTTGCTAGGTCTCGGCTAGATGCCGTGGCCGGCCACGTCACTCTCGTTTCCATCTCACCTTCTTCTTCTCCACAAAATCCAACTTCTCCAAAATTTGGTTTCAAGCAACTTACAAATAGCCCACATAAAGCAGTATACACACCAATATAGGTATTATATTATTTTTCAGTCAACGTTTGATCGACCGACGGGTTTTTAAAAGCTGATCATTAACACGTTGCACTTCGGTACACACATGCATGAGTTCGTACAGTGCAAAGCATGCCTGGCTTTGATAGCCAACAAACCGGGACGGAGCTGCCTTGTTAGCAGTGGGGTCAATTGACCCCAATGAAATTAGTAAAATCTTCACTAACTAAGGAGTACTAAGTACTAATCACTATACATCTATAGAACATGACCCCACTGTCATAGAGATTACCCATTACACATTTATTCTAGCTTCGTCCCTGCCAACAAATCGGCTAGGCAACATTTAGCAACAACAAGACTTACCATTTTTTTGATAATTTTTGAGGGATTGGCAAAGTAAGTTGGTACCAAAACAATTGGCAGCCAAACTTTTGGCTTGTCAAAGTGTCGGCTTGCCAGTTCTCGGTAACCAACGAATCATCATGGTCTACGTTTTTCTCCATGTTCTGTGTTGGTCCATGGTCGTTGCCTGCATGTATGTTCAGCGTGTGTTGATAGACAACTCGACCGTGTTTGGTCTTCTTTGGAACTCGTGAACCCCGTGACGCGTGCTTGGCGTTGCTGAAGCTGCCTTCCCATGTCGAAACACGTGACGCCTGCTTCGTGCGGCCCGGCTCCGACGCGCCCGCGGCGCCGCTTCCGCGTCCCCCCCGTCGCCACCAACCGCCGCGTCCGCTGCCTGGAGGGAGACTAGCTCGTGGTAAATTGGGTCGGAGGCGTGTTCAGTATCCTCATGATCAATCTCATGCACTTAGCCGAGAACTTTTAGACGGAAACTAGCTGAGAACTTTCTCAAGTGTACAAACCCCTGAAAAGTACTAGCTGTAGGATAACTTGATGAGTGCGGCAAAATCGATAAAATTAACCCGTGGATGGAAGTATTTTATAAACTGAACCACATTCGAAAAAAAAATTACTCAGCTGCACTGTGTGGCGTGACACTAGATTTCAGACGCGATACAACATAATATCACGGTCACGCAATGTAGTAAGACGTCTAAATAAGTTGTCATAAAAAAGGGTCACTGGCTGTATTTATCTGCCTTTTTCAAACGCGGTTTAGTATGTGAAATACTTTCGTTTTTGGTTAGTTTTTTCCATTTTGAGGATGAGTGCACGCATCTCACCTGTTGCTTCCAAACTCGATTAATTCAGGGGGATTCACTCGCTGTATTTACCTGCCTTTTTTGGGTTTAATATAAGAACCCCTGGCTTGCTTGGCGTGAAGACACCGTATCTGGCCTGGCGGGCCTAACAATATTCCGTATCCTCTAACGTAATCTCGCCTCAACCTGTCGTCCAGCTGACGCCGTGATCATGTATACAATCCATTTCGGTGCAGTACGATGTCGACCGTAAAAGAAGACAAATTGAGGCGCACCCTCCAACTCATTTTCTTGCATATATATGCCGTCGTCAGGATGGTGGCCACGTGCGATCGGACGGCCGTCGGCACGGCAAGTGATGTGGCCGTGCTAGTAGCAGCTAGCTGCATGTGCATGAGGCATTAGCAGTGGATTGTTTTCTTTTAGATGAGCAGTGGATTGGGTTTGTTAGGTACTACTGTACTGTATATGTGAACCGGACACGTCGCACTGTCGGAAAGGGGCGGTTTAATTTGAAAGGATTGCCTTTTCCGTGCTCCATCTCTCTCCGAGAGTACGTGACACTTTCTTCTGTTCGCTTATCCTAATTTTTCTTTACTGTACGTGACACTTTGTTCTGTCTGGTTATCTTATTGATTGTTATACTGTACGTGGCAGTGCGTGTCAAGCATGGTAAGGACGCCGTTCTGCTGGCATATAATGTCTCGTCGTGCACTGCTGCGTCGGCCATGCATGTTCTTTTGGAAACGGAGTCGACCATGCTTGTTTTTTTCGAAACGGAGTCGACTATGCGGGCATGCTACGTCCGTGATGCATGCGTGTGTCCATACATGCATATAAGTCGGCAGACACCGCTCGCAAAGAAAAACCTACTCCCTCCGTTTCTAAATATAAGACCTTTTAGAGATCCATTATATAGTACATACGGATGTATGTAGTCATATTTTTAAAGTATAGGTTCACTCATTTTATTCCGTACGTAGTCTATAGTCAAATCTCTAAAAAAATCTTATATTTCGGAACAGAGGGAGTACATCATATGTATGTGTCTAAGTGCGACAAAGTAACGTCCCTTTGTAAACAAGTTCATGGCGCATCTACTCTTTCAATATGCAGATACACTGTTACAGTTTGGGATATGATCAAAGTTTGATTTGGCTTTCATGACGTAAACCTCCTGGATAGGGGTCACATGAATTCCGTTAAAGGTTGGTGAGACCACAACTCGTTCAGAATGACACAATCCCGAAGGCCATTCATCTCTCTCATGCTGCTCATTTCGTGAAAGGTTTGAAAGGAACGGAATGTGAGGGTCTTCCGCGCGGTTGGAGGTATTTATCACAAAGATTAAAGAGGAGTGTAGCCTGTGATGTCTTGCTGGGGCTAAGCATTTGCGTAACTTAATGCCATGAGAGTGATGTTTCGTAATTCGGCCTCTCGCCACAAACTTTGAACTTTCTTTCTTATTCAATGAAAATGGTAAATTTTTTGTCTTGCTTAAAAGAAACAACGTAATGACCAAATAAATTAATCATGTGCTAACGCGAGCAGTATACACAGCAATTCTGGTATTCGTCTCGAGTGGAGATTGACAGAAAGGTGTTCTTTTTTCTAATAATCATTATTACATTACAAACCTCAATACCCGTGAAAGACACACATACACGAGGTACTACGAGCATGCTTGGTTAATATCCAACAAATTGGATAGCTAACTTTTTTGAGTTCGTTTTTGGAGGGAAACATTTTGAGTTTGATGGTAATAAACTAGGTCATACAAGAGCTCTTATTGCATAGAGAAACATCAAAGTGCGAATAAAATAGCTAGAGATTTCTGGCATTAAAGAATCTTGATATAGCTCTCGAGTCTATTACGAATCTCTAATGTTCATTTCGGCTATTCCGATCTTGTTCTTTCATTGCTGAATAAATAAAATCATGTTGTTGTGCAAAAAGACGTTAATTTAAAACCCTGACGGGTGGCAATTCTACGTACAACTGACCCCACAGCTTTTTGGAAAATAGCCAAACATTACTGCATAGTTTCTGTACACTATGAAGAAAAGAATCCTATAAATTAGCAATGACCCCACATAATTCTCTGCCTGGCTTCGCCACTGTCCTTGATCATCTTCTTTTTTTCGGAACGGAGGCAAATTTTTTGCCTCATCGATTGTCCCTGACTAGTTCGACCTTCAAGACATGCCGCTGATCTCTGTGTCATATGTTTATTCCGATCCTGTGTACTTTCTGTGCAGGGATCAACAAAAGTCAGATCGCTGTTCTGAAAAGATGCGTACCCTAACAACTGTGGTGTAAACTGTAAACAAAGGTTACCTCCTAGGCCGAGCCGAATTTAGACGCCCCTCGAGCCCGGATGCACCAGCTCGACCTCGACGCAGTGGATGTGAACTGCACAAGGGACGAGCTGTCCCTTTTGGTTGATGCAAGCATTTTCCCTGCATCTTTCTCCTCCCCGGCCCTCGGACTCGCTCCTTGATTGCTCCGTTCTTCACCGACGGATATCACATCACCATCCTCATCTTTGACACTCCCACATGTGGCCACTGTTGCCGCGCCGGTATTTGTGGCCATTTGTGAACGGAAGGAGTACACACATCAACCACTCAATCGGCACCTCTAGGTGGCGTACGTCGTGGGAAGCATGGGTGCACGCAAAGAATCAGCTCTTGGCGCATGCGGCGAGGCACCACCCGCGGCACCGCATACCCGTCGACGACGTAATAAAAACAGAGCGCTGTACGCCTGTACATTTTTCTAATCTTGCTGTCAGGAACAGAAGGCCTCGAGTCTCAATCACTGTGCGCGGTTAATCAATGATATGCGTTGCCGTCGGAATGGCGATGGCCGCTCGTTGGCTCGTTTGCGCTGCGCCGGAGCTAGCCCACACACACGCGCTCGCTGGTCACCGTGCGGCGTGCGTTGAACCGGGACGTCCATGCATGTGGCCATGCGGCGTGCTGCTGCACGGGCTGCACGTGGGGTGCACCTACCGGGGAGCCGGTGAGGCGGTGAATGAATGGACATCTTGAACTAGGGCAGGACATGCACGTCTTGACTGATTCGATCGGATTGATCAACGGCGGGTTTGGGTTTTACCGGATTAACAAAATCGCGCGCGGGACGCGTGCGTGCTTCTTATTTGACTAAGCACACGGTGCTGGTATCGCCTAGACAACTTACTATTTTTTTGGGAGCAGGAAAGAGAAACACGGTGCACCAGTAGTGCATTGTCTGTCTGCATGTGTTGTGGTTTCGGTCAATTGTGTGTCGACAGGTTCACGCGATCTATCGGATTAACAAATCGAGAGGCGCGGTAGCCATGCATTATCACTTGACAGCTCGCCGGTAAAAGGACAATTTGAGTGTGTGTGTGTGTGTGTGTGTGTGTGGTGGTTTACGATCGTGCATATGCGTTCAACGCGTGAAACTGGAGAGCTTGATCATGTTTTGGCTTCTATCGAACTCGTGATCCATGCTAGAACATGGCAAAGTCTGTTTTTCTTCTCTTGTACTTTTGCTGACCTTTTTTCTAACACTTATTATGCGGCTTTTGGGACGGTACACCAGTTTTCGTTATATTTTACTAGTAAGCATATCCGTGCTTTACAACAGGAGAGGAGAACTATAACAATATCTTATAACGTGCAATTGTAGCAAAGTATAAATCAGAATTCGTCGGTTCAACAAAAGTTTTCAATGATGCAACATTCACACAGTGTCATCCGACGCCAGGAAGGCACATGCCAAAGTCTAGAAAAAATACATATCAAATGACATTTATAACCGACATTTTTGTAGGTGAAAGAGAAAAGGTTATCTATTCTAGTCAAGTAGCACTAAACGAAGAATATAAGTAAAATACAAATTATCTATTTTAATGTAGCTGACCAGATCGACCGGTGTTGTTTTACATCTATATGTTTCTAGCTTTGAAATATTTTAAGGTATCTGAGATTTAACAAAATCTTAATAAAATTTCATTATACTGATCCCTTCGAGTTAAATTGAAAAGACTCAGCTTAAGGGAGCCATGTGATACTATTCAACATGAAATACCCACACACATTAGTACAATACGGTGGATATTCTATTTTTATATGATGCAGATGATGCACACGCTAGTGAAGCTGGTCCAACAGCTTGACCACAGGCTCAATCCCATTTAGTGCCCATAAAATCATATAAATTTTGTACAACATGTATTTAAACATAACCATTAATTGTCTCGCTTGGTCATCAAGTTGCACCTCCTTCTATCAGGACATCCTGTGTTCTAATCTTGTTCCTCAGCTCTTATTTTTTTTCTGCCAATCGGGACAGCTGATGATGGGCTGGATTTGTTCGGCCAAATCGGGCAGCTTCGCTCCGAAAAAACGTACATGTTTTTCCCTTATACAGACTGTGTTAAAATTTGGAGGTGGGCCTTAGGCCCATTAGAGAATTTCAGAAAATCTACAAGGGCCCATGTAGGTGGTGGCATGGCAAGGTGGTGGGAGTTTAGTCCCACCCCGCTAGTGGAGGAGAGTTTGGACCCATTTATAAGGGTCTCTTCCACATGCTATTGGAGAGTGAGAAGAGAAGGTGCCCTCGCGCACTCCTCCTCCTCCGCCCGCCGCGGGTTGCGGGAATGAGCCGAGCTCATACCAGCCGGTCAGGAACGGAGAATACCATGTATCCACTATATGCGTAGTATGTGCTAGGTTAGCTCAAGATCAGTATGTCATTAGTCTAGTCAATGTCATGCTAGTTATTATTCTGTGGATTAATGTACTCGGAGAACTGCCTATTTTCTCAACAGAGTTCATTTAAGAAAAAGCGTTAGGGGTTTCTATGAAAAGATATTACGGACTAAGAATATCTATTTTTTTATTAGTAAGGTATATATTTTTCTTTCCATTTGTTTATGTTCAGAAAAAAAGAAAATATTATTCCCTCAGATCAGAGGGAGTACTAAAGAATCATGAAATGTTCACAAATTTTTAAAAATTGTCCTAAGTGTATGTCAATTAATTTGGATCAAAAAGACTAGAGAATTGTAAAATGTAAAGAATGTTCAGCTTTTTATAAAATATTACTTAAAATGATAAAATGTATGTAGTGAATTTTGAAATTGTTCATGATTATTTCTTTAAAAGTCAGGATTATTCAACAAAAAAATATTCATTACTTTAAAAAATACACGGATTTATAAAATTAGAGGGTTGAAATAAATGTTCATGAATTATAAAAAATAGTCACAATTATATTACATGTTGGTGAATTATGAATAATAACAAAAACTAGAAAAAGTACATGATTTTTGTAAAAGTGTTCATGGATTGTTTTCAATAAATGTTCAAGAAATTATAAAATGACTAAAATCCAGAAATAAAAACAGGAAAAACAAAAATAATAATAAAACCATCGATCCCAGCTCAACACAGTGAAAGAACGAACAAGATAAACGAAAGAGAGAGGGAAAAAAGAACATGGCATCCGTGAACAATGATGCACATGTATTCACGGTCTTGCGGTGAAGGACAAGTCGAGGATGCGTGGTAGTTTATGATCGTGCATATGTGTTCACCGTGTGACAACTCGACCATTTTTCTTGGCTTCTATCGAACTTGTGATACATGCTACTCCCTCCGTTCCTAAATATAATTCTTTAAAGATATTTCATTAGTGAACTACATACAGATGTATATAGACATACTTTAGAGTTTAGATTCACTCATTTTACTCCGTATATAGACTCCTAGTGAAATATCTTAAAAGATTTATATTTAGAAACAGAGAAAGTAGAACATAGCGTTTTTTATTTTTTATTTTTTGGGAAACAAAGAGAGCGTTTTAGTGAACTGCAGCGCTCGAACATATCATTTATTTTTTGAATTTTTTAGATTATGCAAAAAAAAAATAGTGAACAGGGACGCTCAACCTTGGCAAAATCTGTCGTCTCTTCTTGTCTCTTCCAACCCATGAGGAAACCGTGAACATTACACAAGCCCGTGAATGCGGGTGGTCCTATTCTGCTCTTATAGCGACACTCGCCATGGCGCATAGGATCCTACCGAAATAACGCTGGACAGAAACTTGCCGTGGGCGAACGAAACGGCACGATACCGTTTCGTCCCGCGTGTGCTAAATCACTTATGCCGCGCGTGTGGTATTTGTGTCTCTGTTGAAGCGCCCGAAACGGCTGCGCGAGTACAAAAGACACAACTTTTCCAACGCAGCACTTATATCGCGTGGCTATTAGAGATACTTTTATACAACACGGTTCGCTAATAGATACCATCAGGTGGGCCAACTAGTGATGTGTGCACCTCACATTCATACGAAAATAAATTAAGAGTGTGCACTCTGTGGAATGTTCATGTACTTAAATAAAAATACCAGCGACAGTTTTAATCTGAAAGTTTTTTAATTTTCACTAAAAATGCTGATGGATTTTTATTATTTTCCAAAAAATTATAACGAAATATTCATGTATTTTTAAGAAGTATTAACATATTTTAAATTTACTTGAATCATTAAAAAACATTTTATGATTTTTTTCTAAAATCTTAACGAGATCTTAGAATAATCATAAAAAAGAAACAGAATAATAAAATGGCTAGACAATAAACCGATAGAAAAGGCAATAGAAAAGAGACAAAAATGCTAAGGATCGTTCAAAGCAATCATTAAGGCTCCCATTGCATATCATAGATCGAGCGAAGTGAGTGCGCGGCCAGTATTAAGAATTTTCCAACAGGTTCCAGCAGGTTTTAGGAAACTTTTTATAGAACTAGCCTAATAAAAGGAAAATTCTTACCTCCCTCCCGTTGATCCGAGCAATCTATCCACCGCTTCCTCGGCCATTGATCTTGTTTCAACCGACAGCCCAGATCGTATCCGCGCGCCAACGGAGCAGAGACCGTTTCCTGAAACTGGAGCATTGTTTCAGGAAACGGTTCTGAAGCTGGGCACGCTCGCGCTCGCTGCAAGGAGGCGGCGGCTACCGGATCTGGGAGGGCGACGACGCGGCCGCTCGCCCCCGACGTCGGCCGCTCCCGCCGCAGTCCCTCCACCACGACGCCGGCCGGCCCTTCCCTACCCCCACCGCCCGCGACGCCAGCCGCTCGCCTCCGACGCTGGCGGCCCAATGCACACTGCTGCCAGCCGCTCCCGCCGGCAGCCCCTTCGCCCGGCCGGCCGCCCCGCCGCCTAGAGCTCGCCGGCCGCCCCGCCCCGCCGCCAAGAGCTCGCCGGCCGCCCCGCCGCCTAGAGCTCGCCGGCCGCCCCGCCGCCAAGAGTTCCCTGCTCGCTAGGTAGTGGTTCTGCAACTTGACCTTTGTTGCAAAAAAATCCTGAAACATGACCTTTGTTGCAAAAAATTCTTCCGCAAAAACGAAGAAAAAAATCCTGCAACAAGCAAATTGTTTCTGAAACTCGACCGTTGTTTCAGGAATTAACAGATCCAAAGTTTATTTATTGCAACAAAGCGAAAGTTTCCGCAACTCGAGCGTCGTTTCAGAACCATGCGGCGGGGATGCAGGGCGTTAGATCGCCATCCGACGGCTAGCTAGGTGACGGATAATTTTTAGAAATCATCCGGCGGATGCGTAGCGTTCCCCCTAATAAAAAGAGGAAAATTATAGAAGGTTCCTGAATCAGGTTTCTTTTCCTTAGTTTTTTGGTTTTACTTCTGTTTTCTATATTATTTTTCTTTTTTTTGAGTTCCTAGTTTTAAAAGTGCATTATTATATTTTTCAAATACACAACTTTTTGTTTTGTAAACAAGTTTTTTTAGACGAGGAAAACAATAATAAACAGACTTGCACTTGCTTGCTGGGCAGGCCCCACCCACGAGTGTAGCGCTTCTTGTGAGTCATATAGGACAGCTCAAACGTACAAAACATGTTTTTTAGAGACAAAGCTCAAACCAAACATGAAAATGAGCAAAAATCTAGGTCCAGAAAAAGGGACGCAGTGATTTTGCACTCAGGTCCAAATGCTCCTCGATGTGAGCAGTAAAATTGTTTGAAATAGCACTAAAACTGAAAACTTCCAAGATTCTTTGTGGTGCAAGATAACCAAATGTGTGATGCTCGTGCCCAATTTGGTGGAGTTCGACATTCGAGGAGCTCGTGAAAAAGAAAAAAATCAGGAGTTGAAGAAAGTTTAGAGAAACGGACTATTCGTAGCTATTTTTTCCTTCTTTTTTGCGAGCTCCTGAATGTCATTCAGCCATGATTTTTTGCACGCACCCAATGCACTGAAGCATGTTGCATGCAAAAGAGTTATACTCCCTCCGTTTCTAAATATAAGTCTATTTAGATATTTCACTAGGAGACTACATACGGAGCAAAATGATTGAATCTATACTCTAATGTATGTCTATATACATCCGTATGTAGTTTTTTAGTAGAAACTCTTAAAAAACTTATATTTATGAACGGAGGGAGTATTTTTTATTTTGCTATTCACCAGGTGTATAAGATCACAAGCTCTAAATGGAATTATCGCGGAAAAAGAAACCAACAAGGGCTAGCCCATAGCGCAAATGCTATACGCCTCCTAGGCGGCCGCCCACATGGGTCTGCGAGACGAAAGTTCCTATACAACGCACTATGCGTCGAAATTATGGGGCGCCGCACACACGATTAAAGCTACCGACCAACACGGGCTAGCCCGTTTAGAAACAACTAACAAAATGGCCCGTGCGTTGCCACGGAACAAAAAAAAACATAATCTTCAATGATGGTGACCACGTTATGTTCACATATCATCGCTTGATTTAGAAATTTTGTGCACAAATGAAAGAAAATGTTTCTTCTTTTAAATTTATTCATAAGTTGAAGCAATATTTAATTTTTCAAAAATTATATATCATGGTTGTCAAAAATATTGGTAACTCAAAGATTTATTGTGAATTTCAAGATTTTTTTTAGAAAACATAAAATAATAATCCGATCCTCAAAATTCACACAGGTATACTGTCACATAGACTTAGAAGCATTAATGTTTAACTACATACATTAGATCTTTCGTGAACAATTTTAGAAATATGGGAACAATTTTAAAATCGAGAATTTTTTTTAGAATTTACAAACATTTACTAAAAAGTGTGAATATTTTTTATATTTAGAACGGGTTTAAATATTTTCTTTTGAATTGGCGACCAATTCAAGAAAATACGAACATAATTTTTTATGTTGGAGGATTTTATTTTAAATTCACAAACATTTTTTGAAACGCATGAAGTTTTTCGGAATAAACAAACATTTTTATAAATCAGTAATATATTTGTTAAATTCGTGGACATTGTTTTGGAATTTGCAAAAAAAATATAAAAATCCGGCACTTTTTTTGAATCCTATTTTTAATTCAAAATAAAAATTCGTCAGCATTTTAATTCAAAATTCCTATTTTTTATTAGGGAAAAGTTTTTGTAATTCTAAATTATTTAAATTATAAATAAACAAAAATGGAACGGAAAATTTTAAATAAAAAAATTTAGGACATTTTTTAAATGCATTAACATATTTTGAATTAGAAATTTTTTTGTTAAATGCCTTTAATAACTTTTAATACAGGGAATTGTATTTGAGATCATGGACTTTTCTTATTGTACAAACATTTTTCTAAAATTGCAAACATTTTATTGTATATGCGAGCATTTTTTACAAAACTCCGAATAGTTTTTGAAGTCACAAACATTTTAATTTTTAAATATGAAGATTTATAATTTTCAGTTTATTAAAATTTTAAAGATTATTTGAAGTTCTAAATTATTTAAAATAAAAAAGTAAAACGGAACTGAAAATAAATAAATAAACGAAACTAAAAGCAGACGCCTGTGCATGGGCCGACCCTTACGATGTGTTGGATATTCTCCCAGCGTGCTGAGCGTAATATAGGACGTTTTTACATGGGCCGGCCCAGGTCAAGATTTTTCGTTTTCTATTACTTACCGGTGACATGGTGGGTAATTTATGTAAACTTTAGGGTAATTTTCAAGACGGACGACCAGAAACCGTATTTGCTTTATTATTAGGGAGAGACTAGTAAAAATGCCCGTGCGTTGCAACGAGAGAAATGGAAAGAGATGTCCTTAATAACTTAAGACTCCTTCCTAGTTCGGCTCACATTTCCACAACCTAAGACATGCTCCGACTCATATTTCGTCGACCTACGGAGAAATACGGTTGATCGGGTTTAGAATACATGGTTCGCACATGTGGTTCACTACGAATAAGTAGACTACATGGTCAGACTCCCGATGTTGTTATAATCCAGGAATGACCTGGTGTCGAGGAACTATGCCGTGCGGCATGGGCCAAGTTCCAAAACAATGAACTAATTGAAAGAATTCATATTATTTATAGGACACAGGGTGAAACATAACCCGCACATGCATAGATACTCTACAAAATAAATTTGATAGATAAGCAGCTACGGCAAAAAAGGAAACTACAACAACACTCCAGAAATAAATATTCTACATCTCATAGGAGAAATCAAGCTAGTGAGTATAGCTTCTAGTCAAGATGTGCATACTTCAGTTTTAGGCACTTCTCGAACTACAACTACAAAAATATCTGATCATTTGAAAATTTCAACTATAAGTCTACAACCTATAAATATACAACAAGTATAACTGGAAGTTCCAGTTTGTCGAGAAAAATGTGCATGATGAACTATTTTCTACATAAGCATCTAGAGGACATTCTTTGAACATGAATAAATAATTTGCAATTTGAAGAAAATCATAACCTTCTTTACCATTCACTACTAAATGTAATCATATTTTAATGCATGTCTTGGTCTTGTAGTAGCCCACATTGTCCTCGAGCTACTGCAGTCGAAAGTAGTTTCATAATGGAGAAATTACTACCAGAAATAAGTTCTTTCCAAACACTGCTATGTCAGGTACCTCGCAAATAAAAAAGTGGGAGATGCATCATATGAGTTCATAGGAGTACTTGCAAATATTGATATTGGCATTATCCGAAACGTGTAGCCAAAGCTAATGAAACGATTCATATATTTTTTTAATTCGTATTTAGTGAAAACTGACTTGGCACTTGACATACAATATGTGATGCTAGCTCCAGGTAAATATGCATTGCAGTAAATTCAGAGGGGGAAAATAGTGGATGTGCATCCAATTCTTCCACACCATATATTATATAAACTACCCAAAGAAAGTATGCATAAGTTTCAACTATAGGGGCAAAATCTATGTTTCCTAAATGCGCCACAAACAGTTACAATCTGTCGCTTGGTGACAAAAAATCATTCCTGCAACTCTTCAGGAGTATTTATTAGTGATAGGATGAGTCCATGAAAATTAATTTCAAGAATTATTTTTAACAATAAATTGTAAATAGTAAGAATGACTTTGGTGGATGTTGACAGGAGCACGTAATAAAAAATGGTAATGGATTAATTCAAATCCCATGTAACTGTCCACGGCAACGCACATAATGAATGTATCATTTGAAATTTCATATTTTGGCTAAAGAAGAGGTGAAGCATGCCATACATGTTACTACAAATAAATAGAGGAGCACTTCCAATTGCGAACTGCATAAATGGTCTCCGTTTGCATTAATGTATTCATCTTTTGGGTCATAAACCCATAAGGTCATCGGTACGTAGTAACACGAGAAAAAAATCATACCTTCAGTGTCATGATTTCTTTGCTTGACCCTGTTGTTGTCCCTGGCATGAAAATGCTACACTTTAACCCAGGACAAAGATAAAACTCCAACACATAACTAAATCATAAAACAAAAGAAGTTAAAACCTTTTTATTTTTGAGTTGGGCAAAAACTGAAACTTGACACACTGAAAACAGAGTAAAACACTATGTTTGCATCCCAGAAAAGAGTGACTGCAAATACCGCTAACCGCTGTCAACAGTTAAATTCTAGATTCCCCTCTTCCTAGAATCGATCATGAGCCACAAAGTTGACAGCAAAAGACTTCAGAATGCTCCGAAGAACACCCTAGCTCACGAGCAAGTAACAACCGCTGATCAAGCCTAGCTAGTACCTTGACACCCTATCCTACATACTGTATTTTCCAATGGAGCTATGTTGGCTTGGCCTTGAGCGTCTGCTTTCAGACAGGCCTCGACAGGAGGGCCACCATGTTAGTGAAGACCACCGCTGTCAATGACAACCACTTTGGAATGGGACAAAAGGGGTAAAGTCAATGGTTTTAAGAACCTGAGATTACATCGAAACAGTTTTAGGTTGAAAAGGATTTTGGGAATAGATGAAAGCTGCAATGGTCTTTTTTCCCTTCTCCATATGCGATGCACCTTTTTTCTTAAGAAAATGGCCACTTGTTTTGCTATTATAACTGATGCCATGTGATATTGTCCAGTAAACTTCAGCCGAATAGATCCAGAAGGGAAGCTGGTCATGGGATTCAGGAAGACAAAGACTCAAGAACAGGCACATGATGGTACTTATGTGTGTTGTGTTGTGTCTCCCCTGCAGGAAAGCTGTGTACATTCAGTCTTCTGTTACAGTTCATTCAGCTTGTATATCATCATTTGCTTGAATGGATGGTCAATGCAGATTCGACTATGTTCTTCTGTTTTCTTAATGCATGACGAAGTATTATCATATACATGCATAGGACATGTCTCAATATTTGTCAATTTAGATGTTCTGCCGCATCCTGTTGAACCGTCAAGTCTTATGATCTCCTGTTCATATGTTTGAACTTTTATCAACTAAAATCAGATGATTATCACAACAACTATGCCGGTTATTGAAAAAATAATTGTTGGAATAGCTTGTTTGACTAAAAGTTTACATATGGTTATTAGATATTCCGCGAGGAAGAACCAACAAAGCCTGCAAATGCTGCCCCAAATCTTCCAGATGTGAATGTTAATGTCACCGCTCACAGGCCACATCCATCCGCATAAAGACCAGCGAGGACGGAACCAGGATACAGAAGAAGCCGGGGAGCTGTGGTACCAGGAGTTTACCTCCGATGTCGAGGGCGAGGAGCGGAGAGGCGGCGGGCTGGCGGGGGAGGAAGATGGGCGGGTTGTCGTCGCCGGGCCCGACGCTCCCCTCGGCCTCGCCTCCACCTCTGACCACCGCCGCGACGCTCGCCGGCGCCGGAGCCGCCGTCGACCGGCCTTCTCCTCAGCCAGATCGGGACCGGACCGTCCCGATCCACCCCATCCTGGACCGGTGGAGGACAGGGGCTTTTATGAAAAAACGAAACGTTTTTTCCACTTAATGGAGGACCGCGGGTTGATTAAGAAGAAACAGAGGGGTGTTTTTGCAAAACTGCCACGAAGGACGACCAGCAACCCTATTTGCTTTATTATTAGGGAGAGACTAGCAAAAAATACCCGTGCGTTGCAACGGGAGATAAAAATATTATGTCACAATCAAATAAATATGGCTGAATACCCTAACATATCAAATTTTGGTGACTTCACCGGAGCAACCGGCAGCACATCGTCTTGCAAGGCCCCATCGCCGCTCAAGTTGATACGTCCGCCGCCGTTATATTCTGTGCGTCCATCTCGTTCCCCGCAGCGCTGCGCAGACCTGCTTGACCGGATCGAGCGGGGACTATACTGGAATCATTTTCCTATTATCGTCCGAGTTTGCTCATGAGATAGACAGGAAGAGATTAAAATAATTTAGATGGTTAAGCAACTAAGCACCCGAAATGTTTGAATGGGTAAATGATCATAACAAAATGTTGAAATGTGTTGGAAGTAAGTCGTGCCGGAGCACGGTGCGATCGGCGTTAGTGTGCCAGGTCGGGGCAATGGCGGTGCGACCGGCGTCAGTGCGTCAGGTCGGGTCCGCGGGCTAGGTCACGGCCGTGTGTATACGTATGTGTGTAGGTCTAGACCGGATGTCGGTGTGTTGCCGCGTCCGTGCTTGAGTTCGTGTCATAGTCGTGTGCGTGGATATAGCTAGCTAGTTAGTGCATGTAGTGATCGGTTGGTTGCCAGCCGAGACGTACGTGTCCGCGCGCGTCGTGGGGTGCAGGCGAGTCATGAGGATCGTGGACTCAATGAGGGCATGTGCGTGCGCGTTGGTTTCGCTGAGTGTGTTGCATGGGTTGCTAGCTAGGCTATAACTAATCATGTATCCGATGTAGAGTTTGAGCTCTGGAAGAAAGAAGTGGCTGTGTGTGCGGCCAGGCGTTAGTCGCCGAAAAACTATAGTGTGTTGTTCTCTTTTCTTCTACCTCCGGCTGAGAGTCGCCCCAACAAAATGGAGGGGCTTGGAGCAGGGCTCGCCGCAGGAGTGCGGGGTGAGGAAGAGATCAATGGGCGGGTAGCGTCGGCGGCGATAGAAGCAGGTGTATGCGACGTCGCGGGCGCAGACGTCCTGCACGGACTGGCAGCCGGGGCAGCGCCAGGCGTCGGAGACGGGGACCGGGGAGCGCGCCCACTTGCGGATGCAGGCGTGGTGGAAGATGAAGATGCAGCTGCCGCAGGACCACACGGGGGCGGAGCGGCGCACCATGTCGTAGCAGATCATGCACTCCACCGCCCCCCCCCCCCCCCCCCCCGCGCCAGCTTGTCCTGGATCTCCTGCACCAGCTGCGGCGCCGACCCGCCCCCCGCCGCACGTCCTGCGGCGCGGGGGCGTTCACCGTCTCCTGCCGCTGTGGCGCGGACGGGTTAGCCGAACCTCTCTTGCCGCCGCGGCGCGGAAGCGTTAGCGGGCCCGTACGGGGCGGCCCTCACTTGCGGGGGCGGGGCGGGGCCGTTGTTGCGGTTCGGGCGGCGCTCGCGGTGGCGGGGCGCGTGGGTGTCCGAGGCAGGGCCGGGGCTGGGGATAAGGGTTTGCGGCATAATTTCGAAGAATTGCAATGGTTTTTACGTAAAAACGAAACGTGGAGTGCCACTTAACAGGGACTGTGGGTTGAACATCTAAAACCTCAGGGACTTTTATGCACAACTGTCACGACGGACTATCAGAAACCCTATTTGCTTATTATTAAGGAGAGATGTGCGCTTCGGACTTGTAATTTTTATGTAGCAACTAGCTGGCGAGCGCTCTTCAGGAGGCTTCCAGCGATCGCTCCCGCACGTTGCCACTTGACGCGTTTCTAGCCGCTATCACGTGTTTCTTTGATTTTTTTTCACACACGTTTTTTGAGTGGTTTTTTCTGGTTTTTTTGGTGTTATGGTTCTCCATCGGTCTTTCGTGACTTTTGGACGCAAAAAAAATCAATTTTTTTCGTGAAAAAACGCATTTTTTTACGCGAAAAACTCGTTTTCTGTTTTTCGACGAAGGAGGCACGGTTTTGCCTACGCAAGAGGCACGACCGTGCCTCTTAGAAAGGAAGAAAAATGTGTTTTCATTTTTTGCGAGAGGCACGGTTTTGTTTTCACGAAAGACATGGTTTTTTTCTTTGCGAGAGGCACGCCCGTGCCTTTCGGTAAGGAAAAAATAACGTTTTTGCTGTTTTTTTACGAGAGACACGTTTTTGCTTCCAAGAAAAGCACGGTTTTACCTTCGCGAGAGACACGTCCATGCCTCTCCCGAAAGAAAAAAAAATGTTTTTTGGTGTGTGTTTTTTTGCGATAAGCACGGTTTTGCTTTCACGAAACACATGGTTTTGCCTTTGCGAGAGGTACGCCCGTGCCTCTCCCGAAAATTGAAAAAATATGTTTTTTGCTTTTTTTTTGCGAGATGCACGGTTTTGCTTCTGTGAGAGACACGGTTTTGCCTTCGCGAGTGGCACGACCCGTTCCTCTTAAAAGGGAAAAAAGCGCGTTTTCTGTTTTTTTTTCTATCATGTGAGGCATGATTTTTTCGTCCGGTATTTTTCTTCTGGTTTTTTTCATGAAAAAAAAGTTGGTCAAACAATATCAACATGTGATCTAGTTTTGAAGATCTCGACGCGAGAAAGCCAACGGTGAAAACGGTTCGTGCGTCACTTGCCGCAACCTGTGAAGGTGGGAGTAATCGTTGGAAGGTGTATTCGCTAACTAATGATTTCGGGCATCATGATAGTCGGTCGCTCTTTGCATATTTCGGTGTTTGTGTCTTAATTGACCACTTACAAATTTATTTTGATGGGGATTGACCACTTACAACTTTGTGTAGGGATCCTGCTTTTAGGAACCCTCTATAAAATTTCAGTTGGTTTATTCCGATTTAGAAAGGTTCCTGAACCGTTTATTTTTTCTTTTTTATTTGCTTTTTAATTTTTATCCTTTTTATATTCCTACTTTTTGTGATTTTCATGCTTATGTTTATTTTTCAATAAATTTTCAGAAATTTTAAAAATGTTCACATTTTTATTTTCTGTTCATAAATTCTGACAATTTTGGGGAATTTTAAAACATGTTTTCAAGTTTTGAATTTTTTATAAAAATGTTAACAAATTATTTTGTCAATTTTAAAAATGTTCATGTTTTGAAAATTTGTTCTTAAATACAAAAGACGTTTGGGTACTTCAGAAAATATTCCAAATTTCTAATTTTGTACACCAATTTGAAAAGTTCTGGGAAATAAACAAATGTTCTCATTTTTAATTTATTTCACAAATTTTAGTAATGTTTGGAAATTTCAAATAATTTTCTATCTATACAAATTTCTTCACAAATTCGAATAATGTGCATTTTTTCAAAATTTGTTTGTAAATTCAAATAATTGTCCAAAATTTTGAGAAATGTTTCCGTTTTCAATTTGTGTTCCTGTTTCCTAAAAAATGCATTTATTTCCAAAAAAAACTTATTTTCAGAAAACGTTCTCGTTAGTATTTTCTTTCCTTTTTTGCAAGAAAATGTATGATAACCCCATATAACATTTATATAATTTTTAAATTTTGGAGGTCTTATAATTTTGTACAAAATTTCAAAAATGTGGTCGTTTCACAAAATAAGATTTTTTTAAAGATATGAATATTCACAAAATAAGATTTTTTGAAGACATGAACCTTTTCGAGTATATGAACAAAATATAAAAATAAAAACATTTTTGAATCTATAAATATTTTTTAAAGGTATTTTTGAATCTATGAACAATTTTCCAGAAAAATATGAAAATGAAAATATTTTCTAAATAAGATTTGTTTTAGAATTTCGCAATTTTCTAAAATTTTCAAACAAAAACTGGAAACTGGAACATTTTTACAGTTCTCAAAAAGAAACTGTAAAGCTTGACATTTTTTCAATTCGTGAACATTTTTGGAAAAAATAAGAAGAATTTTGGAATAGAAACAGTTTGTTAAGCTCTAAACAATTTTTCAAAGCAAGGTTTACCTTTTGAATTTCGATTTTTTTTAAATTCTGCAACTTATTTTTAAATTAAAAAGGGAAAATTAATAAACAAAATGTAATAGATAAAACTGAAAATAAAAAATTAAACCAATGCAAAAACTTTTAGGAAATTTCTCCCTAATAATAAAGCAAATATGATATCGTCCGTCGTGGCAGTTTTGTAAAAACACCCCTCTATTTCTTCGTTATCAAGCCGCGGTCCTTCATTAAGTGGAAAAAAACGTTTCGTTTTTTAAATAAACCCCTGCATCGGGGCGGGCCAAGGCAGCAGCCAACTCTCTTCCCCGAACTCGACTCTGGACACACCGCTGCACTACGCGGCAAGGGCGGGGCATGGCAAGGTCGTGTCCCTCCTCGTCCAGCTTTCGTGTGAGGGCGGAGACGAGAGCACCTTGTGGTGCAGGAACGAGGCTGGGAACACGGCCCTTCATCTGGCGGCGAGCCTCGGCCATGCCGCGGCAGTCGAGGCTATGGTCTCCGCGGTGCCGGGGCTAGCCTCTGAGGTTAACAACGCCGGCGTGTCGGCGCTCTACTTGGCGGTGATGAGCAGGTCGGTGCCAGCCGCCAGATCGATAACGACCAGGTGCCCCAACGCGTCGGCTGCCGGCCTGAGTTCGCAGAATGCTCTCCACGGCGCCGTCTTCCAGGGTTCAGGTGAGCTAGCTTAGCTAGGGATCCGTGCCGTGGGCTCTCAAAGTGCATGCAAATTTGTTAATCCTGTGCTCATAGCCTCATACAGTCATACATCATATAAGTATATACCATCGATCTGCCGAACATTGTCAGAAATGGTGAGGCTGCTACTGGAGTGGACGCCACCATGTGGCTCATCCCTTGCTAGCCAAGCCGACGGCAACGGCAGCACTCCGCTTCATTTCGCTTCGTCCATCGGCGACCGCCTCTCCGTCGTAGGCGCCATCCTACGCGCCGTGCCGCCGTGCGTGGTGCACATGGGGGACTCCGGCGACCTCTCGGCTCTCCACGTCGCGGCGGGGATGGGCCACGAGCGTGTCGCCGAGGCGCTGATCAAGGCGTGTCCCGACGCCACCGAGCTCCGGGACGACCGCGGCGGGAACGGGACCTTCCTGCACGCCGCGGCCAGGGGAGGCAACCTCTTCCACCTCCGGCCGGACGCATCGAGGTGGGTCTTTCCCGGCCATGGGGTCGGCGAGGAAGGCCTCGGTGACGCCGAGGATGGGGTCCGGCTACTACGCCCTCTACTACGACAACGACAACGTGTTGCGGCTCCTGTACGATGGCCCGGAGATCGCGAGCATCTACTGGCCTGACCCGACCACAAACGTGTTCGACAGCGGCCGGACCAACTACAACAGCTCGCGGATCGGCGTGCTAGAGGACACCGGCGTATTCCTCTCCAGCGACAACCTGCGCGTCGTGGCCTCCGACCTGGGCGCCGCCGGCGTCAAGAGACGGCTGACCATCGAGCAGGACAGAAACGCGAAGATCTACAGCGTGGACGCGGCCGGAGGATGGACCGTCACGTGGGCTGCGGTGAGGCAGCCGTGCTCCGTCCGTGGGCTGTGCGGCAAGAACGCCCTCTGCGAGTACCTACCCACCCTGCGATGCTCCTGCGCGCCGGGGTACGAGATGGTGGACCCACCACCAACTGCAGCACGTCGGAAAAGCAATCCACGTTCGTCAAGTTGGCGCACACCGACTTCTACGGTTACGACCTCGGGTTCAACCAGTCAGTCACGTTCCAGTACTGCAAGAGCACATACTTCTGCTCCTGCGCCGCCTTCCAATACAGGGCGGACGGCAAGGGCAATTGCTATCCCAAAGGCATCCTCTTCAACGGTTACACGTCGCCCACGTCCGAAGGAACCATATATCTCAAGCTGCCTAGCCACATCAACGCCTCAGTAACGCCGACATCCACGGTCCTCGACTGCAATCAAAATGCCGCCATCGTCCCGCCAACATACGCGGACACGTAGGGGACACCAAGCAGCGCCCCAAATTTGTCCTACCTGTTTTGGTTCGCCGGGGTGATGGGATTTCTCGAGCTCCGCTTCATCGCCACGGCGTGGTGGTTCCTGTCTAGGAGAGCATGCCCAGCTCGCTGGAGGCAGGCTACCGGCTCGTCATGGGGACGCAGTTAATATGTTTCATGATGCATCTGTTGGTATTGGTTTGATGCAGTTTGGATGGAGCGGGTATGTGTTCGGACTAAAATTTTGTCACCATGAAAGCAGAAAATTAAAATATGGATGGATGCAAGTAACTTACAGCTCGCTCAGCCTTTGAGAAGTACATGAATGGTGCTATTGCTCTTTTCGGGGCATTGGGATCTTTCGTCTTCTTCTTCTTCGGCTTTCTCTTCTCTGAACTTTCCACATCCACACTCTTTGGTTTCCTCTTCACAGGTGGCTTTGAGCTACTAGCTTCCTTTTTCGAAGATTTCTGAAACAAGAAGTTATTAAAGCAGTAGCTTGATACATGTATTTTGGTTCAAGTAAGTTTTCTTAGGGATACTGGCAGCGTAAATTTAGTTACCTTACAAAATTGGTCCTTGAAATACAATGCAGGACCGTCCCCTATGCAGCGATCTTTTTAACATCACCCAGGCCAGTCTTTTGATTAGGTAAATACAGTTTGATGTCTGTCTGTGCAGTGTGTCAGTTCTAACATTGTTTAGACTATCGATACAGGGTGCATATGGGAAGCTCCTCTTGGTCGCGGCACCGCCGAGGACGAGGTGAGGTAATAAGCTCATCATTAAGCAACTGGTCCGGTGATGGATTAATTGTGTGAAGAAACTTTTGTTGTGAGGTAGTATAATATTTTCTTATTTAATACAGTGTCTTTTTAGCATGCATCTATGTAAGCTATTTGTCTACAGGTAGCGGTCATCGAAGGAAGATTGTGGTTCATTAACTAATTATAGGCAAGACACACAACTCACATGTGTTTGTATGCCCTAGGTCTTAGTCAGTGATGGCGGAAAAGCATAGATATATAATTATGCTCACTCAAATGAGTCAAGCTATGTGATTTACTATCCTTTGGAGCATGGAGATTTGCTGAAGGAAACAAGTTTCATATCTTTTCACTGATTTTGGCTCTCTTTTTTTGTCTCAGTTTTTCATATTTCATACCTTAATTATCATGACACATTTTCTTGTACCACCAATCCGCATTCACACTGTCCCTATTCCTCATCTCTGACATGTACTATAAAACCCCAATTCTACAAATAAGATCAGCATCTTCCTTGATTATATGGACCCTCAGTGCACAATCATATCTTTTCACTGATTTTGGCTCTCATTACTAAATTGAGACCATGAAGTTGTTGATCGAGGAACTACCGAAGCCCATGGTAGGAGTAAATAAGAAGTTATTGTGCAATCCTGTTCATTTTTTTGACGTCTTATACTTGGATTGTGCTTCTGAAGTTCTATCCTATATGTGTATTTTGTTAATCATGTTCTTTCTCGGGCCTGATTTAAATCGATTTTATAAGCATTCCAACAGATTAATCATTTTTTCAGGTTCCAAGCATATTATGCAATTGATTTTATTTTCTCAAGGGATTCTAACTTTAATAATCTATGTTCTCAATTTCCATGAAGGGTGACTAATCAATTATTTCCCAGGCTAGCAACATTGTTGGGCACATGTTATAATCAGCAAGGCAGAAAATGCTAATGTTCCATATATTTTGCATGCAAGAAGGAATGTTTATCCGTATCAACGAAAGCCAGCAGATCACGAAATTGGAGGGATTGTAATTAACCTTTTTGAATGCTTGAGACTGAATTAGAGAAGAACTATGGCAACCCCTCCAGGCAAAATAGGCCAATGCATGAATCATATATCTCATCAGGTCATGGTCTTGCCAAACTTTGCATTGCCTAATGCATTGGAGGTTAGAGTTGCTGATCTTCTCTCTAATTGTTTTTCTCACTGTTAGGGTACTGAATTTTGTATTGCTAATAAGTAACAATTGGACTTGAAACCAGTGCATGCACTATAATTTTTGTATGTTATTCTAGGGTAAAAATATGATAAATTACGTGCTTGATTTTTGAGAGTAGACGGATATTGTAAACATGTTTTGTTTTTGATTTTTCCGCATAATCAGGTTATTTTATTATCAGGGGAGATTTTAAAACTTTAAAAGAAACTCCTTCCGTCCAAAAATAGCAAAACAAGTAGGTTTTGTAAATTTTTTTAGCCCGGCGCAATGCACGGGCATTTGTACTAGTGTAAACAAATTGATAACTTGAACAATTTATGCAATGATTTTTCGAAATTTATTTTTATTAAAAATTATGATCATATTTTGATTTTTGCGAACATTTTTTCAAATTGTTTATTGTTTTTCGAAGTTCGACACATTGTTTTGAAAGCGAGAACATCTTTTCAAATTGCGAACATTACGTTGGAAAACTTGAACATTTTGCGAAATGTACTAACATTTTCTGAAATTATAAACGTTTTTGAACTTTACTAATATTTTCAAAAACTCAAAACTGGAATAAAATTTGGGAACATTTTTTCAATCAAGAACACTTAATCAAATTTGCAAACCTTTTTTCATAAATATGATTTTTTTTTGGAAACCCATACTTTAAAATGTGTGAACAATTTTGAATTATAATTTTTTTAAATTTTCTAATTTTTGAATAAAGTTACAGAAAAAGAAAAGAAAAGGAAAAAAAGAAGAAAGAAGAAGAAACGATAAAAGCAAAAACGAAAACAAGTGAAACAGAATCAGAAAAAAAAGGAAGAACATAAAGAAAACCAGCCACGAAAACAACAGGAAAAAGAAAAACTGTTTCAGGAAACTTCTAGAAGCTTCCCAAAACTAGGAAAAAATCACTCGCCCATAACAGTAAGCGAACAGCTGAAATGGGCCACTGATCGCCTCGGGACGCTCACCACTACGAAGCTTCGCAATTTGACGCAGATTGCGTCAACTAGAAAATTTTCTGTGAAACCTCGTAATTGATGCCTTCTGCACCGGCTGGAAGTTTTGGAGCCCACGCGCCCGCAGCCATGTAATGGCCGTCACACGGCTACGCTGTCACTTCGTCAGGGCACACTTGGACGGGACGTCCTATTTGACGTGTACCGTGTCAATAGGTGCAGCTTCATACAGGGAAACTGATTACTGGGCCGCGTCGCTGTTTCAGCTGTTTCGGCCGAGCGCATATGCCGAGCCGCTCGTCACACGTGAACCGTTTCGATTGCTAAACTGTTTGTTGTTGTATTGTTTCTGCTAATGAACTGTTTCTGCTGTTTTTACTAATTCAATTGTTTTTCAACTGTAAAATTAAATGAAATTTTTGAGAGTTGCCGTTTGTTACAAAGTGCTTCTTCGAAAAAAATTGTAGTATGTCTCAAACAAAACGTTAGAACAAATTTTTAAAAATTTAAAATATACTTAAAAAGCATTTACAAGGTAACTGTGATGGTTTCTAAAACACTTGTAAAAGTAAAAAACAGATTATTTTACAAATTAAATCTGCAGCCAAATAATTTTTAAATAAAACTAAATAGTTTTAAGAAAATTTACGAACACGGTTATTTTTAAAAACGCATATTTTTTTGAAAATGAAGAAATATAGAATTTCCGAATCATTTATTTAAAATATGAACCTTTTTAAAATGAAGATACACGAACAATTTTCTAAAGCACAAAGATTTTTTTAAACTTGAGAACATTTTTTTTCAAATTCTGGAGTATTTTCTCAAATCCAGGAACATTTTTTTTAAAAAAGCCGAAACAATTTTATAAATTCCCGAACATTTTCTCAAATCCAGGAACGTTTTTGATAACAATTTCAGAACATATTTTCAAATTCCAGAATAATTTTCCAAATTCTGGAATAATTTTATAAATTCCCGAACATTTTTTCAAATCTGGAACATTCTATTAAGTTCCGGAACATTTTTTAAATTGACGACTTTTTTTTCAAAATCCGGAACATAGTTTCGAATTTTGGAAAAAATATTTAAATTCCGAAATATTTTTTGAAAATCAAAAACAATTTTAGAACAAAACCAGAAATAAAAAAAAGAAACAAAAAAAAATAAAAGAAAGAAGAAAACAATTTTTTTTGAAAAATCTGGTTCTGGGATTCTTCTAAAAAGTTTTCAAACCCGGAAAAACACACCTAAAATCCTCTAGGAGGTTCACAAAACTGGGATCGGTGAAAGTGTTAACGGCCGGCCGAAATCCGATCGTTCGCTTGCACCTCCTGTGCGAAAGGTCAACAATCAGCCACATAATGCGGCAGATAGAATTTTCCCAGTTGGACCGCTCGGCCAACAGTTGATCAGTTGACTGGTTGAATATTGACTCTTGGAAAGAAAAATAAGTGATGAATTCCTAAAGTTTCATGGAATTGAAAAAAGGTATTTAAAATTCAATAAAGTTCATTGATCCTGAAAATGTTCATGCACTGGAAAAAGTTTGTGGTCTTTTTAAAAAAATCATGGATTTGAAAATTTTCATCTTTTACGAAAATTATTTTACAAAGGAAAATAAAGTTAATGTATTTTAGAATGTTTACTAAATTTGACGAAAAGACTGTAATATGTAAAATTAAATTAAACAAGAAAATAGAAGACAAAAAACAGAAATCAAACCAGAAAACCAGCAAAGCCCCATGATGGAGGAAACGAGAAAAAAAAGCCTAAAAAAATAGTCTTATCATTGAAAATGTTCCTGAAAACCCGATGGAAAAAATATCTAGATGAGCAATTCCACTTACATACATCAGTGGAGGGTTGTGCGCCGGTTAGTTAATTCTTCTATGACCGGCACCTAAGACGCGGAATATGAACCGAGTGTGTCCGCGGGATGTCATATTTGATGCTCAATAGGAGGGAAGCCACAAAGGGAGGCGTGTTAGTAGCCCAGCCCATGGCACGACTGAGCGAGAGCGAGACGTACATCCACGGGAGCGAGCGGAACCTAGCACTGTAGCAAACTGGGATGACGTACATTAGCAGAGCGGCCACTCTCGCAATATATATAGCATCGATTGGTTTTCTTAAGTTATCTTTACAATACACACATTTTGCGAAAAACAAAATGCGAGCAATTTTATTTGTGAACATTTTTCAGAACTAAAAATATTTTTGAAATACTATTTTTCAAAATTTGCTTCATATTCTAGAAATTGCCACACTTTTTAATTATATTTTTTTGAAAATAGGATTTGTTTTTAAATTTCGTGAACATGTTTGCATGTTTTGGAATTATAAACATTTTACAAAATTTGTAATTTTAAAAAGAAACAAACTGAAACTGAAAGAACAAAAATTAAAAACACAAGAAAACCCGTGGAAAGCCAATAAAAATATATAAATATAGAACCACTTCAGGGACCTAATGTTGAGAAATGGGCCTACCTTTGATGGAACTGTCTGGGCGATGTTACGCAAAGAGCGTCATATAGGCAACTCGTGCGTCAAAAGTTATATTCGATTGCATGCCTGAGCTCCGACAGTTTATAATATTACATCTTAGTTTTTGTTCCTTTGTATAAAAGATAGCATTCTGATACCTTTCCAGTCCTGTCAGGTCATACTATGATTTTTACGATACAAATGATACACATATTATCATGTAAGTAAATTATTACAAATATACTCATCATGTATTTATATACTGTTAATCATATATAAAAATTATTCGTCATGTGTTAGATTGAATAAATACAAGAAAGAGGGAAAACGGGAAGAGGAAAAAAATGTCATAATTTTTTATATTTTATATAAATAAACATGAAAATATTAAAATAAATTAAAGCTAAGGAAAATAAAATTAGATAAAATATTAAAAGATAAATCAATGAAATGATGACGTAAATCGTTTTAGCGTTAACTTGTTTGGAAACGACAACCACGAAGAAAGGAAAATACCGAGGAATTCATATAGCCTGAAGCCTTGCGTATATAATATAGCCACGAGTAATACAGTATGGCCTATCCTGTGTGACCCATGAGTGGGCACGGAGTATTATGGGCAAATTCCTATTTGCTGCCGGCGATGAGCTCCTGTTCGGCCTTGCAGTCGCCGGATAACAGTACTAGCGCTCGCGCGCCTCATGCAGCGGGCTGGCCCGGGAAAGATAGCGAGAAGCGATGGAGGCCTATCCCAAGAAATGCTCCAAAATATGGTAGAGTCAGAATTCCATCTGACTGCCTGTACCCAAACCTTCGAACATAGGCAGTAGGCCGAACTCCCTTAGCTGTTCATTCTGAAGACAAAATATCCTTATTATATACTGAGCCTATTATGCGTCATATTTTATGATAAAATGAAAACAATTGAAAAATGAGTGAACGATATAAAAAGGTCACTGTAAAGAAAGTTAATAAAACTGAAAAGGTACATACAAATTGGAAAGAAATTTTAAAAAAGTTCGCAAAAATTATCATAAAGATCATGAAATTTCGAAAAAAAGTTCACAAATTTGAAAGTTCATCGATTTTGAAACGGTTCATCAGGCATGAACAAAAGTTCGCCAATTTTAAATAGTTCATTGATTTTGATTTTTTTCACAAAATTTGGAAAACATTTCACTAAATTTTAGAAAATTTTCCGATTTTGAAAAATGTTCATCAAAATGATATAAAAGTTCATCGATTTGTAAAAATTCATCAATTTTGAAAGAAAAATCATCAAATAAAAACAGTTCACCGGATTTGAAACAACGTCGGAGAAAATGGCTAAATCGAGGTAGCTCAGAGTGACCCTGATAGGAGAACCTAGGGGTAGGATTCTGCATCCCGTTGCGACTCATGTGCTCGTACCGCATCGAATCCGGGAGCCGAGGTCCAAGTGCGGGGGTACGACCTCCAACAGCAGGCCACTCAAGGCTTGGTGGTAGCTCTATCTCGCGCGGGTTAAGGATGTACTCACGGTGGATCCTCGCGTCGACTGCTGGCTGCAGCCGTGTCACTGCGTCGTAAACACAGGTACGTGTGGCGTACAGATCCACAGTCTGAGCTCGAAAGGCACGATCCAGCGCCTCAATGTACTGCACCATAACCTATGGGTCGTAGCGACGACTCACGTAGGCGGAAGAAACAACGACATAGGACCGATCGTTCGCTCCCGAACGTAAGCACTATAGGCAGTGAGATCAGATCCAGTGTCATCCCCAGCAGGAGCAAACGGGATGTATCTGAATGCAGTCCCCTCCACGCGAGGGTGTGCTCCACGAAGGCGGCGGTGGTGATATAGGTAGCATTATGGACGGCCATATCGATCGTCAACCCAACGCCGTAGAAGGTATGGAGCTCGTTCATGGAGATGTTTGTCTGATCGAAGGTGCGAACCTCAGCCTGGTACTGCCCCTAGTTGAACTCGCGAAAGTCCTTGTACATAGTGTACTCGAAGTACCAGCGATATCCCAGTCTGGTCAAGAGGTCGACCAGAATGGTCGGGAACCCAGTTGCGTCGACAACCATAGTCAGGCGTACGATCTGCCTTGCGGGGCGCATCTGAAAAGGAAAATTCAAGGATGTCAAATGACATTGTGCGCAATATATTGTCAGAATAACAGTAGTAGATAATCCAACTCTTCGGGGCGATGTGATTATGAGAACCTAATGTTAGAGTTAGCAAATCTTTAACCCGAAAAAGAAGAGAGATCAGAACCCAGAATATAAAAGAGGAGTAAAAGATACTAATACCACCCAATTGAGATATGGGCCCGTAAGCCACACAACAATGTTAGTAAAGTTTTTTTCAAATACTAGACTCAACTCCGGCAAAGGAGTTGGAAAGGGGGCTACCTACAGGCAGTCGGCTCTGATACCAACTTGTGACGCCCTCGATTTGATCGTACGTTAATCATACACGCGAACGCGTACGACCAAGCTCAAGCACTCATGGGAAGATATCACAACACAACTCTAAACACAAATAAAAACATACAAGCTTCATATTACAAGCCAGGGGCCTCGAGGGCTAGAATACAGAAGCTCGATAAACACATGAGTCAGCAGAAGCAGCAATATCCGGGTACATACATGAAACAAGGAGATGCCTTAGAGAAGGCTAGCTCAGAAGATACATCGACCGAATGAGGCGAGGCCTCCTGCCTGGGAACCTCCTAAACTACTCCTGGTCGTCAGCGGCCTCCATGAAGTAGTAGGCACCGTCGGGGTATTAGACGTCGTCGGCGGGATATGCCTTCTCCTGGCTCCACCATCCGGTTGCAGCAATCATATCAAGGGTAAAAGGGGGAGCAAAGCAACGGTGAGTACACATACAAAGTACTCGCAAGACTGACATCAGAACTATGCTAAGTATGCATCAGTATCAAAGGAATGGGGTTATATGTGAACTGACTACAACAATGCGAGAATAGAGAGAAGGCCTAGTCCTACCAAAGACTAGCATCTTTAGCGTCTTGCAACAATAGATGAGAGTACAGCAAGTAACACAATTATATAGTCATATTGTTGCAGCAATATTAATTAAGGTCACGCCTAGAGATTCTTCCTTGACTCCCTGCGAGAAAGCAATCCCGGAGCAAACATTCTAGTTAAGTAAGAGTTGAAGTTGTATAAGATCAGGGCACAACTCCAAGTCGTCCTATAACAGTGGACACGACTATTTGAACAGTTAATTTTCATCCGTGCACGGGTGCACCATAGTACCCAACATGCTTGATAAACTCTGGTCAGACACACTTTCCTGGGTCATGCCCGGCCTCGGAACATCAACACGTCGCAACCCTACCTAGGCTCAACAGGGAGGCCAGCCCACCGGTCTAAATCCTATTTGCGCATGGGTCATGGGCCCATGACCCTTTGCACTTCTGCACAATGCGAGGGAGGCCGAGGTCAGTCCTCACACTTCTTATACAAGAACGATGCTTATGCGGACCACTCGGGCGCGCGTCGCTCCATTGCTGACGTCTAAAGAGCTTCGACTGATACCATGACGTCGAGAACCCATAACTCCTCCCATGTGAAGGTTAGTGCGAAAAGGTCTCCCGACGAACTGAGATCAAATACTCAAATCCCGTTAGCATTTTAATTAATCTCGAGGATGTGTGGCAATACCAGAATGTCCGGCCATGCCTCGTCACATTCACGCGGGAATTCACCCGCAACAAACCATTCCTAGTAACAAGGTCAAGTAACTGTGGGGCTATAACATCAGAGGAATCCGAGGTATCACCCTCGATGGATTCTGAATGATGTAACCGTCCAGGTGGCCAGGGAGGAATCACCCTCGCTGGATCATGCTTGAGGGGTTGCACGAGAGAGTCATTATCCGATGTGGTGAAGGAGGAATCACCCTCCATAAACCACCGTCGATTAACTACACTACACAACTAACATCAGGAGTACGTATCAAGGTGTCACCCTCGGTACTCGATAGTAGCTCTGTAGCATCGTACAACTAAGGGGTGTGAGTTCTGTGACGGGTCATGGCCTGTCGATCAGTAGCTCGAGACTTGGTGATAAAGCGGGGCAACTGGACTAAGGGGTCAATGGGGGTCACTCCTCCACCTATACTAAACAGCTTTAAGTGCGGTAGAGTAAAGTAGGAGTTCATCAAAAACACCCTCCAAGAACCATCGCCGGTAAACTACACTACAATTCTAACATCAACGTACGTAACGAGGTGTCAACCTCGGTACTCGATGGTTGCTCCACAGAGTCATACAACTAATGGGGTGTGAGTGATGTGACGGGTCTTGGCTCGTCGATCAAATGATCGATACTTGATAAAAAAGCAGGGTCAACTGGACTAAGGGGGGTCAAAGGGGATCACTGCTCCACATATACTAAACAGTTTAAAGTGCGGTAGAGTAAAGTAGCAGTTCATTAAAAACAGGCTATGCATCCGAATATGAGCTATCTACAACAGTAGCAAAATCTAATGCAAGCATGAGGGAGAAAGAATATGAGATATAGGAATGATCAAGGGGGGTTTGCTTGCCTTGTTGCTCTGCGGCAAAGGGCTGGTCGTCATGAGGGTAGTCGTACCCGGCAGCAACGTTAGTTTTGGGATTGGATTAAGGGGGTTGGATTTAATGGGTCGATTGGGGCCGACCCAGTGGGGGGTTATTTTTTTTCTTTCCATTTTTCATTTATTTATATTTCTATTGTTTTATTTATTTTGCTTTAGAATATTCCTTTAAAAAAATGGTGGATTTGATCCATTATTTATCTTGTAAATTTTTGCACTGTCACAAAAAGTTTTGGGAGTCTTTAGAATTTATTTGGAATTGATTTAAATCAAAATGCATTCAATAATAAGTTTTAGCATTAATTTTAATTGTTTTGAGGCACTAAAGTACTTCAAAAAATGTTGATTTCAGTTTTATAAATACTTAGGGATTATTTGCAACATAGGCATGATTTTTAATTTGAAGCTTGTAAAACTTTTAAATCCACTTTTAAAATGAATTTGAATTGCAAAAGAATTTGAATGAGAGTTTGATTCCAACCGTGATCATAAATGGATTAGTAAAAGCATTAGCTTAATCTTGACCATCACTGTAGCTTAATTACAATGATTACTATAGCATAATCGGGGATGTCACACTCCTAGATTGGTTAGGTGTCGCTTGGAAGCCTCCTACTTCATGTTGTAGAGTTGAGTCAAGAAGTTTGTAAGGGCAAGGAGATCGCCTACTTCGTGAAGATCTACCCCGAGTGAGGGAAGTCCTTTGTGGATGTATGACATGATGGAATAGACAAGGTTGCTTGTCCATGGACCCTTCATGGGTTGAGCCCTTCGTGGACTCGGGCGGTTGTACCCTCCGTGGGTTGAAGTCTCCATCAACGTGGACGTATGATAGCATCACCTATCGGAACCTCGCAAAAAATCGCCGTGTCAATCTTTGCGTTTGACCTTCCTATACCTACCCTCTAGTTACATGTGCATGACATTACTTTCCACTCCTATACTCTTAGACTTGCATGTGTAGGGTGTGGCTCACTTACAAAAATTGTTGAAACTTGCCCACAACTAAAATTAAAAAAAAACTAAGTTTTTATTTGGTCAACTAGTCTAATCACCCCCTCTAGGCATACCTCGGATCCTACAACACATTTATGTGTAAAAATAACCATGTTTCATTGGAAACATGTTCGACCATAGTCTCTACATTGGCCACAACTAAAATCTTTAGTATTTATAAATCCTAAAAAATCTCAGTTAGTTTTTGAATAATGAAAGTGGATACCTTTCTCTGGTCAAAAGAAAGATTGAAATGCAATATTGACTTTGAAAAATGAAGAAGTAGCAAGTTGAAAAGAAAACAAGAAAACATCATGTGTCGATATAATATGAGCTTCTTCATTGTAGAAGAAGAGAACTATTATTCCGCCAATCCTGGTACTTTCCTCTTTCTCATAGTGTGGTACACATGGTGTGATCGGCGAGGAGACATAAGGTGCAAGGGCATGACCTTGTACGAGGCTACAGCGGGTAGTAGGCCTTGCCCAGTTTGGAGTTGCTTGAATGTGATGTGTTGTGCTTATTTATAATCTAATGTGAAAATTTAATCATACCAATAGGCAGGACGAGGTCAAACAAAACACTGAAATAGAAAAAGTGAGGCAAACATGATTATGAGAATTTATCGCAATGCCAAACGTAGCCTCGACGTATGCATCGATTTTGTGCCCACACTCATCTACACGTGTGATGAAGAAATAATTCAAAACAAATACCAAAAACTTTCAAACAACCCCAATTTTTTCTGGATGGTAGGTAATTTGTGCGTGTGCATCCTAAATTTTAGATTATTTGGACCTCTGAATAGCTTTTGAAAGACAAATTTGAGATCTGTAAAAAAGTTTATTGTTCATGTATTGTTTTGAACAAATTTGTCTTTTTTTCTTACAGCTACTCATATGTCCAAATTATCTGAAATTTGGAGCGTAACTCACGCAACAAATTATCTACCATGCAATTTTTTTGATTTTTTAATATAATTTTTTTGCATTTTTTGAATATTTTCTTTACGAGGTGCAGATAAGCCTAGGCTAAAAAATGGATATTCGACGAAGATTGGCCAAATTTATACGCTTATGGAAGCATCTGGGGCGTGTTTGGTTGTGTGGATTCTATTTTGCCTCTTCATATCAGCGACTCAGCTGAGCTTGGCTAACTAATTTAAACCAATAAGGAGGCTAGGAGACTCGCTCGTAGGAGGCTTCCCCGATTGGGGCATTCATGACTGTCAGATCGTGGTAAACATCCCACTTCTTCTCCTCTTCGCCATTGGATATTCACTACATGTTTCACCTTGCTATTTCTTTCACATGTGCATGACCGCTGGGCCACTTTGTTGGTGGGGCCTCTATGTGTTGGCTGGGTGCGGTCACGGAAGGGTGCGATTGGTTGTTCTTGTGGGACACCCAATAAGCAGGGCCGCACTAACCTTAGCCCCCCAATCCACATTTGCCACACCCCTCGCCTCCTCCTGCTCCCTCGTCCGCTGCTGCACCCGCTCCCTCCTCCTCACTCATCACCACGGCCTTCACCCTATGAGCCTCGCCTCCGCCTGATGCTCCTCCACTATCGTTGTTGTGCTCCCTTTCCCGTCAATCCCCATAATGGGGTTCAAATTTGAGTCACCTCCAGGCAAGCATCCGCTCCATCCCATTCTTATTTGTCCGAACATCGGCGAGCATGCAGATTTGGCGTCCCGGGAGTGGTGAAAACAGGAGGAGGCGCCGCAAGATGGGGGAGGAAATGGCACCAAGGGAGATGGGTGGCAACGACTCCTATGCCTACCATCAAACTCGGGGACAATAATGGCGGTGGCCGCGGGGGGCATGTGAGTAACGATGGTGACTAGACACCAGGAGGAGGACGAGGTGGTCCATGTCGAGGAAAATCACGTTGCGTTGTTGTTATCCTGTAGATTTCTTCTCTTATTTGATCTGATTTTGTTGGAAAAACAACTCTAGATTTCTCCATTAACTTACCTGATCTGGGATGCAGATTTCTTCTCTTCTTTGATCGAATTTTGTTGGCAAAAGAATGGCAGATTTCTCCATTAGCTTATGTGATTTGGGCTGATTTTCCTCTTGCTATTCGTGTTGATGCCCTTGTTCATGGTGTGGCATGTCACTGACATCATGAATCTTTATAATCCAATGATGAACTAATTGTCTTAGCTATATGGTGAATCTCGCTTATCCCCGCTTTTCCTATTCCTGGCCTTGTTGTGGGAAATATATGGAGAATCACACGTGAATGTAAATAAAACACCCCTGTATATTTGCATGCACATGATGAGTATATCCATTTTCCTTTGTAGTAATTTTTATTTTTTTTCTTTTGTAGTAGTACTAGGATACACATATTATTTTTATTATTTTTATGGCCATTTCATACATGTCAAGATTCCGTTCTGGTGTAAAATATTCAGTTTAGTTTAGTTTGGTGACTTTGGTCTGCATTTGTTCCAAATTCTGTTTCGAGGTAAAATATCAAGTTTAGTTTGGTCTGCATTTGTCCCAGAGAGCGAGTGTTTAGAGGTCCAGTGCTTATGTAACTTATTATTTAGTCAAGATTCTACCCTCATGCAGAATATATAAAAACTTGCCACTTAAGTTGTTTCTACAAACTTAAATTTGAGCTTTAAAACTGATCTAGTCATAGTTTCTGCAACAAGAATACCATGAATTCTTTTAGCTCCTTTTCGACCTCGAACACTTGGATAGGTTGATTTTTCTTTGTAGACTTTCCTTGACTGGACAAAACAAAATGTATGTGTTGGAATTATGGCCTAGAGGCAATAATAAATATAGTTATTATTATAATTCCTTTATCAAGATAATCGTTTATTATCCATGCTATAATTGTATTGAATGAAGACTTATATACATGTGTGGATACATAGACAAAACACTGTCCCTAGCAAGCCTCTAGTTGGCTAGCCAATTGATCAAAGATAGTCAGAGTCTTCTGATTATGAACAAGGTGTTGTTGCTTGATAACTGGATCACATCATTAGGAGAATCACGTGATGGACTAGACCCAAACTAATAGACGTAGCATGTTGATCGTGTCATTTTGTTGCTACTGTTTTCTGCGTGTCAAGTATTTGTTCCTATGACCATGAGATCATATAACTCACTGACACCGGAGGAATGCTTTGTGTGTATCAAACGTCGCAACGTAACTGGTGACTATAAAGATGCTCTACAGGTATACCCGAAGGTGTTCGTTGAGTTAGTATGGATCGAGACTGGGATTTCTCACTCCGTGTGACGGAGAGGTATCTCGGGGCCCACTCGGTAATACAACATCACACACAAGCCTTGCAAGCAAAGTGACTTAGTGTAAGTTGCGGGATCTTGTATTACGGAACGAGTAAAGAGACTTGCCGGTAAACGAGATTAAAACAAGTATGCAGATACTGACGATCGAATCTCGGGCAAGTAACATACCGAAGGACAAAGGGAATGACATACGGGATTATATGAATCCTTGGCACTCAGGTTCAAACGATAAGATCTTCGTAGAATATGTGGGATCCAATATGGGCATCCAGGTCCCGCTATTGGATATTGACCGAGGAGTCACTCGGGTCATGTCTGCATAGTTCTCGAACCCGCAGGGTCTGCACACTTATGGTTCAACGTTGTTTTATGCGTATTTGAGTTATATGGTTGGTTACCGAATGTTGTTCGGAGTCCTGAATGAGATCACGGACATCACGAGGGTTTCCGGAATGGTCCGGAAACGAAGATTGATATATAGGATGACCTCATTTGATTACCGGAAGGTTTTCGGAGTTACCGGGAATGTGCTGGGAATGACGAATGGGTTCCGGGTGTTCACCGGGGGGGGGGGGGGGGGGGGCAACCCACCCCGGGGAAGCCCATAGGCCTTAGGGGGTGGCGCACCAGCCCTTGGTGGGCTGGTGGGACAGCCCAAGAAGGCCCTATGCGCCAAAGGATAAAAATCAAAGAGAAAGAAAAAAAAGGGGAGGTGGGAAAGGAGAGAAGGACTCCACCTTCCAATCCAAGTTGGATTCGGTTTGGAAGGGGGGGGACTTCCCCCCTTGGCTCGGCCGACCCCCTTGGGGCTCCTTGAGCCTCAAGGCAAGGCCCCTCCCCTCCCACCTATATATACAGAGGTATTAGGGCTGATTTGAGACAACTTTTGCCACGGTAGCCCGACCACATACCTCCACGTTTTTTCCTCTAGATCGCGTTTCTGCGGAGCTCGGGCGGAGCCGTGCCGAGATCAGATCACCACCAACCTCCGGAGCGCCGTCACGCTGCCGGAGAACTCATCTACCTCTCCGTCTCTCTTGCTGGATCAAGAAGGCCGAGATCATCGTCGAGCTGTACGTGTGCTGAACGTGGAGGTGCCGTCTGTTCGGCACTAGATCGTGGGACGGATCGCGAGACGGTTCGCGGGGCGGATCGAGGGACATGAGGACGTTCCTCTACATCAACCGCGTTCACTAATGCTTCTGCTGTGCGATCTACAAGGGTACGTAGATCGGAAATCCCCTCTCGTAGATGGACATCACCATGATAGGTCTTCGTGCGCGTAGGAATTTTTTTGTTTCCCATGCTACGTTCCCCAATAGTGGCATCATGAGCTAGGTTCATGCGTAGATGTCTTCTCGAGTAGAACACAAAATTTTTTGTGGGCGGTGATGTGCGTTTTGTTGCCCTCCTTAGTCTTTTCTTGATTCCACGGTATTGTTGGATTGAAGCGGCTTGGACCGACATTACTCGTACGCTTACGAGAGACTGGTTTCATCGCTACGAGTAACCCCGTTGCTCAAAGATGACTGGCAAGTGTCGGTTTCTCCAACTTTAGTTGAATCGGATTTGACCGAGGAGGTCCTTGTATAAGGTTAAATAGCAATTCATATATCTCCGTCGTGGTGTTCGCGTAAGTAAGATGCGATCCTATTAGATACCCATGGTCACCACGTAAAACATGCAACAACAAAATTAGAGGACGTCTAACTTGTTTTTGCAGGGTATGCTTGTGATGTGATATGGCCAACGATGTGATGTGATATATTGGATGTATGAGATGATCATGTTGTAATAGATAATATCGACTTGCACGTCGATGGTACGGCAACCGGCAGGAGCCATAGGGTTGTCTTTAAACTAACGTTTGTGCTTGCAGATGCGTTTACTATTTTGCTAGGATGTAGCTTTAGTAGTAATAGCATGAGTAGCACAACAACCCCGATGGCGACACGTTGATGGAGATCATGGTGTGGCGCCGGTGACAAGAAGATCGTGACGGTGCTTTGGTGATGGAGATCAAGGAGCACGTGATGATGGCCATATCACGTCACTTATGAATTGCATGTGATGTTAATCCTTTTATGCACCTTATTTTTCTTAGAACAACGGTAGCATTATGAGGTGATCTCTCACTAAAATTTCAAGACGAAATTGTGTTCTCCCCGACTGTGCACCGTTGCTACAGTTCGTCGTTTCGATACACCACGTGATGATCGGGTGTGATAGACTCAACGTTCACATACAACGGGTGCAAAACAGTTGCACACGCGGAACACTCGGGTTAAGCTTGACGAGCCTAGCATGTGCAGACATGGCCTCGGAACACATGAGACCGAAAGGTCGATCATGAATCATATAGATGATATAATTAGCATAGGGATGCTTACCACTGAAACTATACTCAACTCACGTGATGATCGGACTTGAGCTAGTGTAAGTGGGTCATGAACCACTCAAATGACTAGAGAGATGTACTTTTTGAGTGGGAGTTTAGTAAGTAATTTGATTAAGTTAACTCTAATTATCTTGAACATAGTCTAAGTCCACTTTGAATATATTTAGTAAGTAATTTGACTGGGCTCGTAATCTTAAGTTAATCCTACAAACTGGAAAAAAGGATTATGTCCTTAATGCTGCGCTAGGAGATGAACCACCCGCTACGGCTGACCAGGATGTTAAGAACGCTTGGTTAACACGTAAGGAGGACTACTCAGTAGTTCAATGTGCAGTCTTGTATGGCTTAGAACCGGGACTTCAACGTCGCTTTGAGCGTCATGGAGCATATGAGATGTTCCAGGAGTTGAAGTTCATCTTTCAGAAGAACGCCCGGATCGAGAGGTATGAGACCTCCGATAAATTCTATGCTTGCAAGATGGAGGAGAATTCGTCTGTCAGTGAACATGTGCTCAAAATGTGTGGGTACTCAAACCGTCTAGCTGAGCTGGGGATTGAACTCCCGCAAGAGGCTATCACTGACAGAATCCTTCAATCACTGCCGCCAAGCTATAAGGGCTTTGTGTTGAACTACAACATGCAAGGGATGAACAAGTCACCCGGCGAGTTGTTTGCGATGCTGAAAATCGCAGAGTCTGAACTCCGTAAAGAGCATCAAGTGTTGATGGTGAATAAGACCACTAGTTTTAAGAGAAACGGCAAAGGCAAGAAGGGTAATTCAAAGAAGAGCGGCAAGCCTGTTGCCAATCCGACGAAGAAACCCAAAGCTGGACCTAAGCCTGAAACAGAGTGCTACTATTGCAAGGGTATGGGTCACTGGAAGCGCAACTGCCCTAAGTATCTGGCTGATAAGAAGGCGGCCAAAGAAAAATCAGGTATATTTGATATACATGTTATTGATGTGTACTTAACCGGCTCTCGTAGTAGTGCCTGGGTATTCGATACCGGTTCTGTTGCTCATATTTGCAACTCGAAACAGGAACTGCGGAATAGGCGAAGGCTGGCGAAAGATGAAGTGACGATGCGCGTAGGAAATGGTTCCAAGGTTGATGCAATCGCCATCGGCACAGTTTCACTTCAGTTACCATCAGGATTAGTTATGAACTTGAATAATTGTTATTTAGTGCCAGCGTTGAGCATGAACATTATATCTGAATCTTGTTTATTGCGAGACGGTTACTCTTTTAAGTCAGAGAATAATGGTTGTTCTATTTCTATGAGTAACATCTTTTATGGTCATGCAGCCAACGTGACAGGATTGTTCATATTGAATCTTGATAGTGATACACATATACATAACATCGAGACCAAAAGAGTTAGAGTTAACAATGATAGCGCCATATTTTTGTGGCATTGCCGCTTAGGTCATATTGGTGTAAAGCGCATGAAGAAACTCCATGCTGATGGACTTTTGGAGTCACTTGATTTTGATTCACTTGACACGTGCGAACCATGCCTCATGGGCAAGATGACTAAAACTCCGTTCTCCGGAACAGTGGAGCGTGCCAGTGACCTGTTGGAAATCATACATACCGATGTGTGCGGTCCGATGAGCGTAGAGGCACGCGGCGGATATCGTTATTATCTCACCTTCACTGACGATTTGAGTAGATATGGTTATGTCTACTTAATGAAGCACAAGTCTGAAACATTTGAAAAGTTCAAGCAATTTCAGAGTGAAGTTGAAAATCATCATAACAAGAAGATCAAGTTCCTACGGTTTGATTGTGGGGGTGAATATCTGAGTTTCGAGTTTGGTGCTCACTTAAGACAATGTGGAATTGTTTCACAGTTGACACCGCCTGGAACACCACAACATAATGGTGTGTCCGAACGTCGTAATCGTACTTTATTAGAGATGGTGCGATCTATGATGTCTCTTGCCGATTTGCCGTTATGGTTTTGGGGTTATGCATTAGACACAACTGCATTCACTTTAAATAGGGCACCATCAAAATCCGTTGAGACAACACCATACGAACTGTGGTATGGCAAAAGGCCAAAGTTGTCGTTTCTTAAAGTTTGGGGATGTGATGCTTATGTCAAAAAGCTTCAGCCTGAAAAGCTGGAACCCAAAGCGGAAAACTGCATCTTCATAGGTTACCCAAAAGAGATAGTTGGGTCCACCTTCTATCTCAAATCCGAGGGCAAAGTGTTTGTTGCTAAAAACGGAGCTTTTCTCGAGAAGGAGTTTCTCTCGAGAGAATTGAGTGGGAGGAAGATAGAACTTGATGAGGTTGTCGAACCTCTCATCCCTCTAGATGGTGGCGCAGGGCAAGGGGAAACCCCTGTCGTTGCGACGCCGGTTGAGGAGGAAGTTAATGATGATGATCATGAAACTCCGGTTCAAGTTCCTGTCGAACCACGCAGGTCGACGAGACCACGTGCTGCTCCAGAGTGGTACGGTAATCCCGTTTTGTCAATCATGTTGTTAGACAACAATGAACCTGCAAATTATGAAGAAGCAATGGTGGGCCCAGATTCCAACAAATGGCTAGAGGCCATGAAGTCCGAGATAGGATCCATGTATGAAAACAAAGTGTGGACTTTGGAAGTACTACCTGAGGGCCGCAAGGCTATTCAGAACAAATGGATCTTTAAGAAGAAGACGGACGCTGACGACAATGTGACCGTTTATAAAGCTCGACTTGTGGCAAAGGGTTTTTCACAAGTTCAAGGAGTTGACTACGATGAGACATTCTCACCCGTAGCGATGCTTAAGTCCGTCAGAATCATGTTAGCAATAGCTGCATTTTTCGATTATGAAATCGGGCAGATGGATGTCAAAACGGCGTTCCTTCACGGTTTCCTTAAGGAAGAGTTGTATATGATGCAACCCGAAGGTTTTGTCGATCCTAAGAATGCTGACAAGGTGTGCAAGCTCCAGCGATCCATTTAAGGACTGGTGCAAGCATCTCGGAGTTGGAACAAATGCTTTGATGAGGTGATCAAAGCATTTGGGTTTATACAAGTGGTTGGAGAATCTTGTATTTACAAGAAAGTGAGTGGGAGCTCTGTGGCGTTTCTAATATTATATGTGGATGACATATTGCTGATTGGAAACAACGTAGAGTTTTTGGAGAGCATAAAGGATTACTTGAATAAAAGTTTCTCTATGAAGGACCTAGGAGAAGCTGCTTACATTCTAGGCATTAAGATCTACAGGGATAGATCAAAACGCCTGATAGGACTTTCACAAAGCACATACCTTGATAAAGTTTTGAAGAGGTTCAAAATGGAACAGTCCAAGAAAGGGTTCTTGCCAGTTTTACAAGGTACAAGATTGAGTAAGACTCAGTGCCCAGCAACTGATAAGGATAGAGAGCATATGAGCACCGTCCCCTATGCTTCAGCCATAGGTTCTATCATGTATGCAATGCTGTGCACTAGACCGGACGTTAGCCTGGCCATAAGTATGGCAGGCAGGTTCCAGAGTAATCCAGGAGTGGATCACTGGACGGCGGTCAAGAATATCCTGAAGTACCTGAAAAGGACTAAGGAGATGTTTCTCGTGTATGGAGGTGACGAAGAGCTCGCCATAAAGGGTTACGTCGATGCAAGCTTTGACACAGATCCGGACGACTCTAAGTCGCAGACCGGATACGTATTTATTCTTAATGGGGGTGCGGTAAGCTGGTGCAGTTCCAAGCAAAGCGTTGTAGCAGATTCTACATGTGAAGCGGAGTACATGGCTGCCTCGGAGGCAGCTAAGGAGGGTGTCTGGATGAAGCAGTTCATGATGGTTCTTGGAGTGGTGCCAAGCACACTGAATCCAGTAACCTTGTTCTGTGACAACACGGGTGCCATTGCCTTAGCAAAGGAACCACAGTTTCACAAGAAGACCAGACACATCAAACGACGCTTCAACCTCATCCGCGACTACGTCGAAGGGGAGGACGTAAATATATGCAGAGTGCACACGGATCTGAATGTAGCAGACCCGCTGACTAAACCTCTTCCACGGGCAAAGCATGATCAACACCAGAACTGCATGGGTGTTAGATTTATTACAATGTAATTCGCATAATGATGTGAGGGCTAGATTATTGACTCTAGTGCAAGTGGGAGACTGTTGGAATTATGCCCTAGAGGCAATAATAAATATAGTTATTATTATAATTCCTGTATCAATATAATCATTTATTATCCATGCTATAATTGTATTGAATGAAGACTTATATACATGTGTGGATACATAGACAAAACACTGTCCCTAGCAAGCCTCTAGTTGGCTAGCCAGTTGATCAAAGATAGTCAGAGTCTTCTGATTATGAACAAGGTGTTGTTGCTTGATAACTAGATCACGTCATTAGGAGAATCACGTGATGGACTAGACCCAAACTAATAGACGTAGCATGTTGATCGTGTCATTTTGTTGCTACTGTTTTCTGCGTGTCAAGTATTTGTTCCTATGACCATGAGATCATATAACTCACTGACACCGGAGGAATGCTTTGTGTGTATCAAACGTCGCAACGTAACTGGGTGACTATAAAGATGCTCTATAGGTATATCCGAAGGTGTTCGTTGAGTTAGTATGGATCGAGACTGGGATTTGTTACTCCATGTGACGGAGAGGTATCTCGGGGCCCACTCGGTAATACAACATCACACACAAGCCTTGCAAGCAAAGTGACTTAGTGTAAGTTGCGGGATCTTGTATTACGGAACGAGTAAAGAGACTTGCCGGTAAACGAGATTGAAATAGGTATGCGGATACTGACGATCGAATCTCGGGCAAGTAACATACCGAAGGACAAAGGGAATGACATACGAGATTATATGAATCCTTGGCACTGAGGTTCAAACGATAAGATCTTCGTAGAATATGTGGGATCCAATATGGGCATCTAGGTCCCGCTATTGGATATTGACCGAGGAGTCACTCGGGTCATGTCTGCATAGTTCTCGAACCCGCAGGGTCTGCACACTTAAGGTTCGACGTTGTTTTATGCATATTTGAGTTATATGGGTGGTTACCGAATGTTGTTCGGAGTCCCGGATGAGATCACAGACGTCACGAGGGTTTCCGAAATGGTCCGGAAACAAAGATTGATATATAGGATGACCTCATTTGATTACTGGAAGGTTTTCGGAGTTACCGGGAATGTGCTGGGAATGACGAATGGGTTCCGGGTGTTCACGGGGGGGGGGGGGGGGGGGGGGGGGAACCCACCCCGAAGAAGCCCATAGGCCTTAGGGGGTGGCGCACCAGCCCTTGGTGGGCTGGTGGCACAGCCCAAGAAGGCCCTATGCGCCAAAGGATAAAAAATCAAAGAGAAAAAAAGGGGAGGTGGGAAAGGAGAGAAGGACTCCACCTCCCAATCCAAGTTGGATTCGGTTTGGAAGGGGAGGACTTCCCCCCTTGGCTCGGCCGACCCCCTTGGGGCTCCTTGAGCCTCAAGGCAAGGCCCCTCCCCTCCCATCTATATATACAGAGGTATTAGGGCTGATTTGAGACAACTTTTGCCACGGCAGCCCGACCACATACCTGCACGGTTTTTCCTCTAGATCGTGTTTTTGCGGAGCTCGGGCGGAGCCCTGCCGAGATCAGATCACCACCAACCTCCGGAGCGCCTTCATGCTGCCGGAGAACTCATCTACCTCTCCGTCTCTCTTGCTGGATCAAGAAGGCCGAGATCATCGTCGAGCTGTACGTGTGCTGAACGCGGAGGTGCCGTCCGTTCGGCACTAGATTGTGGGACAGATCGCGGGACGGTTCGCGGGGCGGATCAAGGGACGTTAGGACGTTCCACTACATCAACCGCGTTCACTAACGCTTCTGTTGTGCGATCTACAAGGGTACGTAGATCGGAAATCCCCTCTCGTAGATGGACATCACCATGATAGGTCTTCGTGCGCGTAGGAATTTTTTTTTCCCATGCAACGTTCCCCAACAGTAGGTTGTTGAGAAATTATAAATCGCCTTACAAATTGCTATGATGTTGTGCAGAAATTGAACAATGAAAAGAACATGCAATTATATGTTGTGCTAGATTTCAAAAGAGACCCATGGCTCAGAGTTATTCGCACAAATGAAGGATACCAGACTAACACTGGGAAAATGAATATTTTTCTACCTCAAATTTGCATATTAGTATCCTTGTCTAATTTAGGATTGCTTTTCTTATTATGAAGAAGATTTGTGCTGCTGTAGCATTCTTCAAGTTCTTGTGTTTTAGATATCACTTCATTGTTGAGATAGTTCTGGTATGTCCGTCTTGTGAAAAATATGTAAATTTTGTCTTGGGAGCGTTGTTGCAGATCCTATGCGCCTACCTCCTTCCTCCAGGCGTTTGAAGGCTAATGTGAGGAGCTGGGAAGCTAAACAAGGAGGTGGAGCAGGACTTCAAGAATACAACTTCTAAGAGCCTTGGTGGCAAGAGTAAGAGTGGCAAGAAAAGGCACTCTGTGCGTGAATCCATGTTATGTAGCTCCAACCGTGGGGTGGATGGTAACAAAAATTGACTTGTGATCACTGTACATATGTAAACCCCATGTCGACCAAGGCGTGCCATCCTTGTGATCACCAACTTCGACATGCTGGTCCCCATTAATCGTGAACTGCCCCTTTGGACGGACCTTCTGTAAATTAAACTTAGCAATGAAACTTCAATGACGGTGCTGGATATCATTGCCCTTTCAAACAACATATCATCTTCTGGTTCTTTAATCTCTGTTGTACAACCTATAACTCTCCAATTTAGTGTTTGTAAACCAACTCAAAAGTTGTGAATTGATGACCACTTCTTCTAAGACAATCTTGAGATATTTTGTTGGGTTTATGTTTTTTGTACCGAAGTTTAGGGAATCACCTATACTGCCTGTAACTTGCACATGCTATATATGTCAGACATAATGATGCTCTAAATCACCCTCAGTGATTGCTAAAACCCAACCTTACCAGCAAAGACAAACGCTATTCAAACACATCAGGTTGGGCGCACATATATCAAGGGTTACATTCATGCCTTATGTACTTGGTGAAACATAAAGTTACTAAAAGATGCAAGTATTGGCGCAACCTACTAATACATGGAACTTTAAAGGGGTTAGAATTGTCGCCATGTGTTCTTGGCCATGACTAAACCAACTGATACATGGAAATTTTTTCAAGGAGCACATGGATTGATTTAACAAATAGGCTTTCTACTGTCAGTATCGAATAAATGAAACTATTTTCATTGACAACATGGCTTGAGCGGGTCTCTGCGCCATTTGGTGCAATGGGTCAACTAGCTATAAGGTAAAAAACACATTCTACATGTAGTTTGGTTGCGTGCATATTTGGTGGCTACATTAGGGAAACAATTTTCCCCTAGCGTTTGGTGGTATGTTTTGGCTCGGCTAATGTACTGCATACACTGGACACAACTAAGACTTAATACCTACACATGACACACCGAACTAATGTAGAGTGCCACGATGACTAGTGTGGATGGTGGCTACGGTGCCACGTATGATGACACAAGCACATAGTTGCAGGCGAGCAATCTCATCGACAGCGTGGCAGACTAGTTTCTAACGTTGTTGTCGCAAAAACCGTCCATGAGAGGGATGAGGAGGAGGGCACCAAGGCAGATGAGTGGAAAGAGAAGTGATGTACATGGGATACATGGGTGTCGATGTAGTAGGACGCGGTTGAGCTGGCCAATAGGAACAACACTGGCGACATGGCTTCCCTACAGAATGACTGACGATGATTGGTGAACAGAGAGAAGCCACTCTGAATTTCATCAAAATTTGTCTAAAATGGCTCCAAAAATGAACACATCATTGAACATTTACCGTGAAGAAAATATGAACAGATCGCCTGCATGGAACTACAACATCGATGTGCAACCTTTTTGTATAGACCTTATCTTGAATCGAATCATTGTTGTCTAAGTTAGAAGACACTAGAGGAAGGAAATTACCGAGTGTCACTAAAACATATCACACATATACACATGTACAATTCACTAGAAGATGTAGATCTACTCATATACAACTACTGAAATAGAAAACGTGCAACCTCCCTTGAAACATCCAAATGAAGGTACTAGTCAATGAAAATTTCAAACGGTCGACCATGCATGGCAGATTTGACAAAATTCATCCAATAAAGCTCCAAAAATGAACATGAAATTATACATTTAGAGTGAATGAAATAACAAACCGACCACATGAATGAAACCACTATATCAATGTGCATCTTTTTTGTCTACTTTATATCAAATCGAAGTCTCATTGTGCAGATTAGAAGAGACTAATACATGCCATGTATCAGCCCATACCACTTTATCGCTCAGCTACCCACATGCGCTCTTTTGCATTTCTCGGACATGGCTCATTGAAAACGGCCGAGTCGAACATTTTTAATGGGCCTGGCTGCAGAGAGCTCTAAATATTGTGCATGCCAAGATTTGGGTGTGCCCCAAGCTACCAAATGGATCAAAATTACATCACAGAGATTTGATTGAACCTAATGGAGGAAACCAAATGAATAACTAGTACACCCACATGTACAGAGAAAAAAATGTTTGAGCTTGAAGGACATAGATTCAAAGTTGTGTTCCCTTAAACTTTAATCCACTACCCACAAAATAAAATTATAATTCTTGTCCACACCAAATAATTACCCAAATAATTAGAAGTATATGGTATTTGAGCATTCAAAATTTCATATTTTTACTTCTGGTAAAATTGCCATTTGCACTTCTTTTTTCACAAAACACTAGTAGAAAACAGACCTTTCATCCTCAGCATTAGTACCGGTTGTGTTTCAGACCGAGACTTATGTGATCATTAGTCCCACTTCCAACGGCTAGGAGCAGCCAGGGGCACGGCTAGGATTAGTCCCGGTTCATTTGTGACCTTTAGTTCCGGTTGTTATTACAAACCGGGACTAAAGGGGTGGTGGCAGGCTGGGCCCCTAGCGAACCCATTTCGTCCGAGTTGGTATACCAACCGGGACTAGAGGTGGACCTTTTGTCCAGTTTGTATCAAGAACCCGGACTAAAGATGTTCCTATATAAACCCTTCGTCCAGCCCGAGCTCATCCTCTCTATTTTCTCCTTTATGTTTTCCCCATAGCTTGAGTTCTCATCCTCCATTTTTGCCAACATTTGTCAAGATTTGAGGCACCCATCTATCCAAGGGTTGTAAAAGGTTAACAACTTCATGCTTTCACCTCTCATTGCTAATTTAGCTTGTTTCATGCTCTATAAGTATAGTGAGTTGTGGGTTTTAGTTTGGGTGTAATTATGTGGGAGTTTATTTGATTAGTATGCAAATTGATCTCAAATTAACTTCATAGTTTGCATATGTGTATGTGTGGTTTACTTAGTGCCTTCCCATTCCCCGTCCTCATCGCCGTCGATCGCCCACGCCGGCCTGTCACCGGCACCACCTTGGTGAGGCTCTTGTTCTTATCATTTTTCTAAAAAAAATCTTATTTATATGATTTAGATAGTTGCTTGTATAGTTTTCTTACTTGTATGATTGTTTGTTATCCGTAGTGCCATGGTTTTGATATCTGTCCCCGTCAGCCCTCGTCCGATTTATGATTCAAATGTGGTATAATAACTTTTAGAACTATTTGTTGCTTTTCGTGTTTATGAAAATTATGCGCATCAAGTTGACATAGATATTTTTATCTAGGCGGTATGTGAACCGGAAATTGCAATCGACCCTCTTGTCAAGAAGTTAAATTTAGTTCAAAAATAAAATGAGTATTTGAAGAAAAGTTGAAAAGAATTAAAGAAGAGAAGATGAAATTGGATTTATATGTTGCCGATGTCATCGATGATCAGAATATCAAGATGGATGCAATGCGCTTGAAGATTAAAAAGATTAGAAAATATGTTGTTAATAAATAGGCTTGGTATCATTATATTGTTGGATCAATTATTACCTTAGTTGCGCTTCTGATCGCATTTGTTGTTGCATTTAAATGCTTTAGCTAGATAGTTGTATGTTGTTTTATGAGAATAAGTGTATACGAACTTTATGTATGAACTTGTATTAATTTGGTCTTTTCGGTGTTGTGTAATGAAGATGAACCGACAATGGAAGTACGATGACCGACGCTCTCCCCATTTCATTAATGGCGTGCATAGTTTTCTGCGTGCGGCTGAGGCAAACAAGCGGGATGGTTTTGTGTGTTGTCCATGTGGTGTCTGTAAGAATGATAGGAATTACTCTAGCTCAAAAGTCCTTCACGTCCACCTGTATACGTCCGGCTTCATGTACGACTATAACTGGTGGACCAAGTACGGAGAAAGAGGGGTTATAATGAAAGAGAATGAAGAAGAAGAGGATGATGAAAACTATCCAAGGATCTCACCCGAGATATGATCCTGTGATGGTTCCTTCTCTTTGGGTATCCACCGCTCGTGGTTCAGTACAGCGGCAACTCTTTGGGTGATCAGTTTGATCAGGAACCACGAGTCAACTCAATTATTCGATAATATTTCGAGCTGTATTAGTGATATTATATGATAATATTCGAGATGTATTAGTGATAATATTCGATGATGCATTAGCTAGATTATTTGAGATGTATTAGTTAAGCTATGGACCATTTTCTTATTGAATGCATTCTAATTTGCTTATTGAAAGCATTCTAATTTGAATACTAAATTGTTTTATCTTTCTTCTCGATTAGTTAAGCTATTGATGATAGAGACACATACGACCATGATCAAGAGGATCACCTCTTCGACATGATACGGTCCCAAAACCCAAAGAATGAAGTAGATGACAGCTCACAATATCTGAACGAGTCCGGTGAGGAAATATTTGAGGAAGAACAAAGAGACGAAGGGCACACAAACGATGACGGTGAAGGAAATGTTCTTCAATTAACAAAGTCCGGCGAGGTATATATATAATCCCTCTAGTGATCTCAATACATGTATTAATTGATTTTTTAAGGCCTTTAGGAAGTGTTCTTCAATTAACGAATCTTTCTTTGTTTAGCTTGTTGGGGAACGTTGCATGGGATTTTTTTTTCTTACGCACACAAAGACCTATCATGGTGATGTTTATCTACGAGAGGGAGATCGGATCCACATAACCTTGTAGATAGCTAAGCGGGAAGCGTTAAGAAACGCAGTTGATGTAGTGATACAACTTCGTGATTCAAATCACCGTCGTCCCACGATCCGTTCCGATCTAGCGCCGAACGTACGACACCTCCGCGTTTAGCACACGTAAAGCTCGATGACGATCTCCGCCTTCTTGATCCAGCAAGAGAGACGGGGAAGTACATGAGTTCTCCGACAGCGTGACGGTGCACCGATGATGGTGATGATCTATTCCTGCAGGGCTCCGCTCGAGCTCCGCAGAAAACCGATCTAGAGGAAGAACTACGAAGTAGAGGTTTAGGGTTGCACGTGGCAAAGTTGTGTCTCAAAAACCCTAAAACCTCTAGTATATATAGGAGGAGGGGAGGAGCTAGCCTTGGGGCTCAAGAGAGCCCCAAGGGCGCCGACCGAGAGAGGAGGAGGAGCACTCCAACTCCAATTCGGTTTGGGGAGGAGGAGTCCCCTCATTCCTTCCCACCTCCCTCTTTTTTTCCTTTGGTTTTTTTCCTTAGCCGACATGACCCTTTACGACGAGCTCTTCATCACCTCCATAAACGAGAAACATTTCCTTAGTCCTTTTCAGGTACTTCAGAATATTCTTGATCGCCGCCCAGTGTTCCACTCCTGGATCACTTTGAAACCTGCCTGCCATACTTATGGCCAGGCTGACGTCCGGTCTTGTGCACAACATTGAATACCTGATAGACCCTATGGATGAAGCATAGGGGAAGGTACTCATCTTTTCTCTATCTTCCACAGTTAGTGGACACTGAGTCTTACTCAACTTTATACCTTGTAACACTGGCAAGAACCCCTTCTTGGACTGTTCCATTTTGAACTTCTTCAAAACTTTATCAAGGTATGTGCTTTGTGAAAGTCCTATTAGGCACCTTGATCTATCCTTATAGATCTTAATGCCTAATATGTAAGCAGCTTCTCCTAGGTCTTTCATTGAAAAACATTTGTTCAAGTAATCCTTTACGCTCTCTAAAAACTCCACATTGTTTCCAATCAGCAATATGTCATCCACATATAATATTAGAAACGCTACAGAGCTCCCACTCACTTTCTTATAAATACAAGATTCTCCAACAACTTGTATAAAACGAAATGCCTTGATCACCTCATGAAATCGCTTATTCCAACTCCGAGATGCTTGCACCAGTCCATTAATGGATCGCTGGAGCTTGCATACTTTGTTAGCATTCTTCGGATCGACAAAACCTTCGGGTTGCATCATATACAACTCTTCCTTAAGAAAAGCATTAAGGAACGCCGTTTTGACATCCATCTGCCAGATTTCATAATGAAAAATGCATCTATTGCTAACATGATTCGGACGGACTTAAGCATCGCTACCGGTGAGGATGTCTCATCGTAGTCAACTCCTTGAACTTGTGAAAAACCCTTTGCCACAAGTTAAGCTTTATAAACAGTCACATTACCGTCCGCGTCCATCTTCTTCTTAAAGATCCATTTGTTCTGAATAGCCTTGCGACCTTCAGGTAATACTTCCAAAATGCACACTTTGTTTTCATACATAGATCCTATCTCGGACTTCATGACCTCTAACCATTAGTTGGAATTCGGGTCCACAATTGCTTCTTCATAATTCGCAGGCTCATTGTTGTCTAACAACATGGTAGATAAGACAGGATTCCCATACCGCTCAGGAGCAGTACGTGATCTTGTCGACCTGCGAGGTCCGACAGTAACTTGATACGAAGCTTCATGATCATCATCATTAGCTTCCTCCTCAACCGGTGTTGCCTCTATAGAGATTTATCTTTGCCCTGCGCCACCATCTAGAGGGATCAGAGGTTCCACAACCTCATCAAGTTCTATCTTCCTCCCACTCAATTCTTTCGAGAGAAACTCCTTCTCAAGAAAAGCTCCGCTCTTAGCAACAAACACTTTGCCCTCGGATTTGAGATATAAGGTGTACCCAACTGTCTCTTTTGGGTAACCTATGAATACACACTTTTCCGCTTTGGGTTCCAGCTTTTTAGGCTAAAGCTTTTTGACATAAGCATCACATACCCAAACTTTAAGAAACGACAACTTTGGCCTCTTGCCATGCCATAGCTTATATGGTGTCGTCTCAACGGATTTTGATGGTGCCCTATTTAAAGTGAATGCAGCTGTCTCAAATGCATAACCCCAAAACGATAATGGCAAATCGGTAAGAGACATCATAGATCGCACCGTATCTAACAAAGTACGATTATGACGTTCAGACACACCATTACGCTGTGGTGTTCCAGGCGGTGTCAACTGTGAAACGATTCCACATTGTCTTAAGTGAGCACCAAACTTGAAACTCAGATATTCACCCCCTCGATCAGATCGTAGGAACTTGATATTCTTGTTACGATGATTTTCAACTTCACTCTGAAATTGCTTGAACTTTTCAAACGTTTCAGACTTGTGCTTCATCAAGTAGATATATCCATACCTACTTAAATCATCAGTGAAGGTGAGAAAATAACGATATCCGCCGCACGCCTCCGCACTCATTGGGCCGCACACATCAGTATGTATGATCTCCAACAAGTCACTTGTGCGCTCCATTGTTCCGGAGAACGTAGTCTTAGTCATCTTGCCCATGAGGCATGGTTCGCACGTGTCAAGTGATTCGAAATGAAGTGAATCCAAAAGCCCATCAGCATGGAGTTTCTTCATGCGCTTTACACCAATATGACCTAAGCGGCAGTGCCACAAAAAGGTGGCGCTATCACTGTTAACTCTTCATCTTTTGGTCTCAATGTTATGTATATGTGTGTTATCACAATCAAGATTCAATATGAACAAACCCATCACATTGGGTGCATGACAATAAAAGATATTACTCATAAAAATAGAACAACCATTATTCTATGACTTAAATGAGTAACCGTCTCGCAATAAACAAGATCCAGATATAATGTTCAGGCTTAACGCAGGTGCTAAATAACAATTATTTAAGTTCATAATTAATCTTGATGGTAACTGAAGTGAGACTGTGCCGACGGCGATTGCATCAACCTTGGAACCATTTCCCACGCGCATCGTCACTTCATTCTTTGCGAGCCTTCGTTTATTCCACAGTTCCTACTTCGAGTTGCACATATGAGCAACAGAACCGGTATCAAATACCAAGGCACTACTACGAGAGTTGGCTAAGTACACATCAATAACATGTATATCACATATACCTGGTTTGGCGTTTGCCACCTTCTTATCACCCAAATACTTGGGGCAGTTGCGCTTCCAGTGACCCATCCCCTTGCAATAATAGTGTGACGCCCTCGGTTTAATCGTACGCTAATCATACACGTAAATGCGTACGAACAAACCCAAGGACTCACGGGAAGATATCACAACACAACACTAGACACAAATAAAATAACATCAGCTTCATATTACAAGCCAGGGGCCTCGAGGGCTAGAATACGGAAGCTCGATAAACACACGAGTCAGCGGAAGCAACAATATCTGAGTACAGACATAAGACATGGGGTGCCTTAGAGAAGGCTAGCACAAAAGATACAACGATCGAACGAGGCGAGGCCTCCTGCCTGGGAACCTCCTAACTACTCCTCATCATCAGCGGCCTCCACATAGTAGTAGGCACCGTCGGGGTAGTAGTCGTCGGCGGCGGGGACCTCCATCTCCTGGGCTCCATCATCTGGTCGCAGCAAACGGATCAAGGGGACAAGGGGGGAGCAAAGCAGCGGTGAGTACTCATCCAAAGTACTCGCAAGTCTTGCATCAGAACTATTCTAATTATGCATCAGTATCAAAGAAGGGGGGGGGGGGTTATATGTGGACTGACTGCAGCAATGCGAGAATAGAGAGAGAAGGCCTAGTCCTATCGAAGACTAGCATCTTCAGGGTCTTGCAGCAATAGACGAGAGTAGAACAGGGGTACACATTAATAGTCATATTGTTGCAGCAATATTAAAGTGAGGTCACGCCTAAAGATCATCCCTCGACTCCCTGCGAGGAAGCAATCCCGAGGCAAACTAATTCCAGTTAAGTAACAATTGTAGTTGTATAAGATCGGGGCACAACTCCAAGTCGTCCTGTAACCGTGGACACGGCTACCCGAATAGTTAATTTTCATCCCTGCAGGGGTGCACCACATGTCCCGTCACGCTCGATAACACTCTGGCCGGACATACTTTTCTGGATCCTGCCCGGCCTCGGAATATCGACACGTCGCAGCCCCACCTAAGACTAATCAGAGAGGCCAGCCCACCGGTCTAACTCCTAAGCACAAAGGGTTCATGGGCCCAGTTCCCCTCCGCGCTCCTGCATGATGCGAGGGCGGCCGACGTCAGTCCTAGCATCCCTTAATCACAAGCGCAATGCATCTCGGGACCACTCGGGCACGCGCCACTACGATTGCTGACATCTGAAAAGCTTCGGCTGATACCGCGACACCGAGTACCCATAATTCTTCCCGTGTAGCCGGTTAGTGCGAAAAGGTCTCCGACCAACCCAGATCAAATACCCAAATCCATTAACATTTTAAATAGGCCAACAACACAGTCTCACGGGAATCCACCCGTCTTACAACTAATCACCAAAGATCCCAGTAACATGGTCGAGTAACTGTGTGGTTGTAACATCGGGGGGAATCCGAGGTATCACCCTCTTTGGATTCCGAACGATGTACCCGTCAAGGTGGGCTTAGAGGAATCACCCTCGAGGGTCCCACACTTGAGGGGTTGCATGACAGAGGCGTCATCGGGAATGGTGAAAGAGGAATCACCCTCGATAACCACGACCGACTAGCTATACTACAGAGATATCATCAGGAGTACTTAGCGAGGTGTCACCCTCGGTACCCGATAGTATCTCTGTAGCGTTGTAAAACGAAGGGGGTGTATGTGCTGTGTCGGGTCTGGCTCGTCGATCAGGGATCGAGATTTGAAAATAAGCGGGGCAACTGAACTATGGGGTCAGAGGGGATGACTGCTCCACCTATACTAAGCAGATTAAAGGTACATGACTGAAAGTAGCAGTTCGTCAAAAATTGGCTATGCATCAGATATAGGAGCTAACCACAATAGTAGCAAAATACTAATGCAAGCAGTAGGAAGAAAGACATAGGCGATATAGGAATGATCAAGGGGGTTTGCTTGCCTTATTGCTCTGCAGACATATATGGATCCTCGATGGTGAAGTAGTCGATCACCGGATCAACATCGGTCTCAGGGTCTACCGGAAACGAAGTAACAGAGGGGAAACACAATAAATAACAGAGCAATCAAGCGCATCACAAAGCAAGACATGGCTAAAAGCAGCGTTAGGCATGAGCTAACACGGTACTAAACGTTATACACAAAGCGGGGAAATATCTAACGATATTTCCCGGGTCTTTGATTATTACCGAGCAGATGATCCTAATTAACGTAAAACGTCCATGTTCAACATGCTCTGAGCATGTGACAGATGAACGGACACCGTAATCGAATTCATGCGATTTTTCTGAACAACTTTCATGTATAAAATATTATCATCCGAGTTACAGATTATTTCTATTAATTTTCAAAGTTTTAATGATTTTCTAAAATTTCTGGATTTATTTTAATTCGAGTTGACCCAGTCAACTTGACTAGTCAAATGGGGAGGGTGTGGCCTACATGTCATAGGCATAAATTAAATTATGCTAGTTAATTAAATTAATTAGTGTGAGTTTACCTGGCATAGGCTAGTAGTTAAACTAACTATAGTAGTAATTAAGACATAGTACTAATTAACCCACTAAGCTACTAGGCCGACCACACTCTCCCACGCACACTTACAAGCTCACACACTCACGGACACACACACACACGCACACACTCACGCTCCCCATGGCTAGCAGCAGCTTAGGCACAACAAGCAGCAAACAGCAAGCAGCTAGCAGGCCAGCAGCAGCAAAGCAGCAGACGGTTGCGGCAGCAGCAGCAAAGCAGCAGACGGTTGCGGCAACAGCGAGCAACACATCAAGCAATAGCATGGCAGCGGAGCATCAAGCAGCAGGACAGAGTAGCGGCGACAGCAAGCTGCACGGGCAGCAACAACGACATCGAGCGAGCAGCGGTAGGCCGCTGCGAGGCCTCGCGCGAGCACCCATGCACAACAGCAATAGCACGCACGCACGTACGCGTACATTCGGACGAGTTCGGGATGGCAACTACGGCGACGAATCGAGCACGGGAACCAGGGGAATCGGCAGAGGAGCTCACCAGGAGGCTCGTGACATGGTCCAAAGGCACGGGGCGGCCGGGATGCGACGAACTTGACGGCGAGGTGTGGCGGCCGTGGGCGAAGATTGCTGCCATGGCGAGCTTCTCGTGCGCCCCTACTTGAACCGATGCGCGCAGGCGAAGCAGCCGACGACGAGGGAGCTCCTAGACACCTTCAAGCAACGAGGGAAGACAGGTGGCCACGGGATCGACGCGACGACGACGACCAGTAGGTTCAGGCGACGAAAAATGGCGGGGCCAACAAAATAGAGAACGGGGGAGCTAGGGTTTGCCTCAGCGCGTCGTGGGGCTCTTAATTATCTTGGTGGCTTATTGGATGATTGACACGACGACAGGAGCGGCCAGGACGGTGTGGATGAAGGCAGCTCACATGTGTGTGCCTCCTCTAGTGTACACAGGTTAGGGAAAACCGTTTGTGGGTTGGGCCATGCACTGTAGCAGTGGGCTACAAGTGCATGGTATTCTACTTTTTGTTTCTTTATCCTATCATTTAGTTAGTGTTTTTTATTTAGTCTTCGTCACAAATGAATTTTGTTTCAGTTCAAACTTTGCACATAAATCATGCATAATATTGTGGGGTGGCACAAAAAGTTCCACCTCATTTGCAAACATTTAAAATTGTGTGTATATAAAAATGGCTTGAATAATCGTTGTTTGCTACCATTTGCAATATTTTAGGGCATTTAAAATACCAAGCAAAAAAGTTGGTTCTTATTTGATAATTACTATTTGTATATTTTTAACCCAAACATGTTTTTTGTTTTCTGCTTTGCAAAACTTGTAAATCCACTTTTCAAATAAATTTGAATTGCAAAAAAAAAAAACGAATTGGAAAAATGATTTCGGAACTGACCACACATGGATTAGCAAAAGCATTAGTTTAATATTGGTCATCACTGTAGTTTAATTACAATGATTACTGTAGCAGCAAATTCAGGACGTCACAAATAGCACTCTGTTTTCGGCTTAGGTCGAGCCTTGGGTTTCTTCGTCGGATTGGCAACAGTCTTGCCGCTCTTCTTGGAGTTACCCTTCTTGCCTTTGCCGTTTCTCTTAAACCAGTGGTCTTATTGACCATCAACACTTGATGTTCTTTCCGGATTTCTGACTGTGCGACTTTTAGCATCGCGAATAACTCGCCGGGTGACTTGTTCATTCCTTGCATGTTATAGTTCAACACAAAGCTCTTAGAGCTAGGTGGTAGTGATTGAAGAATTCTGTCAGTGATAGCCTCTTGAGGGAGTTCAATCCCCAGCTCAGCTAGACGGTTTGAGTACCCTGTCATTTTGAGCACATGTTCACTCACAGACAAATTCTCCTCCATTTTGCAAGTATATAATTTATCAGAGGTCTCATACCTCTCGATCCGGGCGTTCTTCTGAAATATAAACTTCAACTCCTGGAACATCTCATATGCTCCATGACGTTGAAAGAGTCGTTGAAGTCCCGATTCTAAGCCATACAAGACTGCACATTGAACTACTGAGTAGTCCTGCTTACGCGATTGCCAAGCGTTCAAAACATCTTGGTCAGACGTAGCGGGTGGTTCATCTCCTAGCGCTGCATCAAGGACATAATTCTTTTTCCCAGCTTGTAGGATGAGCCTTAGATTACGAGCCCAGTCTACAAAGTTGCTACCATCATCTTTCAGCTTAGCTTTCTCTAGGAACGATTGAAATTCAGGATTGCTACTGCATGAGCCATTGATCTACAACATAAAATATTGCAAAGTGGACTTAGACTATGTTCAAAATAATTAGAGTTTAACTAATCAAATTACTAATAAACTCCCACTCAAATAGACATCCCTCTAGTTACTTGAGTGTGGCATGATACAAATTCACTAACTCAAGTCCGACCATCACGTGAGTTGAGTGTAGTTTCAATGATAAACATCTCTATGCTAATCATATCAACTATACGATTCATGCTCGACCTTTGGGTCTCTTGTGTTCCAATGCCATGTCTGCACATGCTACTCAAGTTTAACCTGAGTGTTCCGCGTGTGCAACTTTTTTGCACCCCTTGTATGTGAACTTTGAGTCTATCACACCCGATCATCACGTGGTGTCTCAAAACGACGAGCTGTCGCAACGGTGCACAGTCGGGGAGAACACAATTTTATCTTGAAATTTAGCGAGGGATCACCTTATAATGCTACTGTCGTTCTAAGCAAGATAACGTGCATAAAAGGATTAATATCACATGCAAATCATAAGTGACATGATATGGCCATGATCTTGTGCTTCTTGATCTCCATCACCAAAGCACCGGCATGATCTTCATCGTCATCGGCGCCACACCATGATCTCCATCATCGTGCCGCCATCAAGGTTGTCGTGCTATCTATGCTATTACTACTAAAGCTACAACCTAGCAATATAGTAAACGCATCTGCAAACACAAACGTTAGTTTAAAGACAATCGTATGGCTCCTGCCGGTTTCCGTAGCATCGACGTGCAAGTCGATATTAACTATTACAACATGATCATCTCATACATCCAATATATCACATCATGTATTTGGCCATATCACATCACAATCATACCCTGCAAAAACAAGTTAGACATCCTCTAATTTGTTGTTGCATGTTTTACGTGGCTGCTATGGGTACTAGTATGATCACATCTTACTTACGCAAAACCTCAAGGGAGATGTGCAAATTGCAATTTAACCTCTCTCCAAGGACCGCCTCGGTCAAATCCAATTCAACTAAAGTTGAAGAAACAGGCACCCGCTAGTCATCTTTATGCAACAAGTTGCATGTTAGTCGATGAAACCGGTCTCTCGTAAGCGTACGAGTAATGTTGGTCCGGGCCGCTTCAATCCAACAATACCGCCGAATCAAGAAAAGACTAAGGAGGGCAGCAAATCGAACATCAACACCCACAAAAACTTTTTTGTCCTACTGGATATTACATCTACGCATGAACCTAGCTCTGATACCACTGTTGGGGAACGTTGCACGAGAAACAAAAAAATTCGTACACACACGAAGACCTATCATGGTGATGTTCATCTACGAGAGGGAGATCGGATCCACATACCCTTGTAGATCACTAAGCGGGAAGCATTAAGAAATGTGGTTGATGTAGTGGTACAACTTCGTGATTCAAATCACCGTCATCCCACGACCCGTTCCGATCTAGCGCCGAACGGATGACACCTTCGCGTTCAGCACACGTACAGCTCGATGGCGATCTCCGCCTTCTTGATCCAGCAAGAGAGACGAGGAAGTAGATGAGTTCTCCGGCAACGTGACGGCGCGCCGGTAATGGTGATGATCTATTCGTGCATGGCTCCACCCGAGCTCCGCAGAAAACCGATCTAGGGGAAGAACTACGAAGTAGAGGTTTAGGGTTGCACGTGGCAAAGTTGTGTCTCAAAAACCCTGAAACCTCTAGTATATATAGGAGGAGGGGAGGGGCTAGCCTTGGGGCTCAAGAGAGCCCCAAGGGCGCCGGCCGAGAGAGGAGGAGGAGGACTCCAAATCCAATTCAGTTTGGGGAGGAGGAGCCCCGTCCTTCCTTCCCACCTCCCTCTTTTATCTTTTCTTTTCCTTTGGTTTTTTTCCTTAGGCGACATAGCCCACTTGGGCTGGCATCACCAGACCACTAAGGGCTGGTGCACCACCCTTGGGCTATTAGGCTCACTCCCGGGTGGGTGGCCCCCTCCCGGTAAAAACTCAGAACCCATTCATCTCTTCCGTTACACTGCCGGTAATGCCTAAAATCTTTCCGGAGAGCAAATGAAACAATCCTATATATCAATCTTCGTTTCCGGACCATTCCGGAAACCCTCGTAACGTTCGTGATCTCATTCGGGACTACGAGCAACCTTCAGTCACCAACACCTATAACTTAACTATACCGAAACGTCATCGAACCTTAAGTGCGCAGACCCTGTGGGTTCGAGAACTATGCAAACATGACCTGAGACACTCCCCGGTCAATATCCAACAGCGGGACCTGGATGTCCATATTGGATCCTACATATTCTACGAAGATTTTATCAGTTGAACCTCTGTGCCAAGGATTCATATAATCCCGTATACCATTCCCTTTGTCCTTCGGTATGTTACTTGCCCGAGATTTGATCGTCGGTATCCGTATACCTATTTCAATCTCGTTACTGGGAAGTCTCTTTACTTGTTCCGTAATACAAGAAACCGTGACTAACACATTAGCCACATTGCTTGCAAGGCTTATATGTGATGTTGTATTACCGAGTGGGCCCCGAGATACCTCTCCATCACATGGAGTGACAAATCCCAGTCTTGATCCATGCTAATTCAACGGACACCTTCGGAGATACCTATAGAGTGCTACCTCTTGAGATTGCATTAGTTTTTTCCCTTGAAGAGGAAAGGGTGATGCAGCACAGTAGCAGTAAGTATTTCCCTCAGTTTGAGAACCAAGGTATAAATCCAGTAGGAGTATCAAGATGAGGCACCAATGTACCTGCGCAAAAACAACAAACTTGCACCCAACTCTACAAAGGGGTTTTCAATCCCTTCACGATTGATTGCAAGGTGAGATCTGAAGGCGGAAAGTGCAACAAAGTAAAAGTGTAGGGCTGAAAATATGATGTGAAGTAGACCCGAGGGCCATAGTGTTCACTAGAGGCTTCTCTCAAGATAGCAAATATTACGGTGGGTGAATGAATTACTATCGAGCAATTGATAGAACCGCGCGAAGTCATGATGATATCTAAGGCAATGATCATGCATATAGGCATCACGCCCGAGACAAGTAGACCGATACTTTCTGCATCTACTACTATTACTCCACACGTCGACCGCTATCCAGCATGCATCTAGTGTATTGAGTTCATGACAAACAGAGTAACGCCTTAAGCAAAATGACATGATGTAGAGGGATAAATTCATGCAATAGATATCAACCCCATCTTTTTACCATTGATGGCAACAACACGATGCATGCCTCGCTACCCCTTCTGTCACTGGGCGAGGTCACCGCACGGTATGAACCCAAAACCAAGCAATTCTCCCATTGCAAGAATCATAGATCAAGTTGGCCAAACAAAACCCACAACTCGAAGAGAATTACAAGGATATGAAATCATGCATATAAGAGATCAGAAGAAACTCAAATAAGATTCATAGATAATATAATCATAAATCCTCAATTCATCGGATCTCGACAAACACACCGCAAAAGAAGATTACATCGGATAGATCTCCATGAAGATCATGGAGAACTTTGTATTGAAGATCCAAGAGAGAGAAGAAGCCATCTATCTACTAGCTATGGACCCGAAGGTCTATGGTGAACTACTCACGCATCATCGGAGAGGCAATGGTGTTGATGAAGAAGCCCTCCGTATCCGAATGCCCCCTCCGATAGGGCACCAGAACGTGCCCCAGATGGGATCTTGCGGAGACAGAAGCTTGCGACAGCGGAAAAGTATTTTCATGGATCTCTCCCGTGGTTTTGGATTTTTCGGGGATTTATAGGCTGAAGAAGTAGGGGAGTGGAGCCATAGGGGCCCACAAGCCTGCTAGGCGCGCCCCCCCGAGGCTGCGGCTAGGGGGCTTGTGGCCTCCCTTGGCGCCCTCTTCCTTGGTTCTCAAGCTCCGTGCGTATCTTCTGTTTCAGAAAAAAATTCTTTTCAGAGGTTTTATTCCGTTTGGACTCCGTTTAATATTCTCCTCTGAAAAGGGTCAAAACACGGAAAAAACAGGAACTGGCACTTGGCACCGAGTTAATAAGTTAGTCCCAAAAAAGATATAAAAGGCATACAAAACATCCAAAGTTTGACAAGATAATAGCATGGAACCATAAAAAATTATAGATACGTTGGAGACGTATCATAGTGCACCTTTATACTCACCCAGTAATGTTGTGACGTTTGATACACACAAGGTATTCCTCCAGTGTCACTGACTTACATGATCTCATGGTCATAGGAATGAATACTTGACACGCAGAAAACCATAGCAACAAAATGACATGATCACATGCTACGTTTATAGTTTGGGTCTTGTCCATCACGTCATTCTCCAATGATGTGATCCAGTCATCAAGTGACAACACTTGCATATGGTCAGAAAACCTTAACCATCCTTGATCAACTGGCTAGTCAACTAGAGGCTTACTAGGGACATTGTTTTGTCTATATATCCACACATGCATTTATGTTTCCATTCAATGCAATTATAGCATGGATAATAAACGATTATCTCGAAACAGGAAATATAACAATAACTATTTCATCATTGCCTCCAGGGCATATTTCCAACATAGCCCTCCAGGTCTAGAAAATCTTTTACACGGGTAGTATGTGGCCAGGCCAAAAAGTTGCCCGATGGCATAAAGTACAACATTGATCAAGTCAAAGTAGATGGCGAACTGATTGCTCTTGCAAACAATGCCCTCAAATTTATAGCTCAATACAGAGTTATTGTTAGGGATAACATCCTAATCACCATTCAAGAATGGAATAAGCCAAGGGAAGATCGAGGAGTTAGTTTTGTTGACGAAAATCATTTTTTTTTGCTTTGGGACATGTTCATGTCACATTTCAACCTACCAGAGGGTTTCTCAGATCACAAAAGGTCGAGAGTAAAGTAGTTTGCTCTTAAGAATATGGCCACACAATTCCAGACGTGGAACAAAAGATTATGAGACGACTATGTGAGTGGAGGAAAGAAGACTCCATAATTCACTCGAGCACTAGAGAAGGTAAAAGATCACTCAGACTTATTTGTGGAGTTCAAGGAATCGGAAGCAGCTAAGGAATGGTCAAGAAAAAAATAAGATAAATGCTGATAATTTTTTTCATCCATGTTCCGGGGCCAAGTGGCTACAAGACCGCCCTCCCTAAGTGGAAGAATCTGAGGCCAAGATGATTGCTGCAGGGGTCACTCCAAAAACAGTGGGCTGGCCCGACAGGTCCAGGAGTTAGTTTTATGCGCATGTGGGAAAGTTGGACCCAAAGACATGGGAGATTATTGAAAAGGAAAATCTTAAAGATGCGTGAGATGCTTTAATTCAAGCAATAGAAGATGCTGCAACGGGGTTGTTCCATCTCGATAGAGAGAACGACGAGCTTACATACACCCTCGGGAATCCTGAACACCCGAGACGAACACAAGACAAAGGCATTGTTCCGTGAGTTGAGGGGTTTGTGGAATGGAACAACACTTACGAAAGTCGTGCGAGAAAGAAGAAGGAGGATGCAGACCAGATTGAAAGGGTAGATATAAGTACCCATGAGTTATACCGCAAAGTAAAGTGGCAACAGGAGCAACTTGACACAATTAGCCAGCAAAGGGCATCTCAGCGGCTGGAGCAAACAGATCCATCATTCGATGATACCATCATCTCATCTATGCAGAAAATCAGGGTGGGTTCCACAAGGGTCCTGGTCGATGATGCACTCCTGGCTCACTACCCCGTGGATGATATCAAAGAGAGGACAAGTTGTGAGCTACACCAGAAAATCAAGAAAAATATCCATGAAGGCCGCGGTAAGCTTTGCTTTACCGAGTGAACCTTGAGCAACCTGCCATGGCAATCCGGTTCCATCTCTCTATGCTAAAGTTGGGGTGGATGACGTTCAAACGGGATATGAGTCACTAGACCTTGATATTCCTGGAGGTGAAGGGGAGGAGAGACTGGGAGAGGTTGCACATTGTGTCATTTTATGGAGAAAGGAATGCATCGTGTTTCCAAACTCAGTGCCAAGGACACCGACTCCCCCGAGTAGCAATACACCTCGATCTTCGCCGCGTGAGCCGACTCCAGTACCCCACATCAATATCATGGAGCCCAGCGTGAGTCCACGTTGATCTCCACTGTCTGAGCTGACTCCAGTACCCCACATCTATATCATGGAGCCCAGCGCGAGTCCACGTCGATCTCCGCCACGTGAGCCGACTCTAGTACCCCACATTGATATCATGAAGCCCAGCGCGAGTCCACATTGATCTCCGCTACGTGAGCCGACTCCAGTACCCCAACCCAAGACGAAGCCCAGCGGGAGTCCGCAATATCTATCTCGGCCACGTCCACGAACTCCAAAGCGGAAGAGAGCACCAAAGAAGAAACCCGAGCCTCTTTCCAAAAAGAAGTTGGCTTACGAGATGACTGCTGAGGAAATCAATACCCAAGTTGGTGAAGAACTAAAGGCCCATTTTCGACCGAAACCGCCCCCATCGCCATAGGAGAGAATCGTGTGAAAACCTACAATGTTTTCTGCATCGGCTAGAGTGGGTCCCGCTACCAAGGCGACCAGACGACTATGAACGCTCTATTAGCAAGTCATATCAGGCAAGTAAAAGCGGGAAAACTGTTCCCCAAGTCGGAGAAAAGCCAGTACAATCGACACCCCGGCTCAAGGTGAGTACCGATAAGGCGGGGAAACCGATGCTCTTGCTAAAAAATAGGTCTTAGTGTTGAGCAACTCCAAGGCATCGAGGAAGCCCACGTGGCTACAAAATTTGCATGGACATATGTCCCTAGGAACCCTCTGGTCAGGCCTGAGTAGGTCATGCTTCTATCAACACAACTGCGTAGATTGCATGACTGGTACGTGAGATAAGTAAAGGTGGGGCGACATTGGTCATGGTGAAAGTCGAGCAAGAGTATTACTTCCATGCAAAGGAGCTATGGGTTGAGTTTTCAGAAATTTTCCAGTTATTCAATCAAGATGCACTCAACTGTACTATTGTCAGCTGCCATTGTTTGTAAGGGATTTATTTCTGTAATTTAAGTCTCTAGCTCAGCTCGTTCATTGCTTGTTATTACCCTCACTATATTCTTTCGTGTGCTATTATGTAGATTGAAGATTTTTGAATGCAAAAGATATGGAGTCTATGACATTGGGTTCGTTGACCCAAATATTGTTAATGAAGTTACGTTAACAAACTACACCGAAGACTGAGAGCATAACTTGCTAATGTTTTTGAAGGAACTCAATACTAGAACAGAAATACTATTTCTTTACAACTTCGAGTGAGTGTTACTTTATTCTAATACAAATTTCGATTTTGCTTACTCGATGTTAAGTGTAGTTAATGAGTTATGCATGCCCGCTTACGTAAACGTATGCACAGTTTCCAGTCGATCCTGCTAATCATTAGGGTTGACAAGGGATCTGTTGAATAGTGGACTCACTACGTAAAGACACAGCAGAATACGACAACCTGGTTTTGATGCTCGACACGTAATTTCAATCATTATCGCACTATGTTGGCCTCTTTAGTGCTAGTAATTAATAAATACTTTATTCATTTTCTTTGCCGGGAAGGGTTTGAAAAAATTTCATCAAAGAGGAAGTCAGTGCATGGAAACCACAACGGAAATGGCGACGGTCCAAGCTGGTAATTAAGTAGTACTAGCTACATCCGCGCATCTCTTTAATTCTAGTCTCAGTACCATTATCATGCTTGATAATTATCTGATTGAATTGTATTGTCGTAAAGTGCTCTTGGGGAACATAGCATGGGAAACGAAAAATTTCCTACGCACACGAAGACCTATCATGGTGATGATCATCTACGAGAGGGAGATCGAATCCACATACCCTTGTAGATCGCTAAGCGGAAGCGTTAACAAACGTGGTTGATGTAGTGGTACGTCTTCACGATCCGTCCCGATCAAGTACCGAACGGACGGCACCTTCGCGTTCCGCACACGTACAGCTCGATGACGATCTTCACCTTCTTGATCCAGCAAGAGAGACAGGGATGTAGATGAGTTCCCCGGCAGCGTGACAGCGCTCCGGTGGTGGTGGTGATCTTATTCCTGTAGGGCTTCGCCTAAGCACCGCAGAAATCCGATCTAGAGGAAGAACTACAAAGTAGAGGTTTAGGGTTGCATGTGGCAAAGTTGTGTCTCAAAAAGCCCTAAACCTCTAGTATATATAGGAGGAGGATTGGAGAGGAGGCAGCCTTGGCATCCAATCCAAGGAGCTTCGGCCGAACCCACAAGGGGAGGAATCCACCTCCAACAAGGGAGGTGGAATCCTATTAGGACTCCTTCCTAATTTGGCCTTTTTGCCTTTTTCCTTTATTCTTTTCACATGGGCCCTTGAGAGAGACTTAGGTCAGCCTACCAAGGGCTGATCCACCTCCTCTCATAGCCCATGAGCCTCTTGGGTCGTCACACCCCTCCCGATGGTCCCCCAGCACCCTCCCAGCTAGGGGTGGGCATATTTAGACCGAACCGAACTACAAACCGGATTAACGAGGACCGAAGCCGAAGTGACCAAAACTGATTCCTTCGGTACCTAACTCGGTTATCGATTCCTAAAAACCGAACTAACTTCGGTAGTTTCGGTCCACCGCGTCGGTGCATCGAGCAGACCGAAGAACCGAGGCGCACTGCTAATCCCCTGCTTGTCCACCCTGCAAACTACCACACCCGCACCAAATAAGTAGTTGTTGACCTGTAACATTCCCAACGTATTGTTTGCTAGCCCATGTAAACCAGCCCAGAAAACCTACATCATAGTAGCACTGTATGGGTCCATCTAGCATATCCCACCAGCCAGCCCAACCCATTAATTTCCAGACCACATCCCACATCGGTCTGTTCAGTGCAGAACCGAGCACCGAACCGAGCGATCGTTGCCCTGAAAGCACGGTTCCAAAATTTTGTATAGACTGATCGATGCAAGTTTTGTCAGAACGAGATTTCTAAAATATCGAAGTACCGAACCGTTCGGTTAGGGGGAACCGAACGCCCACCCTGACTCCCAGCACTCCCAGTACACTATCGATGAGCCCGACACTTTTTCGGTGACCAAAACAGGACTTCCTATATATCAATCTTCATTTCCGGACCATTCCAGAAACCCTCATGACGTCAGGGATCTCATCCGAGACTCCAAATAACCTTCGGTCACCAACACCTATAACTCAACCATACCGAAATGTCAGCGAACCTTAAGTGTGCAGACCGTGCGGGTTCGAGAACTATGCAGACATGACCTGGCACTCTCCGGTCAATAACCAACAGCGGGACCTGGATGTCCATATTGGCTCCTATATATTCTATGAAGATCTCTATCGGTTGAACCTCTACGTCAAGGATTCAGTTAATCACGTATGTTGTTCCCTTTGTTCTTCGGTATGTTACTTGCCCGAGTTTTGATCGTCGATATCTCCATACCTAGTTCAATCTCGTTACCGGCAAGTCTCTTAACTCGTTCCGTAATACAAGATCCCATAACTAACTCCTTAGTCACATTTCTTTAAAGGCTTGTTGTGATGTTGTATTACCGAGTGGGCCCCGAGATACCTCTCCGTCACACGGAGTGTCAAATCCCATTCTTGATCCATGCCAACCCAACAAACACCTTCGGAGATACCTGTAGAGCACCTTTATAGTCACCCAGTTATGTTGCGACATTTGATACGCACAAGGTATTCCTCCGGTGTCCGGGAGTTGCATGATCTCATGGTCATAGGAACAGATACATTGACATGCAGGAAAACAATAGAAATAAACTGACACGATCATATGCTACGTTTATAGTTTGGGTCTTGTCCATCACATCATTCTCCCAATGATGTGATCCCATTATCAAGTGAAAACACTTGTCTATGGCCAGGAAACCTTGACCATCTTTGATCAACGAACTAGTCAACTAGAGGCTCACTAGGGACAGTGAGTTGTCTATGTATCCACACATGTATTTGAGTTTGCAATCAATACAATTCTAGCATGGATAATAAACAATTATCATGAACATGGAAATATAATAATAACCAATTTTTGTTGCCTCTAGGGCATATTTCCAACAATCTCCCACTTGCACTAGAGTGAATAATCTAGTTCACATCACTATGTGATTGTAATGGACCTAACACCCATACAATTATGGGGTTTGATCATATCTTGCTTGTGAGAGAGGTTTTTAGTCAACGGGTCTGAACCTTACAGATCTGTGTGTGCTCTACAAATATCTATGTCATCCTATAGATGATGCTACCATGCACCATTTGGAACTATTCCAAATGACTCCTCCACTATACGAATCCGGTTAACTACTCATAGTTATTCGGATTAGTGTCAAAGCTTGCATTGACGCAACTCTTTACGACAAACTCTTTAATCACCTCCATAATCAAGAAAATTTTCTTAGTCCACTAGTCATTAAGGATAACTTTGACCGTTGTTTAGTGATTCAATCTTGGATCACTCTTTCGTACCCCTAGACAAATTCATGGCAAGGCACACATCAGGTGCGGTACAAAGCATAGCATACTTTAGAGCCTATGGCTAATGCATAGGGGACGACCTTCGTCCTTTCTCCTTTTTTTGCCGTGGTCAGGCTTTGAGTCTTACTCAAATTTACACCTTACAACACAGCCAAGAACACCTTCTTTGCTGATCTATTTTGAACTCCGTCAAAAACTTTTTCAAGGCATGCATTTCATTGAAAGTTCTATTTAGCATTTTGATCTATGTCTATAGATCTTGATTCTTAATGTTCAAGTTGCTTAATCCAGGCTTTCCTTTGAAAAACACCTTTCAAACAACCCTTTATGGTTTCTAGAAATTCTACATTACTTTCGATCAACAATATGTCAACCACATATACTTATCAGAAATTCTATAGTGCTCCCACTCACTTCTTTGGAAATACAAGTTTCTCACAAACCTTGTATAAACCCAAGAGTTTTGATCATCTCATCAAAGCGTATATTCCAACTCCGAGATTCTTGCACCAGTCCATAGAAGGATCACTGGAGCTTGCATACTTGTTAGCATCCTTAGGATCGACAAAACCTTCTGGTTGTATCACATACAACCTTTCCTCAAGGGAACCATCGAGGAAACAATGCTTTGACATCCTATGTGCAATATTTCATAAATAATGCAGCAACTGCTAACATAATTCCAACAGACTTTTAGCATCGCTACGAGTGAGAAAGTCTCATCATAGTCAACTCTTTGAACTTGTCGGAAACTTCTTTCCAACAAGTCGAGCTTTCCAAATAGCGACTTTCACCATCATCGTCTCTCTTCCTTTAAAAGATCCATCTGTACTTAACAGTCTTACGACCATCAAGTAGTTCTTCCAAAGTCTGCAATTTGTTTTAATACATGGACCCTCTCTCGGATTTCATGGCCTCCAGCCATTTTTTGGAATCCGGGCCCACCATCGCTTCTTGATACGTCTCCGTCGTATCTAATTTTCCGAACTCTTTTGCCCTTGTTTTGGACTCTAATTTGCATGATTTGAATGGAACTAACCCGGACTGACGCTGTTTTCAGCAGAATTGCCATGGTGTTGTTTTTGTACAGAAATAAAAGTTCTCAGAATGTCCTGAAAATTTACGGAGATTTTTTCTGGAATAAAAGAAAAATACCTACGCAAATATCCACTTGAGGGGGCGTGCTAGTGGGCGACAAGCCCACAGGCCGCGACCACCCCCCTAGGCCGCGCCGTGTAGGCTTGTGGGGCCCACGTGGAACCACTGCCCCCAAACTCAGCTCTATATCTTCCGTTTTGCCTGGAAAAAAACCAGAGAGAAGGTTTCATCGCGTTTTGCGATACGGAGGCGCCGCCACCTCCTGTTCTTCATCTGGAGGGCAGATCTGGAGTCCGTTTCGGGCTCCGGAGAGGGGAAATCATCGCCATCGTCATCATCAACGTTTCTCCATCAACAATTCCATGATGCTCTTCATCGTTTGTGAGTAATCTCATCGTAGGCTTGCTGGACGGTGATGAGTTGGATGAGATCTATCATGTAATCGAGTTAGTTCTTGACGGGGATTGATCCCTAGTATCCACTATGTTCTAGATTGATGTTGCTACTACTTGGCTATGCTTAATGCTTGTCACTAGGGCCCGAGTGCCATGATTTCAGATCCGAACCTATTTGCTACTGATACTTTGCTTGCAGACACTAATCTTTCAGGTGTGGTTGAATCTGACACACTCAACTGCTAATACTCGAGAATATTCTTTCGCTTCCCTTGTGTGAACCAAAATTTTTTGGGTTGAATACTCTACCCTCGAAAACTGGTGCAACCCCATACGCTTGTGGGTTGTCAAGGCTCCATAGCTCGTAGGTTCATTGTTGTTCAACAACATGACCTCAAAGACAGGGTTACCATACCACTCTGTAGCAGTACGCGACCTTGCCGACCTACCGTGTTTGTAGTAGCTTGATCCGAAGCTTAATGATCACTATCATCAGTTTCCTCTTCAATTGCGTAGGCACCACAGGAACAACTTCCTATGCCCTATTACACACTGGTTGAAGTGACGGTTCAATAACCTCATCAAGTTCCACCACCCTCCCACTCAATTCTTTCGAGAGAAACTTTTCCTCGAGAAAGGACCCGTTTCTAGAAACAAACACTTCGCTTTCGGATCTGAGATAGGATGTATACCCAACTGTTTTGGGTGTCCTATGAAGATGCATTTATCCGCTTTGGTTTCGAGCATATCATGCTGAAACTTTTCCACATAAGCATCGCAGCCCCAAACTTTTAAGAAACGACAGCTTAGGTTTCTCCAAACTATTGTTCATACGGTGTCATCTCAACGGAAATACGTGTTTCCCTATTTAAAGTGAATGTGGTTGTCTCTAATGCATAACCCATAAATGATAGTGGTAATTCAATAAGAGACATCATAGTATGCACCATATCAAATAGGGAGCGTATACGACGTTCGGACACACCATCACACTATGGTGTTCTAGGTGGCATGAGATGTGAAACAATTTTCACATTTTTCTTAATTGTGTACTCATGTCAACTGTTCTTCCCCTTTGCAACGGCACCAGAAGAATGCTGCTAGCACTCTCCGGCAATCAAAACTAGAAGAATGTTGTTGACGGCCCACCAGCGCGTGGGATCGTAGCAGTTTTCGAGGGTAGAGTATTCGACCCAAATTTGTTGGTACGCCTATAGGAGGTGAGAGGACACTCTCAAGTATTAGCAGCTGAATATGTCAGATTCAACCACACCTGAAAGATTAGTATCTGCAAGCAAAGTAGTAACAACAAAGTAGCGAGTAACGACAGTGGCAAGGAACATCAGTAGTGACGGCAGTAGCAAGTAGCAACAGTAGCAAGCAATAGTAGTAGCAACAGTAGCAGCAGAGCAAGACAAGTAACAAAAGTAGTGACAACAGTAGCAAGTAGCAACAATAGCAAGGCAAGACAAGTAACATCAGTAGTAGGACAGACTCGTAGGCAATGGGTCGGTGATTTGTTTGGATGATATTCATCATGCAACAGTTATAACATGGAGAGATATGTGGCTAGCTCCCGTTCGTCAATGTGATGTAGGCATGCATTTCGTGTGTTGTCATACGTGCTTAGGGAAAAGAACTTGCATGACATCTATTGTCCATCCCTCCCGTGGCAGCGGGGTCTGATGTCAACTGTTCTTCCCCTTGCAACAGCACCAGAAGAATGCTGCTAGCACTCTCCCGCAATCGAAACTAGAAGAATGTTGTTGACGCCCACCAGCGCGTGGGATCGTAGCAGTTTTCGAGGGTAGAGTATTTGACCCAAATTTGTTGATCGCCAAAACAGGAGGTGAGAGGATACTCTCAAGTATTAGCAACTGAATGTGTCAGATTCAACCACACCGGAAAGATTAGTATCTGCAAGCAAAGTAGTATGATAACAACGGTGTCAAAAACGATCTGTTGACGGCAGACTATTCCTAACTGTTGTATCAATGGCGCCAAGTTGCAGTAGACGGAAATTGTCTTTTCCCGTCAACATCTAGCGAATCAAGATTGTAGCTGGTAGCAACAGTGTAACGAGTAATAGCAGCGGCAAGGAACAATAGTAGTGACATGAGTAGCAAGTAGCAACAGTAGCAAGCGACAGTAGTAACAACAGTAGCAGCAGAGCAAGACAAGTAACAGCAGCAGCAATAGTAGTAACAGCAGTAGAGTAAGGCAAGTAACAACAGCAGTAGGACAAACTCGTAGGCAATGGGTCGGTGATTTGTTTGGATGATATTCATCATGCAACAGTTATAACACGGAGAGATATGTGACTAGCTCCCGTTCGTCAATGTGATGTAGGCATGCATTTCGTGTGTCGTCATACGTGCTTAGGGAAAAGAACTTGCATGACATCTATTGTCCATCCCTCCCGTGGCAGCAGGGTCCAAAAGGAAACTACGGGATATTAAGGTTCTCCTTTTAATAAAGAACCGGACCAACACATTAGCACTTGGTGAACACATGAACTCCTCAAACTATGGTCATCACCGGGAGTGGTTCCAGTTATTGTCACTCCGGGGTTGCCGGAACATAACACATAGTAGGTAACTACAACTTGCAAGATCGGATCTAAAACACACATATATTGGTGACAACATAATAATTTCAGATCTGAAATCATGGCACCCGGGCCCTAGTGACAAGCATTAAGCATGGCAAAGTAGTAGCAACATCAATCTCAGAACATAGTGGATACTAGGGATCAATCCCCATGAAAACTAACCCGATTACATGATAGATCTCATCCTACTGATCACCGCCCAGCGAACCTACGAATAGATTACTCACGAACGACGAAGAGCTTCATGGAATTGGAGAGGGAAGAAGGTTGATGATGACGATGGCGATGATTTCCCCTCTCCGGAGCCCAAGACGGACTCCAGATCTGCCCTCCAGATGAAGAACAGGTGGTGGCGGCGGCTCCGTATCGCAAACGCGACAAAAACTTCTCTTTTTATTTTTTTCTGGGACGAAAGTGAACTTATAGACCTGAGGTTGGGGGCGGCAGAGCCATGTGGGCCCCACAAGCCTGCCCACCGCCACCAGGGGAGTGGTGGCGGAGCCAGGGCTTGTGGCCCACTGGCCCACCCCCTTAGGTGAAACTTAGCGCACATATTTTTCATATTTTCCAAAACTGCTCCCCGTAGATTTTCAGGACGTTTGGAGAACTTTGATTTCTGCACAAAAATAACACCAAGGCAATTTTGCTAAAAACAACGTCAGTCCAGGTTAGTTCCTGTGACATCCTCGACTTTTGCTACAATAGTGATTGTAATTAAGCTACAGTGATCAACCGCTAATGATGCCACGTCATCGAATTCCATCCCAGACCCGCGTTGATTCGAGTTTGTCCGGATTCCAAATTTGAAATCAAAAGAAAAGTATTTTATAGATTCATGTTAAATATTAAAAGAATATGTATATGAAAGAGAGAATTAAAAGTATGCATAATAAATTGTAAAAGAAAGTATAAAAAAAGTATTTAAAAAGAAAAATCAGTTAGTAAAATAAATAGGAAAGAAAGAAATAATAAAAAAGGCAAAATAAAACAAAACAAAATAAAACAACAACAAAAAAAAAGAAAAAGAAAAAAAAAGCAACCCCCACCCCCTGGCCCAGCTGGGCCAAAAGGCCCAACTGGCCAGGCCCAAAATCGCCCCACCCAAACCCTAGAGCCCCCCTGGCGGCAGGCCACCCCCCCTCGCTACTCCCTCCTCCCACCGAGCCCCTCCCCGTCGGAGGCTCCATCCCGGGGTCCCCTCCTCACTGGGGCCCCTCTCGGCGAACCTCCGGCCGACTCCTCCTCGCCGGCACGCCCGTCTTGACCGGAACCGCGTCACCGTCGTCACCTTCACCTTCGTGCGAACTCCGGCTTCATCGGGTCGTCTCGTCACCGTCGGTGAGCCCCTCCTCGGGCTCCTCCCACCATGTCGATCTCCTCGTCGTCCCGGTTTCGTTCCGGCAAACGGGACCTCGATCCGTCGACGGTAGACTCCGGTAGGAAGGGTTGAACTTTTGGTTCTTCTAGGTGGAGTTAGCAAAGAACCTCTCTGCTTATTTGTTAACAGAGAGAGGGAGATGAGAGTTTTAAAAGAAGAAATAAAAACAAATGTTGTATTAGATGCGTATGTATGTATGTATGTATGAGATGCGATGTATGTATTTGCGTATAAGGATATTTAGAGGAATACGAAATTTGTATGGTTATGTAATTGTGATTAATAAAATGAGTAAATGACCTAAGGTCACTTACCGGTGGGGCCAATGCACCCGCTGTCTATGACAGGGAGGCCCCACGCGATAGTTAAACTAAAAATAAAAATAATGTTTTTATTAAATAAATAAATAGATATATTAGTTAAATTAATTAATTAGAATAATTAGAGTATGACACGTGGGTCCCCCACTAAATTAATCTGATTAATTAATATTTAATCTTAAATAAAACTTGTGCCTATGACGTTCGGGACCCACTGGTCAGTTGACCAGTCAAATGTTGATGTCAGCATGACATCACGATGATGTCATAATGGGATTTTATTAAATCTTTTAAATCTGTTTTTAATTCCTAAATAATTAATAAAACTTTGAAAATTAATATTAAATAATCCGTAAGTCAGATCAAAATATTTTCAACATGAAAGTTGATCAGCAAAGCGAGACGAACCCGGATACACGGCCCGTTCGTCTCTCACGCGTCCCTAGCATAGCAAACATGGAACTTTTCCATCGTTTTCAGTATAACCGATAGTAGCCCGAGACCCGGAAAATATCGTTAGATATTCTTCCGACCCGTCTATGACGGATGTTGCTGCGTTAGCTCATGTCTAGCCTGCATCTTGCCATGTCATGCTTTGTGTTGCATTGGTGCTATTATTTATTGTTTCTTCCCCCTCTTCTTACCGGTAGACCCCTAGACTGACGTTGCTGCCGGGTACATCTACGACCCTGCCGATCAGTCCTTTGCCACAGAGCAGCAAGGCAAGCAAACCCCCCCTTGATCATTCCTATATCGCCTATGTCTTTCTTCCTACTGCTTGCATTAGTATTTTGCTACTGTTGTAGTTAGCTCCTATATCTGATGCATAGCCTATTTTTGATGAACTGCTACTTTCAGTCCTGTACTTTAAATATGCTTAGTATAGGTGGAGCAGTCATCCCCTCTGACCCCGTAGTTCAGTTGCCCCGTTTGTTTTCAAATCTCGATCTCTGATCGACGAGCCAGACCCGACACAACACATTCCCCCCCATCGTTGTACGACGTTACAGAGATACTATCGGGTACCGAGGGTGACACCTCATTAAGTACTCCTGATGATATCTCTGTAGTATAGCTAGTCGGTCGTGGTTATCGAGGGTGATTCCTCTTTCACCATTCCCGACGATGCCTCTATCGTGCAACCCCGCGAGTGTGGGACCCCCGAGGGTGATTCCTCTAAGCCCACCTTGACGGGTACATCGTTCGGAATCCAACGAGGGTGATACCTCGGGTTCCCCCGATGTTACAACCACACAGTTACTCGACCATGTTACTGGGATCATTGGTGATTAGTTGTAAGCCGGGTGGTTTTCCCGTGAGACTGTGTTGTTGGCCTAATTAAAATGCTAATGGATTTGGGTATTTGATCTGGGTTGGTCGGAGACCTTTTCGCACTAACCGGCTACGCGGGAAGAATTATGGGTACTCGGCGTCGCGGTATCAGCCGAAGCTTTTCAGATGCCAGCAATGTAGCGGCGCGCGCCCGAGTGGTCCCGAGATGCATCGCGCTTGTGATTAAGGGATGCTAGGACTGACGTCGGCCGCCCACGCCACGTGCAGGAGCGTGAAGGGGAACTGGGCCCACGAACCCTTTGTGCTTAGGATTTAGACCGGCGGGCTGGCCTCTCTGATTAGTCTTAGGTGGGGCTGCGACGTGTCGATATTCCGAGGCCGGGCAGGACCCAGAAAAGTATGTCCGGCCAGAGTGTTATCGAGCGTGACGGGACATGTGGTGCACCCCTGCAGGGATGAAAATTAACTATTCGGATAGCCGTGTCCACGGTTACAGGACGACTTGGAGTTGTGCCCCGATCTTTTACAACTACAATTGTTACTTAACTGGAATTAGTTTGCCTCGGGATTGCTTCCTCGTAGGGAGTCGAGGGAGGATCTTTAGGCGTGACCTCACTTTAATATTGCTGCAACAATATGACTATTTATGTGTTCCCCCCTGTTCTACTCTCGTCTATTGCTGCAAGACCCTGAAGATGCTAGTCTTCGATAGGACTAGGCCTTCTCTCTCTATTCTCGCATTGCTGCAGTCAGTCCACATATACCCCCCCTTCTTTGATACTGATGCATAATTCGAATAGTTCTGATGTAAGACTTGCGAGTACTTTGGATGAGTACTCACCGCTGCTTTGCTCCCCCCTTGTTCCCTTGATCCGTTTGCTGCGACCAGATGATGGAGCCCAGGAGATGGAGGTCCCCGCCGCCGACGACTGCTACCCCGACGGTGCCTACTACTACGTGGAGGCCGCTGATGATCAGGAGTAGTTAGGAGGTTCCCAGGCAGGAGGCCTCGCCTCGTTCGATCGTTGTATCTTTTGTGCTAGCCTTCTCTAAGGCACCCCATGTTTTATGTCTGTACTCAGATATTTGTTGCTTCCGCTGACTCGTGTGTTTATCGAGCTTTCGTATTCTAGCCCTCGAGGCCCCTGGCTTGTAATATGAAGCTGATGTTATTTTATTTGTGTCTAGAGTTGTGTTGTGATATCTTCCCGTGAGTCCTTGGGTTTGATCGTACGCATTTGCGTGTATGTTTAGTGTACGATTAAGCCGAGGGCGTCACAAGTTGGTATCAGAGCCAACTGCCTGTAGGTAGCCCCCTTTCCAACTCCTTGGCCGAAGTTGAGTCTAGTGTTTGAAAAACTTTACTAACAGTGATGTTGTGGCTTACGGGCCCACATCTCAATTGGGTGGTATTAGTATCTTTTACTCCTTTCCTATTCTCTGGGCTCTACTTTCTCTTCTCTTTCGGGTCAAAGATTTTACTAACTCTATCATTAGGTTCTCGAATCACATCGATCCGGAGCGCTGGACTATCTACTCTTTTTCTCCTGAATATGTATTACACACACTGTCATTGACATTCGTCAATCTTATTTTCAGATGCGTCCCGCAAGACAACACGTGCGCCTGACACAGGCCACTGAGACGACTGGGTTCCCGGCCATTTTGGTCGATCTCCTGACCAGGCTGGGATATCGCTGGTACCCCGAGTACACTGTGTTCGAGGATTTCCGCGAGTACAACCAGTACCAGTACCAAGCTGAGGTTCGCATCTTCGACCAGAGGGGCGGCGAGACCCTCGAGCGCCACGTGTTCTGTGGTATTGGAGTGTCGGTCGAGATGGCCGTCCATGATGCGGCCTACATCGCCATCACCCGTCTCCGTGGAGCGTACCCTCACCTGGAGGAGAGCCCTTTCAGATACATCCCGCATGCTCCTGCTGGGGATGAGACTGGGTCTGATCTCACTGCCTACGCTTCTGACGTTCGGGAGCGCAGCGACCGTTCCTACGTAGCTGTCTGCGCCCCCTACGTGACGCGTCGCTACGACGCGCGGGTTCTGGTGCAGTACACTGAGGCAATGGATCGTGCTTTCCGAGCTCTGACTGTGGAGTTGTATGCTACGCGCGCTCGTCTTTACGACGCGTTGACAGAGCTGCAGCTATCACACTGTCCGAGGGTCCCACCTATGCGCATCTGCGAGCCGAGCAGGACAGAGCTACCATCAGCTCTCGAGTGGACAGATGTTGGGGGTAGAACCCCTGCACTTGGACCTCAGCTGCTCGACTGGATGCGTTACCCTCACCAGAGTCACAATGGGACACAGGGTCCTGTCCCTACCTTCTATCACCGCCAGCTACCAGGATTCGATCGTCCTCTCCGACGTTGATGTAGCCTTATCGCTACATCTCGTTGTGGTACTCTTCCACCGCGTGCCTGCGCGCCGCCTAGTGAGTCCAGGGTATCGTCAAATGCGTCCGGGCTATCGCCAAATTTCGAATTTGTAATCGTTAGTCTGTAATCGAACTTATGTATGGGTCTGTATGTCGAACTCAACTATTATGGAGTATCTATCGCATTTCCCTTTCCTTATGCTTGATTACTTCATGAATGCGTGCGATGCCTTTCAATTACTTTAAGCTAAACTACCCCTGCTAAATATTTAACAGGATGGTTAGACCAGCTGGCCGCCCGCGTGCCCCTACCAACGATGCACCACCCCCGCCTCCTGAGTATATGGCGGGGATGATCCAACAGTTTGAGCTGAACCGCCAGTTTATGCAAGGGCTCATGGATCAGTTCCAAAGGCCGAACATGAACCAACCACAAGGCGTGACACTGCAAGACTTCTGCCGTCTCAACCCTGCGATTTGGGGGGAGTCTTGTTTTACAGTTATGTTTTCGATTTAAGCGTGGAACTGGGCATTCCAATTACCGGCCCCTTTCTCGTGAATGACTATGAATAAAAACATGTCGAGGATAACACTCCTAGCATGGAAGATACCAATAGCCCCCTATCACCACATGAGCGGTTTGGGCATGCAAAACAGATTATTTCTTGAAGGTTTAGAGAATGGCACATGCAAATTTACTTGGAACGACAGGTAAATACCGCAAATAGGTAGGTATGGTGGACTCTCATGGAAAAACTTTTGGGTTTATGCAAGTGGATGAACAAGCAGTATTCCGCTTAGTACAAGTGAAGGCTAGCAAAAGACTGGGAAGCGACCAAGTAGAGAGCGACAACAGTCATCAAGATGCAATGAGTTTGACTAACATTAAATGCAAGCATGAACAGGATATAAATCACCATGAACACGAACATCATAGAGGATATGTTGATTTTGTTTCAACTACATGCATGAACATGCGCCAAGTCAAGCCACTTGAGACATTCAAAGGAGAATACCATCCTATCATACTACATCATAGTCATCTCAAAATCTATGGTTGCAATCAAGACAAACCATTATAAGCTCTCAGCTAAATAAGCATGGCATCAGAAACTATGATCTCTAAGTTGTCATTGCAAACATGGTTCTCTCACGACAAAGCTAAATCTGGGTCGACAAGCTAGTCATATTTACAAAAACAAAATAGATAGAGTTCATACCAGCTTTTCAGTCTCAGTCACTTTATCATATATCATCATTGTTGCCTTTCATTTGCACGATTGAACGATGTGAACAATAATAAGCGCATTGGACTAAGATGAATCTGCAGGCAAACAAAAAGGAGAAGACAAAGTAATATGGCTCTTTGAAAGCTAAACAGGTAAGCATGCAAGAACCAATAAACATTGTAACCAATATCTTCTACCTTGACCCAAAGAAAAAAGAAAACTATTTACACGAGAAAGCTCCCAACAAGCAAAATAAGAAAGAAAAATATTTTTTGGTTTTCTCAAAAGGACACAAAACAAGAAAACAAGAAAACGAAAATAAACTAGCATGGATAATACAGTGGCAAAGTGTAAACACCGGCTAACAAAGTGAAAGCATAAGCATGAATGTAAAGTCGGTGAGAACACGTACTCCCCCAAGCTTAGGCTTTTGGCCTAGCTTGGTCTACTCCCAAGGTGGGAAATAACCAGCTCCAGGAGACTCCGGAGCAGACTATGGATGCCACTGCTGTGTGAGCTCCTCTGGCTCCCACTGATAAACTGGCGTCTGATACTCGACTGGCGGCTCGGGCACGGGCGCGTGTGGTTGGGCCAAGCCCCAATATGCGTAGATGTTCGAGGGCATAATAGTGGACCTGCCTATATGAAGATCGAACAAAGAAGGAGCAGGCAAAGTAATAGTCTCTCGAGTACCCTGACTAAATACTAGGTTATAAATCATCCGTCTACTAGCATCTCTATCAGAAAATAATGGCGAACCATGCTGTCATAATCCAGATATTTCTCAGGGAGAAGCATCTCTCCTTCCTCTCCTAGTCTAATGTGTATCTCAAAGTGTTTGGCAAGACGGGTAGCATAGATACCTCCATAGACAACACCTTTAGAACGGTTCAGGTTTAACCGTTGAGCTACTATAGCGCCCAAGCTATAAGTCTTATCGTTATAAAGGCCTTAGCGCAAAACCTCAAGGTCTGGAGAACTAAGTGATCCAGCCTCCCCACGGCCAATCAAACATTTTCCCACAAATAGTGAGAAGTACCGAAGCACAGGAAAATGTATGCTAGAAATTCTAGCGCGAGACACTCCTCTCTCCTCTCCAACAGCAATAGAACCAATGAAATCCTCCAAGTCCCGTGGACAAGGGTCACGGATATTCCCAACATAAGGTAATTTGCATACATTGCAAAAATCTTGCAGCATCATGCACTGGGGGACATCGTATATCATGAACTCAACCATGGGAGGATTCTTCGTCGGATAAAAGTTGAAGCTTTGAACGAAAATATTGGTGAGGAGGAGGTATTGTGAGCACTTATCTTCAACGAACGCAGTAAGACCTGCGTTCTCCACCAAGTAATAGAAGTCTTCATATAGTCCGGCGGCGCGCAAAAATTCGTCACTTGGCCACTCGCACGCTCGAATTTCTGTGATTCGAGGGACTACGTACTTGGGGTGGTTCTTCTCATCTTCCTTGGGGTACGGCTTGAAGAGCCTCTCAAGAACCTCCTCATCTTTTCCTTTTTCTAGCTCTGAAAAATTCTGAAATTTTTAGAAACTTCGAAAGAAAAGTGAATAAAGATTAACCCAACTTGTAGCAACTACTCCTACTAGTGCCTAGAGACCGTATCACGCGCTAAAACTACTTGGGACTAACTAAAATCAACCTTTCAAGCTCAAGAACAGGGTGACCAAGGTAGCAAAAATTCGTGAAGGATAAAGCACTAGAGCAAAAACTAATTGGACCAATGGAGGAGTCACTTACCAAGGAGTAATTTCCCCAAAACAGTTCGGAGAATGGTGCTTTGAGCAAGGAGATCGAAAATCACAGCCAAATGAGCAAGAACATGGGTTTGAGCTGCGAAACAATTTTTTCTGGAGGTGGAAGAAGAGGCTGAGAGCTGGAATGAGTGGAGGAATGCTTGTGGGCCCCAAAAGCTTGCACTCCACCACCAGGGGGTAAGTGGCGGTGGCAGGGCTTCTGGCCCACTGGTCTGGCCCCCAGGCCAGCTTTGAGGCCCAGTAATTTTCAAAAATTCCATAAAAAATCAAACTAAATTTTCAGGACCATCGGAGAACTTTTATTTTTGAGGTATTTTTCTCCGGGACGCTAAAACAGAAAACAGGAAAAACTAAACTTAATTCTATCATTTTTATTCTAAGCAAAAGAAAATGAAAGCTTAAAACAGAGGTATGTGCCTCCTTGATTCATCTATTTCTTGGTCATCTAAAGAAATCCGTCAATGGGGTTGATCAAATCCTTATGACAAAACTTTCTTGAATCGCAAGAGAGAACAGAGAATTTTTCAATAGCCACTAAGTCCCCTACAAGCAAATCATACTTCATCTTGACACGAGGAATAGGGCATTCAAAGCTCCCAATGAGAATCGATGAAGACTTTCCGATAGCATTGATGCAATGTACTGGATATCGTTTCTTCGGAAAGTGCACTGTGTGCTCATTACCGTTGACATGGAAAGTGACATTGCCTTTGTTGCAATCTATAACAGCCCCTGTAGTGTTTAAAAAGGGTCTTCTGAGGATGACGACCATGGCATCGTCCTCAGGAATATCCAAGATAACAAAGTCTGTTAAGATAGTGGTGTTAGCAACCACAACAGGCACATCCTCGCAAATGCCGATAGGGAAAGCAGTTGATTTGTCGGCCATCTGCAGAGAAATTTCAGTGGGTGTCAACTTATCCAACTCAAGTCTATGATAGAGAGAGAGAGCGGCATAACACTAACACCGGCTCCAAGGTCACATAAGGAAGTTCTTACATAGTTTAATTTAATGGAGCAAGGTAATAGTGGGCACTCCGGGATCACCAAGTTTCTTAGGAGTTCCACCTTTGAAAGTGTAATTGGCAAGCATGGTGGAGATCTCAAGATCTGGTATCTTCCGTTTATTAGTCACGATATCTTTCATGTACTTGGCATACAAAGACATCTTGAGCATATTAGTTAACCGCATCTGCAGAAAGATGGGTCTTATCATCTCAACGAAGCGCTCAAAATCCTCATCATCCTTTTTCTTGGATGGCTTAGGAGGGAAAGACATAGATCTGTGAACCCATGGCTCCCTTTCTTTACCATGCTTCCTAGCAGTGAAGTCATTCTTATCGTATTTCTTAGGTTGTGGGTTATCAGGATTAACCGTAGGCTCAATCTCCACATCCTCATCATTGCTAGGTTGAGCATTATTATGAACATCACTGTCCATATTGTCACCAGGTTCATGTTCATCACCAGATTGTGTTTCTGCAACAGACGCAGAAATATCATTAGGTTCTTCAGGTGTGACAGTATTTGGTGAACTAACATGCAGGTTTCTATCATCCTTTTTCTTCTCCTTAGGATGACTAGGTGTATCAGCATTGATTCCTTGAGAATCTTGATCAATTCTCTTAGGATGACCTTCAGGATACAAAGGTTCCTGAGTCATTTTGCCTCCTCTAGTAATGACTCTGAGAGAGTTGTCATTTAATTCGTTGACCAAGTCATTCCGAGCTTTAAGTACTTGTTCTACCTGAGTAGTAATCATAGAGGCATGTTTACTCAGAAGCTTCAGATCATTGACATTTCTGTCTACACAAGCACTTAAATGGCTAAGCATACGAGTGCTTTGTTTCAAATGTCTGCTAACATAATCATTGAAACTCTGTTGTTTGGCAACAAAGTTGTCAAATTCATCAAAGCATAGGCTAGCAGATTTATCAAAAGGAATATCACTCTCATCAAACCTACGCAGAGAATTCACTTCTACTACCTGTATCGGGTTATCGAGACCATGGATCTCTTCGATGGGTGGTAGATTTTTGACATCTTCAGATCTAATGCCTTTCTCTTTCATAGATTTCTTGGCTTCTTGCATATCTTCGGGACTGAGGAATAGAATACCTCTTTTCTTAGGAGTTGGCTTAGGAGGTGGTTCGGGAATAGTCGAAGCATTATCGTTGATCAAGATGTTATTCAGTAGGGTCTCAGCCTATTCTATAGTTCGTTCCCTAAAAACACAACCGACACAACTATCTAGGTGGTCTCTAGAGGCATCGGTAAGTCCGTTATAGAGGATATCAAGTATCTCATTCTTCTTAAGAGGGTGATCAGGCAAAGCATTCTGTAGCTGGACGAGCCTCCCCCAAGCTTGTGGAAGACTCTCTTCTTGGAGTTGAGCAAAGTTGTATATTTCCTGCAAGGCAACTTGCTTCTTATGGGCAGGGAAATATTTCTCACAGAAGTAATAAACCATCTCCTGGGGACTACTCACACATCCAGGAGCAAGACAGGTAAACCAGGCTTTAGCATCATCCTTTAGAGAGAAAGGAAACAACTTAAGGATATAGTAGTGGTGCATCTTCTCCTCATTAGTGAAAAGGGTGGCTATATCGTGTTGTTTGGCAAGATGGGCTACGAACGTCTCAGACTAATAACCGTGAAAAGGATCAGATTCGACTAGAGAGATTATCTCAGGATCGATAGAGAATTCATAATCCTTATCGGTGATAAAGATAGGTGAAGTGGCAAACTTAGGGTCGTATTTCATCTTAGCTTCGTGAGATTTTCCCTTCCACTTGAGAAGTAATTTCTCAGCGTCATAGGCATCCTTACATGCAAGAAAATCCTCAGCTATCTCTCCCTCCATAACATAACCCTCAGGTATATCAGGCAATTCATATCTAGGAGAGCTAGATCTAGCAGGAGCAAAAGCAGGTTCTATCTCAATAGTATCGGCAGTTTCAGAAGCATCACGAGCATTGGCAGTAACTCTAGCAATATGAGCATCAAGGAACACTCCTAGTAGAACATCAGGAAAAGTAGTATCTCTAGCAGTATCAAGCATAGCATCATCAGGCAAAATAACATCTCTAGCATCATCAGGCAAAGCAGTATCAAGCATAGCATCATCAGGAAAAATAACATCTCTAGCATCATCAGGCAAAGCAGTATCAAGCATAGCATCTCTAGCAGTATCAGGCATAGTATCAAGCATAGTATCAAGCATAACATCTCAAGCAGTATCAAGCATAGCATCTCTAGCAGTATCAAGCAGAGCATCAGGCATAGTATCAACCATAGCATCTCTAGCAGTAGTATCACAAGCATCATCAAGCACATGCGACATATCAAGATTTCTAGAAGGAGGTGATGTCGCAAACTTACTCATAACTCAAGGTGAATCAAGTACAGAGCTAGATGGCAATTCCTTACCTCCCCTCGTAGTTGAGGGCAAGACTTTTGTGTTCGGATCCTTCAGATTCTTCATAGTGATCACCAGATATAAATCCCAAGTGACTTCGAGAATATAGCAATACCTCCCCGGCAACGGCGCCAGAAAAATGCTTGATGTCTGATGTGTGTATCCCTTGCAACGGCGCCAGGAAATAGTTGTGTTGACGGCACCAGGAATCCTTCAGCTACGGCTATGCCTTAAGGGACTTCCTAGGCAAGTATGCAAAGGATTTCCCCCGTGGCCTTGGAGCCTTGCGTTGGTGTTCCCTCGAAGCGGAAAGGGTGATGTAGCACAACGACGATAAGTATTTCCCTCAGTTTAGAACCAAGGTATCAATCCGGCGGAAGAGTATCTCAAGATCCTGCACAAACACAAAAGCTTGCACCCAACGCTATGAAGGGGTTGTCAACCCCTTATAGATTGTTTGCCAAGTGAGAACTGAAAGCAACAAAGTAACAAAGAAACGTAAAAGTGGAGGTGTAAACGATGGATGTGAATAGACCCGGGGGCCGTAGTGTTTACTAGTGGCTTCTCTCATGAAAGCAAGTAGACGGTGGGTGAACAAATTACTGTCGAGCAATTGATAGAACCGCGCAAAGTTGTGACGATATATATGAAATGATTATTTCTATAGGCATCACGTCCGAAAAAAGTAGACCGATACTTTCTGCATCTACTACTATTACTCCACACGTCGACCGCTATCCAGCATGCATCTAGTGTATTAAGTCCATAAGAACAGAGTAACGCCTTAAGCAAGATGACATGATGTAGAGGGATAATCTCAAACCAATGATAAAAACCCCATCTTTTTACCCTTGATGGCAACTACTTGATGTGTGTCTTGCTGCCCCTACTGTCACTGGGAAAGGTCACCACATGGCAGAACCCAAAACCAAGCACTTCTCCCATTGCAAGAATCATAGATCTAGTTGGCCAAACAAAATCCAAGACTCGGAGAGACTTACAAGGATATCAAATCATGCATATAAGAAATCAACAAAGACTCAAATATATATCGTAGATAATCTGATCACAAATCCACAATTCATCGGATCTCGACAAACACACCGCCAAAGAAGATTACATCAGATAGATCTCCATGAAGATCATGGAGAACTTTGTATTGAAGATCCAAGAGAGAGAAGAAGCCATCTAGCTACTAACTACGTACCTGTAGGTCTGAAGTGAACTATTCACGAGTCATTGGAGGGGCGATGATGATGATGAAGAAGCCCTCCAACTCCAAAGTCCCCTCCGGCAGGGCGCCGGGAAGGGTCTCCAGATGAGATCTCGCGGAAATAGAAGCTTGCGGCGGCGGAAAAGTATTTTCGAGGCTCCCCTGAACTTTGCGGAATATTTGGGAATTTATAGGCCAAAGACCTAGGTTAGGGGGCAGCCAGGGAGGCCAAAAGCCTGCCCATCGCCGCCTCGCCCTGGTGGCGGAGTGGGGGCTTGTGGCCTCCCTGGAGCCCACCTGGATTGGCCCAAAAGCCCCCTGGTCTTCTTCATTCGGGAAAAATTCATTACGGGGTTTTTCTTCCGTTTGGAGTCCGTTACAAAATCAGATCTGAAAAGAGTCAGAAACACGGAAAAAACAGGAACTGGCACTTGACACTGAAATAATAAGTAAGTCCCAAAAAAGATATAAAAGGTACATAAAACAACCAAAGAAGACAAGATAACATCGTGAAACCATCAAAAATTATAGATACGTTTGAGACGTGTGAAGCATCCCCAAGCTATTGACGTGAATGTTCAGATCCATTAGATTCAAAACAATAGTTTGCTATTGACGTGGAAACAATAATAGTTTAAGGAAACTAGCAAAGTAATCATGAACTTTCAAAATAATAAGGCCAAAAGAAAGTTATCCCTACAAAAGCATATAGTCTGGCTATGCTCTATCATCATTGCACAACGAATTTAAATCATGCACAACCCCGGTATTGGCCAAGTAATTGTTTCACACCTTTACTTTCTCAAACATTTTCAACTCTCACGCAATACATGAGCGTGAGCCATGGTTATAGCACTATAGATGGTGTGGAATGTAGTGGAGGTTGCAAGACAAAAAGGAGAAGATAGTCACATTAACTAGGCATATCAATGAGCTGTGGAGATGCTCATCAATATATATCAATGTGAATGAGTAGGGATTGCCATACAAATGATGCACTAGAGCTACGAGTATGTGAAAGCTCTTAAAGAGAACTAGTGGGTGTGCATCCAACTTGCTTGCTCTCGAAGACCTAAGGTAATTTTGAGGAAGCCTATCATTGGAATATACAAGCCAAGTTATATAATGAAAATTTCCCACTAGCTATATGGTGGTGACAAAACGAGAGACTCTCAATCATGAAGATCATGGTGCTTAATATGCACAAGTGTGGAAAAAGTGGTAGCATTGTCCCTTCTCTCTTTTTCTCTAATTTTTTTTTATTTGGTGGGCTTTTTGGCCTCTTTTTTTATGGGCTTCTTTGGCCTCTTTTATTTCCTCACATGGGACAATGCTCCATTAATGATGATCATCACACTTTCAACTCAAAACTTAGAGTAACGATGACTCTATATGGAATGCCTTCGGTAGTGTACCGTGGCAATGATCTAGCATGGCATAGACATCAATGGAAATATCATGCTAGCTATCTTACGATCGTGCAAAGGCAAGTAGACGTGGTGGCACATGTCATGGTGGTAGTTGCATGGAATATATCTCGGAATGACTTTGAAAAAGCCAAAGTAGGTAGGTATGGTGGCTGTTTTGAGGGAGGCTAGTGGTGGGTTTTGTGCACCGGCGAAAGTTGCACGACACTAAGAAGATAGTGATGGTGGAAGGTGAAAGTGCATCTAAACCATGGACTCAACATTAGTCATGAAGAACTCATATACTTGTTGCAAAAGTTTTATTAGTAAACGAAACAAAGCATTCAACGCATACTCCTAGGGGAAGAGTTGGTAGGTATAAACCATCGCACGATCCCGACCGCCACGCAAAGGATGACAATCAATATACTAATCATGCTCAGATTTCATCGCATAGCGGTTCATCATACGTGCATGCTACGGGAATCACTAACTTCAACACAAGTATTTCTAGATCCACAACACCTTACTAGCATGAGTTCAATATTACCATAACCACAACTCAAAACTAATTGAGATGAATCAAACTTCTCTAACTATTCAATGCACATGAAGGTGGAAGTTTTCGTATCCCTTTGGATAAATACCCCTTTTGAGACTACTTTCAAAGCATAGATCAACTACCAAGCCACGCACCGCTGTGCTCTAAAAGATATAAGTGAAGCACATGTGAACTGAATTGTCTACCAAAAGATATAAGTGAAGCTCGACAAAATCACGGTGTGTGCATGTCTCTCTCTCTAGGTGTGCAGCAAGGATGATTGTGACACAACAAAAATAAAAGACTCCTACGATACAAGACGCTCCAAGCAAAAACACATAACATGTGGTGAATAAAAATATAGCCCCAAGTAACGTTACTGATGGATTGAAGACGAGAGAGGGGATGCCTTCCCGGGGCATCCCCAAGCTTTGGATTTTACGACATCCTTGAATCTCTTGGGGTGCCTTGGGCATCCCCAAGCTTGAGCTCTTTCCACTCTTTTATCTCTTTGTCTATTAGAACTTCACCCAAAACTTGAAAACTTCACAACACGAAACTTAAACAGAAACTCGTGATAACATTAGTACAAGAAAGCAAACCACCACTTCCTTAGGTATTGTAGCAAACTTAAATTCTACTTGTGCTGATGTTGGGTTACTGTACTTTCAATCTTCCATGGCTAATACCGCCGATACTATCCATAGTTTCATCAAAATAAGCAACCAACACAACAAAAACAGAATCTATTAACAGCAGACCAGTCTGTAGCAACCTGTATGTTTCGTATACCTCTGGTACTTCAACAATTCTGAAAAATTAAGACAGTTTGAAGAATTTGCGTAGCAATCAGCAGCAAAAAGAATCAACTCAAAATCTCTTACAGAAAAAAATGAAAATTCTTTTCATGAGTAGAAAGTTTCTGTCTTTTCCAGCATGACCAAACGATCATCCCCAAGACTAATCATAACGGTTTTTCTTGGCACAAACGCAAAAAGAAACACAAAAAACACAATCATAACAGAATTACGAAAGTGTGGAAAACACAAAAAAGAAAGAAAAAAGGATAGATTCGTTGGGTTGCCTCCCAACAAGCGCTTTTGTTTAACGCCCTTAGCTAGGAGAAAGTGATGGAATCACGTATAGTCATCTTTGGTGCTCAAACCATAGGTATCCCTCATCATAGATTCATAAGGCAATCTTGTTTTCTTTCTAGGAAAGTGCTCCATGCACTTCTTTAAAGGAAATTGAAATCTAACATTCCCTTCCTTCATATCGATGATAGCACCAATAGTCCTTAGGAAAGGTCTACCAAGAATAATGGGACATGAAGGATTGCAATCTATGTCAAGTACAATGAAATCCACGGGTACATAGTTCTTATTTGCAACAATAAGAACATCATCAATCCTCCCCATGGGTTTCTTGACAGTAGAATCCGCAAGATGCAAATTAAGAGAACACTCTTCAATCTCATGAAAACCAAGAATATCACATAAAGACTTTGGAATCGCGGAAACACTAGCACCCAAATCACACAAAGCATTACACTCATAGTTTTTGATCTTGATTTTGATAGTAGGTTCCCACTCATCATGAAGTTTTCTAGGTATAGAGACTTCTAGTTCGAGCTTCTCTTCAAGAGATTTCATAATAGCATCTACGATATGCGCGGTAAAGGCTTTGCTTTGGCTATAAGCATGTGGAGAGTTTGCAATGGATTGCATCAAAGAAATGCATTCAAACAAGGAGCAATTATCATAATTGAATTCCTTGAAATCCAAGGTGGGAGTTTCATTACTACCCAAAATTTTGACTTCTTCTACTCCACTCTCCACACCTTTATCATCAAGATAGGTGGACTCCGAATCATTGGGGAGTTTTTCAACCAAAGTGGATTCATATCCAGCCCCTCCATAAGTAAGTTTGACACACGAAAACAAAGATTCAAGAGGAGACACACCAAGCACTTTAAGATCTTCGTGATTTGCATCACTAGAATGCATCCTTTTAAACCATTCATGTCTAGCGCGAATTTGGGCGGTTCTTTCTTTGATCTCATTCATGGAGATACACATAGCTTTCAAAGTTTCATCCAAGTTGATCTTGGGAGGAGCGCATCTAACTTTCAAAGCATCAATATCACAAGACATCCTATCAACGCTCTTATCCAAATCGTCTATTTTGAGTAGTTTTTCCTCTATGGACGCATTGAAAATGTTTTGAGAGTTGATGAACTCTTTGATATTACTCTCTAGATCAGAGGGTAATTTGTTGTGATTTCCATAAGTGTTGCCGTAGGAATTTCCATAATTGTTAGAGGAGTTACTAGGAAAAGGCCTAGGAACATAGTTTCCTCTAAAGCATTGTTGTTGCCGAAATAGTTCCTACCAACAAAATTCACATCCAAACTAGCGTTGCTACTCTCAATCAAAGAAGATAGTGGCATGTCATTAGGATCTACGGTAGCGTTTCTACTAGCAACCAAATTCATCAACTCGTCCATCTTAGCACTAAGCGAGTTAATCTCTTCTATAGCGTGCACCTTTTTGCTAGCACGCGACCTTTCAGTGTGCCACTGAGAGTAGTTCGTCATGATATTGTCTAGGAGTTTTGTAGCATCTCCTAACGTGATTTCGATGAACATTCCACCTGAGGCGGAGTCCAAGATATTGAAAGAAGTGTAATTCAAGCCAGCGTAAAATATTTGTACAATCATCCATAAACTCAAGCCATGAGGAGGACAATTTCTAATCATAAGCTTCATCCTCTCCCAAGATTGTGCAACGTGTTCATGATCAAGTTGCTTGAAATTCATGATATCGTTACGTAAGGAGATGATCTTAGCCGGCGGAAAATACTTGGATATGTAAGCATCTTTGCACCTATCCCAAGAATCGATACTATTTTTAGGCAAAGAAGAAACCAAGTTTTTGCGCGATCTCGCAACGAGAAAGGAAAAAGTTTCAACTTAATCACGTCATTATCCACATCTCTTTTCTTTCGCATATCGGAAAGCTCAATGAAGGTATTGAGATGGGATGCGACATCTTCACTAGGAAGGCCAGAGAATTGCTCTTTCATAACAAGATTCACCAAAGCTGCGTTGATTTTATACGATTCCGCACTAGTGGCGGGAGCAATCGGAGTACTAATAAAATCATTATTATTAGTGCTTGAGAAGTCGCAAAGTTTGGTGTTTTCAGACATGATGTCTGCAACAAACAAACAAGCACACAAGGAAGCAAGAAACCGGCAAAGGCAAACCGCAAGGGAAAAAGAAAACGGCAAAGGAGAAAGGCGAATGAAAACGGAAAATGTGAAGTGGGGGAGAGGAAAACGAGAGGCAACTGGCAACAAAAGTAAATGCAAGAGATGAGTTTGTGAGACCTACTTGGATAGATCTTGATTTCTCGTGCCCGGCAACGGCGCCACAAATACTTCCGATGTTTGCTGTGTATCCCTTGCAACGGCGCCAGGAAATAGTTGTGTCGACGGCACCAGGAATCCTTCAGCTACGGCTACGCCTTAAGGGACTTCCTAAGCAAGTATGCAAAGGATTTCCCCCGTGGCCTTGGAGCCTTGCATTGGTGTTCCCTCGAAGCGGAAAGTGTGATGTAGCACAGTGACGGTAAGTATTTTCCTTAGTTTGAGAACCAAGGTATCATTCCGGCGTAACAGTACCTCAAGATCCCGCACAAACACAAAAGCTTGCACCCAACGCTATGAAGGGGTTGTCAATCCCTTATAGATTGTTTGCCAAGTGAGAACTGAAAGCAACAAAGTAACAAAGCAAAGTAAAAGCGGAGGTGTAAACGATGGATGTGAATAGACCCGGGGGCCGTAGTGTTTACTAGTGGCTTCTCTCATGAAAGCAAGTAGACGGTGGGTGAACAAATTACTGTCGAGCAATTGATAGAACCGCGCAAAGTCATGACGATATCTATGCAATGATTATTTCTATAGACATCACGTCCGAAACAAGTAGACTGATACTTTGTGCATCTACTACTATTACTGCACACGTCGGCCGCTATCCAGCATGCATCTAGTGTATTAAGTCCATAAGAACAGAGTAACGCCTTAAGCAAGATGACATGATGTAGAGGGATAATCTCAAACCAATGATAAAAACCCCATCTTTTTACCCTTGATGGCAACTACTTGATGTGTGCCTTGCTGCCCCTACTGTCACTGGGAAAGGTCACCACATGGCAGAACCCAAAACCAAGCACTTCTCCCATTGCAAGAATCATAGATCTAGTTGGCCAAACAAAACCCAAGACTCGGAGAGACTTACAAGGATATCAAATCATGCATATAAGAAATCAGCAAAGACCCAAATATATATCATAGATAATCTGGTCACAAATCCACAATTCATCATATCTCGAGAAACAGACCACCAAAGAAGATTACATTGGATAGATCTCCATGAAGATCATGGAGAACTTTGTATTGAAGATCCAAGAGAGAGAAGAAGCCATCTAGCTACTAACTACGGACCCGTAGGTCTGAAGTGAACTACTCACGAGTCATTGGAGGGGCGATGATGTGATGAAGAAGCCCTCCAACTCCAAAGTCCCCTCCGGCAGGGCGCCGGGAAGGGTCTGCAGATGAGATCTCGCGGAAACGGAAGCTTGCGGTGGCGGAAAAGTATTTTCGAGGCTCCCCTGATTTTTTGCGGAATATTTGGGAATTTATAGGCCAAAGACCTAGGTTAGGGGGCAGCCAGGGAGGCCACAAGCCTGCCCACCGCCGCCTCCCCCTGTTGGCGGAGTGGGGGCTTGTGGGCTCCCTGGAGCCCACATGGCTTGGCCCAAAAGCCCCCTGGTCTTCTTTTGTTCGGAAAAAAATCATTTCGGGTTTTTTCTTCCGGTTGGACTCTGTTCCAAAATCAGTTCTGAAAAGAGTCATAAACACGGAAAAAACAGGAACTGGCACTTGGCACTGAATTAATTAGTTAGTCCCAAAAAAGATATAAAAGGTACATAAAAGAACCAAAGAAGACAAGATAACAACGTGAAACCATCAAAAATTATAGAAACGTTTGAGACGTATCAATGTCAACTGTTCTTTCCCTTGCAACGGCACCAGAAGAATGCTGCTAGCACTCTCCGGCACGAAACTAGAAGAATGTTGTTGACGCCCACCACCGCGTGGGATCGTAGTAGTTTTCGAGGGTAGAGTATTCGACCCAAATTTGTATATCGCCAAAACAGGAGGTGACATGATACTCTCAAGTATTAGCAGCTGAATGTGTCAGATTCAACCACACCTGAAAGATTAGTATCTGCAAGCAAAGTAGTAACAACAAAGTAGTATGATAACAACGGTGTCAGAAACGATCTGTTGACGGCAGACTATTCCTAACTGTCGTATCAATGGCGCCAAGTTTCCCGTTGACGGAAATTGTCTTTTACCGTCAACGTCTAGCGAATCAAGATTGTAGCAGGTAGCAATAGTGTAACGAGTAATAGCAGCGGCAAGGAACAACAGTAGTGACAGCAGTAGCAAGTAGCAATAGTAGCAAGTGACAGTAGTAACAACAGTAGCAGCAGAGCAAGACAAGTAACAGCAGCAGCAACAGTAGTAACAGCAGCAGAGCAAGACAAGTAACATCAGCAGTAGGACAAACTCGTAGGCATTGGGTCGGTGATTTGTTTGGATGATATTCACCATGCAACAGTTATAACACGGAGGGATAGGTGGCTAGCTCCCGTTCGTCAATGTGATGTAGGCATGCATTCCGTGTGTCGTCATACGTGCTTAGGGAAAAAAACTTGCATGACATCTATTGTCCATCCCTCCCGTGGAAGCGGGGTCCAAAAGTAAACTACGGGATATTAAGGTTCTCCTTTTAATAAAGAACCGGACCAATGCATTAGCACTTGGTGAACACATGAACTCCTCAAACTATGGTCATCACCGGGAGTGGTTCCGGTTATTGTCACTCCGGGGTTGCCGGATCATAACACATAGTAGGTAACTACAACTTGCAAGATCGGATCTAAAACACACATATATTGGTGACAACATAATAATTCCAGATATGAAATCATGGCACCCGGGCCCTAGTGACAAGCATTAAGCATGCCAAAGTAGTAGCAACATCAATCTCAGAACATAGTGGATACTAGGGATCAATCCCCATCAAAACTAACTCGATTACATGATAGATCTCATCCTACTCATCACCGCCCAGCGAACCTACGAATAGATTACTCACGAACGACGAAGATGTTCATGGAATTGGAGAGGGAAGAAGGTTGATGATGATGATGGCGACGATTTCCCCTCTCCGGAGCCCAAGACGGACTCCAGATCTGCCCTCCAGATGAAGAACACGTGGTGGCGGCGGCTCCATATCGCAAAAGCGACGAAAACTTCTCTTTTTATTTTTTTCTGGGACGAAAGTGAACATATAGACCTGAAGTTGGGGGCGGTAGAGCCGTGTGGGCCCCACAAGCCTGCCCACCGCCACCAGGGGGTGGTGGCGGAGCCAGGGCTTGTGGCTGTCATATTTTCCAAAACTGCTCCCCGTAGATTTTCAGGACGTTTGGAGAACTTTAATTTCTGCACAAAAATAACACCAAGGCAATTCTGCTGAAAACAGCGCTAGTCCAGGTTAGTTCCATTCAAATCATGCAAATTAGAGTCCAAAACAAGGGCAAAAGAGTTTGGAAAAGTAGATACGATAGAGACGTATCACGGTCCAAAAGGAAACTACGAGATATTAAGGTTCTCCTTTTAATAAAGAACCGGACCAACGCATTAGCACTTGGTGAACACATGAACTCCTCAAACTATGGTCATCACCGGGAGTGGTTCCGGTTATTGTCACTTCGGGGTTGCCGGATCATAACACATAGAAGGTAACTACAACTTGCAAGATCAGATCTAAAACACACATATATTGGTGACAACATAATAATTTCAGATATGAAATCATGGCACTCGGGCCCTAGTGACAAGCATTAGGCATGGCAAAGTAGTAGCAACATCAATCTCAGAACATAGTGGATACTAGGGATCAATCCCCATCAAAACTAACTCGATTACATGATAGATCTCATCCTACTCATCACAGCCCAACGAGCCTACGAATAGATTACTCACGAACGACGAAGAGCTTCATGGAATTGGAGAGGGAAGAAGGTTGATGATGACGATGGCGGTGATTTCCCCTCTCCGAAGCCCAAGACGGACTCCAGATCTGCCCTCCAGATGAAGAACAGGTGGTGGCGGCGGCTCCGTATCGCAAACGCGACGAAAACTTCTCTTTTTTATTTTTTCTGGGACGAAAGTGAACTTATAGACCTGAGGTTGGGGGCGGGAGAGCCGTGTGGGCCCCACAAGCCTGCCCACCACCACCAGGGGGGTGGTGGCGGAGCCAGGGCTTGTGGCCCACTGGCCCACCCCCTCAGGTGGAACTTGGCGCAGATATTTTTCATATTTTCCAAAAATACTCCCCGTAAATTTTCAGGACGTTTGGAGAACTTTGATTTCTGCACAAAAATAACACCAAGGCAATTCTGCTAAAAACAGCGTCAGTCCAGGTTAGTTCCATTCAAATCATGCAAATTAGAGTCCAAAACAAGGGCAAAAGAGTTTGGAAAAGTAGATACGATGGAGACGTATCAACTCCCCCAAGCTTAAAACCTTGCTTGTCCTCAAGCAACTCAGTTGACAAACTGAGAGAGAAAGAAAAACTTTGACAAACTCTATTTGATCTTGTTGTTGCAACTATGTCTACCTCATAACCAGAATTTCAGCAAGATCACAAGTTAACCACATAAAAAAATGACACAAAGGTCTCACGGTCAACTAATATCAATGACATAATCAGCTAACGAGCAAATAATAATGAGTTTCAAACACCAACACTTCAATCAAAACAAGCATGAATCAATATGCATAGGTGGTATCTCGCTAGCTCTTTCTGAGACCGCAAAACATAAATGCACAGCACTTTCAAAGATCAAGGGCTGACTAAACATTGTAATTCATAGCAACGAAGATCCAGTCATAGTCATACTCAATATCAATCAAAAGCAAAGCATAAAAATGACAGAGGTGCTCTCTAATTGGTGCTTATAAAAGAAGAGGATGACTCAACAGGAAAATAAATAGACAGGCCCTTCGCAGAGGGAAGCATTGATTTGCAGAGGTGCCAGAGCTCAAGCTTTGAAAACAGAGATAAAAATTTTGGGGGCATGCTTTCATTGTCAACGCAATGACCAAGCGTTCTCAATATCTTCCATACTACTCATTCTATAGGCGGTTCCCAAACAGAAAAGTAAAGTTTTAACTCCCCCACCACCAATCAATCACACTCCACGACTAGTCGAATCCTCGGGTACCGTCCATACTAACATCAATCAGGGGGGGGGGTCTTGTTTTACAGTTATGTTTTCGATTTAAGCGTGGAACTGGGCATTCAAATTACGGGCCCCTTTCTCGTGAATGATAGTGAATAAACACATGTCGAGGATAACACTCCTAGCATGGAAGATACCAATAGCCCCTTGTCACCACATGAGAGGTTCGGGCATGCAAAACATATTATTTCTTGAAGGTTTAGAGAGTGGCACATGCAAATTTACTTGGAACGGCAGGTAGATACTGCAAATAGGTAGGTATGGTGGACTCTCATGGAAAAACTTTTGGGTTTATGGAAGTGGATGCACGAGCAGTATTCCGCTTAGTACAAGTGAAGGCTAGCAAAATACTGGGAAGCGACCAACTAGAGAGCGACAACAGTCATCAAGATGCAATGAATTTGACTAACATTGAATGCAAGCATGAACATGATATAAATCACCATGAACACGAACATCATAGAGGCTATGTTGATTTTGTTTCAACTACATGCATGAACATGCGCCAAGTCAAGCCACTTGAAACATTCAAAGGAGAATACCATCCTATCATACTACATCATAGTCATTTCAAAATCTATGTTGGCATTCAAGACAAACCATTATAAGCTCTCAGCTAAATAAGCATGGCATCAGAAACTATGATCTCTAATTTATCATTGCAAACATGGTTCTCTCACAACAAAGCTGAATCTAGGTCGATAAGCTAGTCATATTTACAAAAACAAAATAGATAGAGTTCATACCAGCTTTTCAGTATCAGTCACTTCATCATATATCATCATTGTTGCCTTTCATCTGCACGATCGAACAATGTGAACGATAATAAGCGCATTGGACTAAGCTGAATCTGCATGCAAACAAAAAGGAGACGACAAAGTAATATGGCTCTTTGAAAGTTAAACAGGTAAGCATGCAAGAACCACTAAACATTGTAACCAATATCTTCTACCTTGACCCAAAGGAAAATAAAACTATTTACACGGGAAAGCTCCCAACAAGCAAAAGAAGAAAGAAAAATCCTTTTGGGTTTTCTCAAACGGACACAAAACAAGAAAAGAAAAATAAACTAGCATGGATAATACAGTGGCAAAGTGTGAACACCGGCTAACAGAGTGAAAGCATGAGCTTGAATGTAAAGTCGGTGAGAACACGTACTCCCCCAAGCTTAGGCTTTTAGCCTAGCTTGGTCTACTCCCATGGTGGGAAATAACCAGCTCGAGGATACTCCGGAGCAGACTGTGGATGCCACTACTGTGTGAGCTCCTCTGGCTCCCACTGATAAACTGGCGTCTCGTACTCGACTGGCGGCTCGGGCACGGGCGCCTGTGGTTGGGCCAAGCCCCAATATGCGTAGATGTCCGCGGGCATAATAGTGTACCTGCCTACATGAAGATCGAACAAAGAAGGAGCAGGCAAAGTAATAGTCTCTCGAGTACCCTGACTAAATACTAGGTTATAAATCATCCGTCTACTAGCATCTCTATCTAGAAAATCATGGCGAACCATGCTGTCATAATCCAGATATTTCTCAGGGAGAAGCATCTCTCCTTCCTCTCCCAGTCCAATGGGTATCTCAAAGTGTCTGGCAAGACGTGTAACGTAGATACCCCCATAGACGACACCCTTGGAACGGTTGATGTTCAACCGCTGGGCCACTATAGCACCTAGGCTGTAAGTCTTATTGTTATAAAGGCCTTCGTGCAAAACCGCAAGGTCTGGAGAACTAAGTGATCCAGCCTCCCCACAGCCAATCAAACATTTTCCCAGAAATAATGAGAAGTACCGAAGCACAGGAAAATGTATGCTAGCAATTCTAGCGCAAGACACTCCTCTCTCCTCTCCAACAGCAATAGAACCAATGAAATCCTCCAAGTCCCGTGGACGAGGGTCACGGATATCCCCAACATAAGGTAATTTGCATACATTGCAAAATCCTGCAGCGTCATGCACTGGGGGGCATCGTATATCATGAACTCAACCATGGGAGGATTCTTCCTCGGATAAAAGTTGAAGCTTTGAATGAAAATATTGGTGAGGAGGAGGTATTGTGAGCACTTATCTGCAACGAACGCAGTAAGACCTGCGTTCTCCACCAAGTAATAAAAGTCTTCATAAAGTCCGACGGCGCGCAAAAATTCATCACTTGGCCACTCGCACGCTCGAACTTCTATGACTCGAGGAACTACGTACTTGGGGTGGTTCTTCTCATCCTCCTCGGGGTTACGGCTTGAAGAGCCTCTCAAGAACCTCCTCATCTTTTCCTTTTTCTAGCTCTGAAAAATTCTGAAATTTTTAGAGACTTCGAAAGAAAAGTGAATAAAGATTAACCCAACTTGTAGCAACTACTCCTACTAGTGCCTAGAGACCGTATCACGCGCTAAAAATACTTGGGACCAGCTAAAATCAACATTTCTAGCTCAAGAACAGGGTCACCAAGGTAGCAAGAATACGCGAAGGATAAAGGACTAGAGCAAAAACTAATTGGACCAATGGAGGAGTCACTTAACAAGGAGTAATTTCCGCAAAACGGTTCGGAGAATGGTGCTTTGAGAAACGAGATCGAAAATCACACCCAAATGAGCAAGAACACGGGTTTGAGCTGCGAAACAATTTTTTTTCTGTAGGTGGAAGAAGAGGCTGGGAGCTGGAATGAGTGGAGGGGGTCCCTGTGGGCCCCACAAGCTTGCATTCCACCACCAGGGGGTAGGTGGCGGTGGCAGGGCTTGTGGCCCACTGGTTTGGCCCCCAGGCCAGCTCTCAGGCCCAGTAATTTTCAAAAATTCCAGAAAAATCATACTAAATTTTTAGGACCATCGGAGAACTTTTATTTTCGAGGTATTTTTCTCCGGGACGCTAAAACAGAAGACAGGAAAAACTAAACTAATTCTATCATTTTTCTTCTAAGCAACAGAAAATAAAAGCTTAAAACAGAGGTATGTGACTCCTTGATTCACCCGTGTCACGGTCATCAAAAGAAATCCGCCAATGGGGTTGATCAAATCCTTATGACAAAACCTTCTCGAATCACAAGAGAGAATGGAGAATTTTTGAATAGCCACTAAGTCACCTCAATGGGGATATGTATCTCCCCAACAAGCAAATCATACTTCATCTTGACACGAGGAATAGGGCATTCAAAGCTCCTAATAAGAATCGATGAAGTCTTTTTGATAACATTGATGCAATGTACTTGATATCGTTTCTTCGGAAAGTGCACTCTGTGCTCATTACCGTTGACATGGAAAGTGACATTGCCTTTGTTGCAATCTATAACAGCCCCTATAGTGTTTAAAAAGGGTCTTTCGAGGATGACAGCCATGGCATCGTCCTCAGGAATATCCAAGATAACAAAGTCTGTTAAGATAGTAGTGTTAGCAACCACAACAGGCACATCCTCGCAAATGCCGAGAGGGAAAGCAGTTGATTTGTCGGCCATTTGCAGAGAAATTTCAGTGGGTGTCAACTTATCCAACTCAAGTCTACGATAAAGAGAAAGCGACATAACACTAACAGCGGCTCCAAGGTCACATAAGGCAGTTCTAACGTAGTTTCCTTTAATGTAGCAAGGTATAGTGGGCACTCCGGGATCACCAAGTTTCTTAGGAGTTCCACCTTTGAAAGTTTAATTGGCAAGCATGGTGGAGATCTCAAGATCTGATATCTTCCATTTATTAGTCACGACATCTTTCATGTACTTGGCATATAGAGACACCTTGAGCATATCAGTTAACCGCATCTGCAGAAAGATGGGTCTTATCATCTCAAGGCAGCGCTCAAAATCCTCATCATCCTTTTTCTTGGATGGCTTAGGAGGAAAGGGCATAGGTCTCTGAACCCATGGCTCTCTTTCTTTACCATGCCTCCTAGTAGTGAAGTCATTCTTATCGTATTTCTTAGGTTGTGGGTTATCAGGCTTAACCTTAGGTTCAATCTCCACATCCTCATCATTGCTAGATTGAGCATTATTATGAACATCACTATCCATATTGTCACCAGGTTCATGTTCATCACCAGATTGTGTTTCTGCATCAGACACAGAAATATCATTACGTTCTTCAGGTGTGACAGTATTTGGTGAACTAGCATGTAGGTTTCTATCATCTTTCTTCTTCTCCTTAGGATGACTAGGTGTATCAGCATTGATTCCTTGAGAATCTTGATCAATTCTCTTAGGATGACCTTCAGGATACAAAGGTTCATGAGTCATTTTGCCTCCTCTGGTAATGACTCTGACAGAGTTGTCATTTAATTCATTGAGCAAGTCATTCTGAGCTTTAAGTACTTGTTCTACCTGAGTAGTAATCATAGAGGCATGTTTACTCACAAGCTTCAGATCATTGACATTTCTGTCTACACAAGCACTTAAATGGCTAAGCATACGAGTACTTTGTTCCAAATGTCTGCTAACATAATCATTGAAACTCTGTTGTTTGGCAACAAAGTTGTCAAATTCATCAAAGCATAGGCTAGCAGGTTTATCAAAAGGAATATCACTCTCATCAAACCTACGCAGAGAATTCACTTCTACTACCTGTATCGGGTTATCGAGACCATGGATCTCTTCGATAGGTGGTAGATTTTTGACATCTTCAGATCTAATGCCTTCCTCTTGCATAGATTTCTTAGCTTCTTGCATATCTTCGGGACTGAGGAATAGAATACCTCTTTTCTTAGGAGTTGGCTTAGGAGGTGGTTCAGGAATAGTCCAAGCATTATCGTTGATCAGGATGTTATTCACTAGGGTCTCAGCTTGTTCTATAGTTTGTTCCCTAAAAACACAACCGGCACAACTCTCTAGGTGGTCTCTAGAGGCATCGGTAAGTCCGTTATAGAGGATATCAAGTATCTCGTTCTTCTTAAGAGGGTGATCAGGCAAAGCATTCTGTAGCTGGACGAGCCTCCCCCAAGCTTGTGGAAGACTCTCTTCTAGGAGTTGAGCAAAGTTGTATATTTCCTTCAAGGCAGCTTGCTTCTTATGGGCAGGGAAATATTTGTCACAGAAGTAATAGATCATCTCCTCGGGACTACTTACACATCCAGGAGCAAGAGAGGTGAACCAGGCTTTAGCGTCATCCTTTCGAGAGAAAGGAAATAGCTTAAGGATATAGTAGTGGCGGATCTTCTCCTCATTAGTGAAAAGGGTGGCTATATCGTGTAGTTTGGCAAGATGGGCTACGACCGTCTCAGACTCATAACCGTGAAAAGGATCAGATTCGACTAGAGAGATTATCTCAGGATCGACAGAGAATTCATAATCCTTATCGGTGATAAAGATAGGTGAAGTGGCAAACTTTGGGTCGTATTTCATCTTAGCTTTCAGAGATTTTCCTTTCCACTTGAGAAGTAATTTCTCAGCGTCATAGGCACCCTTACACGCAAGAAAATACTCAGCTATCTCTCCCTCCATAACGTAACCCTCAGGTATATCAGGCAATTCATATCTAGGAGAGCTAGATCTAGCAGGAGCAAAAGCAGGTTCTATCTCAATAGTATTGGCAGTATCAGAAGCATCACGAGCATTGGCAGTAACTCTAGCAATATGAGCATCAAGGAACACCCCTAGTGGAACATCAGGCAAAGTAGTATCTCCAGCAGTATCAAGCATAGCACCATCAGGCAAAATAGCATCTCTAGCATCATCAGGCAAAGCAGTATCAAGCATAGCATCTCTAGCAGTATCAAGCATGGCATCTCTAGCAGTATCAGGCATAGCATCAGGCATAGTATCAAGCATAGCATCTCTAGTAGTATCATCATAAGCTTCATCAAGCACAGGCGACATATCAAGATTTCTAGCAGGAGGTGATGTCGCAAACTAACTCATAACTGAAGGTGAATCAAGTGTAGAGCTAGATGGCAATTCCTTACCTCCCCTCGTAGTTGAGGGCAAAACTTTGGTCTTCGGATCCTTCAGATTCTTCATAGTGATCAGCAGATATAAATCCCAAGTGACTCAGAGAATATAGCAATACCTTCCCGGTAACAGCGCCAGAAAAATGCTTGATGTCAACTGTTCTTCCCCTTTGCAACGGCACCAGAAGAATGCTGCTAGCACTCTCCGGCAATTGAAACTAGAAGAATGTTGTTGACGGCCCACCAACGCGTGGGATCGTAGCAGTTTTCGAGGGTAGAGTATTCGACCCAAATTTGTTGGTACGCCTATAGGAGGTGAGAGGATACTCTCAAGTATTAGCAGCTGAATATGTCAGATTCAACCACACCTGAAAGATTAGTATCTGCAAGCAAAGTAGTAACAACAAAGTAGCGAGTAACGGCAGTGGCAAGGAACAACAATAGTGATAGCAGTAGAAAGTAGAAACAGTAGCAAGCGACAGTAGTAGCAACAGTAGCAGCAGAGCAAGACAAGTAACAACAGTAGTGACAGCAGTAGCAAGTAGCAACAGTAGCAAGGCAAGACTAGTAACAACAGCAGTGGGACAAACTCGTAGGCAATGGGTCGGTGATTTGTTTGGATGATATTCATCATGCAACAGTTATACCACGGAGAGATATGTGGCTAGATGTCGTTCGTCAATGTGATGTAGGCATGCATTCCGTATGTCGTCATATGTGCTTCGGGAAAAGAACTTGCATGACATCTATTGTCCATCCCTCCCGTGGCAGCGGGGTCCAAAACGAAACTACGGGACATTAAGGTTCTCCTTTTAATAAAGGACCGGACCAACGCATTAGCACTTGGTGAACACATGAAGTCCTCAAACTATGGTCACCACCGGGAGTGGTTCCGGTTATTGTCACTCCGGGGTTGCCGGATCATAACACATAGAAGGTAACTACAACTTGCAAGATCGGACCTAAAACACACATATATTGGTGACAACATAATAATTTCAGATCTGAAATCATGGCACTCGGGCCCTAGTGACAAGCATTAAGCATGGCAAAGTAGTAGCAACATCAATCTGAGAACATAGTGGATACTAGGGATCAATCCCCATCAAAACTAACTCGATTACATGATAGATCTCATCCTACTCATCACCACCCAGCGAGCCTACAAATAGATTACTCACGAACGACGAAGAGCTTCATGGAATTGGAGAGGGAAGAAGGTTGATGATGACGATGGCGACGATTTCCCCTCTCCGGAGCCCAAGACGGACTCCAGATCTGCCCTCCAGATGAAGAACAGGTAATGGCGGCGGCTCCGTATCGCAAAGGCGACGAAAACTTCTCTTTTTTATTTTTTCTGGGACAAAAGTGAACTTATAGACCTGAGGTTGGGGGCGGCAGAACCGTGTGGGCCCCACAAGCCTGCCCACCGCCACCAGAGGGGTGGTGGCGGAGCCAGGGCTTGTGGCCCACTGGCCCACCCCCTCAGGTGGAGCTTGGCGCAGATATTTTTCATATTTTCCAAAAATGCTCCCCGTAAATTTTCAGGACGTTTGGAGAACTTTGATTTCTCCACAAAAATAACAGCAATGCAATTCTGCTGAAAACATCGTCAGTCCAGGTTAGTTCCATTCAAATCATGCAAATTAGAGTCCAAAACAAGGGCAAAAGAGTTTGGAAAAGTAGATACGATGGAGATGCATCATGTACCAAACTCTAAACTCAGATATTCATCTCTATGATCATATCATAGACATGTTACCCTCTTGTCACGACGATCTTCAACTTTTCTCTAAAACTATTTGAACCTTTCAATAATTCAGACGTGTGTTTCATCAAGCAAATACACTAATATCTACTCAAGTCATGTGTGAAGTAAGAACATAATGATATCCACTGCGTGCCTCAACACTCGTTGGACTGCATACATCTAAATGTATTACTTTCAATAAGTTACTTTCTAGTTCCATCTCACTGGAAAATGAGGCCTTCAGTCATCAAGTCCAAACGATCCATCTGCATGGAGTTTCTTCATGCGTTTATACCAATAGGCATGGTTTGCATGTCTCAAACATTTCAAAAATGAGTGAGTACCAAGATCCATCCGCATGGAGCTTCTTCATGAATTTTATACTAACATGACTCAAGCGGCAATGCCACAAGTAAGTGGTACTATCATTACTACTTTGTATCTTTTGGCGTCAATCTTATGAACATGTGTATCACTACAATCGAGATTCAATAAACCATTGAAGGTATTTATTCAAGCAAATAGAATAACCATTATTCTCTTTAAATGAATAATCGTATTGCAATATACACGATCTAATCATGTTCATGCTCAACGCAAACACCAAATAACAATTATTTAGGTTTAACACTAATCCCGATGGTAGAGGGAGTCTGCGATGTTTGATCACATCAACCTTGGAAACACTTCCAACACATATCGTCACCTCGCCTTTAACTAGTCTCCTTATATTCCGAAGCTTTTATTTCGAGTTACTAACACTTAGCAACCGAACCGGTATCTAATACCCTCGTGCTAGTAAGAGTATTGGTAAAGCACACATCAATATCATGTATATCAAATATACTTCTGTTGACTTTGCCAGCCTTCTCATCTACCAAGTAACTAGGGTAGTTGTGCCTCACAGACCGTTCCCCTCATAACAGAAGAACTTAGTCTCGGGTTTGGGTTCAACCTTGGGTTTCTTCATTAGAGTAGCAACGGGTTTGCCATTTCATGAAGTATCCGTTCTTGCCCTTGCCCTTCTTGAAACTAGTGGTTTTACTAACCATCAACAATTGATGCTCCTATTTGATTTCTACTTTCGCGATGTCAAACATCGTGAATAGCTCAAGGATCATCATATCTATCCTTGATATGTTTTAGTTCATCACGAAGCTCTAGTAGCTTGGTGGCAGTGAGTTTGGAGAGCCATCACTATCTCATCTGGAAGATTAACTCCCATTCGATTCAAGTGATTGTAGCACTCAGACAATCTGAGCACATGCTCAACGATTGAGTTTATTCTCCCTTACTTTGTAGACAAAGAATCTTGTCGGAGGTCTTATACCTCTCAACAAGGGCAAGAGCATGAAATCCCAATTTCATCTCTTGGAACATCTCATATGTTCCGTGACGTTCAAAACGTCTTCGGCGCCTCAATTCTAAGTCGTTAAGTATTACACATTGAACTATCATGTAGTCATAAAAAACGTGTATGTCATATGTTCCCAACATCCACAGACGACGCTCAAGGTTCAGCACACCGAGCGGTGCATAAAGGAAATAAGCCTTCTGTGCAACAATGAGGTCAATCCTCAGTTTACGGACCCAGTCCGCATAATTGCTACTATCATCTTTCAACTAAATTTTCTCTAGGAACATATCTAAAAACAGTAGAGCTACAACGCAAGCTACAACATCATTTGCAAAGACCTTTTGACTATGTTCATGATAATGAGTTCAATTAATCGTATTACTTAAGAACTCCCACTTAAATAGACATCCCTCTAGTAATTTGAGTGGCGCATGATCCAAATCCACTAACCCAAGTCCGATCATCACGTGAGTTGAGTTTAGCTTCAACGGTGAACATCTCCATGTTGATCATATCAAATATATGATTCATGCTCGACCTTTCGGTCTCTTGTGTTCCGAGGCCATGTATGTACATGCTAGGCTAGTCAAGTTTAACCCGAGTGTTTCGCGTGTGCAACTGTTTTGCACCCGTTGTATGTGAACATTGAGTCTATCACACCCGATCATCACGTGGTGTCTCGAAACGACGAACTGTCGCAGCGGTACACAATCGGGGACAACACAATTTTATCTTGAAATTTTAGTGAGGGATCACCTTATAATGCTACCGTCGTTCTACGCAAAATAAGGTGCATAAAAGGATTAACATCCGATGCAAATCATAATTGACATGATATGGCCATGATCTTGTGCTTCTTGATCTCCATCACCAAAGCACTGACATGATCTTCATCGTCACCGGCGCCACACCATGATCTCCATCATTGTGTCGACGTCGAGGTTGTCGTGCCATCTATGCTATTACTACTAAAGCTACTACCTAGCAATATAGTAAACACACCTGCAAGCACAAACGTTAGTTTAAAGATAACCCTATGGCTCCTGCCGGTTGCCGTATGATACGTCCATTTTGCATCATGTTTTCATGTTGATATTTATCGCTTCTTTGGCTGTTATTTCACTTCATGGTACTATTCTTATGCCTTTTCTCTCTTATTTTGCAAGGTTTACAAGAAGAGGGCGAATACCGACAACTGGAATTCTGGCATGAAAGTGGAGCAAAGTTGAGATACCTATTCTGCACAACTCCAAACGCCCTGAAAATCAACGGGGATTTTTTTCTCAATTTATCAAAAATACTGGGCCGAAGAAGTGCCAGAGGGGCACCAGGGGGTGCCCACAAGCCTGCACGGCGCGACCACCCCCCAGGCCGCGCCATGGGGGCTTGTGGGCAGCCCACTGGCCCACTTGCTCCCCTCTTTTTCTATATGGAGGGTTTTGTCCAGGAAAAAATCAAGGCGGAGCTTTTTCGTGGTTTCGCCGCCGCCACGAGGCGGAACTTGAGCAGAACCAACCTAGAGCTCTGGCAGGACGATCCTGCAGGGGAAACTTCCCTCCCAGAAGGGGAAATTGTCACCATCATCATCACCAATACTCCTCTCATCGGAGGGGACTCGTCACCATCAACATCTTCATCAGCACCATCTCATCTCCAAACCCTAGTTCATCACTTGTAACCAATCTCCATCTCGCGACTCCGATTGGTACTTGTAAGGTTGCTAGTAGTGTTGATTACTCTTTGTAGTTGATGCTAGTTGGATTATTTGGTGGAAGATTTTATGTTCAGATCCTTGATGCTACACATTACCTCTCTGATCATGAACATTCTTATGCTTTGTGAGTAGTTACTTTTGTTCCTGAGGACATGGGATAAGTCATGCTAATAGTAGTCATGTGAATTTGGTATTCGTTCGGTATTTTGATGTGTTGTATGTTGTTTTTCCTCTAGTGGTGTTATGTGAACGTCGACTACATAACACTTCACCATTATTTGGGCCTAGAGGAAGGCATTGGGAAGTAGTAAGTAGATGATGGGTTGCTAGAGTGACAGAAGCTTAAACCCTAGTTTATGTGTTGCTTCGTAAGGGGCTGATTTGGATCCACTTGTTTAATGCTATGGTTAGACTTTGTCTTAATTCTTCTTTCGTAGTTGAGGATGCTTGCGAGAGGGATTAATCATAAGTGGGATGCTTTTCCAATTAAGGGCAGTACCCAAGCGCCGGTCTACCCACATATCAAACTATCAAAGTAACGAACGCGAATCATATGAACATGATGAAACTAGCATGACAGATATTCCCGTGTGTCCTCGGGAGCGTTTTTCCTGCTATAAAACTTTGTCCAGGCTTGTCCTTTGCTACAAAAGGGATTGGGCCACTTTGCTGCACCGTTGCTACTTCTGTTACTTGTTGCTTGCTACGAATCATCTCACCACACAATCACTTGTTACCGACAATTTCAGTGCTTGTAGATATTTCCTTGCTGAAAACCGCTTGTCAGATCCTTCTGCTCCTCGTTGGGTTCGATACTCTTACTTATCGAAAGGACTACGATTGATCCCCTATACTTGTGGGTCATCAAGACTCCTTTCTGGCGCCGTTGCCGGGGAGTGAAGTGCCTTTGGTAAGTGGAACTTGGTAAGGAAACATTCATATAGTGTTCTGAAACTTATTGTCACTTGTCACTATGGATACTAATCCTTTGAGGGGCTTGTTCGGGGTATCTTCACCTCGAACGGAAGCACGAATGGTTGCTCCTCAACCTGCTGGACCTACTGAAAATATTTGCTTTGAATTTCCTTCGGGTATGCTTGAGAAACTGCTGGCTAATCCTTTTACAGGAGATGGAACATCACATCCAGACTTACATCTAATCTATGTAGATGAAGTTTGTGGTTTATTTAAGCTTGCACGTGTGCCCGAGGATGAGGTCAAGAAGAAGGTCTTTCCTTTATCTTTCAAGGATAAGGCGTTGACATGGTATAGGCTATGTGATGATACTGGATCATGGGACTACAATCGGTTGAAATTGGAATTTCATCAAAAGTTTTATCCTATGCATTTAGTACATCGTGTTCAAAATTATATTTACAATTTTTGGCCTCGTGACAGAGAAAGCATCGCTCAAGCTTGGGGGAGGCTTAAATCAATGCTATATTCATGCCCCAATCATGAGCTCTCGAGAGAAATTATCATTCAGAACTTCTATGCTCGGCTTTCTCATGATGATCGCACCATGCTTGACACTTCTTGTACCGGTTCTTTTATGAAGAGAGATATTGACTTCAAATGGAATTTATTGGAGAGAACTAAATGCAACTCTGAAGATTGGGAGCTTGAAGAAGGTAAGGAGTCAGGTATGAATTTCACGTTTGATTGTGTTAAATCCATTGTTGAGACAAATACCTTTAGTGATTTTAGCACTAAGTATGGACTTGATTCTGAGATAGTAGCTTCACTTTGTGAATCCTTTGCTGCTCATATTGATCTCCCCGAAGAGAAGTGGTTTAAATATCCTCCTCCTTTAGAAGTCAATGTAGTTAAACCCACTCCAGTTGAAGAGAAAGTCATTGCCTATAATGATCCCGTGGTTCCCCAGTGCTTACATTGAGAAACCACTTTTCCCTGTTAGGATAAAGGATCATTCTAAAGCTTCAACTGTGATACATAGAGGCTATATTAGAACACCTACACCCCCTGAGAAAATTAGAGTTGAACCTAGCATTGCTATTATCAAAGATCTTCTGTCTGAAGAAGTTGAGGGACATAATATTCACTTCTGTGAAGATGCTGCTAGAATTGCTAAACCTCACGCTAGAGACAGACATAGGCCTATTGTTGGCATGCGTGTGGTTTCTGTTAAGATAGGAGATCATGGTTATCATGGCTTATGTGACGTGGGTGCTAGTGTTAGTGCAATACCTCAATCCTTATACGATGAAATCAAAGATGAGATTGCACCTGTTGAGATAGAGCCTATTGATGTCACTATTCAGCTTGCCAATAGAGATACTATCTGCCCTCTGGGAATTGTTAGGGATGTTGAAGTCTTGTGTGGTAAAACGAAGTATCCTGCTGATTTCCTCGTTCTTGCTACTGCACAAGATAGCTTTTGTCCCATCATATTTGGCAGACCCTTCCTCAATACTGTCAATGCTCATATTGATTGTGAGAAGAAAACTGTCACTGTTGGCTTTGAAGGTGTGTCACATGAGTTCAATTTCTCTAAGTTTGGTAGACAACCTCATGAAAAGGAGTTGCCTAGTAGGTATGAAACTATTGCCTTAGCCTCTATTTCCATGCCTCCTACTGATCCCTTAGAGCAATACTTGCTTGAGCATGAAAATGATATGCATATGGATGAAAGGGATGAGATAGATAGAGTTGTCTTAAAACAATATCCTATCCTTAAGAATAATCTGCCTATTGAACTGCTTGGGGATCCACCCCCACCAAAGGGTGATCCTGTGTTCGAGCTTAAACAGTTGCCTGATACTCTTAAGTATGCCTATCTTGATGAAAAGTAGATATATCCTGTTATAATTAGTGCTAGCCTCTCAGAGCATGAAGAAAAGAAGTTACTAAAAACTCTGAGGAAGCATCGTGCTGCTATTGGATATACTCTATGCCAACAAAAGATTAAAACTGATCCTGATTTCAAACCAGTTGCCGATCATCAAAGGAGATTGAATCCTAAGATGAAAGAAGTAGTGTGAAAATAAATACTAAAGCTACTGGAAGCGGGTATCATCTATCCTGTTGCTCATAGCGATTGGGTGAGTCCGGTGCATTGCGTCCCTAAGAAGGGAGGCATTACCGTTGTCCCTAATGATAAGGATGAATTGATCCCTCAGAGGATTGTTACTGGCTATAGGATGGTGATCGATTTTAGGAAATTGAATAAGGCCACTAGAAAAGATCATTACCCTTTGCCTTTTATCGACCAAATTCTAGAAAGGTTGTCCAAACACACACACTTCTGCTTTCTAGACGGATATTCTGGTTTCTCCCAAATACCAGTTGCACAATCTGATCAGGAGAAAACAACTTTCACCTGTCCTTTCGGTACCTTTGCTTATAGATGTATGCCTTTTGGCTTGTGTAATGCACCTGCCACCTTTCAAAGATGCATGATGGCTATATTCTCTGACTTTTGTGAAAAGATTGTTGAGGTTTTCATGGATGACTTCTCCATTTACGGGTCTTCCTTTGACAATTGCCTCAGCAACCTTGATCGAGTCTTGCAGAGATGTAAAGACACAAATTTTGTCTTGAATTGGGAGATGTGCCACTTTATGGTTAATGAAGGCATTTTCTTAGGACATAAAATTTCTGAAAGAGGTATTGAAGTCGATAAGGCTCAGGTTGATGCAATTGAGAAAATATCATACCCCACATATATCAAAGGGATAAGAAGTTTCCTTGGTCATGCTGGTTTCTGTAGAAGGTTCATTAAAGACTTCTCTAAGATTTCTAGGCCTCTTACCAATCTCTTGCAAAAGGATATTCCTTTTGTCTTTGACGATGATTGTGAGGAAGCCTTCGAAATACTTAAGAGGGCTTTGATAACTGCACCTATTGTTCAACCACCTGATTGGAACTTGCCTTTTGAGATCATGTGTGACGCTAGTGATTATGCTGTTGGTGCTGTTCTAGGGCAAAGAGTTGATAAGAAGTTGAATGTTATTCACTATGCTAGTAAAACTCTAGAAAGTGCCCAAAGAAACTATGCCACTGCGGAGAAGGAATTTTTAGCAGTCGTGTTTGCATGTGAAAAGTTCAGGTCTTACATAGTTGATTCCAAAGTCACTATTCACACTGATCATGCTGGTATTAAGTACCTCATGGAGAAGAAAGACGCTAAACCTAGACTTATCAGATGGGTTCTCTTGCTACAAGAATTTGATTTGCACGTTGTCGATAGAAAGGGTGCTGATAACCCAGTAGCAGATAACTTGTCTAGGTTGGAGAACGTTCTTGATGACCCACAACTTATTGATGATAGCTTTCCCGATGAGCAATTGCATGTCATCAATGCTTCACGTAGTGCACCGTGGTATGCTTATTATGCAAACTATATCGTTGCCAAATACATACCACCTAGTTTCACGTACCAGCAAAAGAAGAAATTCTTCTTTGACTTGAGACACTACTTTTGGGATGATCCTCACCTTTATAAGGAAGGAGTAGATGGTGCTATTAGATGTTGTGTACCTGAACATGAACAGGGACAGATCCTACAGAAGTGTCACTCCGAGGCCTACGGAGAACACCATGTGGGAGATAGAACTGCACACAAGGTATTGCAATCATGTTTCTAGTGGCCCACTCTCTTTAAGGATGCCCGTAAGTTTGTCTTGTCTTGTGATGAATGTCAAAGAATAGGTCATATTAGCAAACGTGAGGAAAGGCCTATGAACTATTCACTTGTCATTGAACCATTTGATGTCTGGGGCTTTGATTATATGGGACCTTTTCCAAAATCTAATGGGTATACTCACATCCTAGTTGCTGTTGATTATGTCACTAAGTGGGTAGAAGCTATCCCCACTAGTAGTGCTGATCACAACACCTCTATCAAGATGCTGAAAGAAGTTATCTTCCCTAGATTTGTAGTCCCTAGATATCTAATGACCGACCATGGTTCACACTTCATTCATGGTGCTTTCCGTAAAACGCTTGCTAAGTATGATGTCAACCATAGAATTGCGTCTCCCTATCACCCTTAGTCCAGTGGTCAAGTAGAGCTAAGTAATAGAGAGATTAAACTGATTCTGCAAAAGACTGTCAACAGATCTAGAAAGAATTGGTCTAAGAAGCTCGATGATGCACTGTGGGCTTATAGAACTACCTATAAGAATCCCATGGGCATGTCTCCGTACAAAATGGTGTACGGTAAAGCATGTCACTTACCTCTTGAGCTAGAGCATAAAGCTTATTGGGCAATCAATGAGCTCAACTTTGATTTCAAACTTGCCGGTGAGAAGAGGTTATTTGATATTAGCTCGCTTGATGAGTGGAGAACTCAGGCATATGAGAATGCCAAGCTGTTCAAAGAGAAGGTTAAGAGGTGGCATGATAAGAGGATAGAAAAGCGTGAGTTCAATGTAGGTGATTATGTCTTGCTATATAACTCTCGTTTAAGATTCTTTACAGGTAAGCTTCTTTGTAAATGGGAATGTCCCTATGTTGTTGAGGAAGTATATCGTTCCGGTGCTATCAAGATCAACAACACAGAAGGTAATTGTCCGATAGTGGTAAATGGGCAGAGAATCAAGCATTATATCTCAGGTACTCCCATAAATGTTGAAAGCAATATCATCAATACCATAACTCCGGAAGAATACCTAAGGGACATTTATCAGCCTGTTTGAGACTCCAAAAACGAAGAGGTATGTGATTTGGTAAGAAAACGGAGTCCAAAACTTTTCTAATAGTAATTTTCTCCGTTTTGGAATATTTGAAAAAATACAAAAATTGGAAGTAGTCCGGAAAGTGCGCGAGGAGGCGACAAGCCTGCACGGCGCGGGCCCACCCCCCTGGCCGTGCCGTGAGGGCTTGTGGCCACCTCGTGCGCCTCCCAGACTCCGTCTTCGTGCAGGGTACTCCTTCTGGTTTGGAAAAAATCATTATATATACTTCCATTTGGTCTGACCCCTGAATCACACAGATTTCCTCTGTTTTTCATTTCGAGCCTGCTTGTGTTGCAGATCTAGATCGCTATGACTTCCCCAAAACCTCCGAAGGACAAGATCTTCGAGAAGGTCATCAATCCCTACCTCACGGGAGTGCTGCAACACCCTCAATCTATCGAGATATGTGAGGGGATGTTGCACATCCATGATGTTGAGGGGCCTAAGAAGAGCGTGGAGACGAGGCTCAAAGCAATGGAGCAACAAGTCTTCAAGTGCCAAGGGATGGTGGAGCGTGGACTCAACGCCAACCACATGATGATCACAGAGTTCACCAACAAGCACATGATTGATGCCAATGACATTAGGAAGCACCTCTCCATGCTCTATGTCAGGGTTGATCAACTCCAGGGCCAGATCTATGACCTGCAGAACCAAAACTATGAGTATGAGTATAGATTTAAATCAATAAGGTTGGCTGCAAATTTGAGGATTCTGGAGACTCGTTCATCTTTCCATGGTGGAGCACATATGCCTTGGAAGACGGAGGATCAAACTCATGTTTCAACAACTCCACCACCGTCACCACCAAAGGAAGACAATTGAGCATTGGTATGGGCAATCCCCTTGGCTTTTGCCAAGCTTGTGGGAGTTTCCCCGATATCGTATCACCATCACATCTTTTGCCTTTATCTTTGTTTTAGTTTTCCTTTTTAGTTTTCTTTTTATCTAGTAGTTTAAAAGTCTTAGTGTTTTAGTCTTGAGTTTTGCTTTGTGTCACCCCCGATGTATTCTTGCTCGTGAGCCATATAATAAAGAGTGTCTTAGTTGAAGTGCTTTGCCTCTTGCCATGATCAAAAGAGTGAGAATAGAACAAAAGCATGAACGATCATGTAATGATCTTATGGGAAGTGATAGCTTCACATATAAAAAGATTGAGGATTGAAACTTGTTGAGCGTAGGAAAACGTAGACCTTGGTCATTGTTGCAATTAATAGGAAGTGATAAGGAAGGAGAGGTTCACATATAAATATATCATCTCTGACACCATCTATGATTGTGAACACTCACGAAAATATTGCATGCCTAGAAGTAGATGTTGGACAAGGAAGACAACGTGGTGAATTGTGTTTGCTTGGCTATGAACAATGTTATATGATTAGAGATCCCTTAGCATGTGACGATTTCTTCCACCTCATATTAGCCAAGACCTCCCGCACCAGGTAGAGATACTACTTGTCCATCCATAAACCTTCAAACCAGTTTTGCCATGAGTGTCCACCATACCTACCTATGGATTGAATAAGATCTCCTAGTGTGTATGATCTATTAGTGTGTGGAAAATAAGCTTTGTACAAACCTGTAATGAGGAAGACATAAAAGCGGCAGACTCCATAATAAAGTTCTTTGTCACAGGATGCAATATAAAGTGACGTTCCTCCGCACTAAGAGGACACGCATCCAAACCTCAAAAGCGCATGACAACCTCTGCTTCCCTCTGCGAAGGGCCTATATTGTACCTTTACTTTTTGCCCTTGAAAGAGTCATGGTGATCTTCACCAATTCCCTATTTTGCCTTTGTCTTGGCTAACGTAATATGCTTGGGAAAGATCTATATTCATATGTCAACTTGGAGGTAGGCATTCATGAATTATTATTATTGACATTACCCTTGAGGTAAGTAGTTGGGTGGCAAAACTATAAGCCCCTATCTTTCTCTGTATCCAGCTGAAACTTTGATCTCATGAGTACCACGTGAGTTGTAGCAATTGTAGAGAACGAAAGAACGATTGAGTATGTGGATTTTCTTTACAAGCTCTTATTTGACTCTTTCTGATGTTGTGATAAATTGCAATTGCTTCAATGACTAAAGGCTATCGGTTGTTACTTCTCGGTAAGGTTCTTGATCCATGCTTTACTTTGTGAAGGAATAATCACTTTAGCATGAGAGATTATATGTTGGTATTGCTGTTCTGATCATGATCATGATGCATGCATGTTCATATCTTGTTTTGTCGACACCTCTCTCCCTAAACATGTGGACATATTTATTGAGCTAGGCTTTCGCTTGAGGACAAGCGAGGTCTAAGCTTGGGGGAGTTGATACGTCCATTTTGCATCAGTTTCTTGTTGATATTTATCGCTTCTTTGGCTGTTATTTCACTTCACGGTACTATTCTTATGCCTTTTCTCTCTTATTTTGCAAGGTTTACATGAAGAGGGAGAATACCGACAACTGGAATTCTGGCCTGAAAGTGGAGCAAAGTTGAGATACCTATTCTGCGCAACTCCAAACGCCTTGAAAATCAACGGGGATTTTTTTCCCAATTTGTCAAAAATACTGGGCCGAAGAAGTGCCAGAGGGGCACCAGGGGGTGCCCACAAGCCTGCACGGCGCGACCACCCCCCAGGCCGTGCCATGTGGGCTTGTGGGCAGCCCACTGGCCCACTTGCTCCCCTCTTTTGCTATATCGAGGGCTTTGTCCAGGAAAAAATCAAGGAGGAGCTTTTTCATGGTTTCACCGCCGCCACGAGGCGGAACTTGAGCAGAACCAATCTAGAGCTCCGACAGGACGATCCTGCCGGGGAAACTTCCCTCCCGGAGTGGGAAATCGTCGCCATCATCATCACCAACACTCCTCTCATCAGAGGGGACTCGTCACCATCAACATCTTCATCAGCACCATCTCATCTTCAAACCCTAGTTCATCACTTGTAAGCAATCTCCGTCTCGTGACTCCGATTGGTACTTGTAAGGTTGCTAGTAGTGTTGATTATTCTTTGTAGTTGATGCTAGTTGGATTATTTGGTGGAAGAGTTTATGTTCAGATCCTTGATGCTACTCATTACCTCTCTGATCATGAACATGATTATGCTTTGTGAGTAGTTATTTTTGTTCTTGAGGACATGGGATAAGTCATGCTAATAGTAGTCATGTGAATTTGGTATTCGTTCGGTATTTTGATGTGTTGTATGTTGTTTTTCCTCTAGTGGTGTTATGTGAATGTCGACTACATAACACCTCACCATTATTTGGGCCTAGAGGAAGGCATTGGGAAGTAGTAAGTAGATGATGGGTTGCTAGAGTGACAGAAGCTTAAACCCTAGTTTATGTGTTGCTTTGTAAGGGGCTGATTTAGATCCACTAGTTTAATGCTATGGTTAGACTTTGTCTTAATTCTTCTTTCGTAGTTGCGGATGCTTGCGAGAGGGGTTAATCATAAGTGGGGTGCTTGTCCAAGTAAGGGCAGAACCAAAGCGCCGGTCCACCCACATATCGAACTATCAAAGTAACGAACGCGAATCATATGAACATGATGAAACTAGCATGACAGAAATTCCCGTGTGTCCTCAGGAGTGTTTTTCCTCCTATAAGACTTTGTCCAGGCTTGTCCCTTGCTACAAAAGGGATTGGGCCACTTTGCTGCACCATTTCTACTTTTGTTACTTGTTGCTTGCTTCGAATCATCTCACCACACAATCACTTGTTACCGACAATTTCAGTGCTTGCAGATATTTCCTTACTGAAAACCGCTTGTCAGATCCTTCTACTCCTCGTTGGGTTCGACACTCTTACTTATCGAAAGGACTACGATTGATCCCCTATACTTGTGGGTCATCACCGTAGCATCGACGTGAAAGTCGATATTTAACTATTACAACATGATCATCTCATACATCCAATATATCATATCATGTCTCTGGCCATATCACATCACATGCATACCCTCAAAAACAAGTTAGACGTCCTCTCAGTTGTTGTTGCATGTTTTACGTGGCTGCTATGGGTATCTAGTATGATCGCATCTTACTTACGCAAAGCCACAATGGTGATTTTAAAAATGCTATTTAACCTTCTCTAAGGACCGCCTCGGTCAAATCCGATTCAACTAAAGTTGAAGAAACAGACACCCGACAGTCATCTTTATGCAACAAGTTGCATGTCAGTCGATGAAACCGGTCACTCGTAAGCGTACGAGTAAAGTTGGTTCAGGCCGCTTCAATCCAACAATACTGCTGAATCAAGAAAAGACTAAAGAGGACAATAAATTGAACATCAATGCCCACAAACTATTTTGTGTTCTATTCGAGATATCAACTACGCATGAACCTAGCTCATGATGCCACTGTTGGGGAACGTACCATGGGAAGCAAAAAAAATTCTACGCACACGAAGACCTATCATGGTGATGATCATCTACGAGAGGGTGATGGGATCCACATACCCTTGTAGATCACTAAGCGGAAGCATTCATAAACGCGGTTGATGTAGTGGTACGTCTTCACGATCTGTCCCACGAACCATCTCACGATCCGTCCGACGAACCGTCTCACGACCCGTCCCGATCATGTGCCGAACGGACGACACCTCCGCGTTCTGCACACGTACAACTCGATGACGATCTCCGCCTTCTTGATCTAGCAAGATAGATGGGGACGTAGATGAGTTCCCCGACAGCGTGATGACGCTCCGGTGGTGGTGGTGATGTTATTCCTGCAAGGCTTCGCCTAAGCACCGCAGAAATCCGATCTAGAGGAAGAACTACGAAGTAGAGGTTTAGGGTTGCACGTGGAAAGTTGTCTCTCAGAAAGCCCTAGACCTCTAGTATATATAGGAGGAGGAGAGGACAGGAGGCAGCCTTGGCCTCCAATCCAAGGAGCTTCGGCCGAACCCACAAGGGGAGGAATCCACCTCCAACAAGGGATGCGGAATCTTATGAGGACTCCTTCCTAATTTGGCCTTTTTTCCTTTTTACTTTATTCTTTTCGCATGGTCCCTTGGGTCGTCCGGGACCGATCCACCTCCTATCATAGCTCATGAGCCTCTTGGGTCGTCACACCCCTCCCGGTGGTCCCCGGCACCCTCCCGGCACCCCCGATACACTACCGATGAGCCCGAAACTTTTTTGACGACCAAAACAGGACTTCCTATATATCAATCTTTGTTTCCGGACCATTATGGAAACCCCCGTGACGTTCGGTATCTCATCCGGGACTCCAAACAACCTTCGGTCACCAACACCTGTAGCTCAACTATACCGAAACGTCACCGAACCTTAAGTGTGCAGACCCTGCGGGTTCGAGAACTATGGAGACATGACCTGAGATACTCTCCGGTCAAGAACCAACAACGGGACCTAGATGTACATATTGTCTCCTACATATTCTACAAAGATATCTATCGGTTGAACCTCTACGTCAAGGATTCAATTAATCACATATGTTGTTCCCTTTGTCCTTCGGTATGTTACTTGCCCGAGATTCGATCGTCGGTATCTCCATACCTAGTTCAGTATAGTTATCGGTAAGTCTCTTTAATCGTTCCGTAATACAAGATCCCATAACTAACTCCTTAGTCACATTGCTTGCAAGGCTTGTTGTGATGTTGTATTACCGAGTGGGCCCCGAGATACCTCTCCGTCACACGGAGTGACAAATAATTCCAGTCTTGATCCATGCCATCCCAACAGACACCTTTGGAGATACCTGTAGAGCACCTTTATAGTCATCCAGTTATGTTGCGACATTTGATACACACAAGGTATTCCTCCGGTGTCCGGGAGTTGCATGATCTCATGGTCATAGGAACAGATACATTGACATGTAGAAAAACAATAGCAATAAACTGACACGATCATATGCTACGTTTATAGTTTGGGTCTTGTCCATCACATCATTCTCCCAATGATGTGATTCCGTTATCAAGTGATAACACTTGTGTATGGCCAGTAAACCTTGACCATCTTTGATCAACGAGCTAGTCAGCTAGAAGCTCACTAGGGACATTGTGTTGTCTATGTATCCACACATGTATTTGAGTTTCCAATCAATACAATTCTAGCATGGATAATAAACGATTATTATGAACAAGGAAATATAATAATAACCAATTTATTATTGCCTCTAGGGCATATTTCCAACAAGTGCATGAAGCAGGAGGAGGGGAATAATTTATATGCATACTATGTTTGCCAGAACATTCGCTTTATGACCAAACGACGTAGAGATGATAGACATCTTTGGGTACGTAAACACTATTCACAATTTTTTTATCATGATCTAATATATATACACACAACTAATATATTCATATTGGTCTCCTTATTTAAAAATGACGCAGATGCGGGATAGGCTCCTACCAAAGGACCACATACGAGCACTTCAAGAAGAAACTACGGGATTTTTGGTTGAGCAGGTCATATCTCCCAATGCAGAATACCATTACACCTAATGCATGCATGTAATGATCTGCAAATTTTACGAGAAATTGTATATACCAAATATTATATATATATATATATATATATATATATATATATATATATATATAAACTCTATTCACCACCCAGGGTGCAGATTAAATTATTCCTCACCCGAGGTAATTTTACGACCATTTTATAAATAAATTAAATTTGAAATGCAGATAGATACGTTTATAATAATTCATTATGAAAAATTTGACATAAGAAAACAAAAATATAGGTCATAAGACCATAAAAATCACATTTTATGTATAATTTGCATTATGTTTTTATGTTTGTAATTTTACGTGAAATACAATATTTTTTACAGTGACTATGTTTTTTTTTACGGTCCCTTTTTACGTATAAGATAAGATTAAAATTTCAGAAACGTAAAATTACGGTGTATTGATGTAAAAATAGAGGGGGGTGAAGAATAACTATTCCTCACCCAGGGTGACGAATAGCGCGACCCTATATATATATATGTGTGTGTGTGTGTGTGTGTGTGTGTGTGTGTGATGCTCGTACGTGAAATTCTATGATATATATATATATATATATATATATGCATGATTAGTTGTATGATAAATTCTGTTATATATGCATAACGTGTATAGTATGTAGTAGTGTAAAGTATGTATGAAATGAATAAGAATGAAATGGAAAACACAAAATGAAATAAAAAAATAAACCATAAACCCAAAAATTCTAAATCCCTAAACACCTAGTCTCACCAACCGGGACCAAAGGTCCCCAGCCTCCGGCGCGCACTAGCTACCACGTGGTGGGACGTTTAGTCCCGGTTCAAGGTCAACTCGGACTAAAGGAGGGATGCTTTAGTCTCTATTTATTAGTCCCGGTTGGTGAACCGGGACTAAAGACCCTTCCCAACCCAAACTATAGCCCGTTTCTTCACTAGTGAAAGCAGTAGCTATGCCTTCGACATATAGCAGCTGCAAAGTGATGGAAACATGATAGCTTCACAAAGAAGGAAAAAATACAACTCTGCAGAAATATAAGGATTTGTTTGGTTACCTCCATTGTTTTCATGCACTTTGCATTACTTGTCATTGTTGGGCCTGGTTAAGCTAATACATGCAAAAAACCAACATCATCATGCTAATTGGTTGCGTGCATCCCGTCTAGCTAGCGTGTGTCGAAAGGGAAGGCATGATGTTTGGTTGCGGGCTTGTTTTCAGGGAAACACAAGTCCGGTTGTTTGGTTACATGCAATACAATATTATGATAACCTCCTCCTCGATGTGGTGAGGTTACCAGAGGCACACATACATATGAAATAACAAACTGAGCATGCAGACCAAGTAGAGATACACACAAAATAGTCTTAACGACACATTAGAACAAGTTTAACATAGTAGAATAAGTTCTAAAGCAATCCATAGTGCATAATATAGTCTCTAACCAAACCAGGCAACATGAGCTTTCTAGATATTCATGGCGAATGCCTCGTCATGCTTCTTGCACTTGGTGACCAACTCCACGCCGTCGTCATTGAAGACGATCACCTTTAGGGTGTTGGGAGTCAGCAATTTGAAGGTCACCATGTACCCGATAATTATCTGGTGAATGAGAGTGAAGAGGTTCCAATCCTGATCAAGAGTGACCATGTCGTTGATCAACCAGACTGTGACCCTCCATGTGCTGCTATTATTCGTTCTCATCTTGAACTCCATAGGGATGACTAGGAAGTGCTTCTTAAAGTCTAGAGGCAAAGACATGCTCTCTAGCCTCGGATCAAGGAATACCTTGCAGTAGTTAGTTGGCCCCGAATCCTCATGGTAGTGGTCTTAGTTCCTCTGCTTACCGATGGGGGGCTCCTTCACCGCCACGTCGTCTTTCGATGGTGACACGACCTCCTTTCTCTTGTCCAGACCTCCTTGTCGATATGGATTATGAACAACATGAAGTTCAAAGTTCCTATCCGCCTAAGAGCATGTCTAGTAGAGCTCTTAAACCCTCAAATAAACACAAATAACCGTTTTTACGGGTTGAAACGAAAAAATGGCAAATAATAGAACCCCTAAACCCCTAAACCCTTAATTTTTTTACGGATTGGATCTAGGGTTGCCCTTCCAATCTGTAAAAGTGAGGATTGGAGAGGGAAACCCACCTCCAACCCGCACTCCACCGGTCGTTGCACGGGAGGGAAATTTCCCCTCGCGCGCTCCCTCCTGTCGCCCCCGCTGCGAGCCATGGAGGCGCCGCCGGACTCCTCCGTCGCTCGGCCGCCCCGCCCGCGTCCTCCCTCCCTCCGCCCGTCGCCCCCCCCCCCCCCCCCGCGTCGGCCTCGGCGACACCTGCGCCGGCCCCGTCCTCGCTCCCTCCGCCCGCGCCGGAGGTGCCGTCGGTGGTGGGCACGGCAATGGAGGTGGACGCCGTCGGGGAGAAGCCGTGGAGAAGGAGCTCTTCCTGGCCGCAGAGTCTGGGGCCGCCAGCGTCTTCGCCTCCCTCGCCCCCGCCTCCCTCGCCGCTGCCCTCTCCCTCCGCAATGAGGACGGCCGCTGAATTGTCATTGCCTGACTGATTTATCCTGGATGACCGATGGTTCCATGATTTTGTTTGGATATGCTCAACTTCCTGTGCAGCTGATAAAGGCAAATTTAACAGGGTCGTCAATTTTGGAACTGTTTATTTCACCATGTTCCTGTGAAGTAGAATGGTATACATCTTCATTTCTGAATATGTTTTCTATCAGAGTTTAATCCTTCTGAAAACTTGACTCTATCTGATATCTGGCCTAACTAGATACCGGATGTTGTTTGAAAATCCTTTGTGTAAGACAATCATACGTGTTTGCCCCTGTTTATTATGTATTTGAAAGTACTATTCGGTGTTATTGAGATGATGAAAATTGTGATATGTCAAATGACAGTTTTAAGGGTTGGGGTTGGGGCGAAGACTAGATAAGGGTTGGGTTTGAGGGTTCTAGTCTTTATCTCTGTTTTTCAACCCTTAAAAGTGTCAAAAATGGTCAATTCTCAACCCTTAAAACTGGTTTTAGATTTAAGGGTTTGAGGGCTCTACTAGACATGCTCTAACACTCATATATATATATATATTTATCCACCCTACTTACCCACCACCGCACTCCAACCCTCTTTGTTTCTCCTCCTTCACCTCTCTGTTTCACCACATCTCCATCACCATGAACCCCAACCCCAACCCTTTCCCTTGAGACATTGGAAGGAGGGTCTTCTTCCTAGGGTGATCACTCGGTGACTGCACGAGGTTCGAGAACACCATGGAGGTGTGCTCAAACTTCAGCAGCATTGAAGACATGCATAAGGAGGCAAAATCTGTTGTAAAGAGGCCATCTCGAAGGACTAAAAACATTGATTTTGGACCCAGTGAAGGGCGCTATGTCAATGGACATCCAACGCTTGGCCATGAATCAGGCAGACTCGAGAGGGGCAAGATGGGCCAAGTACAGGGAGTACATGACGCCTCAAGACCAACGTCGCGCAGCGTTATGGACTAGGACGCTGGTGGCGACGGAGGACGGTGACGATGTGGTGCATATGATGGTCAAGGTGCCGGTGGCAGGCAACTGTGCAAGACCCATCGTTCTTGACAGAGACGAGGAGGACGGAATTGCGGTTGGTGTGGTGGAGGAAGACAAGAAGATGGCTACCCCCCCACACACACACACACCGCGCCGCTCGAAGCACCTCCACAATTAGGTGGTTGTAACTAGTTCTACCCAATCCCCACCACCGATGTAACAAAAAATAAAGGACCGTAAGAACCATCAAATCCATCTGACCGAACCGATGTATTCGAGGGTTCATCGGCCAGGTGTTTAATCCCCACCCCGATGTGTTCAATCCCCTCATAGACGCTCCAATCCCGTCCGCAAATCGGATATACCGTGACTGTAAAGTGGTAAATCGAGAGACATGGTAAGGTCTTATGTCATTGCCGATGGCTGGTCAATCTGGTGCTCGCCGCCACCTAGTATTGTCTCGCAGTCATGCGCTCATGTGCTTGCCCCGTCGATGTGTGAATGGGAAAGAGAGGAGAAAGAGCGATGAGGACAAAAAGGTAAGAGTAATTTATGACGCGGCTTCAGTAAACAACATGACTTCTCGAAATCGCATCCACGCGTGCAATCGCCCACGTTCATGTGTCTCGGGTTATACTACTCGAGCCTGGCTATGAAAAAACGGCTAATTCAGCCGTTCCTCTATATGCAGGCCTAAAGGTGCTTTAAGTTCCGGACCAGACAACTTTTTGATGCAATTCAAGCAACTAAACATGCCAAAAACTGCACACGCGGGTTTAGCTGGACCTAATGTAGGCGAAACGAGCCCTATCCGAACGAGTAGTAATTTCCCATCCGATCCACGAATGAGCCTCTATTGGAAAAAAACACATGGTTGGTTTCCATTTGACATTCTATATGAAAAAATACATATGATTGGTCGTCGTTGTCATGGTTGGTTTCCATTTGACACTGTCTATATGGAAAAATACACATGACAGGTCGTCGTTGTCATTTGATGGCGTCCCATATCTATATCGTGTGGCTTGCCTCATCGACATTGACTTCGCTCGCACGCGACTCGGACGTACGCACGCAGACGCAGCACGCTGGTGCTCTCGCTGCTGGTAGAGCGTAAAATCCGATGGGCGACATGCCATGATTCTTTCCCGCGCACCTTCTGAAGGACAGGTCGCTCACTAACGGAACCACGATCGACAGGAATGAGTTTACCAACCAGTGGAGCACACAGATTGGTTCGTTCAAACCATTAGTCCATGGACAGTGAAACATGCATGTCAACCATGAAACTGACATGCATGCGCAATTTGGTTCGGACCAGATCGACGGAACCCAGTTAATGGTGAGTTGTAGTAGTACTAATTATTAGTTTAGAGGTCCGGCCAAGATAGTGATCGATCTATAATAACCACTCTAAGCTCTAGCTAACCGGTAGGAGAGAGTATCACATCCCTTACCAAACTACACGTCTCGCTCCTAGGGACAATAAACAGGACGTATGGTACGCGAGACAAGCTATGGTTTTATATGGATGACGAGTATTGATCATGAGTTCATGACTGACGAGCGATTGGCCGCATTTCTCAGGTCAGGTGGCCACTGATACTGTGATCGGCAGTGATAGGGCAACGAAGATTTTGTCCACATTTGGTGTGCGCGACTCCGACCATTATCTTGGTGCTGGATTCTGGCCATGTGAGGATGGAGTCTCAAGTTGTCTCCTATAGTCGTCTAGCATGCACGTAACCAATTTTTGCCCCCTTCTAGTGGCGTCCGTTTTGACTTTTGACTAGTAATTACAACATTCATGCACCGTATCATTTAGTGCGGAGCAATATTTCCTTAATTTGAAGATGGAATTCCACGGCTCGTTGCTCCTAGTTGCCCCACTTGAAACGTGAGAGACCTTTTTAAAGTATGCAAAATGATGCACTTCAAACAAAATGGACTGATTCTTACATGTAATAACTCGTTCAGCGGGCTAGCAACCAATGCCACATCAGAATAATTTCTCTTTTAAATACAAACGAAACTAAAGAAGTAGAGTAATCCTACTTTTTACCAAAATTGCGTAGGAGCATTCGGTGACGACGCGCACCGAAATCCTGACCATGCAGTAGTCTTGGGATCTGCACCCACTAAAATAGCACGAATGTATTTGGTACCTTTTTTAGATTGTACTCCGTATGTTTGTTGTTCATTGTTCCGTATATCAGAAGTAGGCTGCACACGCTTGTGTCCACGTGAAGGAAATCTTCTGTTCTCGCGTGTGAAGCACGGTCGCAAGCTCTACCACCCAACGACCTTTCGTCGTTAAATGCATGCACACACTACCAGATCATAAAGCTTTGTCCCGACGGTCTAATCTATGCCGACGACCACATCGGCACATATAGCCGTACGCCGACGGCCGACAGCAGACCGTCGGGACACAAACATCGCCGGCGTAGGTCGAGGTATGCCTATAGTCTCCGTCAGCACAGAAAAGCCGTTAGCATAGTCCCACTTGTGCCTACGGTGGACGTCGGTGTAGGGAGGCCGTCGTCATAGACGTGGGACCGGATGCTCGATGGCAGACGACTGAGTTGACGTTGCCCAACATACGCCGGCAACATTAACGGCGGCTGGCGGCATAGCTGTGCTAACGGCCAGGCCGTCGGCATAGCCTTGCCACGTGTCGTCGTGTGGTAGCTCATTGGGGGCGTGCACGTATGCTGACGGCAACCGTGAGCATAGATCCATCATGTGTCATCATCTGGAGGCCCCTGGGGCGCACAGGTATGCCAACGGCCATCGTCGGCATAGATCTACCACGTGTCGTCATCTGAAGGCTCCCTGGGCATGTTGGTTTACCGACTGCCACCGCCGGCATAGATCCACCACATGTCACCATGTGCAGACTCCCTGGGGCGATGCCGACGACCACCGTCGGCATATATCGGCCATGTGTCGTCATCTGGAGGCTCCATGGGGTGTGCAGGCAAGCCGACGACAACCATGGGCATAGATCTGCCACGTGTCATCATCTGGGGCTCCCTGGGGCATGCACGTATGGTCACCGTCGGCATAGATCTGTCACATGTTATCATCTCGAAGCTCCCAGGTGTGGAATTTGACTTATCTTAACATAAACTTACGTAAATTATATCAATTTGGGGTAGAATTTTCCATAGATTATGAATATGCAGTTTGTATTTGTTTTTGAGTATGTTAGTAATGTGAGCTCATGTACTTTTTCATACAGGTCCCTATAGTGTATTCAAATCATGAATAATTAATGATTACATCTATTTTGACATGTTTTTTATAAGTATATGCAAAGCACAAATGTGACCTCATGTTCAAGATGTTCTTCGCATGTCTACGAGTGTGGTCGGGGGGCTTCGAGGGTTAGCTATGCCACCAGATCTTGCGTGGTTCCTCTTCCATGTCTGAAAGTGACGTAGCATGCATAGACGCCCGTCGCAGTGATCCGGGGTGTCGCCCCGCTGCACGGACATCGCTGCCGCTATCACTTAGAGGAGGGGGGGGGGGGGAACGCGCCCGTCGGGTCTAGAAGGAGGGAATCTAGTGGTTGGTTGGGTCCAGACCATGTTCACGAGTGTTCCTATGGGCCGACCCATCACAACCAGGTGGAAGAGTGCACTGGTCAAAGCTTGTCCGGTGGAAGTCAAAGGCCTAGATTTACGGGTCAACGGGGCTAGGGTTTGTTCAATCGGGTGGCTTCGGGAGGTAGCTATGCCACCAAAACACCGCACCGGCTCCTCTTGCATGTCCTAAAAGGCGAGGTTGGTTCAAACACCCATCGTACGACTGTCGTGTGTGACCCTCCATATGGACGGCGGTGACACCGAGGTAACGTTCATTGGTGTTCTTGTTGCGTGAATTGTTGTGAAGAGTGGGAGCACTAAATATTCATGATTTTTTGCACCATGTAGAGACATGTGATGCAAGAGCTGTGTGGTATTTTTTCATATTTTTAAAACATGACTAAGTATCTTTATAGACCATTTTCAAGGATTGTTCTTCGCATGTCAACGAGTGTGGTCGGCGGCTTCTAGGGCTAGCTATGCCACCAGATATTTTGGTGATTCCTCTTCCATGTCTAAAAGTGATGTGGAATGCATAGACGCTTGTCGCAGGGCTCCGGGGTGTGCCCCCCTGCATGGAGGTCGCTGCCACCGTCACTTAGAGGGGGACACGCGTGTCGGGTCGAGCCGGAGGGAATCTAGCGGTTTTTTGGGTCCATACCATGTTCGGGGGTGTTCCTATGGGCTGACCTATCGCAACCAGGTGGAAGAGTGCACTTGTCAAAGCCCGTCCGGCGAAAGTCAAAGGCTAGATCTATGGGTCAACGGGGCTAGGTTTTTGTCCGGCCAAGTGCCCTTCGGTGGGTAGTTATGCCATCGAAACACCACATCGGTTGTTCTTGTATGTCCTAAAGGGTGGCGGTAGGTTCAAACACCAGACGTATGACTGTTGGGGTGTGACCCCCAATGGACGACGGTGACACCGAGGTAACGTTCGTCCGTGTTGTTGTTCCGTCAATTGTTCTGAAGAGTGGGGGCATTAAAAATTCATGAATTGTTTGCACCATGTAGAGACATGTGATGCAAGAGCTCTATGGTATTTTTTCATAATTTTAAAAGATGACTAAGTATCTTAATAGACTACTGTTCATGGATTGTTCTACGCATGTCTACGAGTGTGGTCAGGGGGCTTCTAAGGGTAGCAATGCCACCAGATCTTGTGGTAATTCCTCTTCCATGTCTGAAAGTGAGGTGGCATGCGTAGACGCCCTTCGCGGGGCTTCGAGGTGTGCCCCCTGCATGAACGTGGCTACCACCGTCACCTAGAGGGGAGGGGGGATGCACGCGTCAGGTCGAGCCAGAGGGAATCTAGTGGTTAGTTGGGTCCAGACCATGTTCGGAGGTGTTCCTATGGGCTGGCCTATCGCAACTAGGTGGAAGATTGCACTCGTCAAACCCCGTCCGATGAAATTCAAAGGCCTAGATCTACGGGTCAAAGGGGCTAGGGTTTGTTTGATCGGGTGGCCTTCGGGGGAGGGGGGGGGGGCGTAGCTATGCCACTGAAACACTACACCGTCCGCTCTTGCATGTCCCAAAGGGTGGCGGTAGGTTCAAGCACCCGGCGTATGACTGTTGGGGTGTGACCCCCCACACGGACGGCGCTGACACCGGGGTAACGTTCGTCGGTGTTGTTGTTGCGTGAATTGTTCTCAAGAGTCCGAGCATTAAAAATTTAAGATTTTTTTGCACCGTGTAGAGACATGTGATTCAAGAGCTATGTGGTATTTTTTCATAATTTTAAAATATGACTAAGTATCTTAATAGACTATTGTTCACTAATTGTTCTTCGCATGTCTACGAGTGAGGTCGGGGGGGGGGGCTTCTAGGGGTAGTTATGCCACCAGTTCTTGCGGTGATTCCTCTTCCATGTGTGAAAGTGGCGTGGCATGCGTAGACAACCGTTGCGGGGCTCTCGGGTGTGCCCCCCTGCACGGACGTCGGTGGTGCCGTCACTTAAAGGGGGAAGGGGAACGCGTGTGTTGGCTCGAGCCGGAGGGAATCTAGTTGTTGGTTGGGTCCAGACCATGTTCAGGGTTGTTCCTATGGGCTGACCTATCTCAGCCAGGTGGAAGAGTGCACTAGTCAAACCCCATGTGACGAAAGTCAAAGGCCTAGATCTACGGGTCAACGGGGCTAGGGTTTGTTCGGTCGGGTCGCCTTCGGGGGGTAGCTATGTGAAAGCACAATTGCTTCCTAAGGTGGTTTTGATAATTGAACACAACATATGCATCATTGGACTAGTGATATTATCCAAGTATATTTCAGAAAAGTTCAAAGATGCCTTGGCTATATGATTGTGAGGAGAAGCCCTTTGATGCAAGGAAAGGAATAGGATTGGCTTAAGCTTCAAGCAAGAAGACTCTACATTTTACATTTGTGAGAAATCACTTTGAGTCCATAGAAAAGCAAATACTATTAAAAGGGGGTGAGGTATTATGATGAATTTGCTGATCACGTTCTTAGATGTAGCCACCAAAAATACTCGACCATTATCCCACAAAATATCTCTGTCCAAAGCTAAACCAGCAAAATCGGTGACACCAACTATTTCCACTCGGACCTACAAATTTTCCACTTGATAGATCCTATGCAAAACCCTACCATCTCGGTACCACCAACTTTCACATCGGTGCCACCGAGATTCAGTCACCAACTTTTTGCTGAGAAGATTTTGTTGGAAATATGCACTAGAGGTAATAATAAATTGGTTATTATTATATTTCCTTATTCATGATAATCGTTTATTATCCATGCTAGAATTGTATTGATTGGAAACTCAAATACATGTGTGGATACATAGACAACACACTGTCCCTAGTGAGCCTCTAGTTGACTAGCTCGTTGATCAAAGATGGTCAAGGTTTCCTGGCCATGGACAAGTTTTGTCACTTGATAATGGGATCACATCATTAGGAGAATGATGTGATGGACAAGGCCCCAACTATAAACGTAGCATATGATCTTGTCATTTTATTGCTATTGTTTTCTGCATGTCAATGTATTTATTCCTATGACCATGAGATCATGCAACTCCCGGACACCGGGGGAATACCTTGTGTGTATCAAACGTCGCAACGTTACTGGGTGACTATAAAGGTTCTCTACAGGTATCTCCAAAGGTGTGTGTTGGGTTGGCATGGATCAAGACTGGAATTTGTCACTCCCCGTGACGGAGAGGTATCTCGGGGCCCACTCGGTAATACAACATCACAATAAGCCTTACAAGCAATGTGACTAAGGAGTTAGTCACGGGATCTTGTATTACAGAATGAGTAAACAGACTTGCCGGTAACGGTATTGAACTAGGTATGGAGATACCGACGATCGAATCTCGGACAAGTAACATACCGAAGGACAAAGGGAACAACATACATGATTAACTGAATCCTGGACATAGAGATTCAACCGATAGAGATCTTCGCAGAATATGTAGGAGCCAATATGGACATACAGGTCCCTCTATTGGTTATTGACCGGGGAGTGTCTCAGGTCATGTGTGCATAGTTCTCGAACCCGCAGGGTCTGCACACTTAAGGTTTGGTGACGTTTCAGTATTATTCAGTTATGTGTGTTTGGAAACCGAAAGTTGTTTGGAGTCCGGGATGAGATCGCGGACATCACGAGGAGCTACGGAATGGTCCGAAGGTAAAGCTTTATATATAGGAAAGTGGGTTTTGAGCTCCGGAAAAGTTTCGGGCATTTCCGAGAGTGTACCGGGAGTGACGAATGTGTTCCGGTGGTCCACCAGTTGGGCCCACCCACCCCAAAGGGTCTCATGGGCTGTGGGAGGACGTGGACCAGCCCTTATTGGGCTGGCCAAAGCCTCCACTAAAGCCCAAGGCGCATTGGAGGTGGGAAGGAAAGAAACCCAAAGGTGGAAAAGGTGGAAAGGGTTTCCAAGTGGAGAGGAGGAATCCTACTCCTAGTAGGATTGGAGTAGGACTCCTCCACCTCCAATTTCGGCCAAACCTTGAGGGTTTGAGGCTGCCTACTCCTCTCCCTCCCTCCTATATATACTAGAGGTTTTAGAGGTGAGGGCTAACCCTAATTGCCACGTGCTCCCTCAACTTCTCTCTAGATATGTTCTTCCTCTAGATCGGTTTTAGCAGCGCTTAGGCGAAGCCTTGCCGGAATAGATCCACCAGCACCACCACCATGCCACTGTACTGGAGAACTCATCTACCTCTCTGCCCCTCTTGCTGGATCAAGAAGGCGGAGATCGTCATCGAGCTGTACGTGTGCTGAACACGGAGGTGCCGTCCGTTCGGCACTAGATTGGGATGGATCGTGATGGGATCGCGAGACAGATCGTGATGAGATCGCGGGACGGGCTGCGATTTGGATCGCGAAGATGTTCCGCTACATCAACCACGTTATATACGCTTCCGCTTAACGATCTAGAATGGTATGTAGATTCACTCTCCCCTCTCGTAGATGATCATCACCATGGATAGGTATTGCGTGTGCGTAGGAATTTTTTTGTTTCCCATGCTACGTTCCCGAATAGATTTCAAGAATCAGAATTTTCGAGTATGAAATCAGTCTAACCGGGATTTGGAAAGAGGTCTGGGTCATCGTATCAGTACCACCGAGATTCCCATATCGGTCTCACTGAGAATTCAAAAGTTGCCACATTTAGTGCAACTCAGTACCGTCGAGATTCCTTTCGGTGTCATCGAGTTGGGAAATAATGTTGTAACGGTTCGATTTTGGGAGATGCCCAGATATACCCCTCCACCTACCTCTCATTCGTGGAGGAAGCACTCATAACACACTTACACTTGAGAGATCCATTTTTCTCAGAGAGAGCAACATAGTCATGTGTTGAGATCAAGAGATTCCAATCCAACCATTTGAACCTTGATTTCTAGCCTCCCCAAGTTGCTTTCCACAAGATCAATCTCTCCTACCCATGCCAAATCTGTGAGAGAGTGATTGAGTGTTGAGGAGACTATCTTTTGAAACACAAGAGCAAGGAGTTCATCATTCTACTGCATTTATTACCTTTTTGAGGGTGGTGCCTCCTAGATTGGTTAGGTGTCGCTTGGGAGCCTCCTACTTTGTGTTGTGGAGTTGAACCAAGAAGTTTGTAAGGGCAAGGAGATCGCCTACTTCGTGAAGATCTACTTATGCGGATGGAAGCCGTGGTGGAATATACAAGGCCGCTTCTTCATGGACCCCTTGTTGTTGGAGCAATCCGTGGACTCTCGCAGTCCTTACCCTCTGTGGGTTGAAGTCTCCACTAACATGGACGTATGATAGCGCCACCTATCGGAACCATGTCAAAAATTGTCGTGTTAACCTTTGCGTTTGTTCTCCCTACCTTACCCTCTACTTTACATTTGCGTGTCATTACTTTCCGCTGCTATACTCTTAGATATGCATGTGTAGGGTGAACTTGACTAGACGTCATAATTGCTAAAACTGGCCCACTACTAAAATTGGGAAAAGGCTAAGTTTTTATCTTGTCAAGTAGTCTAATCACTCCCCTATAGACATAATTTCGATCCAACAAGTGCTATCAGAGCTTTGGTCTCCATTGCGTTGGTTTCACAACCTATGAGAGTATGGAGTCTAGTGAGGGAAATTATCACCGTAGAGGTCCATATTTTGATGGTACAAACTTCGCTAGTTGGAAGCATAAGATGAAAATGCATATTGTTGGTCATAATCCTGCCGTTTGGGCTGTTATTTGTGCTGGTGTGCGAGGTGATTTCTTCGGAGAAGGAAAAGAACTAGATAACGATGCGACAGCGGATAAGGTGAAGATGTTGCAATACAATGCTAAAGCATGTGATATCCTATTCAACTGCTTGTATCCCGAAGAATTAAACAAAATCAGTCACCTTGAGAACGCAAATGAAATTTAGGATACTTTGATTGATGTGCACGAAGGTACTGATTTCGTGAGGGAACCTAAGTTGGATGTGCTTCAAAGTCAGCTTGACAAGTTCAAGATGAAGGATGGTGAAGGAGCCGTTGAGATATACTACAGGCTAGCTCTCATCACAAATGAGATTGCCAGCTTACAAAGTGAAGAGATGGCTGAAAAATTCATCATCAAGAAGATACTTAGAGCTTTGGATGGATGATACGACACCGTGTGCACATTAATCCGAATGATGCCAAACTAAAAGGATCTCAAGCCAACTGAAGTCATTGGAAGGATTGTTGATCATGATATGTGACTCAAGGACAAAGATGAGTTGCACAACAAGTCAAGTGGTACTTACAAAGCTCCAAGTAATACTCCCGCCACTTAAAATGACAACCTTGTTACCAATGAAGAGATCAAACTCATGGTTAGAAAATTCAACAAGTTCTACAAGAGTAGAGAAAATAGAGAAGCTCAAGCTCAAGATATGATAAGCATTCATCTAGTCATGACCAAAACTGCTACGACTATGGAAAGCCTGGACACTATTCCAATGAGTTCTCGACTCCCCACAAACGAAGAGAAGAGTCGCATAGAAGACGAAGCTCAAAAGATGAGTCACCTCACAGAGAGAGAAGGAGTAGAGAAGATGGTTATGAACGAAGACACTCTCAGAGAGGCAAGGAACATGAGAAGAAGTACAAGTACACCAAGAGCAGTTCAAGAAGAAGACATCAAGCTCACGTTGGTGAATGGATTTCTGGCTCGAGTCTGACAACCAATCTGAGAGAAGCTATCACTCCAACTCCGACTATAATCAATATAAAGGTGTTGCCAGTCTTGCACTCGTTTCCTCCAACTCCTACGACCTATTTGATTCACCAAATGAAGGGTTGGGAAACTTCTTATGGCAAAAGGCCCCAAGGTATCACACCCCGAGTACTTTGACATTGCTAGTGATGAGGATGACTTGTTAGGGGAAGATGACTTGCTCTTTTATAAGACTAGTGATAACCTTAAAAATGAACTTGAAAATAACCATGCTAGTCTAGAGAAATCGAATGATGATGATAAGAAAGAGATTGAATGACTAACTAAAGAATTAAGCACTCTTAAGGTAACTCGTGAAACTACTCTAGTGGATCATAGAGAGCTTGCAAGAACTCATGAGAAGCTATGCTTCGAGAAGCTCAATTTAGGGCAAGAGCATGGGTTTCTAAAAGCAATCAATGATGATCTTCGAAAGAAGATTTCTTCTTTTTTTTGACCAAACACTGTAAGGGCAAAGCCCCCCACGGCCACACACCTTTATTAAAATAAAATTACAATATGGAGATGGTTATCTCGTAACCGAAAGAAAAGAAGAAAGAAAGGGATGAGGAGCCTAACCTAATGAGAGGGCTACATTAAGGTCGTAAGAAAGAGACCCATTTCAGCAAGTCATCTTTAAACTTACGCTTGATCCTGTGTGCCATAAGAGACATGTCGGTTATAAATCCTGACTTCCAGACAACAAATCTAGGCTGAACATTCTGGAAAACCTTGTCATTTCTCACAAGCCAAATTTTCCAACAGGCAATGAACACCATGTCATAGGAAAAGGGTACTGAAAATAGCTTTTAGCATGGGAGACTCCAACTACCATATCGTATGTATCACCCCAGTCAACTTGCAAATAGCTCCAAATTCTGCTGCTGAAGAGGCAGGTGAAGAACAGACTATCCCTATCTTCTCAGACTTGTGCATGGCAGATCCTGCAATTAACACCATCATCCATATGCCAATGTCTTCTTTCTACCATATCCTTGGTATTCAGTCTATCCATGACCAACATACAGAGAAAAACCTTGATCTTCAAGGTGAAACAACTAGCCTATATCAAATTCAGCAAAGGGTCAAAAGTTTGCTCCCTATGCACATGGGAATAGAAAGCCTTCGGCACTACTGGAATTCAGTTTTTTGCCGTCTGCTAAATCTTTGTCGTCCGCTAGCTGACGACAAAAAGTGTCTTTCCCGTCCGCTGCCACAAAGCTGATGACAAAGAACAGGCTGATGGCATAGAATGTCTTTGCCATCAGTCACTTCTTTGCCGTCAGCGGCTGACGGTAAAGAATAGGACATCAGACGGCAAAGTTTTCCCCTTGGCCCACCTGACCGAGGGAACGGTAGGTCAAACTATAGTACCTTCTTTGCCGTCTGCTGGCGGATGACAAAGAGTCCAGAGGCAGATGACAAAGAGTGTAGACCCTTTGTCGTCCGCCAGCACACGGCAAAGCGGTAGTATTTTGTAACGGCCGTCCCTCTCCCACCCCGGCCCTCTCTCTCTCTCACTCCCTTCTTCTCTTCCACTCCTCCCCCGACGCCCACCGCTGCCAACAACATCGCGCAGCTGCCCCCCGCGCCACCAACATCGCGTCGCCGCCCCCTGTGCCACCAACGTCGCGCCGCCACCCCCCGCGCCCCCAGCGCCGCCCCGGAGCCTGCTATGGTAACAGACAACAGCGCCAGAAATTGACACGTTGATGGAGGCTGGGCTTGCGTTGGTTTTTCCCTTGAAGAGGAAGGGTGATGCAGCACAGGAGCACTAAGTATTTCCCTCAGTTTGAGAACCAAGGTATCAATCTAGAAGGAGGGTCTCGTCAAGTCCAGAGTACCGGCGCAAACACAAACAAGCTTGCACCCAACGCTTCAAAGGGGTTGTCAATCCCTTCAAACCAATGATGAAAACCCCATCTTTTTACCCTTGATGGCAACAACACGATGCGTGCCTCGCTACCCCTTCTGTCACTTGGTGAGGTCACCGCACGGTATGAACCCAAAACCAAGCACTTGTCCCATTGCAAGAATCATAGATCTAGTTGGCCAGACAAAACCCACAACTCGAAGAGAATTACAAGGATATGAAATCATGCAGAAGAGAGATCAGAAGAAACTCAAATAAGATTCATAGATAATCTGATCATAAATCCACAATTCATCGGATCTCGACAAACACACCGCAAAAGGAGATTACATCGGATAGATCTCCATGAAGATCATGGAGAACTTTGTATTGAAGATCCAAGAGAGAGAAGAAGCCATCTAGTTACTAGCTATGGACCCGTAGGTCTATGGTGAACTACTCACGCATCATCGGAGAGGTCATGGTGTTGATGAAGAAGCCCTCCGTGTCCGAATCCCCCCTCCGGCAGGGCACCAGAACGTGCCCCAGATGGGATCTTGCGGATACAGAAGCTTGCGGCGGCGGAAAAGTACTTTCGATGATCTCCTGATTTTTTTGGGATTTGTAGGGAATATATAGGCGCAACCCCTAGGGCAGAGGGCGTCCAGGGGGCCCACAAGCCTGTGGGCCGCGACCTCCCCCCTGGCTGCGGGGTGAGGGCTTGTGGGGCCCCTGGTGCCCACCTGCCTTGGCTCTCAAGTCTCCTGATCTTCTTTCGTTACGGAAAAATTCTTTTCGAGGATTTTATTCCGTTTGGACTCCGTTTCAAAATCTCCTCTGAAAGGGGTCAAAAACATGGAATAAACACGAACTGGCACTTGGGACTGAGTTAATAAGTTAGTCGCAAAAAATATATAAAAGGCATGCAAAACATCCAAAGTCTGACAAGATAATAGCATGAAACCATAAAAAATATAGATACGTTGGAGACGTATCAGTGCCCCACAGCCCCGCCGCTGCCGCCCCACCGCCCCTGGCACCGTCCCGGTGCCCCACAGCCCCCGGCACCGCCGCCCCATCGCCCCTGGTGCCGCCCCACAGCCCCAAGACCCCCGGTGCCGCCCCACAGCCCCAACACCCCCGGCCCTGCCGCCCACGACGCCACAGCCGCCCGTGCTGGTGAGCCCCCACACCCCACCCCTATATATGGACCTATAAAGAAATTTTAATTCCAACATTTTGTTGAGATTTTCTTGCAATGAATGTAGTATATATATTTTGAAATTGCTTGCAGTGTATATATTTTGTTGAGATTTGGTTATCCGGAATATGAATATGAGATCGAAAAATGTAAATACATATGCTTTATTGAACTTGATTATAACTTTTTGTAAAATATTTATAAAGTATAGTATGTAGCATTTCCCATGAATGTTGAGAGAAATATAAGTAGTGGAGTTCATGAGGTGGTATGTATGGTCAAGTGACATGTGTTCATATTGAGACAAATAAAAATAGTATTGCAAGGATCAACTATATGCATATAGGTGGTTAGTAAAAAAACCAATTGTAGGAATTATAACTTGTCGCTTGTTTTGAAAATTATGGCAAAGATATTGAGATCAGTGGTGAATCTAGAAAAAAATGGAGGGGGGCTGAGCTGCCTTAGAAGTGCAAATATGTATTAGGATGAGCTAAAAAATGGAGGGGGGGCTGAGCTGCCTTAGAAGTGCAAATATGTATTAGGATGAGCTAAAAAATGGAGGGGGGGGGGCTGAGCTGCCTTAGAAGTGGAAATATGTATTAGGATGAGCTAAAAAATGACTAGATTGGACTTTGAGACTAGTAGTAAAAATTATTTTAGCAGTGCTGGAGGGAGGGCGAATCAATCTCAAGGGAGCCCTCTAGTTGGGTTTATAAGGCAGGCATGTGTTTTTAGGTCGTCAATTTGACTAGGGAAACATATGTTATATTTTACAAAAATATATTTTTAGATTCGTTGTAAAATGATGTTTGTAACAATATAATTTGTGATGCATATTATATATTTTTTATTAGTTAAGTCAAAGTCCTAAAACCTCATGCGTGACTTATAAACCCAATCGAGATGCAACCTCCGCTCTAGATTATTAGTTTGTAAGATTCACACCTTAAATTATATATGTACATATTATTATTCATGTCAGTTATTCATTTTTTATGTTGTACTAATTTCTCTTAATCTTTATCATGGCAGGTCAGCAGGTGTTGAAAGATGGTGGGCGTGGATCCAGATCACTCGATGGGTTCTTCTTCGACGGCCTGCACGAGGGGTGGTACTTCCATTCCACCCCTATCTCTTCATAGAGCCTTGGAAGACAGTCTGACGACACCACCCACGGGTGCTTCTTCGTTGGCGGCATTGCCCACTGGGAGAGGTGCTGGTCGGGTAGGGAAGAAGGGGAAGGTTACAGGGAGAGGTGGTGGCCGCGGACGAGGTAGGCGTACTGTTGCGCTGTCCTCGCCACCACCACCAGATTATTCACCCAAGCACAGGACTACTATGGTGGACCCGTTTGAGGAGGAGGCTATGAGGACTACGGTCCAGGAGCCTTGGCTGGACGGGCATTCGGCCCATGAGACTCCGGTCAAGGATCAACCTCGGGTCGAGGTGCCTTCGGCCCACGAGACTTCGGTTCCTGAGTCTACGTCCCAGAAGACTCCTTCCACACACGCTTCGGTCGACGTGGAGAGGTCCGGATGGGGTGTCTGGCTGGATCGGTCGGAGGTGCCGGATTGGACCGAGGTGCCGGATTGGACCGAGGGTCCGGGTGGCAGTTCTGTTGATGGCGGGGATGAGTTTACGGATAGTGAGGGCGATGTGCAGGTGGAAGGGGCCATCGTGCACAAGCGTGGTAGTACACGTCTCCCGGTCGTGCCGGCTACCCGCGAGCAGAGGCTGGTGATTAAGCTTAAAGGGGATAGGTAAGTACATTTACTCTTTTTTTAGCTTTTGCCTTCAAGTTTCTTCAAATATATAGTGCGTTGACCTTACCATACTGTAGGGTATGGGCACACCCTCGTGGAGTCCGCAAGCCGAACATCGTCCTTAGTGTGCTTTGCCGGACAAATTTTCCGGTGTTTGTCACGTTGCCTGGTGAGGGTCAGGTTCCTACACTACGATTTTCCTGGGAGCACTACCAGGTTGTGGAGGCCCCACCGGAGGAAATTATAGATGGTCTCTTGTGCCGCACGAGGGCTGAGATGGTGATCAAGAGCTTTTGGGTAAATTATCCTTTTACACAATCTAAAATTAACAATATAGCTAATTATTGTACTAATCGGTGTTGTCTCATTAGATTGCAGACCTTCTATAGGTGTGAGGAGGGATATGAGGAGGAGGCGGCCAAGGTTCTCGAGGCCGAGTGTAGGCGGTTATTACAGAACTTACGCCACGAGGCTCGGCCACAGGCTATTCGAGACTACTACGCCACGCGTGGTATTAAGAGGCAGAAGAAGGAGTGTCGCGGAAAGTATGTGAAGAAGGAGCAGTACATGAAGGTAATTACCTATTCTTAAGGCCTTCTACGTAGTTTTCTTGATTTGATTCGTAGGCGTAGCGCTCAAAATTGTTTCTAATAACTTATAGGTGCCCCCGAGATGGTGTGCGGATAAGATGGATTGTTGGGAGGCGTTGGTGGATGAGTGGTGCACAGGGAACTGGCGAGCCGTCCACGACAATGCGAAGAATGAGCGTAGCCAAATGGTTGGTGTGCCACACCATCAAGGCAGCACCAACTTACTTCAGTTTGGATGAAACTGGGTATGTGGTTTGCTTCATGATTCATGCAATTCATTCTTCATGCTAGTTTGAGCCCCTTACTAATACTTTGTTCCTCTCTTTTAGGCGCATCACAATAAGACGGAGATGCCACACTTGTACGACCTTTATGGCATGGCCCATAGTGCCTCCTACAAGAAGGCGAAGGCATTCTATGAGTCTGACCTGGATGATCCAAATAACTTCACCAACATATCATCCCACCACAAGCTCGTGACATAGAGGGACACGGGGAAGGCTAGGAAAGGGGAGGACTTTAACTCGAGCCAGGAACCTTTGGATCCAGAGCTGGTGATGATATCTGGTGGCGGGAGGCCCCATGCCTCGATAGCCATTGGAGATGGCATAATACGTTTTCCACTCACTCTCCCGGAGATCAAGGCGCGCCAGTCGAGCTCCTGTCCTAAGATAACGCCTCGCCGACGGCCAGTCGATCTTGTCATCAAGGTTAGTTGTACGGACTCAGAAAACTTTCATCCATTTCATTATGTGTGTGACCATGTATCATTACTGTGGTAACGAGGAATGGTGTTGTAGGCTGCTTTTCAGAAAGAGAGAGCGGCAAACCAGGCTGCTCTTGAGTAGAGGGACCGGACCATGACACGAATGATTGAGGAGGAGAGTGCCCGAAATGACGCGGGTCAACGGGCCCTGTACGAGCTTTTTGTGGTAAGTTTTTTTTCACATTAGCCAAACATGTCTGTAATGTCTATTTCTTTACTAACTAATACGAACGACTGTTCAGAGTCTATGCGAGAAGAACGGTCAAGTCCCTCCGCCGATGCCCGTCTTATATGCGATTGGCACGGTGAGTTCCATTTGAATGGTCATTATAAACTAGTATTAACAATTGAGTGTCATCATCTTAATTGAAACATCGCAAAATATCTTTTCTGCAAAATAACCCCCGAGTGGCATCGCACGACACTTCTCCAGGGAACCGTCTCCGAACGAAGCCGGCGCGAGCAACCCTGGTGTTTCGCCTCCTTGATGACCACGATGATAAGTTTTCTCTAGTTAATTTTTGACATAATTAGATAATTTATCTCTAATAAGAGGAGAAGAGGAGAAGAAATAGGAAAAATGAAAATAAGAAAGAAGAAGAAGAAGAAGAGAAGAAGAAGGAGAAGGAGGAGGAGGAGAAGAAGGAGAAGGAGGAGAAGGAGGAGAAGGTCCTTCTCCTCCCTTTTCTTCTTCTCCTTCTTCTTGATTTCTTCTCCTTCTTCTCCTCCTCCTCTAAAATGACATATTTAACCCAAGTTAGCTCCAAAATGACATATAGTTAGCTTGGCTTCCACCTAAATGACATAATTAGCTCAGTTAGCTCCAAAATGACCTATTTAATAAAAAATGACCTATACTTAGCTAAGTTCTCTCCTAGATGACATAATAAGGCTTACGTAGATCCAAGATGACCTATTCCCCCTAACTTAGGTATAAAATGGCCTATTTTACCCAAGTTAGCTCCGAAAGGACCTATAGTTAGCTAGGCTTCCACCTAAATGACATAATTAGCTTAGTTAGCTCCAAAATGGACTATTTAATAAAAACTACCTATAGCTAAGTTCTTTCCTAAATGACATGATAAGGCCTACGAGAAGAAGAGAACAAGAAAAAAATAAGACGGAGAAAAAGATAAAAAAGAAGAAAACAAGAATAAGTAGAAGAAGAGGATAAAGAAAAATAGAAATAGAAATAAGAGGAAGAATAATAATAAGAAGAAGAAGAGGAGGAAGAAGAGGAGAAGAGGAGGAGGAGGAGAAGAAGAAGAATAAGAAGAGAAGAGGAGAATAAAGAGGAAAACTAAAAAGAAGGAAGAAGAAGAAGAAGAGAAGAAGAAGAAGAGAAGAAGAAGGAGAACGAGGAGGAGGAGAAGGAGCCCTCCTTCTTCTCCTTCTTCTCTCCTCCTTCTTCTTCTCCCTCCTTCTTCTCCTTCTTCTTCTCCTTCTTCTCTCCTCCTTCTTCTCCTGCTTCTTCTCCTCCTCCTTCTCCTTCTTCTTTTTCTTCTCCTTCTTCTCTTCTTGATTCTTCTCTTTCTTCTTCAATTTAGCTTATTTTCCCCAACAAATACATACTTATCTAATTATCCTCCAAAATGACATAATTAGCTTAGTTACGGTAAAAACATCATAAGAACATTGGTTAGCTCACAACTTAGCTAATTATCCTCCAAAATGACATAATTAGCTTAGTTAGCTCCAAAATGGCCTATTTAATAAAACAATGACCTATACTTAGCTAAGTTCTCTCCTAAATGACATAATAAGGCCTAAGAGAAGAAGAGAAGAAGAAAAAAAGGGGAAGAAGAGAAAAAAGAAGAAAAGAAGAATAAGTAGAAGAAGAGGATAAAGAAAAATAGAAATAGAAATAAGAGGAAGAAGAAGAAGAAGAGGAGGAGGAAGAAGAGGAAAAGAGGAGGACGAGGAGGAGGAGGAGAAGAAGAAGAAGAGGAGAAGAGGATAAGAAAGAGGAAAAATTAAAAGAAGTAAGAAGAAGAAGAAGAGAAGAAGGAGGAGGAGGAGGAGGAGGAGGAGAAGGAGCCTTCCTTCTTATCCTTCTTCTCTCCTCCTTCTTCTTATCCCTCCTTCTTCTCCTTCTTCTTCTCCTTCTTCTCTCATCCTTCTTCTCCTTATTCTTCTCCTCCTCCTTCTCCTTATTCTTTTCCTTCTCCTTCTTCCCTTCTTGCTTCTTCTCTTTCTTCTTCAATTTAGCTTATTTTCCCCAACAAAGACATACTTAGCTAATTATCCCCCAAAATGACAGAATTAGCTTAGTTAGGGTAAAAGCATCATAAGAATCTTGGTTAGCTCACAACTTAGCTAATTATCCTCCAAAATGACATAATTGGCTTAGTTAGCTCCAAAATGGCCTATTTAATAAAAAATGACCTGTACTTAGCTAAGTTCTCTCCTAAATGACATAATAAGGCCTAAAATAAGAAGAGAAGAAGAAAAAAATAAGAAGGAGAAGAAGAGAAAAAAGAAGAAAAGAAGAATAAGTAGAAGAAGAGGATAAAGAAAAATAGAAATAGAAATTAGAGGAGGAAGAAGAAGACGAAGAGGAGGAAGAAGAGGAGAAGAGGAGGAGGAGGAGGAAGAGGAGGAGAAGAAGAAGAGGAGGAGGATAAGAGGATAAGAAAGAGGGCTCCTTCTCCTCCTCCTCCTCCTTCTTCTTATCTTCTTCTTCTCTTCTTCTTCTTCTTCCTTCTTCTCCCTCATTCTTCTCCTTCTTCTTCTCCTTCTTCTCTCCTCCTTCTCCTCCTTCTCTAAGTTCTCTCCTAAATGACATAGTTAGCTAAGTTCTCTCCTAAATGACATAATTAGCTAAGTTCTCTCCTAAATGACATAATTAGCCCATTTAGCTCAAAAAAGACATAGTTATTTAATTTAGCTCTAAGAAGAGGGGAAGAGGAGAAATGAAAAGGAAGAAGAAAAAGAAGAAGAGAAAAAGAAGAGAAGGAGAAGGAGAAGAAGGAGGAGGAGAAGATGACGAGAATGAGGAGAAGAAGTAGAAGGATCCCTCCTTCTTCTCCTTCTTCTTCTCTCCTCCCTCCTTCTTCTCCACCTTCTCCATCTTCTCTTATTATTCTCCTCCTCCTTCTTCTCCTTCTTCTTCTCCTCTTCTCCTCCTACTTCTCCTTCTCCTTCTCCTCCTCCTCCTCCTCCTCATTAATCTTGTTTTTCTTCTCCTTCTTCTCTTCTTGCTTCTTCTCTTTCTTCTTCAATTTAGCTAATTTGTCATATATATGCTGTTCTTCTTCTTCTTCTTCTTCTGACTTTCTTATTCCCATTTTGCAGATTGGATGTACTACCTGCATGGAAGCTGGCATTGGAGTGCTTTAGTTCTAGTTTTATTTGAGTTGACGAACAATGTGGAACTATATGTATATGTATATATGGATGAACAATATATGTGGAACTATATGTATCTATATATGGATGTAACTTTGTATGTGTTGGTTCTTTCGATATATGGGATGTACATTGTTGAACAAATGGCATTGATGAACTTTATATGTATATCATATATGTGTTCTAACCTATATATAATATATGTGCTATGAATTATATATATATATATATATATATATATATATATATATATATATATATGTGCTGTGAAATAGAAAAAATTAACAAAAATGTGACAATATTGGCTCTTTGCCGTCTCCCAGCTGATGGCAAAGGCCTTTGCCATTAGGCAGCTCACGGCAAAGGTGCCACGTGGCACCCAGCTGTGCAACCTAGGCAGCAGCAGCTGGCCATATGGGCTCTTTGCCGTCTGCTGCCTTGGGAGGCTGACGGCAAAGCGATAGGGAGGCAGACGACAAACAAGCCGACATGCGCTGGCCCAACTCTGTGCTGGCCCATAGAAGATGACGGCAAAGATGGGGAGGGAAGCAGACGGCAAAGATGCGGAGGGAAACAGACGGCAAAGCCTCCGTTAGCCCTAACGGAGGTGTCGCCTGTCGGCTGCCGTCTCAAATTCTTTGCCGACTGCTCAGTGTCTGACACTGACGGCAAAGAGCTTTGTCGTCCACTTAGGGTAGGCTGATGGCAAAGAAGCGTCAATGCCATCGTAAGCTGACGCGGAATCTTTGCCGACTAGTGTTCTCTTTGCCATCTGCGGATTGATCAATGGCGTCGGTGGAGTCCTCTTTGCCGCCTGTTATGGCAGACGACAAAGAAGCTTATTCATGTAGTGTAGGGTATAAGGTTTAGTTGTTTCCATCCATGACCAGACACCAGTCTGGCTTGTACTAGGCTCAAAATCCCTTATGAAAGCTTGAAGTGTGAACATCTCCAAGAAGTCCTGCTCAAAGAGAGGCAAGTTAAACCAGAGGGACAGATCGTGAGTGTTCAGTCCATCTTTGACCATTTTCCAAGGATCCTTAACATATGAAAACAGTCTAGAGAATCTGTCTTTGAGAGGAATAACTAAGTTTCCAATGTTCCATATATCATGCCAAAAGAGGATAGTATCTCATTGCTTGACTTGCACCCAAATGACCTCCATAAAATTGTCCAATAACTTCAAGATACTCCTCCACCAATATGAACCACATGGCTCACTACCCTGTGGTACTCTGTCATGGTAGTATGTGTTCCAGATCAGCTGAACCCAAGGCAGATCCATTCTATTAAGGAATTTGTTGGCATGTTTCAAAAGAAGAGTTGCATATTTCATTCCCAAGTTTAGAATACCCAGTCCACCCTTGTTCTTAGGTCTGCAGATCAACTCCCAAGATGCAAGGGATGGTGAATGTTCCTTTCTATTCCTTCTCCAGAAACATTGCCTCTGAGCCCTTTCCAACTATTTGAGAATTCCTGGAGGGATAGAAAGACTGCAGAGGAAAAAGATTGGCAAAGAGGATAAAGACGAATTCACGTATTACACCCGTCCTCCTTGAGCCACGAAAGAACAACTAGAAGACATCATTTGTTACATGCATGAAACTAGAGGCATCACGTGCTCCATCTTGGGCAGTGAGGTGCGGATCGACAGACCGAGATATGTAAAAGGCATAGTACCAAATTTACAGCCAAAGACCTGAGCAAGTCTCACAGTTTCTTCTAGGGAAACATTGATTGGCACCATTAATAATTTCTCAAAGTTAATGCGTAGACCTATTGATCTAGTGAAAACCTGGAGCATCTCTTTCAGAGCCTTGAACTGGTCTTCCTTAGCAGGAAAAAATCAAAGTATCATCAACATATTGGACAATACGAAAATCCTTGTCATGGCATGGAATTTGCAAGTGAATGTGTCACTTGGCTAACATATCATTAACTATACACTGGAGCAAATCTGCTGCTAGAACAAAGAGTAAAGGTGAGGTGGAATCTCCTTGTCTTACACCAGCCTTGCAATGAAAATGCTTTCCACGGACACCATTAAGAAGAATGGAAGAGGACCTAGAGGTGAGAAATTGATGAATCCATCCTCTCGATTTGCTGTTGAACCCTTTATACTTTCATATATCCAAGATGACCTCATGTTCAATAGAGTCAAAAGCTTTTTCAAAATCTAGTTTAAGAATGAGAATGGGTCTTTTGGACTGATGACATTGATGCAAGTACTCTAGGGTCCAACCAATGCAATCTTGAATGGTTCTAGTCTTGTTAAATCCATACTAATATTTATGAAGACGGTTGATGTTTGCTGTGTATCCCTTGCAATGGCGCTAGAAATAGTTGTGTCGACGGTACCCGGAATCCTTCAGCTACAGCTACGCCTTAAGGGACTTCCTAGGCAAGTATGCAAAGGATTTCCCCCGTGGCCTTGGAGCCTTGCGTTGGTGTTCCCTCGAAGCGGAAAGGGTGATGTAGCACAGCGCCGATAAGTATTTCCCTCAGTTTGAGAACCAAGGTATCAATCCGGCGGAAGAGTATGTCAAGATCCTGCACAAACACAAAAGCTTGCACCCAACGCTATGAAGGGGTTGTCAATCCCTTATAGATTGTTTGCCAAGTGAGAACTGAAAGCAACAAAGTAACAAAGCAAAGTAAAAGCGGAGATGTAAACGATGGATGTGAATAGACCCGGGGGCCGTAGTGTTTACTAGTGGCTTCTCTCATGAAAGCAAGTAGACGGTGGGTGAACAAATTACTGTCGAGCAATTGATAGAACTGTGTAGATTCATGACGATATCTATACAATGATTATTTCTATAGGCATCACGTCCGAAACAAGTAGACCGATACTTTCTGCATCTACTACTATTACTCCACACGTCGACCGCTATCCAGCATGCATCTAGTGTATTAAGTCCATAAGAACAGAGTAACGCCTTAAGCAAGATGACATGATGTAGAGGGATAATCTCAAACCAATGATAAAAACCCCATCTTTTTACCCTTGATGGCAACTTCTTGATGTGTGCCTTGCTGCCCCTACTGTCACCGGGAAAGGTCACCACATGGCAGAACCCAAAACCAAGCACTTCTCCCATTGCAAGAATCATAGATCTAGTTGGCCAAACAAAACCCAAGACTCGCAGAGACTTACAAGGGATCAAATCATGCAGATAAGAAATCAGCAAAGACTCAAATATATATCATAGATAATCTGATCACAAGTCCACAATTCATCGGATCTCGACAAACACACCGCCAAAGAAGATTACATCGGATAGATCTCCATGAAGATCATGGAGAACTTTGTATTGAAGATCCAAGAGAGAGAAGAAGCCATCTAGCTACTAACTACGAACCCGTAGGTCTGAAGTGAACTACTCACGAATCATTGGAGGGGCGATGATGATGATGAAGAAGCCCTCCAACTCCAAAGTCCCCTCCGGCAGGGTGCCGGGAAGGGTCTCCAGATGAGATCTCGCGGAAACGGAAGCTTGCGGCGGCGGAAAAGTATTTTCGAGGCTCCCCCGATTTTTTGCGGAATATTTGGGAATTTATAGGCCAAAGACCTAGGTCAGGGGGCGGCCAGGGAGGCCACAAGCCTCCCACCGCCGCCTCCCCCTGGTGGCGGAGTGGGGGCTTGTGGGCTCCCTGGAGTCCACCTGGCTTGGCCCAAAAGCCCCCTGGACTTCTTCCGTTCGGAAAAAAATAATTTCAGGGTTTTTCTTCCGTTTGGACTCCGTTCCAAAATCAGATCTGAAAAGAGTCAAACACACGGAAAAAACAGGAACTGGCACTTGGCACTGAATTAATAAGTTAGTCCCAAAAAGATATAAAAAGGTACATAAAACATACTAAGAAGACAAGATAACAGCGTGAAACCATCAAAAAATATAGATACGTTTGAGACGTATCAAGCATCCCCAAGCTTAACTCCTGCTCGTCCTCGAGTAGGGAAGTGATAAGAATGAATTTTTGATGCTTTCATGCTACCTAGCATAGGTGTCCTTTGTAATTCCTCTTATGTGACGTGAACGTTCAGATCCAGTAGATTCAAAACAATAGTTTGCTATTGACGTGGAAATAATTCAAGCAAACTAGCAAAGTAATCATGAACTTTCAAAATAACAAGGCCAAAAGAAAGTTATCCCTACAAAAGCATATAGTCTGGCTATGCTCTATCATCATTGCACAACGAATTTAAATCATGCACACCCCTGGTATTTCCCAAGTAATTGTTTCACACCTTTACTTTCTCAAACATTTTCAACTCTCACGCAATACATGAGCGTGAGCCATGGTTATAGCACTATAGATGCTATGGAATCTGGTGGAGGTTGCAAGACAAAAAGGAGAAGATAGTCACATTAACTAGGCATATCAATGAGCTATGGAGATGCTCATCAATATATATCAACGTGAATGAGTAGGGATTTCCATACAAATGATGCACTAGAGCTACAAGTATGTGAAAGATCTTAAAGAAAACTAGTGGGTGTGCATCCAACTTGCTTGCTCACGAAGACCTAAGGCAATTTTGAGGAAGCCTGTCATTGGAATATACAAGCCAAGTTATATAATGAGAATTCCCACTAGCTATATGGTGGTGACAAAACGAGAGACTCTCAATCATGGTGCTCAAAATGCACAAGTGTGGAAAAAGTGGTAGCATTGTCCCTTCTCTCTTTTTCTCTCATTTTTTATTTTGGTGGGCTCTTTGGCCTCTTTTTTTTATGGGCTTCTTTGGCCTCTTTTATTTCCTCACATGGGACAATGCTCCAGTAATGATGATCATCATACTTTCAACTCAAAACTTAGAGCAACTATGACTCCATATGGAATGCCTTCGGTAGTGTACCGTGGCAATGATCTAGCATGGCATAGACATCAATGGAAACATCATGGTAGCTATCTTACGATCATGAAGTGGCAATGTAGACGTGGTGGCACATATCATGGTGGTAGTTGCATGGCAATATATCTTGGAGTGACTTTGAAAAAGCTATAGTAGGTAGGTATGGTGGCTGTTTTGAGGGAGGCTAATGGTGGGTTTTGTGCACCGGCGAAAGTTGCACGACACTGAGAAGATAATGATGGTGGAAGGTGAAACTGCATCTAAACCATGGACTCAACATTAGTCATGAAGAACTCATATATGTGTTGCAAAAGTTCTATTAGTAATCGAAACAAAGCATTCAACGCATACTCCTAGGGGAAGGGTTGGTAGGTATAAATCATCGCGCGATCCCGACCGCCACGCAAAGGATGACAATCGATATACTAATCATGCTCAAACTTCATCACACAGCGGTTTACCATACGTGCATGGTACGGGAATCACTAACTTCAACACAAGTATTTCTAGATCCACAACACCTTACTAGCATGACTTCAATATTACCATAACCACAACTCAAAACTAATTGAGATGAATCAAACTTCTCTAACTATTCAATGCACATGAAGGTGGAAGTTTTCGTATCCCTTTGGATAACTACCCCTTTTGAGACTACTTTCAAAGCATAGATCAACTACCAAGCCACGCACCGCTGTGCTCTAAAAGATATAAGTGAAGCACACAGAGCAAAAGTATCTAGCTCAAAAGATATAAGTGAAGCACATGTGAGCTGAATTGTCTACCAAAAGATATAAGTGAAGCTCGACAAAATCACGGTGTGTGCATGTCTCTCTCTCTAGGTGTGCAGCAAGGATGATTGTGACACAACAAAAATAAAAGATTCCTACGATACAAGACGCTCCAAGCAAAAACACATAACATGTGGTGAATAAAAATATAGCCCCAAGTAACGTTACCGATGGATTGAAGACGAGAGAGGGGATGCCTTCCCGGGGCATCCCCAAGCTTAGGCTTTTACGGCATCCTTGAATCTCTTGGTGTTCCTTGGGCATCCCCAAGCTTGAGCTCTTGCCACTCTTTATCTTTTTGTCCATAAGAACTTCACCCAAAACTTGAAAACTTCACAACACGAAACTTAAACAGAAACTCGTGATAACATTAGTACAAAAAAGCAAACCACCACTTCCTTAGGTACTGTAGAAAACTTAAATTCTACTTGTGCTGATGTTGGGTTACTATACTTTCAATCTGCCATGGCTAATACCCCCCAATACTATCCACAGTTTCATCAATATAAGCAACCAACACAACAAAAACAGAATCTGTTAACAGCAGACCAGTCTGTAGCAATCTGTATGTTTCGTATACCTATGGTACTTCAAAAATTCTGAAAAATTACGACAATCTGAAGAATTTGCGTAGCAATCAGCAGCAAAAATAATCAACTCAAAAGCTCTTACAGAAAAAATGAAACTTCTTTTCGTGAGCAGAAAGTTTGTGTCTTTTCCAGCATGACCAAACGATCATCCCCAAGACTAATCATAACGGTTTTGCTTGGCACAAACGCAAAAAGAAACACAAAAACACAATCATAACAGAATTATGAAAGTGTGAAATACACAAAACAGAAAGAAAAAGGATAGATTCTTTGGGTTGCCTCCAAAGAAGCGCTTTTGTTTAACGCCCTTAGCTAGGCGAAAGTGATGGAATCACGTATAGTCATCTTTTGTGCTCAAACCATAGGTAGACCTCATCATAGATTCATAAGGCAATCTTATTTTATTTCTAGGAAAGTGCTCCATGCCTTTCTTTAAGGGAAATTGAAATCTAATATTCCCTTCCTTCATATCGATGATAGCACCAATAGTCCTTAGGAAAGGTCTACCAAGAATAATTGGACATGAAGGATTGCAATCTATGTCAAGTACAATGAAATCCACGGGTACATAGTTCTTATTTGCAACAATAAGAACATCATCGATCCTCCCCATGGGCTTTCTGACGGTAGAATCTGCAAGATGCAAATTAAGAGAACACTCTTCAATCTCATGAAAACCAAGAATATCACATAAAGACTTTGGAATCGCGGAAACACTAGCACCAAAATCACAGAAAGCATTGCACTCATAGTTTTTGATCTTGCTTTTGATAGTAGGTTCCCACTCATCATGAAGTTTCTAGGTATAGAGACTTCTAGTTCGAGATTCTCTTCAAGAGATTTCATCATAGCATCTACGATATGCGCGGTAAAGGCTTTGCTTTGGCTATAAGAATGTGGAGAGTTTGCAATGGATTGCATCAAATAATTGAATTCCTTGAAATCCAAAGTGGGAGTTTCATTACTACCCAAAATTTTGACTTCTTCTACTCCACTCTCCACACCTTTATCATCAAGATAGGTGGACTCTGAATCATTGGGGCGTTTTTCAACCAAAGTGGATTCATATCCAGCCCCTCCATAAGTAGGTTTGACACGCGAAAACGAAGATTCAAGAGGAGACACTGAAAGGATCGATATGGTTGGCTAGAGGGGTGGGGTGCATAGACAATGACCACTTTTTAATTAATCTTAGCAAGTTATGGTAAACAACATGAGGGTTCACAAATAATACGACAATGAGGTGAACCCTAAAGAAGCTAACAACGAGAGCTATTAAGACAAGTAAGATATAGTCACAAGCATAAGCAAATACAAAGTAAAGGATAGAGATAACCACAAGTGGAACCGATGGAGACGAGGATGTGTTACCTAAGTTCCTTCCCTTTGACAGGAAGTACGTCTCCGTTGGAGCCGTGTGGAGGCACAATGCTCCCCAAAAAGCCACTAAGGCCACCGTATTCTCCTCACGCCCTCGCACGATGCAAGGTACCGTGATTGCACTATAGGTGCCCTTGAAGGCGGCGACCGAACCTTTACAAACAAGGTTGGGGCAAACTCCACACAAAGCTTGGAGGTTCCCAACTAGACCACGAAGCTTCACCACAATGGAATATGGCTTCGAGGTGACCTCAACCGTCTAGGATGCTCAAACACGCAAGAGTAACAAGATCTGCAAGGGATTGGTGGGGGAATCAACTTTTCTCTTGGTGGAAGTGTGGATCTAGGCCTTCTCAACCAATCCCTAAAGAATCAACAAGTTTGATTGGCTAGGGAGAGAGATTGGAAACTTTTGAGCTTGGGGCGCAACAATGGAGCTTAGGGAGGGAAGAGATAAGGTTCCACAGCTAGAAGAACCCTTTATATAGTGGGGGGGGGGAATCAGACCGTTTTCCCACTCTCTGCCCGAGCTCCAGCGGTACTACCGCTGGCTGCAGCGGTACTACCGGTGGCACTCCAGCGGTACTACCGCTGACCAGGGGCGGTACTACCGCCGAATAGCGGTACTACCGCTGGAACTCCAGCGGTACTACCGCTGGGCCGCTGGTAGTGCAAAAACACTACCACCGCCAAGAAAGTCTTCGCAAAAAGGTTCGTCCATGAACAACCGCTAGGCAGGCGGTACTAAGCTCCTGGAGTGGTACTACCGCTGACCAGGGGCGGTACTACCACAAGCCAGCGGTACTACCGCTGGCTGCAGCGGTACTACCACTAGCATTCCAGCGGTACTACCGCTAGGGCCAGCGGTACTACCGCTGGGTACCATTTTGCAAGGAGGAAAGAAACACAGCGGCGGGGGCCGCTCCAAAGATGAAGGTAAGGGAGAATATGTGAGGTGTGCGCGTGCAAAGATAGATTCCACCCAAACCTTTCCAGTACGGTTCCCCTCTTAATAGTACGGCTTTCCTATGACTCAAATAAAGAGAATCGTAGAGAGCGCCGTGCTTCCGTTCCATGAATGAGGAGGCAAGTCATCTTGTGCCGTTGACGTGTGTTATCTGAAACCTTAACACACACGGTTAGTCCTTTACGGTACTCTCATCAATCTCCAAAATTACTTAGGCATAAACTATGCCCCAACAATCTCCCCCTTTTTGGTGGACTGATGACAATACCGGATTTTCACAGAGAATAATATGAGAACAAAAAGATAGAGATATATGACAATACGGGGCATATGACTCATAGCATATGATGGAAATAAATCTCACATAAGTTCATGTCTCACAAACGATAGCAAACTAGAAGCAAACCAAGTTCAAAGCAAACCACGAAAGAAAGCAAAGCAAAGCAAAGTTCGACTATGAAAGCAAATCCAGCTCCTAGACTCTCTCCTCCTTTGGCACAAGACACCAAAAAGGGGCCCACCTAACTCCACAGGTGGTTACTCCTCATCCTCAGCATTGCCAGACTCGTCGGTACCCTCCTGATCGTCCTGCTCCTCCTCTTCCTCCTCATCGCCAGACCACTGGTAACCTTGAGCCTGCATCCACGTAGCCTCTGGAGTGATGCCGTCCTCTAATCCGCTGGAGATGTCCACATCAAGAGTCCTTAGAACACGCTTGTGCCTCCGGCGGCTCTCCTTCTAAGCCACGTGCGTCTGGTACTGACCCTTAGCCTGCATACAGAATAGAGTCTTCATCTTATCCTGCAGTTTGATGGCCCAAGATGGTATGGCAGAAGAGCGGGACTGAGAGGCGGTTCCTCTATCAGCAGCAGTCTCTGTGTCAGTATCCATGTGCTGAGAGGAAGTTGATGGGTTGGCCCATTTCTCCTTGACGCGAAGCTTGATCGGGTCGTGCACAATGTAGTCAGACTGAGCATAGAGCACCTCCTCCGGATAAGTATCTTGCCACTTCTGACAAATATAAGCGAACAGATAGGGCCCGTAGATGGGAACCTTACGCATGATGATGCAGTTCCAGAGCTCCGTGAACATCACATCAGAAATATCAAGAGGGGCAGACTCCTTAGTCATAGCCTCCTCACAAAGCAGCAGCATCTCAGCCAAAGAGCCATGAACCTCGCTGAAGTTACCAATGCGAGGGAAGAGGGTGTTGCGAAGGATCCGATGCATGATGTCCAGATGCCTGGGGAGCACAGCCTTCCTCACATAGAGTTGTTGCAATCTGTCCTTTGCGGGGGGCCTATCAGTGGGGGCTGCAGCATGAGGACGCGACCCAAGTGGAGTGTCAGCTCCCTGGAAGTCAACCTTGAGGAATGTCATGAATTCACGCCAGGTACCGGTCATCTTCTGAGTCCCAGTCATCCACACCATAGAGCGCTCTTCATCAGCAGAGAAGTGGACCGTGACATAGAACTGAGCAACAGCAGTGGGGTCAAAATCTGTCTTGAAAGTGATGATGTCCTTGATGCCCAGTTTGTCAATTAGAGAGAGGGCATCACCAAAATAGTCCAGGTTCCGCTGAAGATGAGCTAGGTCAATCCACTGAACGGGGACATAGTTCTTCTTGAACTGCATGACAATATCACGGTAGATCCTGCACTGATCCTTTGCCCAAACATGGTCAACATTCTTGATCACATCCTTCTCTTTGAGATAATGGTTCTGAGTGCGAAACTATAGAAAGTCCTTGGGGGGCATTGTTCGGACATTGATCCCCTTATCCTTGTTCGCGGTCTTCTTGAAGGACTGCTTTTTGGGTTGCAGACCTGAGGTGGCAGACCCCTATGGAGCTTCTGGGTTGCGATACTGCTTTGACTGCGTGTCCCGTGGGGGGTTCGAACGGCGAGAACCACCTGTGACACAAAATACACAGCGAAAAGAAGCGACAAAAAGAGTCAAGGCAATGAACTAGAAAAAACAGAAAAATAACCACTCATTGCCAAGCACATGAAAAGAATGCACAATGAATCCTCCTGGCGGTAGTACCGCTACCCCTGGCGGTAGTACCGCTGGGGGTCCTAGCGGTAGTACCGCTACCCCTGGCGGTAGTACCGCTGGGGTTTGACTTTCAGATCTGAGAGATAAAAATAGACCTCATGCATAGGGCTACACGATTTTTACGAGGGGCATTGGCTGTATATGAACACTAAGAACTCCACCACAGCCCTACTCACATGAGGATCACAGGTATCACCGAAATAAGTACATGCCTAGGCAAGAGAGAGCAAGTTTTAGATCTAATCCAAACATAGTTCAAGTGCTTGATCTAAAACAAGTAAATCCTAGGGCATGGCAAAATAATCAGCAACGATTCATAGGACCTACACTCCCCTCAAATATCTCCTTCATGCCATCCAAGAACAAGGCACAAGATCAAAGACATGGATCCAATCCCCCAATGCTCCTAACCCTAGAACAAGAACATCAACCAATAGAAGAAGGGGAGGAGCTTTACCGGGATTCATGGCCCTTGGAGGAGGAAGGAGAAGTGGAGCAACCCCTCCAATCCAACGGAGAGAAGGAGCTCCACGAAACGAGATCAAAATAGGGGGATTTCGGGCTAGGGGAGGGAGGAGCCGCGAGGAAGAAGAAAGAGCCTGAGAAAAACGGGCTCCCCCTCCTTTATATAGCCCAAGGGGTACGGGCCAGCGGTAGTACCGCTGAGGACTTAGCGGTAGTACCGCCGCCTGGCGGTAGTACCGCTGGATGCAGCGGTAGTACCGCTGGGGTCCTGGCGGTAGTACCGCTCCCTTGGCGATAGTAACGCTCCCCCTTGAGACAGCCCTAAAAATTTCGTAGCAGGTCGTGTTAGATGGGAATCCTGGCGGTAGTACCGCCATGCCTAGCGGTAGTACCGCCGGGGTCCTGGCGGTAGTACCGCCGGGGTCCTGGCGGTAGTACCGCCGGGGTCCTGGCGGTAGTACCGCTACCCCTGGCGGTAGTACCGCTGCAAATGTCACAACGCGGCCTAGGATAAGAGAAGAACTTGGGCAATTGACAAGTAAGTAAAAAGAGATAGCACCTAGAAAAATGTACTGACTTGTCATTGTATATCCTTTCTTCTATACAAAAGAAAGGTGAGAGGGGCGGTGGCCGAGGCCACCTATGTTTGAGACAATGGTATGACACCGCGAAGAATTATCCTTGGGTTCATGACCAATGCTCGTCTTTGAAGCACAAGTGCCATTTGACAATGGCTAAAGTGAAAGACTAGATTGATTTATGCATAATGGGGGGAGGGAAAGTTCATTGAGAGAACAACACTCCCCCTATGTCCATGCCTACATCTAGACCAAGATGGAATGCAAAGTGAGGTGCAACATGCCTACTTGAATCAATGATATTTAGCTCATGCCTTAACTCCCGGAACCTTGCTTCATCTAGAGGCTTAGTGAAAATATCTGCAAGTTGCTCTTCAGTGTGGATGAAGTGAACCTCAATATCTCCTAGCTTGATATGTTCACGAATGAAGTGATGACGAATTTCAATATGTTTGGTTTTGCTATGTTGCACTGGGTTGAGGGAAATCTTGTTAGCGCTTTGATTGTCACATAGAAGAGGCACTTTGTCACAAGTGACACCATAATCCTTTAAAGTTTGCCTCATCCATAGCAATTGTGCACAACAACTTGCAGCTGCCACATACTCAGCTTCGGTGGATGATAAGGAGACGCAATTCTGCTTCTTTGACGACCAACTTACCAATGAGCGACCAAGGAATTGGCATCCTCCAGACGTTGACTTCCTCTCCACACAATCTCCTGCCCAATCTGAGTCAGAATAGCCAACTAGATTGAAGTTTGCTCCTTTGGGATACCAGAGGCCAAAGTTTGGGGTATGAGCCAAATATCGAAAGATTCGCTTAACGACCATGTAATGGCTTTCTTTTGGTGCGGATTGAAACCGTGCACATATCCCTACACTCAACATAATATCCGGTCTAGATGCACAAAGGTAAAGGAGGGAACCAATCATGGAGCGATATACCTTTTGATCCACTGCTTTACCATTGGGATCACTGTCAAGCTTGCATCTTGTTGGCATGGGGAACTTGACCGGTTTGACATCTTCGAGCTCGAACCGTTTGAGCATGTCTTGAGTGTACTTGGCTTGTTTGATGAATGTCCCTTCTAGACCTTGTGTAATCTCGAACCCGAGGAAGAACTTCAACTCTCCCATCATGGACATCTCAAACTTCTCAGTCATTAGTGCAGCAAATTCTTCATTGAAGGAAATGTTAGGAGAGCCAAAGATAATATCAGCAAGATATAGTTGGCATATGAACAAATCCCCTTTAACCCTCTTAGTAAAAAGAGTGGGATCTATCTTCCCAATTTCAAACCCACGATCTTGTAACAACTCAGTAAGATACTCATACCACGCGCGTGGGGCTTGTTTAAGGCCATAGAGTGCCTTATTGAGTTTGTACACATGATTGGGGAGCTTGGGATGTTTGAATCCCGGGGGTTGTTTGACATAGACCAACTCATTCAGAGGACCATTAAGAAAGGCACTTTTCACATCCATTTGTTGTAATTTGAAGTTATGATGAGAAGCAAATGCAAGCAACATGCGAATAGATTCTAGACGAGCAACAGGGGCAAAGGTTTCACCGTAGTCGATACCCTCGACTTGGGAGTAGCCTTGAGCCACCTATCTTGCCTTGTTTCAAATCACAATCCCATTGGCATCTTGCTTGTTCTTGAATATCCATTTGGTCCCGATGACATTATGTTCCTCCGTTGGCCTAGGCACTAAATCCCAGACTTGGTTGCGCTCGAAGTTGTTAAGTTCTTCGTGCATGGCCATAAGACAATCCTCATCATCGAGCGCTTCCTGTACCTGTTGAGGTTCACAATACGAAACAAACGCGTGATGCTCACAATAATTCCAAATCTGTTGACGGGTGGATACTCCCCTTCTTATACTGCCAAGTACATACTTCATAAGATGTGACTTGACTCTCAGCTTGTTCGCAATCTTGGCTGCTCGACGCTCCAAGAGTTCTTCATTAGATAAGGGAGGAGCATCGATTTGTTTCCTTTGCTTGCCCTTGCGTCTTGAGCAGGCTATTGGTGCTCCAGAAGGGAATTGTGAGACAGTCTCCTGATCATCTTGTCCTTCGACTTGAGTAGGTTCACTAGTTTGTTCTTGTATTTGTGGTTGCTCTTGATCTTGATCTTGTGCATCTACTTGGTCTGGATCTCGGGGTTGCACTTGATCTTGATCATGAGCAGGTTCGGAGTCTTGGGGTAGTGCTTGAATATCTTGAGACACATCATCATTGTTGGGAAATTTATCTTGACCTTGAGCTTGTTTATTTTGTTGAGAGTCTTCTCTTTGTTCATCGGAAGCGTGTGGGGCTTGTGGAGGTGATGGCTCCACTTGAGTAGAGCATTGTCCTTCTCCTTCGGCCACAAGGGGTTCCTCAATGGGGAGTATATGACCAATCCCCATTCTTCTTATGGCTTGGGGAGGTATTTCATCACCTACATCACAAAGACCACTTTGCTCCACTTGGGAGCCATTATTTTCATCAAACTCTATGTTATACGTCTCCTCAATTAGTCCAGTGGACTTGTTGAGGACACGGTAAGCATGAGAGTTTGTAGCATAACCAACAAAGATACCCTCATGTGCTCTAGAATCAAATTTAGCTAACCGTGCACCTTTCTTGAGAATGAAACACTTACACCTGAATACCCGGAAGTACTTGAGATTGGGTTTGTTTCCAGTTAGAATCTCATACGGAGTCTTGTTTAAGCCTTTGCGGATGTAGAGCCGATTGGATGCATGACATGCTGTGTTGATGGCCTCCGCCCAGAAGTTATATGGAGATTTGAATTCTGCCATCATTGTCCTTGCAGCGTCTATCAAGGTCCGATTCTTCCTTTCTGCCACGCCATTTTTTTGATGGGTATATGGTGCAAAATATTGGTGTTTTATTCCCTCATCACCTAGAAACTCATCTAAGGTGTAGTTCTTGAACTCGGTGCCGTTGTCACTTCTAATTATCAAGATCTTTGTTCCATGTTGACGTTGCGCTTCATTAGCAAAGTTGATGACCGTTTGTTAAGTTTCACTCTTCTTTTTCAAGAAATATACCCAGGTATATCTTGAGTAGTCGTCAACAATCACTAAGCAATACTTTCTGCCTCCAAGACTATCAAATGATGGAGGACCAAACAAATCCATATGGAGAAGTTCCAATGACATCTTAGTGTAGATAAGAGTCGTTGGACGATGAGCAGTTTCATGAATCTTTCCTTCAATGCAGGCACTGCAAACACAATCTTTAGCAAAGCTCACATTTGTTAGTCCACGAATATGGTCCCCTGTCAGAAGACTTTGCAAAGATCTCATATTGACATGAGCTAAACGGCGATGCCAAAGCCAGCCCACGTCAACTTTAGCCATTAAACATGTCGCAGTCTTAGTGGGTCGCTTTGAGAAGTTCACCACATAAAGACCAATTTCGACATGTCCAACATAGGCTACTTTAAGAGTCTTGCTCCTCACGAGGACCACAGTATCAATATTAAAGAATGTGGAAAAACCCATAATTGCGAGTTGACGAACCGAAAGTAAATTGTAGGCAAGTGACTCAACAAGCATGACCTTCTCAATAGATAAATGTTGAGAGACGACCACCTTACCAAATCCCAATACCTTTGAAGAGGATGCATCGGCGAATTGGACATGGGTGGGCATAGATGGAGAAGGATGCACATCCACCACTAAGTCCTTGCTTCCGGTCATATGATTTGTTGCTCCACTATCGAGCAACCATGACACCCCACTGGAAGCAAACTACTGCAATAGATCAAGGCTTGGTTTTAGGTACCCATTTTTTAATGGGTCCTTTCATGTTAGAGACAAGGGTCTTAGGAACCCAGATAGCCCATTCAATATCCTCATCATGGGAACCAACAAATCTGGCATAAACATGCCCATCACTAGCACAACACAAGACATAAGAAGAATTGAGTTTGTCGGCTGTGTTAGTAGGAACGGTTTTGCCCTTCTTGAGGTTCCCATAGTCCACCTTGTTCCTGTTCATCCTCTGAGTCCCCTCACCCTCTTTGACAAAGATGTCCATGAGGGTGGGAGATCGTTTGTTCTTGTTCCTCCTTTTACCTTTTGACTTGGAGGTAAGTCCAAGTCCTTCCTTTCCTACAACACCCTTTTGAGTGCTCAAGAGATCGTTCAGACTCTTCTCACCTTGTATGCATGCCACAAGGCCCTTCTCAAGTTTATCCTTTAACTTGGCCTTTTCCTCCACAAGATGTACATGCTCACAACAGGGGTTAGTTGCACAAGCATTATCAATTAACACAAAGGGAGGACAAGTAGAGATATCCTTGGTAAGCTTTGCTTGGAGTTGATCATGAGACTCTTTCAGAGAGAAATGAGCACCTTTCAAGGCCTTGTGGGCCTTGTCAAGTATGTCAAACTCCTCTTTGAGTCTGTCATGGCCAACCCCAAGAGCATACTTTTCAGATTTAAGCATACGAGTAAGAACAACATCATGATCTAGTTTCTTTTGCATTTTAGCGCAGTCATCGTTATATGACTCCTCAAGAGCCAAACGAAGAGTGCGCTCCTCTTCTAGAGCATTAGATAATTCGGCAATTTCATCGGCATAGTCACGACTGTGTCCCTGAAGCTCGGAGATGGTCTCCTCATGAGACTCAATGAGGTCAGTGGCCTCACCCAGTTGTTCCAAGAGAGCAACAAAGTGCTTCTTGGGTTCTCCCTTAATAGTGCACAGAAACTTGTCGAGATCATGCTCATTAAGTTCCCCAACATCACTATCTTCAACATAATTTAACAATGAAGGAGCAGAATCAATGTTGGTCTCAATGATGGGAGTTACCTGATTGATACCTTTTGCCATGAGGCACTTGGTGATGTGGTTCTCGTTGGGGGCGTTGAAGAGAGACACCTTCTGGGGAGAGGTAGTGGCAATAGAAACAGTTGCCGTTGCCACTGTATCATCATCATCACCATCATCATATGAAGGATACTCTTCAAGGGCCACCATCCCTTTTGGGTGAGGTTTCTTCACAAAGTTGTTCTTGATTGGAAATGATTTGGTTTTGTCTTTGCGAATGAGCTTGCCTCCGTTGTCTTCCCTTTTCTCATAGGGACATTCGGCCACGAAGTGACTCACGTTACCACAGTTATAACATGTCCTTACTCGTTGTTTGGGTTTGAATCCACTCGAGTTGTTCTTGGTGAAGGTGGGTCTTGAGTTCCTCTTATTGCCCCAGAATTGCCATGATGCAAGAGCCATGTGCTCATGATAGGCATACTTTGTGTCTTCAGGGCAGCCCTCCTCTTCCTCATCTTCTTCTTCTTCTTCAAGCATTGCTTTTGCTTTCAATGCAAGGTTGGGTGAAGTTGTCTTTGATCGAACACGAGCAAGAGCATTGTCGGCTGTTTCGTTCATGATTGACATTGCAATGCATTCATCCAACACCTCACTGGAAGACAAGGAGTGGAAGTCTGGCCGCTGACGAATGACAGATGACATGGCTTTGTTGAAAGGCATGATGGCTTTAAGGAACTTGCGCTTGACCCATGTATCATCCACATCCTTGCTCCCATGATCCTTGAGCGCCACAGCAATAGCAGTCACCCTCCGATAGATATCACGAGGGTCCTCATCTTTCTTCATCACAAACTCATCGGCCTTATCAAGTATCACTTCATAGTTGGATCGTTGAATGCTTGAGCTTCCCTTGTACAACACCATAATATGCTCCCAACAATCCTTGGCCAAGGTGAAGGGACGCAAGTGAGTAAGATCTTCAGGTGGCACTGCAGACTGGAGAATAAACAAAGCAGAGTGATTGTATTGATTGTCTGCATCTTCTCTTGGAGTGAGGTTGCTTGGATCATGGGGATAATATCCTTGCTCGATGATTCTCCACAAGTTTGTTGAGCTGTGATTCAAATGAGACTTAATTGAAAATACCCAGTTAGCAAAGTCACCTTTCACAAGCTTAGGAGGAGGACCAACAGGATTAAGACGAGGTGCGGGAACGGATCCTCCATAGACCATGGGGGGTGGAACTGAGGCATATGTTCCAGTCCCATCCTTTTCGTGAGATGAGGAAGGTCGCATACCTTTAGCCGCTTCCTTAGAGGAGTTGGCCTCCGAATCGGTGACGGTGGGTTTAACCACTATAGCCAGTTCGGGTGAACTTTTAAATCCCTCAATTAACTCTTTAAGCATGGTCTTGACTTCGTTCGTCAAGGACGTCTTGAGGGCGGCCATAGCCGTATTCAAGTCATCCCTTGTGATCGAAGTCAGGTCCATGGCCTTGGGTTGCCCATGGTTAATTCCCTCTTCGCCTTCCATACTCTTCGGGTGGTTAAACCCTTAATAAAGAGACGTGGCTCTGATACCAATTGAAAGGATCGATATGGTTGGCTAGAGGGGGGGTGAATAGACAACGACCACTTTTTAATTAATCTTAGCAAGTTAAGGTAAACAACATGAGGATTCACAAATATTAAGACAATGAGGTGAACCCTAAAGAAGATAACAACGAGAGCTATTAAGACAAGTAAGATATAGTCACAAGCATAAGAAAATACAAAGTAAAGGATAGAGATAACCACAAGTGGAACCGATGGAGACGAGGATGTGTTACCGAAGTTCCTTCCCTTTGACAGGAAGTACGTCTCCGTTGGAGCGGTGTGGAGGCACAATGCTCCCCCAAAAGCCACTAAGTCCACCGTATTCTCCTCACGCCCTCGCACGATGCAAGGTACCGTGATTCCACTATAGGTGCCCTTGAAGGCAGCGACCGAACCTTTACAAACAAGGTTGGGGCAAACTCCACACAAAGCTTGGAGGCTCCCAACTAGACTACGAAGCTTCACCACAATGGAATATGGCTTCGAGGTGATCTCAACCGTCTAGGATGCTCAAACACCCAAGAGTAACAAGATCCGCAAGGGATTGGTGGGGGAATCAACTTTTCTCTTGGTGGAAGTGTGGATCTAGGCCTTCTCAACCAATCCCTAAAGAATCAACAAGTTCGATTGGCCAGGGAGAGAGATCGGACACTTTTGAGCTTGGGGCGCAACAATGGAGCTTAGGGAGGTAAGAGATAAGGTTCCACTGCTAGAAGAACCCTTTATATAGTGGGGGGGGGGGGGAAATCAGACCGTTTTCCCACTCTCTGCCCGAGCTCCAGCGGTACTACCGCTGGCTGCAGCGGTACTACCGCTGACCACGGGCGGTACTACCGCTGGATGCAGCGGTACTACCACTGGCCCCAGCGGTACTACCGCTGGGCCCCTGGTAGTGCAAAAGCACTACCACCGCCAAGAAAGTCTTCGCAAAAAGGTCCGTCCACGAACAACCGCTAGGCAGGCGGTACTAAGCTCCTGGAGCGGTACTACCGTTGACCAAGGGTGGTACTACCGCCAGCCAGCGGTACTACCGCTGGCTGCAACGGTACTACCGCTGGCTGCAACGGTACTACCGCTAGCATTCCAGCGGTACTACCGCTAGGGCCAGCGGTACTACCGTTGGGGACCATTTTGCAAGGAGGAAAGAAACACAGTGGCGGGGGCCGCTCCAAAGATGAAGGTAAGGGAGAATATGTGAGGTGTGCACGTGCAAAGATTGATTCCACCCAAACCTTTCCACTACGGTTCCCCTCTTAATAGTACGGCTTTCCTATGACTCAAATAAAGAGAATTGTAGAGAGCGTCGTGCTTCCGTTCCCTGAATGAGGAGGCGAGTCGTCTTGTGCCATTGACATGTGTTATTTGAAACCTTAACACACATGGTTAGTCCTTTACGGTACTGTCATCAATCACCAAAATTACTTAGGCATAAACTATGCCCCAACAGACACACCAAACACTTTAGGATCTTTGTGATTTACATCACTAGCATGCACCCTTTTAAACCATTCATGTCTAGCGCGAATTTGGGCGGTTCTTTCTTTGCTCTCATTCACGGAGATACGCATAGCTTTCAAAGTTTCATCCAATTTGATCTTGGGAGGAGCACATCTAACTTTCAAAGCATCAATATCACAAGACATCCTATCAACGCTCTTAGTCAAATCGTCTATTTTGAGTAGTTTTTCCTCTATGGACGCATTGAAAATCTTTTGAGAGTTGATGAACACTTTGATATTACTCTCTAGATCATAGGGTAATTTGTTGTGATTTCCATAAGTGTTGTCGTAGGAATTGCCATAATTGTTAGAGGAGTTACTAGGAAAAGGCCTAGGAACATAGTTTCCTCTGAAAGCATTGTTGTTGCCAAAATTGTTCCTACCAACAAAATTCACGTCCAAACTAGCGTTGCTACTCTCAATCAAAGAAGATAGTGGCATGTCATTTGGATCTACGGTAGCGTTTCTACTAGCAACCAAATTCATCAACTCGTCCATCTTAGCACTAAGCGAGTTAATCTCTTCTACATCGTGCACCTTTTTGCTAGCAGGCGGCCTTTCAGTGTGCCATTGAGAGTAGTTGGTCATGATATTGTCTAGGTGTTTTGTAGCGTCTCCTAACGTGATTTCCATGAACGTTCCACCTGAGGCGGAGTCCCAGATATTGCGAGAAGCGAATTTCAAGCCAGCATAAAAAGATTTGTATAATCATCCACAAGCTCAAGCCATGAGCAGGACAATTTCTAATCATAAGCTTCATCCTCTCCCAAGATTGTGCAACGTGTTCATGATCAAGTTGCTTGAAATTCATGATATCGTTAGGTAAGGAGATGATCTTAGCCGGCGGAAAATACTTGGATATGTAAGCATCTTTGCACCTATCCCAAGAATCGATACTATTTTTAGGCAAAGAAGAAAACCAAGTTTTTGCGCGATCTCGCAACGAGAAAGGAAAAAGTTTCAACTTAATCACGTCATTATCCACATCTCTTTTCTTTTGCATATCACAAAGGTCAATGAAGGTATTGCGATGGGATGCGACATCTTCACTAGGAAGGCGAGAGAATTGCTCTTTAATAACAAGATTCAGCAGAGCTGCGTTGATTTCATACGATTCCGCACTAGTGGCGGGAGCAATCGGAGTACTTATAAAATCATTATTATTAGTGCTCGAGAGGTCGCAAAGTTTGGTGTTTTCAGACATGATGTATTCAACAAACAAACAAGCACACAAGAAAGCAAGGAACCGGCAAGGGAAAACGAAAACGGCGAAGGAGAAAGGCGAATGAAAACGGAAAATGTGAAGTGGGGGAGAGGAAAACGAGAGGCAACTGGCAACAAAAGTAAATGCAAGAGAAGAGTTTGTGAGACCTACTTGGATAGATCTTGATTTCTCCTCCCCGGCAACGGTGCCAGAAATACTTCTGATGTTTGCTGTGTATCCCTTGCAATGGCGCCAGAAATAGTTGTGTCGACGGCACCAGGAATCCTTCAGCTACGGCTACGCCTTAAGGGACTTCCTAGGCAAGTATGCAAAAGATTTCCCCCGTGGCCTTGGAGCCTTGCGTTGGTGTTCCCTCGAAGCGGAAAGGGTGATGTAGCACAATGAGGGTAAGTATTTCCCTCAGTTTGAGAACCAAGGTATCAATCTGGCGGAAGAGTATCTCAAGATCATGCACAAACACAAAAGCTTCCACCCAACGCTATGAAGGGGTTGTCAATCCCTTATAGATTGTTTGCCAAGTGAGAACTGAAAGCAACAAAGTAACAAAGCAAAGTAAAAGCGGAGATGTAAACGATGGATGTGAATAGACCCGTGGGCCATAGTGTTTACTAGTGGCATCTCTCATGAAAGCAAGTAGACGGTGGGTGAACAAATTACTGTCGAGCAATTGATAGAACTGTGCAGAGTCGTGACGATATCTATGCAATGATTATTTCTATAGGTATCACGTCTGAAACAAGTAGACCGATACTTTCTGCATCTACTACTATTACTCCACACGTCGACCGCTATCCAGCATGCATCTAGTGTATTAAGTCCATAAGAACAGAGTAACGCCTTAAGCAAGATGACATGATGTAGAGGGATAATCTCAAACCAATGATAAAACCCCCATATTTTTACCGTTGATGGCAACTGCTTGATGTGTGCCTTGCTGCCCCTACTTTCACTGGGAGAGGTCACCACATGGCAGAACCCAAAACCAAGCACTTCTCCCATTGCAAGAATCATAGATCTAGTTGGCCAAACAAAACCCAAGACTCGGAGAGACTTACATGGATATCAAATCATGCATATAAGAAATCAGCAAAGACTCAAATATATATCATAGATAATCTGATCACAAGTCCACAATTAATCGGATCTCGACAAACACACCGCCAAAGAAGATTACATCGGATAGATCTCCATGAAGATCATGGAGAACTTTGTATTGAAGATCCAAGAGAGAGAAGAAGCCATCTAGCTACTAACTATGGACCCGTAGGTCTGAAGTGAACTACTCACGAATCATTGGAGGGGCGATGATGATGATGAAGAAGCCCTCCAACTCCAAAGTCTCCTCCGGCAGGGTGCCGGGAAGGGTCTCCAGATGAGATATCGCGGAAACGGAAGCTTGCGGCGGTGGAAAAGTATTTTCGAGGCTCCCCCGATTTTATGCGGAATATTTGGGAATTTATAGGACAAAGACCTAGGTCAGGGGGCGGCCAGGGAGGCCACAAGCCTGCCCACCGCCGCCTCCCCCTGGTGGCGGAATGGGGGCTTGTGGGCTCCCTGGATCCCACCTGGCTTGGCCCAAAAGCCCCTGGACTTCTTCCGTTTGGTAAAAAATCATTTCGGGTTTTTTCTTCCGTTTGGACTCCGTTCCAAAATTAGATCTGAAAAAGAGTCAAAAACACGGAAAAAACAGGAACTGGCACTTGGCACTGAATTAATAAGTTAGTCCCAAAAAGATATAAAAAGGTACATAAAACATACAAAGAAGACAAGATAACAGCGTGAAACCATCAAAAATTATAGATACGTTTGAGACGTATCAACAGTCAAGAATGACAGCTTGCAATCTATTAGCAGCCATTTTGGTGAGGAATTTAATACCCAAGCTTGTCAAAGATATGGGCCTATAATCCCCAACATACTCTGGTGAGGCTTTCTTAGGAACCAGGGTGATGAATGAATTATTCAAACTTTCCAGATTTTCTTTCCCTACAAAATGGAGATTAGCAAGGGCATAAAAATATTTTCTAATGATATGCCAACACTTTTTAAGGAACAACCCATTGAAACCATCTGGACCTGGTGCCTTGTCCACAGGCATGCATTTGACCACCTGGTCCATTTCCTCCTGGGTGAAGGGTTTAGTCAGCACATCTAATCCCTGCACCGGCTTAATAAGATTAGGGAAATCAAAGCCCATAGTGATTCCTTTAGTTGTGCCCATTCGACCTTTATATGAAGACCAAAGAATCCCCTCCATTTGACTATGCTCTGTAATCACTATGCCATCAGCAAGGGTTGGGTTGGCAATAGAATTCCTTCTGTGTCTCTCAGAGGCCATGGCATTGAAGAACTTAGTATTCTCTTCCCCCACCTTGATGGATCCGATAGCACACCATTTTTTCAAGCAAAGAAACTAAAAATGGAAAAAATGTTGTAGGTGTGCCTTCACAATCTTTCTAAAATTAAATTCTTGCCTGAATAGGGATCTCAGCTCCTCCAAACTGTCAATCCATTCAATCACCTTATTACATTTATCTATGACAATTTTCGTCTTTGAAATTCCCAATTTCCAATGTTTAAGTTCATGTCTCAGGGTTCTAAGGTTGTGAGTGAGAACAGATGGAGGTTGTGTCTTATAAGAAGGCTTATTCGAGGATTTGGCAACACATTCCAAGACACCCTCCACCTTTGTCCAATAATTTTCAAATCTGAAGATATTGGTTTTGGGAATTGAGGTGGTGATGACAACCACACAAGGCACATGATCAGAGGCAGTTCTGGCCAAAGGCAAAACTTCAATCACGGGGTAACATGTGATCCAGTTGGTGGAAGTAAAAAACCAATCTTGTTTCTCTAGTAGTGGATTATCATGCATATTATACCCAGTGTAGGATCTCCCTTTAATAGGCAGCTCAACTAGACCCAAATGCCCAATGATTTCATTGAAGATGAGCATATCATTCATATCCCCACCTGACAGATTTCTGTTTCCATGGGATCTAATGAAATTGTAGTCTCCCAACAAAAGCTAATTCTCCTCAAAAGTAGTGTGCAAATTATATAGCCACTGTACCAAAATGTCTCTTAATTCCCCCTAACATGGTCCATACACATTGACTAATGTCCAAACATCAACACTCACTTTGGAGGTGAACTTAATTACCATTCCAAATGATTGTATCTCCACTAAATCACCATGGAGAATTGTGGAGTTCGAGAGCACCAAAGGACCCCCAAAGTGCCTTGAGAAGGGGCAAAAGCAAAATGATCATACTGTCTTGGGCAGAAAGACCGAATCTCCTTGAGTGTATATGAACCACACTTAGTTTCCTCGAAGCAGGCCACAACACATTAGGTCTCCTCCATTTTTTGGCGTACGACTCTGTGCCTAGCTGGAGAATTCAGCCCTCAGACGTTCCAACATGGCACATTCGAGTTTCTATGCCTATGACTATTCATTAATAACACAGGTAAGTAAAAACCATCAGCTAGTTACATAGTAAAAGCGACATATAGGCACGCCAAAAGATAACATGTCATGAAATAGTACTGACACAAGCTTAGAAGACATCACAATAAGACATAGTTTTCGACCACAAAGACAAAGCAGACATATAAAGGCAGACTTATGGACGCGCCAAACCCGTTGGAGAGTAGCTAGATGAATCATCAGCAACCACATCTGGCTTGGTTGCATGGGAAGCCATAAGTTGTTCCACCGAAAGCTTGCCTTCCTTGATTCCAAGATCATGACCAATCACGTGAAGCGCCTTGATCGGTGTGAGGGGTGGGACATCTCCCTCCTTATGCTTTGGTCTTGAAGTGTTGGTCTCCTGGATAGGCCTATTGCACGACTTCTTCTTATTTGGCTCTGATGCTAGCTCAAGAAACATATGCTTGAAGCCGTCCCTCCGAACCGATGCGTTAGTGCATCTGCGTACTTGTGATTCCACGGAAGGACTTTGGCCTTTGATTTACCTTTCTTTGTGTAAATAGCATCAAATTTTATGGTTCTATCAACATCATCCGGGTAGTTTGTAGCAGCAGCATCTTCCTCCACGGGCGCATCAGAAGAGGCATCGAGCTGAGGCAACAAAAGCCTAGCAATGGGCTTGCTAGAAGAATCTTCCCTCCATTGGATTTGAGATAAGACGTGAATATCATCAAATGCAAGGGCCTAATTCCTTTTGGAAAGGATGAGTAGGGACAGAGATTTAACTGACAGAGGCCTTGGGACTTCAAAAACCATTTCACCTTGGAGCAGTGTCTCAAACGTCCTCTTCTAAGCAAGCTGTGGTGGTAGGGGAGGCCCATAGACCAACCTAATAGCTCCATAAAAGATATGCTGATCATTAATTAGAGGTGGTTGGTAGGGGACAATTGCCAACTGTTGGTTATCCTACAAATGCTCATCAAATTGTTGCACATCTTGCACTGGCTCCTCATGTACCTGATCATTTTGCACTTTCTCCTCTTGCACTTGATCATTTTGAACTTGCAAGTGTTGTTCAATGAAGTCGTTCTCAAAAAATGTGGCAGATGGTTGATCAATCACTATGGACTCTTGATCCTGAATTGGATGATCCTCTTCCTGATGGTGTTGAGGTTCCTCAATTTCTGCATCGCCCAAGTGACCATGACCCGAGTTGTCAGGATCAACCTGATGGTTAATGGGTGGTGGGAGTGGGGGAAGATCATTCCATCCCAATGCATGGTATGGTGGGAGAGCAAAGTTGTGGTGCTCTGAAAATGACACTCTTGGCAAGAGATGTGGGTTACCATTCACAGGCGTAGGATCTTCGTCCTCAAGCATCTGATCAGCAAAGGTTGCCCCAAGATATAAGAGGGGACAGTCCAAGAGACTCTTGTTCATCCTCTAGTGGCATAGTCACTAAAAGCCACATCCCTAGGAACCAGAATGTCTCCAGAAAAGGAAGCAAAAACAATAGTTCTCGCCAGGTATGGATCATCATTAATCCAATAGTGAAACTTTCCAAAAGTGTTAACTGCCGCATGTAGATGTTCAGTTGTGTGAAAATCAAGAGGTACTCCCAGGAACATCAGATAACCATCACGAAAGCCATGAGCCGCTCGGTATCTCTCTCCCTCATCATGCTTCATGAACCTGACAAATCTGTCATCCCCCATAGCAACAAGAGGAAGTTGAAGCAGGTTAAAACGCACTCCCGCCTCGCGCAATCTAAACAGACCAACACCAGCTATCCATGGTTGTGCTGACAGGACCTGAACACCCCTCTGCTCTAGCAACTGAACCACCCCTTCCCTCAAAAACCTATGTCATTGGACGTAGGAAAAGGCATTACCTCGGCTATGATGAACTCATCATGTCGACGCTGGACTCCAGATGGGAGCGTGACGAGGTTCGAGGGAGTCTGAGGTCACCACCATTGATGATCTCATGCCCTGCCGGCTCAAATCGCTAGGGGTTTAGACGGAAGTTAGCCATTCGCACTAGAAGTTTTTTTGGTGATGGAGGAGGCACTACTGGAATTCAGTTATTTGCCGTCAGCCCCTTCTTTGCCGTCAGCCAGTGGACGACAAAGACCCTATTTGCCGCCAGTCACCAGAAAACTGACGGCAAAGTGCAGACGGATGGCAAAGATACTCTTTGCCATAAGTCTTGTCTTTGCCGTCTGCTGGCGGACGACAAAGAGCAGGAGGGCAGACGGCAAAGAGTCCACCACACACCCCCTCCCACCCCATAACGGGCGCTCCCTTTGCCGTCTGCCCTCCTTCTCTTTGCCGTCGGGGGCGGACGGCAAAGCGAGCCCCCCCTAACGGCCGTCTCCCCACCCCATCCCCCCTATCTCCTGCTCTTTACCGTCGGGGAGCGGACGGCAAAGAGAGCCCCCCCTAACGGCCGTCTCCCTCTCCCTCTCACTCTCACTGGCCAGTCTCCTGCGCTCCGACAGTTCACTGTTTCTCTCAGCCGCTCGTCCCCCGCCCGCCGGCCGCCTCCTCCCCCGCCCCCTCCTCCCCTCCCGTGACACCCCTCCTCCCCGCCCGCCGGCCGCCTCCCCTCCCGCCCCTCCTCCCCGCGGCCTCCTACCCGCGCCCTCCTCCCCACACCCCTCCTCCCCGCCCGCTGGCCGCCTCTGCTTCCGCCTGCCAACCGCCTTCCCTCCCGCCCGCCGGCTGCCTCCCCTCCCGCCCCCTCCTCCCCGTGCCCTCCTCCCCGCGCCCTCCTCCCCACACCCTCCTCCCCGCCCGCCGGCCGCCTCCCCTCCCGGCAGCAGGCCGCCTCCCCTCCCGCCCCTCCTCCCCGCCTCCTCCTCCCCGGATGCCCACCGCCCATAGGTGAGTTTTTTTTATTTAATTAGATTTAGTTATTTGATTTAGTGGTAGTTTAGTTAGTTTTTTTAGTTAAATAGTAGACTTAGTCCCAGGTTTAGTTAATTAGTGCTAGGTTATTTGTTATTTGTTAATTTAGAGGTAGATTCTATTTTGTTAATTAGTGGTAGATTCTTTTTTAGTTAATGATTGGTAGATTCTGTTTTTTTTGCTGTTTAGTGCTATATAGGTTTAGCGACAGGTTTAGTGATAGGTTTAGATTCTACAAAGTAATAATTTAAATAAGTAGAAAAAAGATGAAGAATAAAAGAAGAATAAGTAGATAAGGGAAGAAGAATAAGAAGAAGAGGAGGAGGAGGAGGAGGAGGATAAAAAGAAGAAGAAGAAGAAGAAGAAAAAGAGGAGAGAGGAGAAGAATAAAGAAGACGAAAAAGGAAAAGAAGGAAGAAGAAGAAGAAGAAGAAGAAGAAGAAGAGGGAAATGGAAAAGAAGGAAGAAGAAGAATAAGAAGAAGAAGAAAAGGAAGGAAGGAAGAAGAACAAGAAGTAAAGGAAGAGGAGGAAAAAAAGAAGATGAAAAAGAAGAAAAGGACACCCTGACACCTCGACACCTCGACACGATGCCCAAAACACCGACACGACATCCTGACGACACCCTGGCAGAATACGCCGCCCCCGACGCCACTGACCCCCAACCCTTGACCTCCGACACCTCTTGGTCCTCTTGCTGACCAAAAAGTCCCCCGACCACCGACCCCTGATGCACTGACCCTGGACCCCCGACGACACTGACCCCCGACCACCGACGCCACTAACCCGTGAACCTCGACGCCACCAACACCCGACACCACGGACCCTCGACGGCACCGAGTACCGACGCCACTAACCCCCGAACCCCGACAACTCTTCTGCCTCCGGTTGAACGAGAAGGTGCTTTTCGGCCTTCCACAAACCGACGGGGTCATAGTTTTGTAAATTATGAGTTAGGTCACATATTTTCCGATTATGTTAATTCCAATGTGCAGTTGTTCGACGACCTCCACGTGCATTGGACGAGCTCCGCCCTTGCGTTTGTTCGTGAGCACAAATGACTTCTCCTCCTACCCCCTTAATTTGCTCTGTCCCGGTCTTCGTGTCGATGAAACTTGCTAGCTATAGGTTTCTTCAATCATGAGTATGCGCGACCAGTATGCGTCTCCCGTTCGAAAGGGCGACATCTCTAAATATGCATTTCTTTGCATATTTATAACCGCCATCCTTTCGAATTGTCCAACATTATCCATGGATAGGCCGAGTATGTGTAGATTGGGTTTGTTTTCCCGTATGATGTGCTCTGGATCCGATGCGGAATTTCGTCAGTCCCTCCCCTGTTGTTCTCCGGGTACACATCCTCTCTGCTTATTGCCGAGACGTGTATCAGGAGAACAGCGGGGAGGTACTGCCGAAATTCTGCGTCGCATCTGGAGCAGAGCATGGGAAAACGAACCCAATCTACACATACTCGGGTGGGATTAGGACCTATCTTTACCTATTAGCATGTAGGTTGCATGGACGTAATAAAACTGACAAACTTGATTAGCGTATGAATATAGATGATGAATTATATATTTATTTCTCATGCCCCCATAGGTAGCTAGGCAACATAAGTGATCGTGCTTGGATGTACACTGGTCACCCTAGTCAGAAAGACATGACCCATGAATGGTTAACAAAAACCAGGGGGTTTGTGAAAGCCGCATTTGCAAATGGCCAGCAAAAAACATGGTGCCCCTGTCCCAACTGCGACAATTGGAAAAAGCAGATAAAGTTTGAAATGGGTAAACACCTGCAGAAGTGGGGTTTTACGCCTAATTATACGGTGTGGACTTTTCGTGGTGAGTCTGACCAACGTGCCAGAGCTGAGGTGATTCGTCGTCGCACCGACGAGCATGGTACCGGGATTGAAGACATGGTGCAAGACTTTGATGATGCTCGGGATTCGGATGATGAGATGGAGGAATCTGCAAAGGCCTTCTATGAAATGTTGGGGTCTTCAAAACATCCTCTCCACGAGCAGACTGAGCTTTGTCAGCTGGATGCCATCGCGCAAGTAATGGCTCTGAAGGCTCAATTCAACCTAGGCAGAGAATGCTACGACGCGATGATGACGATATTTGGACGCTTTCTACCCAAAGGCCATGTACTGCTTGCAAACCTGTACCAGTCAGAGAAAATCCTCCGTGTACTTAAGATGCCCTATGAGAAGATACATGCCTATGAGAATGGATGTGTCTTATTTAGGCTTGAGTATGCGGCCTTGAACTATTGCCCCATTTGCAATTCTTCCAGGTATATTGTGGTAGACAACGGCATGGGTGAGAAGAATCAGACCAAAATTCCCATTAGTGTTCTTCGGTATCTGCCAATCGTACCAAGACTTCAACATCTTTTCATGGTCGAAGAGACGGCCAGACAGATGACATGGCACAAATTGGCAAAAGAACCGAACTAGATGCGGATGGGAACAAGATGCTGGTACACACTTCAGATGGTTTTGTGTGGAGGCACTTCGATGCATTACATAAGGATAAATCGGAAGATCCAAGGCAACCTAGAGTTGCCATCAACACGGATGGGTTCAATGTGTATGGTATGACGGCAGCACAATACAGTTGTTGGCCTGTATTTGTCATTCCACTAAATTTTCCACCCGGAGAGATTATGAAAAGAAACAACATTTTCGTGATGTTGATAATTCCAGGGCCCAACTATCCGGGGAAGAATATGAATGTGTACATGCAACCGCTTAAGGATGAGTTGCAAGAAGCCTGAGATAATGGGATCAAGACCTATGACGCGGCTACCAAAACAAATTTCAAATTGCATGTGTGGTACATGTACTCGATGCATGATTATCCAGCGTTTGCGCTATTCGCTGGCTGGTGTGTGCATGGAAGGTTCCCGTGCACCACATGCAAGGCAGCTCTTCAGTTCCGTTGGCTGCACGCTGGTCGCAAGTATTCTTGCTTCGACATGCATAGACAATTCCTGGATCCTGACCATAACTTTTGAAAAGAGAAGAAGAATTTCATCAAAGGTAGAGTTGTTAAAAACACTGCATCAGCTGCGTTGACAGGCCAACAAACCCTTGATCAGTTAAACGCTCTCGAGCCTGATCATTTGCGTCCACGATACTTCAAAGGGTATAATACGGAACACGCCTGGACTCACAAGTCATGCTTATGGGATCTTCCTTACTTCAAAGACCTCCTTTGCCCACACAATATTGACGTGATGCACACTGAAAAGAATATTGTGGAGGCCATTTTTGGTACATTGTTCGGCATAGAGGGGAACTCAAAAGATAATCCTAAGGCTAGAATCGACCTGGAGGCTCTATGTGATAGACCGTTGCAAAACTTGCGACAACGGAAAGGAAAGCAAAGCATAGCGAAGCCAAAGGCATGGTTCAATCTTGAAAGGCTAGCTATGAGGCAAATGCTATTGTGGGTGAAAATGCGGTTGATGTTCCCTGATGGGTATGCTGTGAATCTAAATAGGGGAGCGAGTCTTGAGAAATTGAAAATATTTGGGCTCAAGAGTCATGATTGGCACATATGGATTGAGCGGGTAATGCCGGTGATGTTGCGTGGCTTTATCCCTGAGGATGAATGGCTAGTACTGGCAGAGCTGAGCTATTTCTTCCGTTCTCTTTGTGCGAAAGAACTATCGCCTGGCGTGCTAGATGAAATGGAAGAGTTGGCACCGGAGTTGATCTGCAAATTAGAAAAGATCTGTCCACCGGGCTTCTTTAATCCAATGCAACATTTGATTTTGCATCTCCCGACCGAGGCAAGAATGGGGGGGGCATTCAAAATCGATGGTGCTACTCAACTGAGAGGATTCAGAAGACGCTTCGAGCTAAGTGTAAAAATAAACGTAGAATTGAAACATCGATGGCCGAGGCATTCATTACTGAGGAGGCGGCAAACTTCGTGACAACACACTACGAAGCCAAAAATCATCATTTGCATAACCCGAAGCCTCGGTACAATGATGGCGATCCAAAAAAAGTTCGATCCAACCTCAGCCTATTCAAAGGTAAGCTCGCACCATCCGGTGCTTCGAAAGGGAAATCGTTGGATGTCGAAGAATGGCGGACCATTTCTTTGTATATCTTCACCAACCTAACAGAAGTGCGGCCGTACATCGAGTAAGTTCTCGGTAATTTATTGTTCCGCAACTTCTAATTGCTATGAACTACTCTTATTCCCGGATATTTGATATAGTCGATACGATGCCGAATTCTCGGATGGAGCGGTCATCGAAAAGGATTCCGTCGAAGAGTATGAGCTTCTCGCAAAGCATGGAGGCTACTATCCCGGTTTCATCTCTTGGTTCAAACAATGGGTAATTAATTACCATTAAGGGCCCATTTGATTTCTTGGTCTAATTTGCGGCTAATGCATCCATTCTTTCGTACTAAACTTGTAGGCTGATGCAGAGTCTATGGATGCCGAGTTGAGACAAGTCGCTAATGGTTTTGACTATAAGGTCCGTTCATTTGACAAATACAACATCAACGGGTATCACTTTCGTGTTGGGGAACGTCGCATGGGAAAAAAAATTCCTACGCTGACGAAGACCTATCATGGTGATGTCCATCTACGAGAGGGGATGAGTGATCTACGTACCCTTGTAGACCGTACAGCAGAAGCGTTAGTGAACGCGGTTGATGTAGTGGAACGTCCTCACGTCCCTCGATCCGCCCCGCGAACAATCCCGCGATCAGTCCCACGATCTAGTACCGAACGGACGGCACCTCCGCGTTCAGCACACGTACAGCTCGACGATGATCTCGGCCTTTGATCCAGCAAGAGAGACGGAGAGGTAGAAGCGTTCTCCGGCAGCGTGACGGGGCTCCGGAGGTTGGTGATGACCTTGTCTCAGCAGGGCTCCGCCCGAGCTCCGTAGAAACGCGATCTAGAGGAAAAACGTGGAGGTATGTGGTCGGGCTGCCGTGGAAAAGTCATCTCAAATCAGCCCTAAAACCTCCGTATGTATAGGTGGGAGGGAGGGGACCTTGCCTTGGAGCCCCAAGGGGGTCGGCCGAGTCCAAGGGGGAAGGTTCCCCCCCCAACCGAGTTGGACTTGGTTTGGTGGGTGGGAGTCCTTCCTTCCCTTCCCACCTCCTCTTTTTTTTCTTTTCTCTTTGATTTTCTTTCCTAGGCGCATAGGGCCCTTTTGGGCTGTCCCACCAGCCCACTAAGGGCTGGTGTGCCACCCTCAAGGCCTATGGGCTTCCCCAGGGTGGGTTGCCCCCCCCGGTGAACTCCTGGAACCCATTCGTCATTCCCGGTACATTCCCGGTAACTACGAAAACCTTCCGGTAATCAAATGAGGTCATCCTATATATCAATCTTCGTTTCCGGACCATTCCGGAAACCCTCGTGACGTCCGTGATCTCATCCGGGACTCCGAACAACATTCGGTAACCAACCACATAACTCAAATACGCATAAAACAACGTCGAACCTTAAGTGTGCAGACCCTGCGGGTTCGAGAACTATGTAGACATGACCCGAGAGACTCCTCGGTCAATATCCAATAGCGGGACCTGGATGCCCATATTGGATCCTACATATTCTACGAAGATCTTATCGTTTGAACCTCAGTGCCAAGGATTCATATAATCCCGTATGTCATTCCCTTTGTCCTTCAGTATGTTACTTGCCCGAGATTCGATCGTCAGTATCCGCATACCTATTTCAATCTCGTTTACCGGCAAGTCTCTTTACTCGTTCCGTAATACAAGATCCTGCAACTTACACTAAGTTACATTGCTTGCAAGGCTTGTGTGTGATGTTGTATTACCGAGTGGGCCCCGAGATACCTCTCCGTCACACGGAGTGACAAATCCTAGTCTTGATCCATACTAACTCAACTAACACCTTTGGAGATACCTGTAGAGCATCTTTATAGTCACCCAGTTACGTTGGGACGTTTGATACACATAAAGAATTCCTCCGGTGTCAGTGAGTTATATGATCTCATGGTCATAGGAATAGATACTTGACACGCAGAAAACACTAGCAACAAAATGACACGATCAACATGCTACGTCTATTAGTTTGGGTCTAGTCCATCACGTGATTCTCCTAATGACGTGATCCAGTTATCAAGCAACAACTCTTTGTTCATAATCAGAAGACACTGACTATCTTTGATCAACTGGGTAGCCAACTAGAGGCTTGCTAGGGACATTGTTTCGTCTATGTATCCACACATGTAAATGAGTCTTCATTCAATACAATTATAGCATGGATAATAAACGATTATCTTGATACAGGAATTATAATAATAACTATATTTATTATTGCCTCTAGGGCATAATTCCAACAGTCTCCCACTTGCACTAGAGTCAATAATCTAGCCCTCACATCATCATGTGAATTACATTGTAATAAATCTAACACCCATACAGTTCTGGTGTTGATCATGCTTTGGCCGTGGAAGAGGTTTAGTCAGCGGGTCTGCTACATTCAGATCTGTGTGCACTTTGCATATATTTACGTCCTCTCCCTCGACGTAGTCGCGGATGAGGTTGAAGCGTCGTTTGATGTGTCTGGTCTTCTTGTGAAACCGTGGTTCCTTTGCTAAGGCAATGGCACCCGTTGTATCACAGAACAAGGTTATTGGATTCAGTGCGCTTGGCAGCACTCCAAGTTCCGTCATGAACTGCTTCATCCAGACACCCTCCTTAGCCGCCTCCGAGGCAGCCATGTACTCCGCTTCACATGTAGAATCTGCTACGACGCTTTTCTTGGAACTGCACCAGCTTACCGCACCCCCATTAAGAATAAATACGTATCCGGTTTGCGACTTAGAGTCGTTCGGATCTGTGTCAAAGCTTGCATCGACGTAACCTTTTACGGCGGGCTCTTCGTCACCTCCATACACGGGAAACATCTCCTTAGTCCTTTTCAGGTACTTCAGGATATTCTTAACCGCTGTCAAGTGATCCACTCCTGCATTACTCTGGAACCTACCTGCCATACTTATGGACAGGCTAACATCCGGTCTAGTGCACAACATTGCATACTTGATAGAACCTATGGCTGAAGCATAGGGGACGGAGCGCATATGCTCTCTATCTTCATCAGTTGCTGGGCACTGAGTCTTACTCAATCTCGTACCTTGTAAAACTGGCAAGAACCCTTTTTGGACTGTTCCATTTTGAACCTCTTCAAAACTTTATCAAGGTATGTGCTTTGTGAAAGTCCTATCAGGCGTTTTGATCTATCCCTATATATCTTAATGCCTAGAATGTAAGCATCTTCTCCTAGGTCCTTCATAGAGAAACTTTTATTCAAGTAATCCTTTATGCTCTCTAAAAACTCCATGTTGTTTCCAATCAGCAATATGTCATCCACATATAATATTAGAAACGCCACAGAGCTCCCACTCACTTTCTTGTAAATACAAGATTCTCCAACCACTTGTATAAACCCAAATGCTTTGATCACCTCATCAAAGCATTTGTTCCAACTCTGAGATGCTTGCACTAGTCCATAAATGGATCGCTGGAACTTGCACACCTTGTTAGCATTCTTAGGATCGACAAAACCTTCGGGTTGTATCATATACAACTCTTCCTTAAGGAAACCGTTAAGGAACGCCGTTTTGACATCCATTTGCCAGATTTCATAATCAAAAAATGCAGCTATTGCTAGCATGATTCTGACGGACTTAAGCATCGCTACGGGTGAGAATGTCTCATCGTAGTCAACTCCTTGAACTTGTGAAAAACCCTTTGCCACAAGTCAAGCTTTATAAACGGTCACATTGCCGTGAGCGTCCGTCTTCCTCTTAAAGATCCATTTGTTCTGAATAGCCTTGAGGCCCTCAGGTAGTACCTCCAAAGTCCACACTTTGTTCTCATACATGGATCCTACCTCGGACTTCATGGTTTCTAGCCATTTGTTGGAATCTGGGCCCACCATTGCTTCTTCATAATTTGCAGGTTCATTGTTGTCTAACAACATGATTGATAAGACGGGATTACCGTACCACTCTGGAGCAGCACGTGGTCTCGTCGACCTGCGTGGTTCGACAGAAACTTGAACCAGAGTTTCATGATCATCATCATTAACTTCCTCCTCAACCGGCGTCGCAACGACAGAGGTTTTCCCTTGCCCTGCGCCACCATCCACAGGGATGAGAGGTTCGACAACCTCGTCAAGTTCTATCTTCCTCCCACTCAATTCTCTCGAGAGAAACTCCTTCTCGAGAAAAGCTCCGTTTTTAGCAACAAACACTTTGCCCTCGGATTTGAGATAGAAGGTGTACCCAACTGTCTCTTTTGGGTAACCTATGAAGACGCACTTTTCCGCTTTGGGTTCCAGCTTTTCAGGCTGAAGCTTTTGACATAAGAATCACATCCCCAAACTTTAAGAAATGACAACTTTGGCCTTTTGCCATACCACAGTTCGTATGGTGTCGTCTCAACGGATTTTGACGGTGCCCTATTTAAAGTGAATGCAGCTGTTTCTAATGCATAACCCCAAAACGATAACGACAAATCGGTAAGAGACATCATAGATCGCACCATCTCTAATAAAGTACGATTACGACGTTCGGACACACCATTACGCTGTTGTGTTCCAGGCGGTGTTAACTGTGAAACAATTCCACATTGTCTTAAGTGAGCACCAAACTCGAAACTCAGATATTCACCCCCACGATCAGACCGTAGGAACTTGATCTTCTTGTTACGATGATTTTCAACTTCACTCTGAAATTGGTTGAACTTTTCAAATGTTTCAGACTTGTGCTTCATCAAGTAGACATAACCATATCTACTCAAATCGTCAGTGAAGGTGAGAAAATAACGATATCCGCCGTGTGCCTCCACGCTCATCGGACCACACACATCGGTATGTATGATTTCCAACAAGTCACTTGCACGCTCCATTGTTCCAGAGAACGGAGTCTTAGTCATCTTGCCCATGAGGCATGGTTCGCACGTGTCAAGTGAATCAAAGTCAAGTGACTCCAAAAGTCCATCAACATGGAGTTTCCTCATGCGCTTTACACCAATATGACCTAAGCGGCAGTGCCACAATAATATGGCGCTATCATTGTTAACTCTAACTCTTTTGGTCTCAATGTTATGTATATGCATATCGCTATCAAGATTCAATATGAACAATCCTCTCACATTAGGTGCATGACCATAAAAGATGTTACTCATAGAAATAGAACAACCATTATTCTCTGACTTAAAAGAGTAACCGTCTCGCAATAAAAAAGATCCAGATATAATGTTCATGCTCAACGCAGGCACTAAATAACAATGATTTAAGTTCATCACTAATCCTGATGGTAACTGAAGTGAAACTGTGCCGACGGCGATTGCATCAACTTTGGAACCATTTCCTACGCGCATCGTCACTTCATCCTTCGCCAGCCTTCGTCTATTCCGCAGTTCCTGTTTCGAGTTGCAAATATGAGCAACAGAACCGGTATCGAATACCCAGGCACTACTATGAGAGCCAGTTAAGTACACATCAATAACATGTATATCAAATATACCTGATTTTTCGTTGGTCGCCTTCTTATCTGCCAGATACTTGGGGCAATTGCGCTTCCAGTGACCCATACCCTTGCAATAGTAACACTCCGTTTCATGCTTAGGTCCAGCTTTGGGTTTCTTCGTCGGATTGGCAATAGGTTTGCCGCTCTTCTTCGAATTACCCTTCTTGCCTTTGCCGTTTCTCTTGAAACTAGTGGTCTTATTCACCATCAACACTTGATGCTCTTTACGGAGTTCAGACTCTGCGACTTTCAGCATCGCAAACAACTCGCCGGGAGACTTGTTCATCCCTTGCATGTTGTAGTTCAACACAAAGCCTTTATAGCTTGGCGGCAGTGGTTGAAGGATTCTGTCAGTGATAGCCTCTTGCGGGAGTTCAATACCCAGCTCAGCTAGACGGTTTGAGTACCCAGACATTTTGAGCACATGTTCACTGACAGACGAGTTCTCCTCCATCTTGCAAGCATAGAATTTATCGGAGGTCTCATACCTCTCGATCCGGGCGTTCTTTCTGAAAGATAAACTTCAACTCCTAGAACATCTCAAATGCTCCATGACGCTCAAAGCGACGTTGAAATCCCGGTTCTAAGCCATAGAAGACTGCACATTGAACTATTGAGTAGTCCTCCTTACGTGCTAACCAAGCGTTCTTAACATCCTGATCAGCCGTAGCGGGTGGTTCATCTCCTAGCGCAGCATTAAGGACATAATCCTTCTTCCCAGCTTGTAAGATTAGCTTAAGATTACGAGCCCAGTCTACAAAGTTGCTTCCATCATCTTTCAACTTAGCTTTCTCTAGGAACGTATTAAAATTCAGGATGACTGTAGCGTGAGCCATGATCTACAACACAAATATATTCAAAGTGGACTTACACTATGATCAAGATAATTAGAGTTTAACTTAATCAACTTATTCGCTAAACTCCCACTCAAAAAGTACATCTCTCTAGTCATTTGAGTGGTTCATGATCCACTTACACTAGCTCAAGTCCGATCATCACGTGAGTTGAGTATAGTTTCAGCGGTAAGCATCCCTATGCTAATCATATCATCTATATGATTCATGATCGAACTTACGGTCTCATGTGTTCCGAGGCCATGTCTGCACATGCTAGGCTCGTCAAGCTTAACCCGAGTGTTCCGCGTGCGCAACTGTTTTGCACCCGTTGTATGTGAACGTTGAGTCTATCACACCCGATCATCACGTGGTGTCTCGAAACGACGAACTGTAGCAACGGTGCACAGTCGGGGAGAACACAATTTCGTCTTGAAATTTTAGTGAGAGATCACCTCATAATGCTACCATCGTTCTAAGCAAAATAAGGTGCATAAAAGGATTAACATCACATGCAATTCATAAGTGACATGATATGGCCATCATCACGTGCTTCTTGATCTCCATCAACAAAGCACCGGCACGATCTTCTTGTCACCGGCGCCACACCATGATCTCCATCAACGTGTTGCCATCGGGGTTGTCGTGCTACTCATGCTATTACTACTAAAGCTACATCCTAGCAAAATAGTAAACGCATCTGCAAGCACAAACGTTAGTATAAAGACAACCCTATGGCTCCTGCCGGTTGCCGTACCATCGACGTGCAAGTCGATATTTTCTATTACAACATGATCATCTCATACATCCAATATATCACATCACATCGTTGGCCATATCACATCATAAGCATACCCTGCAAAAACAAGTTAGACGTCCTCTAATTTTGTTGTTGCATGTTTTACGTGGTGTCCACGGGTATCTAGTAGGATCGCATCTTACTTACGCAAACACCACAACGGAGATATATGAGTTGCTATTTAACCTCATCCAAGGACCTCCTCGGTCAAATCCGATTCAACTAAAGTTGGAGAAACCGACACTTGCCAGTCATCTTTGAGCAACGGGGTTACTCGTAGCGATGAAACCAGTCTCTCGTAAGCGTACGAGTAATGTCGGTCCAAGCCGCTTCAATCCAACAATACCGCGGAATCAAGAAAAGACTAAGGAGGGCAGCAAAACGCACATCACCGCCCACAAAAACTTTTGTGTTCTACTCGAGAAGACATCTACGCATGAACCTAGCTCATGATGCCACTGTTGGGGAACGTCGCATGGGAAACAAAAATTTTCCTACGCGCACGAAGACCTATCATGGTGATGTCCATCTACGAGAGGCGATGAGTGATCTACGTACCCTTGTAGACCGTACAGCAGAAGCGTTAGTGAACGCGGTTGATGTAGTGGAACGTCCTCACGTCCCTCGATCCGCCCCGCGAACAATCCCGCGATCAGTCCCACGATCTAGTACCGAACGGACGGCACCTCCGTGTTCAGCACACGTACAGCTCGACGATGATCTCGGCCTTCTTGATCCAGCAAGAGAGATGGAGAGGTAGAAGAGTTCTCCGGCAGCGTGACGGCGCTCCGGAGGTTGGTGATGACCTTGTCTCAGCAGGGCTCCGCCCGAGCTCCGCAGAAACGCGATCTAGAGGAAAAATCGTGGAGGTATGTGGTCGGGCTGCCGTGGAAAACTCGTCTCAAATAAGCCCTAAAACCTCCGTATATATAGGTGGGAGGGAGGGGACCTTGCCTTGGGGCTCAAGGAGCCCCAAGGGGGTCGGCCGAGTCCAAGGGGGAAGGTTCACCCCCCAAACCGAGTTGGACTTGGTTTGGTGGGTGGGAGTCCTTCCTTCCCTTCCCACCTCCTCTTTTTTTTTTCTCTTTGATTTTCTTTCCTAGGCGCACAGGGCCCTATTGGGCTGTCCCACCAGCCGACTAAGGGCTGGTGTGCCACCCTCAAGGCCTATGGGCTTCCCCAGGGTGGGTTGCCCCCCCCGGTGAACTCCCGGAACCCATTCGTCATTCCCGGTACATTCCCGGTAACTCCGAAAACCTTCCGGTAATCCAATGAGGTCATCCTATATATCAAACTTCGTTTCCGGACCATTTCGGAAACCCTCGTGACGTCCGTGATCTCATCCGAGGCTCCAAACAACATTCGGTAACCAACCATATAACTCAAATACGCATAAAACAACGTCGAACCTTAAGTGTGCAGACCCTGCGGGTTCGAGAACTATGTAGACATGACCCGAGAGACTCCTCGGTCAATATCCAATAGCGGGACCTGGATGCCCATATTGGATACTACATATTCTACGAAGATCTTATCGTTTGAACCTCAGTGCCAAGGATTCATATAATCCCGTATGTCATTCCCTTTGTCCTTCAGTATGTTACTTGCCCGAGATTCGATCGTCAGTATCCGCATACCTATTTCAATCTCGTTTACCGGCAAGTCTCTTTACTCGTTCCGTAATACAAGATCCCGCAACTTACACTAAGTTACATTGCTTGCAAGGCTTGTGTGTGATGTTGTATTACCGAGTGGGCCCCGAGATACCTCTCCGTCACACGGAGTGACAAATCCCAGTCTTGATCCATACTAACTCCACTAACACCTTCGGAGATACCTGTAGAGAATCTTTATAGTCACCCAGTTACGTTGCGACGTTTGATACACACAAAGCATTCCTCCGATGTCAGTGAGTTATATGATCTCATGGTCATAGGAATAAATACTTGACACGTAGAAAACAGTAGCAACAAAATGACACGATCAACATGCTACGTCTATTAGTCTGGGTCTAGTCCATCACGTGATTCTCCTAATGACGTGATCCAGTTATCAAGCAACAACAATTTGTTCATAATCAGAAGACACTGACTATCTTTGATCAACTGGCTAGCCAACTAGAGGCTTGCTAGGGACAGTGTTTTGTCTATGTATCCACACATGTAAATGAGTCTTCATTCAATACAATTATAGCATGGATAATAAACGATTATCTTGATACAGGAATTATAATAATAACTATATTTATTATTGCCTCTAGGGCATAATTCCAACATTCCGTACCTTTGGCAAAGAGCTATCTATGCCCGACCTAAAGACTACAAATTGTTCTGTCTCTGCTATCGGCGAAGGAGACACCGACTATTATGGAAGAGTTGAAGCAATTTATGAACTTCTATTCTATGGTGAAAACCCACCGACCGTCGTAGTCTTCAAATGTTATTGGTTTGAGCCGAGGGAGACTAAAAGGATTCATGAACATATAGGACTAGTCGAAATCAACCAAAACACCCACTTAGATGTTCCCGATGTCTATATTACGGCTCAACAGGTGACACAAGTTTTCTATCTACCGTGGGCCTGCCAAATTGATCCAAATCTCAAAGGTTGGGATGTCGTTTATGAAGTGCCACCACATTTTAGACCACCTACCCTCAATGAAGAGGATTACGAACCTCACATTTACCCAGACACATATGAAGGAGAATTCTTCCAAGAAACACGTATGTCCAAGAAACATTTCAAGAACCGCTCTACTTCACCCTAGAACATTGAAGTAGACACCAACAGTGAATCCGTCTTAACCCCTGAGCCCGAACAGGAAGAGCTGGAAGAAGAAGAGGTTACTGCTGTGGATGACCTGTCACTTCTTGACCGATTACATAATGGTGGCCTTCCACATGTTCTTCGTGATAGTGATGATGATGATGCATTTATTGATGATAGTGATGATCATGATGCATTTATTGACCCCGAAGCATATATAGACGAGCACGATTGTTATTAGTTCATGTCAGGTATTCAACTAGTATACTATATATAAATTTTGAGTTCATGTTAGGTATTCAATTTTTATTAGTCATGTTGGTATTTATGACGATGATACACTTAAATTATATACATTTTATTACTCATGTTGGTATTTATGTTGTACTAATTTCATTTACTCTTTGTCATGACAGGTGTTGAAAGATGGTGGGAAAGGGTCGAAAGCACTCCGCAACTCCTTCTTCGTCGGCGGGTGATGGGATGGGTACTTCCATTCCTGCCTCGCCTCTTCGGAGAGCGTTGCTCTCTACTCTGCAAGGAGCGCCCCCCGTGAGAGGAGGTCGACCCCCCGCGAAGCCGAGAGGTACTAAAGGTACACGTTGTATTCATGTTGGTATTTATGTTGTACTCATGTTGTATGCATATTGGTATTTATATACATTTTATTACTCATGTTGGTATTTATGTTGTACTAAAGGTACACGTGGCCGTGGGAGAGGTAGGGCGGTAGCTGCCACGCCTTCTAAGGTGGCGGCTACACGGTCTCCGCCACCACCCCAAGGTGATTCACGTGAGCACAGGACTTCTAGGGTGGATTCGTCTGAAGTGGAGGCTACATGGTCTCCGGTTCACGAGCCTCGGGTCGACGAGCCTCAGGTCGACGAACCTTCGACCCACGAGACTCGTGTCCCAGAGGCTTCATTCCAGGCGACTCCGGAGCAAAGCAGGGATGAGGGTACGTCCCAAGAGACCCGGTGGGATACCTGGGCTGAGCCAAGTGGCCATGCTGGTAGCGACGAGGAGCTGGGTGAGGGGGCTACGGTCTACCAGCGTGGTAGTTTGGGGCTCCCGCTCGTGCCGGCGACCCCCGAGCAGAGGTGGTCGATTAGGCCAAATGGGGACAAGTAAGTTAATTTACTCTTATTTAACCTTTTGCCTTCGCGTTTTCTCAAATATCTAATGTTTTGGCTTTAATTTGTCATACTGTAGGGGTTGGATTGTTGCCAAGGGTTTCCGCAAGCCCAACATCGTCCTTGGTGTGCTTTGCCGTAAAAACATCCCAGGGTTTGTTACGTTGCCCGGTCGGGAGCGAGAGGTAGGAATGACCTGGGAGCACTACTTGGGTGCCCCGGCCCCGCCGGAGGTGGAGATCGACGGTGTTTTGTGCGACACGAGGGCGGACATGGTGATCCGAAAGTTCTGGTAATTTCTCCTTCACACAATTATAAATCAACCATAGCTATTTATTGTACTAATCGGTGTTGTCTCATTTGCAGACCTACTACAGGTGTGAGGAGGGATACGAGGAGGACGCGGCAAAGGTTATCGAAACCGAATGTCGCCGCCTACTTCAAAACTTTCGGCACGAGGCTCGGGTGCAGGCTGTTCGAGACTACTATGCCACGCGGCGTATTAGGATTGACAAGGCGAAGTGTCGTGATGCTAAGGTGGAGAAGGAGCATTACATGAAGGTAATTACATACTATTAAGGTTTTGTAGTTAGTTTCCTTGATTTGGTTCTTACGCGCTCAAATTTCTCTTAGGTGCCCCCGAGATGGTGTGTGGATAAGATGGATTGTTGGGAGGCCTTGGTGGATCAGTGGTGCTCCGAAACGTGGGAGGCCAGCCACAACAACGCCAAGGAGAGGCGTGGCAAAATGGTTGGCGTGCCACACCATCAAGGGAGCGTCAACTTAATCCAATTTGGCGAGAACTGGGTATGTGGTTTGCTTCATGCCTCATGCAATTCATTCTTAATGCTATCTTGAGCCCTTTACTAATACAATTTTCCTCTCTCTCTCTTTTAGGCGCGTCACAATAAGACGGAGGTGCCACAGATGTATGACCTGTATGCGATGGCCCATACTGCCTCGTACAAGAAGGTCAAGGTATTCTCTGAGTCTGACCTCGAGCATCCAGAAAACTTCACCAACATCTCCTCCCACCACAAGCTCATGAAGTACAGAGATCACGGGAAGGCGAGGAAAGGGGAGGACTTTAACCCGAGCGAGGGGCCTATTGATCCAGAGCTGGTGATGATAGCCGACAACGGGAGGCCCCATGGCTCGATCGCCATTGGAAACGGCCTTATACGTTGTCCTAGCACTCTCCGGCAGATAAAGGCATGTCAAACGAGCTCTTGTCCGGAGATAACACGTCGTCCACGGCCAGTCGAGCTCGCCATCGAGGTTAGTTTAATGGACTCAACTATCTTTCCGCATTATGTTGTGCATTGGAACCAATATGATTACATTGCTAACATTGAGTTGTGTTGCAGTCTGCTATTCAGAAAGAGAGAGAGGCAATGAAGGCGGCTATGGCGGAGAAGGATAAGGAAATTAGGGAGCTGGAGGAGAGGACGACTGCATTGGTGGAGAAGGAGAGGGCACGAAATGATGCGTCTAACAGGGCCATATACGAGCTCTTCGTGGTAAGTTTCTTCTTCATGTTATTTCAAATCTTCTTCTTCGTGGTAAGTTTCTTCTTCCATTTCATTAATAAATAAAAAGTTTGACTTGTCGAAACAAATGTACAGTCTATGTGCGAGAAGAGCGGCCAAGTCCCTCCGCCGATGCTAGTCATTAACGTGGCGGGGACGGTGAGTTTCATTTTAGTGCAGTGATCTTAAGAGTGTACTCATGCTAAATACACATTGCAAAAGATGTTTGGTGCAGAATATCTCTCGAAACGCATCGCACGACCCTTCTACAGTCGAGCCTTCCCCAGGGCAGCCTTCTCCAGGTGAAACAAGCCAGAGCCACCGTGCTTCACCGCTGTGATGACGATAATGGTGTGTTATTTCTAGTGTTTTAATAAAAAAAAGCTAGACTTCCATCTAAATGACATAATTAGCTTAGTTAGCTCCAAAATGGCTATATTGGCTAATTATCCTACGAAATGACATAATTAGCTTAGTTAGCTCCAAAATGACCTATTTAATAAAAAATGACCTATAGTTAGCTAAGTTCTCTCCTAAGTGACATAACAAGGCTTACGTAGCTGCAAGATGACCTATTCCCCCTAAGTTAGGTATTCAATGGCCTATAATTAGCCTAGCTAGATCCAAAATAGCTTAATAAGCATAGTTTGCTCCGGAATGACCTATTTTACCCAAGTTAGCTACGAAACGACCTATAGTTAGCTAGGATTCCACCTAAATGACATAATTAGCTTAGTTAGCTCCTAAATGGTCTGTTTAATAAAACATGACCTATACTTAGCTAATTATCCTCGAAATGACATAATTAGCTCCAAAAAGGCATTCTTAGCCAATTTAGCCCGAAGAAGGGGACAAGAGGAGAAGAAAGAGGAAAAATGAAAGGAAGGAAGAAGAAGAATAAGAGGAGAAGAAGAAGGAGAAAGAGGAGGATAAGAAGATGGAGAAGAACGAGGAGAAGAAGGAGAAGGAGCTCCTCCTCCTTCTTCTTCCTCCTCCTCCTTCTCCTTCTTCTTTTCTTCTTCTTCTACTCTTCCTTCTCCTTCTCCTCCTCCTGCTCCTACCCCTCCTCCTTCTTTTACTTCTTCTTCTCTTTCTCTTCTTCTACGTAGCTTAGACTCATCCAAGAAAGGCTAAATTGGCTAATTATCCTACGAAATGACATAATTAGCTTAGTTAGCTCCAAAATGACCTATTTAATAAAAAATGCCCTATAGTTAGTTAAGTTCTCTCCTAAATGACATAATAAGGCTTACGTAGCTGCAAGATGACCTATTCCCCCTAACTTAGGTATTAAATGGCCTATATTTAGCCTAGCTAGATCCAAAATGGCTTAATAAGCATAGTTTGCTCCGGAATGACCTATTTTACCCAAGTTAGCTCCGAAACGACCTATAGTTAACTAGGATTCCACCTAAATGACATAATTAGCTTAGTTAGATCCTAAATGGTCTATTTAATAAAACATGACCTATACTTAGCTAATTATCCTCGAAATGACATAATTAGCTCCAAAAAGGCATTCTTAGCCAATTTAGCCCGAAGAAGGGGACAAGGGGAGAAGAAACAGGAAAAACAAAAGGAAGGAAGAAGAAGAAGAAGAGAAGAAGAAGAAGTAGAAGGAGGAGGATAAGAAGAAGGAGAAGAAGGAGGAGAAGAAGGAGGAGAAGAAGGAGAAGGAGCTCCTCCTTCTCCTTCTTCTTCCTCCTTCTTCCTCCTTCTCCTTCTCCTTCTTCTTTTCTTCTTCTTCTCCTCTGCCTTCTCCTTCTCCTCCTCCTCCTCCTCCTCGTACTTCTTTTACTTCTTCTTCTCTTTCTCTTGTTCTACGTAGCTTAGACTCATCCAAGAAAGGCTAAATTGGCTAATTATCCTACGAAATGACATAATTAGCTTAGTTAGCTCCAAAATGACCTATTTAATAAAAAATGACCTATAATTAGCTAAGTTCTCTCCTAAATGACATAATGAGGCTTACATAGGTGCAAGATGACCTATTCCCCCTAACTTGGGTATTAAATGGCCTATAATTAGCCTAGCTAGATCCAAAATGGCTTAATAAGCATAGTTTGCTCCGGAATGACCTATTTTACCCAAGTTAGCTCCGAAACGACCTATAGTTAGCTAGGGTTCCACCTAAATGACATAATTAGCTTAGTTAGCTCCTAAATGGCCTATACTTAGCTAAGTTCTCTCTGAAATAACCTATATACACTTCTTCGTCTAGTATTATTCTTCTAACTTTCTTATTTGTCATTTTGCAGATTACATTCACTTCACGGGAAGCTTGGATTATATTGATGGAATGCTTGAAGATGATTTCTTGTACCATGGCTTGTATTAAAACTTGTAGTATATGGATATATATGAAACTTTGTATGCATGTGGATGAAACTGATGTAATATATGGTTTGGTACGGATGCAACTTGCATAATATGTATGCACTATGGATGAGAGTTATTTTAATATGGTTATGAGTACGGAAAGAAATTTATTTATGTCAAATATATATATATATATATATATATATATATCCTGATTATTGTTAAAAATGCTGGATATAATAAAAAATAATTAAAAAGGGGCTGGTGCCCCCCTTTGCCCTCTGCCCCCACATGGCAAAGGGGGGATGGTAGACGGCAAAGAGGTGAGACAGAGGGGGCTGGTTCCCCCCTTTGCCGTAAGCCACCACATGGCAAAGGTGGGAATCAGCCCCCTCTCTCTCCCCTCTTTGTCGTCTGCCCCCACATGGCAAAGGGGGGATGGCAGACGGCAAAGAGGGGAGAGAGAGGGGGCTGGTTCCCCCCTTTGCCGTCAGCCCCCACATGGCAAAGGGGGGATGGCAGGCGGCAAAGAGAGGAGGCCTGGCGTTAACACTTAACGGGGCCGTTGCAGTATGTGTCGTCCCATTTAATTTGCCGTCTGCCCCCTCATGGCAAAGATCCTTTGCCGTCCGCTTTTAAAAAAGAAGATGGCAAAGAACCTCTTCAACGGATTTTTTTTACCGTCTGCTGACCGACAGCAAAGCCTTTGCCGTCCGTGGTTCCCCCCTTTGCCGTCTGCCATGGCAGATGGAAAATTTCTGAATTTCAGTAGTGAGGGGGGTCCTCGACGGAGGGCAAGATGGTTATTGTGGTAGGCCAACGATGGGACTAGACGGGGAAGAGCACAAAGCGTCGCGCAAATGCCTTGTTGGAGTAATGGAAGATCCGACTCCGGCGGTTTCTGCTTGCAAACAAGACCCAAGTCCCTAGCACGCCCGCGCAAGCCTTCCAATGATGGCCTACCTTCGAGCATGCCATGCACATCAAGACTGCGAGGCAATTACTTGCGAAGGGCCCCTCCTTGGAACAAATCCGACACGTTAAAACTTTGGAAGCCATATCAGAAATCAAATTATTAAAATAATCCTCCGCTTCCTGGGTGGACAGAATAAATACATCGTCAATAACAGTTGTTTGGGCCGATTCAGAAGACCCAGACCCATCCTGGGGCTCATTACACATCCGATGATTTGAAAATCACTCATTCATGTCGAAGAAATCACGCGTGACACGTGCCACAAGATCCGGACCTACCAAAACCGGGGATGAGGTAGATATCATCGAGAGGGAAGTCAAGGGAGAGGCCATCGTCACTGGAGATGTCACCGGCGGAGGAGAAGACGTCATAGGGGAGGAAACAGATCCAAACACAATATGTGGACGGGAGATTGTCTAATTCATAGCTGGTGGAGGAGGAGGACGAATAATCACCCGCTCACGGGAAGAAAAAGAATAGCCTGCATCCTTAGAGAGCACATCACTTTCATTCTGATTCGCCACATATCTATAACCTCGGCATGCAAGATAATTACGAATGGTAGAGAACGATAACTTTTTCTTCACAGAATCCAGCTTCTTAAAAGATGAACGCAGAAGAGGTTTATGCATGGCCAATAATCCCATAGCTGCATGTCGCTTGGAAGGACTTATCAAGATCCATTCGGCATCTCAATCTTTCTTCCTAATGCAGAATTCTCTGGCCCAATTAGGACGTCCACTCCCCCACAAGTGAAAAAACATTTGAAATCCAAACAAGAATATGAACACAGCCTAATGATTAGAAATCCAACCTGCTTGGAGGAAACATTAAAAGAGAATACTTTATCTTGCACCTGTAACACTTCAAGATCAATGGCCGAAACACCAATGGCTGATTCAAGAGCAGCAGACAACGAGGCTTCATTCAATCGGAAAGTGTGTCTACTGAAAGAGACGATCAATGTGAAAGACCCAAAACCCTCCATAGGATGAACGGAGAACCCTGTAGATTTGTAGATCTCATCGGCAAATGCCAACCCCTTGGGGAAGTCCAAGCCAAGGGTAGAGTCGCCACGAGGACCCATCGGAGATGGGTGAATCCATAATCCCAAGAAGAAGGCCGAGAAGATAATCAGAGCGGCGACCCTAGTTGATGGTCAGATTAGCAGATCGTCAGTGGGTGGTGGAGGCAGAGGTGGGAGGTGGGAGCGCCATTCAGAAGAGTACTTATTATCTATCCAAATAATTAATCTTGCCTACTTTTGTTCCACAAGTTAAACCTAAGAACACTAGTAACAAAGGCAAGAAAGTTTCTTCATCTAGTAACAACAATGCTAAAGCTAGATCAAATGATGTTGTTCCTAGTAGCTCTCTTGATTCTACTAATGATTCTCTTAGCTAGGTTACACTTGAGCAAGAAAATGAATTATTGAAAGGGATTATAGAGAGAGGTTTCTTCAAGAGTCTTGCTAGAAATAAGCAATTCGAGGAAATTGTGCAAGAAAGCATGACATCGAAAGAAGAAGGTGTTGGCTAATTCAATGCCAACGGAGATGTCTGGGAAGAATGGCCACGTCCCATTCCCAAGTTTGTACCTCAAGAGGAGAAGTATGATCCTACTCCCCCCAAGGGAACAAGCTTTCAAGATGACTTTCCACCACATGACCACAAGGGCAAGGGAAAGCTTCAAGAGGAGATTGACTCATTTGAGGAAGAACCACAAGGCAAGTTCGAGTGGGTTCCCAAGGAAACTTCTAGCACTACATCATCTAGTGCTACCTTAACTCCAAGGATCCCCATCTAGTGCTACCTTAACTCCAAGTATCCCCAAGAGGAAGAACTAGAAAGTTCTTGAGGGGTGACTCCGCCAATGAAACTCACTCCTATTCGTTTTTGTCAAGAACTATATGTAATCAACTCCAACCATATGCATTAGTTAAAGGAGTCACACATTCCCTCAAAGGTAAGCAAGGGACAAGGTAATTAATGCATCTTTGGACATCACCTCCCATGTATTTCATTCTATGTCCATAGATATTCTTGCATATGTACCTTTTGCATTGGGACTAACCCATGTACGTGAGGAGAGTTAGAAACAACAAGGATTTCTCCTAATCGAGATGATCTTCATCAACAATGAGAATCCACCACTGCTACACCTACTTGAAGTCTTCTACAACAAAATCAAAGGTTAGTTTATCCCTCTTAGGGGGGATGTCACATCTAGGGGGGCTTTACTCTAATACTTGAGTATAAGCATCTCCTAAATGATGTGAACACATTGATGCTTTATCTACAAGTGGTAACCCCACTTGTGCTTAATCGATGAGTATGACCCATGGTCAAGTATTCTTACTTGGCTCCTAAGTCAATATACTCATATATAGATGACTTCATCATCCCCAAAGTGCTTGATAGATGCTAGAATGCTTGTGCATGTTCACCATGTTTTATTTGAAATCTTATTGTGTGAGCATGTTGGTATGCATATTTTTGGTCATTCGACAATATCCAATTGTTACTATTTGGCTTTCTATTTCTTTTGGCGAATTAGATATACAAGAATGCCTAAGTACCTCCCTATATCTATCTACTCTTTCTCGTCTCAAATTCTATTCATGCTACATCACAAAATTTAAGCAAGCAATTTAGAAACACTTTGCGTGAGGAGCACTCGGAGATCCATCTCAATAAGGGCTGAATTCCAAAACCTCCCAAAGTGCATCTCGGTGTGACCAACCTCAAAATATCGTTCCCACCAAAGCCTAGGGTTGATCAGGTTTTTGTATCTCGGTACCAACGGGTTATTCTTTTCGGCTTCACCAAGTTTCTCTGTCTGCTGGGAGTTAAGGAACTCGGTGGCACCAAAAATTCAATCTCGGTGTCATCGACAGCTAGGAAGTATATATATATCTCGCGCGGACCCGACGGTTGGAAAAACCCTTTAATATTCGCCTCCCGCACCTCCTAGCTATCGTGCCCTCGCCCCCTGGACTTTGCTTCGACTCTCATGTGTGCCCTCGCCACAGGAGCCTTCATCGCTGACCGGAATATCCACTGTCGTCGTCGCCATAGAGGATTCACCACTGAGTTAGGGTATGAATACGGGCTCTTTTTGCGCTCCCAAATTCAATTCTTGCACAAATAGGTCTTGACGATCTCAGTCCACGTATGCACTAATTATATGCAGAAGAAAGATCTCATAGAGTAGAGAACAATTGAATTTTTAGGGTTTGTAGTCCGCAAAATTGAATCTCGGTGTCACCGATTCATAAAAGTTGGTCTTACCGATTTGGTTTGAGGGTTACTGAGAACGTTCTCGGTGGAATCAAGTTCTCCTTTTAGGTGAAACCAAAAAGGGTGCCATGTTTCTGTTAATGAGAACGTCTATCTCGGTGGCTCCGATATTTCTGACTCGATGGAACCGAAACCTCCTTTTTCTGAATATTAAACCTAATTTTTTGAGTTCAACTTTTTCAAAAACTTTAGATTTTTTCAAGCTCATCCACTCTAGCTCTTCTATATCTCTTCAAAGGGTCTGCTTGTCTACTTGTGTGTTAGTCTGCTTGTGTGCTTGGTTTGCCAGAATGTCAGGATCAAATGACAGTCAGAACAACTTTAGCGATCCTAGTGTTGACATGGATTGAGGCACTAGTCCTGAGAGGACACCTTCTGACCCAGGTACTCCTAGCTCCCATGGCTTGCCCAAGGCAGCTACCAGGTCCAGAAGGAAGATCAATTCTAATGAAGAAGATGTTGACTTTATCCCCGTGGAATCTGTTCGCCACAAGCACAAGGAGAAGACCATAGTCAGGAAGACTATGAGGAAGTAATATGTCGGACCTGCTGACATTAGAGCTCCACAAGCTAGGCTTGCAAAGAAGCTAGGTCAAAAGAGAGCCAGAAATAGGATTGTCCATGTTGTTGGTAGGGCAACCTGAATGTATGAAGATCCAACAAAAGATGTTGATGATGAGGAGCAAGAAATTCTAGATGAGGTTCCTCCTCCCAAGAAGAAAAAACTAATGGCTGATGCTATGCCTAAGGATTATGCCCCAAAGCCTTCAGCGCCTAAGTCTATGAAGTCTGTAGCTCCCAAGAGGACTACAAAGAATATTCCTACAACTGAAAAGAACAAAGGCTCTGCATCCCGAGAATTTGCTCTAGAGGAAGAAGAGGATGCCCCTGTGCTTATGAAGGTGAGAGATCATCTTCCACTCCATAATGAATCTCACCCTACTGGTGAGGACATGAAGAAGAGAAGAGATCAAGGTGTGAGGAAATGGAGATATGTTGATCCATATGTTGTGAGAAGGAGAACTTCTATTGATCCCCACTTTCACATAAAGGAGCAACAAGATTTCTATGAGACTGTACTTCTTGATAGGAGTCCAGCAGTGATCGACATGAGATATGTCGATTGGGAATATATCAAGGCTAGTGAACATTATTTTCCCCATGTGAGAGAAAACTTTAGGATGGTTGATATTCAAGATTTTGTTGGCAAAGTGATGATTGCATGGAACGATGAGTTGATCATGCAATTCTATTCCACTGCTCATTTCTATTATGATGGAAGAATTGTATGGATGATTGAAGGTCACCAGTATGAATCTACAATTAATGAATGGACCACTATCATTGGTGCTCCGGATGCAATAGAAGGATATCTGGATGTGTATTCAGTATCCAAGATGAATCACAACTCCGTGGCCAACATGTACAAGTCAGTGCCCCATAAGTATGTGCAAACGCACTAGTTTGGCTTTATCTATTTCTTGCAAGCAGGAATACCTACTACAGACACAATTATGAGATACACCCTGATGCCCAAATCAGGATATGATAAGATGATTAGAGGTTATTTCATCAACATGTTGCTTCGTCTAGACACCCACACCTAGTTCGGAGTGATGGAATTGATAGTTAAGACTGCCAGGAGGACTGCTGCAGATCAAAAGAGATCATGTGGATATGCTCCATATATTCACATGCTCGTCAATGCCAAGATTGTCAAGCATGCATATCTACTTGATAGTCCCCACCTGCCACTTCAGCCTGAATTTGAAGACAATTAAGTTTTGATGGACTCAAGCCATCCCAGCTCAACTACTTCTCGAGAGGCAACAAAGGCAGTAGAGGTAGAGGTTGCTAGGAATGCTCTAGCTCCAACCCCACAGCTCAGAACTAGAGATGAGCATATGTCTTTCTTGGTCAGCACCATCAAAGGGATTGAGAAGAAAGTTTATGAGATCGTGCTGAACCAGAAGAGCCTCGAGAGGATCGTGGAGACAAAATTCCATGACCTGGATGTTAAGGTAATGGAGTTGACTACTCTGTTGAGCAGCTCCAACATTAAGTTGATTCTGTGAAGATTCCCTGCTCCAGCAGTGATGATGAAGAGTCGCCTCTTCCTACTACTACACAGTTCATGACCTAGACTAGGTCAGTAGATGTGCCAGTTCTGGCAGCAAGACCATCTTCATCAGTTCAAGCTTCATCTCCTGCTCCTCCACCTCAATTGTCCACACCTCCAGCTCCAGGGACAGCTGAAGAAGCCTTCGTCAACGCTCTTCTACCCACTCCATCGTCAGCTACCAGAGGAGATCGTGGCTAGAGAGATGATTAGTTCTAGACTTTTGATCTTTTTGGTAACTTGTTGCCAAAGGGGGAGAAGTGCATAGATCAAATAGGGCTTCGCACGCTAGGGAGCGAGAGAGAGATAGAGATATATAGATAGAGAGATAGAGATAGAGAGCTTTGCATTTAAGTTTCTCTCATTTGGTTTTTCAATTTTTTGGTCTTTTGGATGAATTTATCCGTTTAGGAGAAGTGTTTGGTCGCACGCTTTGGTTATTTAATGCTACCATATTATTACCTTTGAGCTATCTACACGATGATCATTCACTTGCTTGTTTGGTGTTATGTGCATTACTACTCTTTCATGTCTTTTATGCACACCACCAAGTTGTATGTGACATGGAAGAGTAACCCATGATTCTAATCTATTGTGCATTTTCATTCAAATGCAAATTTAAAATAATGCACAAATTTAGGGGGAGCTCTTGCTTTTCACATACGTATCAAAGCGTGGATGCTAATCATTTATTGTATCTTTCGTCGAAGCTTTGATCTATATGTTGTCATCAACTAGCAAAAAGGGGGAGATTGAAAGCATAATTGGTTCATAAGGTGGTTTTGATAATTGACCACAACATATGCATCATTGGACTAATGATCTTATCCAAGTATATTTTAGAAAAGTTCAAAGATGCCTTAGCTATAGGATTGTGAGGAGAAGCCCCTTGATGCAAGGAAAGGAATAGGATTGGCTCAAGCTTCAAGCAAGAAGTCTCTACATTTTACATTTGTGAGAAATCACTTTGAGTCCATTGGAAATCCAATACTATTAAAAGGGGGTGAGGTATTATGATGAATTGGTTGCTCAAGTGCTTCGATGCAGCCACCAAAAATACTCAACCATTCTCCCACGAAATATCTCTGTCCAAAGCTAAACCAGCAAAATCGGTGCCACCAACTATTTCCACTCGGCCCTACAGATTTTCCACTTGACAGATCCTATACCAAACCTACCATCCCCGTACCACCAACTTTCACATCAGTTCCACCGAGATTAAGTGACCAACTTTCTGTTGAGATGATTTCAAGAATCGGAATTTCCGACTTTGAAATAGGTCTCACCGAGATTTGGAAACTAGTCTAGGTCATCATATCGGTACCACCGAGATTCCTATATCGGTCTCACCGAGAATTCAAAAGTTGCCGCGTTTAGTGCAACTCAGTACCATCGAAATTCGTTTCAGTGTCACCGAGTTGGGCAATAATGTTGTAACGGTTGGATTTTGCGAGATGCCTATATATACCCCTGCACCTACCTCTCATTCGAAGAGGAAGCACTCAGAATACACTTACACTTGCCAAATCCATTTTTTGAGAGAGAGGAACCTACTCATGTGTTGAGATCAAGAGATTCCAATCCAACCATTTGAACCAAGATTTCTAGCCTCCCTAAGACATCCATTTTGCATCATGCTTTTATATGAATATTTATTGCATTATGCGTTGTTATTACACATTATGGTACAATACTTATGCCTTTTCTCTCTTATTTTACAAGATTTATATGAAGAGGGAGAATGCCGACAGTTGGAATTCTGGACTGGAAAATGAGCAAATATGAAAGACCTATTCTGCACAACTCCAAAAGCCCTAAAAATTTATGGAGAATTCTTTTGGAATATATAAAAATACTGGACGAAAGAAGTATTGCAGGGAACCCACCAGGAGGTCACAAGCCCAGGGGGCACGACCTACCCCTTGGTCGCGCCCTGCACGCTTCTGGGCCCCCTGGCAAGCCTCCGGTGCCCATCTTCTGCTATATCAAGGGTTTTGACCTGGAAAAAAATCATATCCGAGCTTTAGTGGCCCGACGCTGCCGTCTCGAGGCGGAACATGGACAAAACGATTCGAGAGCTCCGGCGAAGCTATTCCGCCGGGGGAACTTCCCTCCTGAAAAGGGAAATCGAAGCCATCGTCATCATCAACGATCCTATCATCGAGAGGGGGTCAATCTCCATCAACATCTTTATCAGCACCATCTCCTCTCCAAACCCTAGTTCATCTCTTGTATACGATCTTTGTCTGAAAACCTCAGATTGGTACGTGTTGGTTGCCGATACGTCCATTTTGCATCATGCTTTCATGTTGATATTTATCGCTTTTTGGGCTGTTATTACACTTCACGGTACAATACTTATGCCTTTTCTCTCTTATTTTGCAAGGTTTACATGAAGAGGGAGAATGCCGGCACTTGGAATTCTGGCCTGAAAAAGGAGCAAGTTTGAGATACCTATTCTGCGCAACTCGAAAAGCCGTGAAAATCAACGAGGATTTATTTTGGAATTTATAAAAAATTCTGGGCCGAAGAAGTACTAGAGGAGCGCGAGCAGGAAGCCACAAGCCTGCTAGGCGCGTCCTCCCCCCTGGAGGCGCCTAGGGGGCTTGTGGTATCCCAATTGGACCTCTGGCCCCCCTCTTTTGCTACAAGAAGGGTTTCGTTCTAGAAAAAATCAAGAGGAGGCTTTTCGGAGGATTCGCCGCCGCCAGGAGGCGGAACCTAAGCAGAACCAATCTAGAGCTCCGACAGGACGATCCTGCCGGGGAAACTTCCCTCCCGAAGGGGGAAATCATCGCCATCGTCATCACCAACACTCCTGTCATCGGAGGGGACTCGTCACCATCAACATCTTCATGAGCACCATCTCATCCCCAAATCCTAGTTCATGTCTTGTAACCAATCTCCGTCTCGCGATTCCGATTGGTACTTGTAAGGTTGCTAGTAGTGTTAATTACTCTTTGTAGTTGATGCTAGTTGGATTACTTGGTGGAAGATTATATGTTCAGATCTTTGATGCTACTCATTACCTCTCTGGTCATGAATATGATTATGCTTTGTGAGTAGTTACTTTTGTTCCCGAGGACATGGGATAAGTCGTGCTAGAAGTAGTCATGTGAATTTGGTAGTCGTTCGATATTTTGATGTGTTGTATGTTCTCTCTCCAATAGTGGTGTTATGTGAACGTCGACTACATAACACTTCACCATTATTTGGGCCTAGAGGAAGGCATTGGGAAGTAGTAAGTAGATGATGGGTTGCTAGAGTAACATAAGCTTAAACCCTAGTTTATGTGTTGCTTCGTAAGGGGCTGATTTGGATCCACTAGTTTAATGCTATGGTTAGAATTTGTCTTAATTCTTCTTTTGTAGTTGTGGATGCTTGCGAGAGGGGTTAATCATAAGTGGTATGCTTGTCCAAGTAAGGGCAGTACGCAAGCACCGGTCCACCCCTATATCAAACTATCAAAGTAGCGAACGCGAGTCATATGAACATGATGAAAACTAGCTTGACAAAATTTCCCATGTGTCCTCGGGAGCGCTTTACCTCCTATAAGAGTTTGTCCAGGCTTGTCCCTTGCTACAAAAGGGATTGGGCAACTTTGCTGCACCGTTGTTACTTTTGTTACTTGCTACTTGCTACGAATCTTCTTGTCACACAATTACTTGTTACCGATAATTTCAGTGCTTGCAGAGCTTACCTTGCTGAAAACCACTTGTCAGATCCTTCCGCTCCTCGTTGGGTTCGACACTCTTACTTATCGAAAGGACTACGATAGATCCCCTATATTTGTGGGTCATCAGTTGCTAGTAGTGTAGATTAGTTGATGCTAGTTGGTTTATTTGGTGGAAGATCATATGTCCAGATCCTTAATTATTATTATTACTCCTCTGATTATGAACATGAATATGCTTTGTGAGTAGTTATGTTTGTTCATGAGGACACGGGATAAGTCTTGTTATAAGTAATCATGTGAATTTGGTATTCACTCGATATTTTGATAAGTTATATGTTCTCTCTCCTCTAGTGGTGTCATGTGAACATGGACTACATGACACTTCACCATTATTTTGTTGGGGAATGTTGCATGGGAAATAAAAAAAATTCCTATGCACACAAAGACCTATCATGGTGATGTACATCTAAGAGAGGAGATTAGATCCACATACCCTTGTATATCGCTAAGCGGGAAGCATTAAGAAACGCGGTTGATGTATTGGTACAGCTTCGTGATTCAAATCACCGTAGTCCCAAGATCCGTCCCATGATCCGTTCCGATCTAGCGCCGAACGGACGACACCTCCGCGTTCAGCACACGTATAGCTCGATGACGATCTCGGCCTTCTTGATCTAGCAATACAGACGAAAAAGTAGATGAGTTCTCCGGCAGCGTGACGGCGCTCCGGTGGTGGTGATGATCTACTCCTGCAGGGCCCCGCCAGAGCTCCGCAGAAATCCGATCTAGAGGAAGAACTATGTGGTATAGGTTTGAGTTGCACGTGGAAAAGTTGTGTCTCAAAAAGCCCTAAACCACCAATATATATAGGAGGAGGGGAGGGGCTAGCCTTGGGGATCAAGGGATCCCCAAGGGCGCCGGCCGAGTGGGGGGAGGTGGACTCCCACCACAATTCGGTTTGGTGGAAGGAGTCCCCTCCTTCCTTCCCACCTCCCTCTTTCCTTGTTTTTTTTTCTTTTCTTTTGGTGTTTTACCACTTGTGGCGCCTTTGGGCTGGCCTCACCAGCCCACTAAGGGCTGGTGCGCCACCGTAGGGTCACTGGGCTCACTCCCGAGTAGGTGGGCCCCTCCCGGTGAATACCCGGAACCCATTCGTCACTCCCGGTACACTGCCAGTAATGCCCAAAACTTTCCGGTGACCAAATGAAACCATCCTATATATCAATCTTCATTTCAGGACCATTCTGAAAACTCTCATGACGTCCGTGATCTCATCCGGGACTCCGAACAACCTTCAGTAACCAACACATATAACTCAACTATACTAAAACATCATCGATCCTTAAGTGTGCAGACCCTGCGGGTTCGAGAACTATGTAGACATGACCCGAGACACTCCTCGGTCAATATCCAATAGTGGGACCTGGATGTTCATATTGGATCCTACACATTCTACAAAGATCTTATCAGTTGAACCTCTGTGCCAAGGATTCATATAATCCCGTATAACATTATCTTTGTCCTTCGGTATGTTACTTGCCTGAGATTTGATCGTCGGTATCCCTATACCTTTTTTCAATCTCGTTACCGGGAAGTCTCTTTACTCGTTCCATAATACTAGATCCCGTGAGGCACACTTGAGTCACATTGCTTGCAAGGCTTGTGTGTGATGTTGTATTACCGAGTGGGCTCCGAGTGTTGGGGAACGTCGCCTGCGAAACAAAAAATTTCCTACGCGCACGAAGACCTATCATGGTGATGTCCATCTACGAGAGGACATTTGGATCTATGTACCCTTCTAGATCGCACAATAGGAAGCGTTAAGAAACGCGGTTGATGTAGTGGAACGTCCTGACGGCCCTCGATCCGCCCCGCGAACCATCCCACGAACCGTCCCGCAATGCGTTCCACGATCCGCTCCGATCTAGTGCCGAACGGACGGCACCTCCGCGTTCAACACACGTACAACTCGATGATGATCTCGGCCTTCTTGATCCAGCAAGCAAGACGGAGAAGTAGATGAGTTCTCCGGCAGCGTGACGGTGCTCCGGTGGTGGTGAAGGATCTACTCCTGCAGGGCTCTGCCTGAGCTCCGCAGAAATACAATCTAGAGGAAAAACCGTGGTGTTTGTGGTCGGGCTGCCGTGGCAAAAGTTGTCTCAAATCAGCCCTAAAACTCCACTATTTATAGGAGGAGGGGAGGGAGGCTTGCCTTGAGGTCCAACCCCCCTGGTGCACTGGCTAGAGATAGGAGGAGTCCTCCTCCAATCCTCGTCGAACTAGGATTGGAAGGTGGAGTCCTTCTCCTCCTTGCCACCTCCCTTTTTTTTCTCTTTGATTTCTTATCCTTGGCGCATAGGGCCCTCTTGGGCTGTCCCACCAGCCCACCAAGGGCTGGTGCGCCACCCCTAGGGCCTATGGGCTTCCCCAGGTGGGCTGGCCCCCTCCCGGTTAACATCCGGAACTCATTCGTTACTCCCGGTACATTCCTGGTAATGCCGGAAAACCTTCCGGTAATCAAATGAGGTCATCCTATATATCAATCTTTGTCTCCGGACCATTTCGTAAACCCTCGTGACATCCATGATCTCATACGGAACCTCCGAACAACATTCGGTAACCACACATATAACTCAACTATACTAAAACATCGCTGAACCTTAAGTGTGTAGACCCTGCGGGTTCGAGAACTATGTAGCTATGCCCCGGGGTACTTGATACGCCTCCGTCGTATCTACTTTTCTGAACTCTTTTGCCCTTGTTTTGGACTCTAATTTGCATGATTTGAATGGAACTAACCCGGACTAACGCCGTTTTCAGCAAAATTGCCATGGTGTTGTTTTTGTGCAGAAATAACAGTTCTCAGAATGTCCTGAAAATTTACGGAGATTTTTTCTGGAATTAACGAAAAATACCTGCGCAAAGATCCACCCGAGGGGGTGAGGCAGTGGGCCACAAGCCCAGGGGGCGCGACCACCCCTAGGCCGCACCAACCAGGCTTGTGGGTCCCACGTGGCATCACCGCCTCCAAACTCAGCTCTGTATATTTCGTTTCGCCCGACAAAAAAATCAGAGAGAAGGATTCATCACGTGTTACGATACGGAGGTGCCGCCACCTCCTGTTCTTCATCTGGAGGGCAGATCTGGAGTCCGTTCTGGGCTCCGGAGAGGGGAAATCGTCGTCGTCGTCATAACTGACCTTCCTCCATCGCCAATTCCATGATGCTCTTCACCGTTCGTGAGTAATCTCATCATAGGCTTGCTGGACGGTGATGAGTTGGATGAGATCTATCATGTAATCGAGTTAGTTTTGACGGGGATTGATCCCTAGTATCCACTATGTTCTGAGATTGATGTTGCTACTACTTTGCCATGATTAATGCTTGTCACTAGGGCCCGAGTGCCATGATTTTAGATCTGAACCTATTATGTTGTCGCCAATATATGTGTGTTTTAGATCCTATCTTGCAAGTTGTAGTCACCTACTATGTGTTATGACCCGGCAACCCCGGAGTGACATTAGCCGGAACCACTCCCGGAGATGACCATAGTATGAGGAGTTCTTGTATTCACCAAGTGTTAATGCGTTGGTCCGGTTCTTTATTAAAAGGAGAACCTTAATATCCCGTAGTTTCCATTACGACCCCGCTGCCACGGGAGAGATGGACAATAGATGTCATGCAAGTTCTTTTCCCTAAGCACATATGACTACATACATAATACATGCCTACATTAGATTGAGGAACGGGAGCTAGTTACTTATCTCTCCGTATTATATATTATAGCTGTTACATGATGAATCACATCCGTCATAATCATCGATCACCAATCCAATGCCTACAAGTCTTTTACTACTGGTCCTTGCTACGTTACTTTGCCGCTACTGCTATTACTTGCTACTGCTGTCGCCACAGTTGTTCCTTGCTACTGCTGTCACTACTGTTGTTCCTTGCTACTGCTGTCACTATTGCTGTTACTTGCTACTTTGCTGTTACCTGATGTAAGACTTTTATGGCGCCATTGATACAACAAGTTAGGAATAGTCTGCCGTCAACAGACCCTTTTCTGGCACCGTTGCTATCATACCACTTTGCTACTAATACTTTGCTTGCAGATACTAATCTTTCAGGTGTGGTTGAATTGAGAACTCAGCTGCTAATACTTGAGAATATTCTTTCACTTCCCCTTGAGTCGAATCAATAAATTTGGGTTGAATACTCTACTCTCGAAAACTGTTGCGATCCCCTACACTTGTGGGTTATCAAGACTATTTTCTGGCACCATTGCCGGGGAAGCACATCTATATTCTTTGAGTTACTTGGGATTTACGTCTACTGGTCACTATGAGGAATCCGATAGATCCAAGAACTAAAGTCTTGCCCTCAACTACGAGGACAGGTAAGGAACTGCCATCTAGCTCTGCAGTTGATTCACCTTCAGTTATGAGTAAGTTTGTGACATCACCTCCTGCTAGAAATCTTGATATGTCGCCTGTGCTTGATGATGCTACTTCTGCTGCCCATGATGCTTATGATGATGCTATGCTTGATACCAATCCTGATGATGCTATGCTTGATACTACGCCTGATGATGCTATGCTTGATACTATACCTGATGATGCTATGCTTGATACTATGCCTGATGATGCTATGCTTGATACTGCTTTGCCACTAGGTGCATTCCTTGATGCACAAATTGCTAGAGTTGCTAGATGTGATGATACTTCTAAAACTGCTAATACTATTGAAGTAGAACCTGCTATTTTGCATGCTAGAACTAGCTCTCCTGATATGCCTGAATTGCCTGATATGCCTGATACGCGTTATGTTATGGAGGGAGAGATAGCTGAGGATTTTCTTGCGTGTAAGGATAGCTATGATGTTCAGAAATTACTGCGCAAGTGGAAAGAAAAATCTTTGAACGCTAGGATGAAATACGAACCGAAGTTTGCTACTTCGCCTATCTTTGTGACCGATAAGGATTATGAATTCTCTATCGACCCTGAGTTAATCACTCTGGTCAAATCTGATCCTTTTTACGGTTATGAGTCTGAAACGGTTGTAGCCCATCTTACCAAACTGCATGATATAGCCACCCTATTCACTAGTGAGGAAAAGATCTGCCACTACTATATCCTCAAGTTGTTTCCTTTCTCCCTAAAATATGATGCTAAGACGTGGTTCACTTCTCTTGCTCCTGGTTGTGTGCGTAGCCCCCATGATATGGTCTACTACTTCTCTGAAAAATATTTCCCTGCCCATAAGAGGCAAGCTGCCTTGCAGGAAATTGCTACTGCAACAAAAGACCTTCGAACGGCGCCAGAAATAGGAGTGTTACTTGTTACTCCTCAGCAACGGCACCAGGAATCCTTCAGCTGCGGCTACGCCTTAAGGGACTTCCTAGGCAAGTATGCAAATGATTTCCCCCGTGGCCTTGGAGCCTTGCGTTGGTGTTCCCTCGAAGCGGAAAGGGTGATGTAGCACAGTGGTTGTAAGTATTTCCCTCAGTTTGAGAACCAAGGTATCAATCCAGTGGAGGAGTATCTCAAGATCCTGCACAAACACAAAAGCTTGCTCCCAACGCTATGTAGGGGTTGTCAATCCCTTATAGATTGTTCGCCAAGTGAGAACTGGAAGCAACAAAGTAACAAGCAAAGGAAAAGCGGAGGTGTAAACGATGGATGTGAATAGACCCGGGGCCGTAGTGTTTACTAGTGGCTTCTCTCAGAAAAGTAAGTAGACGGTGGGTGAACAAATTACTCTCGAGCAATTGATAGAACCGCGCAAAGTCGTGACGATATCTAAGGCAATGATTATATCTATAGGCATCATGTCCAAAACAAGTAGACCGATACTTTCTGCATCTACTACTATTACTCCACACGTCGACCACTATCCAGCATGCATCTAGTGTATTAAGTCCAAAACAACAGAGTAACGCCTTAAGCAAGATGACATGATGTAGAGGGGTAATCTCAAACCAATGATGAAAACCCCATCTTTTTACCCTTGATGGCAACTACTTGATGTTTGCCTTGCTGCCCCTACTATCACTGGGAAAGGTCACCACATGGTAGAACCCAAAGCCAAGCACTTCTCCCATTGAAAAAATCATAGATCTAGTTGGCCAAAGAAAACCCAAGACTCGGAGAGACTTACAAGGATATCAAATCATGCAAATAAGAAATCAGCAAAGACTCAAATATATATCATAGATAATCTGATCAAAAATCCACAATTCATCGGATCTCGACAAACACACCGCCAAAGAAGTTTACATCGGATAGATCTCCATGAAGATCATGGAGAACTTTGTATTGAAGATCCAAGAGAGAGAAGAAGCCATCTAGCTACTAACTACGGACCCGTAGGTCTGAAGTGAACTACTCACGAGTCATTGGAGGGGCGATGATGATGAAGAAGAAGCCCTCCAACTCCAAAGTCCCCTCCGGCAGGGCGCCAGGAAGGGTCTCCAGATGAGATCTTGCGGAAACGGAAGCTTGCGGTGGCGAAGAAGTATTTTCGAGGCTCCCCTGATTTTTTGCTGAATTTTTGGGAATATATAGGCCAAGGATCTAGGTCAGGGGGCGGCTAGGGAGGCCACAAGCCCTGCCACCGCCACCTCCCCCTGGTTCGGGAAAAAATCATTTCGTGGTTTTTATTCCGTTTGGACTCCGTTCCAAAATTAGATCTGAAAAGAGTCAAAAACATCCAAAGATGACAAGATAACAGCGTGAAACCATCAAAAATTATAGATATGTTTGAGACGTATCAGAAATATAAAACTTTGCTAAAGTTGAAGAAGAGAGTCTCCCACAAGCTTGGGGGAGGCTCATCCAGCTGCTAAACGCTTTGCCTGATCACCCTCTTGTGAACAACGAAATACTTGATATCTTCTGTAATGGACTTACTGATGCTTCCAAAGACCACCTAGATAGTTGTGCCGGTTGTGTTTTTAGGGAACGAACCGTAGAACAAGCTGAGATTCTACTGAATAACATCTTGTGCAATGAGGTATTCTATTCCTCAGTACTGAAGATATGCAAGAAGCTAAGAAATCTATGAAAGAGAAAGGCATTAAATCTGAAGATGTCAAAAATCTACCACCTATCGAGGAGATCCATGGTCTTGATAACCCGATATAGGTAGTAGAAGTAAATTCTGTGCGTAGGTTTGATGAGACTGATATTCCTTTTCATAAACCTGCTAGCTTATGCATGGATGAATTTGATAACTTTGTTGCCAAACAAGAGAGTTTCAATGATTATGTTAGCAGACAATTGGAACAAAATTCTCGTATGCTTAGTCATTTAAGTGCTTGTGTGGACAGGAACGTCAATGATCTTAAACTTCTGAGTAAACATGCCTCTATGGTTACTACTCAAGTAGAACAAGTACTTAAATCTCAGAATGACTTACTCAATGAGTTGAATGACAATTTTGTTAGAGTCGTCACTCGAGGCGGTAGAATGACCCAGGAACCTTTGTATCCTGAGGATCATTCGAAGAGAATTGAACAAGATTCTCAAGGAGTTAGCACTGATGCACCTAGTCATCCTAGAAAGTAGAAGAAAGATGATAGGAACTTGCACACTAGCAACCGTGTTGCTGCTACACCTGAGAGTCCAAACAATGTCTCTGTCTCTGATGCTGAAACACAATCTGGTGATGAACATGAGCCTAATGATAAATATCAATATTGATGTTCGTGATGATGCTCAACTTAACAATGATAAGGATGTGGAGATTGAACCTGTTGATCTTGATAACCCACAACCTAAGAAAATAAGATACGATAAGAATGACTTCGCTGCTAGGAAGCATGGTAAAGAAAGGGAACCATGGGTTCAGAAACCCATGCCCTTTCCTCCCAAACCATCCAAGAAAAAGGATGATGAGGATTTTGACCGCTTTGTTGAAATGATCAGACCTGTCTTTCTGCAAATGCGTTTGACAGATATGCTCAAAATGTCTCCGTATGCTAAGTACATGAAAGATATTGTGAATAATAAGAGGAGGATACCTGATGTTGAGATTTCCACCATGCTTGCTAACTATACCTTCAAGGGTGGAACTCCTAAGAAACTAGGTGATCCCAGAGTGCCAACTATACCTTGCTCCATTAAAGGCAACTACGTTAGAACTGCTCTATGCGACCTTGGAGCCGGTGTTAGTGTTATAGCTCTCTCTCTTTATCGTAGACTTGAACTGGATAAGTTGACACCCACTGAAATCTCTCTGCAAATGGCGGACAAATCAATTGCTTTCCCTATCGGCATTTGCGAGGATGTGCCTGTTGTGGTTGCTAACGTCACTATCTTAACGGACTTTGTTATTCTGGATATTCCCGAGGACGATGCCATGGCTGTCATCCTCGGAAGACCCTTTTTAAACACTGCATGGGCTGTTATAGATTGCAACAAAGGCAATGTCACTTTCCATGTCAACGGTAATGAGCATACGGTGCTCTTTCCGAAGAAACAATATCGAGTACATTGCATCAATGCTATCGAAAAAACTTCATCGATTCTTATTGGGAGCTTTGAATGCCCTATTCCTTGTGTCAAGATGAAGTATGATTTGCTTGTTGGGGAGATACACATCACCATTAAGATGACCTAGTGACTGTTCAAAAATTCTTCGTCTTCTTTTGCGATTCGAGAAGTTTTGTCGTGGAGACTTGATCAACCTCATTGGCGGATTTCTTTCGATGACCATGAGATGGATGAATCGAGGATTCACGAACCTCCATTTTAAGATTTCACCTTTGGTTTCTTAGAAGGAAAATGATAGATTTAATTTAGTTTTCCCTGTTTTCTGTTTTAGCGTCTGGTAGAAAAGTACCCCGAAATTAAAGTTTGCCGAACGTCCTGAAAATCAAGTATGATTTTTTCTGGAACTTTTGAAAAATTCTGAGACGAAGAGCTTGTCTAGGAGCTGCACGAGTGGGCCAGAAGCCCAGGGGGCGCGGGCACCCCCCTGGCCGCGCCACCCAGGCTTGTGGGGCCCACAGGCACCCCCTCCACTCATTCTTGCTCTCATCTGGTACTCCTACCTCCAGAAAAAATCGTTTCGCAGCTCAAACCCGTGTTCTTTCTCCTCTTGCTGGGATTTTCGATCTCTTTGCTCAAATCACCATTCTCCGAACTATTTTGGGGAAATTACTCCTTGGTAAGTGACTTCTCCATTGGTCCAATTAGTTTTTGCTCTAGTGCCTTATACTTCGCGTATTTTTGCTACCTTGGTGACCCTGTTCTTGAGCTTTCCATGCTAATTTTAGCTGGTCCCAAGTAGTTCTGATGCATAATATGGCCTCTAGGCACTTGTTGGAGTAGTTGCTATGAGTTTTGTTAAGCGTTGTTCACTTTTCCTTAGTCACTAAAAATTTCAGAAATTTTCAGAGATAGGAAAAGATGAGGAGGTTCTTAAGAGGATCTTCAAGCCGTGACCCCAAGGATGATGGGAGTGAGAAGAAGCCCAAGTATCTGGTCCCTCGAGTCGCAGAAGTTTGAGCATGCGAGTGGCCAAGCGATGTGTTCTTACGCGCCGCTGGAATTTATGAGGACTTCTATCACTTGGTGGAGAACGCAGGCCTTACCGCCTTCGTTGAAGATTAGTGTCCGCAATACCTTCTCCTCACTAATATCTTCGTACAAAGCTTTAACTTCTATCCAAGGAAGAATCCTCCTATGGTTGAGTTCAAACTTTATGATATCCCCCAGTGCATGTCACTCCAGGATTTTTGCAATGTTTGCAAATTACCTTACGTTGGGGATATTCATGAACCTCGTCCACGGGACTTAGAAGCTTTCATCACTACAATTGTTGTAGGAGAGGAGAGAGGAGTGTCTTGCGCTGGAGCTGTTAGCACACATTTTCCCGTGCTTCGGTACTTCTCACTATTTGTGCGAAAATCTTTGATTGGCCATGGGAAAGCTGGGTCACTTAGTTCCCCAGATCTTGCGGTCTTGCGCGAAGCCCTTTATAACGGTAAAACTTATAGCTTGGGCACTATAGTAGCTCAACGGTTGAACATGAACCGTTCTAAAGGCGTTGTCTATGGAGGTATCTATGCTACCCGTCTTGCTAGACACTTTGAGATACCTATTAGACTGGACGAGGAAGAAGAGATTCTTCTTCCCGAGAGATATCTAGATTATGATAGCATGGTTCCCCATGACTTTCTTGATAGAGATATAAATAGAAGGATGATTTATAACCTGGTAATTAGTCAGGGTACTCATGAGACTATTACTTTGCTTGCTCCTTTGTTGTTCAATCTTCATGCATGTAGGTACATCATTATGCCCTCGGACATCTACGCATATTTGGGCTTGGCCCAACCATAGGTGCCCGTGCCCGAGCCACCAGTCGAGTACCAGATGCCAGTTTATCAGTGGGAGCCAGAGGAGCTCACACAGCAGTGGCATCCTCAGTCCACTCCGGCGTATCGTGGAGCTGGTTATTTCCCTCCTTGGGAGTAGACCAACTTAGGCCAAAAGCCTAAGCTTGGGGGAGTACGTGTTCTCACCGACTTTACATTCTTTCTTATGCTTTCACTTTGTTCGTCGGTGTTTACACTTTGCCACTTTATCATCCATGCTAGTTTATTTTCTTTTTCTAATTTTCTTTTCGTGTGTCTGTCTAGTTTGAGAAAAACCAAAAAGATTTTCCTTTTCTTCTTTTGCTTGTTGGGAGCTTTCCCATGTAAATAGTTTTATTTTTCTTTGGGTCAAGGTAGAAGATAATGCTTACAATGTTTAGTGGCTCTTGCATGCATACCTGTTTAACTGTCATAGAGCCATATTACTTTGTCTTCTCCTTTGTGTTTGCCTGTAGATTCCAGCTTTAGTCCAATGCACGAGCACTCTTATTATTGTTCACATCATTTGGTCGTGCAAGTGAAAGGCAATAATGACGATATATGATGAAGTGACTAAGCGTGGAAAAGCTGGTATGAACTCGATCTATTTTATTTTTGTAAATATGACTAGCTCACTGTTCCTAGTTCAACTTTGTTGTGAGAGAAACATGTTTGCAATGACAACTTAGAGATCATAGTTGCTTATGCCATGCTTACTTAGCTAGGAGCTTATAATGGTTTGTCTTGGATGCCCACATGAATTTTGAGATGACTGTGTTGTAGTATGATAGGATGGTATCCCCCTTTGAATGATTCAAGTGGTTGACTTGGCTCATGTTCACGCATGTAGTTGAAACAAAATCAACATAGCCTCTATGATATTCATGTTCATGGTGATTTATGTCCTACTCATGCTTGCACTCAATACTAGTTAATCTCAATACATTTTGATGACTATTGTCGCTCTCTAGTTGGTCGCTTCCCAGTCTTTTGCTAGCCTTCACTTGTACTAAGCGGGAATACTGCTTGTGCATCCACTTCCCTAAACCCAAAGTTGTGCCATATGAGCCCACCATACCTACCTATGTGCGGTATCAACCTGCCGTTCCAAGTAAATTTGCATGTGCCACTCTCTAAATCTTCAAGAAATAATCTGTTTTGCATGCACGAACCGCTCATGTAGTGACAGGGGGCTATTAGTATCTTCCATGCTAGGCGTGTTATCCTCGATATGTGTTTATTCACTATCATTCACGAGAAAGGGGTCGGTAATTGGAATTCCCAGTTCCATGCTCAAATCGAAAAGATAATTGCAAACAAAACTCCCCCAGGATTGATGTTGGTATGGACGGTACCCGAGGATTCGGCTAGCCGTGGAGTGTGATTGATTGGTGGTGGGGGAGCCAAAACTTTACTTTTCTGTTTGGGAACTGCCTATTGCATGTGTGGCGTGGAAGATGTTGAGAACTCTTAGTCATTGCGTTGACAATGAAAGCATGCCACCCAAAATTATTATCTCTGTTTTCAAAGCTTGAGCTCTGGCACCTCTGCAAATCAATGCTTCCCTCTACGAAGGGCCTGTCTATTTATGTTCCTCTGAGTCATCCAACTCTTATAAAAGCACCAATTAGAGAGCACCTCTGTCATTTTTATGCTTTGCTTTTAACTGTGTTGAGTATGACTCTAACTGGTTCTTCTTTGCCATGAATTACAATGTTTAGTCAGCCCTTGGTCTTTGAAGGTGCTCTGCATTTATGTTTTGCAGTCTCACAAAGAGCTAGCGAGATACCATCTGTTCGTACTGCTTCATGTTGTTTTGATTGAAGTGTTGACGTTTGAGACTTATTATTATTTGCTTGCTAGTTGATTATGCCATTGATATGAGTTTACCGTGAGACCTAGATGTCATTTACTTATGTGGTTTGCTTGTGATCTTGGTGAAATTCTGGTTATGAGTTAGACATAGTTGCAACAACAAGATCAAAAAGAGTTCGTCAAAGTTTTTCTTTTTTCTCTTTCAGTTTGTCAACTGAATTGCTTGAGGACAAGCAAGGCTTTAAGCTTGGGGAAGTTGATACGCCTCTGTCATATCTACTTTTCCGAACTCTTTTGCCCTTGTTTTGGACTCTAATTTTCATGATTTGAATGGAACTAACCCGGACTAACGCTATTTTCAGCAGAATTGCCATGGTGTTGTTTTTGTGCAGAAATAAAAGTTATCGAAATGTCCTGAAAATTTACGGAGAATTTTTCTGGAATTAATGAAAAATACAGGCGCAAGGATCCACCGGAGGGGGTGAGCGAGTGGCCACAACACTACTGGAATCATAGAATTTGCCATCTGCTCCTTCTTTGCCGTCTGCTGGCTGATGGCAAAGACACTTTTACCATGAGCTACCCAAAACCTGACGGCAAAGAGCAGGCTGATGGCAAACATCATCTTTGCCAACTGCTGCTTCTTTCCCGTCTGCCAGCTGACGGCAAAGCACATGCACACAGACGGCAAAGAACCCACCCCACACCGCCCTCTAACCCATAACGGCCCACCTCTTTGCCGTCAGCCTGTCCCCACTTTGCCGTCGGGGGCAGACGGCAAAGACGCAGCTAGACCTAACGTCGTCAACCCCCACCCCACGCCCTCTCTATCCCCCATAACGGCTCACCACAGCCCCCAACTCTCTTCCTCTGTCGTCACCGGAGCTCGTCCTCCCTCCTCCCTCCTCCCCACGACCCGCCGCCGGAGCTCGCCCCTCCTCCTCCCTGCGACCCCCTCCTCCACCATCATGCTCCTGCTCCACCGCCGCCCCTCCTCTCTGTGCCCTTCTCCACCACCGCCCCCTCTTCCCTGCGACCCCCTGCTCCACCACCGCCCCCTCCTCTCCATGCCCCTGGTCCACCTTGTCGCCGACATTTCCCCCGAGCTTCACCTCATCGCTGAACTCTCCCCTAGCTCCGTGTAAGTCCTCCGGCCCTCCTTTCCTCTCTTTGCCTCTTTGCTAACGGTAATTTAGTTAAGTTAAGTTACTTAGGTTAATTTAGTTAGGTTATTGTTATTAGGTTCTAGTTGCTATGAGGTTCTTAATTTAAGTTGTTTAGGTTAATTTAGTTAAGTTACTTAGGTTAATTTTTATTAGGTTCTTAGGTTAAGTTACTTAGGTTAATTCTTATTAGGTTGCAAATTTTTCTTCAAGTTTCATATAGGCTATTTAAAGAAAAAAACAGAATTGATTACCACTAGTTCCAAATATTGCGAAGAAAAAAGAGTCTTGCATTTTGCTTCAAGTTCTATATTGTTCTTCCTATTATATGAAAAATTTGAAGTGGACATGTCATATGTGGACATGTGATTTGGACACGTGATATTTGGAATTGGGACATGTCATGCCGAAATATCCCGTGGAAGGAGAAGAAGAGGAGAGGAGGAGGAGAAAAGGAGAGGAGGAGGAGGAGAAGAGGAGAGGAGGAGGAGGAGGAGGAGCAGGAGAAGAAGAAGAAGAAGAAGAAAAATACCTTCTCCTTCTTCTCCTCCTCCTCCTTCTCCTTCTTCTTGATTTCTTCTTCTTCTTCTCCTCCTCCTCTTTCTTCTCCTCTTTATTATTCTCCTTACCTTATTTTCCCCAAAACTGAGATAATTATCCCATTTAGCTATAAAATGACATAATTAGCATATTTGTGTTGATCAGGTGGATTTACATGTGACAGTTGTCTCTTCGCTGTTAGGTCTGCTGTGCGAAGACCTCCCCGTGCGTTGTACTAGCTCCGCCCCTGCATTCGTGGGTCAGTACACATGTCATCTCCTCCTCGCCCCTTCATTTACTGTGGGTCAGTTTCCGGATGAAACTTCCTAGATTTAGGTAATTAAATTAATTTATTAGTATGCGTGACCAGTATGCGTCTCCCGTTCGAAAGGGCGACATCTATAAATATGCATATCTTTGCATATTTATAACCGCCATCCTTTCGAATTGTCCAACATTATCCGTGGACAGCCCGATGATTGGGTTCGTTTTCCCGTATGTTGTGCTCTGGATCCGATGCGGAATTTCGTCAGTGCCTCCCTGTTGTTCTCCGGATGCACATCCTCTCTGTTTATTGCGGAGACGTGTATCAGTCGAATAGCTGGGAGGTGCTGCCGAAATTTTGCGTTGGAACCGGAGCAAAGCATGGGAAAACGAACACAATCTACACATACTCGGGTGGGATTAGGACCTATCTTTACCTATTAGCGTGTAGGTTGCGTGGACGTAATAAAAATGGCGAACCTGATTAACCGATGAATATAAGTGCTAAATTATATATAAATATATTTCTTCTGTCTTTAGTAGCTACGCAAGATGAGTGATCGTGCGTGGATGTATACCGGTCACCCTAGTCAAAAAGAGATGACGAAAGAATGGTTTGTAAAAACAAAGGAATTTGTGAAAGCCGCATTCGCAAATGGCCAGCAAAGAAACTATTTCCCCTGTCCTGGATGCGACAACTATAAAAAGACGACAGAGGCTGTAATGATTAAACACCTGCATAGGAGAGGTTTTAAGCCTAATTATACGGTGTGGACATTTCATGGTGAGTCTATACAACGCACAAGAGCTTAGGTGGTCCGTCGTCGCACGGACGAGCATGGTACCGGGATCGAAGACATGGTGCAAGACTTTGATTATGCTCGGGATGCGAAAGATGAGATGGAGGAATCTGCAAAGGACTTTTATGAAATGTTGGAGTCTTCAAAACGTCCTCTCCATGAGCACACTGAGCTCTGTCAGCTGGATGCAATTGCACAAGTAATGGCTCTGAAGGGTCAGTTCAACTTGGGAAGAGAATGCTACGACGCGATGATGACACTATTTGGACGTTTCCTACCCAAAGGCCATGTCATGCCTGCAAACCTGTACCAGTCGGACAAAATACTTCATGTACTTAAGATGCCATATGAGAAGATAGATGCATGTGAGAAAGGATGTGTCTTATTTAGGAAGATAGATGCACTACTGATGTTCCTTGCTACTGCTGTTACTACTGCTGTTACTTGCTACTTTGTTGTTACCTGCTATAAGACTTTTCTAGCGCCATTGATACAACAAGTTAGGAATAGTCTGCCGTCAAGAGACCCTTTTCTGGCACCGTTGCTATCATACCATTTTGCTACTGATACTTTGCTTGCAGATACTAATGTTTCAGTTGTGGTTGAATTGACAACTCAGCTGCTAATACTTGAGAATATTCTTTCACCTCCCCTTGATTCAAATCAATAAATTTGGGTTGAATACTCTACCCTCGAAAACTGTTGCGATCCCCTACACTTGTGGGTTATCAGTACTCCTCGGTCAATATCCAATAGCGGGACCTGGATGCCCATACTGGATCCTACATATTCTCCGAAGATCTTATCGGTTGAATCTCAGTGTCAAGGATTCATATAATCCCGTATGTCATTCCTTTTGTCCTTCAGTATGTTACTTGCCCGAGATTCGATCGTCGGTATCCGTATACCTATTTCAATCTCATTACTGGCAAGTCTCTTTACTCGTTCCGTACTACAAGATCCCGTGACTTAGACATAGTCACATTGCTTGCAAGACTTGTGTGTGATGTTGTATTACCGAGTGGGCCCCGAGATACCTCTCCGTAACATGGAGTGACAAATCCCAGTCTTGATCCATACTAACTCAACGGACACCTTCGAACATACCTGTAGAGCACCTTTATAGTCACCATGTTACGTTGTGACGTTTGATACACACAAGGCATTCCTCCGGTGCCAGTGAGTTATATGATCTCATGGTCGTAGGAACAAATACTTGACACGCAGAAAACTATAGCAATAAAACGGTACGATCAATATGCTATGTTCATAGTTTGGGTCTTGTCCATCACATGATTCTCCTAATGATGTGGTCTGATATGTCTCCAACGTATCTATAATTTTTGATGGTTTCATGCTATTATCTTGTCAAACTTTGGATGTTTTGCATGCCTTTTATTTATTTTCTGGGACTAACTTATTAACTCAGTGCCAAGTGCCAGTTCCTGTTTTTTCCATGTTTTTGACCCCTTTCAGAGGAGATTTTGAAACGGAGTCCAAATAGAAGAAAATCCCCGAAAATATTTTTTCTGGAACGAAAGAAGATTGGAGGACTTGGGAGCCAAGCCACAAGAGCCCCAGGGGCCCCACAAGCCCCCACCCCGCGGGCAGGGGGGTCGCGCCATCCAGGCTTGTGGGCCCCTTGGAGGTCTCCTGACCTAGATCTTGCGCCTATATATTCCCAAATATTCCCAAAAAAATCAAGAGACGATCGCAATTACTTTTCCGCCACCGCGAGCTTTTGTCTCCGCAAGATCCCATCTGGGGCATGTCCCGGTGCCCTGCCGGAGGGGGATTCCGATACGGAGGGCTTCATCATCAACACCATGACCTCTCCGATGATGAGTGAGTAGTTCACCATAGACCTACGGATCCATAGCTAGTAACTAGATGGCTTCTTCTCTCTCTTGGATCTTCAATACAAAGTTCTCCATAATCTTCATGGAGATCTATCCGATGTAATCTTCTTTTGCGGTGTGTTTGTCGAGATCCGATGAATTGTGGATTTATGATCAGATTATCTATGAATCGTATTTGAGTTTCTTCTGATCTCTCTTATGCATGATTTCATATCCTTGTAATTCTCTTCCAGTTGTGGGTTTTGTTTGGCCAACTGGATCTATTATTCTTGCAATGGGAGAAGTGCTTGGTTTTGGGTTCATACCGTGCGGTGACCTCACCCACTGACAGAAGGGGTAGCGAGGCACGTATCGTGTTGTTTCCATCAAGGGTAAAAAGATGGGGTTTTGATCATTACTTTGAGATTATCCCTCTACATTATGTCATCTTGCTTAAAACGTTACTCTGTTCGTCATGAACTCAATACAATAGATGCATGCTGGATAGCGGTCGATGTGTGGAATAATAGTAGTAGATGTAGAAAGTATCGGTCTACTTGTCTCGGACGTGATGCCTATATGCTAGATCATTGCCTTAGATATCGTCATGACTTTGCGTGGTTCTATTAATTGCTCGACAGTAATTTGTTCACCCACCGTAATACTTGCTATTTTGAGAGAAGCCTCTGGTGAAAACTATGACCCCCAGGGTCTACTCCACACCATATTTTCAGCCTTACACTTTTTACTTCGTTGCACTTTCCGCCTTCAGATCTCACTTTGCAAACAATCTTGAAGGGATTGACAACCCCTTTGAAGCGTTGGGTGCAAGCTTGTTTGTTTTTGCACATGTACTTTGGACTTGACGAGGCCCTCCTTTTGGTTCGATACCTTGGTTCTCAAACTGAGGAAAATACTTACTGCTCCTGTGCTGCATCACCCTTTCCTCTTCAAGGGAAAAACTGAAGCAAACCAGAGAAGTAACAAGAAGAATTCCTACGTGCCAGGGAAGGACTTTTGTAGCCGCAGCAGAAGAATTTCTAGCGCCGTTGCCGGGGAGGAAGATTAAGTCAAGAACTCATCCAAGTAGGTGTCGCAAACTCATGTCTTGCATTTACTTTGTTTGCCAGTTGCCTCTCATTTTCCTCTCCCCCACTTCACCAATTTGCCTTTTTCGTTCGCCCTTTCATTCGCCCTTTTTGTTCGCCCTTTTTCTCCCCTGCTTTTTGTTTGCTTGTGTGCTTGCTTGCTTGCTGAAGTCGCCATGAACGAAAATACCAAGATTTGTTACTTCTGAATACTAATAATAATGAATTTATTAGTACTCCGATTGCTCACGCCACTAGTGCGGAATCATACGAAATCAATGCCGCTTTGCTGAATCTTGTTATGAAAGAGCAATTCTCTGGCCTTCCTAGTGAAGATGCCGCATCCCATCTCAATACCTTCATTGAGCTTTGCGATATGCAAAACAAAAAATATGTGGATAATGACGTGATTAAATTCAAGCTTTTTCCTTTCTCGTTGGGAGATCGCGCAAAAACTTGGTTTTCTTCTTTGGCCAAAAATAGTATCAATTCTTGGGATAAGTGCAAAGATGCTTATATATCCAAGTATTCTCCACCGACTAAGATCATCTCTCTCCATAATGATATCATGAACTTCAAGCAACTTGATCATGAAATTAATGATTAGAAATTGTCCCGCTCATGGCTTGAGTCTTTGGATGATTATTCAAATCTTTTACGCTGGCTTGAATTTAGCTTCTAGAAATATCTTGGACTGCGCCTCAGGTGGAACGTTCATGGAAATCACGTTAGGAGAAGCCACAAAGCTCTTAGAAAACATCATGACGAACTACTCTCAGTGGCACACTGAAAGGTCACTGATGTTTGTTGTGTATGCCTTGCAACGGCGCCAGAAACAGTTGTGTCAACGGCACTAGGAATCCTTCAGCTACGGCTACGCCTTAAGGGACTTCCTAGGCAAGTATGCAAAGGATTTCCCCCGTGGCCTTGGGGCCTTGCGTTGTTGTTCCCTCAAAGCGGAAAGGGTGATGTAGCATGGCGACGGTAAGTATTTCCCTCAGTTTGAGAACCAAGGTATCAATCCAGCGGAAGAGTATCTCAAGATCCTGCACAAACACAAAAGCCTGGACCCAACGCTATGAAGGGGTTGTCAATCCCTTATAGATTGCTTGCCAAGTGAGAACTGAAAGCAACAAAGTAACAAAGCAAAGTAAAAGCGGAGATGTAAATGATGGATGTGAATAGACCCGGGGGCCGTAGTGTTTACTAGTGGCTTCTCTCATGAAAGCAAGTAGACGGTGGGTGAACAAATTACCGTCGAGCAATTGATAGAACTATGCAGAGTCGTGACGATATCTATGCAATGATTATTTCTATAGGCATCACGTCCGAAACAAGTAGACCAATACTTTCTGCATCTACTACTATTACTCCACACATCGACCGCTATCCAGCATGCATCTAGTGTATTAAGTCCATAAGAACAGAGTAACGCCTTAAGCAAGATGACATGATGTAGAGGGATAATCTCAAACAAATGATAAAAACCCCATATTTTTACCCTTGATGGCAACTGTTTGATGTGTGCCTTGCTGCCTCTACTGTCACTGGGAAAGTTCACCACATGGCAGAACCCAAAACCAAGCACTTCTCCCATTGCAAGAATCATAGATCTAGTTGGCCAAACAAAACCCAAGACTTGGAGAGACTTACAAGGATATCAAATCATGCAAATAAGAAATCAGCAAAGACTCAAATATATATCATAGATAATCTGATCACAAGTCCACAATTCATCGGATCTCGACAAACACACCGCCAAAGAAGATTACATCGGATAGATCTCCATGAAGATCATGGAGAACTTTGTATTGAAGATCCAAGAGAGAGAAGAAGCCATCTAGCTACTAACTACGGACCCGTAGGTCTAAAGTGAACTACTCACGAGTCATTGGAGGGGCGATGATGATGATGAAGAAGCCCTCCAACTCCAAAGTCCCCTCCGGCAGGGTGCCGGGAAGGGTCTCCAAATGAGATCTCGCGGAAACGGAAGCTTGCGGCGGCAGAAAAGTATTTTTGAGGCTCCCCTGATTTTTTGCGGAATATTTGGGAATTTATAGGCCAAATATCTAGGTCAGGGGGCGGCCAGGGAGGCCACAAGCATGCCCACCGCCGCCTCCCCCCTAGTGGCGGAGTGGGGGCTTGTGGGCTCCCTGGAGCCCACCTGGCTTGGCCCAAAAGCCCCCTGGACTTCTTCCGTTCGGGAAAAAATCATTTCGGGGTTTTCTTCCGTTTGGACTCCGTTCCAAAATCAGATCTGAAAAGAGTCAAAAACACTGAAAAACAAGAACTGGCACTTGGCATTGAATTAATAAGTTAGTCCCAAAAAGATATAAAAAGGTACATAAAACATACAAAGAAGGCAAGATAACAGTGTGAAAACATCAAAAATTATAGATACGTTTGAGACGTATCAGTCACCTACTAGTAAGAAGGTACACGCTATAGAAGAAATTAACTCGTTGAGTTCTAAGATGGATGAGTTAATGAATTTGGTTGCTAGTAGAAGTGCTCCTTTGGATCCTAATGATATGCCTTTGTCTTCTTTGATTGAGAGTAGCAACGCTAGCTTGGACGTTAATTTTGTTGGTAGGAATAACTTTGGCGACAACAACGCTTTTAGAGGAAACTATGTTCCTAGGCTTTTTCCTAGTAACTCCACTAATAACTTTGGCAACTCCTACAACAATACCCATGGAAATTATAATAGATTACCATCTGATCTAGAGAGTAATATCAAAGAGTTCATCAACTCTCAAAAGATTTTCAATGCATCCATAGAGGAAAAACTACTCAAAATTGACGATTTGGCTAAGAGAGTTGATAGGATTTGTTGTGATATCGATGCTTTGAAAGTTAGATGTGCTCCTCCCAAAATCAACATGGATGAAACTTTGAAAGCTATGCGTGTTTCCATGATTGAGAGCCAAGAAAGAACTGCCCAAATTCGTGCTAGACATGAATGGCTCAAAAAGGCGTGTTCTCGTGATGAGAATCATGAAGATCTTCAAGTGCTTGGTGTGACTCCCATTGAATCTTTGTTTTCTTATGTCAAACCTAATGATTATGGGGCTGGATATGAATCCACTTTGGTTGAAAAGTGCCCCAAGGATCCGGAGTCCATCTATCTTGATGCTAGAAGCAATAAAAGTGGAGTAGAAGACGTTAAAACTTTGAGTAGTAATGAAACTACTACCGTGTATTTCAAGGAATTCAATTATGATAGTCGCTCCTTGAATAAATGCATTTCTTTGATGCAATCCATGTAGAACTCTCCATAACCTTATAGCCAAAACAAAGCCTTTACCGATCATATCGTTGAAGCTATGATAAAAGCTCTTGAAGAGAAACTTGAATTGGAAGTCTCTATCCCTAGAAAGCTTCAATATGAGTGGGAACCTAGCATCAAAATCAAAATCAAAAACTATGAGTGCAATGCTTTGTGTGATTTGGGTGCGAGTGTTTCTGTGATTCCAAAGTCTTTATGTGATATTCTGGGTTTTAATGAGATTGAAGAGTGTTCTCTTAATTTGCATCTTGCTGATTCTACTATCAAGAAACCCATGGGAAGGATCAATGATGTTCTTATTATTGAAAATAGGAACGATGCACCCATGGATTTCATTGTGCTGGACATTGATTGCAATCCTACATGCCCTATTATTCTTGGTAGACCTTTCCTAAGGACTATTGGTGCTATCATCGATATGAAGGAAGGGAATATTAAATTTCAATTACCTTTAAGGAAGAGCATGGAACACTTTCCTAGAAAGAAAATAAGATTGCCTTATGAATCCATGATGAGGGCTACTTATGGTTTGAGCACCAAAGACGACGATACGTGATTCTATCGCTTCTATGCCTAGCTAAGGGCGCTAAACAATAGCACTTGTTGGGAGAGAACCCAATGAATTTATCTTTTTATTTCTGTTTTGTTGCGTCCACACTTTCATAATTCTGTTGTGATTGTGTTTTTTGTGTTTATTTTTGTGTTTGAGCCAAGCAAAGCCTTTATGATTAGTCTTCGTAATGGTTGTTTGATCCTGCTGGAAAAAGACAGGAACTTTTCGCTCACGAGATGATTTTTCATTTTTATTCAGAAAGAGCTTTTGAGTTGATTCTTTTTCTGCTGATTGATATGCTTCTCCCGAGACCAGAAGTATACGAAGTATACATATTGCTACAGACTGGTTTGTTTCTGACAGATTCTGTTTTTGTTGAGTTGGTTGCTTATTTTGATGAAACTATGGTTAGTATCGGGGGGTACTAGCCATGAAAAAGTGAGAATACATAGCCCATCATCAATATAGATGGAATTCAAGTTTGCTACAGGACCAAAAGAAGTGGTAGTTTGTTTTCTTGTACTAGTGTTATCACAAGTTTCTGTTTAAGTTTTGTGTTGTGAAGTTTTCAAGTTTTGGGTGACGTTCTCATGGACAAAGAGATAAGGAGTGGAAAGAGCTTAAGCTTGGGGATGCCCAAGGCATCCCAAGCCAAATTCAAGGACACCAAAAAGCCTAAGCTTGGGGATGCCCCGGGAAGGCATCCCCTCTTTCGTCTTCGATCCATTGGTAACATTACTTGGAGCTATATTTTTATAGATGCTTGGAGCGTCTTGTATCTTAGGAGTCTTTTCTTTTTGTTGTGTCACAATCATCCTTGCTGAACACCTTTTTGAGAGAGAGAGAGACATGCACTCATCGTGATTTTGCTACAATGCTCATAGTGCTTCACTTTTATCTTTTGAGCTAGATACTTTTGCTCATGTGCTTCAATTATATCTTTTGAGCTAGATACTTTTGCTCATGTGCTTCAATTATATCTTTTGAGCTAGATACTTTTGCTCATGTGCTTAGATACCTTTTTCTCATGTGCTTCACTTATATCTTTTGAGGTAGATACTTTTCTCATGTGCTTCACTTATATCTTTAGAGCACGGAGGTGCGTGATTGGGTAGTTGGCTTATGCTATGAAAGTAGTCCCATGCGCTAGGTACCCAAAGAGGATGCAAAAACCTCCATCTTCATGTGCATTGAATAGAAAGAGATGTTTTGTTTCCTCTCAATTAGTTTTGAGACGTGGATTCGGTAATATTGAGAGTTATGTTAGTAGGGTGTTGTGAATCTAGAGATACTTGTGTTGGAGTTAATGATTCCCGTAGCATGCACGTATGGTGAACCGCTATGTTAGGAAGTCGGAGCATAATTGATCTATTGATTGTCATCCTTTGTGTTGAGGTCGGGATCGCGCGATGGTTTACACCTACCAACCCTTCCCATCGGAGTATGTGTTTAACACTTTGTGTCAATTACTAATAAAAACTTTCGCAATAAGTATATGAGTTCTTCATGACTAATGTGAGCCCATAGTACAGATGCACTTTCACCTTCCACCATTGCTAGCCTCTCTAGTGTCGCGCAATTCTCGCTGGTGCGCAAACCCACCAAATTCCTTACTCAAAACAGCCACCATACCTACCTACTATGGCATTTTCATAGCCATTCCGAGATATATTGCCTTGCAACTCCCATCGTTCTGCTCATGACTTGTGCCGTCACTCTCATATCGCCATTGCATGGTCATACTAGATCGTTGCACATCCCGGTACACTGCCGGAGGCATTTCCTATGGAGTCATCATCATTGTGATCTTTGAGCTTTGAGTAACTAAAAGTGTGATGATCATCATTATTAGAGCATTGTCCCATGTGAGGAAATAAAAAAAAGGCTAAATAGCCAAAAAACAAAAAAAATGAGAAAAGAAAAAAAGAGGCCTAAGAGCCCAAATAAAAGAAGAGAGAAAAAGAGAGAAGGGACAATGCTACTATCTTTTTCCACACTTGTGCTTCATGTTAGCACCATGTTCTTCATGATTGAGAGCTTCTTGCTTTGTCACTACCATATGCTAGTGGGAATCTTCGTTTTATAACTTGGCTTGTATATTCCAATGATGGGCTTCCTCAAAATTGCCCTAGGTCTTCGTGAGCAAGCAAGTTGGATGCACACCCACTAGTTTTCCTCTTGAGCTTTCACATACTTATAGCTCTAGTGCATCTCTTGTATGGCAATCCCTACTCACTCACATTGATATCTATTAATGGGCATCTTCATAGCCTTTTGATACACCAAGTCAATGTGACCATATCCTCCTTTTTGTCTCACAACCACCACCACACTCTATTCCACCTATAGTGCTATATCCATGGCTCGCGCTCATGTATTGCGTGATAGTTATAAAAAGTTTGAGAAAGTAAGACTGCGAAAACAATTACTTGGACAATTCCGAGGTTGTGCATGATTTACATTAGTTGTGTGAGGATGATGGAGCATAGCTAGACTATATGATTTTGTAGGGATAACTTTCTTTGGCCTTGTTATTTTGAAAGTTCATGATTACTTTGCTAGTTTGCTTGAAGTATTACTATTTTCATGTCAATAGGAAACTATTGTTTTGAATCTTACGGATCTGAACGTTCATGCAACGTGAAAGAAGTTGCAAAGGAAAACTATGCTAGGTAGCATTCCACATCAAAAATTCATTCTTTTTCACTTCCCTACTCGAGGACGAGCAGGAGTTAAGCTTGGGGATGCTTGATACGTCTCTAACGTATCTATAATTTTTGATGGTTTGATGCTATTATCTTGTCAAACTTTGGATGTTTTGCATGCCTTTTATTTATTTTCTGGGACTAACTTATTAACTCAGTGCCAAGTGCCAGTTCCTGTTTTTTCCACGTTTTTGACCCCTTTCAGAGGAGATTTTGAAACGGAAGCTAAAAGGAAGAAAATCCCCAAAAAGATTTTTCTGGAACGGAAGAAGATCGGAGGATTTGGGAGCCAAGCCAGAAGAGCCCCAGGGGCCCCACAAGCCCCCACCCCGCGGCCAGGGGGGCACCATCGAGGCTTGTGGGCCAATCGGAGGTCTCCTGACCTAGATCTTGCGCCTATATATTCCCAAATATTCCCCAAAAAATCAAGATATGATCGCAATTACTTTTCCGCCACCGCAAGCTTCTGTCTCCGCAAGTTCCCATCTGGGTCACGTCCTGGTGCCCTGCCGGAGGGGGATTCGGATACGGAGGGCTTCTTCATCAACACCATGACCTCTCCGATGATGCGTGAGTAGTTCACCATAGACCTACGGGTCCATAGCTAGTAAATATATGACTTCTTCTCTCTCTTGGATCTTCAATACAAACTTCTCCGTGATCTTCATGGAGATCTATCCGATGTAATCTTCTTTTGCGGTGTGTTTGTCGAGATCCGATGAATTGTAGATTTATGATCAGATTATCTATGAATCTTATTTGAGTTTCTTCTGATCTCTCTTATGCATGATTTCATATCCTTGTAATTCTCTTCGAGTTGTGGGTTTTGTTTGGCCAACTAGATCTATGATTCTTGCAATGGGATAAGTGCTTGGTTTTGGGTTCATACCGTGCGGTGACCTCACCCAGTGAAAGAAGGGGTAGCGAGGCACGTATAGTGTTGTTGCCATCAAGGGTAAAAAGACGGGGTTTTCATCGTTGTTTTGAGATTATCCCTCTACATCATGTCATCTTGCTTAAAGCGTTACTCTGTTTGTCATGAACTCAATACACTAGATGCATGCTGGATAGCGGTCGTTGTGTGGAGTAATAGTAGTAGATGCAGAAAGTATCGATCTACTTGTCTCGGACGTGATGCCTATATGCTAGATCATTGCCTTAGATATCGTCATGACTTTGCACGGTTCTATCAATTGCTCGACAGTAATTTGTTCACCCACCGTAATACTTGCTATTTTGAGAGAAGCCCCTAGTGAACACTATGGCCCCCAGGGTCTACTCCACACCATATTTTCAGCCTTACACTTTTTACTTCGTTGCACTTTCCGCCTTCAGATCTCACTTTGCAAACAATCTTGAAGGGATTGACGACCCCTTTGAAGCGTTGGGTGCAAGCTTGTTTGTTTTTGCGCAACTACTTTGGACTTGACGAGGCCCTCCTTTTGGTTCGATACCTTGGTTCTCAAATACTTAGTGCTCCTGTGCTGCATCAACCTTTCCTCTTCAAGGGAGAAACCGACGCAAACCAGAGAAGTAACAAGAAGAATTCCTACGCGTCAGGGAAGGACTTTTGTTGCCGCAGCATGATCCCGTTATCAAGTGACAACACTTGTCAATGGTTAGGAAACCTTGAGCATCTTTGATCAACGAGCTAGTCAACTAGAGGCTTACTAGGGATAGTGTTTTGTCTATGTATGCACACATGTATTTGAGTTTCCAATCAATATAATTCTAGCATGGATAATAAACGATTATTATGAACAAGGAAATATAATAATAACTAATTTATTATTGCCTCTATGGCATATTTCCAACACCGAGATACCTCTCCGTCACACGGAGTGACAAATCCCAGTCTTGATCCATACTAACTCAACGGACTCCTTTGGGGATACCTATAGAGCATCTTTATAGTCACTCAGTTATGTTGTGACGTTTGATACGCACAAGGTATTCCTGAGGTGTCACTGAGTTATATGATCTCATGGTCATAGGAATGAATACTTGACAGGCAGAAAACAATAGTAATAAAATGACACGATCACATGCTACGTTCATAGTTTGGGTCTAGTCCATCACATGATTCTCCTAATGATGTAATCCAGTTATCAAGTGACAACACTTGCGTATGGTCAGAAAACCTTAATCATCCTTGATCAACTGGCTAGCCAACTAGAGGCTTGCTAGGGACATTGTTTTATCTATATATCCATACATGTATCTATGATTTCATTCAATAGAATTATAGCATGGATAATAAACGATTATCTTGAAACAGGAAATATAATAATTACTATTTTCTCATTGCCTCTAGGGAATATTTCCATCAGTCTCCCACTTGCACTAGAGTCAATAATCTAGTCCGCACATCGCTATGAGATTTACATTGTAATGAATCTAACACCCATACAGTTGTGGTGTTGATCATGCTTTGCTTGTGGAAGAGGTTTAGTCAGCGAATCTGCTATATTCAGATCCGTGTGCACTTTGCAAATATTTACGTCCTCTCTTTCGACGTAGTCGTGGATGAGGTTGAAGCATCATTTGATGTGTCTGGTCTTCTTGTGAAACATTGGTTCCTTTGATAAAGCAATGGCACTAGTATTGTCACAGAACAGAGTTATTGGATTTAGTGCGCTCTACACAACTCCAAGATCTGTCATGAACTGCTTCATCCACACACCGTCCTTAGCTTCCTCCGAGGCAGCCATGTACTCCACTTCACATGTAGAATCTGCTACGGTGCTTTGCTTGGAATTGCACCAGCTTACCACACCCCCATTAAGAATAAATACGTATCCGGTTTCAGACTTAGAGTCATCCGGATTAGCGTCAAAGCTTGCGTCGATGTAACCCTCTACGACGAGCTCTTCGTCACCTCCATAAACGAGAAACATTTCCTTAGTCCTTTTCAGGTACTTCAGAATATTCTTAACCGCCGTCCAGTGATCCACTCTTGGATTACTTTGAAACCTGCCTGCCATACTTATGGCCAGGCTGACGTCCGGTCTAGTGCACAACATTGCATACATGATAGTACCTATGGCTGAAGCATAGGGGACGGTACTCATCTTTTCTCTATCTTCCGCAGTTGCTCGGCACTGAGTCTTACTCAATTTCATACCTTTGTAATACTGGCAAGAACCCCTTCTTGGACTGTTCCATTTTGAACTCCTTAAAAACTTTATCGAGGTATGTGCTTTGTGAAAGTCCTATCACGCGTCTCGATCTATCCCCATAGATCTTAATGCCTAGAATGTAAGCAGCTTCTCCTAGGTCCTTCATAGAGAAACGCTTGTTTAAGTAATCTTTTACGATCTCTAAAAACTCCACATTCTTTCCAATCAGCAATATGTCATGCACATATAATATTAGAAACGCCATAGAGATCCCACTCATGTTCTTGTAAATACAAGATTCTCCAACAACTTGTATAAACCCAAACGCTTTGATCACTTCATCAAAGCGCTTATTCCAACTCCGAGATGCTTGCACCAGTCCATAAATGGATCGTTGGAGCTTGCATACTTTGTTAGCATTCTCTGGATCGACAAAACCTTCAGGTGCACCATATACAACTCTTCCTTAAGAAAACGGTTAAGGAACACCGTTTTGACATCCATCTGCCAGATTTCATAATCGAAAAATGCAGCTATTGCTAACATGATTCGGATGGACTTAAGCATCACTACTGGTGAGAATGTCTCATCGTAGTCAACTCCTTGAACTTGTGAAAAACCCTTTGCCACAAGTCGATCTTTACAAACAGTCACATTACCGTCCGCGTCCGTCTTCTTCTTAAAGATCCATTTGTTCTCAATAGCCTTACGGCCTTTAGATAATACTTACAAAGTCCACACTTTGTTTTCATACATAGATCCTATCTCGGACTTCATGGCAAAGTGTTTTGCTTTTGAGAGAAACTCCTTCTCAAGAAAAACTCCGTTCTTAGCAACTGTCTCCTTTGGGTAACCTATGAAGACACACTTTTCTGCTTTGGGTTCCAGCTTTTCAGGCTGAAGCTTTTTGACATAAGCATCGCATCCCCAAACTTTAGGAAATGACAACTTTGGTCTATTGCCATACCACAGTTCGTATGGTGTCGTCTCAACGGATTTTGATGGCGCCCTATTTAAAGTGAATGCAGCTGTCTCTAATGCATAACCCCAAAACGATAACGGCTAATCGGTAAGAGACATAATAGATCGCACCATTTCTAACAAAGTACGATTACGACATTCAGACACACCATTACACCATGGTGTTCCACGCGGTGTCAACTGTGAAACAATTCCACATTGTCTTAAGTGAGCACCAAACTCGAAACTCAGATACTCACCCCCACGATTAGAACGTAGGAACTTGATCTTCTTGTTACGATGATTTTCAACTTCACTCTGAAATTGCTTGAACTTCTCAAACGTTTCAGACTTGTGCTTCTTCAAGTAGATATATCCATACCTACTCAAATCGTCAGTGCAGGTGAGAAAATAACGATATCCGCCGCGCGCCTCCACACTCATCGGACCACACACATCGGTATGTATGATCTCGAACAAGTCACTTGCACGCTCCACTGTTCCGGAGAACGGAGTCTTAGTCATCTTGCCCATGAGGCATGGTTCACACGTGTCAAGTGATTCGAAATCAAGTGACTATAAAAGCCCATCGGAATGGAGTTTCTGCATGCGCTTTACACCAATATGACCTAAGCGGAGTGCCCCAAAAACTTGGCGCTATCATTGTTAACTCTACATGTTTTGGTCTCAATGTTATGTATATGTGTATCATCACAATCAAGATTCAATATGCACAATCCTCTCACATTGGGTGCATGACCATAAAAGATATTACTGATAGAAATAGAACAACCATTATTCTCTGAATTAAACGAGTAACCGTCTCGCAATAAAAAAGATCCAGATATAATGTTCATGCTTAACACGGGCACTAAATAACAATTATTTAAGTTCATAACTAATCCCGATGGTAACTGAAGTGAGACTGTGCCGACAGCGATTGCCTCAACCTTGGAACCATTTCCCACACGCATCGTCACTTCATCCTTCGCCAGCCTTCGTTTATTCCGCAGTTCCTGCTTCGAGTTGCAAATATGAGAAACATAACCGGTATCAAATACCCATGCACTACTATGAGAGTTGGTTAAGTACACATCAATAATATGTATATCAAATATACCTGATTTTTCTTTGGCCGCCTTCTTATCAGCCAAATACTTGGGGCAGTTACGCTTCTAGTGACCCATTCCCTTGCAATAATAACACTCTGTTTCCGGCTTAGGTCCAGCCTTGGATTTCTTCGTCGGATTGGCAACAGAATTGCCGCTCATCTTGGAGTTACCCTTCTTACCTTTATCGTTTCTCTTGAAACCAGTGGTCTTATTGACCATCAACACTTGATGCTCCTTTTGGAGTTCTGACTCTGCGATTTCAACATCGCGAATAACTCGCCGGGTGACTTCTTCATCCCTTGCATGTTATAGTTCAACACAAAGCTCTTATAGCTAGGTGGCAGTGATTGAAGAATTCTGTCAGTGATAGCCTCTTGCGGGAGTTCAATCCCCAGCTCAACTAGATGGTTTGAGTACCCAGACATTTTGAGCACATGTTCACTGACAGACGAATTCTCCTCCATCTTGCTAGCATAGAATTTATCGGGGGTCTCATACCTCTCGATCCGGGCTTTCTTCTGAAAGATAAACTTCAACTCCTAGAACATCTCATATGCTCCATGATGCTCAAAGTGACGTTGCAGTCCCGGTTCTAAGCCATACAAGACTGCACATTAAACTACTGAGTAGTCCTCCTTATGCGATTGCCAAGCGTTCAGAACATCTTGGTCAGACGTAGCGTGTGTATCATCTCCTAGCGCAGCATCAAGGACATAATTCTTTTTCCCAGCTTGTAGGATGAACCTAAGATTACGTGCCCAGTCTACAAAGTTGCTTCCATCATCTTTCAACTTAGCTTTCTCTAGGAACGTATTGAAATTTAGGGTTGCTACTGCATGAGCCATTGATCTATAACATAAAATATTGCACAGTGGACTTAGACTGTGTTCAAGATAATTAGAGTCGAACTATTCAAATTACTTAATAAACTCCCACTCAAAAAGTGCATCCCTCTAGTCATTTGAATGGTACATGATCCAAATCCACTAACTCAAGTCCGATCATCACGTGAGTTGAGTATAGTTTCAGTGGTAAGCATCTCTATGCTAATCATATCAACTATACGATTCATGCTAGAACTTTCAGTCTCTTGTGTTTCGAGGCCATGTCTGCACATGCTAGGCTCGTCAAGTTTAACCCGAGTGTTCTGCGTGTGCAACTGTTTTGCACCTGCTGTATGTGAACGTTGATTCTATCACACCCGATCATCGTGTGGTGTCTCGAAACGACGAACTATCGCAACTGGGCATAGTCGGGGAGAACACAATTTCATCTTGAAATTTTAGTGAGAGATCACCTTATAATGCTACCGTCGTTCTAAGCAAAATAAGGTGCATAAAAGGATTAACATCGCATGCAATTCATAAGTGACATGTGATGTCTACTACGCAACCTTCTCCTTGTAGACGTTGTTGGGCCTCCAAGTGTAGAGGTTTGTAGGACAGTAGAAATTTTCCCTCAAGTGGGTGACCTAAGGTTTATCAGTCTGTGGGAGGCGTAGGATGAAGATGGTCTCTCTCAAGCAACCTTGCAACCACAAAACAAAGAGTCTCTTGTGTCCCCAACATACCCAATACAATGGTAAATTGTATATGTGCACTAGTTTGGCGAAGAGATGGTGGTACAAGTGCAATATGGATAGTAGATATAGGTTTTTGTAATCTGAAATTATAAAAACAGCAAGGTAATAAATAATAAAAGTGAGCACGAACGGTATTGCAATGCGTGGAAACAAGGCCTAGGGTTCATACTTCCACTAGTGAAGTTCTCTCAACAATGATAACATAATTGGATCATATAACTAGCCCTCAACATGCAACAAAGAGTCAATCCAAAGTCACTAATAGCGGAGAACAAACGAAGAGATTATTGTCGGGTAAGAAACCACCACATAGTTATTTTTTCTGATTGATCTATCCTAGAGTTTGTAATAGAATAACACCTTAAGACACACATCAACCAAGACCCAAATGTCACCTAGATACTCCATTCTCACCTCAAGTATCTGTCGGCATGATTATACGATATGCATCACACAATCTCAGAATCAACTATTCCACCAACACATAGAACTTCAAACAGTGCGCCAAAGTTTCTACCGGAGAGTCAAACCGTGTGCCTACCCATATGCATAGGTTCCCGATGTCACGAAACCCGCAAGTTGATCACCAAAACATACATCAAGTACTCACATGAATATCCCATTGTCAGCACAGATAGACACGTGCAAGACATACATCAAGTGTTCTTAAGGACTCAATCCGATAAGACAACTTCAAAGGGGAAACTCAATTCATTACAAGAAGGGAGAGGGGGAAGAACATCATAGGATCCAACTATAGTAGCAAAGACCGCGGTACATCGAGATCATGACATCTCAAGAACAAGAGAGAGAGAGATCAAACACATAGCTACTGGTACATACCCTCAGCCCCGAGGGAGAACTACTCCCTCCTCGTCATGGAGACCGCCGGGATGATGATGGCCACTGGAGATGGATTCCCCCTCCGACAGGGTGCCGACGCGGGCTCCCGATTGGTTTTTGGTGGCTATAGAAGCTTGCGACGGCGAACTCCCGACCTAGGTTTATTTCTGGAGGTTTCTGTATGTATAAGACCAGATGGCATCAAGAACAAGTCACGGGGACCCAAGAGGGAGTCACGAGACCCCCAGGCGCACCCAGTGGGTGGGCGCGCCTCCCTGGCTCATGGCTTCCTCGGGACTCCTCTCCGGTATCTTTTTCTTCTGGTATTTTTGATATTTTCCATAAAAATCATGGCGAAAGTTTTATTCTGTTTGGACTTCGTTCGATATTCCTATCTGAAAAAGGTCAAAAACAAGGGAAAAAACAGGAACTGGTACTCGGCCCTAGGTCAATAGGTTAGTCCCAAAAATAATATAAAATAGCATATTCATGCATATAAAACATCCAAAGTTGATAATATACTAGCATGGAACGATCAAAAATTATAGATACGTTAGAGACGTATCCACATGATATGGCTCTGATCTTGTGCTTCTTGATCTCCATCACCAAAGCACCGGCATGATCTTCTTGTCACCGGCGCCACCCCATGATCTCCATCATCGTGCCGCCATATAGGTTGTCGTGCTATCTATGCTATTACTACTAAAGCTACGACCTAGCAATATAGTAAACGCATCTGCAAACACAAACGTTAGTTTAAAGAAAACCCAATGGCTCCTGCCGGCTGCCGTAGCATCGACGTGCAAGTCGATATTAACTATTACAACATGATCATCTCATACATCTGATAACCCACAAGTATAGGGGATCGCAACAGTTTTCAAGGGTAGAGTATTCAACCCAAATTTGTTGATTCGACACAAGGGGAAGCTAAAGAATATTCTCGAGTATTAGCAGTTGAGTCGTCAATTCAACCACACCTGAAAGATTTAGTATCTGCAGCAAAGTTTCAGTAGCAAAGTAGCGTGATAGTAACAGTAGCAACGGTAACAGTAGGAGTAGTGACAACAATAGCGGTAACAATAGCAGTAGTGACAAAAGTAGCGGTAAAGTAACGTAGCAAGGACCAGTAGGAAAAGCTCGTAGGCTTTCGATCGGTGATGGATAATTATGTCGGATGACATTCATCATGTAAAAGTTATAATATGGGGTGATTTGTAACTAGCTCAAGTTCGTCAATGTAATGTTGGCATGTATTCCGTATATAGTCATACGTGCTTATGGAAAAGAACATGCATAACATCTATTGTCCATCCCTCCCGTGGCAGCGGGGTCCTAATGGAAACTGGGGGATATTAAGGTCTCCTTTTAATAGAGAACCGGAACAAAGCATTAGCACTTAGTGAATACATGAACTCCTCATACTATGGTCATCTCCGGGAGTGGTTCCGGCTATTGTCACTCCGGGGTTGCCGGGTCATAACACATAGTAGGTGACTACAACTAGCAAGATAGGATCAAGAACACACATATATTGATGGAAACATAATAGGTTCAGATCTGAAATCATGGCACTCAGGCCCTAGTGACAAGCATTAAGCATAGCAAAGTAGTAGCAACATCAATCTCAGAACATAGTGGATACTAGGGATCCAACCCAATCAAAACTAACTAGATTACATGATAGATCTCATCCAACTCATCACCGTCCAGCAAGGCTACGATGAGATTACTCACGAACGTTGAAGAGCATCATGGCATTGGCGATTAAGGAAGGTTGGTGATGACGACGGCGATGATTTGCCCTCTCCGGAGCCCAGAACGGACTCCAGATCTTCCTTCCAGAGGAGGAATAGGTGGTGGCGGCGGCTCTTCTCAGTTAATTTTTTCTAGGCGAGAGAGACTATATAGAGCTGGACTTGGAGGCAGCGGAGCCACGAGGGCCTCACAAGCCTGCGACGCGCGGCCAGGGGGGTCCCGCGCCTCCTGGGCTTGTGGGCTCCTGGCTCCGTCCCTCCAGATAATTCTTGCACCAGTATTTTTTATATATTCCACAAAATATCCTTGTAAATTTCAAGGTCATTCCGAGAACTTTTATTTCTGCACAAAAACAACACCATGGCAATAATGCGGAAAATAGCGTCAGTCCGGGTTAGTGCCATTCAAAGCATGCAAATTAGAGTCCAAAACAAGGGCAAATTGGAAATGTAGATACGATGGAGATGTGTCAACTCCCCCAATCTTAAAGCCTTGCTTGTCCTCAAGCAATTCAGTTGACAAACTGAAAGAGACAAAAGAAAAACTTTTACGAACTCTGTTTGATCTTGTTGATGTAATTATGTCTAACTCATATTCAGATTTTCAGCAAGATCATAAGCTAACCACATAAGCAATGACATTTAGGTCTCATGGTAAAATCGTATCAATGGAAAAATCAACTAGCGAGCAATAATAATAAGTTTCAAACGTCAACACTTCAATCAAAACAATCATGAAGCAATATGAACAGATCGTATCTCGCTAGCTCTTTCTGAGACCGCAAAACATAAATGCAGAGCACTTTCAAAGACCAAGGGCTGACTGAACATTGTAATTCATGGCAAAGAAGATCCAGTCATACACAATATCAATTAATAGCAAAGCATAAAAATTACGGAGGTGCTCTCTAATTGGTGCTATTATAAGAAGAGGATGACTCAACAGAAACGTAAGTAGATAGGACCTTCGCAGAGCGAAGCAATGATTTGTAGAGGTGCCAAAGCTCAAGCTTTTAAAACAGAGATAAATAATTTTGGGTGGCATGTTTTCATTGTCAACGTGATGACCAAGAGTTTTCACCATGTTCCAGAATACACATATTATAGGCGGTTCCCAAATAGAAAAGTAAAGTTTTGACTCCCCCACCACCGATCAATCACACTCCACGACTAGCCGAATCCTCGGGTGTCGTCCATACCAACAACTATCCAGGGGGAGTTTTGTTTGCAATTATCTTTTCGATTTGAGCATGGAACTGGGCATTCCAATTACTAGCCCTTTTCTTGTGAGTGATAGTGAATGAACACGTATCGAGGATAACACACCTGGCACGGAAGATACTGACCGCCCCTTGTCACCACATGAGCGGTTCGGGCATGCAAAACAGATTATTACTTGAAGGTTTAGAGAGTGGCACATGCAAATTTACTTGGAACGGCAGGTAGATACCGCATATAGGTAGGTATGGTGGACTCATATGGAACAACTTTGGGTTTATGGAAGTGGATGCACAAGCAGTATTCCCGCTTAGTACAAGTGAAGGCTAGCAAAAGACTAGCTAGCGACCAACTAGAGAGCGACAACGGTCATCAATATGCATTGACATTCACCAACATTGAGTGCAAGCATGAGTAGGACATAAATCACCATAAACATGAATATCATAGAGGCTATGTTGATTATGTTTCAACTACATGCGTGAACATGTGCCAAGTCAAGCCACTTGAATCATTCAAAGGAGGATACCATCCTATCATACTACATCATAATCATCTTGAAATTCATGTTGGCATCCAAGACAAACCGTTATAAGCTCCTAGCTAATTAAGCATGGCATTAGAAACTCTGATATCTAAGTTGTCATTGCAAACATGTTTCTCTCATAACAAAGCTGAATTAAGAACGATGAGCTAGTCATATTTACAAAAACAAAACAGATCAAGTTCATACCAGCTTTTCCAGGTTAAGTCACTTCATCATATATCATCATTATTGCCTTTCACTTGCACGACCGAATGATGTGAATAATAATGAGAGTGTTCGTGCATTGTACTAAGCTAGAATCTTCAAGCAAACACAGAGGAGAAGAAAAAGTAATATGGCTCTTTGATGGATAAACAGATATGCATGTGAGAGCCACTAAACATTTTAACCATGGTCTTCTGCCTTGACCCAAAGAAAAAAGAAAACAATTTACACGGGAAAGCTCCCGACAAGAAAAAGAAGAAAGGGAAATATTTTTGGGTTTTCCTTTTAAACACCACTAAGCAAGCTGGAAAGAAAACTTTGATGATACAGTGGCAAGGTGTGAACACACGAGAAAAAGAAGTAAACTAAACAAACACACGAGAAGAAAGCGATAAAAAGAAGTAAACTAGCATGGATGATACAGTGGCAAGGTGTGAACACCGACTATCAAAGTGAAAGTGTGAGCATGAATATAAAGTCGGTGAGAAACACGTACTCCCCCAAGCTTAGGCTTTTGGCCTAAGTTGGCTACTCCCAAGGAGGGAAGTAACTGTCTCCGGGGTACTCCGGAGTGTACTGAGGGTGCCACTGCTGGGTGAGCTCCTCTGGCTCCCACTGATAAACTGGCGTCTGGTACTTGACTGGTAGCTCGGGCATGGGCCACTACTGGAAATCGGTATTTTGCCATCTGCCTAGTCTTTGCCGTCTGCTAGCTGATGGCAAAGATTGTCTTTGCCGTCAGCTTCAGCAAAACGGACGGCACAGTACTGGCCGATGGCATACAGTCTTTTTGCCATCTGTCACCTCTTTGCCGTCTGCTAGCGGACGGCAAATAGTCCAGAGGCAGACGGCAAATATGTAGATAGGCCCACCTGACAGCGGGGTGGCTAGGTCAAACAGGAGTCGGACCTTTGCCATCTGCTAGCGGACGGCAAAGAGTCCGGAGGCAGACGGCAAAGAGTCTAGACTCTTTGCTGTCCGTCGGCAGACGGCAAAGCGCTAACTCCGTTAACGGCTCCTTCCCCCCACCCCGCCCCTCTCTCTCTCTGTAACGGCTCATCCCCGCGCGCCCCTCGCTCTCTCTCCCCACCCCGCGCGCTCCTCTCTCTGTAACGACCGCCAGGACCACCGTCGCGCCGCCGCCCCCGTCGCGTCGCCGCCCCTACCGCCGCCCCTGTCGCGCCCCACTGCCGCCCCTGTCGGCCCTGTCGCCCCCTCCGCCCCCCTCTCTCTCTCTCCCCACCTCGCCCCCGCTGCCGCTGCCCCACCACCGTCGCGCCGCCGCACCTGGCACCGCCGGCGCCGCCCCGCAACCCCGGCCCCTCCACAGCCGCCCCTCTCGGTGAGCCCCCACCCCCCACCCGCATTATTTTTTACTAGTTTTATTATTTTTTACTAGTTTTAGTAGTTGTTATTGTTAGTAGTTTTAGTGGTAGATTTAGTTAATTTAGTAGTTTTAGTTAGGTTAGTAGATTTAGTTAGGTTAGTATTTTTAGTTAGGTTAGTAGATTTAGTTAGGAGGAGAAGAGGAGAAGAGGAGGAGGAGGAGGACATGAAGAGGAGAAGAAGAAGAGGAGTAGGAGGAGGAGGAGGAGGAGAAGAAAAAGAAGAAGAAGAGGAGAAGAAAAAAATAAGAAGGAGAAGAAGAAGAAAAAGATGAAGAAGAGAAGAAAAAAATAAGAAGGAGAAGAAGTAAAGAAGAAGAGAAGAAGAAGAGAAGAAGAGAATAAGAAAAAAATAAGAAGGGGCAGAAGAGAAAAAAGAAGAAGAAGTTGATTTTTTATTGTTCGGTATTTAGTGGTAGCTAGATTCTTTTTTAGTTACTTAGTGGTAGATTCTGTTTTTGTTATAGTGGTAGATTCTGTTTTTGTTATTTTTTTGCTGTTTAGTGCTATCTAGGTTTAGCGATAGGTTTAGTTAGCTTGGTTAGTTAGGTTAGTTAGTTAGTTAGCTTACTAGAAAGAATAGGAAGAAGAAGAAGAGGAGGAGGAGTAGAAGAGGAGAAGAGGAGGAGGAGGAGGAGAAAAAGAAGAAGAAGAATAGGAGGAGGAGAAGACAAAAAGAAGATCACATGTTTGGTATTTAGTTTTTTGGAATTAATTAGTAGTTTTAGTGGTAGATTCTGTTAGTTAATTAATAGATTTAGTGGTAGATTCTGTTAATTTATTCGCCCATCATTATTGCTTAGGTTCAAGACTACTTCAAAGAAGATCACATGTTCTTTTGTTGAAATCAAGTCTGTCAAAATAATGTATCGTCTATATTTATTGGTACCGGAGCAAAACAGGACAACTTAAATAATATTGCCATCCTCAAATGTAGAAAATATCGAAAAGTTTTATATAAACTGAAAAGTAGTATAGGTAACCTGGAAAGTCCTCTGGACCAAAAGGGCAACTTCTGGACCTGCGAACTTTGTGTGGTAGGTGAATGTCCATGCAGCAGGGTAATTTCCCCAACAATGACATAATTAGTCCATTTAGCTCCAAAATACCAAAATAAGCTCAAAATGGCATAAGAACCTTGGTTAGCTCATGAATATTATATACTTAGCTTGTTTTCCTCTAAAATGGGATAATTAGCCCATTTAGCTCAAAAAAGACATAATTGGGTAATTTAGCTCCAACAAGAGGAGAAGAGGAGAATAAATAGGCAAAATGAAAAGAAAGAAGAAGAAGAAGAAGAAGAAGAAGAAGAGAAGAAGGAGAAGGAGGAGGAGGAGGAGGCCAAGGACCTTCTATCCTTCTCCTCCTCCTCCTTCTCCTCCTCCTCCTCCTTCTTGATTTCTTCTTCTTCTCCTCCTCCTCCTCTTTCTTCTCTTCTTTCATATTATCCTTGCTTTAATTAACCCAACAATGACATAATTAGCCCATTTAGATCCAAAATACCATAATAAGCTCAAAATGGCACAAGAACCTTGGTTAGCTCATGAATATTATATACTTAGCTTGTTTTCCTCTAAAATGACATAATTGGAATATTTGTGTTGATCGGGTGGATTTACATGTGATAGTTGTCTCGTCGCTGTGAGGTCTGCTGTGCGAAGACCTGCCCGTGCGTTGTACGAACTCCGCCCCAGCATTCGTGGGTCAGTACAAATTTCATCTCCTCCCCGCCCCTTCATTTACTGTGGCTCGGTTTCCGGATGAAACTTTCTAGATTTAGGTAATTCAATTAATTTATCAGTATGCGTGACCAGTATGCGTCTCCCGTTCGAAAGGGCGACATCTATAAATATGCATGTCTTTGCATATTTATAACCGCCATCCTTTCGAATTGTCCAACATTATCCATGGACAGCCCGAGTATGTGTAGATTGGGTTCGTTTTCCCATATGCTATGCTCTGGATCCGATGCGGAATTTCGTCAATGCCTCCCTGTTGTTCTCCGGATGCACATCTTCTCTGTTTATTGCAGAGACAGCGGGGAGGTGCTGCCAAAATTTTGCGTTGGATCCGGAGCAGAGCATGGGAAAACGAACCCAATCTACACATACTCGGGTGGGCTTAGGACCTATCTTTACCTATTAGCATGTAGGTTGCCTGGACGTAATAAAAATGGCGAACCTGATTAACCGATGAATATAAATGCTAAATTATATATAAATATATTTCTTCTATCTTTAGTACCTACGCAAGATGAGTGATCGTGCGTGGATGTATACCGGTCACCCTAGTCAGAAAGAGATGACGAAAGAATGGTTTTTAAAAACAAAGGAATTTGTGAAAGCCACATTCGCAAATGGCCAGGAAAGAAACTATTGCCCCTGTCCTGGATGCGACAACTATAAAAAGACGACAGAGACTGTAATGATTAAACACCTGCAGAGGAAGGGTTTTAAGCCTAATTATATGGTGTGGACATTTCATGGTGAGTCTATACAACGCACAAGAGCTGAGGTGGTCTGTCGTCACACGGACGAGCGATCGAAGACATGGTGCAAGACTTTGATGATGCTCGGGATTCGGAAGATGAGATGGAGGAATCTGCAAAGGCCTTTTATGAAATGTTGGAGTCTTCAAAACGTCCTCTCCATGAGCACACTGAGCTCTGTCAGCTAGATGCAATTGCACAAGTAATGGCTCTGAAGGCTCAGTTCAACTTGGGAAGAGAATGCTACGACGCGATGATGACACTATTTGGACGTTTCCTACCCAAAGGCCATGTCATGCCTGCAAACCTGTACCAGTCGGACAAAATACTTCGTGTACTTAAGATGCCCTATGAGAAGATAGATGCATGTGAGAAAGGATGTGTCTTATTTAGGAAGGAGTATGCACACTTGGACTATTGTCCCAATTGCGAGTCTTGCAGGTATCTTGTGGTAGACAACGGTATGGGTGAGAAGAGGCAGACCAAAATCGCAGTTAGTGTTCTTCGGTATATGCCAATCGTACCAAGACTTCAACGTATTTTCATGGTCGAAGAGATAGCCAGACAGATGACATGGCACAAATTGGGCAAAAGAACCGAACTAGATGTGGATGGGAATAAGATGATGGTACACACATCGGATGGGGAAGCGTGGAAACATTTCGATGGATTGCATCAGGATAAAGCGGCAGATCCAAGGAATCCTCAAGTCTGCGCCGCCACGGATGGTTTTTGTCCCTTCAGCATGACGGCAACCCAATACAGTTGTTGGCCTGTATTTGTCATTCCACTCAATCTCCCCCCGGGCAGATTATGCAAAGAAAGAACATATTTCTGACGTCGATAATTCCAGGGCCCAATTATCCGGGGAAGAATATGAATGTGTACCTGCAACCGCTTAAGGATGAATTGGAAGAAGCTTGGGAAAATGGGGTCAATACATACGATGCCGCTAGAAAAGGAAACTTCAAAATGCATGTGTGGTACATGTACTCTATGCATGACTTGCCAGCGTATGCGCTATTCTTTGGATGGTGTGTGCATGGAAGGTTCCCGTGCCCCCAATGCAAGGCAGCTCTTCAGTTTCATTGGTTGCAGGAGGGTCGGAAGTATTCTTGCTTTGACTTGCATAGACAGTTCCTGGATCCTGACCATTAGTTCAGAAAAGACAAGAAGAACTTTACCAAATGTAAAGTTGTCAAAAACTTGGCACCACCTGCATTCACAGGCCAACAGATCCTGGATCAGTTAAACGCCCTCGAGCCTGATCCAGAGCTTCCAGGGTATTTCAAGGGGTGTAATTCAAAACATGCGTGGACTCACAAGCCATGCTTCTGGGATCTGCCTTACTTCAAAGACCACCTTCTTCCACACAATATCGACATGATGCACACTGAAAAGAATATCGGAGAGGCTATTTTTGGTACATTGTTCGACATAGATGGGAAGACAAAGGATAATATTAAGGCTAGAGTCGATCAAGAGACACTGTGTCATAGACCATTACAAAACATGCGAGAAGGCAAAGGAAAGCAGAAGTGGTCGAAGCCAAAGGCCTGGTTCAATCTTGGAAGGCCAGTTATGAGGGAAATTATCTTGTGGGTCAAAATGCACTTGATGTTCCCCGATGGGTATGCAGCGAATCTAAAGAGGGGAGCGAGTCTTGCAAAATTAAAAATCTTTGGTCTCAAGAGTCATGATTGGCACATATGGCTAGAGCGGGTAATGTCGGTGATGTTACGTGGCTTTATTCCTGAGGATGAATGGCTAGTACTGGCGGAGCTGAGCTATTTCTTCCGTGTTCTTTGTGCGAAAGAATTGTCGCCTGGCGTGGTCGAAGACATGAAGGAGTTTGCACCGGAGTTGTTGTGCAACTTAGAGAAGATCTTTCCACCGGGCTTCTTTAATCCAATGCAGCATTTGATTTTACATCTACCGACCGAGGCAAGATTGGGTGGGCCCGTGCAAGATCGTTGGTGCTATGCAACTGAGAGGATGCAGAAGACCCTTCGAGCTAAATGTAAAAATAAGCGTAGAATTGAAGCATCGATGGCTGAGGCATTCATTACTGAGGAGGTGGAAAACTTTGTGACAGCACACTACGAAGCCAAAAATCATCATTTGCATAATCCGAAGCCTCGGCACAATGATGGAGACCCTAAAAAAGGTGGGTCCAACCTCAGCCTATTCAAAGGGAAGCTCGCACCAGCCGGTGCTTCGAAACCAATAACGTTGGATATCGAAGAATGGCGGAACATTTCGTTGTATATCTTCAACAACCTAACAGAAGTGCGGCCGTACATCGAGTGAGTTCTCGGCACATTTTCCCATAACTTCTAATTCATTTGAACTGCTCTTATTCCCGGATATTTCAAACAGCCATTACGTCGTCAAATTCTCGGATGGAGCGGTGATCGAAAATGATTCCATCGAAGAGTATGAGCTTGTGTCAAAGACAGGAGGCCTCTATCCCGGTTTCATCTCTGGGTTCAAACAAACGGTAATTATCAATAATGGACTATTTCTTTCTTGGTCTAACTTGCGGCTAATGCAACAACCGTTTCGTATTAAACTTGAAGTCTAATTCAGAGTCTATGGACGCCGAATTGAGACAAGTCGCTAATGGTTTTGACTATAAGGTCCGTTCATTTGAGAAATACAACATCAACGGGTATCTCTTTCGTACCTTTGGCAAAGAGCTATCTATGCCCGACCGGAAATCTACAAATTGTGGTGTCTCTGCTATCGACGAAGGTGTTATCGAGTATTATGGAAGAGTTGAAGCAATTTATGAACTTCAATTCTATGGTGAAAACCCACCGAACGTCGTAGTCTTCAAATGTTATTGGTTCCAGCCGAAAAATACTAGAAGGACTCATGAACATATAGGACTAGTCGAAATCAATCCAAACACCCATTTAGATGTTCCCGATGTCTATATTACGGCTCAACAGGCGACCCAAGCTTTCTATCTACCGTGGGCATGCCAAACGGATAAGAATCTGGAAGGCTGGTATGTTGTTTATGAAGTGCCGCCACATGTCAGACCACCTCTTCCAATTGAACAGGATTATGAACCTCACATTAACCCAGACACATATGATGGAGAATTCTTCCAAGAAGCACGTCTTTCCAAGAAACTTTTCAAGAACCGCCGTGCTTCATCCAAGAACATGGAAGTAGACAGCGACAATGAATCCGACTCCAGCCCTGAGCCGGAACCAGAAGACCTGGATTTCGTAGAGGTTACTGATGCGGATGACCTGTCAATGCTTCAACGATTAAAGGAAGGCCTTTAACAACTTCACGCCGTTGAACCCGATGAGCACGTCATTCATGAAGACATGCGTGATAGTGATGATGATGATGCATTTATTGATGATGATTATTAGTTTGTAAGATTCACAACTTAAATTATATATATATGAATCTTTATTATTCATGTACATATTATTATTCATGTCAGTCATTCAATTTTTTTATGTTGTACTAATTTCTTTTAATCTTTATCATGGAAGGTGTTGAAGGATAGTGGGCGCGGGTCTAGAGCGCTCGACGGGTTCTTCCCAGGCGCCCCGCACGAGGGGTGGTTCTTCCCTTCCACCCCTATCTCTCTGTAGAGCCTTGGCACACAGTCTTTCGACACCAGCCGGGGGTTCTTCTTCGTCGGCGGCATTGCCCACTGGGAGAGGTGCTGGTCGGGTAGGGAGGAAGGGGAAGGGTACAGGGAGAGGTGGTGGCCGCGGAAGATCCAGGAGGACTGTTGATCCGTCCTCGCCACCACCACCAGCTCATTCACCCAAGCATCGGACTAGTATGGTCGATCCGTTTGCGGAGGAGGCTACGGGGACTTCGGTCCAGGAGCCTGGTGTTCACGGGCATTCGTCCCATGAGACTCCGGTCCAGGAGCAGCCTCGGGTCGAGGTGCACTCGGCCCAGGAGCAGCCGGAGGAGACTATGGTTCCGGAGGCTTCACCCGACATGGAGAGGCCCGGATGGGAGCTTTGGCCGGATCGTACCGAGTTGCCGGATTGGACCGAGGGTCCGGGTGGCTCAGGGGGCGGGGATGGCGGGGATGAGCTTACGGATAGTGAGGGCGATGTGCAGGTAGACGGGGCCACCGTGTACAAGCGTGGTAGTACACGTCTCCCAGTCGCCCCGGCTACCCGCGAGCAGAGGCCGGTGACAAAACCTGAAGGAGATAGGTAAGTACATTTACCCTTTTTTTAGCTTTTGCCTTCAAGTTTGTTCAAATATCTAATGCGCTGACCTTATCATACTGCAGGGGATGGGTACACCCTCTTGGAGTCCGCAGGTAGAACTCCGTCCTTGGTGTGCTTTGCCGGACAAATTTCCCGGGGTTTGTCACGTTGCCTGGTGAGGGTCAGGTTCCTACACTAGGATTTTCCTGGGAGCACTACCAGGTTGCGCAGGCCCCGCCGGAGGAGATTATAGATGGTGTCTTGTGCCACACGAGGACCGAGATGGTGATCAAGAGCTTTTGGGTAAATTATCCTTTTACAGAATCTAAAATTAACAATATACCTAATTATTGTACTAATCGGTGTTTTCACGTTTGATTGCAGACCTTCTATAGGTGTGAGGTTGGATATGAGGAGGAGGCGGCCAGGGTTCTCGAGGTCGAGTGTAGGCGGTTACTACAGAACTTGCGCCACGAGGCTCGGCCGCAGGCTATTCGAGATTACTACACCACGTGTGGTATTAAGAAGGAGAAGAAGGATTGCCGCGGAAAGTTTCTGAAGAAGGAGCAATACATGAAGGTAATTACCTATTCTTAAGTTCTTCTACGTAGTTTTCTTGATTTCATTCATAGGCGTAGCGCTGAAAATTCTTTCTAATAACTTACAGGTGCCCCCGAGATGGTGTGCGGATAAGATGGATTGTTGGGAGGCGTTGGTTGATGAGTGGTGCACAGGCAGCTGGCGAGCCCTCCACGAGAATGCGAAGGATCGGCGTAGCCAAATGGTTGGTGTGCCACACCATCAAGGCAGCGCCAACTTACTTCAGTTTGGACGAAACTGGGTATGTGATTTGCTTCATGATTCATGCAATTCATTCTTGATGCTAATATCTTGTTCCTCTCTTTTAGGCACATCACAATAAGACTGAGATGCCACACTTGTACGACCTTTATGGCATGGCCCATACTGCCTCGTGCAAGAAGGCGAAGGCATTCTCTGAGTCTGACCTGGATGATCCCAGTAACTTCACCAACATATCATCCCACCAGAAGCTCGTGGCATACAGGGACGCGGGGAAGGCTACGAAAGGGGATGACTTTAACCCTAGCCAGGAACCTTTGGATCCAGAGCTGGTGATGATATGTGGTGGCGGGAGGCCCCATGGCTCGATAGCCATTGGAGATGGGATAATACGTTGTCCACTCACTCTTCCGGAGATCAAGGCGCGCCAGTCGAGCAGATGTCCTGATATAACGCCTCGTCCATGGCCAGTCGAACTTGCCATCGAGGTTAGTTGTACGGACTAAGAACACTTTCATCCATTTCATTATGTGTGTCACCATAGATCATTACTGTGGTAACGAGGAATGGTTTTTTAGGCTGCTCTTCAGAAAGAGAGAGCGGCAAACTAGGCTCCTCTTGAGAAAGAGAGATTGGCAACCCAGGCTGCTCTTCAGGCTGCTCTTGATGAGAGGGGCCAGAGCACGGCACAATTGCTTGAGGAGGAGAGGGCCCGGAATAAGGCAGGTCAACGGGCCGTGTACGAGCTTTTTGTGGTATGTTTTTTTTCACATTAGCCAAATCATGTGTGTAATTTCTGTTTCAATACTAACTAATACGACCCACTCTTTAGGGTCTATGCGAGAAGAGCGGTCAAGCCCCTCCGCCAATGCCCGTCTTCTCTTCGATTGGCACGGTGAGTTTCATTATAAACTAGTATTAATAATTGAGTGTCATCATGGTAACTGAGACATTGCAAAATATCTTTTCTGCAGAATAACTCCCGAGCAGCATCACACGACCCTTCTCCAGGGCAACCGTCTCCAAACGAAGCCGGCGCGAGCAACCATGGTGTTTCTCCTGCTTGATGACCACTACGGTAAGTTTCTCCTCCAAACTTAGCTTGTTTTCCTCTAAACTGAGATAATTAGCCCATTTAGCTCCAAGAAGACATAATTAGGTAATTTAGCTCCAACGAGAGGAGAAGAAATAGGAAAAATGAACAGAAAGAAGAAGAAGAAGAAGAAGAAGAAGAGAAGGAGAAGGAGGAGAAGAAGGAGGAGGAGGAGGAGGAGGAGGAGGAGGACAAGGCCAAGGACCTTCTAGTCCTCCTCCTCCTCCTCCTTCTCCTCCTTCTCCTCCTTGATTTCTTCTTCTTCTCCTTGTCCTCCTCTTTCTTCTCCTCTTTCATATTATCCTTGCTTTAATTTCCCCAACAATGACATAATTAGTCCATTTAGCTCCAAAATACCATAATAAGCTAAAAATGGCATAAGAACCTTGGTTAGCTCATGAATATTATATACTTAGCTTGTTTTCCTCTGAAATGGGATAATTAGCCCATTTAGCTCAAAAAAGACATAATTAGGTAATTTAGCTCCAACAAGAGGAGAAGAGGAGAAGAAATTGGCAAAATGAAAAGAAAGAAGAAGAAGAAGAAGAAGAAGAGAAGAAGGAGAAGGACGAGGAGGAGGAGAAGGCCAAGGACCTTCTATCCTTCTCCTCCTCCTCCACCTTCTTCTTGATTTCTTCTTCTTCTCCTCCTCCTCCTCTTTGTTCTCCTCTTTCATATTATCCTTGCTTTAATTAACCCAACAATGACATAATTAGCCCATTTAGCTCCAAAATACCATAATAAGCTCAAAATGGCACAAGAACCTTGGTTAGCTCATGAATATTATATACTTAGCTTGTTTTCCTCTAAAATGACATAATTGGAATATTTAGCTCAAAAAGACATAATTAGGTAATTTAGCTCCAACAAAAGGAGAAGAGGAGAATAAATAGGCAAAATGAAAAGATAGAAGAAGAAGAAGAGATGAAGAAGAAGAGAAGAAGGAGAAGGAGGAGGAGGAGGAGGAGGAGAAGGCCAAGGACCTTCTAGTCCTTCTCCTCCTCCTCCTTCTTCTTGATTTCTTCTTCTTCTCCTCCTCCTCCTCTTTCTTCTCCTCTTTCATATTATCCTTGCTTTAATTAACCCAACAATGACATAATTAGCCCATTTAGCTCCAAAATACCATAATAAGCTCAAAATGGCACAAGAACCTTGGTTAGCTCATGAATATTATATACTTAGCTTGTTTTCCTCTAAAATGACAAAATTGGAATATTTAGATCAAAAAAGACATAATTAGGTAATTTAGCTTCAACAGGAGGAGAAGAGGAGAAGAAATAGGCAAAATGAAAAGATATAAGAAGAAGAAGAGATGAAGAAGAAGAGAAGAAGGAGAAGGAGGAGGAGGAGGAGGAGGAGGAGGAGAAGGCCAAGGACCTATTAGTCCTTCTCCTCCTCCTCCTTCTCCTCCTTATCCTCCTTCTTCTTGATTTATTCTTCTTCTCCTCCTCCTCCTCTTTCTTCTCCTCTTTCATATTATCCTTGCTTTAATTAACCCAACAATGACATAATTAGCCCATTTAGCTCCAAAATACCATAATAAGCTCAAAATGGCATAAGAACCTTGGTTAGCTCATGAATATTATATACTTAGCTTGTTTTCCTCTAAAATGACATAATTAGCCCATTTAGCTCAAAAAGATGGAGAAGGAAGAAGAATAAAAAGAAGAGAAGAAGAAGAGAAAGAGAAGGAGAAGAAGAAGAAGGAGGAGGAGAGGAAGAGAAGAAGAAGGAGAAGGAGGAGAAGAAGGAGAAGGAGCCCTCCTTCTTCTCCTTCTTCTTCTCTCCTTCTTCTCCTCCTTCTTCTCCTTCTTCTTCTCTTCTTTTTTCTTATTCTCCTCCTCCTTCTCCTTCTCCTTCCCCTTCCCCTCCTCCTCCTCCTTCTTGTTTTTCTTCTCCTTGTTCTCTTCTTGCTTCTTCTCTTTCTTTTTCAATTTAGCTTATTTGTCATATATATGTTGTTGTTCTTCTTCTTCTAACTTTCTAATTCCCATTTTGCAGATTGGATGTACTACATGCATGGAAGCTGGCGTTGGAGTTCTTTAGTTTCCGTTTTTATTTGAGTTGATGAACAATGTGTTGGTTCTTTGTATGTGTTGATGAACGATATATGTGCAACTATATGTATGTATATATGGATGAAACTTTGTATGTGATGGTTCTTTTGATATATGGGATGTACGTTGATGAACAAATGGCATTGATGAGCTTTAGATGTATATCATATATGTGTTGTGACCTATTTATGATATATGTGCTATGAATTATATGTATATGTGCTGTGAAATAGAAAAAATAAATAAAAATGTGACAATATAGGCTCTTTGCCATCTCCCAGCTGATGGCAAAGGCCTTTGCCGTCAGCTGACCGACGGCAAAGGTGCCACGTGGCGCCCAGCTGTGCAACCTGGGCAGTAGTAGCTGGCCATATAGTCTCTTTGTCGTCTGCTTCCTGGGGGGCAGACGGCAAAGAAGAGGGCACAGAGGAGGAGGCAGACGGCAAAGAGTGGAGAGAGGGGGGAGGGGAGGACCCGGCAGACGGCAAAGATGGTCGTGGAGGCAAACGGCAAAGATGGAGGGGGAGGGGTGGGGAGGAGAAGGCAGACGACAAAGATTGACGGGGAGGCAGACGGCAAAGATTGACGGGGAGGTAGACGGCAAAAGCTCCGTTAACCCCTAACGGAGGCAACGCGTGTCGGCTGCCGTCTCAAGAGCTTTGCCGACAGCTCCTGAGTAAAGCTGACGGCAAAGAGCTTTGCCGTCTGCCTTCCGTGGGCAGATGGCAAAGAAGGTCCTATGCCGTCGTAGGCTGACACAGAAATTTTGCCGGCCATGACAATCTTTGCCGTCTGTGGTATTGTCTTTGCCGTCAGGGATATTGTCTTTGCCGTCTGTGATGGCAGACGGCAAAGAAGGTGATTCCTGTAGTGGGCGCCTGTGGTGGCGCTATGCCCCAATATGTGTAGATGTCCGAGGGCATAATATTGTACCTGCCTAGATAAAGATTGAACAAAGAAGGAGCAGGCAAAGTAATAGGCTCACGAGTACCCTGACTAAATACCGAGTTATAAATCATCCTCTTATTTATATCTTTATCAAGAAAGTCATGGCGAACCATGCTATCATAATCTAGATATCTCTCAAGAAGAAGCATCTCTTCTTCCTCGTACAGTCTAATAGGTATCTCAAAATGTTTAGCAAGACGGGTAGCATAGATACCTCCATAAACAGCGCCTTTAGTACGATTCGTGTTCAACCGTTCAACCACTATAGCGCCCAAGCTATAAGTGTTATCATTATAAAGAGTTTCGCGCAAAACCGCAAGATCTTTGGATCTAAGAGCCCCAGCTTTCCCATGGCCAATCAAATATTTTCCCACAAATAATGAGAGACACCGAAGCACGGGAAAATGTACACTAACAACTCTAGCGCAATACACTCCTCTCTCCTCTCCTACAACAATAGTATCAATGAAAGCCTCCAAGTCCCGTGGACGAGGTTCATGAATATCCCCAACATAAGGCAATTTGCAAATATTGCAAAAATCCTGAAGTGACATGCGCTGGGGGATATCATATAACTTGAACTCAACCATATGAGGACTCTTCCTTGGATAGAAATTAAAGCTTTGCACGAAAATATTAGTGAGGAGAAGGTATTGTGGACACTTATCTTCAACAAATGCGGTAAGGCCTGCGTTCTCCACCAAGTAATAAAAATCCTCATAAAGACCGGCGGCACGTAAGAACACGTCGCTTGGCCACTCGCACGCTCGAACTTCTACAACTCGGGGAACCGGATACTTGCGTTTCTTCTTCTCATTTTCATCTTCCTTGGGGTCACGGCTTGATGAGCCTCTTAGGAACCTCCTCATCTTTTCCTTTTTCTTTCTTTGAATTTTTTTGAAAATTTTAGTGATCCAAAAGAAAAGTGAACAAGGCTCAACAAAACTCATAGCAACTACTCCTACAAGTGCCTAGAGGCCAAATCATGCATCAAAACTACTTGGGACCAACTAAAATTAACATGCAAAGCTCAAGAACAGGGTCACCAAGGCAACAAAAATATGCAATGAATAAAGCACTAGAGCAAAAACTAATTGGACCAATGGAGGAGTCACATACCAAGGAACAATTCCCCCAAAACAGTTTGGTAAATGGGGCTTTGCACAAGGAGATCGAAAAATGCAGCAAGAAGAGCAAGAACACGAGTTTGAGCTGTGGAATGATTTTTTCTGGAGGTAGGAGAAGGAGATGGGAGCTGGAATAAGTGGAGGGGGCCACGTGGGACCCACAAGCCTACCAGGCGTGGCTAGGGGGGGGGTGCCCGCGCCTCCTGGGCTTGTGGCCCACTGGTGCATCCCCCTGACTAGCTCTCTATCTCAGAATTTTTCAAAAATTCCACAAAAAAGCATACTTGAATTTCAGGGCATTTGAAGAACTTTTATTTTCGGGACACTTTTCTAAGGGATGCAAAATGTAGAAAACAGGAAAATAAAGCTAAATTTATCATTTTTCTTCTAAACAAGAGAAAGTAAAAGTTCGGAACAAAAGGTTGTGACTCCTAGATTCATCCATCTCATGGTCATCAAAAGAAATCTGTCAATGAGGTTGATCAAGTCTCCTTGACAAACTTTTTTTGAATCGCATAAAACCGGAGAATTTTCGAATAATCACTAGGTTACGTCAACGGGGATGTGCATATCCCCAACAAGTACATCATACTTCATCTTGATAGTAGGTATAGGGCATTCAAAGCTCCCAATAAGAATTGATGAAGTTCTTTCAATAGCATTGATGCAATGTACTCGATATTGTTTCTTCAGAAAGTGCACCATATGCTCATTACCATTAACATGGAAAGTGACATTGCCTTTGTTGCAATAAATAACAGCCCTTGCAGTGTTTTAAAAGGGTCTTCCAAGGATGACCGCCATGGCATCATCCTCGGGAATATCCAGAATAACAAAGTCCGTTAAGATAGTAATGTTAGCAACCACAACAGGCACATCCTCGCAAATGCCAATAGGAAAAGCAGTTGATTTGTCGGCCATTTGGAAAGACATTTCAGTGGGTGTCAACTTATCCAATTCAAGTCTACAATAAAGAGAGATAGGCATAACACTAACACCAGCTCCAAGATCGCATAAAGCGGTTCTAACATAATTTCCTTTAATGGAGCAAGTTATAGTGGGCACTCCGGGATCACCTAGTTTCTTAGGAGTTCCACCCTTGAAGGTGTAATTTGCCAGCATGGTGGAAATCTCAACCTCAAGTATCTTCCTTTTATTAGTCACAATAGCTTTCATGTACTTAGCATAAGGAGACATTTTGAGCATATCTATCAAACGCATTTGCAGAAAGACAGGTCTAATAATTCCAACAAAGCGCTCAAAATCCTCATCATCCTTTTTCTTGGATGGTTTGGGAGGAAAGGGCATGGGTTTCTGAACCCATGGTTCTCTATCTTTATCGTGCTTCCTAGCAATAAAGTTGTTCTTATCATATCTCTTGTTCATAGGTTGTGGGTTATCAAGATCAACACTAGGTTCAATCTCCACATCCTTGTCATTACTAGGTTGAGCATCATCATGAACACCACTATCGATATTATCACTAGGCTCACATTCATCACCAAATTGTGTTTCGGCATCAGAAACATAGATATCATTTGGATTCTCAGGTGTAACAGCCGCAGTTTCGCTAGCATGCAAGTTCCTATTATCTTTTTTTCTTCCTAATACCAGGATGACTAGGTGCATCAGTGCTAACTCCTTGAGAATCTTGTTCAATTCTCTTAGGATGGCCCTCAGGATACAAAGGTTCTTGAGTCATTCTACCACCTCTAGTGACAACTCTAACAGAATTGTCATTCAACTAATTGAGCAAGTCATTTTGAGCCTTAAGTACTTGTTCTACTTGAGTAGTGACCACAGAGGCATGTTTATTCAAAAGCTTAAGATCATTGACATTTCTATCGACACAAGTACTTAAATGATTAACCATGCGAGCATTTTGTTCCAATTGTCTGCTAACATAATCATTGAAACTTTGTTGTTTGGCAATAAAGTTATCAAATTCATCTAAGCATAAGTTAGCAGGTTTATCAAAAGGGATATCACTCTCATTGAGTCTACGAAGAGAATTTACCTCTACTACCTATGTCGGGTTATCAAGACCATATATCTCTTCGATAGGTGGTAGATTCTTAACATCTTCAGATTTAATACGTTTCTCTTGCATAGATTTCTTGGCTTATTGCATATCTTCAGGACTGAGGAATATAATACCTCTTTTCTTCGGAGTTGGCTTCAGAGGTGGTTCGGGAATAGTCCAAGCATTATCATTTCTCAAGATATTATTCAATAGAATTTCAGCTTGTTCCACAGTTCGTTCCCTGAAAACACAACCAACACAACTATCCAGGTGGTCCCTAGAAGCATCGGTTAGCCCATTATAAAAGATATCAAGTATTTCATTCTTCTTAAGAGGGTGATCAAGCAAAGCACTCAGTAACTGGACAAGCCTCCCCCAAGCTTGTGGGAGACTCTCTTCTTCATCTTGCACAGAGTTATATATATCCTGCAAGGCAACTTGTTTCTTATGGGCAGGAAATTATTTCTCAAAGAAGTAGTAGATCATATCCTGGGGACTACGCACACAACCAAGAGAAAAATAAGTAAACCAAGTCTTAGCATCACCCTTTAGCGAGAAAGGAAACAACTTAAGGATATAGTAATGGCGAATATTTTCCGCTCTCGTGAATAGGGTGGCTATATCATTCAGCTTAGTAAGATGTGCTACAACCATTTCACACTCATAACCATGAAAAGCATCAGATTCGACCAAAGTGATTAACTCAGGCTCGACAGAGAATTCATAATCCTTATCAGTCACAAAGATGGGTGAAGTAGCAAACTTACGATCGTATTTCATTCTAGCATTCAGAGATTTTTCTTTCCACTTGCGCAATAAATTCTCAAGATCATAGCTATCCTTACAAGCAGGAAAGTCCTCAGCTACCTCTCCCTCCATAACATAACCCTCAGGTATATCAGGCAATTCATATCTAGGAGAGCTAGTTCTAATAGGTGAAACAGCAGGTTCGACTTCAATAATTTCAGCAGTTTCAGAAGTATCATCACATTCAGCAGCAACTCTAGCAATTTGTGCATGAAGGAATGCACCTAGTGGCAAAGCAGTATCAAGCAAAGCATCATCACAAGCATCATGGATAGCATAAGTAGCATCATCAAGCACAGGCGACACATCAGAATTTCTTGTAGGTGCTGGTGTCGCGAACTTACTCATAACTGAAGGTGAATCAAGTGCAGAGCTAGCGGGCAAGACTTTAGTTTTTGGATATCTCGGATTCCTCATAGTGATCAACAAACGAAAATCCCAAGTGACTCAGAGAATAGAGCTAGGCCTCCCCGGCAACGGCGTCAGAAAATAGTCTTGATAATCCACAAGTATAGGGGATCGCAACAGTTTTCGAGGGTAGAGTATTCAACCCAAATTTGTTGATTCGACACAAGGGAAGCTAAAGAATGTTCTCGAGTATTAGAAGTTGAGTTGTCAATTCAACCACACCTGAAAGATTTAGTATCTGCGGCAAAGTTTCAGTAGCCAAGTAGCGTGATAGTAATAGCAGCAACGGTAACAGTAGCAGTAACAATAGTAGTAGTGACAGCAGTAGCGTTAAAGTAACGTAGCAAGGACCAGTAGGAAAAGCTCGTAGGAATTGGATCGGTGATGGATAATTATGTCGGATGACATTCATCATGTAACAGTTATAACATGGGGTGATTTGTAACTAGCTCGAGTTCGTCAATGTAATGTAGGCATGTATTCAGTATATAGTCATACGTGATTATGGAAAAGGACTTGCATGACATCTACTGTCCATCCCTCCCGTGGCAGAGGGGTCCTAATGGAAACTAAGGGATATTAATGTCTCCTTTTAATAGAGAACCGAAACAAAGCATTAGCACTTAGTGAATACATGAACTCCTCATACTATGGTCATCTCCGGGAGTGGTTCCGGCTATTGTCACTCCGGGGTTGCCGGGTCATAACACATAGTAGGTGACTACAACTTGCAAGATAGGATCAAGAACACACATATATTGATGGAAACATAATAGGTTTAGATCTGAAATCATTGCACTCGGGCCCTAGTGAAAAGCATTAAGCATAGCAAAGTAGTAGCAACATCAATCTCAGAACATAGTGGATACTAGGGATCAAACCCCATCAAAACTAACTTGATTACGTGATAGATCTCATCCAACCCATCACCATCCAGCAAGCCTACGATGAGATTACTCACGAACGATGAAGAGTATCATGGAATTGGCGATGAAGGAAGGTTGGTGATGACGAGGGCGACGATTTCCCCTCTCCGGAGCCCAGAACGGACTCCGGATCTGCCCTCCAGAGGAAGAACAGGTGGTGGCGGCGGCTCCATGTCGTAAAACGCGATGAACTCTTCTCTCTTAATTTTTTCTGGGAGAGAGAGACTATATAGAGCTGGAGTTGGAGGCGGCGGAGCCACGAGGGCCTCACAAGCCTGCGAGGCGCGACCAGGGGGGCCCGCGCCTCCTAGGCTTGTGGGCTCCTGGCTCCGTCCCTCCAGGTAATTCTTGCGCCAGTATTTTTTATATATTCCACAAAAAATCCTCGTAAATTTCTAGGTCATTCCAAGAACTTTTATTTCTGCGCAAAAACAACACCATGGCAATTCTGCTGAAAACAACGTCAATCCAAGTTAGTTCCATTCAAATCATGCAAATTAGAGTCCAAAACAAGGGCAAAGAGTTTGGAAAAGTAGATACGATGGAGATGTATCAACATCCAATATATCACATCATGTCTTTGGCCATATCACATCACAAGCATACCCTGCAAAAACAAGTTAGACGTCCTCTAATTTGTTGTTGCATGTTTTACGTGGTTGCTATGGGTATCTAGTATGATCCCATCTTACTTACGGAAAAACCACAACGGAGATGTGCAAATTGCTATTTAACCTCTCTGTGAGGACCGCCTCGGTCAAATCCAATTCAACTAAAGTTGAAGAAACCGACACCCTCTAGTCATCTTTATGCAACGAGTTACATGTCAGTCGATGTAACCAGTCTCTCGTAAGCGTACGAGTAATGTCGGTACGGGCCGCTTCAATCCAACAATACCGCCGAATCGAGAAAAGACTAAGGAGGGCATCAAATCGAACATCAAAGCCCACAAAATCTTTTGTGTTCTACTCGAGATAACATCTACGCATGAACCTAGCTCATGATGCCACTACTGGGGAACGTTGCATGGGAAACAAAATAATTCCTACGCATGCGAAGACCTATCATGGTGATGTCCATCTACGAGAGGAGATTAGATCCACATACCCTTGTAGATCGCTAAGCCGGAAGCATTAAGAAACATGGTTGATGTAGTGGTACAACTTCGTGATTCAAAACACCATCGTCCCACGATCCTTCCCATGACCCGTTCCGACCTAGCACCGAACGGATGACACCTCCGCGTTCAGCACATGTACAGCTCGATGACGATCTTGGCCTTCTTGATCCAGCAAGAGATACGGAGAATTATATGAGTTCTCCGGCAGCGTGACGGCACTCCGGTTGTGGTGATGATCTACTCCTGCAGGGCTCCGCCCGAGCTTCGTAGAAATCTGATCAAGAGGAAGAACTATGTCGTATAGGTTTGAGTTGCACGTGGCAAAGTTGTGTCTCAAAAAGCCCTAAACCACCAATATATATAGGAGGAGGGGAGGGGCTGGACTTTGGGCTCAAGTGAGCCCCAAGGGCACTGGCCGAATGGGAGGAGGCGGACTCCCACCCCAATTCGGTTTGGGGGAAGGAGTCCCCTCCTTCCTTCCCACCTCCCTCTTTCCTTTTTTTCTTTACTTTTGGTTTTTTCCACTTGTGGCGCCATGTCCATATTGGGCTGGCCTCACCAGCCCACTAAGGGCTGATGCGCCACCCTAGGGTCACTAGCTCACTCCCGGGTGGGTGGGGCCCTCCCAGTGAATACCCAAAACCCATTCGTCACTCCCAGTACACTGTCGGTAATGCCCGAAACTTTCTGGTAACCAAATGAAACCATCCAATATATCAATCTTTGTTTCCAGACCATTCCGGAAACCCTCGTGATGTCCGTGATCTCATCCAGGACTCCGGACAACCTTCGGTAACCAACACATATAACTCAGATATACTAAAACATCATCGAACCTTAAGTGTGCAGACCCTACGGGTTCGAGAACTACGTAGACATGACCTAAGACACTCCTCGGTCAATATCCAATAGCGGGACCCGGATGTAAATATTGGATCCTACACATTATATGAAGATCTTATCGGTTGAACCTCTGTGCCAAGGATTCATATAATCTCGTATAACATTCCCTTTGTCCTTCGGTATGTCACTTGCCAGAGATTTGATCGTCGGTATCCCTATACCTATTTAAATCTCGTTACCGGCAAGTCTCTTTACTCGTTCTGTAATACAAGATCCCGTGACTCACACTTGAGTCACATTGCTTGCAAGGCTTGTGTGTGATGTTGTATTACCGAGTGGGCCCCGAGATACCTCTCCGTCACACGGAGTGACAAGTCCCAGTCTTGATCCATACTAACTCAACGGACACCTTCAAAGATACCTGTAGAGCACCTTTATAGTCACTCAATTACGTTGTGATGCTTGATACATGCAAGGTATTCCTCCGGTTTCAGTGAGTTATATGATCTCATGGTCATAGGATTGAATACTTGACACGCAGAAAATAATAGCAATAAAATGACACAATCACATGCTACGTCCATAGTTTGGGTCTAGTCCCTCACATGATTCTCCTAATGATGTGATACAATTATAAAGTGAAAACACTTTCATATGGTGACAAAACCTTAACCATCCTTGATCAACTATCTAGCAAACTAGAGGCTTGCTAGGAACATTGTTTTGTCTATATATCCACACATGTATCTATGCTTTCATTCAATACAATTATAGCATGGATAATAAGCGGTTATCTTGAAAAAGGAAATATAATAATAACTATTTTATCATTGACTCTAGGGCATATTTCCAACATATTTGTCCCTAGAGGAAGGCATCGGGAAGTAATAAGTAGATGATTGGTTGCTATAGTGACAAAAGCTTAAACCCTAGTTTATGCGTTGCTTCGTAAGGGGCTGATTTGGATCCATATGTTTAATACTATGGTTAGATTTATCACAATTCCTATTTCGTAGTTGGGGATACTTGCGAGAGAGTTTAATAATAAGTGGGAGGTTATTCCAAGTAAGGTCAGCACCCAAGCACCGGTCCACCCACATATCAAATTATCAAAGTAACGAACGCGAATCATATGAGCATGACGAAAACTAGCTTGACATAAATTCCCATTTGTCCTCGGGGGCGCTTTTCTTTATATAAGAGTTTGTCCATGCTTGTCCTTTGCTACAAAAAAGGTTTGGGCCACCTTTCTGCACCTTTGTTACAATTGTTACTTGTTACTCGTTACAAATTACCTTGTCACAAAACTATGTGTCACCGATAATTTATCTATCATTTCCTTCTGCTCCTCGTTGGGTTCAAAAATCTTACTTATCGAAAGGACTACGATATATCCCCTATACTTGTGGGTTGATGACCCACAAGTATAGAGGATCTATCGTAGTCCTTTCGATAAGTAAGAGTGTCGAACCCAACGAGGAGCAGAAGGATCTGACAAGTGGTTTTCAGCAAGGTATTCTCTTCAAGCACTGAAATTATCGGTAACAAATAGTTGTGTGATAAGATGATTCGTAGCAAGTAGCAAGATTAAAAAGGTTCAGCAAGGTGGCCCAATCCCTTTTGTAGCAAGGGACAAGCCTGGACAAACTCTTATAGGAGTTAAAGCGCTCCCGAGGACACACGGGAATTTCTGTCATGCCAGTTTTCATCATGTTCGTATGATTCGTGTTCGTTACTTTGATAGTTTTATATGTGGGTGGACCGGTGCTTGGGTACTACCCTTACTTGTACAAGCATCCCACTTATGATTAACCCCTCTCGCAAGCATCCGCAACTACGAAAGAAGAATTAAGACAAAGTCTAATCATAGCATTAAACTAGTGGATCCAAATCAGCCCCTTATGAAGCAACGCATAAACTAGGGTTTAAGCTTCTGTCACTCTAGCAACCCATCATCTACTTACTACTTCCCAATGCCTTCCTCTAGGCCCAAATAATGGTGAAATTTTATGTAGTCGACGTTCACATAACACCACTAGAGGAGAGACAACATACAACACATCAAAATGTCAAACAAATACCAAATTCACATGACTACTTATAGCAAGACCTATCCCATGTCCCGAGGAACAAAAGTGACTACTCACAAAGCATAATAATATTCATGACCATAGAGGTATTGAAAAGCATCAAGGATCTGAACATATAATCTTCCACCGAGTAATCCAAGTAGCATCAACTACAAAGAGTAATTAACACCACTAGCAACCTTACAAGTACCAATCGGAGTCGCAAGATGGAGATTGGTTACAAGAGATGAACTAGGGTTTGGAGATGAGATGGTGCTGATGAAGATGTTGATGGTGATGAGTCCCCTCCGATGAGAGGAGTGTTGGTGATGACGATGGCGACAATTTCCCCCTCCGGGAGGGAAATTTCCTCGGCAGGACGACCCTGCCGGAGCTCTAGATTGGTTCTGCTCAAGTTCCGCCTCGTGATGGCGGAGATTCCTCCCGAAAGCCTCCTCTCTATTTTTTCTCGAATGAAACCCTCCTTATAGCAAAAGAGGGTGGCCAGAGGGCCAACTCGGACCCACAAGCCTCCTAGGCGCGGCCATGGGGTAGGCCGCGCCTAGCAGGCTTGTGGCCTCCTGGTGGCTCCCCTCTGGTATTTCTTCGGCCCAGTATTTTTTATAAATTCCGAAATAAATCCTCGTCGATTTTGACGACTTTTGGAGTTCCGCATAATAGGTATCTCAAACTTTCTCCTTTTTCAGGCCAGAATTCCAGCTGCCGGCATTCTCCCTCTTCATGTAAACCTTGCAAAATAAGAGAGAAAAGGCACAAGTATTGTACCGTGAAGTCTAATAACAGCCCATAAAGCGATAAATATCAACATCAAAGCATGATGAAAAATGGACGTATCATGGGTCATAAAAACTATTTTTTGGCGCAGTTGCCGGGGAGTGAAGTGCCTTTGGTAAGTGGAACTTGGTAAGGAAAATTTTATATAGTGTGCTGAAATTTACTGTCACTTGTCACTATGGAAAATAATCCTTTGAGGGGCTTGTTCGGGGTATCTTCAACTCGATCGGAAGAACAAAGAGATGCTCCTCAACCTGCTGCACCTACAGAAAATATTTATTATGAAATTCCTTCGGGTATGATAGAAAAACTGCTAGCTAATCCTTATGCAGGACATGGAATACTACATCCTGATTTGCACGTAATCTGTGTGGATAAAGTTTCTGGATTATTTAAGTTTGCAGGCCTGCCCGAGGATGATGTCAAGAATTAGGTGTTTCCTTTATCTTTGAAGGAAAAGGCATTGACGTGGTATAGGCTAGTTGATGATATTGGATGACGGAACTTCAACCGATTGAAACTGGAATTTCATCAGAAGTTTTATACTATGCATCTAGTTTATCGTGATCAGAATTATATTTATAATTTTTGGCCTCGTGAAGGAGAAAGAAACGCTCAAGCTTGGGGAGGCTTAAGTCAATGTTATATTCATGCCTCAATCATGAGCTCACGAGAGAAATTATGATTCAGAATTTTTATGCTCTGCTCTCCCGTAACGATCAATTCATGCTCGACACTTCTTGTGTTCGTTCCTTTGTGAAGTAAAATATTGAATTCAAATGGGACTTATTGGAAATAATTAAACGCAACTCTGAAGATTGGGAACTCGACGAGGGTAATGAGTCAGGTATAAGCCTTAAGTTTGATTGTGTTAATCCTTGATGGACACCGATGCTTTTCGTGATTTTAGCACAAAATATGGACTTGACTCTGAGGTAGTAGCTTCATTTTGTGAATCTTTTTCTACTCATGTTGATCTCCACAAGGATAAGTGGTTTAAATATCATCCTCCCATTGAAGTTAAAGTGGTACAACTTATTAAAGTTAAAGAACAAACTACTATTTACAATGCTAATCCTATTATTCCTACTGCTTATATTGAGAAACCACACTTTCGTGTTAGGATAAAGGAACATGCTAAAGCTTCAAATGTGGTTCGTAAGAGTTCTGCTAGAACACCTCTACCACCTGGACAAATTAAAGTTGAACCTAATATTGCTATGGTTAAAGATCTCTTGGTTGATAATATTGATGGGCATGTCATTCACTTCTATGATGAAGTCGCTAGAATTTCTAGACCTCATACTAAGGGTAAACATAGACCTATTGTTGGCGTGCCTCTTGTTTCTGTTAAGATAAGACATCATTGTTATCATGTCTTATGTGATGTGGGTGCTAGTGTGAGTGCAATTCCCTTTACCTTATACCAAGAAATTAGGAACGAAATTGCATCGGCCGAATTAGAGGAAATTGATGTTAGCATCAAGCTTTCTAATAGAGATACTATTTTACCAATTGGGATTGTTATATATATTGAAGTCTTGTGTGGGAAAATAAAGTATACTACTCGTTATCTTGTCCTTGGTTCCCCACAAGATGATTTGTGTCCTATTATATTTGGTAGACCCTTCTTGAATAATGTTAATGCTAGGATCGATTGTGAAAAAGAAACGGTTACTGTAAGTTTTGGGGATGCATCTAATGAGTTAAATTTCTCTAATTTCATAGACAACACCATGACAAAGAACTGCCTAGTAAAGATGAAATTATTGGTCTCTCTTCTATTGCTATGCCTCCTAGCGATCCCTTAGATCAATATTTGCTAGACCATGAAAATGATATGTATATAAATGAAAGGAATGAAATAGATAGGATTATATTTGATCAGGAGCCTATTTTGCAACACAACCTGCGTGTCGAAATACTCGGGGATCCTCCTCCACCTAAGGGTGATCCCTTGTTTGAGCTTAAACAATTACGTGATACTCTGAAATATGCTTATCTTGATGAAAAGGAGATGTATCATGTTATTATTAGGGCTAACCTTCAAAAGCATGAAGAAAAGAGATTATTAAAAACTCTGAGGAAGCACCGCGCCGCTATTGGATATACTCTTGATGATCTTAAGGTCATTAGTCCCACTCTATGTCAGCACAAAATCAATATGGATCCTGATGCTAAACCATTTGTTGATCACCAACGACGATTAAATCCTAAAACGAAGGAAATGGTAAGAACTAAAATACTAAAGCTTCTGGAGGCAGGTATAATTTATCCTATTGCTGCTAGTAGATGGGTTAGTCCCGTTCATTGTGTCCCTAAAAAGGAAGGTATTACCGTTGTTCCTAATGATAAAGATGAATTAATCCCGCAAAGAATTGTTACAGGATATAGAATGGTCATTAATTTCAGGAAATTAAATAAGGCTACTAGGAAAGATCACTACCCGCTACCTTTTATAGATCAAATGCTAGAAAGACTAACCAAACATACACATTTTTGCTTTCTAGAGGGTTACTTTGGTTTCTCTCAAATACTTGTATCAAAAGAGGATCAAGACAAGACAACTTTTACTTGCCCTTTCGGTAACTTTGCTTATAGATGTATGCCTTTTGGTTTATGCAATGCACCTCCTACCTTTCAAAGATTTATGATGGCTATATTCCCTGACTTTTGTGAAAAGATTGTTGAGGTTTTCACGGATGATTTTTCCATTTACGGAACTTCTTTTGATGATTGCTCGAGCAACCTTGATCGAGTTTTGTAGAGATGTGAAGAAACTAATCTTATCTTGAATTGGGATAAGTGCCACTTTATGGTTAATGAAGGCATCGTCTTGGGACACAAAATCTCTGAAAGAGGTATTGAAGTTGAGAAAGCTAAGGTTGACGCTATTGAAAAAAAGTCATGTCCAACAGATATCAAAGGTATAAGAAGTTTCCTTGGTCAGGCTGGTTTCTATAGGAGATTTATTAAAGACTTCTCTAAAATTTCTAAGCCTCTCACTAATCTTTTGCAAAAGGATATTCCATTCGTTTTTATGATGATTGTAGAAGCATTTGAAATTCTTAAGAAAGCCTTGATCACTGCACGTGTTGTTCAACCACCTGATTGGAACCTGCCCTTTTGAAATTGTGTGTGATGCTAGTGACTATGTTGTTGGTGCTATTCTAGGACAAAGAGTTGATAAGAAATTGAATGTCATCCAATGCGCTAGTAAAACTCTAGAAAGTGCTCAAAGAAACTATGCTACCACTAAAAAGGAATTTTTAGAAGTTGGGTTTGCTTGCGATAAGTTTAGACCATATATTGTTCATTCCAAAGTAACTGTTCACACTGATCACGTTGCTATTAAGTACCTTATGGAAAATAAAGATGCTAAGCCTAGACTTATTAGATGGGTCCTTCTGCTACAAGAATTTGATTTGCATATTATTGATAGAAAGGGCACGGATAACCTCGTAGCAGATAACTTGTCTAGATTAGAGAATGTTCTTGATGACCCACTACATATTGATGATAGCTTCCCTGATGAACAATTAGTTGTCATGAATGATTCATGCAATGCTCCTTGGTATGCTAATTATGCTAACTACATTGTTGCTAAATTTATACCGCCTAGTTTCACATACCAACAAAAGAAAAAGTTCTTCTACGATTTAAGACATTACTTTTGGGACGACCCACACCTTTATAAAAAAGGAGTAGATGGTATTATTAGACGTTGTGTACCTGAGCATGAACAGGGACAGATCCTATGAAAGTGTCACTCCGAGGTCTACATAAGACACCACGTGGGAGATAGAACTACACACAAGGTACTACAATCTGGTTTTTATTGGCCTACTCACTTCAAGGATGCTCGTAAGTTTGTCTTGTCTTGTGATGAGTATCAAAGAATCGGTAATATTAGTAGACGTAGGGAAATGCCTATGAATTACTCTCTTGTTATAGAACCATTAGATGTTTGGGGTTTTGATTATATGGGACCTTTTCCAAAATCCAACGGGTATACTCATATTCTACTTGTTGTTGATTATGTTACTAAGTGGGTAGAAGCTATTCCAACTAGTAGTGCTGATCATAACACTTCTATTAAAATGCTGAAAGAAGTTATTTTCCCTAGATTTGGAGTCCCTAGATATTTAATGACTAATGGTGGTTCACACTTTATGTAACATCCCAAAATTATAAATTTTGGAATGTTAATATAATAATTAGATTGATTGTTTGTTTGTTTGCCTGAGTGATTGAAACTTGTGTGAAATCTGAAACTTTTCAAAACTTTTGAATGAGAGGGAATAAAATGACTTTCCCCTTCTCCGGTGAATTCAAATTCAATCTTCTAAAAGCAAAGAGAGAAGATGACATGACTTCTTTAGCTATAAAGAATTTGAACGGAGATATTTGCATTGAATTCTTTTGCATTTCCATTCGTTTTATTCGTGCAAGAAATGCCGGGAAATACATTCTAGAGAGGAGGAACGTGACCCTCGAACCCACGGGCATTTTGAAAGTTACTTGAACCCTCAAACTTAGAGGGTCATTTGAAAATTATTTGCAAAAGAAAATAAACCTTTTAGGCAATTTTGTGAAAATAATTTTTTTCTGAATTTTTTATTTTTGCCGTGGAAAAATGCCCATCATTTATATTTTATTTTTCTGATAATTTTAGTATATAGAAACTCTTTATTTCGAATTGATTTGATTTCCCTTTTATCGTTTTAGTTTCCTAGTTTTAAAAATAGGAAAGAAATCTCTATTTAATGGAATAAGAGCTGGCCCAATTAAGAGCTTTCCAAATTTGGCCCAACACAGGATCATCTCCTACCTCTCTCCTTCCTCACGTTATAGTAGTTTCCATCCATGGAGGAAGGAATCCTCTCCTTCCCGATCTCCCTCTTCTTTCCTTCCGGACGCCATCCGAGACCGCCTATAAATTCCCACCGTCCTCCTCTCTCCATTTTTCCCGAGAGAACCCCCTCTAGCTCGCGCGTCACCTCGCCGGAGTCGGCACCAGAGACCCCATCGGCCACCACCCCATCGCCCCTGCATCTTCCCATTGCCCCTGTCGAGCCCCCTGGCACACCTGCCCCGCCCCACCCCTTCGGCCCTCCTCCACCACCCCTCCACCTCGCTGCACACCCTCCCCACCCCACGAAAAAGTTCCTGCCAGGAACTTCCCAGAACTCTTCCCATCGCCAGGAGCTTCCCCCACCGCCCCCCACCTGCAGGCTCCCTCCACCTCGCCTCCCTCCCCCCAGGAGCCTCCACCGCCCCCCTGCCTACCCAGTACCTCGCCGGCCACACCTTTCCCACCCAGCCGGAGCTCCCCATCGCTGGAGAGTGCCCCGCCGTGCTTTCCTCTGGAACACGAGGTAACCCCTCCTCCCTTCTCTTTTTTTTCTTCTTTTACTTGTTCTGTTTTTTTTTATTTCTGCCCTTAGATCTATTCTCAACGGTATAGATTACATAGGTACTTACCCCTTCGGTTTTCTAAAAAGAACCGGCGGTTGTTTTATTTAATTAGTTAGCCAAACAGTTTTCTTCTATTGTGTGGACGTTTGTTAGTTTAGCACCGCAGCGCTCACCCCCTAGCCAACCAGAGATCACCACGTGGCCCGTTCATTAGTTAGCTTTTATTCTGTCTAGTTTCAAAAACAGAAAAGTTCCAATCTTGTTTAGCCCATAACTTTTGATCCATAAGTCCAATGATAGTGATACTTTTTCCAGTAGCTCACAAATTTCCTGTTGTCTTTAAAAACATATAATTTTTCTATGTTTGAACTTTTAAAATTTGAGTTAGATCAGATTTAGTTTAAACCTTGTTTTGCCTATTCCAGGAGTTTAAAAATAGCTTTTAATTTGATTCTTTTTGCTATTGATCACTAGTGATCTTATTTATCAGTGGTAAAAATTTCAGATTTGTTTGAGTATTTTAGCTCACTGTTGCTTGTGAAACAATTTATGTTTCACCTCTTTTAGGATTGCGGCTAATTCATTTTCTATTTTTGTTTTAAAATATTTTCTTTATTATTTCAGAAAGACTATTATGTTTTGTTTCTGTTAGTTAAACAGTAGTTTTGCAACAAGTTTTTATTTTATTTTTATTTGTTTTCATGAAATCAATTCTAGTTCCTTAGTAACTTGCAATTGTTTTCACCATTGTTTCAAATCCCGTTTGGGAATACTTTCAAAAAGTTTTGTGAAAAATACTTTATTTTATCTTAGTTAAATTTATATCTTAGTTCCTTGTTATTATTTTATGTTAGACAAAAACTAGTTAGTGTTTGATGTAGAAGAAGACTCCTAGCTTTAGTGAAGTTTCTTTCGGATTCTTATTCGCTCTCTCTCTTTTGTTTTGATTGCTAGAATGATTGCTAGTATGAGTGCTTGTGTGAATGATATGTTTGTTATATAGATTTCATCGGAGAGTGAAGAGTAGTCTATCAACTTATTTTCTTGAGAAAGTCTTCTTCGTCAACATCACCAGGCAAGTCACTTTGATCATACTATCACCTATGTTTTATGCATCGTAGTTCTACCATCCTATGCCCAATTGCATGCTGCTTAGGTACTTGGAAATTTTAGTATAGATTGTAGTATCATGTGGTAGGCACACAACAACCCCGATACTTGGCCTCGGGACGACAACTTCTTATCGCTATGCTTGAGTAGACGGGATTTCGGCTGAGTGCATAACACGAGTGATGCGAGGTTGATTAAATAATCAAGACCGGTTAAGACAAGATTTTCAAGACCTCGGACGCAATGCAACTCTGGGTGAAGGACGGTTGATCGGCTCCCTGGAGAACCCAGTGGATGCCCAGGATGCTGGGGACGGCCATGACATCCTGCGGAAAGCTTCACCCAGGCTCAAAGAGACGGACGGATATTTTCAAGACGGAAGGCTTACCTGCACAGCCACAAGTCAATATGGGCTCTGGCTTGGTTAGACAACGCGGCGACTCTGGACAGGCGGTGCTAGCAGATGTAGAAGAACGGTAGGAATGGATGGGCACCGACAGGGATTCAGAGGGACCCGTTGAAAGACCATGTTTTGATCATCCGGTCTTCAAACACCCTGAAGTGCGAGGACATACACGGAGGCGATCAAATCTTCTGGGGAACGTGTGCAAAACTCTGCAGAGTACTCAAACCTAATCGATTAGCCGTGTCCACGGTCATGGACAACTTGAGCCAAAGGAACTGAAGTTATCTGGATTTCTCAACACCATTAAATATATTTGATGAGGGTAATTATTGACAACTCGGGTACGAGAACTGGTTGGCGGAACCATCTCGTTAACAACCAACAATGTAGTAACACTTTGTTTTTAGCCCTCTCTTGTTGTAGGAGAAAAATTTGCTTTACGCTAAAACTTACAACCCCACCTGCCATATATGCATATAGTATAGATGACATTTTACCCCTCTCTTATGTGACTTGCTGGCATATTCAATATGCTGACCTACACGGCTGCAACGTCTTATGTTGCAGATATTTTTCTTCGACGAGTAAGAGTACGATTCAGGGTTACGGTCTACACTCAACTTGCCGTTGGTGTTTATTGGGACTCCACTCCCTTGACCGCTTCCGCTGAGATAATTAAGGTATATATCAGTTTTACGCTATTTACATGTGATTGCACTTTGATATATACATTGATGTACTGTGTGTGCCAGCATACTGATCCAGGGATGGCACAGAAACACAGAGCCTTGACTCGTCTTGAGTCGGGTCGCTACACTTTATTCATGGTGCTTTCCGTAAATTGCTTGCTAGGTAGGATGTTAATCAGAGAATTGTATCTCCTTATCATCCCGAGTCTTATGGGCAAGTAGAATGGAGCAATAGAGAAATAAAATTCATATTGCAAAAGACCGTTAATAGATCTAGAAATAATTGGTCTAAGAAACTTGCCGATAATTTGCCGCCGATAATTCCAGTGCTTGCAGTGAATACCTTACTGAAAACCGCTTGTCATTTCCTTCTGCTCCTCATTGGGTTCGACACTCTTACTTAGAAAGGACTACGATAGATCCCCTATACTTGTGGGTCATCACTCCCCAAGTTGCTGTCCGCAAGATCAATCTCTCCTACCCATGCAAAATCTGTGAGAGAGTGATTGAGTGTTGGGGAGACTATCTTTTGAAGCACAAGAGTAAGGAGTTCATCGTTATACTGCACCTATTAACTTTTGGAGGGTGGTGCCTCCTAGATTGGTTAGGTGTCACTTGCGAGCCTCCTAATTTGTGTCGTGGAGTTGAACCAAGAAGTTTGTAAGGGCAAGGAGATCGCGTACTTTGTAAAGATCTACCATGAGTGAGGCTAGTCCTCTATGGACGGAAGCCATGGTGGAATAGATAAGGCCGCTTCTTTATGGACCCCTTGTATGTGGATCCTTTCATGGATTCTCGCAGCCGTTACCCTCCGTGGTTTGAAGTCTCCAATAATGTGGACATACGATAGCACCACCTATCGGAACCATGCCAAAAATCATCGTGTCAACCTTTGCGTTTGATCTCCCTACCTTACCCTCTACTTTACATTTGCATGTCGTTACTTTCCGCTCCTATACTCTTAGATGTGCATGTGTAGGGTGAACTTGAGTAGTCATAATTGCTAAAACTGGCCCACAACTAAAACTGGGAACAGGCTAAGTTTTTATCTTGTCAGGTAGACTAATCACTGATACGTCCATTTTGCATCATGTTTTCATGTTGATATTTATCGCTTCTTGGGCTGTTATTTCACTTGATGATACAATACTTACGCATTTTCTCTCTTATTTTGCAAGGTTTACATGAAGAGGGAGAATGCCGGCAGCTGGAATTCCGGCCTAAAAGAGGAGCAAAGTTGAGATACCTATTCTGCGCAACTCCAAACGCCGTCAAAATCAACGAGAATTGTTTTCCAGATTTATAAAAAATACTGGGCCGAAGAAGCGCCAGAGGGGTGCCAGCAGGTGGCCACAAGCCTGCTTGGCGCGGCCACCCCCCACCCCCCCCCTGGGCCGTGCCAAGGGGGCTTGTGGGCAGCCTGCTGGCCCACTCGTCCCCTCTTCTGCTATATGAAGGTTTTCATCTGGAAAAAAATGAAGGAGGAGCTTTTTCGTGGATTCGCCGCCACCACAAGGCGGAACTTGAGCAAAACCAATCTAGAGCTCCGGCAGGACGATCCTGCCGGGGAAATTTCCCTCCCGGAGGGGGAAATCGTCGCCATCATCGTCACCAACACTCCTCTCATCAGAGGGGACTCGTCACCATCAACATCTTCATCAGCACCATCTCATCTCCAAACACTAGTTCATCACTTGTAACCAATCTCCGTCTCGCGACTCCGATTGGTACTTGTAAGGTTGCTAGTAGTGTTGATTACTCTTTGTAGTTGATGCTTAGTTGGATTATTTGGTGGAAGAGTTTATGTTCAGATCCTTGATGCTACTCATTACCTCTCTGGTCATGAATATGATTATGCTTTGTGAGTAGTTACTTTTGTTCCTGAAGACATGGGATAAGTCATGCTAATAGTAGTCATGTGAATTTGGTATTCGTTCGGTAATTTGATGTGTTGTATGTTGTTTTTCCTGTAGTGGTGTTATGTGAACGTCGACTACATAACACTTCACCGTTATTTGGGCCTAGAGGAGGGCATTGGGAAGTAGTAAGTAGATGATGGGTTGCTAGAGTGACAGAAGCTTAAACCCTAGTTTATGTGTTGCTTCGTAAGGGGCTGATTTGGATCCACTAGTTTAGTGCTATGGTTAGACTTTGTCTTAATTCTTCTTTCGTAGTTGCGGATGCTTGCGAGAGGGGTTAATCATAAGTGGGATGCTTGTACAAGTAAGGGAAGTACCCAAGCGCCGGTCCACCCACATATCAAACTATCAAAGTAACGAACAAGAATCATATGAACATGATGAAACTAGCATGACAGAAATTCCCGTGTGTCCTCGGGAGCGCTTTTCCTCCGATAAGACTTTGTCCAGGCTTGTCCCTTGCTACAAAAGGGATTGGGCCACTTTGCTGCACCGTTGCTACTTTTGTTACTTGTTGCCCGCTACGAATCATCTCACCACACAATCACTTGTTACCGATAATTTCAGTGCTTGCGGATATTTCCTTGCTAAAAACCACTTGTCAGATCCTTCTGCTCCTCGTTGGGTTCGACACTCTTACTTATCGAAAGGACTATGATTGATCCCCTATACTTGTGGGTCATCAATCACCCCCTCCCCTATAGACATACTTTAGATGATACATTGTGCCGCTGAAACTCCGCAGCGGCTGTTCTTGCATGTCCTAAAGGGTGGTGGTAGGTTCAAACAACCGTCGTCCGTCTGTTGGGGTGTGACCCCCCACACGGACGGCAGTCACATCATGGTAATGTTCGTTGGTGTTGTTGTTGTGTGAATTGTTCTGAAGAGTGGGAGCATTAAAATTCATGATTTTTTTGCACCGTGTAGAGACATGTGGTGCAAGCTCTGTGGTGTTTTTTCATAATTTTAAAAGATGACTAAGTATCTTAATAGTCTATTCTTCATGGATTGTATTCGCATGTCTATGAGTGTGGCTGGGGGGCTTCGAGGGGTAGCTATGCCACCAAATCTTGTGGTGATTCCTCTTCCATGTATGAAAGCGACGTGGCATGCATAGATGCCCATCGCAGGGCTCCGGGGTGTGACCCCCCCTGCAGGGACGTCCCTACCACCATCACTTAGAGGGGGGGGTACATGCGTGTCGGGTCGAGCCGGAGGGAATCTAGTGGTTGCATGGGTCCAGACCATGTTCGGGGGTGTTCCTATTGGTTGTCCTATCTAAAGCAGGTGGAAGAGTGCACTCATCAAAGCCCATCCGGTGAAAGTCAAAGGCCTAGATGTACGGGTCAACAGGGTTATGGTTTGTCCGGTCGGGTGGCCTTCACGGGGTAACTATGCCACCGAAACACCGCACCGATTGCTCTTGCATGTCCTAAAGGGTGTCGGTAGGTTCAAACAGCCGGCGTACGGTTGTTGCCATGTTACCCCCCCCCACCCACGGACGATGGTGACACCGAGGTAATGGATGGTGATAGCACAAATAGTAATGTCGGAGAGGGAGGCTTTCGGGGTCAAAAAAGTATATATGCAAATGGGTAGAATGTAGTAACTTTTTAACACACATACACATGTATAGCATGTATGTATGTGTAATAAAAAAAGCAGTATATAGTCTATATGTCGACGGCAAAGCCGTCGGGATAGGCCCCCTTATCCACTTGCAACAAACCCGCGTGCGGACACGTGGCACCCACACTGCGCCGACGGCTAAGTCATCGTCATAGTTCCGCCTTATTCACTCGCGTGCGGGGATCCTCCTCCACTCATTCTCTCTCTCGACCCGATCCAACCTCTCTCTCTCTCTCTTTGTTGACACTGGCGCCGCCACCGAACACTCTTCGAGCAATCACCACTGCCACCATCTCCGAGCGCGCCGCCATCGCCACCACCACGGCCACCCTCTTCGAGTGCGCCTCCATCACCACCGCCGCCGTCACCCTCTCCGTGCACCGGCTGTAGCCCCCCCCCCCCCCGACAGTGTTGCCGTTCCAGCTCCTCCACAATCGAGGTGCAGGCGGACAAATCAGCGAAGGGGAAGGAAAAGGTGCAGGCGGACAAATCGGCAACACGAAAACGACGAGGGCATGGTTCGGTCCACCCCCGGTATTCCCGACCTCGCGAACAGAATCAAGGGGAGATTCTCCTCTGATTCGTCGTCTTCTCGACTTTGATCCATGCCCTTGCATTCTGTTGCTCGTCGTGATCGGAGCTCCGCATCCACCCGCCCATGTGTACTACTGCTCTTGCACCCCTGATCCTTGTTGTGCCTGCTCCGTGCGCATGCTAGCACACACCCGCGGACACCCGCTGCTTGCGCTGCTACTACCGATGCGGTTGCGCTGATGCTGCTGCCAGTCACGCGCACACCTGTCCGCCTGTGACAGCCCTTGCCGCTACTGGCTGCTCCTGCTGGCTGTTATGTTGTTGTTGGAGCCCACTGACTGCCGCTTTTTTGTTTTGCTTGCTGGTGTTGCTAGGATATCGATACAGGAGTAAGGAAAGCAGGGAATTGATGCCCCGGCAAATCCCGTGCGCAAAATACCAATGATTTTTTGATAAGAAACAGTATGATGCTGCTATTGCGGGGATATTTTGTATTACTCATTTAGTAAATAATTCTATGAAGCATATCTTGCAATTTTGATGTGACGATCTAAGTTGTTTTGTCGGTAAAATTTACCGGCTTTGTGGTGTTGCACATCTTTGGAGTCATCATCGTCGAAGTTGTTGGTCCATGATCTCGCTATTGTCCGACTACTTTCTCTATTGCCGAGGGTGAGCTACGAATTCATCTTCACCTCCTACGCTCTTTTAGTCCCGTCACTAGATTTCATTTTCATGTCAAGTTGCGTAACCTAGGCGTCTCCCGTCGGAAATGGTTGCATCGATAAATATGCATTCAATTGCATATTTATCACCGGAACTCTTTCGGATTGTCCAGCGTCTTCTATGCACAGCCCGAGGATATGTAAATTGGGTACGTTCTTCATGCTCTACCCGGTTCCAAGACAGGATATCGGAGGCGTCTCCCTATTGTTCTCCGGAGCACATTCTCTCGGCTATTTGCTGAGATGTGTATCTGGAGAATAGCGGGGAGGCACTACCAAAATATTGTGTCGGAACGGGGAGAGCATGGAGAACGTAATCAATGTACACATCCTCAGGTGGGATTAGTACCCCTCTTTACCTATTAGAGAAGTGGGTGTATTCAATACCGTCAGTGCAGTAGAAAATAGAAATTTGATGTCATTACTTTCAATAAGTCCTTAATTTTGTTGTATGGATCCCAATAAAGCAGAGGATGGCACATAATGAGTGGATGTACAATGGTTTCATCCATGGGAATCGAGTAACACCAGAGTGGGTTGCAAAAACTGGTGTGTTTTGAAGGAGATATTCAGTAGTGAAATGAGCATTCCCACATTGCCCCTCTGCGAAATGTGGCAGGCGTCACCGTAAACATAAGGAATATATGAATCTCCACCTTTGCATGTACGGATATATGAAGGGCTTTGACATGCCGATAAACTTTGCCGAGCGAGACCGTGTTAGAGAGGAGGTGTAGCGACAAAGCACCGGTAGATACGAGGAAGATGTGGTTAGAGACATGCTATAATTTGTCTTTGATGCAGAAACGTCATATGCAACACCTTCAGAGAATGAACTGGAGGAGCCGGAGGCAACCCCAAAGGCTTTCTTGGAGATCTTGCAGTTGTCAAAAAAACCTCTTTATGCGGGTGCCAAACTCTGTGATCTGGATGCCATCTCGCAACTTGTGGAAATCTAGGCTCAGTTTGGCATTATCCGAGGCTGCTTCGAAGCATTTCGGGAGTATGGGCTAACAGCCTCCCTAAGGATCATCAACTGTTGAAAAGCATGTACACCATGAAGAAACTCATGAAGGCACACTCTACGGATTATGAGGAAATACATGCTTTTCCGAAGAATTGCCTTTTATTTAGGCACGAGTATGTGAATGAAAATTACTGTAGGGAGTGTGGGTCCTCTCGGTACCTTGAGGTGGTCTGTAAGAATGGTACAAAGAAGCATCTATGCATCCCCTAAAGATTCTTCCTAAAGATTCTTCCGTATCTTCATTTCAAAGAAATACTGCAACGCCTTTTCATCATGAAGGAGTCTGCCAAAATGATGAAGTGGCACAAGAAAGTTAAAAGCTACCATCCAAATAAAATCATACAACCATGTGATGGCAAAGCATGGAAGTCGTTCGATAAAGAATACCTGGAGGAAGCAGATGAGGATGGGCATGTCAGAGTTACCTTATCAGGTGATGGGTTCAATCCATATGGTATGTCATCCAATCATACAGCTGTTGGCCCATGTTTGTTATTCCGCTCATTCTCCCTCCCGGCGCCCTAATGCAATGCAAAACCATGTTATTGTCGCTCATGATCCCGAGGCCTGAATACCCGGGGGAGAATTTGGGTGTGTTTATGAAGTCGCTGGTGGATGATTTGCACCATTCTTGGTACTTCTCGAGGTTGACATACGACCGAGATTTGCAGAGAAATTTCTTGATGAAAGTTTGCTTGGTGTATTGCATCCATGACTTTCTCGGCTGTGCCCTACTCTGCGGATGGTGTACAAGTGAGAAGATGCCATACCAAGTGTGCATGCAGGTTGTGCGTTTCATTTGGCTGACAAAGGGTTGCAAGTATGTAGTCTTTGACCAACATCGATAGTTCCTCCCTACAGATCATCCAGATAGGGAAGTCAAGAAGAAATTCATGAAAGGCCAGGTTATCCATCAAGTAAATGAGATTCCAACATTTTTGGGGGCAGATGTTCTTGCTCAGCTAAAAGCTCTCAAGCCTAAAGGCGAAGGGAAAGGCAAACACAAAGCCAAAGGAGAAGGCCAAGGCAAAGGCAAATGCAAAGTCAAAGGCATTGAGGGATATGGTGAGATGCACAACTGGACTCACATTACCCCTGTTGGGGAACGTTGCATGGGAAACAAAAAAATTCCTACGCACACGAAGACCTATCATGGTGATGTCCATCTACAAGAGGAGATTTGGATCTACGTACCCTTGTAGATCACACAGCAGGAAGCGTTAATAAACGCGGTTGATGTAGTGGAACGTCTTCACGTCCCTCGATCAGCCCCACGAACCGTCCCACAAACCGTCCCGCGATCCGTCCCACGATCCGTTCCGATCTAGTGCCGAACGGACGACACCTCCGCGTTCAGCACACGTACAGCTCGACGATGGTCTCGGCCTTCTTGATCCAGCACGCAAGACGGAGAAATAGATGAGTTCTCCGGCAGTGTGACGGCGCTCCGGTGGTGGTGACGATCTACTCCTGCAGGGCTCCGCCCGAGCTCCGCAGAAATACGATCTAAAGGAAGAACTATGGTGTCTAGATCTGAGTTGCATGTGGCAAAAGTTGTCTCAAATCAGCCCTAAATCACCACTATATATAGGAGGGAGGGGAGGAGGCTTGCCTTGAGGGCCAAGCCCTCAAGGGTGCACCGTCCAGGGAGGAGAGGAGTAATCCTACTCCAATTAGGATTGGAAAGTGGAGTCCTTCTCTTCCTTCCCACCTCCCTTTTTTTCTTTGGGTTTCTTCTCTTGGCGCCAAGGCCCTCTTGGGCTGTCCCACCAGCCCACTAAGGGCTGGTGCACCACCCCTAAGGCCATTCGGCTTCCGCCGGGTGGGTTTCCCCCCTCCCGGTGAACTTCCGGAACCCATTCGTCACTCCGGTAGAATGCCGGTAATGCCCGAAAACCTTCCGGCAACCAAATCAAACCATCCTATATATCAATCTTCATTTTCGGAACATTCCGGAAACCCTCGTGACATTCGAGATCTCATCCGGGACTCCGAACAACATTCGGTAACCACACATATAACTCAACTATACTAAAACATCATCGAACCTTAAGTGTGCAGACCCTGCGGGTTCGACAACTACGTAGACATGCCCCGAGGTACTCCTCGGTCAATATCCAATAGCGGCTCCTAGATGCCCATATTGGATCCTACATATTCTCTGAAGATCTTATCGGTTGAACCTCAGTGTCAAGGATTCATATAATCCTATAAGTCATTCCCTTTGTCCTTCGGTATGTTACTTCCCCGAGATTTGATCGTCGGTATCCGCATACCTATTTCAATCTCGTTACCAGAAAGTCTCTTTACTCGTTCTGTAATACAAGATCCCGTGACTTACACTTAGTCACATTGCTTGCAAGGCCTGTGTGTGATGTTGTATTATTGAGTGGGCCCCGAGATATCTCTCCATCACACGGAGTGACAAATCCCAGTCTTGATCCATACTAACTCAACGGGCACCTTCGGAGATACCTGTAGAGCACCTTTCTAGTCACCCAGTTACATTGTGACGTTTGATGCACACAAGGTATTCCTCCGGTGGCAGTGAGTTACATGATCTCATGGTCATAGGAATAAATACTTGACACACAAAAAACAATAGCAATAAAACGACACGATCAATATACTACGTTCATAGTTTGGGTCTAGTCCATCACATAATTGTCCTAATGATGTGATCCAGTTAACAAGTGACAACACTTGCATATAGCCAGAAAACCTTGACTATCATTGATCAACTGGCTAGCCAACTAGAGGCTAGCTAGGTGATGTCTACTACGCAACCTTCTCCTTGTAGATGTTGTTGGGCCTCCAAGTGCAGAGGTTTGTAGGACAGTAGCAATTTTCCCTCAAGTGGGTGACCTAAGGTTTATCAATCCGTGGGAGGCGTAGGATGAAGATGGTCTCTCTCAAGCAACCCTGCAACCAAATAACAAAGAGTCTCTTGTGTCCCCAACACACCCAATACAATGGTAAATTGTATAGGTGCACTAGTTTGGCGAAGAGATGGTGATACAAGTGCAATATGGATAGTAGATATAGGTTTTTGTAATCTGAAATTATAAAAACAGCAAGGTAATTAATAATAAAAGTGAGCACGAATGGTATTGCAATGCGTGGAAACAATGCCTAGGGTTCATACTTTCACTAGTGAAGTTCTCTCGACAATGAGAACATAATTGGATCATATAACTAGCCCTCAACATGTAACAAAGAGTCACTCCAAAGTCACTAATAGCGGAGAACAAATGAAGAGATTATTGTCGGGTACGAAACCACCACAAAGTGATTCTTTCTAATCGATCTATTCAAGAGTCCATAGTAAAATAACACGAAGCTATTCTTTCCGTTCAATCTATCCTAGAGTTCGTACTAGAATAACACCTTAAGGCACACATCAACCAAGACCCTAATGTCACCTAGATACTCCATTGTGACCTCAAGTATCCATGGGCATGATTATACGATATGCATCACACAATCTCAGAATCATCTATTCAACCAACACATAGAAATTCAAAGAGTGCCCCAAAGTTTCTATCGGAGAGTCAAAATGTGTGCCAACACATATGCATAGGTTCCCAATGTCATGAAACCCGCAAGTTGATCACCAAAACATACATCAAGTGCTCACATGAATATCCCATTGTCACCACAGAAAGACACATGCAAGACATACTTCAAGTGTTCTTAAAGACTCAATCCGATAAGATAACTTCAAAGGGGAAACTCAATTCATTACAATAAGGGAGAGGGGGAAGAACATCATAGGATCCACCTATAGTAGCAAAGCCCGCGGTACATCGAGATCATGACATCTCAAGAACACGAGAGACAGAGAGATCAAACACATAGCTACTGGTACATACCCTCGGCCCCGAGGGAGAACTACTCCCGCCTCGTCATGGAGATCACCGAGATGATGAAGATGGCCACCGGAGATGGATTCCCCCTCCGGCAGGGTGCCGGAACGGGCTCCCAATTGGTTTTTGGTGGCTACAGAGGCTTGCGGCGGTGGAACTCGCGATCTAGGTTTATTTCTGGAGGTTTATGTACTTATAGGAGTGGATGGCATCGAGAACAAGTCAGGGGGACCCACGAGGGAGTCACGAGGCCCCCAAGCGTGCCCAGGGGGGTGGACGCGCCTCCCTGGCTCGTGGCTTCCTCGGGACTCCTCTCCGGTGTCTTTTTCTTTTGGTACTTTTGATATTTTCCATAAAAGATCACAACAAAAGTTTTATTCCGTTTGGACTCCGTTTGATATTCCTATCTGAAAAAGGTCAAAAACAAAGAAAAAACAGGAACTCGCACTGGGCTCTAGGTCAATAGGTTAGCCCCAAAAATAATATAAAATAGCATATTCATGCATATAAAACATCCAAAGTTGATAATACAATAGCATGGAACGATCAAAAATTATAGATACGTTGGAGACGTATCAAGCATCCCCAAGCTTAATTCCTGCTCGTCCTCGAGCAGGTAAATGATAAAAGCTGAATTTTTGATGTGGAATGCTACCTAGCATATATTGTAACATGAATATTCAGATCCATATGATTCAAAGAAAAAAAAATTAATATTGACATAAGAACAATAATACTTCAAGCATACTAACAAAGCAATCATGTCTTCTCGAAATAACATGGCCAAAGAAAGTTATCCCTACAATATCATATAGTCTAACTATGCTCCATCTTCCCCACACAACGTATTTAAATCATGAACAACCCCGGTCTTAGTCAAGCAATTGTTTTCACACTTTTACTTTCTCAAACATTTTCAACTCTCACGCAATACATGAGCGTGAGACATGGACATAGCACTATAGGTGGAATAGAATATGGTGGAGGTTGTGAGGCAAAAAGGAGGAGATGGTCACATCAGCTAGGCGTATCAACGGGCTATCGAGATGCCCATCAATAGATATCAATGTGAGTGAGTAGGGATTGCCATGCAACGGATGCACTAGAGCTATAAGTGTATGAAAGCTCAAAAAGAAACTAAGTGGGTGTGCATCCAACTTGCTTGCTCACGAAGACCTAGGGCAATTTGAGGAAGCCCATCATTGGAATATACAAGCCAAGTTTTATAATGAAATTCCCACTAGTATATGAAAGTGAAAATATATGAGACTCTCTGTCATGAAGATCGTGGTGCTACTTTGAAGCACAAGTGTGGTAAAGGATAGTAGCATTGTCCCTTCTCTCTTTTTCTCTCATTTTTTTTGTTTGGGCTCTTTGGCCTCTCTTTTTTTAATTTTCATTTTTTGTGGGCTCTTTGGCCTCTTTTATTTTATTTTTATAGTCCAGAGTCTCATCCCAACTTGTGAGGGAATCATAGCTTCCTTTCTTTCCTCACATGGGACAATGCTCTAATAATGATGATCATCACACTTTTATTTACTTACAACTCAATTCTTAGAACAAAAGATATGACTCTATATGAATGCCTCCGGTGGTGTACTGGGATGTGCAATGACTCATGTGTGACATGTATGAAAGATATGAACGTGGTTTTCCCACAAATACGATGTTAACTACATGATCATGCAAAGCAATATGACAATGATGGCGCGTGTCATAATAAACGGAACGGTGGAAGTTGCATGGCAATATATCTTGAAATGGCTATGGGAATGCCATGATTGGTAGGTATGGTGGCTGTTTTGAGGAAAGATATATGGTGGGTGTATGCACCAGCAAAAGTTGCGCGGTACTAGAGAGGCTAGCAATGGTGGAAGGGTGAGAGTGCGTATAATCCATGGACTCAACATTAGTCATAAAGAACTCACATACTTATTGCAAAAGTTTTATTAGTAATCGAAACAAAGTATTAGACGCATGATCCTAGGGGAAGGGTTGGTAGGAGTTAACCATCTCGCAATCCCGACCTCCACACAAAGGATGACACTCAATAAAAACATCATGCCCTGACTTCCTAACATAGCGGTTCACCATATATGCATGCTACGAGAATGACAAACTCTAACACAAGTATTTCTACCAATCTGTAATTACTAACTAGCATGACTCTAATATCACCATCCTTATGTCTCAAAACCATATGCAAAGAATCAAACTTCTCATAGTACTCGATGCACTCTATATGAAAGTTTTTATTATATCCCTCTTGGATGCCCATCATATTAGGACTAGATTCATAACCTAAGCAAATTACCATGTTGTTTAAGACTCTCAAAATAATATAAGTGAAGCATGAGAGTTCAACTATTTCTATAAAATAAAACCATTTCAATGCTCTACAAAGACATAAGTGAAGCACTAGAAGAAAAGACAAACTACTCCACAAGATATAAGTGAAGCTCGATGAGTAGTTGAATAATTATTTGGCTATGTGAAGACTCTCCCATCTAAGAATTTCAGATCCTAAGTATCTGTTGACGTGCAACTATTCCTGACTTGATGCCTCCCCGGCAACGGTGCCAGAAAAGAGTTGCTTCCAGTTGCTCAACAATTAGCAATTGTCTTGCAATGGCCCACCAGCGTGTGGGATCGCGGCAGTTTTTGAGGGTAGAGTATTCAACCCAAATTTGTTGGTTCGACATGATGGGAATGAAAGGATATTCTCCAGTATTAGCAGTTGAGTTGTCGGCTCAACCACACATGAAAGATTAGTATCTGCAAGCAGGATATAAGCAGCAAACGTAGTATGATAGAACCGGTGCTAGGAAAGAATCTGTTGACGGCAGATTATTCCTAACTGAAGTATAAATGGCGCCAGAAAAGTATTGTAGCAGGTAGCAGCAGGGTAACGAGTAACAGCAGTGGCAAGGAACAGCAACAGTGACAGCAGTAGAAAGTAGCAGCAGCAGCAAGTAATAGTAGCAGCAACAGTAGTAACAGAAGTAGAGCAAAGCAAGTAACAGTAGCAGCAAGTAACAATAGCAGCAACAGTAGTGACGGCAGAGCAAGTAACAATGGCAGTGGGACAAACTCGTAGGCAATGGATCGGTGATTTGTCATATGACATTCATCATGCAACAGTTATAACACGGAGAGATATGTGACTAGCTCCCGTTCGTCAATGTGATGTAGGCATGCATTCCGTGTGTAGTCATACATGCTTAGGGAAAAGAACTTGCATGACATCTATTGTCCATCCCACCCGTGGCAGCGGGGTCCAAATGGATACTACGGGATATTAAGTTTCTCCTTTTAATAAAGAACCGGACCAACGCATTAGCACTTGGTGCACACATGAACTCCTCAAACTATGGTCATCACCGGGAGTGGTTCCGGTTATTGTCACTCCGGGGTTGTCGGATCATAATATATAGTAGGTAACTACAACTTGGAGGATCGGATCTAAAACACACATATATTGGTCGCAACATAATAATTTCATATCTGAATTCATGGCACTCGGGCCCTAGTGACAAGAATTAAGCATAGCAAAGTAGTAGCAACATCAATCTCAGAACATAGTGGATACTAGGGATCAATCCCCGTCAAAACTAACTCGATTAAATGATAGATCTCATCCTACTCATCACCGCCCAGCGAGCCTACGAATAGATTACTCACGAACAATGAAGAGCTTCATGGAATTGGAGAGAGGAGAAGGTTGATGATGACGATGCCGATGATCTCCTTGATCTGGAGCCCAAAACGGACTCCAAATCTGCCCTCCAGGGCAAGAACGGGATGTGGCGGCGCCTCTGGATCATGAAACGCGATGAAATATTCTCTCATGATTTTTTCCGAGACAAAAGGGGATAAATAGCGCTGCAATTGGGGGCGGCAGAGCCACGTGGGCCCGAAAAGCTTGGTGGCCGCGGCCACAGGGCTTGTGGCCCACTGGCTCACCCCCTCCGGTGGATCTTTGCGCATGTATTGGTCATATTTTCCGGAAATATTCTCCGTAAATTTTCAGGACGTTCCGAGAACTTCCATTTCTGCACAAAAACAACACCATGGCAATTCTGCTAAAAACAGCGTCAATCCGGGTTAGTTCCATTCAAATCATGCAAATTAGAGTCCAAAACAAGGTCAAAAGAGTTTGGAAAAGTAGATACGATGGAGACATATCAACTCCCCCAAGCTTAAAACCTTGCTTGTCCTCAAGCAACTCACTTGACAAACTGAAAGAGAAAGAAAAACTTTGACAAACTCTATTTGATCTTGTTGTTGCAACTATGTCTAACTCAGCAAGATCACAAGTTAACCACATAAGCAAGTGACACAAAGGTCTCACGGTAAACTAATATCAATGGCATAATCAGCTAGCGAGCAAATAATAATGAGTTTCAGATACCAACAATTCAATCAAAACAAGCATGAAGCAATATGAATAGGTGGTATCCCGCTAGCTCTTTCTGAGACCGCAAAACATAAATGCAGAGCACTTTCAAAGATCAAGGGCTGACTAAACATTGTAATTCATAGCAACGAAGATGTAGTCATAGTCATACTCAATATCAATCAAAAGCAAAGAATAAAAATGACAGAGGTGCTCTCTAATTGGTGCTTATATATGAAGAGGATGACTCAACAGGAAAATAAATAGACAGGCCCTTCGCAGAGGGAAGCATTGATTTGCAGAGGTGCCAGAGCTCAAGCTTTGAAAACAGAGATAATAATTTTGGGTGGCATGCTTTCATTGTCAATGCAATGACCAAAAGTTCTCAATATCTTCCATGCTACTCATGCTATAGGCGGTTCCCAAACAGAAAAGTAAAGTTTTAACTCCCCCACCACCAATCAATTACACTCCACGGCTAGACGAATCCTTGGGTACCATCCATACTAACATCAATCCGGGGGGAGTCTTGTTTTATAGTTATGTTTTCGATTTAAGCGTGGAATTGGGCATTCCAATTACCGACCCCTTTCTCATGAATGACAGTGAATAAACACATGTAGAGGCTAACACGCCTAACATGGAAGATACCAATAGCCCCCTGTCACCACATGAGCGGTTCGGGCAAGCAAAACAGATTATTTCTTGAAGGTTTAGAGAATGGCACATGCAAATTTACTTGGAATGGCAGGTAGATACCGCAAATAGGTAGGTATGGTGGACTCTTATGGACAAACCTTTTGGTTTATGGAAGTAGATGCACAAGCAGTATTCCGCTTAGTACAAGTGAAGGCTAGCAAAAGACTGGGAAGCGACCAACTAGAGAGCGACAATAGTCATCAAGATGCAATGAGTTTGACTAACATTGAGTGCAAGCATGAGCAGGATATAAATCACCATGAACACGAACATCATAGAGGCTATGTTCATTTTGTTTCAACTACATGCATGAACATGCGCCAAGTCAAGCCACTTGAATCATTCAAAGGAGAATACCATCCTATCATACTACATCATAGTCATCTCAAAATTTATGTTGGCATTCAAGACAAACCATTAGAAGCTCCTAGCTAATTAAGCATGGCATCAGAAACTATGATCTCTAAGTTGTCATTGCAAACATGGTTCTCTCTCAACAATGCTGGATCTGGGATGACAAGCTAGTCATATTTACAATCACAAAATAGATAGAGTTCATACCAGCTTTTCCAGTCTCAGTCACTTCATCATATATCATCATTATTGCCTTTCACTTGCATGATCGAACGATGCGAACAATAATAAGAGTGCTCGTGCATTGGACTAAGCTGAATCTGCAGGCAAACACAAAGGAGAAGACAAAGTAATATGGATCTTTAACAAATGAACAGGTATGCATGCAAGAGCCACTAAACATTGTAACCAATATCTTCTACCTTGACCCAAAGAAAAAAGAAAACTATTTACACGGGAAAGCTCCCGACAAGCAAAAGAAGAAAGGAAAATCTTTTTGGGTCTTCTCAAAAGGACACAAAACAAGAAAACAAGAAAACAAAAATAAACTAGCATGGATAATACAATGGCAAAGTGTAAACACTGACTAACAAAGTGAAAGCATAAGCAAGAATGTAAAGTCGGTGAGAACACGTACTCCCCCAAGCTTAGGCTTTTAGCCTAGCTTGGTCTACTCCCAAGGAGGGAAATAACCAGCTCCGGGATACTCCGGAGCGGGTTGTGGATGCCACTGCTGTGTGAGCTCCTCTGGCTGCCACTGATAAACTGGCGTCTGGTACTCGACTGGCGGCTCGGGCACGGGCACTTGTGGTTGGGCCAAGCCCCAATACGCGTAGATGTCCGAGGGCATAATAATGTACCTGCCTGCATAAAGGTTGAACAAAGAAGGAGAAGGCTAAGTAATAGTCTCTCGAGTACCCTGACTAAATACCAGGTTATAAATCATCTGTCTACTAGCATCTCTATCCAGAAAATCATGGCGAACCATGTTTTCATAATCCAGATATTTCTCAGGAAGAAGCATTTCTTCTTCCTCGCGAAGTCTAATAGGTATCTCAAAGTGTCTAGCAAGATGAGTAGCATAGATACCTCCATAGACGACACCTTTGGAACGGTTTGTGTTCAACCGCTGAGCTACTATGGCTATAAGTCTTATTGTTATAAAGGCCTTCGTGCAAAACCGCAAGGTGTGGAGGGCTAAGTGAACCAGCCTCCCCACGGACAATCAAACATTTTCCCACAAATAATGAGAAGTACCGAAGCACAGGAAAATGTATGCTAGCAATTCTAGTGCGAGACACTCCTCTCCAACAGCAATAGTACCTATGAAAGCCTCCAAGTCCCGTGGACGAGGATCATGAATATCCCCAACATAAGGTAATTTGCACACATTGCAAAAATCCTATAGTGTCATGCGCTGGGGGATATCGTATAACATGAACTCAACAATAGGAGGATTCTTCCTCGGATAAAAGTTGAAACTTTGAACGAAAATATTGGTGAGGAGGAGGTACTATGGGCACTTATATTCAACGAACGCGGTAAGATCTGCGTTCTCCACCAAGTAATAAAAGTCTTCATAAAGCCCAGCGGCGCGCAAAAATTCATCACTTGGCCACTCGCACGCTCGAACTTCTGTGACTCGAGGAACCACGTACTTGGGGTGGTTCTTCTCATCCTCCTTGGGGTTACGGCTTGAAGAGCCTCTCAAGAACCTCCTCATATTTTCGTTTTTCTAGCTCTGAAAAATTCTGAAATTTTTAGAGACTTCGAAAGAAAAGTGAGTAAGGATTAACCCAACTCGTAGCAACTACTCCTACTAGTGCCTATAGACCGTATCACGCGTTAAAACTACTTGGGACCAGCTAAAATCAACATTTCAAGCTCAATAATACGGTCACCAAGGTAGCAAGAATACGCGAAGGATAAAGCACTAGAGTAGAAACTAATTGGACCAATGGAGGAGTCACTTACCAAGGAGTAATTTCCCCAAAACGGTTTGGAGAATGGTGCTTTGATCAAGGAGATTGAAAATCACAGCCAAACGAGCAAGAACACGGGTTTGAGGTGCGAAACGATTTTTTCTGGAGGTAGAAGAAGAGGATGGGAGCTGGAATGAGTGGAGGGGGTCCCTGTGGGCCCCACAAGCTTGGTGGCCGCGGCCAGGGGGAGGCCGTGGCTACAGGGCTTGTGGCCCACTGGTGTGGCCCCCAGGCCAGCTCTCAGTCCTTGTATTTTTCAAAAAATCCAGAAAAAATCATATTTGATTTTCAAGAGCATCGGAGAACTTTTATTTTTGGGGTATTTTTCCACCGGACGCTAAGACAGAAAACAGGGAAAACTAAACTAAACCTATCATTTTTCTTCTGAGCAACAGAAAGTGAAAGCTTAAAACAGAGGTATATGACTCTTTGATTCATCCATTTCATGGTCATCGAAAGAAATCCGTCAATGGGGTTGATCAATTCGTCATGAAAAAACCTTTTCAAATCGCAAAAGGAAATGGAGAATTGTCGAATAGCCACTAAGTCACCTCAATGGGGATATGAATCTCCCCAACAAGCAAATCATACTTCAGCTTGACACGAGGAATGGGGCATTCAAAGCTCCCAATAAGAATCGATGAAGTTTTTTCGATAGCATTGATGCAATGTACTTGATATCGTTTCTTCGGAAAGTGCACTATATGCTCATTACCGTTGACATGGAAAGTGACATTTCCCTTGTTGCAATCTATAACAGCCCCTGCAGTGTTTAAAAAGGGTCTTCCAAGGATGACAGCCATGGCATCGTCCTCAGGAATATCCAAGATAACAAAGTCTGTTAAGATAGTGGTGTTAGCAACCACAACAGGCACATCCTTGCAAATGCCGACAGGGAAAGCAGTTGATTTGTCGGCCATTTGCAGAGAAATTTCAGTGGGTGTCAACTTATCTAGTTCAAGTCTACGATAAAGAGAGAGAGGCATAACACTAACATCGGCTCCAAGGTCACATAAGGCAGTTCTTATGTAGTTTCCTTTAATGGAGCAAGGTATAGTGGGCACTCCGGGATCACCTAGTTTCTTAGGAGTTCGACCTTTGAAAGTGTAATTGTCGAGCATGGTGGAGATCTCAAGATCTGGTATCTTCCGTTTATTAGTCATGATATCTTTCATGTACTTGGCATATGGAGACATTTTGAGCATATCAATTAACCGCATCTGCAGAAAGACGGGTCTCAACATTTCAATAAAGCGCTCAAAATCCTAATCATCCTTTTTCTTGGATGGCTTAGGAGGAAAGGGCATAGGTCTCTGAACCCATGGCTCCCTTTATTTACCATGCTTCCTAGCAGTGAAGTCATCCTTATCGTATCTCTTAGGTTGTGGGTTATCAGGATTAACCGTAGGTTCAGTCTCCACATCCTTATCATTGCTAGGTTGAGCATTATTATGAACATCGATGTCCATATTATCACCAGGTTCATGTTCATAACCAGATTGTGTTTCTGCATCAGACGCAGAAATATCATTTGGTTCTTCAGGTGTGACAGTATTTGGTGAACTGACATGTAGGTTTCTATTATCCTTCTTCTTATTCTTAGGATGACTGGGTGTATCAGCATTAATTCGTTGAGAATCTTGATCAATTCTCTTAGGATGGCCTTCAGGATACAAAGGTTCCTGAGTCATTTTGCCTCCTCTAGTAATGACTCTGACAGAGTTGTCATTTAATTCATTGAGCAAGTCATTTTGAGCTTGAAGTACTTGTTCTACCTGAGTAGTAATCATAGAGGCATGTTTACTCAGAAGCTTAAGATCGTTGACATTTCTGTCTACACAAGCACTTAAATGACTAAGCATACGAGTACTTTGTTCCAATTGTCTGCTAACATAATCAATGAAACTCTGTTGTTTGGCAACAAAGCTTTCAAATTCATCAAAGCATAGGCTAGCAGGTTTGTCAAAAGGAATATCACTCTCATTGAATCTACGCAGAGAATTCACCACTACTACTTGTATCGGGTTATTGAGACCATGGATCTCTTCGATGGGCGGTAGATTTTTGACTTCTTCAGATATAATGCCCTTCTCTTGCATAGATTTCTTGGCTTCTTGCATATCTTCGAGACTGTGGAATAGAATACCTCTTTTCTTAGGAGTTGGCTTGGGAGGTGGTTCGGGAATAGTCCAATCATTATCGTTGATCAAGATGTTATTCAGTAGAATCTCAACTTGTTCTATAGTTCGTTCCCTAAAAACACAACCGGCACAACTATCTAGGTGGTCTCTAGAAGCATCGGTAAGTCGGTTATAGAAGATATCAAGTATCTCATTCTTCTTAAGAGGGTGATCACGCAAAGCATTCTGTAGCTGGATGAGCCTCCCCCAAGCTTGTGGGAGACTCTCTTCTTTGAGTTGAGCAAAGTTGTATATTTCCTGCAAGGCAGCTTACTTCTTATGGGTAGGGAAATATTTCTCACAGAAGTAATAGACCATATCCTGGGGACTACTTACACATCCAGGAGCAAGAGAAGTGAACCAGGCTTTAGCGTCATCCTTTAGAGAGAAAGGAAACACCTTAAGGATATAGTAGTAGCGGATCTTCTCCTCACTAGTGAAAAGGGTGGCTATATCGTGTAGTTTGGTAAGATGGGCTACGACCGTCTCAGACTCATAATCGTGGAAAGGATCAGATTCGACTAGATAGATTATCTCAGGGTCGACAGAGAATTCATAATCCTCATCAGTGATAAAGATAGGTGAAGTGGCAAACTTCGGGTCGTATTTCATCCTAGCTTTCAGAGAATTTTCCTTCCACTTGAGAAGTAATTTCTCAGCGTCATAGGCATCCTTACACGCAAGAAAATCCTCAGCTATCTCTCCCTCCATAACATAACCCTCAGGTATATCAGGCAATTCATATCTAGGAGAGCTAGATCTAGCAGGAGCAAAAGCAGGTTCTATCTCAATAGTATCGGCAGTTTCAGAAGCATCACGAGCATTGGCAGTAACTCTAGCAATATAAGCATCAAGGAATACCCCTAGTGGCATATCAGGAAAAGTAGTATCTCTAGAAGTATCAAGCATAGCATCATCAGGCAAAATAGCATCTCTAGCATCATCAGGCAAAGCAGTATCAAGCATAGCATCTCTAGCAGTATCAGGCATAGCATCTCTAGCAGTATCAGGCATAGCATCTCTAGCAGTATAAGGCATAGCATCTCTAGCAGTATCAGGCATAGCAAATTTAGCAGTATCAGGCATAGTAGCATCATAAGCATCATCAAGCACATGCAACATATCAAGATTTCTAGCAGGAGGTGGTGTCGCAAACTTACTCATAACTGAAGGTGAATCAAGTGCAGAGCTAGAAGGCAGTTCCTTACCTCCCCTCGTAGTTGAGGGCAAGACTTTGGTTCTTAGATCATTCATAGTGATCACCAGATATAAATCTCAAGTGACTCAGAGAATATAGCTATCCTTCCCGGCAACGGCACCAGAAAAATGATGTTGACGTGCAACTATTCCTGACTTGATGCCTCCCCGGCAACGGCGCCAGAAAAGAGTTGCTTCCAGTTTCTCAACAATTAGCAATTGTCTTACAATGGCCCACCAGCGTGTGGGATCGCGGCAGTTTTCGAGGGTAGAGTATTCAACCCAAATTTATTGGTTCGGCATGATGGGAATGAAAGGATATTCTCCAATATTAGCAGTTGACTTGTCGGCTCAACCACACCTGAAAGATTAGTATGTGCAAGCAGGATATAAGCAGCAAAAGTAGTATGATAGCAACGGTGCAAGGAAAGAATCTGTTGACGGCAGATTATTCCTAACTGAAGTATCAATGGCGCCAGAAAAGTATTGTAGCAGGTAACAGCAGGGTAACGAGTAAAAGCAGTGGCAAGGAACAACAATAGTGACAGAAGTAGCAAGTAGCAGCAACAGTAGTAATAGGAGCAGAGCAAAGCAAGTAACACTAGCCGCAAGTAACAGTAGCAGCAAGTAACAATAGCAGCAACAGTAGTAACAGCAGAGCAAGTAATAATGGCAGTGGGACAAACTCGTAGGCAATGGATCAGTGATTTGTCGGATGACATTCATCATGCAACAGTTATAACACGGAGAGATATGTGACTAGCTCCCGTTCATCAATGTGATGTAGGCATGCATTCCGTGTGTAGTCATACGTGCTTAGGGAAAAGAATTTGCATGACATCTATTGTCCATCCCTCCCGTGGCAGCGGGGTCCAAATGGATACTACGGGATATTAAGGTTCTCCTTTTAATAAAGAACCGGACCAATGCATTAGCACTTGGTGAACACATGAACTCCTCAAACTATGGTCATCACCGGGAGTGGTTCTGGTTATTATCACTTCGGGGTTGTCGGATCATAACACATAGTATGTAACTACAACTTGCAAGATCGGATCTAAAACACACATATATTGGTGGCAACATAATAATTTCAGATCTGAATTCATGGCACTCGGGCCCTAGTGACAAGAATTAAGCATAGCAAAGTAGTAGCAACATCAATCTTAGAACATAGTGAATATTAGGGATCAATCCCCGTCAAAACTAACTCGATTACATGATAGATCTCATCCTACTCATCACCGCCCAGCAAGACTATGAATAGATTACTCACGAACAATGAAGAGCTTCATGGAATTGGAGAGGGGAGAAGGTTGATGATGACGATGGCGACGATCTCCTTGATCCGGAGCCCAAAACGGACTCCAGATCTGCCCTCCAAGGCAAGAACGGGATGTGGCGGCGCCTCTGGATCATGAAACGCGATGAAATGTTCTCTCTTGATTTTTTCCGGGGCGAAAGGGAGTAAATAGCGCTGGAATTGGGGGCGGCAGAACCACGTGGGCCCCACAAGCCTGGTGGCCGCGACTAGGGTGCAGGCCGCGGCCACTGGGCTTGTGGCCCACTGGCTCACCCCCTCGGGTGGATCTTTGCATAGGTATTTTTCATATTTTCCAGAAATATTCTCCGTAAATTTTTAGGACGTGATGAGAACTTTCATTTCTACACAAAAACAACACCATGGCAATTCTGCTGAAAACATCGTCAGTCCGGGTTAGTTCCATTCAAATCATGCAAATTAGAGTCCAAAACAAGGGCAAAAGAGTTTGGAAAAGTAGATACGATGGAGACGTATCAGTACCTTATTCAAACAACATAAAATAAAATAAAAAGTTCAAGTATAGCACGAAACATGTGAAGAAGCAAAAACTTAGGTTCAACCGATACTAACCGATAATTGTTATAGAAGAACGTTGGGATGCCAACCGAGGCATCCCCAAGCTTAGATGCTTGAGATTTCTTTAAATATGGATTGGGGATGCCTTGGCCATCCCCAAGCTTGAGACTTTTGTGTCTCCTTAATTCCTCTATTATGACGGTTTCCGAAATCTTAAAAACTTCATCCACGCAAAACACAACAAGAACTCGTGAGATAGGTTAGTATAAATTAATGAAAACCTATATCATCCTCTACTGTAGCAAATCACAAAAATTATTATTTCACATTGCATACTAAATGCCTCTGCATATTTAAAAATCCCATCCTCAAATGGAATCATTAAACAAGCAAACATATGCAAACAATGCAAACAAAACAGGAATCTGCCTAAACAGAATAGTCTGTAAAGAAGGCAGCAAGATCCATACTTCATTAACTCCAAAAACTCTGAAAAAATTCCATTCTGTAGATTATTTATAAGAGCATACTGTGTCCAAATTTCAACCTATTCCGACGTACAGAAACTTCTAGGGAATTTTTGGAGTACAAGCAAACTTTCTGTTTTGGAACAGCAACTCCTATACTTGCAAATTAAGCATGGTAAAGGCTATCCTTGACATTTTTATTGAACTAAATGATGCAAAACATTAATCTAAATAACAGAAAGAAAGTACTAATAAAATAAAATGAGGCTCCGAGCAAAACACATATCATGTGGTGAATAAAAGTATAGCCCCAAGTAAAGTTATCGATGGATTGAAGAGGAAAGAGGGGATGCCTTCCCGGGGCATCCCCAAGCTTAGCCTTTTTGGTATCCTTGAATATGGCTTGGGATGCCCTGGTCATCCCCAAACTTAGGCTCTTGACACTCCTTGTTCCTTTGTCCATCCGAACTTTACCCAAAACTTGAAAACTTCACAACACAAAACTTAACGGAACTTCGTGAGATGGGTTAGTATAATGAAGACAAATCATTCATTTTGGTACTGTCAAGAAAAGATTCATAATCATTTTCACACAATTCCTACTGTATATTACTATTTCCACAATTTATATTACTCAATATAATCTATGGAAACACCAAAACAAGCAACCTATGCATTGAAAACAGAATCTGTCAAAAACAGAACAGTCTGTAATGATCTGAATGATAACCATACTTCTGCACTTCCAAAAATTCTTAACAAATTATGACAATTAAGTAAATTTGTATATCAATCAGAAGAAAAAATAATCAACCTAAAAGCACTTTCTGGATAGAAATTAGAAATGATTTAGCAAGCATAAAGTTTCTGTCTTTTTCAGCATGATCAAACAACTATCACCCAAACTAATCATAAAGGCTTTACTTGGCACTTTATTGAAACTAAGGCAATAAAACATGATTAATATAGTATCTTAATCATGTGAACACACAAAACAGTAAGGATACATATTGGGTTGTCTCCCTACAAGCACTTTTCTTTAATGCCTTTCAAGCTAGGCATGATGATTTCAATGATGCTCACATAAAAGATAAGGATTGAAACATAATGGAAGCATCATGGAGCATATGACTAGCACATTTAAGTCTAACCCACTTCCTATGCATAGGGATTTTGTGATCAAACAATTTATTGGAGCAAGAATCAACTAGCATAGGAAGATAAATCAAGCATAACTTTAAAAGTTGCAACACATGGAGAGGAAGCTTGATATTATTGCAATATGTAGAAGCATATGATTCACTCTCATAATAATTTTGAGTAGCATCATGAATGAATTCAACAATATAACCAGCACCTAAAGCATTCTTTTCATGATCTACAAGCATAGAAATTTTACTACTCTCCACATAAGGAAATTTATTCTCATCAATAGTAGTGGGAGTATCGTAAAAGACTTGAACACTATGAATTGTTTCCACATTAAAAGAGTAATGTTCAGTAAGAGGGTACTCATAATTGTGACAAGTTTTATTATCATTCTTCTTTATAGCATAAGTATCATCACAATAATCATCATAGATAGGGGGCATGCTTTCGTCATAATAATTTTGATCATTCAAAGTGGGGGAACTAAAAAGATCATCTTCGTCAAACATAGCATCCCCAAGCTTGTGGCTTTGCATATCATTAGCATCATTGGTATTCAAAGAATTCATACTAACAACATTGCAATCATGCTCATCATTCACATATTTTATGCCAAGCATTCTATGTTATTCTTCTTTTAGCACTTGAGCACAATTTTTATTTCCATCATTTTCACGAAAGACATTAAAGAGATGAAGCATATGAGGCAACCTTAATTCCATTTTTTTAGTTTGTAGTTTTCTATTTATAAACTAAACTAGTGATAAAACAAGAAACTAAAAGATTCAATTGCAAGATCTAAAGATATACCTTCAAGCGCTAACCTCCCCGGCAACGGCGCCAGAAAAGAGCTTGATGTCTACTAGGCAACCTTCCCCTTATAGACGTTGTTGGGCCTCCAAGTGCAGAGGTTTGTAGGACAGTAGCAATTTTCCCTCAAGTGGGTGACCTAAGGTTTATCAATCCGTGGGAGGCGTAGGATGAAGATGGTCTCTCTCAAGCAACCCTGCAACCAAATAACAAAGAGTCTCTTGTGTCCCCAACACACCCAATACAATAGTAAATTGTATAGGTGCACTAGTTCGGCGAAGAGATGGTGATACAAGTGCAATATGGATAGTAGATATAGGTTTTTGTAATCTGAAATTATAAAAACAGCAAGGTAATTAATAATAAAAGTGAGCACGAACGGTATTGCAATGCGTGGAAACAAGGCCTAGGGTTCATACTTTCACTAGTGAAGTTCTCACAACAATGATAACATAATTGGATCATATAACTAGCCCTCAACATGCAACAAAGAGTCACTCCAAAGTCACTAATAGTGGAGAACAAATGAAGAGATTATTTTCGGTACGAAACCACCACAAAGTTATTCTTTCTGGTCAATCTATTCAAGAGTCCGTAGTAAAATAACATGAAGCTATTCTTTCCGTTCAATCTATCCTAGAGTTCAGAATAACACCTAAAGACACACATCAACCAAGACCCTAATGTCACCTAGATACTCCATTGTCACCTCAAGTATCCATGGGCATGATTATACGATATGCATCACAAAATCTCATAATCATCCATTCAACCAACACATAGAACTTCAAAGAGTGCCCCAAAGTTTCTATCGGAGAGTCAAAAGTTGTGCCAACCCATATGCATAGGTTCCCGATGTCACGAAACCCGCAAGTTGATCACCAAAACATGCATCAAGCACTCACATGAATATCCAATTGTCACCACAGATAGACACGTGCAACACATACATCAAGTGTTCTTAAAGACTCAATCCGATAAGATAACTTCAAAGGGGAAGCTCATTCATTACAAGAAGGGAGAGGGGGAAGAACATCATAGGATCCAACTATAGTAGAAAAGCCCGTGGTACATCGAGATCATGACATCTCAAGAACACGAGAGAGAGGGAGATCAAACACATAGCTACTGGTACATACCCTCAGCCCCGAGGGAGAACTACTCCCTCCTCGTCATGGAGATCGCCGGGATGATGGAGATGGCCACCGGAGATGGATTCCCCCTCCGGCAGGGTGCCGAAACGGGCTCCCGATTGGTTTTTGGTGGCTACAAAGGCTTGCGGCGGTGTAACTCCCAATCTAGGTTTATTTCTGGAGGTTTCTGTATTTATAGGAGCGGATGGCGTCGAGAACAAGTCAGGGGGACCCACGAGGGAGTCACGAGCCCCCCAGGCGCGTCGAGGGGGGTGTGCGTGCCTCCCTAAGTTGTGGCTTCCTCGAGACTCCTCTCCGCTATCTTTTTCTTCTGGTATTTGTGATATTTTCCATCAAAAATCACCGCGAAAGTTTTATTCTGTTTGGACTCCGTTTGATATTCCTATCTGAAAAAGGGCAAAAACAAGGAAATAACAGGAACTGGCACTGGGATCTAGGTCAATAGGTTAGTCCCAAAAATAATATAAAATAGCATATTCATGCATATAAAACATCCAAAGTTGATAATTTAATAGCATGGAACGATCAAAAAGTATAGATACGTTGGAGGCATATCACTAGGGACATTGTTTTGTCTATTTATCCACACATGTATCTATGTTTTCATTCAATACAATTATAGCATGGATAATAAACGATTATCTTTAAACAGGAAATATAATAATAACTATTTATCATTGCCTCTAGGTCATATTTCCAACAGTCGCCCACTTGCACTAGAGTCAATAATATAGTCCTCACATCGCCATGCAATTTACATTGTAATAAATAGAACACCCATACAGTTCTGGTGTTGATCATGTTTTGCCCGTGGAAGAGGTTTAGTCAGCCAGTCTGCTACATTCAGATCCGTGTGCACTTTGCAAATATTCACGTCTTCTTCTTCGACGTAGTCGCGGATGAGGTTGAAGCGTCGTTTGATGTGTCTGGTCTTCTTGTGAAACCTTGGTTCCTTTGCTAAGGCAATGGCACCAGTGTTATCACATAACAGAGTTAATGGATCTAGTGCGCTCGGCACAACTCCAAGATATGTCATGAACTGCTTCATCCCGACACCCTTCTTTGTTGCCTCCAAGGCAGCCATGTACTCCGCTTCACATGTAGAATCTGCTACGACGCTCTGCTTGGAACTGCATCAGCTTACTGCACCCCCACTAAGAATAAATATGTATCTGGTTTGTGACTTAGAGTCATCCGGATTGGTGTCAAAACTTGTGTCGATGTAACCTTTTACGACAAGCTCTTTGTCACCTCCATAAATGAGAAAAATTTCCTTAGTCCTTTTCGGGTACTTCAGAATATTCTTGACCGCCGTCCAGTGATCCACTCCTGGATTACTCTAAAACCTGCCTGCCATACTTATGGCCAAGCTGACGTCTGGTCTAGTGCACAGCATTGCATACATAATAGAACCTACGGCTGAAGCATAGGGGATGGAAATCATTTGTTCTCTATCTTCCGCAGTTGTTGGGCACTCAGTCTTGCTCAATTTTATACCTTGTAATACTTGCAAGAACCCTTTCTTGGACTGGTCCATTTTGAACTTCTTCAAAACTTTATCAAGGTATGTGCTTTGTGAAAGTCCTATCATGCGTCTCGATCTATCCCTATAGATATTAATGCCTAGAATGTAAGCAGTTTCTCCTAGGTCCTTCATAGAGAAACTTGTATTCAAGTAATCCTGTATGCTCTCCAAAATCTCCACGTTGTTTCCAATCAGTAATATGTCATCCACATATAATATTAGAAACGCCACAGAGCTCCCACTCACTTTCTTGTAAATACAAAATTCTCCAACCACTTGTATAAACCAAAATGCTTTGATCACCTCATCAAAGTGTTTATTCCAACTCCGAGATGCTTGGACCAGTCCATAAATGGATCACTGGAGCTTGCATACTTTGTTACTATTCTTTGGATCGACAAAACCTTCGGGTTGCATCATATACAACTCTTCCTTAAGAAAACCGTTAAGGAACGCCGTTTTGACATCCATCTACCAGATTTCATAATCGTAAAAGTCAGCTATTTCTAACATGATTCGGACGGACTTAAGCATCGCTACTGGTGAGAAAGTCTCATCGTAGTCAACTCCTTGAACTTGGGAAAAACCCTTTGCCACAAGTCGAGCTTTATAAACGGTCACATTACCGTTTGCATCCATCTTCTTCTTAAAGATCCATTTGTTCTGAATAGCCTTGCGGCCTTTAGGTAGTACTTCCAAAGTCCACACTTTGTTCTCGTACACGTATCCTATCTCGGACTTCATGGCCTCCAGCCATTTTTTGGAATCCGGGCCCACCATTGCTTCTTCATAATTCACAGGTTCATTGTTGTCCAACAACATAATTGATAAGACAGGATTACCATACCACTCAGGAGCAGTACGTCATCTTGTCGACCTGCGCCACCATCTAGAGGGATTAGAGGTTCGACAACCTCATCAAGTTCTTTCTTCCGCCCACTCAATTGTCTTGAGAGAAACTCCTTCTCAAGAAAAGCTCTGTTATTAGCAACAAACACTTTGCCCTCGGATTTGAGACAGAAGGTATACCCAACTGTCTCTTTTGGGTAACCTATGAAGACGCACTTTTCTGCTTTGGGTTCCAGCTTTTCAGGCTAAAGCTTTTTGACATCAGCATCACATCCCCATACTTTAAGAAACGACAGTTTTGGTCTTTTGCCATACCACAGTTCGTATGGTGTCGTATCAATGGATTTTGATGGTGCCCTATTTAAAGTGAATGCAGCTGTCTCTAATGCATAACCCCAAAACGATAACGGCAAATTGGTAAGAGACATCATAGATCGCACCATCTCTAATAAAGTATGATTACAACGTTTGGACACACCATTACGCTGTGGTATTCCAGGCGGTGTCAACTGTGAAACAATTCCACATTGTCTTAAGTGAGCACCAAACTCGAAACTCGGATATTCACCCCCACGGTCAGACCGTAGGAACTTGATCTTCTTGTTACGATGATTTTCAACTTCACTCGGAAATTGCTTGAACTTCTCAAACGTCTCAGACTTGTGCTTCATCAAGTAGACATAACCATATCTACTTAAATCATCAGTGAAGGTGAGAAAATAACGATATCCATCGCGCGCCTCCACACTCATCGGACCGCACTCATCGGTATGTATGATTTCCAACAAGTCACTTGCACGCTCCATTGTTCCGGAGAACGGAGTCTTAATCATTTTGCCCATGAGGCATGGTTCGCACGTGTCAAGTGAATCAAAGTCAACTGACTCCAAAAGTCCATCGACATGGAGTTTCTTCATGCGCTTTACACCAATATGACCTAAGCGGCAGTGGCATAAAAACATGGCGCTATCATTGTTAACTCTAACTCTTTTGGTCTCAATGTTAAGTATATGTGTATCAGCGCTATCAAGATTCAATATGAACAATCCTTTCACATTGGGTGCATGACCATAAACGATATTACTCATAGAAATAGAACAACCATTATTCTCTGACTTAAACGAGTAACCGTCTCGCAGTAAACAAGATCCAGATATAATGTCCATGCTTATCGCAGGCACTAAATAACAATTATTTAACTTCATAACTAATACTTATGGTAACTGAAGTGCAACTATGCCGACGGCGATTGCATCAACCTTGGAACCATTTCCCACGCGCATCGTCACTTCATCTTTTGCCAGCCTTCGCTTATTCCGCAGTTCCTGTTTCGATTTGCAAATATGAGCAACAGAACCTGTATCAAATACCCAGGCACTACTACGAGAGCTGGTTAAGTACACATCAATAACATGTATATCGAATATACCTGATTTTTCCTTGGCCGCCTTCTTATCAGCCAGATACTTGGGGCAGTTGCGCTTCCAGTGACCCATACCCTTGCAATAATAACACTCCGTTTCAGGCTTAGGTCTAGCTTTGAGTTTCTTCATCGGATTGGCAATAGGCTTGACGCGCTTCTTGGAATTACCCTTCTTTCCTTTGTCGTTTCTCTTGAAACTAGTGGTCTTATTCACCATCAACACTTGATGCTCTTTATGGAGTTCTGACTTTGCGACTTTCAGCATCGCGAATAACTCGCCGGGTGACTTATTCATCCCTTGCATGTTATAGTTCAACACAAAGCTCTTGTAGCTTCGTGGCAGTGATTGAAGAATTCTGTCAGTGATAGCCTCTTGTGGGAGTTCAACCCCCATCTCAGCTAGACGGTTTGAGTACCCAGACATTTTGAGCACATGTTCACTGACAGACGAATTCTCCTCCATATTGCAAGCATAGAATTTATTGGAGGTCTCATACCTCTTGATCCGGGCGTTCTTCTGAAAGATAAACTTCAACTCCTGTAACATCTCAAATGCTCCATGATGCTCAAAGCGACGTTCAAGTCCCGGCTCTAAGCCATACAAGACTGCACATTGAACTATTGAGTAGTCCTCCTTGCGGGCTAACCAAGCGTTCTTAACATCTTGGTCAGTCGTGGCGGGTGGTTCATCACCTAGCGCAACATTAAGTACATAATCCTTCTTCCCAGCTTGCAGGAGCAACTTAAGATTACGAGCCCAGTCTACAAAGTTGCTTCCATCATCTTTCAACTTAGCTTTCTCTAGGAACGTATTAAAATTCAGGGTGACTGTCGCGTGAGCCATTGATCTACAACACAAATATTTTCAAAGTGGACTTAGACTATGTTCAAGATAATTAGAGTTTAACTAATCAAATTACTTTCTAAACTCCCACTCAAAGAGTACATCTCTCTAGTCATTTGAGTGGTACATTATCCAAATTCACTAACTCAAGTCCGATCATCACGTGAGTTGAGAATAGTTTCAGTGGTAAGCATCTCTATGCTAATCATATCAACTATACGATTCATGTTCAACCTTTCGGTCTCATGTGTTCCGAGGCCATATCTACACATGCTAGGCTCGTCAAGCTTAACCCGAGTGTTCCGCGTGTGCAACTGTTTTGCACACATTGTATGTGAACGTTGAGTCTATCACAGCCGATCATCACGTGGTGTCTCGAAACGACGAACAGTAGGAACGGTGCACTATCGGGGAGAACACAATTTCGTGTTGAAATTTTAGTGAGAGATCACCTTATAATGCTACCATTGTTCTACGAAAAATAAGGTCCATAAAAGGATTAACATCACATGCAATTCATAAGTGACACGATATGGCCATCATCTTGTGCTTCTTGATCTCTATCACCAAAGCAACGACACGATCTTCTTGTCACCGACGCCACACCATGATCTCCATCATCATGATCTCCATCAATGTGTCGCCGTCGGGGTTGTCGTGCTACTTATGCTATTACTACTAAAGCTACGTCCTAGCAATATAGTAAATGCATCTGCAAACACAAACGTTAGTTTAAAGACAACCCTATGGTTCCTGCCGGTTGCCGTACCATCGACTTGCAAGTCGATATTAACTATTACAACATGATCATCTCATACATCCAATATATCACATCACGTCATTGGCCATATCATATCACAAGCATACCCTGCACAAACAAGTTAGACGTCCTCTAATTTGTTGTTGCATGTTTTACGTGGCTGTTGTGGGTATCTAGTATGATCGCATCTTACTTACGCAAAAACCACAACGGAGATGTGCAAATTGCTATGTAACCTCTCCAAGGACCGCCTCAGTCAAAACCAATTCAACTAAAGTTGAAGAAACCGACACCCGCCAGTCATATTTATGCAACGAGGTTGCATGTCAATCGATGAAACCAATTCAAGGAATCTGAATATGCTATTTTCATTCATGTTTGAAAAAGTTACAGAACCCTAACATGTATAATAATGAATAATTCAATTCTTATAATTACTTTATAAATGGAATTTGGAAAAATATTGAAAATTTCATTATGAATGACATGATCACACACTGTCCTAATTACAAATCAGTACCCTAACCTGACATTTCATGCATGTTAACATCAAGTTGATCTGAGCATCAGGTCGAATCAATTAAATCGGTATCCGGGAATACCTCGTTTGAATTGATATCCGAATATGATTCAAATCAATTACAAACCTAATACATGTTAATTACAATAGTTAATCACCTTGCATTCTTATGCCATGCTCATGCATCATCTTGTTTGCATATGATTGTTATTGATTGTTGCCATTCATTTCGGTAAGCTCCGCACCCCCGGATTCCACCGAATATCCGTCTGTCGGATATTGTCCCTCCTCTGAGCAACAAGGCAAGCAACCATTTTTGATCATTCCGATAAATCCCATGTTCTTGCTCCTGCACTTATTTATTGCATTAGGATCAAATGCCTCAACTGCTTTTGCCACGATTAGTTGGGCCCACTTCCTTTTCATGACCTAACCTTGTCATAGTAAATAGTCGAACCTTGGAACCTAGCATACATGGTAGTTGCTTGAGCCTTGATGTGCCTTATCCTGCTATGCATGCTATGCTTAGAGTTGTGTATGGTCTGTCATCTAGGAGATGAAAAGAATTGTGAGAATGTGTTCGGTAAGCAAAGGTTGTGTGTTGAACCTGATTTGGTAAAGGTACCGGTGAAAGGCTGTGTAGGAGTACATGGCGGGTTGTTTCATTGGAACCGTCCCTAGGAACTGAGTTCCGTGTATGTAATCCAAGACTAGATACTACCACACGTTGGGATACTTAATTGACCCTCTCGACTTATTAATCACTTAGTACTCGGTCCAGGAGTTGCAAGTAGTTTCTGGTGTTTATAGTAATGCTGGAGGCCGTGCATGGTGCTGACCTGAGAGGTGGGCTGTGATGCGGTAGGCAGTGGCTCGGTGTACCAAGTGGCACCCGGGTGGTAGGCTTGGGAACCCTGCGTACATCGTTTGAGGCCGTGGCGGAAACCTCGGTCGGACTTCCATACGGGTTACTCTCAGATAGGCGATAAACCTGGAATAGGTACTAGTGTGGTTAACGGTCGTGGCCGACTCCCTCGCTGGGCTTCCGCTCGAAGGTTGCCGAGGTGCATGAAGTGCACATGGCGATAAGTGACGAGAGCGTGTGTGACGAAGTACACCCCGGCAGGGTTATGATCTATTCGAATAGACGCGTCCGCGGATATGGACTACTTGGAGACATATGTTGTTCATAGATAACTTCAATGGCTACTCATAAAATTACCAAGATAAGCGTGAGTGTCGTGGACGGCATTTCCGTATGGAGACGGAATGATTCCACGATGGTGTATTGTTGTGGTGTTAGTGGACTCGTGTGCGAGAAATCAAGTTGTCAAAATTATTTAAAAATGCAAGTTGTCTAGCCACGAGCAGACGCTGGCTTTCCGCATGAAACCCCACAATACCTTCTTGATACCTTGCATGAGTAGATAGTTATTCTAAGTCTTGCTGAGTACCTTCGTACTCATGTTTGCTTAATAAATGTTGCAGAGGTTGCTAATGACCCTAATGGAGGGTTCTTCGTAGACATCGACGACGACGAGTAGCTGGTGTCCGAGCTACGATCTGGCCCTACGTTGGATCTGTAGTATAGTCAGGCCATGTGCCTTCTAGTTGCCCTGTCTGTACTCAAACAGTTTAAACTCTTCCGCTGGCTTGTAACCGAATGACTGCTATTATGGGTCGTGAGACCCTTATTGTGTAATATTATGTGTGTGGCTCTTCCGAGCCTCTTAAATAAAGGTTGTATGTTTATGGTTATGTTGTGATGCCATCGATGTATCTATACATATCAGTATGCCGTCCGTATGTGTGTCGTACTTGATATGTATGGGGTCGATTACCTAGTCGTGAGCTTTAGTAGCATTCCTTACAAGGAAATGCCCCTTTGTGATCCAACGAGCCTTGGTAGCTCGCTACTGCTCCGGACACATTAGTTGACCGGCATGTGTCCTTCTTAGCTGTTGTGTCTGTCCCCTTTGGGTAAATGTCACGCGATGTAATGGAGTCCTTGTAGCTTGCTACGACTCGTCTACACTCGCTGGTGACCGACACCTTCTTTGTTGGGTCATGTATGCATGTCCTTGTGCAGTACTGCCACTTTGGTTTATGACTAGACATGTCGATCCGGGTTCTTTGACATTGGAATGCTAGCGACACTATTGCATACACGAGTCAAAAGACGCAAACGGTCCCGGCTAAGGTAAGGCTGCAGCCGTGGAGTTAACCGTGCGGGAGACCGCAAAGGGATGCGATGTGTTACAAGCTGGATTCCTATGGCTTAGGATCGGGGTCCCGACAGTGATGTCCTACGAGAGGAGATTTGGATCTACGTACCCTTGTAGATCGCACAGCAAGAAGCGTTAAGAAACGCGATTGATGTAGTGGAACGCCTTCACGTCCCTCGATCAGCCCCACAAACCGTCCCACGAACCATCCCGCGATCCGTCCCACGATCTCTTTTGATCTAGGGCCGAACGGACGGCACCTCCGCGTTCAGCACACGTACAGCTCGACGATGATCTCGGCATTCTTGATCCAGCAATCAAGATGGAGAAGTAGATGAGTTCTCCGGCAGCGGAACGACGCTCTGGTGGTGGTGACGATCTACTCCTGCACGCTCTGCCCGAGCTCCGTAAAAATACGATCTAGAGGAAGAACTATGGTGTCTAGATCTGAGTTGCACGTGGCAAAATTTGTCTCAAATCAGCCCTGAATCACCACTATATATAGGAGGGAGGGGAGGAGGCTTGCCTTGAGGGCCAAGCCCTCAAGGGTGCACCGGCCAGGGAGGAGAGGAGGAATCCAACTCCAATTAGGATTGGAAAGTGGAGTCCTTCTCTTCCTTCCCACCTCCCCTTTTTTTCTTTTTCTTTGGTTTTCTTCTCTTGGCGCCAAGGCCCTCTTGGGCTGTCCCACCAGCCCACTAAGGGCTGGTGCGCCACCCCTAAGGCCATTGGGCTTCCCCCAGGTGGGTTGCCCCCCTCCCGGTGAACTTCCGAAACCCATTCGTCACTCCCGGTACAATGCCGGTAATTCCTGAAAACCTTCCGGTAACCAAATGAAACCATCCTATATATCAATCTTCATTTTCAGACCATACCGAAAACCCTTGTGAGGTCTGTGATCTCATCCGGGACTCCGAACAACATTCGGTAACCACACATATAACTCAACTATACTAAAACATCATCGAACCTTAAGTGTGCAGACCCTGCGGGTTCGAGAACTATGTAGACATGCCCCGAGGTACTCCTCGGTCAATATCCAATAGCGGGACCTGAATGCCCATATTGGATCCTACATATTCTTCGAAGATCTTATAGGTTGAACCTCAGTGTCAAGGATTCATATAATCCCGTATGTCATTCCCTTTGTCCTTCATAATATTACTTGCCTGAGATTTGATCGTCGGTATCCGCATACCTATTTCAATCTCGTTACCGGGAAGTCTCTTTACTCATTCCGTAATACAAGATCCCGTGACTTACACTTAGTCACATTGCTTGCAAGGCTTGTGTGTGATGTTGTATTACCGAGTGGGCCCCGAGATACCTCTCCGTCACACGGAGTGATAAATCCCAGTCTTGATCCATACTAACTCAACAGACACCTTCGGAGATACCTGTAGAGCACCTTTATAGTCACGTAGTTACGTTGTGACGTTTGATGCACACAAGGTATTCCTCCGATGCCAGTGAGTTATATGATCTCATGGTCATAGGAATAAATACTTGACACGCAGAAAACAATAGCAATAAAATGACACGATCAATATGCTACGTTCATAGTTTGGGTCTAGACCATCACATGATTCTCCTAATGATGTGATCCAGTTATCAAGTGACAACACTTGCATATAGCCAGAAAACCTTGACTATCATTGATCAACTGGCTAGCCAACTAGAGGCTTGCTAGGGACATTGTTTTGTCTATTTATCCACACATGTATCTATGTTTTCATTCAGTACAATTATAGCATGGATAATAAACGATCATATTTAAACAGGAAGTATAATAATAACTATTTAGCATTGCCTCTAGGGCATATTTCCAACAACCCCCTTCACGAAGCTTCCCTATTTCAAGGACCTCAAACTTCCTTATAACATTGATGTGATGCACACCGAAAAGAATGACGTAGGGTCCCTTTTTCCATAGTCCTCAACATTCTCGATAAGACAAAGGACAACGTTAGAGCTAGAGCCGATCAACAAAAATTTGTGATAGACCACTTCTAAAAAGCCGGCCTCCCACAGGCGGTCGAAGAAACTGGTCCAATCCCAATGGTTACTTCGTCCTTAAACCGCCAGAAAAGAAGGAGACACTTAGGTGGATTAAATAAATTTTGAAGTTCAATGATGGTTATGCATCGTATATAAGTATGGGAGTCAATATCTCAACAAGTAAAGTGATCGGGCTAAAGAGTCATGACTATCATGTATGGATTGAGTGGATAATGCCGCTGATGGTTTGAGGCTATGTCCCTCAGCGTGTATGGCGATTTCTTGTAGAGCTAAGCCATTTCTTCTGCGTGCTCTATGCTAAAGAAGTAGGTCCGGAGGTGATTAGTGATACGTCTCAAACGTATCTATAATTTTTGATGGTTTCATGCAGTTATCTTGTCATCTTTGGATGTTTTATGTACCTTTTATATATTTTTTGGGACTAACTTATTAATTCAGTGCAAAGTGCGAGTTCCTGTTTTTTCTGTGTTTTTGGCTTTTTTCAGATCTGATTTTGGAACGGAGTCCAAATGGAATAAAATCCCCGAAATGATTTTTCCCGAACGGAAGAAGATCAGGGGGCCTGTGGGCCAAGCCAGGAGGGCTCCAGGGAGCCCAGAAGCCCCCACTCCGCCACCAGGGGGAGGCGGCGGTGGCAGGGCTTGTGGCCTCCCTGGGCGCCCGCTGACCTAGATCTTTGGCCTATATATTCCTTAAAATACGCAAAAAATCGGGGGATCCACGAAAATACTTTTCCGCCGCCGCAAGCTTCCGTTTCCGCGAGATCTCATCTGGAGACCCTTCCCGGCGCCCTGCCGGAGGGGACTTTGGAGTTGGAGGGCTTCTTCATCATCATCATCGCCCCTCCAATGACTCGTGAGTAGTTCACTTCAGACCTACGGGTCCGTAGTTAGTAGCTAGATGGCTTCTTCTCTCTCTTGGATCTTCAATACAAAGTTCTCCATGATCTTCATGGAGATCTATCCGATGTAATCTTCTTTGGTGGTGTGTTTGTCGAGATCCGATGAATTGTGGATTTGTGATCAGATTATCTATGATATATATTTGAGTCTTTGCTGATTTCTTATATGCATGATTTGATATCCTTGTAAGTCTCTCCGAGTCTTGGGTTTTGTTTGGTCAACTAGATCTATGATTCTTGCAATGGGAGAAGTGCTTGGTTTTGGGTTCTTACCATGTGGTGACCTTTCCTAGTGACAGTAGGGGCAGCAAGGCACACATTAAGTTGTTTCCATCAAGGGTAACAAGATGGGCTCTGTCGTTGATATGAGATTGTCCATCTACATCATGTCATCTTGCTTAAGGCGTTACTCTGTTCTTTTGGACTTAATACACTAGATGCATGGTGGATAGCGGTCGATGTGTGGAGTAATAGTAGTAGATGCTCACAGTATTGGTCTACTTGTTTTGGACGTGATGCCTATAGATATAATCATTGCCATAGATATCGTCACGACTTTGCGTGGTTCTATCAATTGCTCGACAGTAATTTGTTCACCCACCGTCTACTTGCTTTTATGAGAGAAGCCACTAGTAAACACTACGGCTCCTGGGTCTATTCACATCTATCGTTTCCACTTTCACTTTTACTTTGCTTTGTTACTTTGTTGCTTTCAGTTCTCACTTGGCAAACAATCTATAAGGGATTGACAACCCCTTCATAGCGTTGGGAGCAAGCTTTTTGTGTTTCTGCAGGATCTTGTGATACTCCTCCACTGGATCGATACCTTGGTTCTCGAACTAAGGGAAATACTTACCACCGCTGTGCTACATCACCCTTTCTACTTCAAGGGAACACCAACGCAAGGCTCCAAGGCCATAGGGGAAATCCTTTGCATATTTGCCTAGGAAGTCCCTTAAGGCGTAGCCGTAGCACAAGGATTCCTGGTGCCGTCGACACGACTATTCCTGGCGCCGTTGCCAGGAAAGCACAGCTGACATCAGAAGTATTTCTGGCACCGTTGCCGGAGAGGAGAGATCAAGATCTATCCAAGTAGGTCTCACAAACTCATCTCTTGCATTTACTTTTTTTGCCAGTTGCCTCTCGTTTTCCTCTCCCCCACTTCACATTTGCCGTTTTCATTTGCCTTTCTCCTTTGCCTTTTTCATTTGCCTTTTTTGTTTTCCTTTTTGTTCGCCCTTTTCTCTCGCTAGCTTTCTGTTCGCTTGTGTGCCATGTGCCTTCAATATGCTTGCATCTTCGCTTGCTGAAAATCTAGTGATACGGATCCTCATCCACTAGCTAATCTCTTTAAGAGACCCACTTATGTGGAACGAATTGCTAGTGAGTTGAGGGCACTTGACTATCTTTATGGAATTTTGCTCCAGATGCGTGAATCTGAAAATCGTGATGAAGAAATTCATGAAGTGATTTGCGAGGGTTCCTTGGATGAAAAGCATGATTGCAATGGTTTCACTATAAATCCTATTAGTGACAATCATGCTAAAAATATGCAAAACCCTAAGCTTGGGGATGCTAGTTTTGCTATGTCCCCTACTTGTTGCAATAATCATGATTGGGGTGATGATCTTTCTTATGATCTTGAAAATTTGTTCAAACCTCATGATGAATATGATATTTGCAACAATATTGAAAGTGGGATTGGAGAAGTCATGACTTTAGTTGATGATAATCCCACTATTTTTGAAGAGCGTCAAGTTTGCATGCATGTGGATCATGAAAAGAATATCCTATGGGATAGCTATATTGTTGAATTTGAATATGATCCCACATGTAATTGCTATGAGAGAGTAAAATATTTTGGTAGAAACTTTCATGTTACCAAATTACCTCTCGTTATGTTGAGATTGACATTGTCTCTTTCTTCTTCCTTGCATATGGCAACTATTGGTTGTCTTGCCAATTTGTTTCCCTATAAAATTCCTATGCATAGGAAGTATGTTAGACTTAGATGTGATTTTCACATGCTTTATGATCCTCTCATTGTGCTTCAATTCTTGTCTTTTGTGTGAGCATCATTGATCTATCAATGCCTAGCTAAGGGCGTTCAACAATAGCGCTTGATGGGAGGCAACCCAATGAATCTATCCTTTTTATTTCTGTTTTGTGTTTTCCACACTTTCATAATTCTGTTATGATTGTGTTTTTTGTTTTTCTTTTTGCGTTTGTGCCAAGCAAAACCGTTATGATTAGTCTTGGGGATGATCGTTTGGTCATGCTGGAAAAGACAGAAACTTTCTGCTCACGAAAAGAATTTTCATTTCTTTTATGTAAGAGATTTTGAGTTGATTCTTTTTGCTGCTGATTTCTACGCAAATTCTTCAGACTGTAGTAATTTTTCAGAATTTTCGACATACCAGAAGTATACGAAATATACAGATTGCTACAGACTGGTCTGCTATTAACAGATTCTGTTTTTGTTGTGTTGGTTGCTTATTTTGATGAAACAATGGATAGTATCAGGGGGTATTAGCCATGGAAGATTGAAGATATAGTAACCCAACATCAACATAAGTAGAATTTAAGTTTTCTACAGTACCTAAGGAAGTGGTGGTTTTCTTTCTCATACTAATGTTATCACGAGTTTCTGTTTAAGTTTCGTGTTGTGAAGTTTTCAAGTTTTGGGTGAAGTTCTTATGGACAAAGAGATAAAGAGTGGCAAGAGCTCAAGCTTGGGGATTACCAAGGCACCCCCAAGAGATTCAAGGATGCCGTAAAAGCCTAAGCTTGGGGATGCCCCGTCATAATCTTCTTAGTGTCGTGCAACCTTCGCCGGTGCACAAAACCCACCATTAGCCTCCCTCAAAACAGCCACCATACCTACCTACTATGGCTTTTTCAAAGTCATTCCGAGATATATTGCCATGCAACTACCGCCATGATATGTGCCACCACGTCTACATTGCCTTTGCACGATCGTAAGATAGCTAGCGTGATGTTTCCATTGATGTCTATGCCATGCTAGATTATTGCCACGGTACACTACCGAAGGCATTCCATATAGAGTCATAGTTGCTCTCAGTTTTGAGTTGAAAGTGTGATGATCATCATTATTGGACCATTGTCCCATGTGAGGAAATAAGAGGCCCAAGAAGCCCATAAAAAAGGAGGCCAAAGAGCCCACCAAAATAAAAATAAAAAAAATGAGAGAAAAAGAGAGAAGGGACAATGCTACCACTTTTTCCACACTTGTGCATTTTGAGCACCATGATCTTCATGATTGAGAGTCTCTCGTTTTGTCACCACCATATAGCTAGTGGGAAATTCTCATTATATAACTTGGCTTGTATATTCCAATGATAGGCTTCCTCAAAATTGCCTTAGGTCTTCGTGAGCAAGCAAGTTGGATGCACAACCACTAGTTTTCTTTAAGAGCTTTCACATACTTGTAGCTCTAGTGCATCATTTGTATGGCAATCCCTACTCATTCACATTGATATCTATTGATGAGCATCTCCACAGCTCATTGATATGCCTAGTTAATGTGACTATCTTCTCCTTTTTGTCTTGCAACCCCCACCACATTCCACACCATCTATAGTGCTATAACCATGGCTCGCGCTCATGTATTGCGTGAGAGTTGATAATGTTTGAGAAAGTAAAGGTGTGAAACAATTACTTGGCCAATACCGGGGTTGTGCATGATTTAAATTCGTTGTGCAATGATGATAGAGCATAGCCAGACTATATGCTTTTGTAGGGATAACTTTCTTTTGGCCTTGTTATTTTGGAAGTTCATGATTACTTTGCTAGTTTGCTTGAATTATTATTGTTTCCACGTCAATACCAAACTATTGTTTTGAATGTAATGGATCTGAACATTCACGTCACATAAGAGGAATTACAAAGGACACCTATGCTAGGTAGCATGAAAGCATCAAAAATTCATTCTTATCACTTCCCTACTCGAGGACGAGCAGGAATTAAGCATGGGGATGCTTGATACGACTCAAACGTATCTATAATTTTTGATGGTTTCACGCTGTTATGTTGTCTTCTTTGTATGTTTTATGTACCTTTATATATCTTTTTGGGACTAACTTATTAATTCAGTGCTAAGTGCCACTTCCTGTTTTTTTTGTGTTTTTGACTCTTTTCAGATCTGATTTTGGAACGGAGTCCAAAAGGAAGAAAAACTCCGAAATGATTTTTTCCCAAACGGAAGAAGTCCAGGGGGCTTTTGGGCCAAGCCAGGTGGGCTCCAGGGAGCCCACAAGCCCCCACTCCGCCACCAGGGGGAGGCGACGGTGGGCAGGCTTGTGGTCTCCCTGGTCGCCCCCTAACCTAGATCTTTGGCCTATAAATTCCCAAATAATCCGCAAAAAATCAGGGGAGCTTCGAAAATACTTTTCCGCGAGATCTCATCTGGAGACCCTTCCCGGCACCCTGCCGGAGGGGACTTTGGAGTTGGAGGGCTTCTTCATCATCATCATCATCGCCCCTCCAATGACTCGTGAGTAGTTCACTTCAGGCCTACAGGTCCGTAGTTAGTATCTAGATGGCTTCTTCTCTCTCTTGGATCTTCAATACAAAGTTCTCCATGATCTTCATGGAGATCTATCCGATGTAATCTTTTTTGGCGGTGTGTTTGTCGAGATCCTATGAATTGTGGACTTGTGATCAGATTATCTGTGATATATATTTGAGTCTTTGTTGATTTCTTATATGCATGATTTGATATCCTTGTAAGTCTCTCCGAGTCATGGGTTTTGTTTGGCCAACTAGATCTATGATTCTTGCAATGGGAGAAGTGCTTGGTTTTGGGTTCTGCCATGTGGCGACCTTTCCCAGTGACAGTAGGTGCAGCAAGGCACACATCAAGCAGTTTCCATCAACGGTAAAAAGATGGGGGTTTTATCATTGGTTTGAGATTATCCCTCTACATCATGTCATATTGCTTAAGGCGTTACTCTGTTCTTATGGACTTAATACACTAGATGCATGCTGGATAGCGGCCGACGTGTGGAGTAATGGTAGTAGATGCACAAAGTATCGGTCTACTTGTTTCGGACGCGATGCCTATAGAAATAAGCATTGCATAGATATCGTCACGACTCTGCACAGTTCTATCAATTGCTCGAGAGTAATTTGTTCACCCACCGTCTACTTGCTTTCATGAGAGAAGCCACTAGTAAACACTACGGCCCCCGGGTCTATTCACATGCAACGTTTACATCTCCGCGTTTACTTTGCTTTGTTACTTTGTTGCTTTCAGTTCTCACTTGGCAAACAATCTGTAACGGATTGACAACCCCTTCATAGCGTTGGGTGCAAGCTTTTGTGTTTGTGCAGGATCTTGAGATACTCTTCCGCCGGATTGATACCTTGGTTCTCAAACTGAGGGAAATACTTACCGTCGCTGTGCTACATCACCCTTTCCGCTTCGAGGGAACACCAACGCAAGGCTCCAAGGCCACGGGGGAAATCCTTTGCATACTTTCCTAGGAAGTCCCTTAAGGCATAGCCGTAGCTGAAGGATTCCTGGTGCCGTCGACACAACTGGTGCCGTTGCAAGGGATACATAGCAAACATCAGATAGCGGTCGACGTGTGGAGTAATAGTAGTAGATGCAAACAGTATCGGTCTACTTGTTTTGGATGTGATGCCTATAGATATAATCATTGCCATAGATATCGTCACGACTTTGCGTGGTTCTATCAATTGCTCGATAGTAATTTGTTCACCCACCATCTACTTGCTTTTATGAGAGAAGCCACTAGTAAACACTACGGCCCCCGGGTCTATTCACATCTATCGTTTCCACATTCTCTTTTACTTTGCTTTGTTACTTTGTTGCTTTCAGTTCTCACTTGGCGAACAATCTATATGGGATTGATGACCCCTTCATAGCGTTGGGAGCAAGCTTTTTGTGTTTGTGCAGGATCTTGTGATACTCCTCCACTGGATCGATACCTTGGTCCTCAAACTGAGGGAAATACTTACCACCGCTGTGCTAGATCACCCTTTCCGCTTCGAGGGAACACCAACGCAAGGCTCCAAGACCACGGGAAATCCTTTGCATATTTGCCTAGGAAGTCCCTTAAGGCATAGCCGTAGCAGAAGGATTCGTGGTGCCGTCGACACGACTATTCCTGCCGTCGTTGCCAGGAAAGCACAGCTGACATCAATTAGACAATTTCATAAGAAGGCACCGAAGTTGGTATGACCGCATCTTACTTACGCAAAAACCACAACGGAGATGTGCAAATTGCTATTTAATCTCTCCAAGGACCGCCTTAGTCAAAACCAATTCAACTAAAGTTGAAGAAACCGACACCCGCCAGTCATCTTTATGCAACGAGGTTGCATGTCAATCGATGAAACCAGTCTTTCGTAAGCATACGGGTAATGTCAGTTCGGGCCGCTTCAATCCAACAATACCGCCGAATCAAGAAAATACTAAGGAGGGCAGAAAACCGAACATCACCGTCCACAAAACACTTTGTGTTCTACTCGAGATAACATCTACGCATGAACCTGGCTCATGATGCCACTGTTGGGGAACGTTGCATGGGAAACAAAAAAATTCCTACGCACACGAAGACCTATCATGGTGATGTCCATCTATGAGAGGAGATTTGGATCTACGTACCCTTGTAGATCGCACAGCAAGAAGCGTTAAGAAACGCGGTTTATGTAGTGGAACGTCTTCACGTCTCTCGATCAGCCCCACGAACCGTCCCATGAACCATCCCGTGATCCGTCCCACGATCTGTTTCGATCTAGGGCCGAACGGACGGCACCTCCATGTTCAGCACACGTACAGCTCGACGATGATCTCGGCATTCTTGATCCAGCAAGCAATACGGAGAAGTAGATGAGTTCTCCGACAGCGTGACGGCGCTCCGGTGGTGGTGACGATCTACTCATGCAGGGCTCCGCCCGAGCTCCGCAAAAATACGATCTAGAGGAAGAACTATGGTGTCTAGTCTGAGTTGCACGTGGCAAAAGTTATCTCAAATCATCCCTAAATCACCACTCTATATAGGAGGGAGGGGGAGGAGGCTGCCTTGAGGGCCAAACCCTCAAGGGTGCACCGGCCAGGGAGGAGAGGAGGAATCCAACTCCAATTAGGATTGGAAAGTGGAGTCCTTCTCTTCCTTCCCACCTCCCCTTTTTTTCTTTTTCTTTGGTTTTCTTCTCTTGGCGCCAAGGCCCTCTTGGGCTGTCCCACCAGCCCACTAAGGGCTGGTGCGCCACCCCTAAGGCCATTGGGCTTCCCCCAGGTGGGTTGCCCCCCTCCCGGTGAACTTCCGAAACCCATTCGTCACTCCCGGTACAATGCCGGTAATTCCTGAAAACCTTCCGGTAACCAAATGAAACCATCCTATATATCAATCTTCATTTTCAGACCATACCGGAAACCCTTGTGAGGTCTGTGATCTCATCCGGGACTCCGAACAACATTTGGTAACCACACATATAACTCAACTATACTAAAACATCATCGAACCTTAAGTGTGCAGACCCTGCGGGTTCGAGAACTATGTAGACATGCCCGAGGTACTCTTCGGTCAATATCCAATAGCGGGACCTGGATGCCCATATTGGATCCTACATATTCTTCGAAGATCTTATTGTTTGAACCTCAGTGTCAAGGATTCATATAATCCCGTATGTCATTCCCTTTGTCCTTCGGTATGTTACTTGCCCGAGATTTGATCGTCGGTATCCGCATACCTATTTCAATCTCGTTACCGGCAAGTCTCTTTACTCGTTCCGTAATACAATATCCCGTGACTTACACTTAGTCACATTGCTTGCAAGGCTTGTGTGTGATGTTGTATTACCGAGTGGGCCCCGAGATACCTCTCCGTCACACGGAGTGACAAATCCCAGTCTTGATCCATACTAACTCAACGGACACCTTTGGAGATACCTGTAGAGCACCTTTATAGTCACGTAGTTACGTTGTGACGTTTGATGCACACAAGGTATTCCTCCGGTGCCAGTGACTTATATGATCTCATGGTCATAGGAATAAATACTTGACACGCAGAAAACAATAGCAATAAAATGACACGATCAATATGCTACGTTCATAGTTTGGGTCTAGTCCATCACATGATTCTCCTAATGATGTGATCCAGTTATCAAGTGACAACACTTGCATATAGCCAGAAAACCTTGACTATCATTGATCAACTGGCTAGCCAACTAGAGGCTTGCTAGGGACATTGTTTTGTCTATTTATCCACACATGTATCTATGTTTTCATTCAATACAATTATAGCATGGATAATAAACGAGCATATTTAGATAGGAAATATAATAATAACTATTTATCATTGCCTCTAGGGAATATTTCCAACAACCCCCTTCACGAAGCTTCCCTATTTCAAGGACCTCAAACTTCCTTATAACATTGATGTGATGCACACCGAAAAGAATGATGTAGGGTCCCTTTTTCCATAGTCCTCAACATTCTCGATAAGACAAAGGACAACGTTAGAGCTAGAGCCGATCAACAAAAATTCGTGACAGACCACTTCTAAAAAGCCGGCCTCCCACAGACGGTCGAAGAAACTGGTCCAATCCCAATGCTGCCTTCGTCCTTAAACCGCTAGGAAAGAAGGAGGCACTTAGGTGGATTAAATAAATTGTGAAGTTCACTGATGGTTATGCATCGTATATAAGTATGGGAGTCAATATCTCAACAAGTAAAGTGATCGGGCTAAAGAGTCATGACTATCATGTATGGATTGAGTGGATAATGTCGCTGATGGTTTGAGGCTATGTCCCTGAGCGTGTATGGCGAGTGCTTGCAGAGCTAAGCCAATTCTTCTGCGTGCTCTATGCTAAAGACGTATGTCCAGAGGTGATTAGACAATTTCATAAGAAGGCACCGGAGTTGGTATGCAAGCTAGAGAAGATATTTCCACTAGCCTTCTTTACTCCGATGACACATCTTATTTTGCACCTATTGAATGAGGTATTTTTGGGGGGGATTTGAAGAATCGTTGGTATTACGATCCTGAGAGATAGAACAAGCATCTCTGACAGAAATATGGAAACGAAGCGAAGATTGAAGCTTCCATAGCTTAGATAGTTATCCTAGAGGAGGTGAAAGACCTCATGATATCGTACTATCCAAACCGCGTTCCCGCTCTGCATAATAAGGTGACTCAATACAATATAGAAGAACCCAAGTATAAAACCAAGATCCATCTACTCAGTAGGCAATGTCGCAGGGTTGGGGGCTCAAAATCTTATAATATGCTAGAACAAGAGTGGGAGGACATCATGTTCTTTGTCTCGCACAACATCAAGGAAGTTGAGGATGAGTACATTGCTAAACTTCATGAATTAGCCAACGCAATCAAAAGTCCAAACTGGTGGGAAGGGCCAGGCGATCCATATATACACTTCAACACCCGCTCTCACGTATGACTCGGAAATTGAACAGGCGGACAAACTCAGACTTATGGCTCAAGAGGCCTATACGTGGACAAAGCGGGACTGGAGCAATTTTTTAGATAAACTGCGAAAACTAGGACTTAAACTCAAGACCTTAGCTCCGATCCCATGTTAAGGTTCATACACTATCCAACGCAACCAAAAGTCTGAACTGATGGAAAGGGCTAGGCAATCCAAATATACACTTCAACATGCATGAGGTAATACCACTACACCATTCCTTTATGTCTTGCACAACATCATGTTCTATTTTCACTTAGTCTCGGTCTAACACCGCTTTTCTTCTTTTACTCTATTTGTTGATGAGGAGTGACAGGGAATGATTCGTCCTACTAAGGCGGAAGCACTTACTCTTCTCCCACATGGAAACCCTGGAAGGGGAAATTGTTGCTTGGTTCATCGAGAAAGTAATTTTTCGCATTCCCCTATTAAAGACCTAGTTCAACATTCATGACTTAAGTAAACTAATGCACCCAACAAATTCAATTAAACTTGTAGGGAAAATATCGGAACATATATATGGATGACGAATTGAGATGGGTTTCCATGGGTTTTGACCCAGAGTGATGACATGTGAAAAGTATGATGTGAACGGGTATCGCTTCCATACAAAGGAGCACCAGAACAACCGGCCTGATCCCAGAACTATAAATACTGGAGTATACACCCGAGGTCAAAATGCAGTCGACTACTATGGAAGGGTAGAAAAAATATTCAAGCTTACATTCAACCGTGGGCGCGAAACCCTAAGTCCCCGTATGTTCAAATGTCGATGGTTCGACCGAGTTGGCAGGCTGAGACATACGCCTTCTGTTGTTTTGGTCGAAGTTAAACCATTAACCGTCTATGCCATAGTCGTTCTCTTTATTACGGCTACCCAAGCCACACAAGTTTATTATCCGCCTTATCCATGCGAGAAGAAGTACCTAAAGGGTTGGGAAGTTGTGTTCAACGTGTCTCCACATGGTAAGCTACCGAACCCGAACAATGACGATTACTACAATATTAACCCCATGACATACGAGGGAGTGTTCTATCAAGAGCAACCCGGTGATGATGTGGTCAGCAACGATGACGCTGACCCCTTGGGTGATGATGATGTGGATCCAAACAATGACAATGCACGGAATGATGGTGAGACCATTGTTGATGAAGCCGACATACTTATGCTAGAAAAATTATATGAATACGCTGATGACGAGGAAGAGCCTCCACCTCCGTCAGCTAACGAAGATGATATGTGTGATAATGATGATGATATGCCTCATAGTGATGATGAAATTGGTTACAACAGTGAGGATTCGTATGGGTTCTAGCAGATGTACGCTTCATGTTTTTCTATGTTTTATTAATATGCCTTTTGATGCTTATTTATTAGTGTGATTTTTATTCTTTATTATTATGATTTTTTCTTTTTTATTAATATACTAATTGGTTATTCTCTTTGTAATGCAGGTTTGCTAAGCATGGGCAAGGGGAAGACCGATGGCATGGGTTTCCTATCCAAACTCACTGCGCGGGCTAGTCGGAGTGGTCAAACTCGTAATGCCCCCCCCCCGTGACTACTTGAGGATGACTCCTCACAGGCAGGTCGAGGGAGAGGTGCCCCTAGAGGAGGAGGGGGTGGGGAGAGCCCCTAGAGGTGGAGGGGGTGGGGGAGAGCCCCTAGAGGAGGACGAGGTCCGGGCCAGAAACAACGTTCCCTCACTTACTTAAGGGTGTCTTCTTCATGGCCTTCCTCTAGTGAGGTACCCTCTACCAATGATGAGGGGTGGAGGAGGAGGAGGTTCGCGAGGATGTTGGGGAGGTGTAGGAGGAGGAGGTTGGGAGCAGGAGGAGGAGGAGGATGGTGGTGGCGAGGAGAGGGTTGGCAACAAGAAGGGGTGGATGTGTGGTCCTGCAAAACTCCATCGCCTTCCCGCTAGAGAGGAGCACAAGTGGCTCATTGAGGCAAGGGGGAAAGAGTAAGTGTCCATTAATCATTTTAATTATTTTGCTAGTACATATGATCGTATTTTAAATTTTTTGATTGTACACATGCTCATATTTTCTATCTTTTGCACCAACTGGATAGTTCCTTCAGGGGTCCTCTTCCAAATGGCGTCATCACTGTTTTGCTCAAGGAACATTGGTCGGGGTTGTTCGCTCCGGACTCGAAGGACCCGGATCGCCTGGTTTTGACGACGAGCTCGGACCAGTACGAAGCGGCCCGCCACACGAACCATGATACATATGTTGAGGTTGTGTACGTAAATTTTTGGGTAAGTTCTCTTGATAAGCACGATCCTTGAGTTTTGTTTGTAGTTTATCATCAAATGGTTTAACTCATGGTTTCTTTCATTCTGGTTTATGAACTACTGTACAAATACTACCGAGTTCTTGAGGAGCACAAGTCCACTATCGACGAGATCTTTGTGCGGGCTGGGCGGAAGAAGGCCCACCAAAGTAAGTAACAGGTGTGTTAGGTGGCCATCATGCAATATTATCATGACAAGCTTGAACATAAGATGACCAAGGAAGAAGCATGGAGTAAGAAGCTCACCTTGCGCCGGGAGGAGTACTTGATGGTAACTATAACACTTTTCATTCCGATGTTTCTGGTAAATTTCATTTTGTTCATGTTGGCATGCCATTGTGCTTTATTTATGTAGGTTTGTCCTGGTTGGTGTTATGGGCAACCTGAGGCATGGCAGACATTGGTGGATCTATGGCTCGGTCCGGATGCCGAGTGGGCTGCTAAGAGCCTTAAAAAGTGGGCTAATTGAGGGACCCACGGAACACATGGTCAGGGAAATCGGAACCACTGGAGCCACAAGAAAATTTAGGTATATCTACGTACATGAAACATTATTCTTCTTCTATTTACCGTTACTTTCTTTTGTATGACTAACCTTTGTTTGGTGGTGCAGGAGGTGAAATTGAAGCGGCCGCTCTCAGACATAGAGGCGTGGGAGATTGCCCATGTGCGGACTAAGCCCAGGGAAGGCAAGGGCAAGTACTACGTCCATAGAGGGGAGAACCTGTAGGTCTATATGGAGCGTTATCAGAGTTTACATCCTGGCACACCACACCCATTAAAAGAGGATACAAACGACTGGGTGGTGGTCGGCATAGGGCCTAAGAGTCATGGTCGACATGTAGTTATGGATGCTGTGGTCACTCCTTCTGTCTCCTACACACGGATCCGACCTACCAACCCGAGCACGAGGCCGTCCACGAGCACGACCAGTGCACACTCACAGGCTCTCATAGCACAACAACACTATAAGTATTTTCCCTCTTATTTTCCTTTTTCTCACTTTATGTTCTGCATTGAGATGTTTTATGAGTTTCATCATGTCATATTGTAGGACTACATGGAGTACACACGTCAGGTGGTCATGGCGTGGAACGCGGAGGTTGCAGCATTCACGAAGCACGAACACCGCATGATGAATGTTAGTTTAGCCCTTTTCATTTGACTTCCATATTGGTGATACGTCTGTGTCGTATCTACTTTTCCGAACTCTTTTGCCCTTGTTTTGGACTCTAATTTGCATGATTTGAATGGAACTAACCCGGACTGACGCTGTTTTCAGCAGAATTGCCATGGTGTTGTTTTTGTGCAGAAATAAAAGTTCTCGGAATGTCCTGAAAATTTACGGAGATTTTTTCTGGAATAAAAGAAAAATACCTGGGCAAAGATCCACCTGAGGGGGCGTGCCAGTGGGCCACAAACCCACAGGTCGCGGACACCTCCTATGGTCGCGCCGTGCAGGCTTGTGGGGCCCACGTGGCACCACCGCCCCCAATCTCAGCTCTATATCTTCCGTTTCGCCTGGAAAAAAATCAGAGAGAAGGTTTCATCGTGTTTTGCGATACGGAGGCGCCGCCACATCCTGTTCTTCATCTGGAGGGCAGATCTGGAGTCCGTTTCGGGCTCCGGAGAGGGGAAATCGCCGCCATCGTCACCATCAACCTTTCTCCATCGACAATTCCATGATGCTCTTCATCATTCGTGAGTAATCTCATCGTAGGCTTGCTAGACGGTGATGAGTTGGATGAGATCTATCATGTAATCGACTTAGTTTTTGACGGGGATTGATCCCTAGTATCCACTATGTTCTAGATTGATGTTGCTACTACTTGGCTATGCTTAATGCTTGTCACTAGGGCCCGAGTGCCATGATTTCAGATCTGAACCTATTATGTTGTCGCCAATATATGTGCGTTTTAGATCCTATCTTGCAAGTTGAAGTCACCTACTATGTGTTATGACCCGGCAACCCCGGAGTGACAACAGCCAGAACCACTCCCGGAGATGACCATGGTATGAGGAGTTCATGTATTCACCGCGTGTTAATGCGTTGGTCCGGTTCTTTATTAAAAGGAGAACCTTAATATCCCATAGTTTCCATTAGGACCCCGCTGCCACGGGAGGGATGGACAATAGATGTCATGCAAGTTCTTTTCCCTAAACACGTATGACTATGATACGTCCATTTTGCATCATGTTTTCATGTTGATATTTATCGCTTCTTTTGCTGTTATTTCACTTCACGGTACTATTCTTATGCCTTTTTTCTCTTATTTTGCAAGGTTTACATGAAGAGGGAGAATACCGGCAACTAGAATTCTGGCCTAAAAGTGGAGCGAAGTTGAGATACCTGTTCTGCGCAACTCCAAACGCCGTGAAAATCAACGGAGATTTTTTTTCCCAATTTATAAAAAATACTGGGCCTAAGAAGTGCCGGAGGGGCACCAGGGGGTGCCCACAAGCTTGCACGGCGCGGCCACCCCCCCCCCCCCCAGGCCGCCCCATGGGGGCTTGTGGGCAGCCCACTGGCCCACTGGCCCCCCTCTTTTCCTATATGGAGGGTTTCGTCCAGGAAAAAAATCAGAAGGGACATTTTTCGTGGTTTCGCCGCCGCCACGAGGCGGAACTTGAGCAGAACCAATCTAGAGCTCTGGCACGACGATCCTATCGGGGAAACTTCCCTCCCAGAGGGGGAAATCGTCGCCATCGTCATCACCAACACTCCTCTCATTGGAGGGGACTCGTCACCATCAACATTTTCGTCAGCACCATCTCATCTCCAAACCCTAGTTCATCACTTGTAACCAATCTCCGTCTCGCGACTCCGATTGGTACTTGTAAGGTTGCTAGTTGTGTTGATTACTCTTTGTAGGTGATTCTAGTTGGATTATTCGGTGGAAGAGTTTATGTTCAGATCCTTGATGCTACTCATTACACCTATTATCATGATTATGATTATGCTTTGTGAGTAGTTACTTTTGTTCCTGAGGACATGGGATAAGTCATGCTAAGAATAGTCATGTGAATTTGATATTCATTCGGTATTTTGATGTGTTGTATGTTGTTTTTCCTCTAGTGGTGTTATGTGAACGTCGACTATATAACACTTCACCATTATTTGGGCCTAGAGGAATGCATTGGGAAGTAGTAAGTAGATGATGGGTTGCTAGAGTGACAGAAGCTTAAACCCTAGTTTATGCGTTGCTTCATAAGGGGCTGATTTGGATCCACTAGTTTAATGATATGGTTAGACTTTGTCTTAATTCTTCTTTCGTAGTTGCAGATCCTTGCGAGAGGGGTTAATCATAAGTCGGATGCTTGTCCAAGTAAGGGCAGTACCCAAGCGCCGGTCCACCCACATATCAAACTATCAAAGTAATGAATGCGAATCATATGAACATGATGAAGCTAGCATGACAGAAATTCCCGTGTGTCCTCGGGAGCGTTTTTCCTGCTATAAGACTTTGTCTAGGCTTGTCCCTTGCTACAAAAGGGATTGGGCCACCTTTCTGCCCCGTTGCTACTTTTCTTACTTGTTGCTTGCTACGAATCATCTCACCACACAATCACTTGTTACCGACAATTTCAGTGCTTGTAGATTTTTCCTTGCTGAAAACCACTTGTCAAATCCTTGTGCTCCTCGTTGGGTTCGACATTCTTACTTATCAAAAGGACTACGATTGATCCCCTATACTTGTGGGTCATCAAGACTCTTTTCTGGCGCCGTTGCCGGGGAGTGAAGAGCCTTTGGTAAGTGGAACTTGGTAAGGAAACATTCATATAGTGTGCTGAAATTTGTTGTCACTTTCATATGGATACTAATCCTTTGAGGGGCTTGTTCGGGGTATCTTCACCTCGAAGGGAAGCACGACTGGTTGCTCCTCAACCTGCTGCACCTACTGAAAGTATTTTCTTTGAATTTCCTTCGGGTATGCTTGAGAAATTGATGGTTAATCCTTTTAGAGGAGATGGAACATGACATCCAGACTTGCATCTTATCTATGTATATGAAGTTTGTGGTTTATTTAAGATTGCAGGTGTGCCCGAGGATGAGGTCAAGAAGAAGGTATTTCCTTTATCTTTGAAGGATAAGGCGTTGACATGGTATAGGCTATGTGATGATACTGGATCATGGGACTACAATCGGTTGAAATTGGAATCTCATCAAAAGTTTTATCCTATGCATTTAGTACATTGTGATCGAAATTATATTTACAATTTTTGGCCTCGTGACAGAGAAAGCATCGCTCAAGCTTGGGGGAGGCTTAAATCAATGCTATATTCATGCCCCAATCATGAGCTCTCGAGAGAAATTATCATTCAGAACTTCTATGCTCGGCTTTCTCATGATGATCGCACCATGCTTAACACTTCTTGTACCGGTTCTTTTATGAAGAGAGATATTGACTTCAAATGGAATTTATTGGAGAGAATTAAACGCAAATCTGAAGATTGGGAGCTTGAAGAAGGTAAGGAGTCAGGTATGAATTTCACGTTTGATTGCGTTAAATCCTTTGTTGAGACAAATATCTTTAGTGATTTTAGCGCTAAGTATGGACTTGACTCTGAGATAGTAGCTTCATTGTGTGAATCTTTTGCTGCTCATATTGATCTCCCCAAAGAGAAGTGGTTTAAATATCATCCTCCTTTAGAAGTAAATGTAGTTAAATCCACTCCAGTTGAAGAGAATGCCATTGCCTATAATGATCCTGTTGTTCCCAGTGCTTACATTGAGAAACCACCTTTCCCTGTTAGGATAAAGGATCATTCTAAAGCTTCAACTGTGATACGTAGAGGCTATATTAGAACACCTACACCCCCTGAGAAAATTATAGTTGAACCTAGCATTGCTATTATCAAAGATCTTCTGTCTGAAGAAGTTGAGGGACATAATATTCACTTCTGTGAAGATGCTGCTAGAATTGCTAAACCTCACGCTAGAGACAAACATAGGCGTGTTGTTGGCATGCCTGTGGTTTCTGTTAAGATAGGAGATTATTGTTATCATGATTTATGTGACTTGGGTGCTAGTGTTAGTGCAATACCTCAATCCTTATACGATGAAGTCAAAGATGAGATTGCACCAGTTGAGATAGAACCTATAGATGTCACTAGTCAGCTAGCCAATAGAGATACTATCTGCCCTCTGGGAATTGTTAGGGATGTTGAAGTCTTGTGTGGTAAAACGAAGTATCCTCTGATTTCCTCGTTCTTGCTACTGCACAAGATAGCTTTTGTCCCATCATATTTGGTAGACCTTTTCTCAATACCGTCAATGCTCATATTGATTGTGAGAAGCAAACTGTCACTGTTGGCTTTGGAGGCGTGTCACATGAGTTCAATTTCTCCAAGTTTGGTAGACAACCTCATGAAAAGGAGTTGCCTAGTAGGGATGAAACTATTGCCTTAGCTTCTATTGCCGTGCCCCCTACTGATCCCTTAGAGCAATACTTGCTTGAGCATGAAAATGATATGCATATGGATGAAAGGGATGAAATAGATAGAGTTGTCTTAGAACAATATCTTATCCTTAAGAATAACTTGTCTGTTGAACTGCTTGGGGATCCACCCCCACCAAAGGGTGATCCTGTGTTCGAGCTTAAACAGTTGCCTGATACTCTTAAGTATGCCTATCTTGATGAAAAGGAGATATATCCTGTCATTATTAGTGCTAGCCTCTCAGAGCATGAAGAAAAGAAGTTACTAAAAACTCTAAGGAAGCACCGTGCAGCTATTGGATATACTCTTGATGATCTTAAGGGCATTAGTCCTACTCTATGCCAGCACAAGATTAAAACTGATCCTGACTTCAAACCAGTTGCTAATCATCGAAGGAGATTAAATCGTAAGATGAAAGAAGTAGTGAGAAAAGAAATACTAAAGCTCCTGGAAGCAGGTATCATTTATCTTGTTGTTCATAGCGATTGGGTGAGTCTGGTGCATTCGTTCCTAAAAAGGGAGGCATTACCGTTGTCCCAAATGATAAGGATGAATTGATCCCACAGAGGATTATTACTGGCTATAGGATGGTGATCGATTTTAGGAAATTGAATAAAGCCACTAGGAAAGATCATTACCCTCTTCCTTTTATCGACCAAATGCTAGAAAGACTGTCTAAACACACACACTTCTGCTTTCTAGACGGTTATTCTGTTTTCTCCCAAATACCAGTTGCACAATCTGATCAGGAGAAAACCACTTTCACCTGCCCTTTCGGTACCTTTGCTTATAGACGTATGCCTTTTGGCTTATGTAATGCACCTGCCACCTTTCAAAGATGTATGATGGCTATATTCTCTGGCTTTTGTGAAAATATTGTCGAGGTTTTCATGGATGACTGCTCCGTTTACGGGTCTTCCATTGATGATTACCTCAGCAACCTCGATCGAGTCTTGCAGAGATGTAAAGACACCAATCTAGTCCTGAATTGGGAGAAGTGCCACTTTATGGTCAATGAAGGCATCGTCTTAGGACATAAAATTTCTGAAAGAGGTATTGAAGTCGATAAGGCTAAGGTTGATGCAATCGAGAAAATGCCATACCCCACAGATATCACAGGAATAAGAAGTTTCCTTGGTCATGCTGGTTTCTATAGAAGGTTCATTAAAGACTTCTCTAAGATTTCTAAGCCTCTTACCAATCTCCTGCAAAAGGATAATCCTTTTGTTTTTGACGATGATTGTGAGGAAGCCTTCGAAATACTTAAGACGCCTTTGATAACTGCACCTATTGTTCAACCACCTGATTGGAACTTACCTTTTGAGATCATGTGTGACGGTAGCGATTATGCTGTTGGTGTTGTTCTAGGGCAAAGAGTTGACAAGAAGTTGAATGTTATTCACTATGCTAGTAAAACTCTAGACAGTGCCCAGAGAAACTATGCCACTACGGAAAAGGGATTTTTAGCAGTCGTGTTTGCATGTGAGAAGTTCAGGTCTTACATAGTTGATTCCAAGGTCATTATTCACACTGATCATGCTGCTATTAAGTACCTTATGGAGAAGAAGGACGCTAAACCTAGATTATCAGATGAGTTCTCTTGCTACAAGAATTTGATTTGCACGTTGTCGACAGAAAGGGTGTTGATAACCCAGTAGCAGATAACTTGTCTAGGTTGGAGAACGTTCTTGATGACCCACAACCTATCAATGATAGCTTTCCCAATGAGCAACTGAATGCCATCAATGCTTCACGTAGTGCATCGTGGTACGCTGATTATGCAAACTATATCGTTGCCAAATATATACCACCTAGTTTCACGTACCAGCAAAATAAGAAATTCTTCTTTGACTTGAGACACTACCTTTGGGATGATCCTCACCTTTATAAGGAAGGAGTAGCTGGTGTTATTAGACGTTGTGTACCTGAACATGAACAGGGACAGATCCTACAGAAGTGTCACTCTAAGGCCTACGGAGGACACCATGCGGGAGATCGAACTGCACACAAGGTATTGCAATGAGGTTTCTATTGGCCCACTCTCTTCAAGGATGCCCGTAAGTTTGTCTTGTCGTGTGACGAATGTCAAAGAATAGGTAATATTAGCAAACGCCAGGAAATGCCTATGAACTATTCACTTGTCATTGAACCATTTGATGTTTGGGGCTTTGATTATATGGGACCTTTTCCCAAATCCAATGGGTATACTCATATCTTAGTTGATGTTGATTACGTCACTAAGTGGGTAGAAGCTATCCCCACTAGTAGTGCTGATCACAACACCTCTATCAAGATGTTGAAAGAAGTCATCTTCCCTAGATTTGGAGTCCCTATATATCTAATGACCGACGGTGGTTCACACTTCATTCATGGTGCTTTCTATAAAACGCTTGCTAAGTACGATGCCAACCATAGAATTGCATCTCCCTATCACCCTCAGTCCAGTGGTCAAGTAGAGCTAAGCAATAGAGAGATTAAACTAATTCTGCAAAAGACTCTCAATAGGTCTAGAAAGAATTGGTCTAAGAAGCTCAATGATGCACAGTGGGCTTATAGAACTTCCTATAAGAATCGCATGGGCATGTCTCCGTACAAAATGGTGTATGGGAAAGCATGTCATTTACCTCTTGAGCTAGAGCATAAAGCTTATTGGGCAATCAAAGAGCTCAACTTTGATTTCAAACTTGCCGGTGAGAAGAGGTTATTTGATATTAGCTCGCTTGATGAGTGGAGAACTCAGGCATATGAGAATGCCAAGTTGTTCAAAGAGAAGGTTAAGAGGTGGCATGACAAGAGGATACAAAAGCATGAGTTCAATGTAGGTGATTATGTCTTGCTATATAACTCTCGTTTAAGATTCTTTGCAGGCAAGCTTCTATCTAAATGGGAAGGTCCCTATGTTGTTGGGGAAGTATATCATTCCGGTGCTATCAAGATCAACAACACGGAAGGTAATTGTCCGAGAGTGGTAAATGGGCAGAGAATCAAGCATTATATCTCAGGTACTCCCATAAATGTTGAAAGCAATATCATCAATACCATAACTCTGGAAGAATACCTAAGGGACATTTATCAGCCTGTTTCAGACTCCGAAAACGAAGAGGTATGTGATTCGGTAAGAAAACAGAGTCGAAAACTTTTCCAATAGGAAATTTTCTCCGTTTTGGAATATTTGAAAAAATATATAAATTGGAAGTAGTCCGGAAAGTGCGCGAGGAGGCGACAAGCCTGCACGGCGCAGGCCCACCCCCTCGCCGCGCCGTGAGGGCTTGTGGCCACTTCGTGCGCCTCCCGGACTCCGTTTTCATGCACGGGACTCCTTCTAGTCTGGAAAAAATCATTATATATACTTCCATTTGGTCTGACCCGTGCATCACGCAGATTTCCTCTGTTTTTCGTTTCGAGCCTGATTTCTACCGCAGATCTAGGTCAAGATGTCGTCCCAGGAATCTGTGGGGGAGAACAACCTCCGTCAAATCTATGGGGAAGTTCATGCTGATCTGAAAAAGGATGGAGGTCATGGAGGCTAGAGAGACGCTACCTAAAGAAAACAAGGGCAAAGCCAAGGAGAAGGATCAGGCATGGGATGAAGTGCAATCTGTGCTCAACAAGGAAGAAGTTGAAGGAGTGGATTTCCTCCAACCCTACCTCCACCTACTGTCTCCATCCTTGATTGAACTCTTGAGGTTTTGTGAAACAACTCGTGCTCGCAATACTTGTCTCACTCGTGAAGTTGTTTTGCTCGAAAAACATATCGCAGATCTCCAAGGCATAAATCAAATATTAATGGCCCTCTTGGAGTCAAAGACTGCAACAACTCCACCAACACCACCAAAGGAAGACAACTGAGCATTGGTATGGGCAATCCCCTTGGCTTGTGCCAAGCTTGGGGGAGTTGCCCCGGTATCGTATCACCATCACATCTTTTGCCTTTATCTTTGTTTTAGTTTTCCTTTTCAGTTTTCTCTTTTTCTAGTAGTTTAAAAGTCTTAGTGTTTTGCTTTGTGTCATCCCCGTTGTATTATTGCTCATCAGCCATATAATAAAGAGTGTCTTAGTTGAAGGGCTTTGCCTCTTGCCATGATCAAAAGAGTGAGAATAGAACAAAAGCATGAAAGATCATGTAATGATCTTATGGGAAGTGATAGCTTCACATATAAAAAGGATGATGATTGAAACTTGTTGAGGGTAGGCAAACATAGACCTTGGTCATTGTTGCAATTAATAGGAAGTGATAAAGAAGGAGAGGTTCACATATAAATATATCATCTCTGACACCATCTATGATTGTGAACACTCACTAAACTATTACATGCCTATAAGTAGATGTTGGTCAAAGAAGACAACATAATGAATTGTGTTTGCTTGGCTCTGAACAATGTTATATGATTAGAGATCCCTTAGCATGTGACGATTGCTTCCACCTCATATTAGCCAAAACTCCCGCACCAAGTAGAGATACTACTTGTGCATCCATAAACCATCAAACCAGTTTTCCATGAGTGTCCACCATACCTACCTATGGATTGAATAAAATCCCTCAAGTAAGTTGTCATCGGTGCAAGCAATAAAAATTTCTCTCTAATATGTATGATCTATTAGTGTGTGGAAAATAAGCTTTATACGAACCTGTGATGAAGAAGACATAAAAGCGACAGACTGCATAATAAAGTTCTTTATCAGAGGGGGCAATATAAAGCGACGTTCCTCCGTACTAAGAGGACACGCATCCAAACCTCAAAAGCGCATGACAACCTCTGCTTCCCTCTACGAAGGTCCTATCTTGTACCTATACTTTTTACCCTTGAAAGAGTCATGGTGATCTTCACCAATTCCTTATTTTGCCTTTGTCTTGGCTATCGTCACATGCTTGGGAAAGATCTATATTCATATGTCAACTTGGAGGTAGGCATTCATGAATTATTATTGTTGACATTACCCTTGAGGTAAGCAGTTGGGAGGCAAATATAAGCCCCTATCTTTCTCTGTGTTCAGCTGAAACTTTGATCTCATGAGTACCACGTGAGTTGTAGCAATTGTAGAGAACGAAAGAATGATTGAGCATGTGGATTTGCTTTACAAGCTCTTACTTGACTCTTTCTGATGTTGTGATAAATTGCAATTGCTTCAATGACTAAAGACTACCGATTGTTACTTCTCGGTAAGGTTCTTGTTCCATACTTTACTCTATGAACGAATTATCACTTTAGCATGAGAGATTATATGTTGGTATTGTTGTTCTGAGCTTCATCATGATGCATGCATGTTCGTATCTTGTTTTGTTGACACCTCTCTCCCTAAACATGTGGACATATTTATGGAGCTAGGCTTTCGCTTCAGGACAAGCGAGGTATAAGCTTGGGGGAGTTGATACGTCCATTTTGCATCATCTTTTCATGCTGATATTTATCGCTTCTTTTGTTGTTATTTCACTTCACGGTACTATTCTTATGCCTTTTCTCTCTTATTTTGCAAGGTTTACATGAAGAGGGAGAATACCGGCAACTGGAATTCTGGCCTGAAAGTGGAGCGAAGTTGAGATACCTATTCTACGCAACTCCAAACGCCGTGAAAATACACGGAGATTTTTTTCCCAATTTATAAAAAATACTGGGGCGAAGAACTGCTGGAGGGGCACCAGGGGATGCCCACAAGCTTGCACGGCGCGGCCACCCCACCCCCCCCCCAGGTCGCGCCATGGGGGCTTGTGGGCAGCCCACTGGCCCCCCCTCTTTTGCTATATGGAGGGTTTCGTCCAGGAAAAAATCAGACGGGAGCTTTTTCGTGGTTTCGCCGCCGCCACGAGGCGGAACTTGAGCAGAACCAATCTAGAGCTCCGGCATGAGGATCCTGCCGAGGAAACTTCCCTCCCAAAGGGGGAAATCATCGCCATCATTATCACCAACACTCCTCTCATCGGAGGGGACTCGTCACCATCAACATCTTCATCAGCACCATCTCATTTCCAAACCCTATTTCATCACTTGTAACCAATCTCCGTCTCACGACTCCGATTGGTACTTGTAAGGTTGCTAGTAGTGTTGATTACTCTTTGTAGTTGATGCTAGTTGGATTATTCGGTGGAAGAGTTTATGTTCAGATCCTTGATGCTACTCATTACACCTCTGATCATGATTATGATTATGCTTTGTGAGTAGTTACTTTTGTTCCTGAGGACATGGGATAAGTCATGCTAATAATAGTCATGTGAATTTGGTATTCGTTCGGTATTTTGATGTGTTGTATGTTGTTTTTCCTATAGTGGTGTTATGTGAACGTCGACTACATAACAATTCACCATTATTTGGGCCTAGAGGAATGCATTGGGAAGTACTAAGTAGATGATGGGTTGCTAGAGTGACAGAAGCTTAAACCCTAGTTTATGTGTTGCCTCGTAAGGGGCTGATTTGGATCCACTAGTTTAATGCTATGGTTAGACTTTGTCTTAATTCGTCTTTCTTAGTTGCGGATGTTTGCGAGAGGGGTTAATCATAAGTGGGATGCTTGTCCAAGTAAGGGCAGTACCCAAGCGGCGGTCCACCCACATATCAAACTATCAAAGTAACGATGAAACTAGCATGACAGAAATTTGCGTGTGTCCTCGGGAGCGTTTTTCCTCCTATAAGACTTTGTCCAGGCTTGTCCCTTGCTACAAAAGGGATTAGGCCACCTTGCTGCACCGTTGCTACTTTTGTTACTTGTTGCTTGCTACGAATCATCTCACCACACAATCACTTGTTACCGACAATTTCAGTGCTTGCAGATTTTTCCTTGCTGAAAACCAGTTGTCAGATCCTTCTGCTCCTCGTTGGGTTCGACACTCTTACTTATCGAAAGGACTACGATTGATCCCCTATACTCGTGGGTCATCAGACTACATACGGAATACATGCCTACATTAGATTGATGAACAGGAGCTAGTCACATATCTCTCCGTGTTATAGCTGTTACATGATGAATCACACCCGTCATACTCATCCATCACCGATCCAGTGCCTACGAGTCTTTTACTACTGGTCCTCGCTACGTTACTTTGCCTAGGCTTGTCCCTTTCTACAAAAGGGATTGGGCCACTTTGCTGCTGCTGTCGCTACTGCTGTTACTTGTTACTTTGATGCTGTTGCTAATGTTGTTCCTTGCCACTTCGCTGCTACTTGTTGCAAGACTTTGTTGGAGCCGTAGTAGGGGAAGCAGTCTTCTCAAGAATAATCCCCCGTCAACATGCTCGTGCCATTGATACAATAGTTAGGAATAGTCTGCCGTCAACAGACCGTTTCTGGCACCGTTGCTATCATACTACCTTGCTACTGATACTTTGCTTACAGACACTAATCTTTCAAGTGTGCTTGAATATGACACATTCAGCTGCTAATACTTGAGAATATTCTTTCGCTTCCCGTCTTGGCGAATCAATAAATTTGGGTTGAATACTCTACCCTCCAAAACTGCTGTGATCCCGTACGCTTGTGGGACATCAAGGCTTTTCCTGGCGCCGTTGCCGGGGAAGCACAGCTATATTCTCTGAGTCACTTGGGATTTACGTCTGCTGGTCACTATGTGTAATATGAAAGATCCAAGAACTAAAATATTGCCTTCAACTACGAGGAGAGGTAAGGAACTGCCATCTAGATCTGCACTTGATTCACCTTCAGTTTTCAGTAAGTTTGCGACTTCGCCTCCTGCTAGAAATCTTGATATGTCGCATGTTCTTGATGATGCTACTTCTCCTGCCCATGATGCTATGCTTGATACTATTCTTGATGATGCCATGCTTGATACTACGCCTGATGATGCTATGCTATATATTATGCCTGATGATGCTATGCCTGATACTGCTTTGCCACTTGGTGCCCTAGATGCACATATTGCTAGAGTTGCTGCTAGATGTGATGGTACTTCTGAAACTCTTCATACTATTGAAGTAGAACCTGCTACTATGCTTGTTATGCCTGATACGCGCTATGTTATGGAGCGAGAGATAGCTGAGGATTTTCTTGCGTGTAAGGATAGCTATGATGTTGAGAAACTTCTGCGCAAGTGGAAAGAAAAATCTCTGAACGCTAGGATGAAACACGACCCGAAGTTTGCCACTTCACCTATCTTTGTGACCGATAAGGATTATGAATTCTCTGTCGACCCTGAGTTAATCACTCTGGTCGAATCTGATCCTTTTCACTGTTACGAGTCTGAAACGGTTGTAGCCCATCTTACCAAACTGCACGATATAGCCACCCTATTCACTAGTGAGGAAAAGATCCGCCACTACTATATCCTGAAGCTATTTCCTTTCTCGCTAAAGGATGATGCTAAGACCTGGTTCACTTCTCTTGCTCCTGGCTGTGTGCGTAGCCCCCAGGATATGGTCTACTACTTCTCTGAAAAATATTTACCTGCCCATAAGAAACAAGCTGCCTTGCAGGAAATATACAACTTTGCTCAAGCTAAAGAAGAGAGTCTCTCACAAGCTTTGGGGAGGCTCATCCAGCTACTGAATGCTTTGCCTGATCACCCTCTTGAGAAGAATGAAATACTTGATATCTTCTATAATGGACTTACCGATGCTTCTAAAGACCACCTAGATAGTTGTGATGGTAGTGTTTTTAGGGAACGAACTGTAGAACAAGCTGAGATTCTATTGAATAACATCTTGTGCAATGAGAATGCTTGGACTATTCCCGAACCACCTCCTAAACCAACTCCGAAGAAAAGAGGTATTCTATTCCTCAGTCCCGAAGATATGCAAGAAGCTAAGAAATCTATGCGAGAGAAAGGCATTAAATCTGAATATGTCAAAAATCTACCACCTATCGAAGAGATCCATGGTCTCGATAACCCGATACAAGTAGTAGAAGTAAATTCTCTGCGTAGGTTTGATGAGAGTGATATTCCTTTTGATAAACCTGCTAGCTTATGCATGGATGACTTTGATAACTTTGTTCACTAGTAGAAAACAGGGCTACCGTTCCGCCCTGGCCAGCCCATTAGTCCCGGTTCTTCAAGAACCGGGACCAATGAGGGGTATTAGATCCGGTTCGTGAGCCCAGGGGGGCGGCTGGGGCCTCGTGGGCATTGGTCCCGGTTCGTGTGGAACCATTTGACCCGGTTCAAGCCACGAACCGGGACCAATGGTCCTCGCTGCTTGCCCACAACCATTGGTCCCGGTTCGTGGCTTGAACCGGGACAGAAGGGTTGGCTTTAGTCCCGGTTCATGCCACGAACCGGGACAAATAACTTGCCTACATATACCCACCGCTGTGGCACAGCACTCCACAGTGCTCTATTTTTGTCAAGCCGGCGAGGGGAGGGCATTTGGGTGCTCTAGTTCACCTCCTATGCACATGAGGTGTTCGATGAAATGCCCGAGCCACACTAGTTAAGCTTTGTCCTCTCGTAACTCGACCTCCGAGCTCCATTTTCAACGAGATTTGTCTAGATTTAGCGGACCGTCCCCGCCCCGTCTTCACCGCCGTCGATCGGCCGCGCCGATCTCGTCCCCGGCACCACCGTGGTGAGCCTCTTGTTCTTATCTTCTTTCTGAGAGAAAAAAATTCTGATCAGATAGATACTTGTCTAATTTTCTTACTTTTATTATTCCTTGTTATTATATAGTGTGATGGTTTTGGTATCCGCCCCCGTCGGTCCTCGTCCTGTCTATGATTCAGATGTGGTATATATTATATTTTCATAACTATTTGGTTCATTTATTGTTTATGACAATTATGCTGACCAATGTGACATAGATTTTATTTATCTAGGAGGTTGTCGAACCGGAAATTCCAACCGACCCTATTGTCGAGAGGTTAAATTTAGTTGAAGAAGAAAACAATTACTTGAAGGAAAAAATAAGAAAAATTGAGGAGGAGAAGATGATATTGGAGTTGCATGTTGCGGATGTCGTCGATGATCACAAGATCAAGATGGATGCAATGCGGTTGAAGATTAAAAAGATTAGAAAATATGCCATTCATACCGAGGCTTGGTATCATTATGCAGTTGGATCAGTTGTTACCTTGGTTGCGGTTATGATCGCATTTGTTTTTGCATTGAAATGTTTTACATAATTTCAAGGTATGGTTTAATTAGATGCTCTCGAGAGCTATATGTTGTTCAATGAGAACTATGTATGTACTTTGGTTTTAATGCTCTGGAGAAGTATGTATGTACTTTGGTTTGAGAGTTCATTTCAAATGCTTTTCAATTTCATGGTCTTATAGCTCAAAATAATCAGTAAATGCATGAAAAATAACAAATGAAGTCAGAAAGGGTTGTAAATTAATGATTTGGCTTTGAATGGTGCATTTTGAACACAGAAAAACAAGGGGGTTCAAATAAGTTCAAAAAATTGAAATCCCTTTGTAACAGACGAGTTTCCGTATGAAACCCTGATACTTCGAAGGAGATTGTCTGTTTCGTACACGAAGTGCATCCAGTTTTTGTCGTAAGCCTCTCTACTTTCTTGCATATGCTATGTGGGTGAAATGATGATACCATGCCCACTTGGAACCTTTTCGGAGTTCATTTCAAATGCTTTTCAATTTCATGGTCTTATAGCTCAAAGTAATCAGTAAATGCATGAAAAATAACAAATGAAGTCAGAAAGGGTTGTAAATTGATGATGTGGCTTTGAATGTTGCATTTTGAACACTGAAAAACAAGGGGGTTCAAATAAGTTCAAAAAATTGAAATCCCTTTGTAATAGACGAGTTTCCGTATGAAACCCTCATACTTCGAAGGAGATTATCTCTTTTGTACACGAAGTGCATCCAGTTTTTGCCGTAAGCCTGTCTACTTTCTTGCACATGCTATGTGGGTGAAATGATGATACCATGCCAACTTGGAACCTTTTCAGAGTTCATTTCAAATGCTTTTCAATTTGATGGTCTTACAGCTCAAAATAATCAGTAAATGCATGAAAAATAACAAATGAAGTCAGAAAGGGTTGTAAATTGATGATGTGGCTTTGAATGGTGCATTTTGAACACAGAAAAACAAGGCGGTTCAAATAAGTTCAAACAAATTGAAATCCTTTTGTAACAGACGAGTTTCCGTATGAAACCGTGATACTTCGAAGGAGATTGTTTGTTTTATACACGAAGTGCATCCAGTTTTTGTCGTAAGCCTCTCTACTTTCTTGCACATGCTATGTGGGTGAAATGATGATACCATGCCAACTTGGAACCTTTTCAGAGTTCATTTCAAATGCTTTTCAATTTCATGGTCTTATAGCTCAAAATAATCAGTAAATGCATGAAAAATAACAAATGAAGTCAGAAAGGGTTGTAAATTGATGATGTGGCTTTGAATGGTGCATTTTGAACACAGAAAAATAAGGGGGTTCAAATAAGTTCAACAAAAATGAAATCCCTTTGTAACAGACGAGTTTTCGTATGAAACCCTCATACTTCGAAGGAGACTGTGTGTTTTGTACACACGAAGTGCATCCAGTTTTTGCCGTAAGCCTCTCTACTTTCTTGCACATACTATGTGGGTAAAATGATGATACCATGCCAACTTGGAACCTTTTCAGAGTTCATTTCAAATGCTTTCCAATTTCATGGTCTTATAGCTCAAAATAATCAGTAAATGCATCAAAAATAACAAATGAAGTCAGAAAGGGTTGTAAATTGATGATTTGGCTTTGAATGGTGCATTTTGAACACAGAAAAATAAGGGGGTTCAAATAAGTTCAAAAAAATTGAAATCCGTTTGTAACATACGAGTTTCCGTATGAAACCCTGATACTTCGAAGGAGATTGTCTGTTTTGTACACGAAGTGCATCCAGTTTTTGTCGTAAGCCTCTCTACTTTCTTGCACATGCTACGTGGGTGAAATGACGATACCATGCCAACTTGGAACCTTTTCAGAGTTCATTTCAAATGCTTTTCAATTTCATGGTCTTATAGCTCAAAATAATCAGTAAATGCATGAAAAATAACAAACGAAGTCAGAAACAAAATAAAACAAAATAAATAAGTAATTTGAAACAAACTAATATAAACTTTAATAAAATAGATAAGTAGAAACAAAAAAACTTTAATAACATAAATAAAAATTTTGAAACTAAAATTATCAAAGTATTTTCTGTTCAAAATATTATAAGCAACTTCTAGTATTATTGAAACTAAAATTATAAAAAATTCATGCAACTAAAATTATCAAAGTATTTTCTGTTAAAAATCATTAAAAGCAAACATAATTTTCATAAAGAACTTTTTTATTAGAAACTTCAATAGCAAAAGGAATTATCATAAAATAAAATTAATAAGTAATTATAAACAAAATAAAATAAAATAAATAAGTATTTTGTTGTAAGTAGAAACAAAACAAAATAAATAAAGCAAAAAACAAAAAAACTGGGAAAAAATAAAGAATTTGCCACCAACTAGGCCACCACGGCTTGAATACGACTAGAAACCCATCCATGGGCCAGGATTCAGGCCCGCAGTAGGCCCAGAAGGCCCATCAGGAAAAGCAGTAGCAAGTAGGCCCGTAAGCCTGCAGTGGAGAGGATCTCGAGAGGGGTGCGGCAGTGGGGCTTATGAACCACTGCGCCCCTCTCAACTAGCGAGGTGGGACTAAACTTTGGTCGCGACGCGGGCAGCACAGGGGCCTTTGGTCCCGGTTGGTGGCACCAACCGGGACCAAAGGCCGTCGTTTCCCGCCCTTTGGGCTGCTGAAATGTGACCTTTAATCCCGGTTGGTGCCACCAACCGGGACCAAAGGCCGTCGCTTCCCGCCCTTTGGGCTGCTGAAAAATGACCTTTGGTCCCGGTTAGTGGCACCAACCGGGACTAAAGGGGGGCATTGGTACCGGTTGGTGCCACGAACTGGTACCAATGCCTTGGGTATATAAGAAACACTTAGCAGTTTCTCCAAAAATCACTTCTTCTCCGCCCCGACGCACCCACGCTGCTCCTCGTCGTCGTCGTCGCCGAGCCCTGCCCCGACATCGTCGCCCGTGCCCTCGCCCGACACCGTCGCCGCTCGCTGCCCTGCCCCGACGCCGTCGCCCGCGCCCTCACCCGACACCGTCGCCGCTCGCCGCCCTGCCCCGACGCCGCCGTCGTCGCGCCGCTCGCCGCCCTGCCCCGACGCGCGCCGCCCCGGCCCTGCCCCGACGCCGTCGCCGTCGCCGCTCGCCACCCTGCCCCGACCCCGCGCCCCGTCACATATATGTTTGTATGATTTTTTTATAGAATATGATGTTTTTCCTTTTTTATAAAAATGTATATATGTTTGTATGTTCTTTGTGTATGTATGTTCATATATGCAAAAGTTAGATTTAGTACATTTTAGGTTAGTTTAATTTTTAGAAAAAAATTAAATATCTAGCTAGGAAAGGAAGAAGAAGAAAAATAATGAGAGGAGAAAAAGGAAAATAAGAAGAGGAAGAAAGGAGAAGAAGAGGAGAAATAAATAAGAAGATGAAAAAAGAAGAAAAAAAAGAGGAGGAGAAGAAAGGAATAGAGGAGAAAGAAGAAAAAAATAGAATTTCTATTTTTTTCTTCTTTCTCCTCTATTCCTTTCTTCTTCTCCTTTTTTTCTTCTTTTTTTTCTTCGATTGCTTCTCTTCTATTCCTTTCTTCTTCTCCTCTTTTTATTTCTTATTTTGTCTTCTTATTTTTATCGGGTATGTCGTTGTCGATATACCCCCTCCCGATTGAACTTCAACACGAGGGGGGGTACCGATATACCCCCTCCCCGATAACATTATTTTCCCATGTATATGTATGTCACGTCGTTGTCGATATAACCCCCTCCCGGATAACTTCCACATGAGGGGCGGTCCATATATATACCCACTCTCGACCGTGATAACATATACCACGGGAGCACCCCCCCCCTCGGCCCTCTCGCTCGACCAAAACTCTCGAGGACACCCAAACCCTAGAGAAAAAACGATGTTGGTGTCCTACCCCCTCCCGCCGCGCCCCTACCTGACAAACTCTCTCGAGGCCACCCAAATTTACCAAGTTAAAAGAGCGTTATCGTCGAGGCCACCCCAAACCCTTGAAGCGTTGTGTCGAGGCCACCCCAAACCCTTGAAGCGTTGTCTAGGCCACCCTAAACCCTACAGAAGCAGCGTCGAGGCCACTAACATGATTCCTTATTGTGATTAGGTAGCTAGTTCTACGTTTGCCACTAATATATATATCCATCTGTACCATGTTTGAATAATAATTGACATGTTGTAAATATTTGCATAAACTATGGATCACTCCCGAGATGAAGCAACAGAAGCGATGTTGGGGGAGATAATCGCACAAGGAAGTGATGTCGTCGCGTCGTTTCTCTACGACACCGATGGTCAAGAAGGACCTGGTGAAGAAGAGGGCTATGTTCATGATGGCTCTGGTGACCCATTAATGCCGGTACAAGAAGGGGGCTATGTTCATGATGGCTACGGTGACCCAATGGAGGTACAAGAAGGAGACCGTGATGGCGGCTCTGGTGACCGAACCGAGTCCGGCCAGGTATATATATATTAGTTAAGCCCGTGATGTACACATATTAATTAACTCTCGTCTTTCTTTTTTTTCTCTATCCCTCCGGATCGAGCTCAACTTCGGTAAAGAAACGAGGCACGAAGAAAAAGTTGCGCTCGGATGAAAGGTTTGAGATCACAGCAATCGCGTGCGATGGCAAGCCGATTGAACCCATCCGGACAAGGGATGCATTTCGTGCTCAGTGCGGGGTTCTTGTTAGGGACAAGATCCCGATCAGTATCCAGCAATGGTTAAAGCCAAAGAAGGAAGACCCTGAGGTGCCGACGTATTATGTCTCCGATATGCAGAAAGAAGATCTTTGGACAACGCTTAAGGCAAATTTCACCCTACCGCCAGAGGAGGATCCAAAGAAGCCAGTTAAAGAGGAATTGATCAAGTCCCATGCTCTTAAGAAGATGGCAGAACTATTCAGGAGGTGGAAGAATGAGCTGAAAACATTTGTCGACAAAGAAGAGACACCAGAATTCACCGGCCGGTTTGAGAATATCAGAGATCAATGGCCCACATTTGTGGCCCACAAGACATCAAAAAAGAGTAAGAAGATGTCAGCGACAAACAAGAAAAATGTTGCGAAGAAGAAGCATCACCATCGCACGGAGTCAGGTGGTTACCTCAAATCCCGACCTTTGTGGGACAAGGCTGAGAATGACCTGATTGCTAAAGGGGTCGAACCAGAGACATTGAGATGGACAGACCGTTGTCGGACTTGGTTCTTCGGGGTTGGCGGAACCTTGGACCCTGTATCAGGGAAGTGCGTTTGGACGGAAGAGCAACTGTGAATACCCATCACGAAGCTTTGGCACTATATCGCCGCAGCACACGAAGGGACGTCAGTTCCACACAAAGAGAAGGACGAGCTCACAATGGCCCTCGGGAATCATGAGCACCCTGGACGGACACGAGGCACGCCAGGCTCCCTTCCATGGAAGGCTGGTTTTCCGGACGCAGGGGGTCACAAAACCCAGGAGAGGAGGAAGAAAGTGGAGCATAGCCAACTGCAGGCACTGCACGAAAGGGTACAAGGGCTAGAGGAACGAGAAGCAGATCGCAGCAAACGACCTACTGAAGCTTCCCCTGAAGCTACCCCGCCTTCTCAGCGGAGAAGTAGCGTGGCTTCCACCGAGCAAACTCAGCAGTTGGAGCCTGTCTTCACAGGCTACCCCGTGGATGCTATCACAGTATCTCAACATTGCCACCTTATGACACGATGGATGAGATTGAAAGTCAAGGCGGCTGTTGGCTCTGTTATACCTAATGAACCTGGCTCAACCTACCACGGCCAGCCTATTCCAGAAGGATATGCTAGGGTGATGGTGGATCAAATAACGGACGGATTTGAGGACCTTGAGCTTGACCACCCTACGGGTGAAGGGGAGATTCGGCTGGGTTCTTCTCTGAAGACTCCATGCCTATGGCGGAAGGAGGTCATCAACCTTCCGAACTGGACGCCTCCACCTCCTCCTCCTCCTCCTCCGGCGAGTCAGGGCACTCCACCTCCTCCTCTGCCTCCTCCGGCGAGTGATCAGGGCACTCAGCCTCCTTCTCCGGCGCGTGGCGGCACTCCGCCTCCTTCTCCGCCTGCGCCGGCACGCCCGAGCAGCCAGATGCCTCCTCCTTCTCCGCCTCGTCAACAAGGGAGGAAGAGACCCGCCGCCGCTCCGGCTCCTCCGGCGCGTCGTCCTTCTCCTCCGCCTCATAAGAAAGGAAAGATAGCCGCAGTCGCTTGGTCTGCTCCAGCGTCTAGAAGTACAGCCAGAGGCAGGCAATACAGATACGGTCCTTCTCTGAAGACTCCAGAGAAGTTACCATACGAGAGGAGCCAGGAGGAAATCACGAAAATCGTGGAAGCCGAAGTGAAGAACTTCTTTGAAGGGGTGAAAGCAAAAAAACATCCACCTCCGAAGGAGAAGATAGATCCAGTAAAAGCAAAGCGTACTCTGGCTGCCCTGAAGAAACCACCAAAATTTCTGGCGAAAGGCAACTAGGAGCGCATTATTAGCAAGTCATTTATCGGAGCGGAGCGGTCGGTAAGTACTATAAGTGATCAAAGGTTAGCAAAACTACGAGCTGGGAGAAAAGTTGCCCAGCTCGGCGAACAAGTGAACCAATCGTTCCCCCCGCTCCAGGTGTTTAGCAGCGTCGCAAATCATCCGGGCAGGATGGTGCCCGGTTATTACGATCTTGGAGATTACCTGCCCGACGATGCACATTTTGATTTCTTGGAGGTGGACGAACACAGATACGTGTACGGGAAGCCTCTCGTCAAAGATGAAAAATCTCTAACAACGATGATGCGAAGATTCCATGATTGGTATATGAAAACTTGCACAGAGTCAGAGGGGAGGAATATTTTGACGCTCGGAGTCAAAGAGGAGCATGACCTCGTTGGAATTGATCTGTTGAATGTTCCATTTGATGAGTTCTTCGAGTTTTTCAATCTAAAGGCCCTCGATAACTCAATGATCACTTGCTACTGCCTGTAAGTAGTACTACTTCTGTCATTAAGTCTCTATATATAGGTCAGCTCTTTCATTCCATGTATCTTTAATTATTCTCACTATATTATGCAGATTGAAGATCGCCGAATTGAAGAAAAGACAAATCGGTGATATTGGGTTCATTAACACAATCTCATAGATGCATATATGGTTAAATTTCAGGCCAAAGATACCGAGGCCAAGCTGCTACAATTGTTTATATTAAATCAAAACAAAGCTATAATACTCTTCCCTTACAACTTTGAGTGAGTGTTACTGTCTTGTGCATATTCGATTTCCCTTATTAGTCGAGGTTATAGTAATGTAATTGATGAGTTATGCATGCGTGCGCAGGTTCCACTATATTCTCCTAGAGATTGAGCTTGAGCAGGGACTAATAACCGTCTTAGACTCGAGACGAAAAGATCCCAAGAAGTACGCGGACATGACTAAAATTCTAGAGAAGTAAGTTAAATCTATCATTATCGCACCATATCGGCAACTTCAATTTGTTCATTTCCTGATATCAAGTAATTGTTTTCTTTGTCTGGCAGGGTTTGGAGTAAATTCACCTCAAAAACTCCGGGACTGCCAAAGAAGCTGCAGTTTAGACACCCGAAAGTAAGTACTATAGTAGCATATATGTTCCACGCATCTCCTAGTGATTCAAGCGCTAGTTTCATCAATACCATTTAGCATGCTTGCTAATTATCAGTTTGATTGACCTCTGTTTCTTGTAAAGTGGTTGTGGCAGGAAGAAGGGACTAATTACTATGGATACTACATTTGCGAGTCCATCCGCCACACGACCTGTGAGCGGGGCTACTCCGAGAAACAATATGAAGTGCGTAAATAATTATATTCACAATTTTATTTTATTACCATCATTTGTGTTCAGTTTCATTTATTCATATATATGTATTGACCCCCTTCTTCAAATTAGATATTTCGGATGCGAGATGAACTCCTAGCACCAGATCGTATGCGAGGAACTCAAGAGGAATTGGCGGCATTCTTTCTTGACCACGTGATCGCTAAAGACATAGAATACTATGTGGACCCTGCAGGGTTCAATTTTAATTAGGAGATTGTATTGTAAAAGATACTTATATTGTATATATGTAGACAGTACCGTCGGATAGATATACGAGAACTTGTTGTTCGACCAATCTCTCGGAGAAGGAGAGGTGGTCGATATCCCTTCTCTTTGTATGCATCTGTTCATGAAGATCTTCTGTTTCCTTCATTTGCTTAACTAGCTAGCGTGTCTAGTCCTCTCTATACGTAGCGTCGACCAAGCACGGAGATAAGAAAGGACACTTCTCTCTATTAATTAGCATGATAACACAATATATGAAACACCTAAATTAACCCCCCAAAACCCCCAAACCCTTCCCCCCTTTCAAAAAAAACCCCAGCACCTCAGATGCTGACGCGTGGATGCCTATTGGTCCCAGTTGGTGCCACCAACCGGGACCAAAGGGCCTCCTGCCTGGGCTCGCCGCACCGGCCACGTGGAGGCCCATCTGTCCCGGTTTATGCAAGAACCGGGACTAAAGGTTTAGAGCATTAGTACCGACACTTTAGTCTCGGTTCAAAAACCGTGACAAATGGCCCTCACGAACCGGGACAATAGGTCCTTTTTCTACTAGTGGTTGCCAAACAACAGAGTTTCAATGATTATGTTAGCACACAATTGGAAAAGAATGCTCGTATGCTTAGTCATTTAAGTGCTTGTGTGGACAGAAATGTCAATGATCTTAAACTTCTGAGTAAACATGCCTCTATGGTTACTACTCAGGTAGAGCAAGTACTTAAAGCTCAGAATGACTCGCTCAATGAGTTGTATGACAATTCCGTTAGAGTCGTCACTAGAGGCGGTAGAATGACCCAGGAACCTTTGTATCCTGAGGGTCATCCGAAGAGAATTGAACAAGATTCTCAAGGACTTAGCACAGATGCACCTAGTCATCCAAGAAAGAAGAAGAAAGATGATAGGAACCTGCACGCTAGCAACCCTATTGCTGCTACACCTGAGAGTCCAAACGATGCCTCTGTCTCTGATGCTGAAACACAATCTGGTGATGAACATGAGCCTAATGATAATATCAATAGTGATGTTCATGATGATGCTCAACCTAGCAAAGAAAAGGATGTGGAGATTGAACCTAGTGTTGATCTTGATAACCCACAGCCTAAGAATAAGAGATACGATAAGAATGACTTCGCTGCTAGGAAGCACGGTAAAGAAAGGGAACCATGGGTTCAGAAACCTATGCCCTTTCCTCCCAAACCATCCAAGAAAAAGGATGATGAGGATTTTGAGCGCTTCGTTGAAATGATCAGACCTATCTTTCTGCAGATGTGTTTCACTGATATGCTCAAGATGTATCTGTATGCTAAGTACATGAAGGATATTGTGACTAATAAGAGGAGGATACCTGAGGTTGAGGTTTCCTCCTTGCTTTCCAATTATACCTTCAAGGGTGGAACTCCTAAGAAACTAGGTCATCCCGGTGTGCCCACTATACCTTGCTCCATTAAAGGCAACTACGTTAGAACTTGTTATGCGACCTTGGAGCTGGTGTTAGTGTTATGCCTCTCTCTCTTTATCATAGACTTGAACTGGATAAGTTGACACCCACTGAAATCTCTCTGCAAATGGCCGACAAATCAACTGCTTTCCCTATCGGCATTTGCGAGGATGTGCCTGGTGTGGTTGCCAACACCACTATCTTAACACACTTTGTTATCTTGGATATTTCCGAGGATGATGTCATGGCTGTCATCCTCGGAAGACCCTTTTTAAACACTGCAGGAGTGTTATAGATTGCAACAAAGGCAATGTCACTTTCCATGTCAACGGTAAGGAGCATACGGTGCACTTTCCAAAGAAACAATATCGAGTACATTGCATCAATGCTATCGAAAAAACTTCATCGATTCTTATTGGAAGCTTTGAATGCCCTATTCCTCGTGTCAAGATGAAGTATGATTTGCTTGTTGGGGAGATACACATCCCCATTGAGGTGACCTAGTGACTATTCGAAAATTCTCCGTCTTCTTTTGCGATTCGAGAAAGTTTTGTCGAGGGGATTTGATCAACCCCATTGACTTATTTCTTTCGATGACCGTGAGATGGATGAATCAAGGAGTCACAAACCTCTGTTCCAAGCTTTCACTTTAGGTTGCTTAGAAGAAAAATGATAGATTTAGTTTAGTTTTCCCTGTTTTCTGTTTTAGCGTCCGGTAGAAAAGTACCCCGAAAATCAAAGTTCTCTGAACGCTGTGAAAATCAAGTATGATTTTTTCTGGATTTTTTTAAAAATTCTGGGACAAAGAGTCTGTCTGGGGGCCACACCAGTGGGGCACAAGCCCTAGGGGCGCGGACACCCCCCTGGCCGCGCCACCCAGGCTTGTGGGGCCCACAGGCACCCCCTCCACTCATTCGTGCTCCCATCCAGTTCTCCTACGTCCAGAAAAATCAGTTTCGCAGCTCAAACCCATGTTCTTGCTCCTCTTGCTGGGATTTTTGATCTCTTTCCTCAAATCACCGTTCTCCGAACCGTTTTGGGGAAATTACTTCTTGGTAAGTGACTCCTCCAATGGTCCAATTAGTTTTTGCTCTAGTGCCTTATACTTCGCGTATTTTTGCTGCCTTGGTGACCATGTTCTTGAGCTTTGCATGCTGATTCTAGCTGGTCACAAGTAGTTTTGATGTGTAATATGGTCTCTAGGCACTTGTTGGAGTCGTTGTTACAAGTTTTGTTGAGCCTTATTCACTTTCCCTTAGAATCACTAAAAAATTCAGAAATTTTCAGAGATAGAAAAGGGAAAAGATGAGGAGGTTCTTAAGAGGCTCGTCAAGCCGTGACCCCAAGGATGATGGGAGTGAGAAGAATCCCAAGTATCTTGTCCCTCGAGTCGCAGAAGTTCGAGCATGCAAGTGGCCAAGCGACGTGTTCTTACGCGCCGCTAGAATTTATGAGGACTTTTGTCACTTGGTGGAGAACGCAGGCCTTACCGCCTTCATTGAAGATAAGTGTCCGCAATACCTCCTCCTCACTAATATCTTCGTACAAAGCTTTAACTTCCATCCGAGGAAGAATCCTCCTATGGTTGAGTTTAAACTTTATGATATCCCCCAGCACATGTCACTCCTGGATTTTTGCAATGTTTTCAAATTGCCTTACATTGGAGATATTCATGAACCTCGTCCACGGGACCTGGAAGCTTTCATCGATACAATTGTTGTAGGAGAGGAGAGAGGAGTGTCTTGCGCTAGAGCTGCTAGCAAACATTTTCCCGTGCTTTGGTACTTCTCACTATTTGTGGGGAAATGTTTGATTGGTCGTGGGAAAGCTGGGTCACTTAGTTCCCCAGACCTTGTGTTCTTGCGCGAAGCCCTTTACAATGATAAAACTTATAGCTTGGGCGCTATAGTAGCTCAACGGTTGAACATGAACCATTCTAAAGGTGTTGTCTATGGAGGTATATATGCTACTTGTCTTGCTAGACACTTTGAGATACCTATTAGACAGGACGAGGAAGAAGAGATTCTTCTTCCCGAGAGATATCTAGATTACAATAGCATGGTTCGCCATGACTTTTTTGATAGAGATATAAGTAGAAGGATGATTTATAACCTGGTATTTAGTCAGGGTACTCGTGAGACTATTACTTTGCCTGCTCCTTCTTTGTTCAATCTTCATGCAGGCAGGTACACTATTATGCCCTCGGACATCTACGCATATTGGGGCTTGGCCCAACCACAGGTGCCCGTGCCCGAGCCGCCAGTCGAGTACCAGACGCCAGTTTATTAGTGGGAGCCAGAGGATCTCACACAGCAATGGCATCCTCAGTCCACTCTGGAGTACCCCGGAGCTGGTTATTTCCCTCCATGGGAGTAGACCAACTTAGGCCAAAAGCCTAAGCTTGGGGGAGTACGTGTTTCTCACCGACTTTACATTCTTGCTTATGCTTTCACTTTGTTCGTCGGTGTTCACACTTTGCCACTGTATCATCCATGCTAGTTTATTTTCTTTTTCTCGTTTTCTTTTCGTGTGTCTGTCTAGTTTGAGAAAAACCAAAAAGATTTTCTTTTCTTCTTTTGCTTGTTGGGAGCTTTCCCGTGTAGATAGTTTTCTTTTTCTTTGCGTCAAGGTAGAAGACCATGGTTACAATGTTTAGTGGCTCTTGAATGCATACCTGTTTAGCTTTCAAAGATCCATATTACTTTGTCTTCTCCTTTGTGTTTGCCTGGAGATTCCAGCTTTAGTCCAATGCACGAGCACGCTTATTATTGTTCACATCATTCGGTCGTGCAAGTGAAAGGCAATAATGACGATATATGATGAAGTGACTGAGCCTGGAAAAGCTGGTATGAACTCGATCTATTTTGTTTTTTGTAAATATGAAAAGCTCATTGTGCCTGATTCAGCTTTGTTGTGAGAGAAACATGTTTGCAATAACAACTTAGAGATCATAGTTGCTTATGCCATGCTTAATTAGCTAGGAGCTTATAATGGTCTGCCTTGGTTGCCAACATGAATTTTGAGATGACTGATGTAGCATGATAGGATGGTATCCTCCTTTGAATATTTCAAGTGGCTTGACTTGGCGCAAGTTCACGCATGTAGTTGAAACAAAATCAACGTAGCCTCTATGATGTTCATGTTCATGGTGATTTATGTCCTACTCATGCTTGCACTCAATGTTGGTTAATCTCAATGCATTTTGATGACTGTTGGCGCTCTCTAGTTGGTCGCTTCCCAGTCTTTTGCTAGCGTTCACTTGTACTAAGCGGGAATACTGCTTGTGCATCCACTTCCATAAACCCAAAGTTGTGCCTTATGAGTCCACCATACCTACCTATGTGTGGTATCTACCTGCCGTTCTAAGTAAATTTCCATGTGCCACTCTCTAAATCTTCAAGAAATAATCTGTTTTGCATGCCCGAACCGCTCATGTGGTGACAGGGGGGCATTGGTATCTTCCATGCTAGGTGTGTTATCCTCGATATGTGTTTATTCACTATCATTCACGAGAAAGGGGCCGGTAATTGGAATTCCCAGTTCCATGCTCAAATCGAAAAGATAATTGCAAACAAAACTCCCCCAGTATTGATGTTGGTATGGACGGTACCCGAGGATTCGGCTAGCCGTGGAGTGTGATTGATTGGTGGTGGGGGAGTCAAAACTTTACTTTTCTGTTTGGGAACCGCCTATAGCATGTGTAGCATGGAAGATGTTGAGAACTCTTAGTCATTGCGTTGACAATGAAAGCATGCCACCCAAAATTATTATCTCTGTTTTCAAAGCTTGAGCTATGGCACCTCTGCAAATCAATGCTTCCCTCTACAAAGGGCCTGTCTATTTATGTTCCTGTTGACTCATCCTCCTCTTATAAAAGCACCAATTAGAGAGCACCTCTGTCATTTTTATGCTTTGCTTTTAAGTGTGTTGAGTATGACTGTGACTGGATCTTCATTGCCTTGAATTACAATGTTTAGTCAGCCCTTGGTCTTTGAAGGTGCTCTGCATTTTTGTTTTGCGGTCTCAGAAAGAGCTAGCGAGATACCATCTATTCGTATTGCTTCATGTTGTTTTGATTGAAGTATTGACGTTTGAGGCTTATTATTATTTGCTCGCTAGTTGATTATGCCATTGATATGAGTTTACCATGAGACCTAGATGTCATTTGCTTATGTGGTTTGCTTGTGATGTTGCTGAAATTATGGTTATGAGTTAGACATAGTTGCAACAACAAGATCAAACAGAGTTCGTCAAAGTTTTTCTTTTGTCTCTCTCAGTTTGTCAACTGAGTTGCTTGAGGACAAGCAAGGCTTTAAGCTTGGGGGAGTTGATACGTCTTTGTCGTATCTACTTTTCCGAACTCTTTTGCCCTTGTTTTGGACTCTAATTTGCATGATTTGGATGGAAGTAACCCGGACTGACGCTGTTTTCAGCAGAATTGCCATGGTGTTGTTTTTGTGCAGAAATAAAAGTTCTCGGAATGTCCTGAAAATTTACGGAGATTTTTTCTGGAATAAAAGAAAAATACCTGCACAAAGATCCACCTGAGGGGACCACGTGGCACCACCACCCCCAATCTCAGCTATATATCTTCCGTTTCGCCTGGAAAAAAATCATAGAGAAGGTTTCATCGTGTTTTGTGATACGGAGGCGCCGCCACATCCTCTTCTTCATCTGGAGGGCAGAACTGGAGTCCGTTTCGGGCTCCGGAGAGGGGAAATTTTCGCCATCGTCATCATCAACCTTTCTCCATCAACAATTCCATGATGCTCTTCATCGTTCGTGAGTAATCTCATCGTAGGCTTGTTGGACGGTGATGAGTTGGATGAGATCTATCATGTAATCGAGTTAGTTTTTGACGGGGATTTATCCCTAGTATCCACTATGTTCTAGATTGATGTTGCTACTACTTGGCTATGCTTAATGCTTGTCACTAGGGCCCGAGTGCCATGATTTTAGATCTGAACCTATTATGTTGTCGCCAATATATGTGTGTTTTAGATCCTATCTTGCAAGTTGTAGTCACCTACTATGTGTTATGACCCGGCAACCCCGGAGTGACAATAGCCGGAACCACTCCCGGAGATGACCATAGTATGAGGAGTTCATGTATTCACCGCGTGTTAATGCGTTGGTCCGGTTCTTTATTAAAAGGAGAACCTTAATATCCCGTAGTTTCCATTAGGACCCCACTACCACGGGAGGGATGGACAATAGATGTCATGCAAGTTCTTTACCCTAAGCACGTATCACTACATACGGAATACATGCCTACATTAGATTGATGAACGGGAGCTAGTCACATATCTCTCCGTGTTATAGCTGTTACATGATGAATCACATCCGTCATACTCATCCTTCACCGATCCACGGCCTATGACTCTTTTACCATTGTTCCTCGCTATGTTACTTTGCCTAGGGTTGTCCCTTGCTACAAAAGGGATTGGGCCACTTTGTTGCTGATGTCTCTACTTCTGTTACTTGTTACTTTGTTGCTGCTGCTTCTGCTACTGTTGTTCCTTGCCACTTCGCTGCTACTTGTTGCAAGACTTTGTTGGAGCCGAAGTAGGGGAAGCATTCTTCTCAAGAATAACCCCCGTCAACGTGTTGGCGCCATTGATACAACAGTTAGGAATAGTCTGCCATCAACAGATCGTTTCTGGCACCGTTGCTATCATACTACCTTGCTACTGATACTTTGCTTGCAGACACTAATCTTTCAGGTGTGGTTGAATCTGACACATTCAGCTGGTAATACTTGAGAATATTCTTTCGCTTCCCGTCTTGGTGAATCAATAAATTTGGGTTGAATACTCTATCCTCGAAAACTGTTGCGATCCCATACGCTTGTGGGACATCAATTGGCACATTCATTCCTTCTAACCTTCGTGTTTGCTTGGTCAACTAACATGTGGCTTGTTTTTGACTCCGCGACTGCCGACGCGGTTCCTATAATGGAACCAGCCCCACCAACTCCTGGACCACAACTAGTGCTGGTTACGTATGAAGAATTTTTGGCACAACATAGTTGGACTCGGGTTAGTACATCCCCAAACTATTCAACAACTACTCAACATTGTAAGTATTTATGTTTAACACAATCATTTATCCTTTAACATTTGTTTTGAAATACCCAGGGAACCAGTGGATCATACGTTGGTGGTAGTGCCAATGATGGCATAACTCCCGAGTCACAGAGCCCGACTGATGACCCACAAGTATAGGGGATCTATCGTAGTCCTTTCGATAAGTAAGAGTTATGAACCTAACGAGGAGCAGAAGGACATGACAAGTGGTTTTCAGCACGGAAATCTCTGCAAGCACTGAAATTATCGGTAACAGATAGTTGTGGGATAAGATAATTCGTAACGGGTAACAAGTAACAATAGTAACAAAGGTGAAGCAAGATGGCCCAATCCCTTTTGTAGCAAGGGACAAGCCTGCACGAACTCTTATATAAGGTAAAGCGCTCCCGATGACACATGGGAATTTATGTCAAGCTAGTTTTCATCATGTTCATATGATTCGCGTTCGCTACTTTGATAGTTTGATATCTGGGTGCACCGGTGATTGGGTGATGTCCTTACTTGGACAAACATCCCACTTATGATTAACCCCTCTCGCAAGAATCCGCAACTATGAAAGAAGAATTAAGACAAAGTCTAACCATAGCATTAAACCGGTGGATCCAAATCAGCCCCTTGCGTAGCAACGCATAAACTAGGGTTTAAGCTTCTGTCACTCTAGCAACCCATCATCGACTTATTACTTCCCAATGTCTTCATCTGGGCCCAAATAATGGTGAAGTGTCATGTAGTCGACGTTCACATAACACCACTAGAGGAAAGACAACATACAACGCATCAAAATATTGAACGAATACCAAATTCACATGACTACTTATAGCAAGACTTATCCCATGTCCTTAGGAACAAACATAACTACTCACAAAGAATAATTATGTTCATGATCAGAGAGGTATTGAATAGCATTAAGGATCTAAACATATGATCTTCCACCAAGTAATCCAACTAGCATCAACTACAAGGAGTAATTAACACTACTGGCAACCTTACAAGTACCAATCGGAGTCGCAAGACGGAGATTGGGTACAAGAGATGAACTAGGGTTTGGAGATGAGATGGTGCTGTGGGGACCCCGACTAGCAAGTCGAGTTCGCCATGCCCAGTGACCCCAAGGATCAATGTTCACTGAACACAGATACTGAATAATAGAGTCTTACATCCAAGTACCAAATTATTACATCAAATGACCAGAAGGTCGGGTTCAAGGGCAAGGCCTAAAGCCAAATAAAACGGATACACCGTGTAGCGGAAACTCGTAAGGGCTAAGCGGTGCCCATGCCATCAAGCCTACACCGACAGGCATTCTGACTCGAAAGCGTCCTAGATCGCAGGTCCATCTCCGACGGCGTACTCATCGCCAAACTCCGGTCCTTCCATGTCTGGTCAATAACATAACCAGTGGCAAGCCAATGAGTACTTTGAATGTACTCGCAAACAGCGCATGACATATATATGGTAATGAATAACAGTAACAGGTATCCTTAGTGGAATGCAATGTGGTGGCATGATCAGGTATATGCAACAAGTTAAAGAATTACTTTTGAAGAACAGGTTACAGATATTGTCATATCTGTCAAGGGTTGAACACACCGGGTTCACCCTGTATGCCAAGTCATCGGACTTGTCATATCCTCTAGGTATTAATGAGGGCTAAACCATCCGGGTTTACCCTATATGCCAAGTCGCCAAACTTGAGCATATTATTGTGATTATCATAACAACACCTTTTTAACACCACACACACACACACTTGGTTTATGAGGAAACTCAGGACGTAGTTTCAGCAGCACCACCCAACTGTCCTTGACCGTGGACACGGCTATTCGAATAGTTTACACTCTGCACAGGTAGTACGCTGGACCCACGAGAAACGGAATACTTCCGTGTCATCCACGACTCGCGGTATATCACATATACCCGAGGTAAGTACCCGATCATCATCTTTCCCCTCACGATACTAGACAAAGAGATCCACTCGATTGGTACCCATCCCACATGTTGTACGTCTTACGAGCACCGACTCTGGACTATAACAACCATGCAGGGACCAATGGTGTGCCTGGAACTCATAATAATGGCATAGTCGTCCTACCTGGCACGACCCCATCACGAGAGTGACACCGATCACTCCCGCCACTAGTAATGTGGCTCTTTGCTAGCACCGACCAGAGTAATCAACAAAGCCCCGTCCCATAAAGGGGTATCATGGTCGTACAGGTAAGGTTGGGACGGTCGACACATCATAAATCTAATGCATTTCCGAAACCATACTCACACCAAAATAACTGGTGCATCACTTCACCAAAAGTGATCGCCAACTCATCATCACCCTCGGGCATTAGTGGCACCCGACGGGGTTTTTCATAAACTCTTTATTTAACTCATCATCATGCTCATGATAAAATGCTCTATTATTACTTGTCAACATGATACTATCATGACCCTCACGGGGTCAAGCTCAATGCAGTGATTATACTCTACTAGCCAACATGACAGTAGCATGATCCTCGTAGATAGTAGGATCAGCTCATCATGCTCATGCTCCGAGGAGCCATGTGAATATCACTACTGTAAATGCAAGTGCTTCGAAGAAGCCTTCGGTACCATCACATCAATGATGAACCGGCATCGAGATCACATGCAACGGAAAATACTTGCTATTCTAGCATGCATCATTTTAGTTACTTAAGTCATGGAAAAAGGGCATGCTTGCCTTGGTCAGCTAGGTATCCGGGGTCTTCGAGGTCTTCCGCTCCGGATCCTCCGTCACTCGGTAACTCTACCGTCGAGAAAGGAATAAATAAATACTAGCTCTCACTAAAACAGATCACAAAATGCTTTTAGAAGTGTTGCAAGGCTTGAATAAATTCAGGATATTATTTTGAAAAATGTTTCCTATATTTTTATTAGCTAATCATATTTATTTAAAAGCAAACAGAAGCAAACAAGTGCTTTTTAATATCATTTTATTATACCAAAATAGTTTCTGTTATTGATAAATGTCAACTATTACAGAATCAAATACTACTCATTTTTAGAAAAATACTGGTGGAAGAGTTATATTTTTCTACTGGCTAAATCTTTTTATAAAAATCATTTAGTTTGTTGGATTAAAACAAAATAAAAAGGCCAGGGGAAATAGATCCAGCCGGCCCAGCCAGCAGGCCTCGCCACCAGGCGCGCGCGAGCGAGGTTCAAACCTGACCTGCGGGCCCCTGGGGTCAGCGTCAGCGGCTGCGCGCGCTGGCTGCCCCAGGACACCGACAGGTGGGCTCCACCTGTCGGGTCCTTCTCCTACCTCCGGCCAGAGAGGTGGAGATGGACGCCGGCGAGGCTGTCGTTGTCCTCAGGCCTAGCTAGGAACGGGAACGGGTTCCTCGTGCGCCCGCCTACCTGCTCGTGGTCGGGACATCACCGGAGGTGGTCTGGGTCGCCGGCGATGAGGTGCTCGTGGTGGAAGGGTTTCGGGTTCGTGTTGAACTAGGGGCTAGGGGTATGGATTTGCTCGGGAGAGTTAGGGGAAATGTTCCTGGTGTCGAGGGGAGTGTAATGGGAGGTCGGGCAGCGCAGGAGCCGACGTGTAGCCGGAGATCGACTAGAGCTCCGAGGCGGAGGGGCCTCGGTCGATCTCGAGCACCGGGGCTCTGCGAGCTCGATTGGGCGGCTAGGGAGTGTCTACTTGTGGTGCTGAAGCTGCTTGGAGGGTGCTGGAGTGCCGGGGGGGTCTATTTATAGGCCAATGACGGTGACCCGACTCGGGCACGCCGGTGACTCACCGTGGCACGCGTGCAAGCACAATGAGGTGCTGGCCGCGAAACCACGGGTTCGGGACGTGGTTTAGGGCCTCCTGGTGCAACGGCCGCAGAGGGAAAGCGAGTGGGGACGAGCTGTAGCGACCGTGCATGCTCAGCCGCGTCGGGCACGCACGGGCACGCGTCGCCTGAGCTCTTGCGCGAGGGGGAGAGGGTCCCTGGGGTAGCTTTGCACTGAATGGTTGTCGGGGGAGCGCCTGGACATAACTGGGGAGGCTGGGACCGGCCGGAGCGTCGGCCCCTTGCGGGTGGCTCTCTGCAGCACGCCCAGAGCGCAGTTTTGGCATGCCACGGCATGTTGGCTCGCTCTGGGGCACTTGGGACGTGTCCTCCATGTCCTGAGTGTTGCTGGGAGTGTGCCTAGCCGTTGTGGTTTAGTGGGAGCTCGAGCTGATCAAGGGAGCAAGGAACACTAGTGTTGCGAGTACTGTCCTGCGGCTCAAATTGGAGTTCTTGTCACTTGTGCTTGGAATTGGGGAGGGGCTGGTTGACTGGGTGTTCAGGGTGTTCTGGTGCTCTAACCCACCAAGTTTGGGGCCTTGACATTGGGTAAAACAGTGGCTAGGAAGGTTTTTACCTTCCTGTCAGTAGGTGTTCGACAGTGACTTGGGGTGATTCCACTCCACCATTGTAAATGAAACTTAACAGGTTTGGTCTTGGGGTAAAAACATGGGGTTCCACCAAATCTGAGCTCCATTGAACAAGTTTGGCTTTGCAAACATGAAAATGTCTCAAAGTGACCAGTACTGTCCTTTACAAAGGAAGTGTGGTCAAACAGAGTCTCACAAATCCCATTTTTGGTGTGGAGTCCTCATTTGGGATGTTAAACACCTCTGCAAAGTTTCAGCTCCATTGGAGAAACTTTGCAATGTAGAGTTGTTCCAACTCTACTCTGGACAGAGAGGGTTTTGGGCTCCTTAAGTGCACTTCCCCACCTTGGATCAAGGTGAGATTTTAGGTGAGCACCTAATATGGTTTGGGAGGGCTCCTGTAACTTTACGGGAATTTACTGAGATACTTTCCTTTGGAAACATCTCAAAAAGCTAAAATAGACAGAAATGGTTTTCAGGGTTTTACTCAATTAATATTAATATAAAATAGGGTTTAAAATCTTATGTATGGAAAATATATGTCCTTTTGAGCTTCCATGAATTTACTCTGAATTTTCTAAGGCAGGAAAGTAATTTTCCTTGTGGAAATATCATTATTGACCTTAGAAATAGACATAGATATAAAATAGGAAAATAATATTTTAAATCACCAAATAATGGTTTTAATGAATGAAAATGATATTAGGATCAGATCACCAACTTTAGTTGGAAGTGCCACTTGGCTTCATGAGCTAGTAGTGTATCCCAACATGATGAAGGTGATCTTGATGTAAAGGAAAAAGGGTTTTTGATGAGAGCAAAATAAATAAGTTTTTCATGGGTTTGAGTCATCAAACAAGCAAGAATACACTCAAACAAGGGCTGACATTGCACTCACAACACTATTTGAAAAGTTTTAACAAGCTCTGATTTTTGCAACATAGAAAACTTGCGGTGAAAAAGAGGGTGTGACAGACCTATCCCTCTTACAAGAATTTCGTCCCCGAGATTCCTAAGCTAAGCGTTAAACAGCTCGGGAAATTTTGATCGGAGATAGTCTTCATGCTCCCATGTGGCTTTTGCTTCAGTATGGTTGCTCCACTGAACCTTGAAAAACTTGATGGTGCGGCTTCTGGTGTAACGCTCTGCTTCGTCCAAAATGCAGATCGGTCTCTCGCGGTAGGTAAGGTCCGGTTGAAGGTCAATAGCTTGATGATCAATGTCCTTGTAAAGATCGGGACGGTTCGGCACTTGCAAACACTTCCTGAGCTGTGACACGTGGAACACGTTGTGCACACCCGAAAGTTCAGGAGGTACCTCCAACTGATAAGCTACTTCCCCGCGCCTTGCCGTGATCTTGAAGGGTCCAATGAACCTTCGAGCTAGCTTCCCCTTGACGTGGAAACGCTTGGTCCCCTTGAGAGGCGTGACTCGCAAGTACACTTGGTCTCCGGGAACAAACTCCACGTTTCTGCAGCGAGGGTCCGCATAGCTCTTCTGCCTTGACTTAGCTGCCTCCAAGTTCTCTGGGACAAGCTGAACCTTGTCCCCTACTTCCTGCAGTGCTTCTGGTCCGAAAACTAGCCCTTCACCGGTTTCGGACCAATTGAGCGGGGTGCGGCATTTCCGCCCATATAATGCTTCGAATGGGGCCATTTGAAGACTGAACTGGTAGTTGTTATTGTAAGAGAACTCAGCAAATGGTAGGCAGTCTTCCCACTTGGCACCATGGGCCAAAACACAAGCGCAGAGCATGTCCTCAAGTATCTGATTTACCCTCTCGGTCTGTCCGCCCGTCTGCAGGTGGAAAGCCGTACTGAAGGAGAGTTTGGTTCCGAGAGCTTCTTGAAACTTCTTCCAGAATCTTGAGGTGAACTGTGTGTCGCGGTCGGACACAATCTCTTTGGGGACTCCATGGAGACTCACCACTCGATGAATGTACAGACTGGCCAGTTGGATGCCATCGTAAGTGGTGTTAACGGGGATGAAATGGGCCACCTTGGTCAAATGATCAACTATGACCCAAGTGGAGTTATGACCCTTATTTGACCGGGGCAACCCGGTGATGAAGTCCATGCCGACTATATCCCACTTCCATTCTGGCACTTGAAGAGGTTGTAGCAATCCAGCGGGTCCTTGGTGTTCAGCCTTGACTAGCTGACATACATCGCATTTAGCGACATAGGAGCCAATTTCCCTCTTCATGCCATGCCACCAGAATCGTTCTCGGATGTCTTGGTACATCTTGGTACCACCTGGATGGATAGAGTATGGTGTGTCATGTGCCTCTTGCAGGATCAAGTCCTTAAGTTCGGCCTTGTTGGGTACGCATAAGCGCTTCCCGTACCACAATACTCCTTGCTCATCAATCGAGAATCCTGGGGCTTTGCCTTCTCGCACCTTCCTCTTGAGGCCTTCGATACTCTTGTGCCCCTTCTGGGCTTCCTTGATGTCGTCTACCAGAGTAGGCTTGACTTCGAGGTTGGACAGGTACCCTGGTTCGACTATCTCAAGTCCTAAGCCCTCCATCTCTTCATACAAGGCGGGTAACCTTTCCTTGAGTGTGACGTTCAAGGAGCCTGCCTTCCGACTCAGGGAATCGGCTACCACGCTCGCCTTGCCGGGATGGTACTGAATGCTGAGGTCATAATCCTTGATTAACTCAAGCCATCTCCGCTGTCTCATATTCAGCTCCCTCTGGGTGAAGATAAACTTCAGACTTTTGTGGTCTGTATATATCTCGCATCGCTTTCCCAGAAGGTAATGTCGCCACGTCTTCAGAGCATGCACTACAGCTGCTAGCTCGAGATCATGGGTGGCGTAGTTCTCCTCATGCGGTCACAGTTGCCGTGACAAGTACGCCACGACCCTGCGATCTTGCATCAGGACTCCACCGAGCCCGGTTCCCGAGGCATCACAATATATCACGAATTCCTTGTTGATGTCCGGAGTAGCCAATACCGGGGCGGTAGTTAGCCTCTTCTTCAACTCCTGGAAGCTTGCTTCACACGCCGGTGTCCACTCGAACTTCCGACCTTTCTACAAGAGCTGAGTCATAGGTCGAGCGATGCTGGAGAATCCCTCGACAAACTTGCGGTAGTATCCCGTGAGCCCGAGGAAACTCCTGACATCCTTCACGTCCTTGGGTGATTCCCAGTTGGTCACTGTAGAAATCTTGGACTGATCCACGGCTAAACCGCGTGCAGTCAGTGTATGACCCAGAAATCCAACTTCGTTCAGCCAGAACTGACACTTGCTGAATTTGGCATAAAGTTGGTGCTCTCGAAGCTTTCCCAGAACTAGCCTCAGGTGTTGCTCATGCTCTTCTTCGGACTTGGAAAAGATTAGTATGTCATCGATGAACACGACGACAAACTTATCCAAATATTCCATGAAGACCTTGTTCATGAGGTACATGAAGTAGGCTGGGGCATTTGTCAAACCGAAGAGCATGATCGTGCATTCATATAGACCGTACCGGGTCACGAATGCAGTCTTGGGTATATCTTCTGGTCGGATCTTCAACTGGTAGTATCCCGATCGGAGATCGATCTTGGAAAATACCCTGGCCCCGTTTAACTGGTCAAACAGGTCTTCGATCTTGGGGAGCGGGTACTTGTTCTTAATTGTGACTTCATTAAGGGAACGGTAGTCGACGCAGAGTCGAATGGTACCATCCTTCTTTGAAACAAACAGAACAGGTGATCCCCAAGGTGACGCACTCGGACGAATGAACCCTTTCCTGAGTTGCTCATCCAGCTGCTTCTTCAGCTCTGCCAACTCCTCGGAACCCATCCTGTAAGGCTTTTTATAAATAGGCCTCGATCCGGGCATAAGCTCAATGATGAACTCAATGTCTCGGTCAGGAGGCATTCCGGGTAGCTCGTCAGGAAAGATGTCCGGGTATTCACAGACTATAGGCACTCGATCAAGCTCTACCTCGGAGAGACTGTTGACTCGAGGTGCGTGAGCCGATACTGGCTCGGAGACGAACTTGACCTTGACCCCTTGGTTGCTTATCATGGTGATGGCTCTGTTGGCACAGTCCAAAAGACTCTGGTGTTTGGCCAACCAATCCATACCGAGGATTACTTCCACACCTTGTGATTTAAGCACAATGAGGTCTGCCAAGAAACTCGTCCCATTGATAACTATCTCGACCCTTCTACATCCTAGGTTGGTCCTTAATACTGCTCCCGGGGTTTGGATTGCCATCTGCCCGCGGAGTAAAGTGGGTTTTAAACCGCATTTCTCCGCAAACCCTTGAGTAACAAAAGAATGCGAGGCACCACAATCAAACAACACTTTTGCTAGAGTTGAGTTGACGAGGAACGTACCCAGAATGCAGTCCGGGTCTTCCTGTGCTTCTTCTGCAGTGATGTGATTGATCCGGCCCCTACCATTGAACTGTTGGTTGCGGGGGGGCCTGGTTCCTCCCTGGTGCACCTTGACCGGGATTGGGTGCATTGGGACACGGTGCGTCGGGCTTCTTGTTGGGGCAGTGCCTGGAATAGTGCCCAGTATGACCACACCCAAAGCAGGTGACTTGCCCTAGAGGGTTCGTCTTGACTCCACCTTTGTTCGGCGGTTTGATTACTGGCTTGACTTGCTGCTGAGGCTGATAATTCTGGCGGAACACCGGGTACTTGTACTGTTGCTGCTGAAAGTTGGGTCTTGCAGGTGCTGACTGCCACGGTCTTGGTCTTGCGTTACCGGGTCCTCCACTGCCTATCAGCTTGCACTTGAGGGTGTCATCCATTGCATGATGCTTGTCTTCCAGCATAAGCGCTTTGTTAACCAACTCGCTGAAAGTCTGGCAGTCGCAAACCACCAGTTGGTATTGCAGGGACTGTTGTAACCCTTCCATGAAGCGTTCCACCTTAGCGGCCTCAGTGTTAACATCTTCAGGCGCGTACCTTGACAAGAGATTAAACTTCTGCAGGTACTCCTTAACAGTTCCACTGCCCTACCTCAAGGCTCGGAATTCCCGCTTCTTAATGGTCATCAGTCCAGGCGGAATGTGAGCCGCGCGAAATCCTTCCTTGAACATCTCCCACGTGATGACTTGCCCTGCCCGCATGATCTGGAATCCATCCCACCATGCCCTGGCGGTGCCTTCGAGACAGTGAGAAGCATAAAGGACCTTCTCATGATCATCGGTGCACTTGACCAGCGCAAGGAGGTCTTCAATGGTGCGAATCCAGTCATCGGCGTCCAGGGGTTCAGTCGACTCCGTGAATATGGGGGGCGTAGTCCGCATGAACTCAGAAAGAGTAGAGCGACCACCGCCATACTCGTTCCACGGCGGGTTGTCCACCAGGACTTGGGTCAGCTGCTGGATAGCGGAATTGCTGGCTTGACGCTCCTCTCAAAGAGCTTGAAGGAACTGAGCCATCGTCAAGTTCTCAGGAGGAGGTGGTGGCGGAAGGTCTCTAGGCTGCTCGTGGTGACCTCCAGCGTGAGCTTCTCCTTCGGTTCCATGCGGCGTCCCTGAGGAGCCGGCGCCGGGGTTGCCGAAGGTGCTATTGCGGGTTGCGTTCACCATCCTGTCATAGAAACAGACAGGTCAAAATGCCACCTTACTCGGGAGTACAAGAATTTGCTCCTAGTAAGAGGGGGTCCAATACGTGCATGTGCCAAGTTTTTAAAACCAAAGTTTTTGACAAACTGGAAATTGCATTCATGACAACTAGGTGACGTAGTCACTTACAGGCTGCCCAAGGCAATAGTGACTTACATCAAGCACACATACGCAAATTAAAAAAACGGATACAAGGATACCCTATACTCGGGTACTCTGATTTGCCTACGCTAAAACCTACGCGGCGGACTGCTCGGTCTCAAAGGCGGACTCAACAGGATCCTCATCTTCATCAACATCCTCTTCCTTTATAGGAGTGGAAGAAAGAATCCGCACGTCTCGGCGTCTCTTGGGCGAGGCGGCGAAGATCTCAGTGTACTCTTCCTCTGTCAGGCGGCGACTCCGAAGAGGGACTGCCTGGATGGGTAACACACCACCCTTAGTGGCTACAGCTGCCATCCCTTCAGGTGCGCCTGCCTTCTTTACTTTGCGGTTCTGCATCTTCTCAGTGTGGAGCAGGCCTTTGACTAGGTGCAGCTCTTGGCGAAGCTTGACTGATTCCTTAACCAGGAAGTGTGTCAGGGTGTCTGACGAGAGACTGAAGTAGGTCTGAAACCTCAGTGGCATCCCATCCTCCATGGCTGGGGTGAGTGTCCAGCTCCCATCCACTCCTTCCTTAATGAAAGGTAGATGACGAGTGACAGGCTCATTAGCCATCTCAGGGAGGATGCTGCGGAGTTGCATGAGCACCTCTCCTGCAGCCGTCTCCACTGCCAACATCAGCTCTCCCATATGTGGTTCTTCAAAGAACCAACTAGACGGGGAGTCATTAGCCTTCACTATCACGTCCACATGATATTCCTTGGTGTCGGCGTTGACCCAGTGCTCGTGGTAGAGGAAGATGGGCGTGCGTCGTACGTGGCACTTCTCGAGAAAATCCACCAGAAGTAGTGGAAAGCCGGTCTCCAGAAGCGTCTCAGGTACAGCAGCCATCTACAAGGCATAGGAGAGAAGTCAGGAGGTTGTATGTGCAAGAGTCTTGTGCAAGGCTGGCATCCTAACGTTCTTGGTTAACGTCCATGCTATCTAAGGCTTCCTATAGTCAGGATGGCTCTGATACCAGTTCTGTGGGGACCCCGACTAGCAAGTCGAGTTCGCCGTGCCCAGTGACCCCAAGGATCAATGTTCACTGAACACAGATACTGAATAATAGAGTCTTATATCCAAGTACCAAATTATTACATCAAATGACCAGAAGGTCGGGTTCAAGGGCAAGGCCTAAAGCCAAATAAAACGGATACATCGTGTAGCGGAAACTCGTAAGGGCTAAGCGGTGCCCATGCCATCAAGCCTACACCGACAGGCATTCTGACTCGGAAGCGTCCTAGATCGCAGGTCCATCTCCGACGGCGTACTCATCGCCAAACTCCGGTCCTTCCATGTCTGGTCAATAACATAACCAGTGGCAAGCCAATGAGTACTTTGAATGTACACGCAAACAGCCCATGACATATATGTGGTAATGAATAACAGGAACAGGTATCCTTAGTGGAATGCAATGTGGTGGCATGATCAGGTATATGCAACAAGTTAAAGAATTACTTTTGAAGAACGGGTTACAGATATTGTCATATATGTCAAGGGTTGAACACACCGGGTTCACCCTGTATGCCAAGTCATCGGACTTGTCATATCCTCTAGGAATTAATGAGAACTAAACCATCCGGGTTTACCCTATATGCCAAGTCACCAAACTTGAGCATATTATTGTGATTATCATAACAACACCTTTTTAACACCACACACACACACTTGGTTTATGCGAAAACTCATGACGTAGTTTAAGCAGCACCACCCAACTGTCCTTGACCGTGGACACGGCTATTCGAATAGTTTACACTCTGCAGAGGTAGTACGCTGGACCCACGAGAAACGGAATACTTCCTTGTCATCCACGACTCGCGGTATATCACATATACCCGAGGTAAGTACCCGATCATCATCTTTCCCCTGACGATACTAGACAAAGAGATCCACTCGATTGGTACCCAGCCCACATGTTGTACGTCTTACGAGCACCGACTCTAGACTATAACAACCATGCAGGGACCAATGGTGTGCCTGGAACTCATAATAATGGCATAGTCGTCCTACCTGGCACGACCCCATCATGAGAGTGACACCGATCACTCCCGCCACTAGTAATGTGGCTCTTTGCTAGCACCGACCAGAGTAATCAACAAAGCCCCGTCCCATAAAGGGGTACCGTGGTCGTACTGGTAAGGTTGGGACGGTCGACACTTCATAAATCTAATCCCTTTCCGAAACCATACTCACACCAAAATCACCAGTGCATCACTTCACCAAAAGTGATCACCAACTCATCATCACCCTCGGGCATTAGTGGCACCCGACGGGGTTTTTCATAAACTCTTTATTTAACTCATCATCATGCTCATGATAAAATGCTCTATTATTACTTGTCAACATGATACTATCATGACCCTCACGGGGTCAAGCTCAATGAAGTGATTATACTCTACTAACCAACATGACAGTAGCATGATCCTCGTAGATAGTAGGATCAGCTCATCATGCTCATGCTCCGAGGAGCCATGTGAATATCACTACTGTAAATGCAAGTGCTTCGAAGAAGCCTTCGGTACCATCACATCAATGATGAACCGGCATCGAGATCACATGCAACGGAAAATACTTGCTATTCTAGCATGCATCATTTTAGGTACTTAAGTCATGGGAAAAGGGCATTCTTGCCTTGGTCAGCTAGGTATCCGGGGTCTTCGAGGTCTTCCGCTCCGGATCCTCTGTCACTCGGTAACTGTACCGTCGAGAAAGGAATAAATAAATACTAGCTCTCACTAAAACAGATCACAAAGTGCTTTTAGAAATGTTGCAAGGCTTGAATAAATTCAAGATATTATTTTGAAAAATGTTTCCTATTGTTTTATTAGCTAATCATATTTATTTAAAAGAAAACAGAAGCAAACAAGTGCTTTTTAATATCATTTTATTATACCAAAATAGTTTCTGTTATTGATAAATGTCAACTATTACAGAATCAAATACTACTCATTTTTAGAAAAATACTGGTGGAAGAATTATATTTTTCTACTGGCTAAATCTTTTTATAAAAATCATTTAGTTTGTTGGATTAAAACAAAACAAAAAAGGCCAAGGGAAACAGATCCAGCCGGCCCAGCCAGCAGGCCTGGCCACCAGGCGCGCACGGGCCAGGTTCAAACCTGACCTGCAGGCCCGTGGGGTCAGCGTCAGCGGCTGCGCGCGCTGGCTGCCCGAGGACACCGACAGGTGGGCTCCACCTGTCGGATCCTTCTCCTACCTCCGGCCAGAGAGGTGGAGATGGACGCCGGCGAGGCTGCCGTTGTCCTCTGGCCTAGCTAGGAACGGGATCGGGTTCCTCGTGCCTCCACCTACCTGCTCGTGGTCGGGACGTCACCGGAGGTGGTCTGGGTCGCCGGCGACGAGGTGCTCGTGGCGGAAGGGTTTCGGGTTCGTGTTGAACTAGGGGCTAGGGGTATGGATTTGCTCGGGAGAGTTAGGGGAAACGTTCCTGGTGTCGAGGGGAGTGTAATGGGAGGTCGGGCAGCGCAGGAGCCGACGTGTAGCCGGAGATCGACCGGAGCTCCGAGGCGGAGGGGCCTCGGTCGGTCTCGAGCACCGGGCCTCTGCGAGCTCGATTGGGCGGCTAGGGAGTGTCTACTGGTGGTGCTGAAGCTGCTTGGAGGGTGCTGGAGTGTCGGGGGGGGTCTATTTATAGGCCAACGACGGTGATCCGACTCGGGCACGCCGGTGACTCACCGTGGCACGCGTGCAAGCACAGTGAGGTGCTGGCCGTGAAACCACGGGTTCGGGACGTGGTTTAGGGCCTCCTGGTGCAACGGCCGCAGAGGGAAAGCGAGTGGGGACGAGCTGTAGCGACCGTGCATGCTCGGCCGCGTCGGGCACGCACGGGCACGCGTCGCCTGAGCTCTTGCGCGAGGGGGAGAGGGTCCCTGGGGTAGCTTTGCACTGAATGGTTGTCGGGGGAGCGCTTGGACATAACTGGGGAGGCTGGGACCGGCCGGAGCGTCGGCCCCTTGCGGGTGGCTCTCTGCAGCACGCCCAGAGCGCAGTTTTGGCATGCCACGGCATGTTGGCTCGCTCTGGGGCACTTGGGACGTGTCCTCCATGTCCTGAGTGTTGCTGGGAGTGTGCCTAGCCGTTGTGGTTTAGTGGGAGCTCGAGCTGATCAAGGGAGCAAGGAACACTAGTGTTGCGAGTACTGTCCTGCAGCTCAAATTGGAGTTCTTGTCACTTGTTCTTGGAATTGGGGAGGGGTTGGTTGACTGGGTGTTCTGGGTGTTCTGCTGCTCTAACCCACCAAGTTTGGGGCCTTGACATTGGGTAAAACAGTGGCTAGGAAGGTTTTTACCTTCCTGTCAGTAGGTGTTCGACAGTGACTTGGGGTGCTTCCACTCCACCACTGTATATGAAACTTAACAGGTTTGGTCTTGGGGTAAAAACATGGGGTTCCACCAAATCTGAGCTCCATTGAACAAGTTTGGCTTTGCAAACTTGAAAATGTCTCAAAGTGACCAGTACTGTCCTTTACAAAGGAAGTGTGGTCAAACAGAGTCTCACAAATCCCATTTTTGGTGTGGAGTCCTCATTTAGGGTGTTAAACACATCTCCAAAGTTTCAGCTCCATTGGAGAAACTTTGCAATGTAGAGTTGTTCCAACTCTACTCTGGACAGAGAGGGTTTTGGGCTCTTTAAGTGCACTTCCCCACCTTGGATCAAGGTGAGATTTTAGGTGAGCACCTAATATGTTTTGGGAGGGCTCCTGCAATTTTCCGGGAATTTACTGAGATACTTTCCTTTGGAAACATCTCAAAAAGCTAAAACAGACAGAAATGGTTTTCAGGGTTTTACTCAATTAATATTAATATAAAATAGGGTATGTATGAAAAATATATGTCCTTCTGAGCTTCGATGAATTTACTCAGAATTTTCTAAGGCAGGAAAGTAATTTTCCTTGTGGAAATATCATTACTGGCCTTAGAAATAGACATAGATATAAAATAGGAAAATAATATTTTAAATCACCAAATAATGTTTTTAATGAATGAAAATGATATTAGGATCAGATCACCAACTTTAGTTGGAAGTGCCACTTGGCTTCATGAGCTAGTAGTGTATCCCAACATGATGAAGGTGATCTTGATGTAAAGGAAAAAGGGTTTTTGATGAGAGCAAAATAAATAAGTTTTTCATGGGTTTGAGTCATCAAACAAGCAAGCATACACTCAAACAAGGGCTGACATTGCACTCACAACACTATTTGAAAAAGTTTTAACAAGCTCTGATTTTTGCAACACAGAAAACTTGGGATAAAAAACAGGGTGTGACAGGTGCTGACGAAGATGTTGATGGAGATGAGTCCCCTCCGATGAGAGGGGTGCTCGTGATGACGATGGAAACAATTTCCCCCTCCGGGAGGAAGTTTGCCTGGCAGGACGGCCCTGTCGGAGCTCTAGATTAGTTATGCTCAAGTTCCGCCTCGTCGCGGCGGCGTTTCTTCCCGAAAGCTCTCCCTTGATTTTTTTCTCGGACGAAACCCTCTATATAGCAGAAGATGAGAGCCGGAGGGCTAACAAGGGGCCCATGAGCCCCTCGAGCGTGCCCAGGGGGTGGGGCGTGCCTGGCAGGCTCGTGACCTCCTGGTGGCTCCCCTCCAGTATTTCTTCCGCCCAGTATTTTTTATATATTCCAAAATAATTCCTCGCTGATTTTCACGGCTTTTGGAGTTGTGCGGAATAGGTATCTCAAACTTGCTCCTTTTCCAGCCCAGAATTCCAGCTGCCGGCATTCTCCCTCTTCATGTAAACCTTATAAAATAAGAGAGAAAAGGCATAAGTATTGTACCATAATGTGTAATAAAAGCCCATAATGCGATAAATATCAATATAAAAGCATGATGCAAAATGGACGTATCACCGATCACTTTGATCCATCGTGGAGGTGGAGGTGGAGTGGTGGTGCTCGTAGCACTGGCAGTGTTGGTAGCAGTGATTACCTGGGCTTTGATGGTCTTGGTGGTGACGAACTTGGTGGTGGTGGTGGATGTTCTGGGGCTTAAACGTTTGGGTGGTGATGGTGGATGTATGATACTTATGTTGTGATGATGTTATATTGTGATGATTCGACTTATGTGAGGATGATGATATCTATTATCTCGTGATGATACGACCAATGATGCTCTTGAGTGATATATATGTGTATTTGAATATATATATATATATATATATATATATATATATATGTTGTTATATATGTGATGTGTATTTTTATTGAATTCAAATAGAAAAAACAAGCAGAAACTATGTCGACGGCCTTGCCGTCGGCTTAGGAGAGGAGCGTGCTACCAGGAGCGACACGTGTCGCATGTAGCTTTGTTAAATTGTGATCCAAATTCTACCATATTGGAATAGATGTAGTACAAACGGTGTGGGCCTTTGCGGTGGTACTGACGCGTACGAGCACAACTCGTTTACTTGTCCTCCAAGGACTCTCATGTATTGCCCCTCATATATACTCCATGTAGTCGCACCTAAATACGGCATGTCGTCTCGTGCTTGTAATACTCCACCCTCATATTGATTGCGCCTTCGTGCGTCCGTGGTTTTCTCCCGCAAGGGTTTCCACGTAAAAATATGTGTCTCTCGTGTCTCGTTGATCTCATTTTATCTAACAAGTGGTATCAGAGCTTTGACAGATGTTCGGTATATTCCGAAGATGAAGAGAAATCTTATCTCTGTGAGTGCCCTTGATGCAAAGGGATACAAGTATTCAGGTGGAGATAGCGTTTTGAAGGTCACCAAAGGTTCTCTCATTGTGATGAAAGGTGACTTAAGTTTGACCAATGGTCTTTATTACCTTCGAGGTTCTACCGTTTCAGGTAACGCTACTCTGGTTATTTCAAAGAATTCTGATTGTGATGCTTCTAACCTTTTGCATATGCGTCTTGGACATATGAGTGAACTTGGTTTGGGAGAGTTAAATAAGAGAGTTCTTCTTAAAGGATCGCTGCTGCTGCTACTTCCCAGCAGTAGAGCATAATCCGCTGCTGCCTCCACGTATACGCGTGGAATACGCTGGAGCCCCGAGGCATTTGTACACTACGTGGAGATCAATCCATCGCTACTTGCAAGCACAGGAAACTGATCGATCTCTGTTTCACGTGAAGGCTACTAGTACACATATTTGTTTTTTCTTTTCTCCAACTGCTACATCCACAACCGAAGCTACCAGGTACTATTCTACTTTCTTTGCTCTGCATATTAATTCTGTTAGGGATTTTCTCTACCGGCTTGTACTACTTCTTGTACACATATTTATCTACTCATAGCTTCCATGACGTACGATCTTCCGCTGCTGGATCGTGACACAAGGTTTACCCTGTGGCAAGTCAAGATGCGGGCGTTGTTGGCGCAGGCCGACTATGACGATGCACTGGATAGTTTTGGGAAGAATAGAATTGAGGATTGGACAGCCGAGGAGAAAAGAAGGGACCGTCATGCTTTGTCACAAATTCAACTCCATTTGCATAATAGTATTTTGCAGGAAGTTTTGAGCGAGAAAACTGTCGCCGCTCTATGGTTAAAGCTGGAAGGGATTTGCATGAAAAAAAGATCTCACCAGCAAGATGCATTTGAAGCAAAACTTATTCATGCACAGGTTACCCGAGGGAGGTAATGTTTTGACTCATATTTCAGAATTTAAAGAGATCATATCCGATCTAGCTGCAATGGAGGTTACGTATGATGAAGAAGATACTGCTTTCATGTTACTTTGTTCGCTGCCAAGTTCTTATACCAATTTTCGAGACACCATATTATATAGTCGTGATACTCTCATGCTTAATGAAGTTTATGAAGCTTTGAACTCTAAGGAGAAGATGAAATTAATGGTGCCTCATGATGGTTCGAGTTCATCCCAAGCCGAGGGATTATCTGTTCGTGGAAGGACAAAGGAAAAGAACTCACATAATGGAAACCGTGGCACAAGTAAGAACGGCCAGAGGGGCCGGTCGCAATCTAGAGACAAGAAGCAGTATTGCAGGTATTGCAAGAGAGGCGAGCATGACACCTCAGAATGTTTCAAGGTGCAGAACAAGGAAAAGAGGAATGGTATGTATAAACCGAAAGGTAACAAACAAGGTGAAAATTATGCTAATGTTGCTCGTGATGAAAGTTCCGATGATGCTCTTGTTGTTATTGCTGGATGTGCTGAGACCAATGATGAGTGGGTACTTGACACTACATGTACTTTTTATATGTGCCTGCATAGAGATTGGTTTACTACTTTTTGATTCTACTACTGCCGCTGGTTCCGTTTTGGGTTTTGATAATTCACCATGCAAGATTGAAGGCATAGGTTCCATTCGAATCAAGATGTTTGATGGCACAATCAGAACTTTGACAGATGTTCAGTATATTCCGAAGATGAAGAGAAATCTTATCTCTCTGAGTGCCCTTGAAGCAAAGAGATACAAGTATTCAGGTGGAGATAGCGTTTTGAAGGTCACCAAAGGTTCTCTCATTGTGATGAAAGGTGACTTAAGTTCGACCAATGGTCTTTATTACCTTCGAGGTTTGATACGTCTCCAACGTATCTACTTTTCCAAACTCTTCTGCCCTTGTTTTGGACTATAATTTGCATGATTTGAATGGAACTAACCTCAACTGAAGTTGTTTTCAGCACAATTGCCTTGGTGTTATTTTTATGCAGAAATCAAAGTTCTCCAAACGTCGTAAAAATTTACGGGGAGCAGTTTTGGAAAATATCAAAAATATCTGCGCCAAGTTCCACCTCAGGGGGTGGGCCAGTGAGCCACAAGCCCCTCCTCTGCCACCACCACCCCTGGTGGCGCTGGGCAGGCTTCTGGGGCCCACAGGCACCTACCACCCCCAACTCTAGCTCTATAAGTTGTCATTCATCCCAAAAAAAAAAAAAAAAGTTTCCGTCACGTTTTCGATACGGAGGCGCTGCCACCTCCTGTTCTTCATCTGGAGGGCAGATCTGGAGTCCGTCTTGGGCTCCGTAGAGGGGAAATCGTCGCCATCGTCATCATCAACCTTCTTCCCTCTCCAATTCCATGAAGCTCTTCATCGTTCGTGAGTAATCTATTCGTAGGCTCGCTGGGCGGTGATGAGTAGGATGAGATCTATCATGTAATCGAGTTAGTTTTGATGGGGATTGATCCCTAGTATCCACTATGTTCTGAGATTGATGTTGCTACTACTTTGCCATGCTTAATGCTTGTCACTAGGGCCCGAGTGCCATGATTTCAGATCTGAAATTATTATGTTGTCACCAATATATGTGTGTTTTAGATCCGATCTTGCAAGTTGTAGTTACCTACTATGTGTTATGATCCGGCAACCCCGGAGTGACAATAACCGGAACCACTCCCGGTGATGATCATAGTTTGAGGAGTTCATGTGTTTACCAAGTGCTAATGCGTTGGTCCGGTTCTTTATTAAAAGGAGAACCTTAATATCCCGTAGTTTCCTTTTGGACCCCGCTGCCACGGGAGGGATGGACAATAGATGTCATGCAAGTTCTTTTCCCTAAGCACGTATGACGACACACGGAATGCATGCCTACATGACATGACGAACGGGAGCTAGCCACATATCTCTCCGTGTTATAGTTGTTGCATGATGAATATCATCCAAACAAATCACCGACCCATTGCCTACGAGTTTGTCCTACTACTGCTGTTACTTGTCTTACTCTGCTGCTGCTACTACTACTATTGCTACTGCTGTTACTTGTCTTGCTCTGCTGCTGCTGCTACTGTTGCTACTGATGTTACTTGTTTTGCTCTGCTGCTAATGTTGCTACTACTGTCGCTTCCTACTGCTGTCACTACTGTTGTTCCTTGCCACTGCTATTGCTCGTTACACTGCCGTTACTCGCTACTTTGTTGTTACTACTGTGCTTGCAGATACTAATCTTTCAGGTGTGGTTGAATCTGACAAATTCAGCTGCTAATACTTGAGAGTATACTCTCACCTCCTGACTGGCTTACCTACAAATTTGGGTCGAATACTCTACCCTCAAAAACTGCTGCGAACCCACGCGCTGGTGGGCCATCAACAACATTCTTCCAGTTTCATTGCCGGGGAGTGCTATCAGCATTATTCTGGTGTCGTTGCAGGAGAAGGTTAGTTGTCATAAGCATTCGTCTAGCTAATGCTAGAGATTGCAGGATCAGCCCTTTTCTGGAGCCATTGCCAGGAAAGCACAGCTGACGTCAAGGTTCTACCGTTTCAGGTAACGCTACTCCGGTTATTTCAAAGAATTCTGATTGTGATGCTTCTAACCTTTGGCATATGCGTCTTGGACATATGAGTGAACTTGGTTTGGCGGAGTTAAATAAGAGAGGTCTTCTTAAAGGATATCAAACTGGTAAATTGAAATTTTGTGAGCATTGTATCTTCGGCAAGCACAAGAGGGCGAAGTTCAACACTTGACTCATACAACTGAAGGTATTCTTGATTATGTGCATTCTAATTTATGGGGCCATCTCGAAAAAAGTCACTAGGTGGTGCTAGTTACATGTTGACTATTATTGATGATTATTCGAGAAAGGTTTGGCCTTATTTCCTAAAGCATAAACGGCAAGCTTTCTCTGCTTTTAAGGAGTGGAAGATTATGATTGAGAGACAAACTGAAAAGAAGGTAAAAATACTTTGCACTGATAATGGTATGGAATTCTGTTCTAGGCAATTTGGGAATTATTGCAAGTCTGAAGGCATTGTCAAACACCACACCGTTCCTTATACTCCTCAATAAAATTGTGTTGCTGAGCGTATGAACACGACCATTATTTCCAGAGCCCGTTGCATGTTGTCCAATGCAGGTTTGCATAGGCGTTTTTGGGCTGAGGCCGCTTCCACTGCTTGTTATCTCATGAACCGTTCACCATCTATTCCTATTTATAAGAAAACTCCAATTGAGGTATGGTCTGGTTCACCTGCTGATTATTCATAGTTGAGAGTTTTTGGTTGCACTACTTATGCTCATGTTGATAATGGAAAATTGGAGCCTAGGGCTGTTAAGTGCATCTTTCTTGGTTATAACTCTGGTGTTGAAGGTTTAAAATTATGGAATCCTGAAACACAAAAGATTGTTATTAGCAGAAACGTTATCTTTAATGAATCTGTTATGTTACATGATGTTCCATCTACTAATGTTCCTGTTGAGAGTGAACAGCAGTCTACTGTTCAGCAGCCTACTATTCAGGTGGAGCATGTTATTGGTTCAGGTGATACTTCTGATAAGGAAAATGTTGATGCGCGTGATGAACCCGTCTTTGATGATGAACATGTGACTCCAAATCAGCCTATTGTTCCACACGGTTGGAATCTCGCACGTGACAGAGTTAGGCGAGGTATTAATGCACCTGAAAGGTTAATTGAGGAGTGCAATATTGTTTCTTTTGCTTTATCTGTTGCAGAAGAAATTGAAGGTAATGTTGTGCCTTCTTCATATTCCGAGGCTATTATTTCTGGTGATAATAATAAGTGGATGACTGCTATGCATGATGGGATGGAATCACTTGAAAACAATGGCACTTGGGATTTGGTAAGATTACCTAGAGAGAAGAAACCTATTCGTTGCAAGTGGGTTTTCAAAATAAAGGAAGGTGTTTCTCCTAATGATGAGACAAGATATAAAGCAAGGTTAGTTGCTAAAGGTTATAGCGAAATTCCAGGTATTGACTATAACGAAGTCTTTTCTCTTGTTGTGAAGCATAGCTCTATTCGCACTTTACTTAGTATTGTTGCCATGAATGATTTTGAGCTTGAACAATTGGATGTTAAAACTGCATTCTTACATGGAGAATTAGAAGAGGATATTTATATGGAACAACCTGAAGGTTTTGTTATTCCTGGAAAAGAAAATCTTGTCTGTAAGTTAAAGAAATCTCTTTATGGATTGAAACAATCCCCTCGACAGTGGTACAAGAGATTTGACACCTTTATGCTCTCTCAAGGTTTCAAACGGTCTGATTATGATAGTTGTGTTTATTTGAAAATTGTCAATGGTTCAGCTATTTATTTGCTCCTTTATGTTGATGATATGTTAATTGCTGCAAAGAGCATGTCAGAGATTGATGAACCAAAGAAGAAATTGAGTAATGAATTTGAGATGAAGGATTTGGGTGCAGCAAAGAAAATACTTGGCATGGAAATATCCAGAGATAGACCATCTGGAAAATTATATCTCAGTCGGAAGGGATATATTGATAAAGTTCTTCATCGTTTTAATATGCATAATGCCAAGCCAGTAAGTACTCCGTTAGCTGCACACTTCAAATTATCATCAGCCTTATGTCCTGAGTCAGATGCAGATATTGAGTACATGTCTAGAGTTTCCTATTCGAGTGCAGTTGGTTCACTTATGTATGCCTTGGTTTGTTCTCGTCCAGATTTATCTTATGCACTGAGTGTTGTTAGTAGATACATGGCTAATCCTGGAAAAGAGCATTGGAAAGCAGTTCAGTGGATTTTCACATACCTGCAAGGTACTTCTAATGCTTATTTACAGTTTGGGAATACTGGAGATGGACTTGTTGGTTTTGTTGATTCTGATTTTGCTGGTGATTTGGATAAGAGAAGATCGCTCACAGGTTATGTTTTCACCATTGGTGGTTGTACTGTGAGTTGGAGAGCAACTTTGCGGTCTATTGTGGCTTGTTCCACTACTCATGCCGAGTATATGGCTATTTCTGAGGCATGCAAAGAAGCTATCTGGTTGAGAGGTTTGTACACTGAGCTTTGTGGAGACTCATCTTGCCCTACCATATTTTTTGACAATCAAAGTGCTATATATCTTACAAAGAATCCAATGTATCATGAGAGAACAAAGCATATTGATGTCAGGTTTCACTATGTTCGAGATATTGTTGCTAAAGGTAATTTGAAGGTATGCAAGATAAGTACTCATGATAATCCAGCTGATATGATGACAAAGCCGGTTCCTACCAATAAGTTTGAGCTTTGCTCAGGCTTAGTTGGTATTTCTCACTAGTCCTTTGCACTTTTGATGCACAAGGTGTTTATGTTGATTTGGATGGAGTTATTCATTTTTATTCGACTACTGGAGGGAATTTGGCTCAAGGTGGAGATTGTTAAATTATGATCCAAATTCTACCGTATTGGACTAGACGTAGTATAAATGGTGTGGGCCTTTGCGTTGGTACTGACGCGTACGAGTACAACTCGTTTACTTGTCCTCCAAGGACTCTCATGTATTGCCCCTCATATATACTCCATGTAGTCGCACCTAAAGACGGCATGTCGTCTCGTGCTTGTAATACTCCACCCTCATAGTGATTGCGCCTTCGTGCGTCCGTGGTTTTCTCCCGCAAGGGTTTCCACGTAAAAATTTGTGTCTCTTGTGTCTCGTTGATCTCGTTTCATCTAACAAGCTTAAAACTATACCGACGGCTAGGCCGTCGACACTGCTACGGACCAGGGCGCACCAGAGCCTTCCACGTGTCGCGTCTATGCCGATGGCCAGTCCATCGGCATAGTTTTACAGTATGTCGACGGCCTAGCCGTCGACAACTCTGCGAACCAAGACGCCCTAGAGCCTCCCACGTGGCGGTTGTACGCCGATATCCTGGCCGTTCGCATAGTTTCACGCTATGCCGACGGCCAGACCGTCGGCATACAGCCAACACGTGGGTGCATTCTATAGGGTAAAGTGTGTCCACGGTGCCGTCAGCCACTTTCATGTGTGCACGGTTACCGACTGTGAATCTATGTCAATGGTTGTACGGACACCGTCGGCATAGACATATATGCTGACGGGTTTTTTCGCGGATGGCCCCACCCAGATACGTCGACGTTCACGTTGTGGACGGTACTATGCCGATGGGAGCCGTCGGCATAGGTCTACCCCGACGGCCTTCTGCCCTATGCCGACGGTGTTAGGCCGTCGGCATAGCCCGTCATTCCGGTAGTGACAGCTCGAAGTCAACTGCCAACAGCCAACCGTATTTCCTGTTTAATGTACCCCAACGGTCGTCTTCCTCCCTTCATCTGAACAATCGTCTTCCGCCCTGTCATACCAACGATCACTTTCGTGTACTCACCATGTCATCTTCTCTGGAAAAAAGAAAGTACATGTTCAAACATTTTCAATTTTTTTATAGACACTCATAAATGTTTGTTGTATGACCTTAAAAAATTTCAGCTCCTAATCTAAGCCACGTTAATAGAAATAAAAAAGACAAAATGAAATGTGAATAGTATCAAAGTTCTATTCATCCAAACCTGCTACTCTTCACATTCAAATTTGTCTTTTTTGAATCTCAAAACATACATCGAGTTTTGAGCTAAAAAATTTCAAGTGGTATACATATCACACAAGAATGTTGTTAAATGATCTCATATTTTTTTTGAAGTGTCAACATATGGTGTTTTGGTGTTGACCTCACGATCTCACCTAAATGTGAGATCTCACACAAGTTTCCCCTCCCCCTCACCTGAGGTCATTCGAATTGCTTTAGACGATTGTACTAATACTTTGATTCAGTTATACTCCCCCCGTTTTTAAATATAAGTCTTGTTAAATATTTCACCAGGAAACTGCATAAGGAGCAAAATTAATAAATTTAAATTCTAAAGTATATCTATGTACATCCATATATAGTTTTTTATTAAAAAAAAGACTTATATTTAAGAAGGAAGGGAGTACAAGTTTTTCTCCCGTAAAAGAAAAGGACTAAAAGACTTGTAAAGTTATTTCTTCGCCCGTGGTTAAGCTGGATATCAACCTGTGGAAGCAACTTTAGCAATTAATTTCTTGAAGGCATGTAATGCGTAACTTAAAATGGACCTATCATAGACTTTATATATAAATAAATAGCTACAGAACAACTTGCAAGTTACCTTGACACAAACACTCAAACTAGCTAGCGATCTTTGGATCCTGGAGTCTTTTGATCTTATCTCTATAGCGAAACCAGCAAGGTGGACTTAACAACCACTTCAAATAAAAAAGGCTTAAAACGACTATGCTCGTTTTTGCTTTTCACGACCTGGACACGCAAATCCGAGGATTATATCTACTTAACGCTTATGACTGAAATTTTAAAAGGAGAAAAAAAATGATAACGTTAGGCCATCTTCAAGACGGACCCTCAAACCTTTCGAACGATCCGGACCGCGGAAAATGTACATCGCGGTCCTCTATTGGTCCACGGAATGGTCCGGACGCGATTTTTTTCACAAACCGAAGACAAACGTGGGAAGATTTGCGGGAGTCCGGACCGCTATTTCGCACAATTCCGACTGCCTTGGCCAATACGAAACCACCACCCGTCTTTCCTGGGGTTTCATCCCACGCGTCGCATTCATGTCGATCTAGCAGCCGTCATTCTAACTGTGATTTGACCAGATAGTAAGGCGGTGTAGACGGACCCGAACTTTCGGGCCTCGCCGCTTCAATGCAGACGCCGCATCCCGAAAACCAACTCCGGCAGCTGCGCCGCATTGAAGCACGCTGACCACCCCATTGCTTGGCCTGGCCGTGGCTATTTAAGCCGCACTCTCGCGTCGTCAAAAGCATCATACCTTCCTCCTCTTTCCCCCTCGTCGCGCCTTTCCTTCTCTACATCCTCTCCAAGCAAAACAGTGGCGATTCTAAGGTCCCGGTTCTCCGCCCCGGCAGGCAGCCCCGATGAGAGCTCGTCGTCTGGTGGATCGTAGCGCCACCATCCTCAGTCACCGGGTCCGTCGGGATCCACTGCGGCGGGATCCTCTGACAAGGAGGAGATAGCTATCTCCACGAGTGACGAGGAGGAACAGCCGCAACCGGACCCATTTGTTGTCGGAAGCGACTCTGACACATGAATAATTCTTTCATCAGATAGGACCGGTGCGGCCATCAATGGCGCGCGTCAAGGACGAGCCATCGTCCCCGCCGAGGGTACGCGTCAAGAACGAGCCGCATCCCCGCTCCGTCAGGTCAAGGACGATCCCGCGTCCCTGCCGCGCAACCACGGCCTCCATATCAGCGGCCGCATGAAGTAGGAGTCCCCCCTCCGATGCCTCTGGCATGTGAATCCTGAGCCGTCGTCGCTGTCGTATAGCCGTTACGCGTGGATTGACGAGCCATCGTCGCCACCTTGATGCCACTGCCCTCGGGAGGTGCCATCGCGATCGCCAAGGCGTGTGGACGCATCCTCCACTACCTGCGATGCGAAGGCTTCGGCGGTGCCTCCGGCTCTCGGTTCATGGTGTCTGAGGCCGAGCGCGAGGCGTAGCAGCAGACAAGGTACAACCGGCGCAATGTGAGTCGTCGTCCGTGTTCGCGAAGACCGATGTGGCGCCGAAATGTGTCTGCAATAACCCGGACTTCGTCGCGGCTTGGACGCTCGATCGCTCTGTGACCACCGCAGAGACGGCCGCTATGCGTCGTTGCCGCCTTCACGGCGAGCTTGCCAAGATCGGTGAGGAGTTGTTGCTTAGCGACTGTTCCTTCAACACTAGTCGCAACAAGGCCGCTGTCAGGGCTCCAAAGGCCACGTCGTGAGTGGTCGCATTGGCACTCCGCAAGCAGCCTTCGGACAAGGCTGTCACGGCCCTCCGTCGTCATTCTACCCGCGGAGGGACCACGACGATGACGACGACGAGAACAACACAGACAGAGACGACGATGCAGCAGGGCAGGGCGGACACGCGTACGAGGTGATCGTCGGGTATAGGGTTTAGCTTTTTTACCTTTTTTTAGCTAAACGGCCGAAATATCGACCTTTTATGTAAACTATCTTTGAAGTTGAATAAAATCCGCTCTTTTGATCGAATTTTGTGAGGTTGGTTTAAATTGTTGGACGGATGTATACGACTATAGTTGAATGTCGTTCTCATGCATGAGTGTGCGTGGACTAACCCTTCTACCCGCAAACGGAAGTGAAAAGAAATTTATAGGTAGCCGTTGAAGATGTACGTATCTCGCTGACGTTTCCTGGGAGAGAGTGGCAAACAAACGCAGTTTGCTGGCAGTTTTTAGTTGCTACGTGAGATCTGACAGTTTTTAAAAGAAAAATACCTTTTTCTGAAGAAATTTTCAGGTTGCCCGCAAAAAAATGCCATGCGTATGTGAAGAAACTGCCAACAAAAACATTCATTCGTATTAACGTCCAAAATAATTGACCTACGATGTGCTTGCCTTTAGTAGCAGTGGTTTTCCTTTTCTCCAACGGTTTTGCTAAATCACTATCGGTCTTGCTAAAACACATCTGTATGTAAGATAAATATTGCACATCTGAATCCTATATCATTAATCTTATATAAAGATTTGTGTGGATATTTTTTATGCTTGATTTATTTATTTAGATGTGTAATAATTTTGTCATATCTAGTGTGTCCAAGACCCATCCCTTTCTCTAACGACAACGATGACGAACACAATGAAGTAACCACCGTAACAAGAACATGCACAACGTATATGCGATTCCATGGAGGCTTTGCATCCACCATGCACATGGGTGTACAAGAGATACGGTCGAGCCTGGTCAAGTGCATCTAGGGCCCGCCATTAGTTCTTCCTCATTTCACCTACTACCAGCAAGAAACACTTGTCTATATATACACAGCCACACACACACATGGCTTGCACACGCGCACACACCTCGCATATACATTAACCGAGCAAAGGGACCTTAAAGTAGCCAGCTTGAAGAACCAGGGCAAGAAATCTCTAGCTAGCCATGGGGTTTGCCGTGACGAGGACGAGCCAGTCGCTGGTGGTGCCGTCGTCGCCGACGCCGGCAGGGGAGACGCTGCGGCTGTCGTCCCTGGACCGCGTGCCGGGGCTGCGCCACCTCGTTCTGTCGCTGCACGCGTTCGACGGCGCCACGCGGGTCGACGCCGCCGTCGGCGAGGGAGGAGAAGCTGCCGCATGCAGCCCGGCGAGGGCGGTGCGGGAGGCCCTGGGGAAGGCGCTGGTGGACTACTACCCGTTCGCCGGGCGGTTCCTGGAGCCGGCGGAGGAGGGCGGCGAGGTGAGGGTGGCGTGCACCGGCGAGGGCGTGTGGTTCGTGGAGGCCACGGCGGCGTGCAGCCTGGAGGACGTGAAGCACCTGGACCACCCGATGGTGATCCCCAAGGAGGAGCTGCTGCCGGAGCCGTCGCCGGACGTGCCGGCGCTCGACATGCCCCTCATGATGCAGGTACGCAGGTGTACGTCCGTGTGTATTTGCGTGCACGACATGAAAACAACGTAACTAAGTAAATTTGTCTACCGGGGACATACAAATATACGAACGTCCGTTAATTAGTTCAGGCTTGCACGGATACGGGATCCGCACGTTGGTCAATAACCGAGTAATGCTACACCTACAAAGGCTTACTTAAAGATTTTACGTATAAACTGATGTGTAAGATTGTGATTGGTTATTGAGGGATGAGGGGCTCACCCCCACTGAAAATAAAGGGGGAGAAGAGAGTTGGTTTGGAAGGTTAAATAAACTTTTGTAAGTTTTTGTAGGTCTAGCATTATTGGTCAATAACCTCTCATTCTTTTCCCACGATGGCTAACTTCATTAGCGACCCTCCAACTAAGTTATACGTGTTCCTCTCACTCGTCCAGACAAATATATCCATCAACTATACACATTTTGACAGCTACTGGATTTAAATTATTTTAGCTTCAATTTTAAGAGTTCTTATGACGCGACGTGCAAATGATTTAATGCGTATGTACAAACCTGCTAGTACGTACCCATGGTCCCGAAATGCTGAGGTTTTTACCCATAGTCCAACTTTGACGTAATACGTGTTCTTCTTCAGAACGCAAGTTTGACGTACGAGTATATATAAAAATGGATTTGCTACTCAAAAAGACACAGCGTGTATCAGGTGGCAGCACTGGGACAATTTTTATTTTTTTGAATGTACTCGGACAATTTTGCTGCGCGGTGGCTAGCTACATCCTGACATACAGACAGCGACGAGAGCACGTACAGACATAAAAGACATATAAAAGACATGCGCCTTTGTTTCAAACAACACTATACTCCCTTCGTTCTTAAATATTATACATTTTAGAAATTTTACTGAACTACGTACGGAGCAAAACGAGTGAACCTATACCCTAAAATATATTTATATACATCCGTATGTAGTCCATAGTGTAATCTCTGAAGGTCTTGAACGGAGGGAGTACATGATTTTGATGTGTTGTAGCGCCGATGAACGTTACGTCTTACGTGCGTGTCTACGAGCTGCTACGTACATCGTGCCGGTAGGCGGTAGAGACGTCGACGCACCATATATATATACTACTACTACTACATGTTAGGTAGGTGAGATGTGATCGATCATCACGACCGGTCACCTGATCTCGAGTAATGTTAAAGGTGGATCGACAAAACCGACCTCGCTTTCGCTCTACAATGTACATATGTAGGTGATATTCCATGCGGCCGGCACGTACTGACGTACGAGTAGGACTACAAAGCGATGGATCAACCTACGTACCTGCCAAGAGATCGTCTGCTCGTTTCTTACTCGAGGTAGGAAACTTGCTGGACCCCGCCACATCACATCATGTACTAGACCTTTTCTAAAAAAAAAAATCACATCATGTACTAGTACTATACTATACACCTCTCTGCTCCCTGGAAAAATATGTGGCGTGGTGCAGGTCGATCACCGGCTTGGCGGGAAAAAGATCGATGTGCACTATTCGCAGAGTACGTACTGACACGGGTAGTAACCTTTTTTGGTGGCGAGGCAGGAGATGGGAGCTCCATCACGGGCGGCAAGCTAGACATATATAGTGGAATATATATGGAGATCGCTTCACCAGAGTGGTATAGTGTATCTCGATCTAGCTACATCGAGCAAGCACGTACCTACTACCATGCACTACCCTTTCATTTTCAAATACTACCTTCATCTTAAAATAAATGTCTTAAGGTTAGTATAATTTTATACTAACACTAGTATAAGGTTGAGATAGTTATTTTAAAACGGAAGGAGTATATATATGACGGATGATATCGATACGGATCGTTTTTGTGGTAAAATGGCAAGATAAAGATCCGCTCGATATGCGGCTTGTGGTATGCACCACAACTAGCTTGTTGAGATAGGACTGCCCATCCACCGGTCCCATGAATCATCATAGCTAAGCAGTAGTATATTCTTGTTAAGATAGGACTGCCCATCCAGTTGGTTTGTATCCAAAGGCCGGGCACACATGCCTGATGCACGCGGACACGGAGTACGTAGTATATGCCACATTCCTCACCTGCACGCGGCATGCACATGTCATCGTTACGTGTTCTTACTATAGTTAGCTAGTATCACGACTACAGCACACCGGCGATCGATGCATGCGGCCGTGAGGTCGTTGTTATCGTTAGTTCTTGCTGGTAAAAACACTTGTAACAGTACGCATATGAGGTTTTTGGTTTATGAGTTGGTTGCCTTCCAGTTTCCATCAACTTTGTTTACTCCCCTCGGCAATTCATGCCACCTGTGTACCAAACACCCTCTCACGTCTTTTTCTACGTACGTACGTGTTGGGCTAATCGTGAGCCATGAGTTGCCAGGTTGACCTTAAAGTGCATGCAACCATGTCATGTGGAGATAAGATTCCAGCAGGTGCTTGGGTAGTTTTCTTGAACGAACTGGAAGTAATGGACTGCCACTATTGACCATATATACAAGTCCACCAAAACTCTTTACTCAATCTATACCATGCTAGACCTGCCTGGCTTGACTAAGACTACTAGTACTGGTGGCGGCAAGCTCCTAATTTATTATTTATAGGTTGTAAAATTTTAGAAAGTGGACCTTGCTTGACTTGGGAGTACAAGATGTGGCCAGATCAAGCATGAAGCTAGTAGTGCGGGAGCTAGTAGTTGCGACGGTGAAAAGGAGCAAGATTTAACCAACCGCGCGTTGATCGGTCGGCAGTGCGCGCGACCAGGGTATATTATCAGGTCACATTCTTGTGTGAGTCAGCTATAGTAGGTAGTGAGAGGACTAGTAAATCGATCAAGTAGCTCTCATTGACCCCAGCCGGGTGGTCTTATCTAGCGCGTACCACCTACCTTGAACACGCCATAGCCAGCCATTTCCTAGCTGCCTGATGTCGGACGTGTTAATGACATATACTCCCTCCGTTCTTAAATATAAGACCTGTACAGATTTTACTATAGACTACATACGAAACAAAATAAGTGATCTACACTTTAAAATATGTATATATACATCCGTATGTAGTCCATAGTGCAATCTCTACAAGGTCTTATATTTAGAAACGGAGGGAGTATTTGGCTAACACTAGACATGTGTAACTTTTTTTCTAGTCCATTTCCTTAAGCCAGGAAAAATGGTTTAGCTGACGCACACAAGTCCATGTCCATTGCCAGCAAGAACAGAAAGAGGTGGGTAGCTCGCTAGCACTAGCACCAGCGCCAGCACTAGATAAAAGGCACAAAACGGGTCCGTACAGTTGCAAGATTGCGATACTTGAGTGAAGCTGCCTATGGCTATGGGCAGGGGCAGGGCAGGCATGCAGGTCCATCACAACGAGTTGCTAGCTAGCCGGCCGGCCTTCTGCTGGTGGATATCCACTTCAGTGGATCTTGATTTGAGAGTGGAGGCTCGAGGAGGTCGATTGAGCACCTACCACCACCACCACATTTGATTCCCTTTTCACGCATACATACGCATAATTTAGTTAATCGCATCGCATAGAAGCAGCCAAAATAGGGATCGGCCACCGGTTATGACTTGCCTCATGGAGTCATGGTAGTACTATATTCTTGTACTAGCTAGCTAGGGTTCAAGTGCAACGAAACAGGTAGTACTTGCACATAATATCCAATATGGTCGTACACATGCTGGGTCCATGATGCATATATATATCCAACCTGCTTGCTTGTTGCTCGAGTTAGAGCTTGAGCTGCAAGTACCTAGCTGTGTGCAGATGTCGTTGTTGCCGTTAGTTATAGCTCTTGCTTGCTTGCTAGTGTCACCGATGTGCACCTATGCTTTATGACACCAGGGGTTTGATGTACTCGCTTGTTTGATGCGTCCTGGGAGCGGTTTGATGGAATCGAAACGAAACGATGCTGTCGTGCTTGCACCCATCTAGCCAGCATTCGTACTGTCGGTCGCTGTAGCTGTATGGTCCAGTGGTGGATCGGTCGTTTTCGAGCTATGTAACTATCCTACCAACTTGTTGCACCAGTAAAGAAAGACAATGTTGCACTAAGTTTGTTGAGCATGCAAGGTCACCCCTCTCATACAATATTCTACGATGCGTGCTGCGCTCATCAATACGCACGAGTTAATGGACCATATGCAATTATTTGTTTGGTCGAAGTTGACTAAGTTCAGTTATGGAAACGACTACACACAGATGGTGCTGAAAACAAATATAGAGAGAATATGGCCCGGACGCAGATACAAAGTGAAAGTTTGCCAACACACAAAACGATTAATTTTGATCCCATTAGCTACGTGTAAGTCGTCTGAAAATAGGTTTTGAGTCACACGATTTTCACAGGAAGAAAGCAGCCGTCGGAGAAAAGGAAGAAGCAGTCGTCAGAGAAGCATTCTCGGTCCATCCTACGGTAAGAGGCAACCCTACTATGTATCTTAGGATGTCGGGGACACTAAATATTTCATAGCCGGGATTGGAGGGATGGCCAAAAGCGACGACAACAGGACGGTGAACGGTAGTTTGGGGGAGGGTTGGGTGACTAGGCGGGCGCGATAGCGACGCTAGCCACGGGCGACAACAGCAGGAGGTTAGGTCGGTGGTATATTGGCAGTTTGACGTAGAAGATAAACAGTGAAACTGTTTGGAGGTTGAAAAAAGTCGTCTGTCATTTATCTTGCATCTGACGGATCATACAAAATTAACTGGCCCAAATTTAAGGGGACTAATCTGCGTGGCACGCCGGCGGAAACATTCGGACAGTCAGCTGCCTAGCGTATGATCTAGAACACGTAAAGGGTCCTGATTAGCACATCCATTGGGCCTTCGTCGTCGCAAAAATTTCGGTCGATAGTAACAAATGGCGACAATAGTTGCAACAAAATATTCCTTGGTTGTAGCAAAATCGACCTCACATGCTCCAGCAAAACGACCTCGTTGGTCATAGCGTGGCCGTCTAGTTGTACCATTTTGTGTCATCGATTGTAGAAAAAAGTCTACAACGGGTTGCAGCAAAAACATCATTGCCTTTGGCTATAGCTGGTTGTGCATGCCGTTTCTCCGGTCGAAGCTTTCCAAAAACAGCATTGCAACAAATCTTGCAACCGGTTACAGCATTTATAGGTACTGTTTGCAGCTCCTCCGCTCTTTTTCTTGTTCCAGCAAAAACAATTCGCCGGTACTAGCAAAAACCAGTTACGGTTGTAACAAAAATTGATAAAGGTTATAGCAAAAATCGATACCGATTATATCAAAAAATCCGGCGAACGTGGATGCAACTTTTTTAGTGGACGCTTGTAGCAAATTTGAACACCGATTGTAGCAAATTTGAATGCAGGTTGTAGCAAAACTCTATGATGACCGTGATACCCATGCAACTTCACCGACCGCCGTTTGCAGCCAAACAAATGCCGCGGTTATAGCACGGAAGAAAAGAAATACGGTTTTAAAAAGGGAGAACGATTGATGGTGGGTCCATGCGATTTGTCATATTATACGAGGCAACGCAGCTATAACTCACGTGGGACCGACAAATCAATTCGACGGACGCGCTAGTGGGAAGGCTTTCTCTAAATTTAGTTTAACTTTTTAGTTACCCTTATCTAGCCACTCGCAATTTTAATTGAGTAATAGGTGAGATGAGTCAATCGGTCAAGTAGCTCTCATTGACAACTGACTTGTACCACGATCGCGACTGATCTTACCTACCCCTATTGTTCTACTAGCCATTTCCGTATTACTATATTTTTGACAGTGCCGTTCTAACAACCATGGACTAAAGTAATTTCATTTCTATTTCCTGTGTTACTACGTGGACTAAGTAGATCGTAACCGAAAGGAAATTCTTGCACGACTACATGTTATCTTTCACTAACATACCACTAATTCGATTTCTCAGATGGAGCGTTCAATTAGTGACCTGACGTGTTTGTTTTGAGTCCCTAGTTGTTCGTTCATAAAACCATAATCTTTATTTTTTTTGCTCATATGTCCTGTCTCTTGCACGTGATTAATGAAGATGATGAGAAAGAAAAAAAATGAATAAAAAAATGGTTCAGAGTGGGATCGTGTTCTACGTGGTGGACTGACCGGATAGGTTTGCATACAAGGGTTCGCAGACAACGCAGACATATAAAGATGATATGAAGGTTTCAATGTTGGGTTAATATTTTTCTTATCTTTCATGTTCGTTTGCTGACAGATTGTGTCCACGGATGTTTGTGAAAGATTTAAAAAGTCTGGCTGTAGATGCTCCTGAAGACTTAGTTTTGTCTCAATCGATGTTATATTTGTTTGATCTTGTATGGAGATATATGCAAAGTTTTTCTTATTAGATTTTCTTTTATATACTATGTCACTTGATTGAGATTTGATTTAGTCTGAGTTGACTAAGACATAGCCACACCCAAATTTAGTCGATTGTGGGTGTGTACATTTCGAAGCTAAGCAGATCTTTATCTTTTATACTCAGATTCATATAAAATATCGTTAATCTAGTATAGTAGATTATTCTGTCTAATTAGATCAACTATCCCATTCATAAGTGTTCAAAAAAAACTATTTCTTCCACAAAAATAAAATAAAACAATCATCGCAAAAAGAATATGTTAAACAGCAATCCCCAAACATTCATTTTCGAGTGCTTGCTTGCAGGTGACGGAGTTCACATGCGGCGGGTTCACGGTGGGCCTGATCTCGGTGCACACGATAGCCGACGGTCTGGGCGCCGGGCAGTTCATCAACGCGGTGGCGGACTACGCGCGCGGCCTTCCCAAGCCCCGCGTGCCCCCGGTCTGGGCGCGGGACCTCATCCCGGACCCTCCCCGGATGCCGGCCCCGCCGCCGAAGCTGGAGCTCCTCGACCTCCGCGAGCTCACCGTCGACCTCACCCCGGACCACATCGCCAAGGCCAAGTCCGACTTCTTCGTGTCCATGGGGCAGCGCTGCTCCGCCTTCGACGTCTGCGTCGCCAAGACGTGGCAGTCCCGCACCCGCGCCCTCCGCCTCGCCGGGCGCCTCGCCGGCGACCAGCCCGTCCACGTCTGCTTCTTCGCCAACACGCGCCACCTCATGCTCGCCGGCGCCGCCGAGGGGTTCTACGGGAACTGCTTCTACCCGGTGACGGTGACGTGCGGCAGCGGCGAGGTGGCGGCGGGGGAGGTGGTGGACGTGGTGCGCGCTGTGAGGGACGCCAAGGCGCGGCTCGCCGGCGACGTGGCGCGCTGGGCGGTGGGAGGGTTCGCGCAGGACCCCTACGAGCTGAGGTTCACGTACGACTCGCTCTTCGTCTCCGACTGGACGCGGCTCGGGTTCCTGGAGGCCGACTACGGGTGGGGCGCCCCGACGCACGTCGTGCCCTTCTCGTACCACCCGTTCATGGCCGTCGCCGTCATCGGCGCGCCGCCGGCGCCCAAGGTCGGCGCGAGGGTCATGACCATGTGCGTCGAGGAGGCACACCTACCAGAGTTCCGGGACCAGATGAACGCCTTCGCCGCCGGCAAGTAACTCATCGTCGTCGATCGATTACCCAATCAAGTGTGCAATGCATGCTGTTAATTACTACTCGTACGTACAATACTTTAAATCTACGTAGCACTTTATACTTGTCGGAACGCCGTCACGGTTCGTGTGCGTGTGTAATTTGGCGCAATTAGCGTTGTGCTTGTACGGACTTGCCCAAGGCTGTCATGATGTACCGTGAGATGGTCCATGTATCGGGAAGAATATCTCAAGGTGCAATGGACGAATGATGAAACAATAAATGACCATGTTATTTGTACCGTGAAGAATATCTCAAGGTACACTCGATGAATGATGGAACAATAAAGGAACAATAATATGAAATGCTCAGAAAAATACATATAGTCAAAACTTAATTAGGTGGTTTTTAGTTGGGCTGTAGATTTCTAAAAGAAAATGTGGAAAATCTGTTGTGGAAAAGCAGTTGTGAAAAAATCTGCTATGAAAAAGTTGAAGGTCATTTGGCAAACGAATTGTATGAGTTATGGTTGTGAAGATACATGTCTGAACTAGCCATAAGAGCCGAAAAATTGGTTGAATGCTGTGTAATGATAATAACAGTACTGCATATTGATTTAGAGCACTAATAAAACCAAATTAAATAACTATTCAACTATACAGTGGTCAACATGATATTTGAACATAGCGATAGCATATTTTATAAGGATAAATATGTAGCACATAAAAAAAATTGATCCTTATAACTGTGTGATATGCCAAACTGGCTAACCGTGTGAGCTTTTTTCTCTTTCTGGTAGGCTCATCATCGATATCCCGATCCACTACATCCATCTACCAAAAAAAGGCAGCAATATTGTTAAATATGGCAGCAAGAACACTTAAAGAAAAAAAGGACAGCAACATTGTTAAATAGGGTAACAAGAACATTTAGAAAAAAAAGGACAACAACACTGCTAATTACGAAAGCAGCAAAATGACAGCAATAACATAGCAGCAATACAGTATCTATCTCTCATATTGCAGCAAAAATTCACGCAAATATGGCAGCAAGAATTCACACAAACATGGCAATAATAACATAGATATGTTTTATTACATCATGAAGACACGTGGTCATACATAGCAAAATAAATAGGTCATGCGGTGCTATTTGTTCATTCGGTCATGTTTTCTATTGAGCCAGTCAAGCCTCCCCTCTTTTGTTTCGATCAGCATGAACAACTCCCTATAGTTGGGTTGGAGGACAAGGTCGGTGGCTATCAAATATAAAGGATTTCCCTCCTCAGCTCCACACTCCTTCGTCAAAGTTGGAACTTCCTTCATAGTAGGAACAACACTTGTTCGAGCACGAGTTGTTGCTATCTCTAAGTAGATATTGCCAAGTGTGGCCTTGTACTCACATAGAAATGGGTTCTTGTCCTCCTTAGCCGACTCATCAATAAACTTTGCTTTGCGCTTCACATTTTTTGCAACCTTGTCATACTTTAGTGAGGCCTTGCCCTCCTTTGCTACCTTGCCTTCCTTAAGTGAAACTATGACCTCTTTTCTTGCATTTCCATCCCCCTCGGACTCTGCTTCAGCACCAAGCTTATCATCATCATTTGTGTTTTCCGATATCTCCCGAGGAATAGATGATGTTTCCCCGATGACATGTGCCATGGCGAACATGGCATGTATTTCTTGGAAGTTGGGCAGCCCATTCTTCTCATACTTTGCATGCTTAAGGCATTTCTAAACAAACAAAACATAGCATAAGAGTTAGCAATAGCACAAACAAATCGATGCTATAAAATAAATGACATTGCATATATACCTTAAGATGAGCATTCCACAATCATCGTCGGTTGTAATAGTTTTCTTCTCATCATCCAACCTAGCCAAGTTGCCTCATTTTTCAACACCAAGATTTGTATATATTTTCTCTTCAACATGTCCCATCTGTTTTTAATTGAGTCTCGGTACATCTTTTTCCAGTCCTATCAAAGAACTTCTCTTCAAGATGTCTGTACCCTCTACGGTTCAAACAACCCTTTGGTCTATTACCTTTCTCCACCTCTTCTTTGCATATCTCACAAAAAAAGGCTATGTGATGTGCATCCCAATTTGCCCTTTTTTTCATTTTTCATCTAATTCACAACATAAAATTTAAGAACAAAAGGTAAATTGCCAAACACTTCATGTAACATACTGATGCCATACATACTGTACATATCAAGACACCAACAGTCACATTCTTTAAAAAAACACAGACAAATACAAATTGTACACATCAACACACAATAATCTCTGCATGATCAGACCATATGCTACTGCCAAATAACATACACATATCATAAAATGTTTATCATAGTGGTACAGCTCAAACATGGCAACCAAATCCAAGCAAATCAGAAGAAATACCTTGGTAGATTGGGTTGTTGTAGCTGTCGCGATACAACTTCAATGGGTGCACAGAACAATGTGATGGTACCCTTAGCAGCGGTGGCCGGTTATCTTCGACTTGGTGACGGCTAGTCGGTGGAGGTTGACGAGGGGGCGGCGATGGAGCTTAGAGGAGGCGGACGGCGATGACACACCCTCTGCGTCACAGGAGCGTCCTCGCCACCAAAGCGGGCGACGGGGGCGAACCCTAGAATCGCTAGAGACAAGGGAGATGGGAGGGGAGTGCGAGCGTGGTCTCTCGATAGCTGGTGACTCGGTACTGCGTTTGACCCATTGAGTGATAAAGGTGGGTAATTTCACCTACAATCCAGGGGTAAGTTCAAGCAGACACGCATGTGAATCCACGGAAGCACCTCTCGCAAAAACCCTATTTAGCGCCACAAGCGCCGGTTACAATGCCAATTTTGCTAAACGGAACGTGCAGCGCTCCGCAATGGGCCGACCCATCTAGATATCATGTATGTGTTTTAGTCCGTGAACTTTTTTCCCAATTGATAAACTTTTTTGAAATAGGTGAACTTTTTAAAAATCAATGAACTTTTTTATTAAATCGATGAACTTTTTTGAAAATCGGTGAACATAATTTAAAATTCGTGAAATTTTTTCAAAGCAATGAACTATTTTAAAAATTGATGAAGTTTTTTTAAAATGATGATTTTTTCGAATTCTGTAAACTTTTTGAAAATCCATGAACATATTTAAAAATCGATGAAGTTTTTTTTCATAATTATTGAACTTTCTTCGCAAATCTGAACTTCCTGAAATTCTATGAACTTCTTTCGATTTTTTTTAATGACCAACGCATTCTATATGGGCCGGCACACGAGAAGGAGCGCTGCAGGCGCCGGTTCCTCTAACTAGCGTGGAGGGTGCCACATAGGAGGTCCCAACACCTCTGCCACCCCTTTTTGCTGTGCATCTATTTTGGATTGGTTGTCGATGGAATTGGAATAGCTCGTTTTGCTCTTTGGTTCAGACTAGCAAAAGGGCCCATGCGTTGCAACGGGAGAAAAAAAATACCACACGCTTTTAATATTTTTATAATCATTTTGATTTATTAAAATAATAAGCTAACTAACTAATGTAGTCAGTCCTATCCTATTTTGTTGAAAAAACAACCTGTCCATTGTTAATTCCATCATGATGAGAAATTGAACGGGACAAACAAAGCAAAACAAAGAGACTACGTAAATTGATCAATGGATTGTTATCTTATTTCACTCATGGGGTAGAGAATGTGGGATCAGATGACAAACTGAATGTGGTGTTCCATTCTCTGTCTCTACAACAATACAATATTACATTCAATACATTCATTCATCAGCAAACAAATCCCCACAAAACAAAATTTATCGCTGGTGCTTGGCACACAGTTGGAGGCATGAGGAGGGGATCTCACCAGATGATGAGTTCCTGCCGGAGGAGGGGATACGATGAGGGGAGCAAGGGTTAGGCGCCTCTATCAGACCATAAGGAGTCGCCATTGTCGCGCCATAACTTCGGAGTTCCTCGTGTGAGCCATGGAGGCCCGCCTCCACTTGCAAGTACTTCGCTCCGCCGCGCCTTATTCGTGCGCCGCTGCCGTTCTGCATCGAGCAGACGCATCATCCCCAGTCACTGTAGCTGTCGCGTTGATTTGATCCAGAAGTTGTGCTCGAGCGCCGAAACGGGGGCAGCAAGCAGGCAGAGGTACGGCCGCGGAGGCGGGTGGGTTGAGATCGACAACAATGGTGGTTGAGGTCGGCCGCGGCGGCGAGTGGTGTGGCAGCGACCTGGGCACAGGCCAGGGTGGACCAGGGTCGACGCGATGCGCTCGAGCGCCGCAACAGGGGCAATGAGTGGGGAGAGGTACGACCGCGGAGGCGGGTGGGTTGAGATCGACAGCGGTGGCGGTTGAGGTCGGCCGCTGCGGAGAGTGGTGTGGCGGCGGCCTGGGCACAGACGAGGGTGGCCCAGGATCGACGGGAGGAGGCGATGCGTACGGGTATAATTTTTGCAGCGAATCGTTTTTTCCTTTTGCGTTGCAGATAAATGATGAAGTGCGGGTTGAATAACAAAAATTACAGAGGCTTTTTTATAAAAAATATCGCGGTGGGTTTTCCGACGGAAGCAATAGCCGCTTTATTATTACTAGCAAAATAGCTCGTGCGTTGCAACGGGAGAAAAAAATACCACACGTTTTTAATCTTTTTATAATTATTTTGATTTATTAAAATAATAAGCTAACAAACTAATGTAGTTAGTCATATCCTATTTTGTTGAAAAATCAACCCGTCCATTGTTAATTCCACCATAATGAGAAATTGAAGCGCGGGTTGAATAACAAAAATTACAGGGGGGTTTTCATAAAAATGACGTGGTGGGTTTTTCGACGGAAGCAATAGCCGCTTTATTATTAGGTATAGATTCGGCTGCTCGGCAGCAAAATCATAGTAAAAATCTTAACTAAAGGGGGGTGTTATCGTGTTAATTGGCCCAATCCTCTCGCTCACCCTATTTTAAAACTAATGGTGAAAGCCTTCCAACACATATTCATACTTTTCATACATGGTGTCCCTTTTACACGGGTTCAAATATGAGAGGGATCAGAGCTCCAATTCTACTTTTTATAAAATTGGTCAATACATATCTAAGAAATCATCATGCTATGAAAGCAACTATTCATCTGATATAAACAAAAATGAAATGTTTGTTACCGAGTTATAATATGTATGGATCTCAATGCTAGATACGGAAGCACACTTTGGACTACGATTTAATGAAATTTCATTCAACTGAAAAAATAGAATTCTTTTTTAAAACAAGTCCGGATTTTATAATATTAGGATTAGGCCTTTCTATGACAGAGATTGGGCCAGTTTAGTAGCCCGGGTGACAAGAGGAGTACATGCCCCAATAATTCAGGTGCATGATAGCTGCATGGACTCTCTTTTCACCTATCACCATACAACATGCATACATCATATTTAGGGCACGCTTTGTCTCGCTTAGTGCTAGACCTGAGTGTCCCCCCGCCTTAGGGAGAGCGCGAAATGGGACAGACCAGCAGGATTAGTATGTTAGTTTGGATTATTTTGTAGTTCTATTTATATTTTAATTATATATTCCACAATTAACTAAATTGAAATTTCAATAGTTTACGTTGGATATTTTATAAATATTCATGTGGTGTGAGAAATGCCAGTGCAATATATTTTAGAAGCTGGATGCACTCCAAAAAAATGTTCATGTAATTTTTAAATATTTTATGATAATTAAAAAATGTCTATGCATTTCAAAAATATGTTTGTGCCATTTCAAAATATTGTTAGCGGTGTTAAGGAAGACCTACCCAATGAAATGGTTCATGTTCGGCTAGAATGACTCCATCATCCTAGGCTATATTTCAGAAAAGATCGGGCTGTGACAGTTAAAAAAGTGCTCATACAATGTATAATAAAAGTATGCGTGATTAAAAAAATATTTCGTACCACTAAACAAATGTACATGATATTTATAAAGATGTTCATGCATATCAAAATCTTCCAAAACCGGTCTGAAGCGTCTTATAAGCTTCCCAAAACAGCACCCTAGGAAATCTTATTAGGTCGGTCCATAGCGCCTTGGCATGGGCGAGATTAGAGAGCAACTAGTTAGCGAGCACTCCTTCGGAAGCCTCCCAACGGACACTCTCACGCGTCGCCATTTGACACATTTTAAGCTGCCGTTACGTGTCATGCTCTGAGCTCTTCCTCCAATTTTTTTTTTACTTTTTCGCACGCGTTTTTGGCTTTTTAGATTATTATTTTTTTTTGGATTTTTTGGGTGTTTTGGTTTTTCGCCGGTCTTTTTTAGTTTTCTGAGGGAAAAAATTCAGAAAAAAATGTGTGAAAAATGTGTTTCTGTTTTTTCGCGACAAGTCCGGTTTCGCTTCGGCGAGAGGCACGATTTTGCCTTCGCGAGAGACAACGTTTTGCCTCTTGGAAACAAAAAAAACACGTTTTCATTTTTTTGCAAGAGGCACGATTTTGCTTCCACGAAAGACACGTTTCGCCTTCGCGAGAGGCACAGTTGTGCATCTCGGAAAGGAAAAACGTGGTTTTGTTGTTGCTTTTTTTACGAGAGGCACATTTTTGCTTCCGCGAGAGCCATGCATGTGCCTCTCGAAAAGGGAAAAACGTGTATTTTTCATGAGAGGCACGGTTTTGTGTCCGCAAGAGACATGATTTTAACTTTATGAGAGCCACGCCCGTACCTTTCGAAAAAGAAAAAAAGACGAAAAAACGTGTTTTTTTTCCCAACAGCAAGAGGACTATTTTGGTATGTCGGGGCCTTCTGTGTCGTCCGATGGCAGACGGCAAAGTGTGGGGATGGGGCCTCGCCCCTTTGCCGTCTGTCTGGGCCTTCTGTCTCGTCCGCTCGCAGGCGGCAAAGGCTTGACACATGGCAAATATTGACTTTGCCATTAGTCAAGCTTTTGTCGTCTGTTTTCTTCCAGCTGATGGCAAAGAGACTTTTTATCATCAGCAAGCACATGATAAAGACCAGACATATGGAAAATTATGTGATTCAAGTAGTGTATAATTACATCATATCTGGTCAGCGATACAAAGCCCTTGTATGCCTCCACCTGCCAGCCTCGATGGATGTTTCGATCACAAAAAGTGGATCAAAATACACAGCAGCCTATCCGTGGTCGGGAAGGCAGGCGAAAAGCGTGCACAAAAGAAAATACCACTGGATCGCCCCGGCACCGTGGTTTAATGAGCGGAAAACCATTAAAAGCACACGGTTTTTTCCAACGGTGGAGCGTACTATTGACTTCTGCTATGTTTTCTGAAAAAAGGAGATATGCCCATTGCCTTGCGTTTATTGCAAGCCACTTGAATTATTGTTTCTGCATAAGTAACAATACTTAACCGGCTAGCATTTGCTTTTCTCTGATTTTTTGAACTTTTAATACTAAACCGGCTAGCATTTGCTTTTCTCTGATTTTTTGAACTTTTTTTACCATGGTCTTGTTCACAATTAAGTAACAATACTAAACCGGCTAGCATTTGCTTTTCTCTGATTTTTTGAACTTTTTTTTACCATGGTCATGTTCACAATTAAGTAACAATACTAAACCGGCTAGCATTTGCTTTTTTCTGATTTTTTGAACTTTTAATACTAAACCGGCTAGCATTTGCTTTTCTCTGATTTTTTTGAACTTTTTTACCATGGTCATGTTCATAATTAAGTAACAATACTAAACCGGCTAGCATTTGCTTTTCTCTGATTTTTGAACTTCTTTTTACCATGGTCCTATTCACAATTACGAGACTCCTCTGATGCGTTACGTCACAGCTGTATGTATGTAGTCGTGGATGTGGTAAATGCCACCTGACGTTTTGACTTTGTTCCCTCCTCCACGTGTTGTCCTGGTTGTGCCCCACGTCCATATGTCTGAAGTACACTTAGCTTATCTAGGTAGTTCTTAACAGTAAATATATAGGATGGTGTTTTGGGGTTTCCGTCTATCTTTTCTTCCCTTTCCTTTTATTTGTTCCGTCGTTATGGTTGGTCTCTCCTATAGCACCAGCCATGGCGATCGGCATGGTCGTTCTCAAAGCTCTACCCGTGGCCGTGGAAGGTCTGCGTGTTATACTAATGCTTTTCAGTGATCTCTTCCTTTCTTCTATCTACTTTCTTTGCTCTGTTTACTAGTAGCTACTGCTGACTTGACTTTTTAGTCTTAGGGGATTAAATACAGCGAACTAATATGCCTTCCGTGAAAGACAACCTTATATTGGTCGACCAGCGTATGCGCGATCACCACGCGGACCATCTCATGTTCCGTCTAGAGGAGCCTGTCATCTTCCTGCTGATCAGATATCTGCTCCCTTTGATGCATTTTTTGTCCTTCTCTTTTATTCTCCCCTTCTTATTACATTGTATTGCTTCTGTTCTCTCTCTCTTTTTATTATTGCTGGTGTTCTTATTGCAGGAACATCTTCTCTGCAGCGTCATCGTCAAGAGATACGTGAGCGAAAGCGGCCTGTTGTTTCTTCGGATGGTGATCCTCTCTGTTTTTCTTTCTTATTTATTACCGTCTTCATCTTATTTTCTTGCTAATTTTTGATAGGCTACCTACCTGTAGCTACTGCTGTTTCACACGCAGACTCTTTATTTTCTTTTCGGTTGGTTGATTATCATGGCCACACTTCTGTCCCATTGGAAACACCTGCAACGCCTATTCGTCGGCGACGAGTTCTGAACACGTCAACCTATGCTTCGACTTACGTATCTGGGTGCCGTACTATTTTTTCAAACCAGTTTACTCCTTTAGGTATTATGCATTTTCATTTAATTCCACTCCTGCTTGATAGTTTTTTTTTACTATATCATACCTGCTCTGTAGCTGATAATTACTCTTTTGTTACTTTTTGGTTACTATATTGTAGTTCTCCGTTTGCCGATTGTTACCCATGCCGAGGCCACTGTGAAAGGACGTGGATGTCGCCTAGAGGGGGGGGGTGAATAGGCGCTTTAAAATAATTACGGTTTAGGCTTGAAAAAATGCGGAATAAAACTAACGTTTAATTTGTCAAGCACAAAACCTAAAACAACTAGGCTCACCTATGTGCACAAACAACTTATGCTAAGCAAGATAAACAATTAAGTGATAGCAAGATATATGACAATAAACAATATGGCTATCACAAAGTAAAATGTATAAGTAAAGGGTTCGGGTAAGAGATAACCGAGGCACGCGGAGACGTTGATGTATCCCGAAGTTCACACCCTTGCGGATGCTAATCTCCGTTGGAGCGGTGTGGATGCACAATGGTCCACAAGATGCCACTAAGGCCACCGTAATCTCCTCACGCCCTCGCACAATGCAAGATGTCGTGATTCCACTAAGGGACCCTTGAGGGCGGTCACCGAACCCGTACAAATGGCAAACCTTGGGGCGGTCACCGGTACCTATACAAAATGCTCGGGGCAATCTCCACAACCTAATTGGAGACCCCGACGCTTGCCCAGCTTTACACCACAATGATTGAGCTTTGAGACACCACTAAGCTTCTAGGACGCCAAAGCATCCACGAAGAACAATATCTAGGGTACTAAGTACCAAAGGTAATAAGCTTCTCAACTTCTCACTTCCATGTATCACCGTGGAGAACTCAAACCGATGCAACTAATGCAATGGCAAGAACACACGAAGTGGCCAAGTCCCTCACACTCAAATCCCTCCACAACAACAAAAGCTATGGAGATATATGAGAGGAAGAACAAGGAGCTCACAAAGAACTCCAAGATCTAGATCCAAGGGGTTCCCCTCACATAGAGGAGAAAGTGATTGGTGGAGATGTGGATCTAGATCTCCTCTCTCTTTTCCCTCAAGAACAAGCAAGAATCATTGGAGGGATTGAGAGTTAGCAAGCTCTAAGAAGGTCAACAATGGGGGAAGAACACGAGCTCAACGGATAAGTAAAGACCAAGGGGGAAGAAGACCCCCTTTATATAGTGGGGGAAGAAATCAGACTGTTACCCCCACTTACAGCCCGAGCCCAGCGGTACTACCGCTGACCCTCCAGCGGTACTACCGCTGATCCCATGGTAATGCAAAGAAACTATCGGGCCAACCACCGCCAAGAAAGTCTTCGCAAAAAGTCCGACATAGTACAGCCGCAAAGATGACGGTACTAAAGTCCTGGAGCGGTACTACCGCTGACCAGGGGCGGTACTACCGCTGGGACAGCGGTACTACCGCCAGCTCTAGTGGTACTACCGCTAGGGCCAGCGGTACTACCGCCAGCTCTAGCGGTAGTACCGCTAGGGCGAGCGGTACTACTGCTAGGTCCAGCGGTACTACCGCTCGCCACTGAAACAACCATAACTTTCGCATACGAGCTCCGAATCGAGCAAACCCAAGCTTGTTGGATTCAGGACGACAAGAGCTATCCAAACAAGAGCTCCGAAATCTTAAGACCATGCAGATATGAAAATGCCAATGATATAGAGATGTGAGACCTCTATGAGTGAAGAACCGGCAAAAACTCCATCATCAAAAACATCATAGTAGATGCATATGGACTCCGTTTTCGATGAACTCGAGCTTGTCATGAAGATGACCATAAGCTCTAAAACTCACAAAGAGAAACACCAAATAAGAACCAAGAAGTATGATGCAAGGATGGAAATGGTTTGAGCCCTCAACGAACGATACGATCGAGCTACTCACTTGAGAGCCCCCCTTGACAGAACGGCAATCTATCCTAAAACAGAAAACCTATCAAGGGCAAACCTATACCTTGCACCTCGTCCTCTTGAGCTAGATGACGATGATCTTGGCTTCCTCAAGATGGAGCACCTTCTTGATTACTTTGGCTTGATGAAGACTAGTTGATTCCTCCCCCATACACAACATGGGTGAGCCGCTCTTCAGTATATCTTCACAAGTCCATTTCCACCACAATGGACGGCAGGCTTCAAGCATGTTATCTTCGTGTTGATTCACTTGAACTTCCATGTTTTGTTTCACTTCTCTTGAAGCAGATATTGATAATAGTATGAATACAGGGAGTGCCCCTTACGTGTTCAAAATATGTGGTGTTGTATACCATCGTATTGGTTCAGTTTTGCCACCACCTGATGGAGCACCAAAGTATGCTCAATTATATATTGTTGATTCAGCTGATGAATAGGTCAGTAGGATGGGTGTCTTTCATCAAGAAAATGGTGAATCAAGTGCACAAAATCGATATCATCGATCTTCTGAACCAGATCCATTTATTGTACAGTCTCTCATAGAAATGCTCGATTTATACAACCATTATGCAAAAATCTATAGGATGGCCCGTACAAGAATGCATGATCAAGATGTTCCAAACATGAGAATACAATTTTATGGAGATGAGGGCGGCTCTCATGGTAATCGGTATTCTGGTCCAATTGCTTCCGAAGTTGCCGCTCTCATTGTTGGAGACCTTACTCCCCAATGTCATAAGTTTGATGTTGTTGTCGAAGCACTGTGTGGAGATTTGGAGCACATTTCTCATCTAAATCCGTCACTGATGCCACTTTAGTACTGTCACGCCCAAGATGCGACCCTATCCTCAATTTGGCACGATGGCCTCGTCAGGGATAGAAGCGCATCTCGTCGTGTCGCAAGAATGGATATCGTCACAAATACATGTACTGAAAAGAAGAGATATATATATAGAGAGAGTTGGCTTACACTCGCCACAAGCTACATCAGAGTCACATCAGTACATTACATAATCATCAAGAGTAAGAGCAGGGTCCGACTACGGACGAAAACAAACGATAAAAATAAGAACGACGTCCATCCTTGCTATCCCAGGCTGCCGGCCTGGAACCCATCCTAGATCGATGAAGAAGAAGAAGAAGAAGAAGAAGAAGCAACTCCAAATGAACAATCAACGCGCTCGCGTCATGTAACCTTTACCTGAACCTGCAACTGGTGTTGTAGTAATCTGTGAGCCACAGGGGACTCAGCAATCTCATTTCCAAAGGTATCAAGACTAGCAAAGCTTAATGGGCGGGGTAAGGTTAAGTGGTGAGGTTGCAGCAGCGGCTAAGCATATATATATGGTGGCTAACTTATGAGTACAAGAAATAAGAGGGGGAAGATCTACGCATAACGGACGTGAACTACTGATGATCAAATGAATGATCCTGAACACCTACCTACGTCAGACATAACCCCACCGTGTCCTCGATCGGAGAAGGAACTCACGAAAGAGACAGTCACGGTTACGCACACAGTTGGCATATTTTAATAAAGTTAACTTCAAGTTATCTAGAACCAATGTTAAACAAAGTTTCCACGTTGCCACATAACCGCGGGCACGGCTTTCCGAAAGATTTAACCCTGCAGGGATGCTCCAACTAGTCCATCACAAATTACCACAAGCCGCATAAAAATCCTCAATCACGAAGCTTGCGATCTCATCGGATTCCCTGGTGGAAAACCTCAACTATGAGATTACCCAAAGCATCACCGGAATCCCGATGCACAAGATATCTCGTCAAAGGTAAAACTAATCCAGCAAGGCCGCCCGACGTGTCGACGATCCCGATAGGAGTCGCGTACCTCGTTCTCAGGACACGGCGGATGAGCTAGACGTCGGGATCGCTAAACCTCCGGGTGACCAGAGGGGCGCCGGACATCGCTCAGGTGGGACCAACACTCATGAGGAGCACTGGCCCGGGGGTTGGTTAAATTATCCTCGGGGTCCGGAAAGTCCCTATGCAATTTTATTAGGTGTTTAGGCAAATGTAGTACCAAAGTTGGGCCTTGCCAGACCAGCTTTAATCTAAAACGAATTATCAAGGGGGTCCCCATAACAACCTCGATCGTGTTAGGAGCGCTCATTTATGGAACATAACACCGGTAGCCGAAACTAAGGGGGCAAAGGTGGAACAAAACACCAGGCTAGAAAGGCCGAGCCTTCCACCTTTACCAAGTATATAGGTCCATTAAATTAAATAGCATTGATATGGTGATATAACAAGGAACCCATGTTTTCACATGGAAGCATCTGCACCTGCAACTAGCAACGCTAACAACAAGGTTAAGCAAGCAGTAACATAGCCAATCAGTGGTTTGCTAGGTTGAACAGGTTGAAGGTTTCATGGCATTGTTGAGAGGCTGATATTTAACATGTGGTAGGCAACGAGACATAAGCGATAGCATCGAAATAACTAGCATGGCAATGATAGTAATGGTATCTGGGGAAATGATCATCTTGCCTGAGATCCCGCTTGGAAGAAGAATGCCTCCGTGAAGCAGACGAACCGACGTAGTCGAATGGGTCCTCACATCCGACACGCTTGCGGAACTCTATCGAGACGGAGAAACCAGAAACAAGCATCAACACACGATATTCACCACACGATGCACAACACATATGATGCATGAGCTACTGAATACATGCAAGTCACGGCATGGCAAATCACACAATCAAACACTACACATTAAGTGAAGTTCAATATGCAACGAGTTGCATATTGACGAAACTCCACGTTAATTATTTAGTTCACTCCCGGTTAGGTACTCGGCAATATTAAAAGGTTGTTAACATGGCAAGGGGGTGAAGCACAAATTAATCTACCTAGCTAGGCATTTTAAATGAGGCCGGAAACGACATATAGCATCTCCGAAATGACCCCACGTGTTAAATTCTAATTCTGTCCAGATTTGTCCTAATCACATTTTAAGTTTGTTAAACAGCAAAACAAAGTGGTTCACATGATGATACGCGACGTGCTGGTCCATTTACATATATGGCACAACTTCAACGGAGCTACGGACAAATAGTTACGTCCTAAACCGTTTTCAACATGTCGGCACGCAAACCAATGCAAACAGCATGCTAACAGCCTTAAAACATGCATGAGAGTTGGTTTTTGTGAAACTACAGAAAATTCTAAGCAACTTATATGTTGAAATCATTTTAATCCGATGCACGATTTAGAAACTACGCTAGTTTGAAAAACAATGCCTTTTTCTGAAATTAACAAAATCCGTGAGAATTGGAAAAATCACACGATGTTAAAAAAAACACAGTGGACCGCATTTCACCATAGTGCAGTGGTCCAGGGCTGAAATCGGCCCACAACAGCTGTGTGCAAGAGAGAAAAAAAAAAGAAAAAAACCACAACCAGCAAAAGATTAAAGGCACCGATGGGATTTGATCCCACGACCTCCTGGACGAGGGAAAAATACTCCAACCACTGCGCTATTGTTGAGACTTTGGTGCAAGGTGGGTATATAAGTCATATGTATCAAACTGAGGCTCTAATATAATTAACACAAAAACAAAATAGGCATATCTAGGATTCAAACCCCAGATCTCTGGGATGTAACCCGTTGGCACAAACCAGTTGACCTGTGCATGCTCGAGTGAAATATTGCAGGGTTAGCGCCAGATGAACCATACCTTGGGGCCAGCCTAACAAAATTGAATCATGAAACAGAGATATCTCTGTTGCCAGGTCGGGGATGCACGGGTTCAGTTCGTCAGGGACGAATGGCTGGCGGCATGGGCGATGAGGAGGTGGCTCCGACGGGGCTCTTCGCCAGCGGGCTGGGTATCTCCGGTTGAGGGGGCCCTCCGGACGTGCTGGCTGGGGACGCACACATGGCCGGTCGAGGTCGTCTTCTGGGCTAGGCTTGGCACTGCCGGCGCGGTCAACAGCCGAGCGAGCTGTTGCTGCTCGTTACCTGACGAACAGAAGCAGCAGGAGTCTTTGTGGAGCAGAGGACGGCGACACAGGAGGTCGGGCGACGGGGTCGGCGGTAACCGGCTGGAACCGACGGGAATGGCACGGGGTCAATCCAGATCGGGACACTGAGGCGCAGATGTCGTGATCTAGGGCGGCAGTGGCGGTTTTGTTCTTGTTCTGCTCCTAACAGAAGAAACGAGCAGAGGGAGAGGTTAGAATAGAGGAGGAAGAAGAAAAGGGAGAGGGAGAAGAGAGGGATGGCACAGGGGCACCGGCCTGGGCATGGTGCTGCTCCGGCGAGGCTGGCCTCGAGAGCTTGCTGCCCCCGTTCTAGATCGGGAGCGCCGGCTGGGGTTGGGACTGCTGTTGCTGTTGCTGGCGTCGGGCGCGTGTACGAAGCAGCTCTGGACATGGGGGCGCTCCTGGCCGAGGTAGCAGCGACCGGAACGGCAGCGGGGTTGGCTTGGCTCGGACGACGAGGGGGCTACGGATGCTCCAGCTGTTGGATCGAGGCCCCATGGGGCGGCTCGGCTGCTGCAAGACAGAGAGAGATGAGACGAGGAAGAGAGAAGAACCAGGGAAGAAAGGAGGAGAGAGGAGCAGGGGCACCGGCGCGGATGCAGGGAGCTACCGGTGACGGACGCTGGCATCTGCCGGCTCCTAGACGCGTCCAACATGCAGAGTAGAAGGTGGCATCGGGGCATGCTTCTTGCTGGTTGGGCAGGGGAACGAGATCCCGAGGAAACAGGAGTGGCGGCGGCGGCGGTGATGGGACAAGATCCCTAGGAATTAGGGTTGAACCTCTTTTATATAAAGATATTGAATTGGGCTAGAGTCTATCAGGACCCTCCGATGCAGATCAGACGGTCGAGAATAACTAGGTTAGGGAGTCCAATGGACAAACCGATGATAGTTTGCGGTATTACGGGGTTGAACCGGATCCAACGGTCACAACCGCGTGTTTCGGGCACCGGGAGGTTTCGGACTGGGCTGCGCGTAGGGGCGGTGCACTGAGCAGAGGCGCTAAGCGGAGATGGCAGGGAAAAACGGGCAACCCGGTGACACAGTTTAAAATACCGAAACGTCCGACAATTGACCGGCTATAGTGCTGCTATATAATAAACAGCACGGGTGACAAACGAGCTCCGATCGCGATAAAATTTGACGGACGGCCTACCTACACTAAATTAATACCGCACGCCAAGTTCCAGCTCAATCAGAGAAAGTTTTACGCACACTTAAAAACAAGGTTTCGACGATGCCACGGGCGCGTGCGGGTGTGGTCGGGCTCAGAACGGACAACGGCGAGAACCGGTAACTAACAACGGATGCAAGTTTGAAAACTGGCGGCAATGGAGATGCCGATGCAATGCAGATGATGCGATGATGATGCGACAAAAGAAAATAGACACACGACGAAAACGGAAAGAAAAGGGGAATCTTCTGGAACGTCGGCATCGGGCTATCACAAGTACCCTCTTCTTTTTTCCTTATGGTGATAAAGGATTCCATGTTGGCATACCCTATGAGGATACTCGACCTGCCCGTTTTCGACGTCGCCAGCGATCTACTTCTGCTTCTTCTAAACGAAAGAAAGTTTCTATGTTGGAATACTATTCATGCTATTTCCATTATCGTGTGAATGATCCTAATCCTTACACATGTTGCGGATGACTTAGCCATCAGGCTACTGTTAATGCTTATTCATGTGTCGAGGTAGATCGGCTGACTTACCATTTTCTTCACCAAAAAGAATTACGTTCAGAAACTTACCAGGGAATTACCGATGCTATGGGTGAGGGCAATATTACTGGAAAAAATATAGGTGTTCAATATATGCTACATTCAAGCTTTATTGGGAGCCCTCGCTATATGGCTCAGAACTATCATGATGGAATGGCAATTTGTTGTGAATATGGAGCTCCTGATATTTTTGTTACATTCACATGTAATCCTAAATGGGAAGAAATTACTGATGCTCTTGCATATGAGCCTGGACAAACTAGCAGTGACATGCCTGATATTGTCACACGCGTTTTTGATATGAAATACAATGATTTTCTTGACGGCGTCAAAAATGGTAAATTTTTTGACCCCATCAGAGCATGTAAGTCTATGTCACTTTTTTTTGTCACTTTCCATCTTTTTTTACATTATACCTGTTTCTTTATTGACTGTTATATTTTATATTGCACAGACTTATATGTTCAGGAATTCCAAAAAGGGGGCCTTCCTCATACCCATACCTTATTTTGGTTGACATGTGGTGTCCGTGAGGCTTCTCCATCTCTAACTGATAGCTTTATTTCTGCTGAGATCCCAGATCCGGTAAGTGATCCATTAGGTTATGCACTTGTGGATGAATTTATGATACATGGTCCATGTGGAGAGCTTAATGCACATTCTGCCTGTATGAAGAATGGTGTTTGTTCTAAACATTTTCCAAAAGACTTTAATGAAGGAACACTAGTTGATGAGAAAGGTTTCCCTATATATCATAGACGTGATACAGGCCATTTTGTTTTCAGAGATAAAGGAAGAGTTAAGCTAGATAACCGATGGGTTGTACCTCACAATCTTGAATTACTTAAAATATTCCAAGCCCACATAAATGTTGAATGGTGCAACAAAACCAACGTAATGAAGTATTTGTTCAAATATCTACATAAGGGCCATGATGTTGCTCGCTTTAGATTTCAACCAATGTTCCAATCTCCAGCATTTGTTAATACAGAAGAGCCATCTAGAAGAAATGAAATTTTAGAATATATTACGTGCAGGTCTTTAGTTTTCTGACTTTTTTCGGTTTTCTTGATTTTTTTTCTTTACTTTTTATCTTACAATGCTTTATTAACTCCTTTATTTCTTTTCTAATGGCAGATATCTTTGTGCTTGTGAGGCTTTCTCCAGTATGTTTGGTTTTGACATACATGGTCAACAACCTTTTGTTGAAAGATTAGTTGTTCATCTTCCAGGCATGAATAGAGTGATCTTCCACGAAAATTCTGACTTGGATGGAGTACTTCCACGAAAATGTACATAACTTCCACGAAAATGTACATAAAACAATGCTTACAGAATGGTTCTTTACCAATCAAAATTATGAAGATGCTTGGACTTTAACTTATTTGAACTTTCCATCAGAATGTGTTTGGGATAATTCTGAAAAGATGTGGACAAGGAGGCGGCGACATCAAAAACTAGGTGGAAGAATCGGCCGGATCTATCATGTACATCCTACAACTGGAGAGCTATTTTTTCTATGGATGTTACTGATGGTCGTTACTGGTGCTACTTGCTTTCAGGATCTCAAATGGTACAATGGCATTCTTTATGATTCTTATAAAGAGGCTTGCCAGGATCGGGGCTTGGTCGGAGATGACAATGAATGGTTCAAACTTTTTGATGAAGCCATTGTGTGGGCTACTCCTTTTCAGTTAAGGCATCTTTTCATGACAGTTCTTTTACATTGTCAAGTCACTGGTGGTCGTGCATTGTTTAATAAACATTGACCCAGTATGGCAGAAGATATATCATATAGGATATCTTCTGCAATTGGAAATAGCAGGTACAACGTGCCACAACAGCAGCTACAAGATTATCTACTAGAAGAACTATCTTCAATGTTTGCACAAAATGGAGCTTCTTGGTCATCTTTTAATATTACTTCATGATGTATAAACAGTACAAAAAAGCATACCGACAGGCTAATTGTTGAAGAACTGAACTATGACACAAATGCTCTATTATTAGAATCTCAAGCTTTACGCCAGAAATTAAATGATGATAAAAAAATGAGATAATGCAAGCAATTGATCAACGTGTTGGAGGGATATATTTTGTTTCAGGCCATGGTGGAACAGGCAAAACATTCCTATGAAACACAATTATCACAACACTAAGATCAGATAGACGTATTGTACTTGTTGTTGCTTCGTTAGGAGTAGCATCATTGTTGCTACCGGGTGGACGGACTGGACATTCTCTCTTTAAAATACCTGTTGATATACATACTGATAGCCACTGTCCTATCTCTCGAGGTTCTGAGCATGCAAATTTATTTGAAACAGCCTGTTTAATTTTGTGGGATGAGGCTCCAATGGTTCATCGACACTGTTTTGAAGCCCTTGATAGGACATTCAGATATATATTGTCAGCAAATGATAGCAGTAAATCTACTCTTCCTTTTGGAGGTAAAGTTGTTGTACTAGGTGGTGATTTCAAACAAATTTTGCCTGTTGTTGAAGGTGCTAGTAAAAATGACATCATTGGATCTTATTTAGTTATGTCACCTCTATGGAGACATGTCAAAGTACTAAAATTACACACCAATATGCACCTTTTTTCACCCAATTTGTCTCCACTCTTGCGCAAAGAGTTAGCAGAATTTGCTCAGTGGATACAAGATGTTGGTAATGGTACCGTGGCTGGTGAATCTTCCACAGACGAATCATTGGGACTAAGAGAAATATCTAGCCATCCTATCTGCATTCCTAATGATATGCTCCTTTTACCGCCATCAGAGAACATGTCTGCTGCTATTGACTATGTGTATGATTCATTTTTTTCAACTATTCTGATGCATCTTATCTTGCACAGCGTGCCATTGTCTGTCCAACTAATTCAGTAGTTGATGACATCAATGACTCTGTTTACAAACGGGTGTGTGGTTGTTCTAGAGTTTACTTAAGCTGTGATTCTATTTCAAAGACTACCGACCATGTTGAGAATGCAGATATTTTATTTCCACCAGAATTTCTTCATTCGATATTGATCAATAATTTCCCAGAACATGAAATTTGTTTGAAGATTGGCATCCCAGTCATGTTACTGAGAAACATGAATCAATCTCTTGGCTTATGCAATGGAATGCGACTATTAGTAACCATACTGGGCGAGAGAGTATTTGAAGGAGAAGTAATTACTGGATCCAATGAAGGGCAACGTGTCTGCATCCCGAGAATTGTGCTAAATGCACCGAGTACTAAGTGGCCATTCACTCTCCGACGTTGTCAATTCCCAGTTCGATTATGTTATGCAATGACTATTAATAGAAGTCAAGGACACACACTTGCAAGACTATGTGTGTATCTTCCAAATCCATTTTTTCTCATGGACAATTATATGTGGCTATCTCAAGAGTAGCTTCACGCGTGGGGTTAAAAATCTTAATAGAAGATCCAAACGGTGTTCCGACAAATATTACTACAAATATTGTCTACAAAGAAATAATTAATGCTCTGTGAACAGTTGCAAAAAATTACCAGGTTACAAAAAGTTTTCCTTTTAACTAATCGTTTATTTTTATGTTATTACTATTGTTCCTATTTTAGACTTTTTCCCGCCTTTTTCCTCTAGGTTAGCACTATGCAAGTTGCACTCAAGACTACCTTTTGGAAGCTATACTTGCTTCACCAGTTCGTCCTAACAAGGTAATAATTAGTCCTCCGTAAATAATCAGAAAAAAATATCTGATTATGCAGATCTTGCCTATCTTCAATTCTTGCAAATGATTAGCAAACAGATCTGTCATTACAGAATTTTAATAATCTTTTTCCACTTTTCTTCTTTCAGGTTGTTAATACAAGAGTTCCTGCGAGTATTCCCTTTCAAAGTTATGCTTGCTTTATTAGTTTGGCTTTGTGTATAAAACTATGCCTAAGATAATGTATTTTGGTGTTCCTCGGGAGATGTATTCGTATATGTATATTAATTAGCTACGCATACAAAGGACCTCCGCAAGTATAATATCTATTCTATATCATGATTGCCAGCTACTTACAACTTGCTTTTAGTGTAACTTTATATAAACACACTCTCAATTAATTTGGACCCACAAAGATAATACTACATACGAGACCCAAGATGCACTGTCAAATACCATCTTCTAACAAAATACAGCATGTAACACGATAGCGCTACACAATTGTCTCTGTAACAATAACCATTTATTCACACACATTCAGTAAAGAAAATATTGCAGTCCACTAAATTTCCCATTAATAATTTAATTGTAGAAAAAACTCTCGGCGCCCATATAGACAGTGACTGAACATTTTTACTAGCTGACAGAAAAGTGGACATGCGTGTGTACTGAGTGTGTCTCACTACGGGCTCCACTTATTACGCAATGTGGAATTCCATCTCTGAATAAGAAAGTACAATACGTCTCTAAGTCACTCAACTTTTTCTGTATTTAAGCAAACTTAAGTTGTGTTGAATATAGGTCATCGGCAAAAAAAACTGCTACCATATGTTCTCTTAGTTTCGACCTAAAACATTGACGATGGGCAAACTTTTGTGTTTTACGATACGTACGTAGCCACAAAATATTTTTTGCCTTCTTTCACTGTGAGATGGCCTGGAAAAAAAAGCAAAGCCACAAGACATTTACTCCCGACCGCTTAATGCTAACGGCAGTCCCGGCAACGACACTAGAAGAATATTAGCAGCTTAATGCTAACCAGCGCGTGGGTTCGCGGCAGTTTTCGAGGGTAGAGTATTCAACCCAAATTTGTTGGTTCGTTAGGCAGGAGGTGAGATGATACTCTCGAGTATTAGCAGCTGAATGTGTCAGATTCAACCACACCTGAAAGATTAGTATCTGCAAGTGAAGTATCAACAGCAAAGTAGTATGATAGCAACGGTGTCAGAAACGATGTGTTGACGGCAGACTATTCCTAACTATTGTATCAATGGCGCCATAAGTTGCCCGTGGACGAGAAATATTCTTCCCCGTCAATGTCGTGCGAACCAGTATTGTAGCAGGTAGTAGAAGTGTAACGAGTAGCAGCAGTAGCAAGGAACAGTAGTAGTGACAGCAATAGCAAGTAGCAACAGTAGCAAGTAACAGCAGTAGCAAGTATCAATAGCAGCAACAGTAGTAACAACAGTAGTAGCAGAGCAAGTAACAGCAGTAGCAGCAGAGCAAGTAACAGCAGTAGTGGGACAAACTCGTAGGCAATGGGTCGGTGATTCGTTTGGATGACATTCATCATAGAACAGTTATAACACGGAGAGATATGTGGCTAGTTCCCGTTCGTCAATGTGATGTAGGCATGCATTCCGTGTTTAGTCATACGTGCTTAGGGAAAAGAACTTGCATGACATCTATTGTCCATCCCTCCCGTGGTAGCGGGGTCTAAAAGGATACTACATGATATTAAGGTTCTCCTTTTAATAAAGAACCGGAACAACGCATTAGCACTTGGTGAACACATGAACTCCTCAAACTATGGTCATCACCAGGAGTGGTTCCGGTTATTGTCACTCCGGGGTTGCCGGGTCATAACACATAGTAGGTAACTACAACTTGCAAGATCGGATCTAAGACACACATATATTGGTGACAACATAATAATTTCAGATCTGAAATCATGGCACTCGGGCCCTAGTGACAAGCATTAAGCATGGCAAAGTAGTAGCAACATCAATCTCAGAACATAGTGGATACTAGGGATCAATCCCCGTCAAAACTAACTCGATTACATGATAGATCTCATCCTACTCATCACCGCCCACCGAGCCTACGAATAAATTACTCACGAACAATGAAGAGCTTCATGGAATTGGAGAGGGAAGAAGGTTGGTGATGACGATGGCGACGATTTCCCCTCTCCGGAGCCCAAAACGTACTCCAGATCTGTCCTCCAGATGAAGAACAGGATGTGGTGGCGCCTCCGTATCGCAAACGCGATGAAATCTTCTCTTTTGATTTTTTTCTGGGCGAAAGTGAATTTATAGAGCTGAGTTTGGGGGCGGCAGAGCCACGTGGGCCCCACAAGCTTGGTTGCCGCGGACAGGGGGGAGGCCGCGGCAACAGGGCTTGTGGCCCACTGGCCCATCCCCTCCGGTGGATCTTTGCGCAGGTATTTTTCATATTTTCCAGAAAAATTCTCCGTAAATTTTCAAGACGTTCCGAGAACTTTCATTTCTGCACACAAAAACAAGACCATGACAATTCTGCTGAAAACAGCGTTAGTCCAGGTTAGTTCCATTCAAATCATGCAAATTAGAGTCCAAAACAAGGGCAAAAGAGTTTGGACAAGTAGATACGATGGAGACGTATCACTTAACAATAGAACTACAACCTTCTTTTACACCTACACACGCGTCTTTCAGAGTTAGTACACGCGTCGGCTTTTTTTTGGGAAAAGGAGGAATGACCCCCGACGTGTGCATCAATCGATGCATGCATCCATATTATTTAAAAATTTAAAGTAACATCATAGATCCAGATAAGTCTGCAACTCGCAATGAAAAAAGGAACTAAAAATAAACAATCTCTTAAAAACAAAACTGCCACATCCGGCGTAAGTAATAGTAGACTACGATGCCTATACACCTATTCTATTACTAACACGCATCCAAACCGGTTGAAGATAATCCATGCGGCCATCTCTCATCGGTTGCACCTAGTATCCATAAGCTCCCTGGAGTCCACATGACTGAGTAATGACCACGTACGGATCCAAGAAGTTGCTCTGAATATGACCTGCAAAAAGTTATTGAATTTGTTTCCATTAAAGATCAAGTCATTCCTCGTATTCCATATAGTCCAAAATAGAGCACATATCCCAATTCTGATAAGTTAAGAAATTCTAACGTCCACTCCATTGAGCCACGTTGTAAATATAGAACTGATGCATGTAGGTGGGATCACATTAAAAGCTATATGAACAGTGTGCCAAAGTAGTTTTGCAAGAGGGCAATCCAAGAACAAGTGTCTTATTGTTTCATCATGATCACAGAAACAACAATTAGATCTGCCTCTCCAACTACATTTAATTAGGTTATCTTTGGTTAATACCACACCTTTGTGCAAAAACCACATGAAAATTTTAATCCTTAGTGGTACTTTGATATTCCAAATATGGACTGATCTAAGTAAGGGTCATGTATTAATTAGATCCGTATACATGGACTATACTGAGAATACGCCATTCACAGATAAAATCCAACGAACATTATCTGGTTGGTCAGATAATTGTACCTGCATAATTCTTCTTACCAGATGCAGCCATGCCTCCCAACGTGCTCCTACTAAAGCTCGCGTGAAGTGCATATTAAGAGGTACCGATTGTAACACTGTGGACACATAGTCCTGTTTACGTTGTGTAATATTGTAAAGCATGGGATATTGTAGTGCTAGCGGTGTGTCTCCAAGCCAAGTATCTTCCCAAAATCTTGTGGAGGCACCATCCCCTACAATAAATTTCACCCTCTGGAAGAAATTAACCTTAATCTTCATTAACCCTTTCTAGAAAGGTGAATCATCTGGTCTAACTGTAACCTGAGCTAGGGTTTTTGAATTTAGATACTTATTTTTAAGCATTTGAATCCACATTCCTTCTGTCTCCGTGGATAATCTATATAACCATTTGCTAAGCAAACATTTGTTTTTTTACTTCTAGATTCTCAATACCCAATCCCCCCTGGTCTTTGGGTATGCAAATAATATCCCAACGCGCTACTTATTCTCATCACTTTGCCAAAAGAAACGAGATCTATAGAAATCTAGTCTTTTCCGTACCCCTACTGGTATCTCAAAAAAAGACAATAGAAACATAGGTAAGCTTGTTAACACGAAGTTTATTAGTACAAGCCTTCCTCCATATGACATAAGCTTGCCCTTCCAGCAGCTCAGTTTCTTTTCAAATCTTTCTTCAATACATTTCCATTCTTTAATTGTTAACCGCCTATGATGTATAGGGATTCCAAGATAGTTAAAAGGAACCGAACCCATTTGATATCCAAATAGCTATCTATAAGCGTCATCCTCTTCTTTTGCCTTCCCAAAACATAGGAGTTCACTTTTGTTAAAGTTGATTTTCAACCCCGATAGTTGTTCAAATAAGCATAGTACTAATTTCATATTTGTCGCTTTATTCATATCATGGTCCATGAAAATAATTGTATCGTCCGCATATTGTAAAATGGAGACACCCCCATCTACCAAATGTGGAATGAGACCACCTATTTGACTCTTCTCTTTGGCTCTGTCAATCAGTATTGTCAATATATCTGCTACTATGTTAAACAACACTGGGGACATTGAATCACCCTGTCTTAACCCCTTATGTGTTTGAAAGTAGTGAGCAATGTCGTCATTGACCTTAACTCCCACACTACCTTTATGAATGAAAGTATCAACCTGCTCTCTCCATCTTTCATTGAATCCTTTCATACGTAAGGCATGTTGAAGGAATGACCACTTAACTTTACCATAAGCTTTCTCGAAATCCACTTTAAAGATAACCCCATCTAGTTTCTTTGTGTGTATTTCGTGCAACGTTTCATGTAGGACAACCACACCCTACAAGATGTGTCTCCCAGGCATAAATGCAAACTGTGTTGGTTGTACAACTGAATCAGCTATCTTCATTAATCTATTAGTGGCAACCTTTGTGAAAATTTTGAAGCTCACATTGAGTAAGCAAGTTGGTCTAAACTGTTGAATACGCATAGCGTCCGCCTTTTTTGGCAACAACGTAAATGTTCCAAAGTTAAGGTGGAATAATTGTAATCGTCCATTAAATAAATCTTGGAACATAGGCTTGAGATCCCCCTTGATGAGATGCCAACACTTTTTATAAAATTCTGCAGGGAACCCATCTGGTCCCGGAGCTTTATTCTGTTTCATTTGTGTTATTGATTCATACACATCTTTTCTGTAAATTGAGCTGATAAAACCTCAGTCTCCTGTTCATTGAGTTGAGGTATATCCTGAACATAGTTTTCATCCAAAGAGATCATCATCTCATCTGGTGCACCAAATAGACTCTTATAGTATTCTGAGATATATGATTTTAAATTCTCATGACCTACTATTGTTCCTTCATCTTGCTCTAATTGGATAATTTTCTTCTTTCGATGTTTGCCATTTGCAACCATGTGAAAGAATTTAGTGTTATCATCCCCATGAACAACCTTCATCACCTTAGCTCTAAGTGCCCATTTCATCTCCTCATCTCTCAATAATTTTTGTAATTTCGTTTCAGTGTCAATCTTAATATTCCTTTCAATAATATTTAGCTGAGCAGACTCAGCTTTGGCGTCTAATTCATCAGTGAGACTGGTGAGTCTTTCTTTTTCTTTTTTATAAATACCACTCTGATTTTTCGCCCATCCTCCGAGGAATTGGTGCAAATGTCTGATTTTGTTTTACCATTTTTCTACATTTGTAGATCCACCTAAATCTCTAGCCCATTCATTAGCTATGAGATCCATGAAACCTTCTTTTTTGAACCAACTTAGTTCAAATGAGAAGACATTCCTATTACCCATATGGTTGGCCTCCCCTGAGTCAACCAGAAGAGGTGTGTGATCTGAAATGTCCCTCTGTAAGGCATGCAATGTGACAAGTGGGTACTTCTGCTCCCACTCAACACTAGTGAGAACCCGATCCAACTTCTCATATGTTGGCACCGGTAATGAGTTTGTCCATGTGTATTGTCTACCAGTAAGATCAATCTCTCTCAGATTGAGGCTCTCAATAACCATGTTAAACATCATTGACCATCTTGTGTCAAAGTTATCGTTGTTTTTTTCATTCTGCCTTCGAATGATATTAAAATCTCCCCCACCAAAATTGGAAGTGTTTCATCCCCACAAATTCTTACTAGATCTGCAAGAAAATTAAGTTTGAGCTATGGTTGTGCTGCCCCATATACAACCACTAGAGCCCACCTGAAACCATCAACTTTCGACCTTACACGAAATTTGACCGTGAAGTCCCCATAAACCACACTCATCACCTCTAAAGTCTCGCACTTCACCCCAAGTAAGATCCACCGAATCTTCCCCTTGGTGGCAAACAATGCCAATCAAACTCAACCCCTCCTGATAATGTACTTAAAAGTTGAGGTGTGAAATTATCTCTTCCTGTTTCTTGTAGTGCCATGAAATCTAGTTTATATTCTAGAGATGCTTATCTAAGGAACCTTTTTTAGCCAAGTCCGCAAGACCTCTGATATTCCAAAAAATTCCTTTCATATTTCATCATGAATTTTTTTTCTTTTGCTTTACTCTCGCACTTCTCCTTACCGCTGATTCAGGAAAGACCTTCCTTTTCCAAGATCTCCTTGGTTTTTCCTGAATAAGGTTAATATCATTATGTGCTACTAATGGTTTTGGATAACCATCATCGTTCGAAGGGGCGATATACCCCTCCAAACCCATATCATCCACTTCGTCTACTTCCCCCTCTCCATGTAATAATTTCACATAAACTTTGGAGTTCTGCACCTCCTAAGTCATTAATATCTGATTCACTCATTGGTTTCATCGCTCCTATATTTTTAATAAACTCTATGGTTCTATCAGTCTCTGAATCAAGCATATCATTAATGGACTTAGCTATATTTTTACTAGATGTACCCATAGAAATACCTATGTCGCTAGCATTGTTCAAGATCTCTAACTCAGATAAGTTTAAAACTGAAGCAGCATTATCAATAGGCATACCGGTAGTCGTTTTAGCATCTTGTATCTTTGCGGCCCTCATGGCACGTCCCATCAACATGTCATCTGCATCAGGCTTCTCCTGAATACGCTGACTGAAACGTCGATCACCAGAAGTAGGATCCGGAATCCCACCAAATGAGATCACATCCTCTTTGGAAATCTCATCGTGGAAATTCCTCTTTGATGCACAATTCTCCTTGGATATTGATGCTGGATTCATGCTCCTGTCAGCTCGGACAGTATGAGGAGAAGGGAGGTCGCTCACCTCCTGTGTGCACTCCTGCACCTGCAGTGAATCGGCCCTCATAGCCGACGGTATGTGCATCTTCTCCTGGTCAATACTAATAGGCATTGTTGAATCCACCTTGGGTGTGGATGCAAAACGCTGAATCTTCTCCTGGTCGTTACTAATAGGCATTGTTGAATCCACCATGGGTGTGGATGCAGACCGCTGCAACGAATCATATGGGATAGCCTCCACAGCCGGATCCTCATATAGAATTACATCCACATCATCCCCCAGGCGTGTTGGTGTATGCATCACCTCGAACGAACCAAAACGAAGTGCAGCCATAGGTGACTCTGATGTAGAAGGAGCACCCCCCATGACAAGTGGTTTATCATTATTAGACGAGGAAGGGTTGATGTTATCCTTTGGTGTATCTACTTGCTTATCCTAATTAACATCACCATGATCCTTATCCCTATCCTTGCCATCAGCCATGTGCACATCACCATAATGTGGATCCTTTTGGGTCACCTCCTTGACCTCCACATCAAGATCATAGAGCACGCCATCATAGGATCATGGTGCAAAATCCGGTATCTCCTCAACATCAAGCACCATCACAAGCAATCTGGCAATCCCCCCTTTGCGAGTAAACGACATATCAACTTTCTCAGTCTTCCCAATCAAAGAACCCAAGCTCCATACGATGAGGAAGTCAATAAGTAGTATCTCTAGAATACCCGAGAATCTGATCCAAACCTTCTGTAACCGAGTACCATGTGGTGCCGGTTTTTGCATTCCTAAAACTCGAGGAGACATTTGCTCCCACTCACTTTACTCACACCAAAAGTGAGTAACCGGTGAAGGTCCTCTATTCTAGGAAACTCCACCTGAAAGGTATTTTCATCTACTCTTATTGGTTCCCAACTGTATGTCTCAGATACAAGTCTTCTCATCTGTTGAGATACTTGCTCTGCAGTCAATTCACCATTTGTTACTTTTACCAGACCCGTCCTTGAACTCTCAAGACGAGGTGGAGTAAGAACTGATGTAGATCCTGGTGTCTCAAAAAACATGAGTTTGCTGTGACATACCCCATATATGCTCATGATCGTTTTGGGAACTAAAAGCAATGGACATGCTGTATCAGTATGAGTAGGTTTCTGACAAATGTCACATAGGGCCGTGGTACAATCCACAACAAAGTGACCCGGAACCCCACATCTATAGCATGTCAACTTCTCCTTCTTGCGAGCAGCCTTGTTTGCTCGAGCCAATTCCCTGTCCTCATAATTTTTAGATGCTATGACCTATGAAGACTCGGTTGTAGTATTATTATTCGCTTCCCCACCGGTCGTTTGTGTAACTTCCTTCCACAACGGTCCTGAGTTGTTTCGACCGTAGTTACAAACACCGCCACCACCTCATTGCCGAAAGTTTGCCCCTCTATCACCTTCAACAAAATTACCTTCCGGGGGTTGGAAAGGCCGATGCCACACCTAGCACCTCCCTCTCGACCCCCTCCGGCGTTCCAGTTCGCGCGGCCACAGCCGGCGTATTCGTTCCACTGGTTAGGAAAGCTTCTGTAACCCTGATATCCACCGCCACCTCGATTGTGACCCAAACCTGGAGACCCTCCTCTTCCAGCAAGATTGGAACCACGGCCCAGATGCTCTCGCTGATCGCCAGGACCAGGTGCACGTTGCATGCCCTCCCGCGATCCGGTAGACGCAGCATTAGATCCTTGTCTGGTTCCATCCCCAACAGCCCCATTGGTTGCAGGTCGAGCCTTAGTTGGTGCCGTCGTCGCCGCAGTTGCAGCGTCGGTTTGTCGCGCTGCCACCATGGTTTCCAGCGATGGGATGCGCAAAGCTTTCCCAGATCGCGATGGGAAACCTGGGACTGGGCGAGTTCTGTCGCCAGCCCAGGAAGTGCCCGGTATCTTCCTCTTCCCTAATAATAAAGCAAATACGGTTTCTGTCGTCCGTTGTGGCATTTTTTCGAAAAGTCCCTCTGTTTTCAGTTAATCAACCCGCGGTCCTTTGTAAGTTAAAAAACGTTTCGTTCAACCTATTTTCTAAAACTCCCCCTGTAGTTTCCAGTATTCAACCGCGATCCACACGCACGAACTCTCCCTCGCCTCCCGATCTCAGCCGCGAGGAGGTGACCGACCCCGGCGACGCTCGATCCGGTGATGCGTCGGTGCGCCAGTCGAGGCACCGCCGCTGCTGCCACGAGCGACCGCGTGGCCGGTCTTCTTCCCCGACCGTCTGTCGCCCTGTCTCCTTCCCCTCCCCCTCTCTTGCGCTCCTTTCCCGAGCGGATTGCGTGTTTGATCTCTGATCCGGGCGAGGTGGGGGCTGACGGGATGGGTGTTGTTTTTTTTTTGGTTGTAGCCTGCAGGATCGGGGCGTGATCCGCAGTTGTGCGACAATGACGGCCGAGGGGACGACGCGCAGCGGCGCCGGCGAGGCGCCCAAGGCGGAATTGGCGGTCACCAAGGTGGTCTCCCCCATGGGGGAGGAGCGCGAGGGGGTGGGTGGCCCCTTCGTGATCGTCAACGGCGACTCTGACGGCCACTCCGACCCCGGCTCGGACGTGGGCGCCGTGGACCCCGGCTCAGATGGCCCTCTATCCTCTCATCTGACGAGGAAGCAAAACCTCCTGCAAAGGAGGAAACAAATGAGGCCATTCCCGCTGAAGTTGTGAAGGAGGGAATAAGAGATCTCTCGGATCCCAACTTCTTTTCTTCTGTAGTTGCTGTGAGTTCTCTTCCACGAATTATTGGTGGCTTCAGTTAGGGGCAGATAATGTTAGAGTTAAATACAGAGGAATGGAAGATAGGATGCAATTAAAAGGAATAGCACATGATTTTAGGTGCACAACACACAAAGAAACTTGAATAACAAATATCTGAGAACACCACTATCTGTTAATGAATAGTTGTAACTGATAATATTTAGCACTGTAACTTGTGATTTTAATAAAAAGTACATATTTCATAATATCGGCGAAAATATGCGGCATCCCCCAGAACTCCTGAATTTGTAAAATTTACCATTGAAAAGAACTCTTCCAAATCATTCTGCAGAGGAAAATGAATATATCGAAATTCAAAACAATGGTTCCAGCTACAATATGGGAAAGAATGGGAAAGCAAAAACCTACCTGCATTGGGGTACGTGATAACAGGATACGCCGTGTACAAGGAAGGGTCGCGAGTGACTGATGCATCAAGTGTTTTGGTGAGTTCAGGCAGAGCAAAATTGGAGATGAACTTAATTGCAAACTACTCATGTATGTATGAAAGGTAACTAAATTGGCAAACTGATATACCTTGTTTGTTAGTGTCTGAATATTTTTTAACTTGTGAGCCTCATCACATATGAGAAGTTCACAGCTTCCTGGTATTTCAAATTTTGACGAATGCATGCAGAAGATCTCGTAAGATATGATGAGTACCTGATTACAATCCAAACATATAAATTCACCAGACATTGTCATGAACACGCAATTCTGATTGCAATTAGTAAGCATGCTAATAGAAAATAGCAGAAAGGAGAAGAGTTTGAGTAAAAGAAAACCTGAAGATGGCTCAAGGGCTTTAAGAAACTTCCTATTCCAAAAAGAACATCAGCACGTGTGCTTTCACACAGGGCAAGCAGGTGCACTTTTCCTTTTAACCATTTACTTATCTCAGATTCCCAGTTGCTAACTAGGCTTATGGGGGTTACAATGACAGCCCTTTTAACCATTGGCTTACCCTCAAAGCCTTGAGCGAGAAGGGTATATAGTAAAGTTAACGACTGTAAAGTCTTCCCCAATCTGGAAAGTGCAAAGAAGCGTCAGAAGTAGCTTTATGTAACAGCAAGTCAGTGACTAAATAAAAGGATTGAAAGACAAGCATTAGTAAAGTTATCGACTGTAAAGTCTTCCCCGATCTGGAAAATACAAAGAAGCGTCAGAAGTGGCTTTATGTAACAGCAAGTCAGTGACTAAATAAAAGGATTGAAAGACAGAAGCATTATGTATTTACATCAAAGTATAAAAATGGACAAGAGGGAGGGCATGAATTGTTCCAGCTTATTACCCCATGTCATCAACTAAAATGCATCCAGCGATTCCATCATCACTTAGCAACCCAGAGACACAATCAAACATAAACTAAACTCCTTCCCTGCATTACAACACAATCATGTGATTTACTTTCTTCATCTCAAAGATTCAGAAGAAATCAGCATTTTTAGTTATTGTTTGCACCCGCTTAGCCTAAAAATGAACCTACAGTGCAATATGTGGTATCTATATGTGAATGTCTACAACTTACAAAGAGTACATGTTCTGCACAAAGTTAATGCTGATTATAATTATCATGGGGATACCATAAAATAGAGGGTTCACTGCAAACAATTAAGCATGTAGAAAATGAATATAGGAAAAACATTAACAGGATAATATATTGCCTTTGTTGAGGATGAAGGTAACGTACAAGCAGATGATCAACTTCAATTGCAGTAAAATTGTTATTCTCTTTGTCACATTCCTCGGGTTGCCACAAAATTAATGGCTCTATGCCAGGTGGAAGAGGTTCCTCTTTCTCTGAGGAATCATCACTAGCAATGGTAGGCAGTTGCTGAAGATTGTTTGGAACTGCAAATGGTTGTACTGAACCCCACGGGACAAATCTTTTACGGGCTGAAAGGCGCCGAGCAAGAAGCTCACTATTTTCACTGTATCCATTTCCACACGGAGGTTTGAATGGTTTTCGAGCTATCGTTGCCGCATCAGAAACTGAAAGGATACGTGGAATAAGTGGCTGCCTTCTGACAACCAGGTTTCCCCTGACAGAAACCAGGAAAAAATGCATAAATATCTTCAAACAAGAGAGTGCATTTGTGATGCTATAGTCGATTAAACCAAAATAAATTTCAGTGTGTGCAAGGCAATCTAAGAGAAAATGACTTGTAACTGAGAAAAAGGCTTAGAGTGAACATTAGCGATACATCACATAGTGCAAGATTGTTCCACCTGACCATACTTTCTCTGACCAATACAGTAAGATTTCAGGATTCCTTCATGTCCTATCATACAAGGTACTCACTGTCATATCTCCATGCTTAAAATCCTGACAGAGAGATGACTAGAGTATCCACACTATAGAGCACTCTGTTACACATAGCTACCTACTGTTTACTTGGTGTGCACAATGAGTTATTGACTACGATCCAATGTGTCCACATATGAAAAGAGTTACAAGATGGAATACAGAAGGTTAAATATCTCTGTCCATATTTGCCAGCTTCATGTGATCTCCTCCAAGTCATTCATCCATATGCATACTCACCAGCCACCATACTTACGTGAATGGCAATATTCAGCTTGAAGCCGTTACGAAAACAAGGTATGAATGTATATAGACATACATTATAATATAGATTCACTCATTTTGCTTTGTATGTAGTCCCTTATTAGAATTTCTAAAAAGACTTATATTTAAAAACGGAGGGAGTAGTTGTTATAATGGTTTGTATTATGTTTAGATATCTACTTGCACTTCAATGGCGGTGCAAAGTTCAACTACATGTTGACGAAGGACATAAGGGGAGAGGATTCAAATACAAAATTCTTGATCCAAAAATCGACAATCTAACCCGGTGCAACGCACGGGCACTTTTACTAGTAACTCCAATGACCGTACCGTCTTGTACGTTCTTTGAATCAGTTTTTTTTTATCGCAGGAATCCGACGTGATCTCATAATCAGATAATGGTTGGACTCCTATCGTAACAAGCTGGGCCTTATACCTAGCCGCCACTTGTCCAAAAAAATTGCTAGCTGGCCCATCATGGCCTAGCAGGAAATTCAAACGCTCATCCCTTGCCTCTCAGATCCCATGATCCGGTCTGGCCGGAGTTACCGCCGGCTGTCGTGCCATGACCGCCGGCCGATAGTGCTTTCTCCTGATCGGCTCTTTTTTCCAATTATCAATGAAATCCGCTAATGTAAGTGTCGGCAGACGTACCTTTGGGAGTGGTCCCTTCCATGGTCTTACCGCGGTATTTGATGTTTGCTGGTGAACAATTCGTCGTAGAACCTCGACATTGTCTTCTTCGTTGACCCCTAGGCCGTTCCATGCGCAGTCAGTGTCTGGCACTAATCCTTCAATGCATTTTGCGACTTGATCCTCGGAGTAGCCAACGAGAATAGATTCATAGACGAGATCGGAAGGTGTTGGAGAAGCTGCCGCCGGCATCTAGACCTCGTCGTTGTCGAATTGATCTTCCTCATCATTTGTCAACGCCCAAAAGCGGCCGCCGACTTTGCTGGCCGGAGGCGAAGCCATCGCATGGCTATGCACCCCGAGCTGGTTGCCGTGTCGACCTTGTCCCTTACTGGCCGGCGGGCGAGGCCGACGCCTGGACTTGCACCACCAGTCGCCCCAGATCGCCAGTCCGGGAGTTTCGGAGCGAACCAGTATCACCGCCTGGTTACCTGTACCACCGCCTGGTTATTTCCTTTGTACTCCATGCTCATCTGTTCCTCTTGCGCTACTTAAATTCCCCTTTCCTATTTACCACAGCTAGACAGTTTTCTCCAGGGGGGCGAGAACCGCTCGCGTCGCCTCCAGGGGGGCGACTCGGGCACCCTAGCCGTCGCCGTCCTCGACCTCCCTCCTCCCGTGCTTCCTCGCCGCCGCCGGAGAAGGTCGACGAGCAAAGCTCGCCTGGCGGACGGCGGACGGCGGGCCTTCCTCCCTTCTTCACGAGGGGATCCTCTGGCTAAAATGTGATGGCGTCCCTGGGCGTACGGCATGGAGGCGGAGTTGGTGCGCTCGGGCGGCGGCCCGATGGGATCCTGGCGGCGCTACGGGGGTTGCCGTCGGATCTGGGGTTCACAACCCCAGATCAGTTCTCCTCCTCGGATGATGCTGGATCTGAACAAGGTGGTGGCGCCATCCCCTTTGTCAGGGATGACGGTCAGGTGATGGGTCCTTGTGGCGTTGTCGGTGGTGGCAGATCTTGGGATCCCGCTCCCGTGGACGTCGTAGGATGTGGTGGCCCGTGTAGGAGAGATGGGTTCTTCGAACAGATCTGGGTAAAAGCTTGCTTTCGGCAAATGCCAAAGCCGGCAATGGCAGCGTTATCTACGTTGTTCCCTTTTTGAAGAATTCGCCGAGGAGAAGTTCAAGGCCACTCTTTGGTACCTCCGGGGGAAACCCTAGATCAGTAGATCGGATGACGGCGACGCTCTGATGTCGTTTCCCTCTTGGGGGCATCATTCATGGAGGTACACACGGGCTTGCTACGGCAACAGAAATCCTTCTGCTACCTCTTGAGCTTGCGTTGGTTTTTCCCTTGAAGAGGAAAGGGTGATGCAGCACAGGAGCAGTAAGTATTTCCCTCAGTTTGAGAACCAAGGTATCAATCCAGTAGGAGAATCGCGTCAAGTCCAGAGTACCTGCGCAAACACAAAAGAGCTTGCACCCAACGCTATAAAGGGGTTGTCAATCCCTTCAAGATTGATTGCAAAGTGAGATCTGAAGACGGAAAGTGCAACGAAGTAAAATTGTAAGGCTGAAAATATGGTGTGAAGTAGACCTGGGGGCCATAGTGTTCACTAGAGGCTTCTCTCAAAATAGCAAATAATATGGTGGGTGAACAAATTACTGTCGAGCAATTGATAGAACCGCCCAAAGTCATGACGATATCTAAGGCAATGATCATACATATAGGCATCATGTCCGAGACAAGTAGACCGATACTTTCTGCATCTACTACTATTACTCTACACATCGACCGCTATCCAGCATGCATCTAGTGTATGGAGTTCATCACGAACATAGTAACGCCTTAAGCAAGATGACATGATGTAGAGGGATAAACTCAAACCAATGATGAAAACCCCATCTTTTTACCCTTAATGGCAACAACATGATGTGTGCCTCGCTACCCCTTCTGTCACTGGGTGAGGTCACCGCACGGTATGAACCCAAAACCAAGCACTTCTCCCATTGCAAGAATCATAGATAAAGTTGGCCAAACAAAACCCACAACTCGAAGAGAATTACAAGGATATGAAATCATGCATATAAGAGATCAGAAGAAACTCAAATAAGATTCATAGATAATCTGATCATAAATCCACAATTCATCGGATCTCGACGAACACACCGCAAAAGAATATTACATTGGATAGATCTCCATGAAGATCATGGAGAACTTTGTATTGAAGATCCAAGAGAGAGAAGAAGCCATCTAGCTACTAGCTATGGACCCGAAGGTCTATGGTGAACTACTCACGCATCATCGGAGAGGTCATGGTGTTGATGAAGAAGCCCTCCGTATCTGAATCCCCCCTCCGGCATGGCACCAGAACGTGCCCCAGATGGGATCTTGCGGAGACAGAAGCTTGCGGAGGCGGAAAAGTATTTTCGTGGATCTCTTCGTTCGTTTTGGAATTTTTCTGAATTTATAGGCGGAAGAGGTAGGGCAGACAAGCCACACGGGGGCCACAAGCCTGCTAGGCACGGGCCCCCTGGCCGCGCCTAGGGGGATTGTGGGGTCCCCTGGTGGCCCCTGCCTTGGTTCTCAAGTCCCGTGCGTATCTTCTGTTCCGGAAAAAATCTTTTCGGAAGTTTTATTCCGTTTGGACACCGTTTAAAATCCTCCTCTGAAAAGGGTCAAAAACACGGAAAAAACAGGAACTGGCACTTGGCACTGAGTTAATAAGTTAGTCCCAAAAAAGATATAAAAGGCATACAAAACATCCAAAGTTTGACAAGATAATAGCATGGAACCATCAAAAATTATAGATACGTTGGAGACGTATCAAGCATCCCCAAGCTTAACTCCTGCTCGTCCTCGAGTAGGGAAGTGATAAAGACTGAATTTTTGATGTGGAATGCTACCTAGCATAGTTGACCTTTGTAACTTATTTCATGTGACATGAATGTTCAGATCCGTAAGATTCAAAACAATAGTTTGCTATTGACATGAAAACAATAATACTTCAAGCAAACTAGCAAGGTAATCATGAACTTTCGAAATAACAAGGCCAAAGAAAGTTATCCCTACAAAATCATATAGTCTGGCTATGCTCCATCATCCCCACACAACTAATTTAAATCATGCACAACCCCGGTATTGGCCAAGTAATTGTTTTCGCACTCTTGCTTTCTCAAACCTTTTTCAATTATCACGCAATACATGAGCGTGAGCCATGGATATAGCACTATAGGTGGAATAGAGTGTGGTGGTGGTTGTGAGATAAAAAGGAGGAGATGGTCACATTGACTCGGCGTATTAAAGGGCTATGAAGATTCCCATTAATAGATATCAATGTGAATGAGTAGGGATTGCCATACAAAAGATGCACTAGAGCTATAAATATGTGAAAGCTCAAAAGGAGAACTAGTGGGTGTGCATCCAACTTGCTTGCTCACGAAGACCTAGGGCAATTTGAGGAAGCCCATCCTTGGAATATACAAGCCAAGTTATATAATGAAAATTCCCACTAGCATATGGCAGTGACAAAACAAGAGGCTCTCAATCATGAAGAACATGGTGCTATTATGAACAAGTGTGGAAAAAGATAGTAGCATTGTCCCTTCTCTCTTTTTCTCTTTTTTTATTTGGGCTCTTTGGCCTCTCTTTTTTTATCTCTCGTCTTTTTTTATTTGGGCTCTTTGGCCTCTTTTTTTTATTTCCTCACATGGTACAATGCTCTAATAATGACGATCATCACACTTTTATTTACTCACAGCTCAAAGCTTAGAACGATGATAACTCTATAGGAAATGCCTCCGGCAGTGCACCGGGATGTGCAACGATCTAGCTTGGCGTATGACGTTGAAACATCTCGCTAGCTATCTTACAATCATGCAATGGCAATATGAGAGTGACGGCACAAGTCATGAGGTGGAACGGTGGGAGTTGCATGGCAATATATCTCGGAATGGCTATGAAAATGCCATAGTAGGTAGGTATGGTGGCTGTTTTGAGGAAGGCATATGGTGGGTTTGTGCACCGGCGAAAATTGCGCGGTACTAGAGAGGCTGGCAATGGCGGAAGGTGAAAGTGCATATATACCATGGACTCACATTAGTCATGAAGAACTCACATACTTGTTGCGAAAGTTTTTATTAGTAATCGAAGCAAAGTGCTAAAGGCATACTCCTAGGGGAAAGGTTGGTAGGTGTTAACCATCGCGTGATCCCGACCGCAACACAAAGGATGACAATCAATAGATCAATTATGCTCCGACTTCCTAACATAGTGGTTCACCATACGTGCATGTTCGGGAATCACTAACTTCAAGACAAGTACTTCTAGATTCACAACACCCCACTAACATAACTCTTAATATTACCAAATCCACGTCTCAAAACTAATTGAGAGGAATCAAACTTCTCTTTCTACTCAATGCACATGAAGTTGGAAGTTTTTTGTATCCTCTTAGGGTACCTATCACCTTTGGGACTACTTTCATAGCACAAACCAACTACCAAGTCACGCATCGCCGTGCTCTAAAAGATCTAAGTGAAGCACAAACAGCAAAAATTATCTAGCTCAAAAGATGTAAGTGAAGCATGATGAGCATTCTAATAAATTCACGATGAGTGCATGTCTCTCTCAAAAGGTGTGCAGCAAGGATGATTGTGACACAACATAAAGAAAATACTCCTACGATACAAGACGCTCCAAGCAAAGCACATATCATGTGGTGAATAAAAATATAGCTCCAAGTAATGTTACCGATGGATTGAAGCCGAAAGAGGGGATGCCTTCCCGGGGCACCCCAATCTTAGGCTTTTTGGTGTACTTGAATTTGGCTTGGGATGCCTTGGGAATCCCCAAGTTTGAGCTCTTTCCACTCTTTATCCCTTTGTCCATGAGAACATCACCCAAAACTTGAAAACTTCACAACACAAAACTTAAACAGAAACTCGTGATATCATTAGCACAAGAAAACAAACTACCACCTCTTTAGGTACTGTAGAAAACTTGATTTCTATTCATATTGGTGTTACAATAATGTATTCTCACTTTTCCATGGCTACTACCCCCCGATACTTTCCATAGTTTCATCAAAACAAGCAACCAACTCAACAAAAACAGAATCTGTCAAAAACAGACCAGTCTGTAGCAATCTGTATACTTGGTATACTTCTGGTACCTCACAAATTCTGAACAATTACGACTGCCTGGGAAAAAGATATATCAACCAACAGCAAAAATAATCAACTCAAAATCTCTTTCTGAATAAAAATGGAAAATAATCTCATGAGCGAAAAGTTTCTGTTTTTTCCAGCAAGATCAAACAACCATCACCAAGACTAGTCATAAAGGTTTTGCTTGGATCAAACACAAAAAGAAACACACAAGACACAATCATAACAGAATTATGATGGTGTGGACGCAACAAAACAGAAAGAAAAAGATAAATTCATTGGGTTGCCTCCCAACAAGCGCTATTCTTTAACGCCCTTAGCTAGGCATAAGGCGATAGAATCACGTATCGTCGTCTTTGGTGCTCAAACCATAAGTAGCCCTCATCATAGATTCATAGGGCAATCTTATTTTCTTTCTAGGAAAATGTTCCATGCCCTTCTTTAAAGGAAATTGAAATCTAATATTCCCTTCCTTCATATCGATGATAGCACCGATAGTCCTTAGGAAAGGTCTATCAAGAATGATAGGGCATGTAGGATTGCAATCAATGGCAAGCACAATGAAATCCACGGGTACATAGTTCCTATTTGCAATAATAAGAACATCATTGATCCTTCCCATGGGTTTCTTGACAGTAGAATCCGCAAGATGCAAATTAAGAGAACACTCCTCAATCTCATTAAAACCCAGAACATCACATAAAGACTTTGGAATCGCGGAAACACTAGCACCCAAATCACACAAAGCATTGCATTCATAGTTTTTGATTTTGATTTTGATAGTAGGTTCCCACTCATCATGAAGCTTTCTAGGGATATAAACTTCCAATTCAAGTTTCTCTTCAAGAGATTTTATCATAGCATCGACGATATGATCGATAAAGGCCTTGTTTTGGCTATAAGCGTGTCGAGAGTTTAGCATGGATTGCATCAAGGAAACGCATTCAATCAAGGAGCAACTATCATAATTGAATTACTTGAAATCCAAAGTAGTAGTTTCATTACTACTCAAGGTTTTAATATCTTCTACTCCACTTTCAATGTTTTTAGTATCAAGATAGATGGACTCCGAATCATTGGGGCGTTTTTCAAACAAAGTGGATTCATATCCAGCCCCATCATCATTAGGTTTGACACAATAAAACAAAGATTCTATGGGAGTCACACCAAGCACTTTAAGATCTTCGTCATTCTTATCACGAGAACACGCCCTTTTAAGCCATTCATGTCTAGCACGAATTTGGGCGGTTCTTTCTTTGCTCTCACTCATGGAAACGCGCATAGCTTTCAAAGTTTCATCCATATTGATCTTGGGAGGAGCACATCTAACTTTCAAAGCATCAATATCACTAGACATTCTATCAATGCTCCTAGCCAAATCGTCAATTTTGAGTAGTTTTCCTCTATGGACACATTGAAAATCTTTTGCGAGTTGATAAACTCTTTGATATTAATCTCTAGATCAGAGGGTAATCTATTGTAATTTCCATGAGTATTGTTGTAGGAGTTGCCAAAGTTATTAGAGGGGTTACTAGGAAAAGGCCTAGGAACATAGTTTCCTCTAAAAGCATTGTTGTTGCCAAAATTATTCCTACCGACAAAATTAACGTCCAAGCTAGCGTTGCTATTCTCAATCAAGGAAGACAAGGGCATGTCATTAGGGTCTAAAGGAGCACTTATACTAGCAACCAAATTTATTAACTCATCCATCTTAGCACTCAACGAGTTAATTTATTCTATAGCGTGTACCTTCTTACTAGGAGGTGACCTTTCAGTGTGCCACTGAGAGTAGTTCGTCATGATATTGTCTAGGAGTTTTGTGGCTTCTCCTAATGTGATTTCCATAAACGTTCCACCTGAGGCGGAGTCCAAGATATTTCTAGAAGCGAAATTCAAGCCAGCGTAGAAGATTTGTATAATCATCCAAAGACTCAAGCCATGAGCGGGACAATTTCTAATCATCAATTTCATTCTCTCTCAAGATTGTGCAACATGTTCATGATAAAGTTGCTTAAAATTCATAATATCATTATGGAGAGAGATAATCTTAGCCGGTGGAAAATATTTGGATATGTAAGCATCTTTGCACTTATTCCAAGAATCAATACTATTTTTGGGCAAAGACGAAAACCAAGTTTTTGCTCGATCTCGCAACGAGAAAGGAAAAAAGCTTCAATTTGATCACATCATTATACACATCTTTCTTCTTTTGTATATCGCAAAGCTCAATGAAGGTATTAAGATGGGATGCGGCATCTTCACTAAGAAGGCCAGAGAATTGCTCTTTCATAATAAGATTCAGCAAAGCAGCATTGATTTCGTATGATTCCGCACTAGTGGCGGGAGAAATCAGAGTACTAATAAAATCATTATTATTATTATTCGAGAAGTCACAAAGTTTGGTGTTTTCAATCATGGTGACTTCAGCAAGCAAGCAAGCACACAAGCGAACAGAAAGCAAGCGAGAGAAAAGGGCAAATGAAAAAGGCAAATATTTTTGTAATTTTTTCTTTTTCAAAAGTGGGGGAGAGGAAAACGAGAGGCAAAAAAGTAAATGCAAGAGATGAATTTGCGACACTTACTTGGATGAGTTCTTGACTTGATCATCCCCGGCAACGGCGCCAGAAATTGGCACGTTGGCGAGAGACTATTCTTGACTTGATCCTCCCCGGCAACGGCGCTAGAAATTCTTCTTCTACCTCTTGAGCTTGCGTTGGTTTTTCCCTTGAAGAGAAAAGGGCGATGCAGCACAGGAGCAGTAAGTATTTCCCTCAGTTTGAGAACCAAGGTATCAATCCAGTAGGAGAATCGCGCCAAGTCCAGAGTACCTGCGCAAACTCAAAAGAGCTTGCACCCAACGCTATAAAGGGGTTGTCAATCCCTTCAAGATTGATTGCAAAGTGAGATCTGAAGGCAGAAAGTGCAACGCAGTAAAATTGTAAGGCTGAAAATATGGTGTGAAGTAGACCCGGGGGCCATAGTGTTCACTAGAGGCTTCTCTCAAAATAGCAAGTAATACGGTGGGTGAACAAATTACTGTCGAGCAATTGATAGAACCGCCCAAAGTCATGACGATATCTAAGACAATGATCATACATATAGGCATCATGTCCGAGACAAGTAGACCGATACTTTCTGCATCTACTACTATTACTCTACACATCGACCGCTATCCAGCATGCATCTAGTGTATGGAGTTCATCACGAACATAGTAACGCCTTAAGCAAGATGACATGATGTAGAGGGATAAACTCAAACCAATGATGAAAACCCCATCTTTTTACCCTTAATGGCAACAACATGATGTGTGCCTCGCTACCCCTTCTGTCACTGGGTGAGGTCACCGCACGGTATGAACCCAAAACCAAGCACTTCTCCCATTGCAAGAATCATAGATAAAGTTGGCCAAACAAAACCCACAACTCGAAGAGAATTACAAGGATATGAAATCATGCATATAAGAGATCAGAAGAAACTCAAATAAGATTCATAGATAATCTGATCATAAATCCACAATTCATCGGATCTCGACAAACACACCGCAAAAGAATATTACATTGGATAGATCTCCATGAAGATCATGGAGAACTTTGTATTGAAGATCCAAGAGAGAGAAGAAGCCATCTAGCTACTAGCTATGGACCCGAAGGTCTATGGTGAACTACTCACGCATCATCGGAGAGGTCATGGTGTTGATGAAGAAGCCCTCCGTATCCGAATCCCCCCTCCGGCAGGGCACTAGAACGTGCCCCAGATGGGATCTTGCGAAGACAGAAGCTTGCGGCGGCGGAAAATTATTTTCGTGGATCTCTTCGTCAGTTTTGGATTTTTTCTGAATTTATAGGTGGAAGAGGTAGGGCAGACGAGCCACAGAGGTCCCACAAGCCTGCTAGGCGCGGCCCACCCCCGTGGCCGCGCCTAGGGGGCTTGTGGGGTCCCCTGGTGGCCCGTGCCTTGGTTCTCAAGTCTCGTGCGTATCTTCTGTTCCGGAAAAAATCTTTTCAGAAGTTTTATTCCGTTTGGACACCGTTTAAAATCCTCCTATGAAAAGGGTTAAAAACACGGAAAAAACACGAACTGGCACTTGGCACTGAGTTAATAAGTTAGTCCCAAAAAAGATATAAAAGGCATACAAAACATTCAAAGTTTGACAAGATAATAGCATGGAACCATCAAAAATTATAGATACGTTGGAGACGTATCAGGGCTCGAGGGATCATTGGTCGGCATCTACAGTGGAGCGGCGTTCCTTGTGACACATCGACGTCGTGGAGTCTCGGCGGCGAGGCGCAACAAAGTCTCGGCGACAGATGCGTGATGATGAGCGCGCGTAGGGAGGAGGCGTTGTCTGACGCCGTGGGGGCATCGACGGCAGGTCTTGCAAGGTCGATGCGTCAGTAACTCTTCTGAAGATGGATTGATGGAAAGCGCCGGCGAAGACCTATGAGGGTGCGTTGGACCGGTCTGTGCCCCTGACCCGGTATGTGGCTCGGTCGGGGCCTCCGGCTTTAGATGTTAGGCTAGGTGAGAGGTGCGGGTATGTGGCTCACACTTTCTGCACCCCTTCATCATTGGATAGGAGTAGCGACAAATATTGTCAAGAGGGCGGCTTCAGACATATTGATGTATTGCTTTGTAAGATCTTTGTGAATAATTAATAAAATGGATGCATGCATCTTCGAGATGCAGAGGCCGGGGGTCATCCTTCTTTTCTAAAAAAAAGACAGTTTTCTCCAGAGCTAAGATCGATCTGCTCATCAAACACTCACGCATTCATCCATGGAGGTAAACCAACTCTTTGAGCTTTTCTTTTATGTCGCTGCTCCTATATGAAGATTTTCACACATGTTTCCTCCTTTTTGCTATACTGCCACCAACCTCTTCTTGCTTTGTCGCTGCCGCTAGCCCCCTTACATTCATCATATGCAACACCCATGTCCATGAGAATGAAAAAATCCATCTGCCTTTGCACAAGTAGTTCACGTAGTTATTATTTTTTACTCCCGCTTCAATCTATATCAGTCTTGCTTAATAAAAACTTATGATACCTTCCAGAAATATATACAGTTTTAACACTTTGTTCTAAAGGAAACATACATTGAAGATACATTCATTTACACATACACAATCTTTGCAACTACTTTCGTACTATCTCAAATACTGTAATTTTATTGATGTGCTGACCAAATTTTCTAATGCACATCATTATTTTTAAATTCCATAGATGGAAGAAATGTTGCTCAAAGACCTTTCAAAGTATTCCCGTAGAGGCATCCTTACTGTCCGCATTATAAGAATATGGGAACATTGGAAGCCTAACCACAATGAACTCTTCAGAAAAAACTTTGTCATGCTAGATTCTCAGGTTGTGCTTGATCTACCATTAACTCCTTTCATCATTCATTTGTCAAACTTAACAAGATTTAACATATTTACCTCCTTTTCAGGGTGGAGCAATGGAAGGTACAATTCCAAAAGACAAAATACAAATGTTTGAAAATAAAATCTCTGAAGGAACAGTTTATAAGCTTAGCGGTTATCAAGTCATATATCCTAGGCAGAAATACAAAACAGTAGATCATCCATGGAGAGTACAATTTACCCACAGAACAATTTTTGAGCCAATTGTGCCTCAACCGATGAATTTTCCCAAGTATGGATACACCTCCTTCCCCATATCACAATATCAAAGCCGTACTAAACAAATCGATTTGCTATCAGGTCAGCCAGTTTTAAGTTTTGTTTTTAATCCATCATTGTCAAACTTCTTACAACCCATTTAAAATTCAACCCGACTTGTGCATACAGATGTAGTTGGATTAGTCATTAGCATGACAGGAATACTTATGCCAAGTGGCAGATCAACAAACCATAGACGACAAATCTATATCACGGACGGACAATATGTGCTAACTTCCATTAATCCTCAATTCTGCATTACCATTCCTCTACTGAAACATTGGTTCTTTTTTCCAGAACACCCATAGTTGTAACACTTTGGGGAAAACTAGCAGACCTTGATGAAAACAAGCTACAACGGCGGTCTGCGCAAGAACCTATTATAATACTCTTTGTTGCCATGTCAGTAGATGAATTTAGTGGTAACTACTTATCTTCCACCTATATCAATTATATATGATTTAAATAGGAAAGTAAAATTACCTGTCATATTTTTTCTACAGGAAACTTGGCCTTTAAGTCAACTCAGGCAACGCGATGGTACATAAATCCAACTATTCCTAAAGCAGAAGCTATTCTAGAAAGGTAACCACAATAGAAACAATAGAAACAATCCATATTGACAATAGTCCTGCATGTATTATAACTACTAAGAAATTTCATAATGTTTCAGAACTTCAAGATGCCATCAGATTGAGATACGCACAAACTCACAGAATCATGGTCAAGCAACGCCCGCAACAATCACCGAATTTCAGTCATTCACCTGATAAAATCACAGTATTTTAACAATGCGCCCACTACTTATATTCCCCAAACAACAATATTTAGCTCCTTTCTGAAACATACCACCTTATGTAACTTGCAGGGACAGTACTATGGACTAGAAATAAAGATAACTGAAATAGTCACAAAAAACGATAATTGGTGGTACATGGCATGCAAGCAATGCTCGAAGGGGCTCAAAAACGACAGATGCAATTGCACTCAGCCAAAGCCTGCTCCAAGGTATTATACAATTCAGCCAAAATTTATTAATTATTGAATCAACAATTGAACAACCAAAAAACTAACATCAAGTGCAACAAGTACAAGATTTGTCTGTTTGGCATAGATGTGAATGCATCCGAAGAAGAAAATACTACATATGCAGAATTCTGCTCCCTTCAGTTATTCTAATGTCAATGAAATTGGCCTGCATTTCCGAGGACGTGACTCTGAACTTGTTGTATCAAAGCATTACTAAACCACCACTTATACCATTTTTTTATGATATTGCCATTACCTCAGACCCCGTTAGCCTTCTAAACTTTTTTGCATTACCTTTACTCATATGTGCTTCGGACAAAAATATTACATCTCGTTTAACTCGCCCTTGGATCTCCAGGAGCGAACGATCTATCACGGGCTTGCTCATCCCACGGCAATTTCAACATAAAATTTTCATTGCGACGAGTCGAGATCGAGACCCAGGTCGGAACCCGCCGATACACTAGAGAACAAAAACCGATCACATAAGCTTGCAAGGAACCATTTCGTATAGATTATTTTTTGCAAATCTATACAAAATGGTTTTTTGAGTTAGGAGATACCAACTTTTTTTCATTCCATTTTCCTGTGAGATCGATAAGTATTATTTTTATCGGCCGGGCAATAAGAAGGGTTATTTTGGATCAACACCATCCGTATGTCTTAGATATATGAAAGCTTCCGAGTGGAGGAATGTTGGCCATAGCCTTCTCTCTCCTCAAATGCTATGTATAGCTCACCGCGAGTGACGTGATAGCGGTTGCCTACATGAGTTTCTACGTAGGTTGGCCCATTAATATAAGAGCGGTTTTTCCTTGTTGTGTCCATGTGGACTTTTTGGTTCTTTGGTTTTCCAAATTTCTTGCAAGTTAGTTTTTGTCTGGTCTAACTTCTTTGTTATTTCCCATTCCAGTTTTTCGTGTTCTTTTGCTTTTATGTTCATTTTTTTATTCCATTTTAATTTATTTGCTCAAACTTATTCATTTTATTTATTTATTCAAACATGTTTCCAAATAAAAATTCGACATTTTTAAGGCACTTAAACTTTTATGATATTCATTATTCATTTGAGAACACTTTGATTTATAACATGAATATTTTGTAAATATATTTTACCTTTTTCCCAATAAGCATAACAATTATGCAAAATATTACACAAGCCCCTTTTTCAATACCAAGAATATTTTTAGTTACACATTTAACATATTTTGAACACATGGTGAACACTGTTTCAATACACGCTCGATATATTATAAACACATTGTGAGCATTTTTTAAACATGTGATGAGCATGGAAATTTGTAAAGAAAATAGGAAATATTTTTAAACTAAACATTTTGAAACACGTGATGAACTTTTTTTAACACGCAATGAACATTTTTTTAACATATTTTAAAAGGAAATGACTATTTTTTTAGAATACAAGTTGACCAATTTTGTAAATAAACATCAAATAGTGTTTCCCAAATTTAATATAACATGAATAATTTTTTCCAATACTGATCAGCTAATTTTTAAATTGTTAACACTTTCATTTTTGGAAGCATTTTAAAATTGTACCTTTTAACCCAAAATACTAATATATTTTTTTTAGCAGAGTACAATCGAAGTCTCTCAAATACACGAGGGTACATTCACCCCTATGAACGCACGCACGCACATCCTACCTCTATGAGCACCTTCGAGAGACTAAGCCGGCACATCATCTTGAGATTGACGAAGTCGCCACTCACGTCTTCATTGTCGACGGGAACGTCTCCTCCCACTAAAAACACATCGCCGAAAGACCTGAAATAAATCCAGGAAAATGCAAGCAACAATGTCAAGTCTGGGCTTGAACTCTGGTGGACATGGGATACCACAGTCCTCCTAACCATCCAACCACGGATTGGTTTGCAAAATACTAATATTTTAGGGAACTAAAGAAAAAATTAAGTGCACACGTACACTAACTGTTATTAAATAGTAGATGACACTGCTTTTAACAAAGGCCCTTTAGCAAAACGGACCGTGCATCTGTCTTCGTCAATGGGATGCAAGCGGTCCTGTTTCACGGGCTGGCCGAACTGGAGCGACGCCCATTTGTGCATTTCACGAGCATTTTTGTTAATTGGCGCCTGTAGCGTTTGTAAATGGGCTGGTCTATCCTGACGCCATTTGACAACTTTTTTAACTATATAAATTTATTTTAATATTGATGAACATTTCGAAAATTCCAGCGATATATTTCTAAGATTGATGAGCTTATTTGAATATCGATGAACATTCTTGAATTTTGATTAATATATTTTTGAAAATGGATTAAGTTATTAAGATTTATAAACTTTTTTCAGTTCAATGAACTTTTTAAAAAATACATGAACTTTTATTGTATTTTTATGAATTTTACAAATTTACTTAACTTTTTAAAAGTTTAATGAACTTTTCCTAGGTCGCATGAACTTTTTTTCATTTTTAATGAACTTTTTTTCAAATTGATGAACTTCTTTCAAAATTGACGAACCTTTTCTAAAGATACGAACTTTTTTTCAAATGAATGAAACTTTTTTCTTTAAATCTGTAAACCATTTTATTTAAATCTATAAACCATTTTTGATTTCATATTTTTAGTTTCGTAACAAAAAATCAAAAAAACTGGACAGTGCTCTAATGGGCCGGCCCATGTGAGGAGCGTTGCAGGCGTCGGATCGTTAACAGGCGGTGCAGCGCTGCATAGGAGCTTCCGCCCGTTCGACCTACGTGAGCGACACCCACGCTCGTGTTTCGCTACAGGCCATACTCCCTCCGTTCCTAAATATAAGTCTTTTTAGAGATTTTACTTGAAGACTACATACAAAATAAAATGAGTGAATCTACACTCTAAAGTATATCTATATATATCTGTATTTAGTCTTCTAGTAAAACATCTAAAAGAACTTATATTTAGGAACGGAGGGGGTACATAGCAAGGGGCGCCCGGCAGATCTCTGGAAAAAAAAAACGCCCGGCCATGGTCAACCATGAAGTGTGGGTTGGGTATGCTCACCCACAAGTCGGAACGCAGCCATGGCAGCAAGCTAAAACACACCGTTAATGATTTGTCTCCATTGACGCACACGCACGGCTCATTGGTGGTGCTGCAGCCACTAGCACAAAACAGAGTTTTACAGGCAACGTGGAATCGACTAGGGGACGCACCAAAACCCACAAGCAGCGGGGCGCCAAGCCATGTCTATTTAAATGTTATATACACACACGTGCATCATATGTGTGCTTAACTGATTTTCATCAACAACCCAAGAATGATTTTCCCCGAAAAGAAGAAAAACTAAGAACCAATGATTCAAATCTTCCAAAGCAAACCAGCTCCGATCACCATGGCGTATATGCTGAGATGCATGATTTAGGCATCCATCCTTTAACTCATTGGGATTTTAGTTAGCTACAATCCATCTCTGGGGCCACTGATTAGTTCGAGGATGGCCCCGTGCAGTTTTTTGAGCTGGCTCGAATGATTGGGACATGGAAAAATTCATGGAACAATTCATGGGAAAACGGAAAGAGGCCGGCGGCGTCTCACCTTTTCAGATTCGTCAAAGGAGCAATTCATGGAAAAAGAATCCGAGACAAACAAAACCTACCAGAGTGGTTGTACTAGTAACTCTATCTCGTCCTAACCCTATCCCCTCGCACGCCCTCAAAAACAGGAAACGGAGAAAAGGTAGAGAAGAGGAAATGACACTGCTTCTCTCAAAGCTCTAACCATCGCCCATGGTTCGTACACCAATAAAATATTGAAGGGATAATGAAATCGCATCACTGGGCTGGGCATCTAAGCAGATAGTAGCACTGAGGAGGGATTTTTCTCTTTTACGTAGAGGCTCTGTGTTGGAACACACGGATGTGACGGCAACACATTTTCCTGATGATAACGAACACTGGTTTTCCGGATGATGATCTACCAATAACGCGAACGCTTACTTAATTGAACGGCCGGCGGGCGAACAGTACATACACTGTTCAAGAAGAAAGTGAGGGGAGGTACGTACACACTGCTGAGCCGCAGCTACTCGTAGCAGCTATTGGGTGGTTGGACCAAGGATGGCGCATTAATTGGTTGCTACCACTGATTTTTCTACAGAAAAAACTGCATACATAAAGGGGGCGTTTGCTTAACTGCATTACTCTCAACCAGATAGGCGAGGGAAGAAATCAGCATGTTTTGGTTGTCTTTCGGTCTTTCCCGCATACAAATCTTGACACGCATGAACCTTAAAATACTGCTAAGTCAGGTCCACTTGGAACACTAGTTTTCAACGAGTCAGAGCAACTCTAACCACACGACCTATTCCGTTCGTCGCGGTTCGTTTAGATCCGCACGGATAGAAAAGTCGGTCCAACGCGCTAACACAAACGGACGTGCGTCCGTTTTTCGTCCGCGTGCGGGTCCATTTCCAACCCAATTTGGAGTCTTATTTGGGTCGGCGCAGACACAAAGCGGACGGGAACGACGCGTGCGTACTCCTTCCCCTCGCCCGCGAGCCGGTTGTCGTAGCTAGGAATGAACCTAACAGTAGAGGTGAGGGTACGAAAGGAGAGGACAGAGTCATAGCTACGGGGAGCTTGTACACAAGATGTATGAGTTCATGCCCCTCTCGTGGAGGTAACAATCCTACGTCTCAGTGCTCAAGAGCTCTTGCAGTATGGAATGTGTGTTACAGGGGGTGCGAACCCTTGTGCCAGAGGAGACGGTGACTTATATAGAGTGCGCTACCCCTCACCAAGGCCCAGACAACCAAGGGTTCGAGTAATGAAGTCAAAGGTGTGCGTTACTGATAATGTACGTAATAAATGTTACTTATGGTGATCAGCCGAATGTTTGCCCTTTAGTCACCTTGGAGTGACTTCTGAACTTCCGCGGTCGACTGGCTTCATGTTCTTTCGAGTGGAAGTCTTCTATCGAGTGGATAGAACAAATCTCTGAACGAATGCTCTATCGAGTGACTCATGGTGAATCAGTCTGAATCTCCTTTGAAATCTTCAAGTCCTTAATCTTGTGTCCTTGGGTAGGACCTGTAGGTCAGGCCTATGACCCTATCCTAGATACATATCCCCATCAATAGCCCCCGAATGGATCGGGGGTCGAGTGCAAAGTGGTCGATGCAGATTCAATTGAGCATGCCAAACTCCGAACGCATATCAAGGCTTGGCAAAAACGGGCGTCGATTGAAGTATTTGCCATTCGCCCCGATCGATTCTGTCTTAAAATACTTCCGAGTGAATTGTAAAGTGAAAATTGGTCCGAGTGATCAACAGGATCTGGTGATGTGACGGATCGCTTCGTCAGGCCCGGAGTTCATGGGATTCGAAAATTTGATAAGCACGCGTTGAACGGTGATGACACAACAAACGGGGTAAATGAGAGCCTGACTCCTCGATTATCGTGTCGCCCTTATCGCCATGTATCGTGCTTCCTCTGATATCGGGATATACAGAGATCTGCGGGCCCATAGGTTAGTGACTCACTCGGGCAGCTATAAAACGAACCGATGCTAGGGTTGGAACGGTGCCCCTTCTCAATCTCCCTCTTTCCCTCATCTCCCCTGCCTCTCGAGCTCTGCTCAGATATGTCTCTGCCACCACCGTTGAGATGACGAAATCGAAGACGAGCAAACTCGAGTGGGCCAAGAAGGGAGTCAGCGCCAAGAAGCCATCAGTAGCTCGGGTTGCGTTGCCGTCGGCCTGGATCTAAGGGGATTTTCTCCCGTCATCTGTCAAGGATATCGATGTCTTGAACCTCGTCCACGATGGATTGATAATCGCCGATTCCTGGAGGTTACCAGCGAGGGAGCTTGAGCCAGAGTCGTGCGAAGGTGAGAGAGTTCTTCTCACCACCCATGTAGAGCGAGGTTTTTCTTTGCCTCCCCACAATTCATTTGTGGGTTCTTGAACTTTTTTGGTGCCCAGCTTCATCACCTTCCTCCGAATGCTATCGCGTACCTTGTTGCATTCATCACATTGTGCGAGTGTTTCTTGGGTTGTCCTCCTCACTGGGGACTGTTCAAACACATCTTCACTGTCCTCTTCAGTGTTCACTCACTGTCCTCCTCACTAGGGACTGTTCAAACATATCTTCACTGTCCTCTTAAGTGTTCACTCACTGTCCTCCTCACTGGGGACTGTTCAAACACCATTATCACACTTGAGCATTGGATGTAATTAATATTTGAGTATGTTGCACTAATGAATCAATGATAGAGCATGATGGGCTAGGGATAACGTTCTTTAGCATTGATATTTTCGAAGACTTAGTTGCTTGTTGATATGCTTGAGTATTGAAATCTTCATGTCAAATTATAGACTATTGTTTTGCATCATCTACATGTCCATGTGTCCATGTTGAAAGAAAAATAATATGATGAACATGAAAGACAACATTCCACAACTAAAAATTCTGTTTTTATGATTTACCTACTCGAGGACGAGCAGGAATTAAGCTTGGACGCTCATACGTCTCCCACGTATTTATAATATTTCATATCATTTTTATACCTTTTATAATCATTTTATAGCAATTTCATATCATTTTTTGGGACTAACCTATTGACAATAGTGCCTAGCGCCAGTTGATGTTTATTTATTTATTTTTCTTTACAGAAAATCCATATCAGATGAGGTCCAATTGCCACAAAACTTTACATATAATTTTTTTGGACTAGAAGGAAACTTGGAGGTCAATATTGAGCAGCAGCCAAGGCCCAGGTGGCCCACTAGACACCACGACAAGCTAGAGGCCTGTGGCATGACCTGGTGTCTAGTGGGGCCCTCCAGAAGCTTCTCACCTCTTCTGAGCTTTATAAATACCCCTTATATTACATAAACCCTAGAGGAGTTGATAAAAAATCATTTCAGCCGCCGCAAGTTTCAGATCCACGAAAACCAATCTAGAGCCTTTTCGAGAGAAGAACACGATCATGGAAGGGTTCACCATCTCCACCGGTGCTCCTCCCATGATGCGTGAGTAGTTCATATGAGACCTACGGGACCGTAGGCACTAACTAAATGGCTTTCTCTCTCGTTTTGTTTCTCAATACAATGGTCTCTTGGAGATCCATATGATGTAACTCTTTCTTTTATGTTGTGTTCGTTGGGACGCGACGAATTGTGAGTTTATAATCAGATATATGAAAACATATTCATGCTTGATTATTATAGCCTCGTATTTCTTCTTTTTGTCTTGCCAACTTAATCTTTGATCTTGCAATGGGAAGAGGTGCTTTGTGATGGGTTTGATCTTGCGGTGCTCAATCTCAGTGACAGAAAGAGACATGACACGCATGTATCATTGCCATTAAGAATAAAAAGATGGGGTCTATTCCTACATGAATAGATCTTGTCTACATCATGTCATCGTTCTTAAGGCATTACTCCATTTCTCCATAAACTCAATACACTAGATGCATGTTGGATAGCGGTCGATGTGCGGACTAATAGAAGTAGATGCAGACAAAAGTCGGTCTACTTATTTTGGACATGATGTCTATATACATGATCATTGTCATGAATAGCGTCATAATTATTTGTTTCTCTATCAATTACCCGACAGTAATTTGTCTACCCACCGCTTGCTATTTTCTCGAGAGAAGCTACTAGTGAAACTACGACCCCCGGACCTACTTCACATCATCTATTTGCAATCTCTACTTTGCTATTTGATTTTCCACTTTATTTGCTCTTCACATCATCTTGTGTGGACCTTGATGAGTTCTATTTTTCTATCACTCTTATTTGCATCTATCAATCTATCCTCTTATTTGCATCTATCAATCTATCCTTACTTTACGCACGAGGGATTGACAACCCCTCTACGCATTGGGTTGCGAGGATTTGTTATTTGTGTGGAGGTACTGCTTACATAGTCTTGTTGATCTTCCTACTGGATTGATACCTTGGTTTCTTAACTGCGAGAAATACTTGTCGTCGCTGTGCTACATCATCCTTTAAGATTGGAGGGAAACCAATGCACCTGCGAGGAACGTCATACACCAAGGCTTCGAAAGATTCCTTTCTGGATACGGTATCATCTTGTAATTCGGCCTCTAATGACAATCATAGGGCGCCCCGTGAGTCCGGTACATGGAGATAGGTCAGTGGCCCGAGAACCCCTTAGTCCCGGACTCCCTCACCTAACCATCCTCTTGGTTCAATCTCTGTCATCAGCCTCCCGGCATCTTCCTCGTTGGTTGCTCTCAAGTACTGAGGTCCAAAAAACATCAATAAACTACTTTAGTGAACCTTCAAAAGCCTCCAAGATTATGTCTTCACCAATGCAAATATAGTCCTCAATGGCATCGGCCAAACACCCATATGCAAAGACTCGAAAAGTCGCGGTGCACTTCATTAGAGGGCTTGCACTTATCTCTCCACTTGCATTTATCCGGAGCTTGAACTAGTCATGATACTTCTCAACAACTTTTGCAATGCTGAGAAAAAGGCGTGTGTGGATCCGGAAGCGCCGACAAAAGTACTTCACCGGATAGGTTGGATTTGGGGCAAAGTAGTCTCTCATGATCTCAGCATAGCCCTCCGCTCTATCACGGGTAATGTGTATGAGGCCAAACTGCGATCCTGTCCTAGAGCGCGAGATATCATCACTGAAAATCATGCCTAAAACAATTTCAAAGTCTTCGTCGTCTTCTTTCTTTTCGGATGACGACGAGTCCTCGAAGACCATCTCCCTCAACCTCTTCTCTACAATTCAAACAACTTGCTTCAATCCAAACAGTTCGATTAAAAAAGAAACGAACGAGAAAACTGACCTAGGCAATCCGTCGAACACTTGCGATGCGGTGGTGATGCATCAGCCAGTCGTCGTCGTTTCGACCAAACTAGCGGGCGGCGAAGCATGGGATCGACCTGCAATAACGCGCAAGCAAGGTCAGATGCAAGAACAGCCAAATATGAAGAAGATATGAATCAATCCGACGACGGTCATGGCGACGACGTTTCACCTTGTTTCCGAAGACCACGACGGGGGACGAACGGGCTGGCGTCGGATAGATGCCCGAAAGGTAAATTATCATATGGTATTCAGTTTAGAGGATCCGCTAGTTACTGGCTAAAGAAAAAAAAACCAAAATTATCTTCCTTTTCTTTTTTGACACGAGATAGGAAATCGATTAGAATTGCTCTTACAAGTTACATCTGCGGTGGCCGATTCATGGGAGTGCAACCTGTGATTGCAAAACATTGTTGTATGTGAACAGTCGAGGTCCAATATTACGTTCTTGCCGACGACCAGCGAATTGACACGCTTGGCAGCTAGCTTCAAGGATCACCGAAAACGAAACGACTGGAAACAGTGCAGTGAACCATCGCCACCGTGTGGATAAACATCTCATCCCGAACCGAGCCGGTCGACAGGCGCGTCTACGAGGCACCAACGCGCCGGAAAAGTCACACACGAAACGGAAGCATCGCATCGCACGCCCAGAGAAAAAGGCAAAACTGTTAGGCAACTACCGGACCCGCAACTACCACCACACATCAACGGAAGACTGCGAGACGAGACGGTTCATCATCACCCACGTCCACCTTACTGCTACCATCTTATCTTTACTACCAATCTTTTCGATCAATCCGTAAACGGCCCCTCAATTCAACTCCCAACAGCCCACATGCTTGGAACAGTGCCCCTTGTCCTCGCACCCATCGCCTCTCTCGGCTCATCGTATGTGAGGAGGCACCGAGCAGGTCTCCAAAAGGCCGCACCACATGCACCAACCAACTTGTTCGTTAAAGGCTCAAGGCGGCTTTAAAAGGTGGGCAGCACGCTTAATATCTTAACGTCCTAGTGATACAACACTCAGCTGGGATCATGCAAAGCAAAACCACTACCATTAGGCAAGAAGTAAGGTGTATCACCTTGCGCTTGCTAGCTAGTAGAGTATACGTGGTTAATCAAAGTGGGAAGGCCATGATGATGTGTGTAATCATGATAACTCGGGCTGCTCTGCCTAGTGCGGAAAATGGGACCGAGCAGCGCTGCTTATAATACTCCAATTGGTAATGCTAATTTTCTTTCCTTTAAAAAAAAAATATACGCCAAAGGCGTACCATAAACTTGCACTACCACAAGAAGCGCAAGCAATGCAACATGCCAACATTAAGTGAAGTCAACACCCCATCCAACACGGCTCCTCGCAAAAAAGTTGTGGTCTCTACGTACCTCTCGCACCTCGCCTGCTTCCACTCCTGCCATTCCGCGAAAAAACATGATCTCTACGTACCAGCTCCCTCACCGTACGCCGCCTCTCTAGGTTTCCAACAACTCTATCACTCCTTTGCTTTCACAATAGTTTCCAGCTAACAAAGACGATGAGCGAATCAAACCCTCCTCCTGTCTTCGTTCGGGGTGTGCTTTTTTCCCTTGCACTTAAAAGAACACCACGCAAGAGAGAGCCGCAGGAACCGAACTCCGGCCGCTGTGGGCAGTCAAAGCGAGAGAGACCCGCAAGGCCGCAACACAACACAATCAAATGACGTGCTACCGAATCATGAAAGTAGAAGGAGGACGTGCCGCTTTGACTAGGGTGGAAAAACAAACGCCCCGCCAAGGAAAAGAAAAAGACCTGCGTGGAAAATGGGGGCGGCCCGGCGCCGAACAGTGGTCTACTACTAGTTTTTTTTTTTGGTTGAGGGATGACAGTGGTCTGCTAGTGCTTGACCCAGAAGCAAGGGATCCGAATAACAAAATCAGCCCATCACTCACATGCTGGATGATGCTGCCGCTCAGACAGTGACGCGGAACGTCTCGGTAGTCGGTAGCATAAGCAAAATGTTGAATTGGTCACTCCTCGTGGTACGCAACCCGCACCCACTCGCCGCGGAGTACCGCCGCTCGTACCGTCGTACCTACCCACATGTCTATCTCCTGCGCAAATCTCTCTGATTTTTATTTTGGACACAAACAATACAATACACCCGTAGACGCTCGTATACATACATACACACATGTATAAAAAGTTCGAAATAAACTCAGAAATACGAATACCTGAGTATATCACCTCGACCGAACTAGTATTTGCCACGCGTTGATAACCTTAGCCTACTTGCCGCCAGGGAAAAGAAATGATATCCTCGTCTACTCGGCTCGCAGTAGTAAATGCGCTGCGCTCACCAGTCTCAGTGCAGTCTACTCCAGTCTCCACCACAGGCGCCAACGCCATTACAATAGTGGTAGTAAATTCGTCGCAACTTGCACATCCGAGCCGAGCTGCGTCGCCGCCATTATTCATTCCTGCTTTCGCAGCTCGGGTGCTGGCTGCGAATCCTTTCGCCTCGGTGGTGGTGCTGGTGTGGCTGGCTGGCTGGTGACCCCTGTCGGCAGGCAGCCATGGGGAAAGCTGCCATTTGGCGGTGCTTTTGGACCTAGCTCCTTGTTCCTTTCGTCGCGCCGTTCCTCCCACCACCTTCCCTTGATCTGCGCACTGATTGATGCCGGCCTGAGGGAAGGAGAGAGAGAGAGAGAGGGACAATGGTAGGCGGGGAGGGGGAGATCGGGCGGCGGGGGGCTCTGATCTGCTGCGGCGCGTGGTAGGTAGGTAGATGGTGGTGCGCCGTGCTTGAATCTTGAGCGCGAGGCGAGCCATGTCGGAGTCTAGCAGGGCGTTCAATGTCGACGGCGGCGGCCAGCCGGCCGACGGGGCGCGGGGAGGACGGAAGGGCGGCGGCGGCGGGAGCGGGAGCGGGAGCGTGCCGTTCCACAGGCTCTTCGCGTTCGCGGACAGCGCCGACGCGGCGCTGATGCTGGTCGGCGCGGTCGGCGCGGTGGCCAACGGCGCCGCGCTGCCGCTCATGACCGTCCTCTTCGGCGGCCTCGTCGACGCCTTCGGCGGCGCGGCTGCCGGCAGCGGCGACGTCCTGGCCCGCGTCTCCCAGGTCTCCCTCGAGTTCGTCTACCTCGCCATCGCCTCCGCCGTCGCCTCCTTCGCCCGTAAGTGCCTGCCGCCACCCTGTCACTTGGAAGCTTCCAGCTGCTGCCATGCCATGCCATGCGACCCGTGAAAGTTTAGTTCCTCTGTCTGACATCCTGTGAACTCAGAGGTGACCTGCTGGATGATCACCGGCGAGCGGCAGGCGGCGCGGATAAGGAACATGTACCTGAGGACCATCCTCCGGCAGGAGATCGCCTTCTTTGACATGTACACCAGCACCGGCGAGGTCGTCGGGCGGATGTCCGGCGATACGGTCCTCATCCAGGACGCCATGGGGGAGAAGGTCGGCAAGTTCATCCAGCTGATGGTGACGTTCTTTGGAGGCTTCGCTGTTGCCTTCGCGCAGGGCTGGCTCCTCACCCTTGTCATGGTGGCCACCATCCCGCCGCTCGTCCTCTCCGGCGCGGTCATGTCCAATGTCGTCGCCAGGATGGCGTCGCTGGGGCAGGCCGCCTACGCCGAAGCGGCAGTCGTCGTCGAGCAGACCGTCGGCTCCATCAGAACAGTAAGGTTCCACTCTACAATTCAGAGCATTGCGACGAATTTTGCAACAATGACAAGAATGTGGAACACAAATCACCACAGGTTGCATCTTTCACCGGCGAGAAGAAAGCGGTGGAGAAGTACAACAACTCGCTTAAGTGCGCTTACAGTTCCGGTGTCCGGGAAGGCCTAGTCGCTGCCATCGGCATGGGCACCGTCATGATGCTCCTGTTCTGCGGCTACTCCCTGGGGGTATGGTATGGAGCCAAGCTGATCCTAGAGAAGGGATACACCGGTGCCCAGGTCATGAATGTCATCTTCGCGGTGCTTACCGGCTCGCTGTAAGTTCTCTGCGCCTTCCTGATCAGCAATTCAGTTGTAGCAATCTCAGTTTCATGATTGACAGTTACTCTTATTATCAGGAAAGAGAAGGAATGTTTAGGTTTAGCAACCTTCAACAGTTGCCATTTCATTTAGACCGGATAAGGCAATCTTAGCCATCCATTATGGATTTCGTGCCGATTTTGGCAAGTGTTTGACAGGGATAAGCAATGTTGGCTTTCGTGCGCAAACTGCTAACCCAACTATGTTTGTAGGGTCTTATTTAGTTGGCAGCAGCTAACCAAGCGCATATCAAAGTCATTGCTGTCTTAACTATCAGGAAAGAGAAGGAAGGTTTAACAACCTTCAAAAGGTTGATGTTTCATTTAGGGGGGACTGATAAAGCAATCTTAGCCATCTATTTTGGATTTTGTGCTTATTTTGGCAAGTGTTCGACAGTGATATGCAACATTAGGTTTCTTGTGCAAACTGCTAACCCAACTATGCGTGTAGGGTCGGTCTTATATAGTTGGCAGCAGCTAACCAAGTCCATATCCAAGTCATTGTTGTCTTGACTTCACAGTTCACAGCAATCATAGCCAGTCAGTGTAGCACGAAACAAACATTTGATAAATTTGTATGGGTTTTTGCAATCATGTTCCCACCAACTCTTTCATTGTTTTATGGAAGACCAACTATTCTTTGATTTCATCAGCTGCTGCCTGAAAAGAATTACTCATTAGATAAATTTCAGCAGTTGAAATTTGCAGTATTACTCAATCGTCTACTGCTATATTTTTGTACCACCGACCAATTTTCCCTGTTCATATATGTGATTGAACCCATTAAACTGAAACCCATTAGTTTGAGAAGCTGAGACTTTTCTGTTGTGTTTATCAGAGCTCTAGGACAGGCATCACCAAGCATGAAAGCATTTGCAGGAGGACAGGCTGCAGCATACAAGATGTTTGAAACAATCAACAGGGAGCCCGAAATCGATGCATACAGCACAGAGGGTAGGATGCTAGACGATATTCAGGGGGATATCGAGTTCAGAGATGTTCACTTCTCTTACCCAACAAGGCCCAATGAGCAAATATTCAGAGGTTTCTCCCTTTCCATACAGAGTGCCAAAACCGTTGCATTGGTTGGCCAGAGTGGGAGTGGAAAATCAACAGTTATCAGCTTGATCGAACGGTTTTATGATCCTCAGCTCGGAGAAGTTCTAATAGATGGAGTGAATATCAAGGAGTTGCAGTTAAAGTGGATCAGAAGTAAAATTGGCTTGGTGAGCCAGGAGCCGGCCCTGTTTGCAGCTAGCATAAGAGATAACATAGCTTATGGTAAGGACAATGCGACAGATCAGGAAATCAGAGCTGCGGCTGAGCTTGCTAACGCCTCCAAATTCATTGATAAATTACCCCAGGTTAGAAGACCGACAAACCTTTGAATTTGCATTAACTGGTAATTAGTTGTAAATAGATGAAGCAGGACCCAGGACCTAGGCAATTCTATACACTGAAGAAAGAACTAGATGTTAGACTATTCTGCCTCATATATTGAATCTCTGCTGTTTGTGACATTCCTTAGGGTTTCACTACTTCGGTTGGTGAACATGGAACACAACTATCTGGTGGACAAAAGCAAAGGATTGCCATTGCCAGAGCGATTCTCAAAGATCCAAGAATCCTGCTATTGGACGAAGCGACAAGCGCTTTGGACACTGAATCTGAAAGGATTGTGCAGGAGGCTCTTGATAGGGTCATGACCAATCGGACCACTGTCATTGTTGCACACCGTTTGACTACTGTAAGGAATGCCGATACAATTGCTGTCATCTGCCGAGGATCAATAGTTGAAAAAGGTATTATTCTGAAACATTGGCATCTGTGATTCTAAATAATCATATAGTACCTCTTACACATGTTATATGTCAGCAAATGCTCACTAGCTGAAACATTTGACAATCACCAGGTCCGCACCATGACCTTTTAAGGGACCCAGAAGGAGCTTACAGCCAACTGATACGTCTACAGGAAACAAGTCGTGCTTCTGAGGGTGCAAGCAATCAAAACAAGTCGGGTAGGAAGAGTGATACTGGGATTTGGTTAGGCAAACAGTCATTGGCAAATCAGTCAAGTAGCCAAAGGTCATCTCGGGACAACAGTAGCCATCACTCATTCTCAGTGCCATTCGGCATACCTCATGAAATTGATGTTCAGGTTGGCTGCTCGAAGAATATAACTGATGAAATACAACAGGAAGTGCCCCTCAGTCGCCTGGCATCCCTTAACAAACCAGAGGTCCCGGTGCTCATACTTGGTTCTGTTGCTTCTGCTATCAGCGGAGTGATATTCCCGATCTTTGCAATACTTTTGTCGAATGTGATCAAAGCATTCTATGAGCCCCCACAAATGCTAAAGAAGGATGCTGCGTTTTGGTCATCCATGTTCTTGATATTTGGTGCAGTCTACTTCTTGTCGCTCCCTGTCGGCTCATACTTTTTCTCAGTGGCTGGGTGCAAGCTCATCAGAAGGATCAGACTAATGACTTTTGAGAAGGTTGTCAATATGGAGATTGGATGGTTTGATGACCCACATAACTCAAGTGGCTCAATTGGGTCAAGGCTATCGTCAGATGCAGCAAAAGTTAGAGGGCTTGTGGGTGATACACTTCAACTGGTTGTGCAGAACACTTCAACATTAGTTGCTGGCCTGGTAATTGCTTTCGTATCAAACTGGGAGCTATCTCTTATCATTTTGGCGTTGATACCACTCATCGGCCTGAATGGATGGATCCAGATGAAATTTATCCAGGGATTCAGTGCAGATGCAAAGGTATATGCCAGAAATCATAAAATTGTTGATTTATTTTCTTTGTCAATCTATTGTGCAATCTCTATGTCAATCAGAATTAGATAGTTACAAATACTTCTGTTCTGTTGGGTCACTGATTCTCAAATATGATTGTAGATGATGTACGAGGAGGCAAGTCAAGTGGCAAATGATGCAGTAAGTAGCATAAGGACAGTGGCCTCATTTTCAGCTGAAGAGAAGGTGATGGATTTGTACAACAAAAAGTGCGAAGGACCGCTACAAACAGGAATCAGGACAGGAATAATAAGTGGTATTGGTTTTGGAGTTTCCTTCTTTTTGCTGTTTGGAGTCTACGGAGCAAGCTTCTATGCTGGTGCTCGGCTTGTCGAGGATAAGAAAACAACATTTCCCAAAGTTTTCAGGGTATGTCGAATGTTCATTATGAGTTCTTTACATATCTCAGTATTCAATCATAAGTAAGCACTTACATTTCAATGCACACTGATCAATCATACATTGCCACATAAATTCAGACCAGAACGTGCCTAGTATTTTGACAACAGTTAAAAGGTCGTGTCTGGTTAATTGTTACTTCGGAGTTACTAAAGATTATTGTACCTTTGGCATGTCAAAATGCAGGTGTTTCTTGCTCTTACAATGGCAGCAATCGGGGTATCGCACACTAGCACCCTCACTTCAGATTCCTCCAGAGCAAGATCAGCCGTATCTTCTATATTCGCCATCGTGGATCGTAAATCGATGATTGACCCAAGTGATGACGCCGGGGTGAATGTAGAACCACTAAGGGGCGATATCGAGTTTCGGCACGTGAGGTTCAGATACCCGACCCGCCCTGACATTCAGATCTTCGAGGACCTATGCTTGACAATCCAGTCAGGAAAGGTACCAACCTCAACCCAACCCAGGTTTAACCGATCAGCAAACAATGTACAGGTTTGCCGAACTGAACCTAACTAACTATCTGCCCCGTGAACCTGCCTCTCAGACTGTCGCGCTTGTCGGGGAGAGCGGCAGCGGCAAATCGACGGCGATATCACTGCTGCAGAGATTCTACGACCCTGACGCAGGCCACATACTTCTGGACGGGGTGGACATCCAGAAGTTCCAGGTGAGGTGGCTGAGGCAGCAGATGGGGCTGGTGAGCCAAGAGCCGGCCCTCTTCAACGACACGATCCGAGCGAACATTGCCTACGGAAAGGAAGGGGAGGCCACGGAATCAGACATCGTGTCCGCCGCGCAACTCGCGAATGCCCACAAGTTCATCAGCTCACTCCATAAGGTGAGGGATTCATTCTTCCATGCACAGGTCGATGTATAGCTGCATTTGATGTCCGTAATATCTCGTCGTGGATTTGTCGATCATACCTGGGATTGCTTGCAGGGGTACGACACGGTGGTCGGGGAGCGCGGCGCTCAGCTGTCGGGAGGGCAGAAGCAGCGGGTGGCGATCGCGCGGGCCGTGGCCAAGGACCCCAGGATCCTGCTGCTGGACGAGGCGACGAGCGCGCTGGACGCGGAGTCGGAGCGGGCGGTGCAGGACGCGCTGGACCGGGTGGCGGCGAGCCGGACGACGGTGGTGGTGGCGCACCGCCTGTCGACGGTCCGGGGCGCCGACGTCATCGCGGTGGTGAAGGACGGGGCGATCGTCGAGAGGGGGACGCACGACGCCCTGATCGCCGTCAAGGGCGGCGCGTACGCGTCCCTCGTCGCCCTCCACTCCGCGGCGGAGTAGGAGCGCCGCTCCAAGAGGGGCGCTCTCGCGAAACTGTGCCGAACCCGCGAAGGTGTTGGGGGTGGAGTGGCACGCACGGTAATTATTACCACGTTCGGTTCAGGTGTCAGCTCGCTGTGAAAATGAAACCCTATCCGAATACCTAAGCACGAACGCTTTATATTTCTTACTAGTATTTCTTATTATTAGAAAAAGGAACAAGAAAGTTCTATAGGAATAACAATACCCAAATATATCTGCTATCAAAAATAATCTTACTCTCTAAAATATCGCCCCTGCTTGATAGCAATAGATTGTAAAAAACTAACCGTGACATCTCTGACAAGTAATCATGGTGTTGATGAAACTTTTTCTCATTTCACCTATTGAAACTAAACAAGGAAAACAAATCTACTGTTTAAGTTGGATGTACATATTAACAAACAAATGAAATACTTTCTTCGTTTCATAATATAAAAATGTTTTTGACACTACAGTAATGTCAAAAAAGTTCAGACTAGTAGTGGAAGGGAAAGAGTGATGTTTATCTATTCACCTACATAATAGTTTGATTTTGAGAGTGTTTCTATCTCTAACATGATCAATGATAAAATGTGGTATAGGTTGTGTCTCAATCAATCCCAGTGTGACTGGTCATCTTCTCGGACCTAATCATCGTTTTGGCAAGCTATTGCCTTATCATTGATCGCAAAATTTTAGAGAAAAGATAACGTTGTAGGCGTTTGCAAAACGTCTACATCTGTGGATGTTTGCAAACCGTCTGTTCGCATGGATCTGCGTGCTTGCATCAATCTTGGTACTTTTTGACTTTTCTTTTGTCATTTAGGAAAGGGCTAGTGCGTGGGCGTTAAGGAGTTCGTCCACACGTCTGTTTTACGTACGCTCACACGCGGCTTTTAACCCGACGTATGGTGGAACTGACGCCGCGTCAATACGTCCGCATGCCTGTTAGTTGCCATGTTTTTCTAGTGTTACATGATAACTTAGTGGAACTGCCATGCCCACATGACTGTCAATTGCCATGTCTTCCCATGGACAACTGAGTGAAACTGTCGTGACCGCATGCCTGTCAGTTGCCATGTCTTTTCATGGACAACTGAATGGAACTGTCGTGACCGCATGTCTGTCAGTTGCCATGTCTTCCCCATGAACAACTGAATGGAACTGCCGTGCCCGCATGCATGTCAGTTGCCATGTCTTCCCCATGACAATTTAGTGGAACTGCCATGTCCGAATGCCTGTCAGTTGCCATGTCTTTCCAGTGTTACATGACAACTGAATGAAACTGGTCGTGTCCGCATGTCCGTCAGTTGCCATGTTTTCTCAGTGTTACGTGACAACTGAATGGAAGTGACCGGGCCAGCATATGCCTGTCAGTTGTCATGTCTTTTCAGTGTTACATGACAACTGAGTGAAACTATCACGTTGAGGCACGCGAGACCGTGAGGTGGTAGTCCGGATGTGTGGATCGCGAGGCAGGAGGATAAACGTATGGGCGTTAGCTATTTTGCCCACACACAGACGTGTGGGCTATTTCCCTTACACACCACACGGGACGTGTGGACAATACTCTTAACGTCCATACGTATGGGCGTTATGAGGACCCAATTTTCATAGGTAACTTACTAGGTTGAGTGGTTGTCAGGTATTGCCTTATCAACGAGAAAGGTGTGGCTGCTCCCGGATAGGTGCGTTCGTATGAACAATACATTTGAAAAGCATAAAAATCTGAATTTTTTGACACCAGACTAGATGAAAAGTTTTAGCTTTCTGTAAAATAACATTTCAAGAACCCCAGCAAAAGAACAAAATCAATGTTGAAAAGTGAACAAAACTTTGAACACTGATTAGTTTTTTTGGGTGAGCTCTGCTTGAATGTTATTTTGTCTTGAAATTTTGCAAGGCTAACACTTTTGATCCTGTATATTTTTTACCTGCACTGTTCATGCGGGTGTACGTGCACCGGAGCAGAAAATCAAGTCTCCTTAGCAACCAGCTAATTCCACACGAGCCACTCGATAGATGGATTTTTTTTTCTTTTGCTTCTCAACCTATGGGGTGGGATAATCATGTACTACCTCTGTATTAAAATACTTATAACTGAAGAAAACTAGTACAAATTCTCCTAAATACAAATATTTCGGTTCAGAGAGAGTACAACTCTAGTTGCTGCCCTAGCATTGGTTATTGTTGTAGTAGCATCGATTATTGTTTGGGTTAGAAATGACTCAATCCATCTCCGGTAACCACGCTTGTTTTTAGTAGATGGAGATGCATACCTAGAGAAGACAGATGAACCTTCTAGCATAAATCTAATTCGTCTCTTGGAACATACTCCCGCCCATTTCTTTTCACAAATGTCAAAAAGATAGAATCTTTTAAAATGTATTCACTGTCACACTGAAATGGTATTTGCAAAATTTTAGTGAAAAAGGCTTAAGCATTTTGGTTTGTGCAAGAAAAACAAATCGAATGCCAAATATTACCTCCATATGTTACATTTTTTTTTCATCGACGAAGTACAACTATCCTTCTCCGCATGCAAATTATCAAACCCTCTTGTTAAACTAACATAAATATCCAAAAAATAAGTTCTAAAATTTACCCCCTTCGTCGGAAAAGAAGTGGCACCGAGTTCGTACAATTTTAATGCAAAATTGTACCAAATCACGGACCCTTTTAATGCAAAATTGTACCAAATCACGGACCCTTACTTTGACACGCAGAGAGTATTTAGTACGTATTTATTTCAAATTTACTATTCATCAAGCAGTATACGTTGTCTAGAACCAAAACCGCCTTCCCTACAAGTTTTCATTTTTGTGATTGGATGGTTAGTTGGATAGTGTTATTCCCATCCTACGAGAGTTAAAGTCTTAAAATTGGTCTTCGCATTTTTCTAAATTTATTTTAAACTTTTCGATGACGAACGTGCGTTCAATGAGTGAAGACGTTCTCGTCGACTATGAAGACATCTTTATCGACTTCATCAATCTTTAAGAAGGCGTTTGGTTATCTGCATTGTTTTTTAACACTTTGCATACTTGTCCCACCTCAGCCTCGTTGAGCTATTGCAGACAAAAAAACCCATCATATGTATTTAGTTTGCTCGCGTGCATATAGGTTGTCTGCAATAAGGGAGGATTTTTTGCCTGCCCTCTGGTTGCGTGCATTGGCTTGGCAGATGGAAGTGCCTGGTGTTTGGCTGCATGCATGCAACGTGATTAAGAGTTAACACCTATACATGATACACAAGATTATAGTAGAGTTTTTGGCTAGCAGCAGCAGCACGAGACGACGGAGTACGACGGGCTGACGGTGGGTAGACGGGGTGGCCATCGCCTTCTTTCACTACTCCTTCGGTCTTTGTCGCGGGCAGCCGATGCACCTCTGCCCCGAGGAATGTGGCGACCACCAGCACGACGTCACCGTCATCTCCCCGAGTCAACATGTCGCCAACCACCTGCCCGTTGTTAGACTCTATATACGTAGCCCTCTATGCATATACTGTATATTGTATTGTACCCCTTGGGTACCCTTATATAATGAGATAGCCACACCCCGTTTAGGGTGTCGAGCACTTCCTAAAACATTGCGTCTTACATGGTATCAGATTAGGTTACGATGTCTTCCGCTGCACCGCCACCGCCACCACCACCGCCGACCCCTGGCGCCGTGCCAGCCTCTGGCGCCGCCCCGACTGCCGTGGCGCCAACCCTCGCCCCCGCGTCGCCGTTTCTCGCCTCTCGGCCCCTGGCGACAGCCTATGGGGCCCCGGCGTCGCCTTGCAATCCGAGTGGATCGGATCTCACCACCTCGCCTGGGGCTACTGCCACGGCTGCTGCACCTCGCCCCGGCCATGGCGCGCAACCGCCGTCGTCCTCCTGGACGGCCCCCTATGGCGCTTCTTGGACACCACCGCACTACGCCGCGCCTCCCCCGCCCTACTATGGCGCGCGGCCGCCGCCACACCAGTCCATGCAGCCGCCGCCGATGATCTGCGGGTTGTCTACCCCGCATCACTACTCGCCGCCGACGGTCTACCCCGAGCCGCTCCAGTCGTCCCAGGGAGCCGCCGCCGCGTCACACTACGGGGCCCCTGCCATGGAACCCTACGCCCCCCCCCCCCGCACTCGGCTCCTCTGGTGCCCCGCCCTACTCGACGCCCGCTGGTCATCCCGGGGCGGCCCCGTCGATGGGGTTCTATGCACCGCTACCGGTGCATGCTGATCCGTCCGCGTTGCCGTCGCCGTTCTACTTCTCGCATCTCCTGCCGGTGAAGCTTGCGCCAGACAACTACTTGTCCTAGCGTGCCCAGGTGCTGCCCCTTCTGCGGAGTCGCTACCTCGAGGGATACGTCGACGGCTCTATCCCGTGTCCGCCGCCTCATCACCCGGCATATCACGCGTGGGTGGCTCAGGATCAAGCCATCCTCTCTGCCATCCAGTCCTCGCTCACACCGAGCGTCTCCTCGCTGGTCATCTTCGCCGCTACATCCCAGGAGGCGTGGACGGCGTTTCACACCAGTTTTTCCTCCCAGTCTCAGGCACGTGCTCATTCTACGCACCGAGCTGGGTGAGACTAAGCTTGGTGACCTCAGCATCACGGACTACTTCAACAAGATGCGGGGTCTAGCCGACACGTTGGCCTCTGTTGGCCAGCCGCTACAGGATGAGGAGTTCACCACCTTTGTGCTTAACGGGCTTGATGATGATTATGACAATCTCATTGAGAACGTCCACGGCCGTGATGATCCGCTCCCGTCTCGTGAGCTCTATGCACGGCTCCTTGGTCGTAAACAGCGAATCAAGGCGCACCGTGGCTCCCCTGGCTTTGCTGCTGCCAACACCGCGACTCGTGGCAAGCCCTCGCGGTCTTCCTCCTCCAACACCAGATCAGCGTCGTCACCACAACAGGCTTCACGAGGCAACGCTCCGGCCATCACGGGCGGCAACCGGCCGGTGGCGTGCTGCTCCTCTTGTGGCGCCCCGCAGGCTTGCCAGCTCTGTGGAATTGAGCGGCACACTGCCTCTCGCTGCCATCGTCGCTACAAGCAAGACTTCCTTGGCCTTGGCAACAATGGCAAGGGGAATGATAAGCAGGCTGCTGCTGCGGTGACGGGTCATGATTCTGGACGCACGCCATCCTACTCCATTGATCCTGCTTGGTACATGGACACTGGCGCCACCAACCACCTCACCAGCGAGATGAGTAAGCTCTCTACTCAGGAGCCATATCGCGGTCATGATCGGGTTCACACCGCAAACGGAGCAGGTATGCGCATCTCACATGTTGGTCAGGCTTCTCTCCTTACACATAATTTTCGCCCATTGCATCTCTCCAATGTCCTTCGAGTTCCCTCCGCTACGCACAGCTTGTTGTGTTGGAATTATGCCCTAGAGGCAATAATAAATATAGTTATTATTATAATTCCTATATCAAGATAATCGTTTATTATCCATGCTATAATTGTATTGAATGAAGACTCATTTACATGTGTGGATACATAGACAAAACACTGTCCCTAGCAAGCCTCTAGTTGGCTAGCCAGTTGATCAAAGATAGTCAGTGTCTTCTGATTATGAACAAGGTGTTGTTGCTTGATAACTGGATCACGTCATTAGGAGAATCACGTGATGGACTAGACCCAAACTAATAGACGTAGCATGTTGATCGTGTCGTTTTGTTGCTACTGTTTTCTGCGTGTCAAGTATTTGTTCCTATGACCATGAGATCATATACCTCACTGACACCGGTGGAATACTTTGTGTGTATCAAACGTCGCAACGTAACTGGGTGACTATAAAGATGCTCTACAGGTATCTCCGAAGGTGTTAGTTGAGTTAGTATGGATCAAGACTGGGATTTGTCATTCCGTGTGACGGAGAGGTATCTCGGGGCCCACTCGGTAATACAACATCACACACAAGCCTTGCAAGCAATGTAACTTAGTGTAAGTTGCGGGATCTTGTATTACGGAACGAGTAAAGAGACTTGCCGGTAAACGAGATTGAAATAGGTATGCGGATACTGACGATCAAATCTCGAGCAAGTAACATACCGAAGGACAAAGGGAATGACATACGAGATTATATGAATCCTTGACACTGAGGTTCAAACGATAAGTTCTTCGTAGAATATGTAGGATCCAATATGGGCATCCAGGTCCCGCTATTGGATATTGACCGAGGAGTCTCTCGGGTCATGTCTACATAGTTCTCGAACCCGCAGGGTCTGCACACTTAAGGTTCGACGTTGTTTTATGCGTATTTGAGTTATATGGTTGGTTACCGAATGTTGTTCGGAGTCCCGGATGAGATCACGGACGTCACGAGGGTTTCCGGAATGGTCCGGAAACGAAGATTGATATATAGGATGACCTCATTTGATTACCGGAAGGTTTTCTGAGTTACCGGGAATGACGAATGGGTTCCGGGAGTTCACCGGGGGGGGGGGGGGCAACCCACCCCGGGGAAGCCCATAGGCCTTGAGGGTGGCGCACCAGCCCTTAGTGGGCTGGTGGGACAGCCCAAAAGGGCCCTATGCGCATTAGAAAGAAAAATCAAAGAGAAAGAAAAAAAAAGAGAGGAGGTGGGAAGGGAAGGAAGGACTCCCACCCACCAAACCAAGTCCAACTCGGTTTGGGGGGGGAGACCTTACCCCCTTGGCTCGGCCGACCCCCTTGGGGCTCCTTGAGCCCCAAGGCAAGGTCCCCTCTCTCCCACCTATATATACGGAGGTTTTAGGGCTGATTTGAGATGTTTTTTCCACGGCAGCCCGACCACATACCTCCACGGTTTTTCCTCTAGGTCGCGTTTCTGCGGAGCTCGGGCGGAGCCCTACTGAGACAAGGTCATCACCAACCTCCGGAGCGCCGTCACGCTGCCGGAGAACTCTTCTACCTCTCCGTCTCTCTTGCTGGATCAAGAAGGCCGAGATCATCGTCGAGCTGTACGTGTGCTGAACGCGGAGGTGCCGTCCGTTCGGTACTAGATCGTGGGACTGATCGCGGGATTGTTCGCGGGGCGGATCGAGGGACGTGAGGACGTTCCACTACATCAACCGCGTTCACTAACGCTTCTGCTGTACGGTCTACAAGGGTACGTAGATCACTCATCCCCTCTCGTAGATGGACATCACCATGATAGGTCTTCGTGCGCGTAGGAAATTTTTTGTTTCCCATGCGACGTTCCCCAACAGTGGCATCATGAGCTAGGTTCATGCGTAGATGTCTTCTCGAGTAGAACACAAAAGTTTTTGTGGGCGGTGATGTGCGTTTTGCTGCCCTCCTTAGTCTTTTCTTGATTCCGCGGTATTGTTGGATTGAAGCGGCTTGGACCGACATTACTCGTACGCTTACGAGAGACTGGTTTCATCACTACGAGTAACCCCGTTGCTCAAAGATGACTGGCAAGTGTCGGTTTCTCCAACTTTAGTTGAATCGGATTTGACCGAGGAGGTCCTTGGATGAGGTTAAATAGCAACTCATATATCTCCGTTGTGGTGTTTGCGTAAGTAAGATGCGATCCTACTAGATACCCATGGTCACCACGTAAAACATGCAACAACAAAATTAGAGGACGTCTAACTTGTTTTTGTAGGGTATGCTTGTGATGTGATATGGCCAACGATGTGATGTGATATATTGGATGTATGAGATGATCATGTTGTAATAGATAATATCGACTTGCACGTCGATGGTACAACAACCGGCAGGAGCCATAGGGTTGTCTTTATACTAATGTTTGTGCTTGCAGATGCGTTTACTATTTTGCTAGGATGTAGCTTTAGTAGTAATAGCATGAGTAGAATGACAACCCCGATGGCGACACGTTGATGGAGATCATGGTGTGGCGCCGGTGATAAGAAGATCGTGCCGGTGCTTTGGTAATGGAGATCAAGAAGCACGTGATGATGGCCATATCATGTCACTCATGAATTGCATGTGATGTTAATCCTTTTATGCACCTTATTTTGCTTAGAACGACGGTAGCATTATGAGGTGATCTCTCACTAAAATTTCAAGACGAAATTGTGTTCTCCCCGACTGTGCACCGTTGCTACAGTTCGTCATTTCGAGACACCACGTGATGATCGGGTGTGATAGACTCAACGTTCACATACAACGGGTGCAAAATAGTTGCGCACGCGGAACACTCGGGTTAAGCTTGACGAGCCTAGCATGTGCAGACATGGCCTCGGAACACATGAGACCGAAAGGTCGATCATGAATCATATAGATGATATGATTAGCATAGGGATGCTTACCACTGAAACTATGCTCAACTCACGTGATGATCGGACTTGAGCTAGTGTAAGTGGATCATGAACCACTCAAATGACTAGAGAGATGTACTTTTTGAGTGTGAGTTTAGCGAATAATTTGATTAAGTTAAACTCTAATTATCTTGAACATAGTCTAAGTCCACTTTGAATATATCTGTGTTGTAGATCATGGCTCACGCGACAGTCACCCTGAATTTTAATACGTTCCTAGAGAAAGCTAAGTTGAAAGATGATGGAAGCAACTTTGTAGACTGGGCTCGTAATCTTAAGCTAATCTTACAAGCTGGGAAAAAGGATTATGTCCTTAATGCTGTGCTAGGAGATGAACCACCCGCTACGGCTGATCAGGATGTTAAGAACGCTTGGTTAGCACGTAAGGAGGACTACTCAGTAGTTCAATGTGCAGTCTTGTATGGCTTAGAACCGGGACTTCAACGTTGCTTTGAGCGTCATGGAGCATTTGAGATGTTCCAGGAGTTGAAGTTTATCTTTCAGAAGAACGCCCAGATCGAGAGGTATGAGACCTTCGATAAATTCTATGCTTGCAAGATGGAGGAAAACTCGTCTGTCAGTGAACATGTGCTCAAAATGTCTGGGTACTCAAACCGTCTAGCTGAGCTGGGGATTGAACTCCCGCAAGAGGCTATCACTGACAGAATCCTTCAATCACTGCCGCCAAGCTATAAAGGCTTTGTGTTGAACTACAACATGCAAGGGATGAACAAGTCTCCCGGCGAGTTGTTTGCGATGCTGAAAGTCGCAGAGTCTGAACTCCGTAAAGAGCATCAAGTGTTGATGGTGAATAAGACCACTAGTTTCAAGAGAAACGGCAAAGGCAAGAAGGGTAATTCAAAGAAGAGCGGCAAGCCTGTTGCCAATCCGATGAAGAAACCCAAAGCTGGACCTAAGCCTGAAATGGAGTGTTACTATTGCAAGGGTATGGGTCACTGGAAGCGCAATTGCCCCAAGTATCTGGCAGATAAGAAGGCGGCCAAAGAAAAATCAGGTATATTTGATATACATGTTATTGATGTGTACTTAACCGGCTCTCGTAGTAGTGCCTGGGTATTCGATACCGGTTCTGTTGCTCATATTTGCAACTCGAAACAGGAACTGCGGAATAGACGAAGGCTGGCGAAAGATGAAGTGACGATGCGCGTAGAAAATGGTTCCAAGGTTGATGCAATCGCCGTCGGCACAGTTTCACTTCAGTTACCATGAGGATTAGTTATGAACTTGAATCATTGTTATTTAGTGCCTGCGTTGAGCATGAACATTATATCTGGATCTTGTTTATTGCGAGACGGTTACTCTTTTAAGTCAGAGAATAATGGTTGTTCTATTTCTATGAGTAACATCTTTTATGGTCATGCACCCAATGTGAGAGGATTGTTCATATTGAATCTTGATAGCGATACACACATACATAACATTGAGACCAAAAGAGTTAGAGTTAACAATGATAGCGCCATATTTTTGTGGCACTGCCGCTTAGGTCATATTGGTGTAAAGCGCATGAAGAAACTCCATGCCGATGGACTTTTGGAGTCACTTGACTTTGATTCACTTGACACGTGCGAACCATGCCTCATGGGCAAGATGACTAAAACTCCGTTCTCCGAAACAATGGAGCGTGCAAGTGACTTGTTGGAAATCATACATACCGATGTGTGTGGTCCGATGAGCGTAGAGGCACGCGGCGGATATCGTTATTTTCTCACCTTCACTGACGATTTGAGTAGATATGGTTATGTCTACTTAATGAAGCACAAGTCTGAAACATTTGAAAATTTCAAGCAATTTCAGAGTGAAGTTGAAAATCATCGTAACAAGAAGATCAAGTTCCTACGTTCTGATCGTGGGGGTGAATATCTGAGTTTCGAGTTTGGTGCTCACTTAAGACAATGTGGAATTGTTTCACAATTGACACCGCCTGGAACACCACAGCGTAATGGTGTGTCCGAACGTCGTAATCGTACTTTATTAGAGATGGTGCGATCTATGATGTCTCTTACCGATTTGCCGTTATCGTTTTGGGGTTATGCATTAGAAACAGCTGCATTCACTTTAAATAGGGCACCATCAAAATCCGTTGAGACGACACCATACGAACTGTGGTATGGCAAAAGGCCAAAGTTGTCGTTTCTTAAAGTTTGGGGATGTGATGCTTATGTCAAAAAGCTTCAGCCTGAAAAGCTGGAACCCAAAGCGGAAAAGTGCGTCTTCATAGGTTACCCAAAAGAGACAGTTGGGTACACCTTCTATCTCAAATCCGAGGGCAAAGTGTTTGTTGCTAAAAACGGAGCTTTTCTCGAGGAGTTTCTCTCGAGAGAATTGAGTGGGAGGAAGATAGAACTTGACGAGGTTGTCGAACCTCTCATCCCTCTGGATAGTGGCGCAGGGCAAGGGGAAACCTCTGTCGTTGCGACGCCGGTTGAGGAGGAAGTTAATGATGATGATCATGAAAGTCCGGTTCAAGTTTCTGTCGAACCACGCAGGTCGACGAGACCACGTGCTGCTCCAGAGTGGTACGGAAATCCTGTCTTATCAATCATGTTGTTGGACAACAATGAACCTGCAAATTATGAAGAAGCAATGGTGGGCCCAGATTCCAACAAATGGCTAGAAGCCATGAAGTCCGAGATAGGATCCATGCATGAGAACAAAGTGTGGACTTTGGAGGTACCGCCTGAGGGCCGCAAGGCTATTCAGAACAAATGGATCTTTAAGAGGAAGACGGACGCTGACGGCAATGTGACCGTTTATAAAGCTCGACTTGTGGCAAAGGGTTTTTCACAAGTTCAAGGAGTTGACTACGATGAGACATTCTCACCCGTAGCGATGCTTAAGTCCGTCAGAATCATGTTAGCAATAGCTGCATTTTTCGATTATGAAATCTGGCAGATGGATGTCAAAACGGCGTTCCTTAACGGTTTCCTTAAGGAAGAATTGTATATGATGCAACCCGAAGGTTTTGTCGATCCTAAGAATGCTAACAAGGTGTGCAAGCTCCAACGATCCATTTATGGACTGGTGCAAGCATCTCAGAGTTGGAACAAATGCTTTGATGAGGTGATCAAAGCATTTGGGTTTATACAAGTGGTTGGAGAATCTTGTATTTACAAGAAAGTGAGTGGGAGCTCTGTAGCGTTTCTAATATTATATGTGGATGACATATTGCTGATTGGAAACAACGTAGAGTTTTTGGAGAGCATAAAGGATTACTTGAATAAAAGTTTCTCTATGAAGGACCTAGGAGAAGCTGCTTACATTCTAGGCATTAAGATCTATAGGGATAGATCAAAACGCCTGATAGGACTTTCACAAAGCACATACCTTGATAAAGTTTTGAAGAGGTTCAAAATGGAACAGTCCAAGAAGGGGTTCTTGCCAGTTTTACAAGGTACGAGATTGAGTAAGACTCAGTGCCCAGCAACTGATGAGGATAGAGAGCATATGCGCTCCGTCCCCTATGCTTCAGCCATAGGCTCTATCATGTATGCAATGCTGTGCACTAGACCGGACGTTAGCCTGGCCATAAGTATGGCAGGTAGGTTCCAGAGTAATCCAGGAGTGGATCACTGGACAGCGGTCAAGAATATCCTGAAGTACCTGAAAAGGACTAAGGAGATGTTTCTCGTGTATGGAGGTGACGAAGAGCTCGCCGTAAAAGGTTACGTCGATGCAAGCTTTGATACAGATCCGGACGACTCTAAGTCGCAAACCGGATACGTATTTATTCTTAATGGGGGTGCGGTAAGCTGGTGCAGTTCCAAGCAAAGCGTCGTAGCAGATTCTACATGTGAAGCGGAGTACATGGCTGCCTCGGAGGCGGCTAAGGAGGGTGTCTGGATGAAGCAGTTCATGACAGATCTTGGAGTGGTGCCAAGCGCACTGAATCCAATAACCTTGTTCTATGACAACACGGGTGCCATTGCCTTAGCAAAGGAACCACGGTTTCACAAGAAGTCCAGACACATCAAATGACGCTTCAACCTCATCCGCGACTACGTCGAAGAGGAGGACGTAAATATATGCAAAGTGCACACGGATCTGAATGTTCGCTGACTAAACCTCTTCCACGGCCAAAGCATGATCAACACCAGAACTGTATGGGTGTTAGATTTATTACATTGTAATTCACATGATGATGTGAGGACTAGATTATTGACTCTAGTGCAAGTGGGAGACTGTTGGAATTATGCCCTAGAGGCAATAATAAATATAGTTATTATTATAATTCCTGTATCAAGATAATCGTTTATTATCCATGCTATAATTGTATTGAATGAAGACTCATTTACATGTGTGGATACATAGACAAAACACTGTCCCTAGCAAGCCTCTAGTTGGCTAGCTAGTTGATCAAAGATAGTCAGTGTCTTCTGATTATGAACAAGGTGTTGTTGCTTGATAACTGGATCACGTCATTAGGAGAATCACGTGATGGACTAGACCCAAACTAATAGTCGTAGCATGTTGATCGTGTCGTTTTGTTGCTACTGTTTTCTGCGTGTCAAGTATTTGTTCCTATGACCATGAGATCATATAACTCACTGACACCGGAGGAATACTTTGTGTGTATCAAAAGTCGCAACGTAACTGGGTGACTATAAAGATGCTCTACAGGTATCTCCGAAGGTGTTAGTTGAGTTAGTATGGATCAAGACTGGGATTTGTCACTCCGTGTGAGGGAGAGGTATCTCGGGGCCCACTCGGTAATACAACATCACACACAAGCCTTGCAAGCAATGTAACTTAGTGTAAGTTGCGGGATCTTGTATTACGGAACGAGTAAAGAGACTTGCCGGTAAACGAGATTGAAATAGGTATGCGGATACTGACGATCGAATCTCGGGCAAGTAACATACCGAAGGACAAAGGGAATGACATACGGGATTATACGAATCCTTGACACTGAGGTTCAAACGATAAGTTCTTCATAGAATATGTAGGATCCAATATGGGCATGCAGGTCCCGCTATTGGATATTGATCGAGGAGTCTCTCGGGTCATGTCTACATAGTTCTCGAACCCGCAGGGTCTGCACACTTAAGGTTCGACGTTGTTTTATGCGTATTTGAGTTATATGGTTGGTTACCGAATGTTGTTCGGAGTCCCGGATGAGATCACGGACGTCACGAGGGTTTCCGGAATGGTCCAGAAACGAAGATTGATATATAGGATGACCTCATTTGATTACCAGAAGGTTTTCGGAGTTACCGGGAATGTACCGGGAATGACGAATGGGTTCCGGGAGTTCACCGGGGGGGGGGGGGGCAACCCACCCCGGGGAAGCCCATAGGCCTTGAGGGTGGCGCACCAGCCCTTAGTGGTCTGGTGGGACAGCCCAAAAGGGCCTTATGCGCATTAGAAAGAAAAATCAAAGAGAAAGAAAAAAAAGAGAGGAGGTGGGAAGGGAAGGAAGGACTCCCACCCACCAAACCAAGTCCAACTCGGTTTGGGGGGGAGACCTTCCCCCCTTGGCTCGGCCGACCCCCTTGGGGCTCCTTGAGCCCCAAGGCAAGGTCCCCTCTCTCCCACCTATATATACGGAGGTTTTAGGGCTGATTTGAGACGTTTTTTCCACGGCAGCCCGACCACATACCTCCACGGTTTTTCCTCTAGACCGTGTTTCTGCGGAGCTCGGGCGGAGCCCTGCTGAGACAAGGTCATCACCATCCTCCGGAGCACCGTCACGCTGCCGGAGAACTCTTCTACCTCTCCATCTCTCTTGCTGGATCAAGAAGGCCGAGATCATCGTCGAGCTGTACGTGTGCTGAACGCGGAGGTGCCGTCCGTTCGGTACTAGATCGTGGGACTGATCGCGGGATTGTTCGCGGGGCGGATCGAGGGACGTGAGGATGTTCCACTACATCAACCGCGTTCACTAACGCTTATGCTGTATGGTCTACAAGGGTACGTAGATCACTCATCCCCTCTCGTAGATGGACATCACCATGATAGGTCTTCGTGCGCGTAGGAAATTTTTTGTTTCCCATGCGACGTTCCCCAACATGTTGTCCATTCCTCAACTTACTCGTGATAATAACGTCCTTGCTGAGTTTCACCCTTTTTGTTTCTTTATCAAGGACCGGGACATGAGGGCCATTCTTCTTAGTGGTCGCCTTTGGCATGGCCTCTATGCTCTTGATGCGCCGCCACCACCTTCCACGCCGTCTTCTCCCCAGGTGTTCACTAGTGTGCGTGTGCCATCTACACACTGGCATGCCCGCCTTGGTCACCCGGCGTACCCCATAGTTCTACATATATTGCATCGTCATGATCTACCAGTTGTGTCCAATAAAAATGCTGAAACTATCTGTGATGCCTGTCAGCAGGGCAAGAGTCATGAACTTCCGTTTTCAGATTCTAGTCGTGTTGTGTCACATCCTCTTGAGCTTGTATTTTCTGATGTATGGGGTCATGCACAGACATCCGTGAGTGGTCACAATTATTATGTCAGTTTTATTGATGCTTACCGTCGCTTTACTTGGCTATATCTTATTAAGCGCAAGTCTGATGTATTTGATGTCTTTGTTCAGTTTCAAGCCCACGTTGAGCGTCTCCTTAAGCACAAAATCATTCATGTGCAATCCGACTGGGGAGGTGAATACCACCATCTCAACTTGTTCTTTAACAATCTTGGGATCTCCCATCGTGTGTCCTGTCCTCATACCCATCAACAAAATGGAACTGCTGAACGTAAGCATCGTCATCTTGTCGAAACAGGACTCACCCTACTAGCTCATGCTTCTGTCCCTTTTCGTTTTTGGAGTGATGCCTTCTCCACAGCCTGTTTTCTTATAAATAGGCTTCCATCATGCCTTCTGAAAATGAAGACCCCACTTGAACTCCTACTTAATGAAATTCCAGACTACACCTTTTTCAAAGTGTTCGGGTGTGCATGATGGCCGCATCTACCCCCGTATAACAAACATAAGCTTGAGTTTCGGTCCAAGAAGTGTGTTTTTCTAGGGTATAGTTCTCTTCACAAAGGGTACAAATGCTTACATGTTCCTACCAATCGTGTCTACATCTCTCGTGACGTTGTGTTTGATGAAAACGTGTTCCCGTTTCGCACACTTCCGACTCTTCCCACCAGTCAACCGTCACAAGTGCCCATGCCTATACCTTCGCCTGACCAATTTGTTGATGTTGCATATGCCCCTGCGGTGGTTCCTAATCATGCTGCAGGTATTGGACGTGGAGCTCGCCTGGAACTACTTGAGGAGAGGATTCCGGACGGTGCTTCTCCGGACGTGCATGGGCCATGCATAGCGGGTGGAGCCAGCAACACCCGCCCGCCCGTTACTGCTGTGCCCATGCTGGTGCCCCTGCGCGACGTGCATGGGCCATGCATCGCGGGCGCTGTTCGTCCCGCCCGCCCGCCCGACTCCGCCCGGCAGGTGGCCTCCGTCCCGCGCGACACCCGCTTGCCCGACTCTGCCCCGCACGTGGCCTCCGTCCCGCACGACGCCGCTGCGCCATGCCCAGCGGGTGGAGTCCGCCTGCCTGTCACGCCGACGCATGGCTCCACGCTGCTGGTTCCGCCGGCGCCAGCTGAGCCTGCCTCGCCCGGTGCTCAGCTGACCTCTCCTGTGTTGGCCACTGCTACGCCCGGCTCTCCGTCGGCCTCGCCTGGGCTAGCTACTGCCTCGCCGGATCACGGGTTGCCGACTAGCCCTGCATCGGCGGTCTCGACTCCATCGTCTCCTGCCCAACACCGCCTGCCCCGCCTGATGTCATGCCTCGTCCTCGCACCCATAGCCAATCGGGTGTTCTTTGCCCCAAGCAACGCACGGATGGTACGTTTGCATGGCTGGCGGCGTGTATGGCTCATGTTGCTGCTGATCCCACTGCCGAGCCTCGTCACTTTCAGGCTGCACTCAGTATTCCACACTGGCATATGGCAATGGAACAGGAAGTTCAGGCTCTCCATAAGAATAATACTTGGCGCCTTGTTCCTCCAGTTTCTGGTGTCAATGTTATTGATTCCAAGTGGGTCTTTAAAGTAAAACGACATGCTGATGGCTCCATTGAACGCTACAAGGCACGTTTGGTTGCAAAGGGCTTCAAACAGAGGTATGGTCTTGATTATGAAGACACGTTCAGTCCAGTCATCAAACCCACTACCATTCGATTACTACTATCTCTTGCTGTTACTCGAGGATGGTTCCTTCGTCAGCTAGATGTGCAGAATGCTTTCCTCCATGGAGTTCTGGAGGAGGAGGTTTATATGCGTCAGCCGCCTGGTTTTGTTGATCCGGCTCGCCCTCATCATCTCTGTCATCTGGTTAAGGCATTGTATGGACTCAAGCAGGCCCCTCGTGCATGGCATGCTCGCCTTGGATCTGTCCTTCGGGCTCTTGGGGTTTACTCCCTCCACTGCTGATACGTCGCTTTTTCTTCTACAACGCCCTGAGGTTACGATGTATCTTTTGGTCTATGTTGATGACATCATTCTCATCAGTTCCTCTGACTCTGCTGCGGATCGCCTGGTGAGTGCCCTCAGTGCTGATTTTGCTGTCAAGGATTTAGGTGCTCTGCATTTTTTCCTTGGTCTAGAGGTTTCACGTTCTTCTGCTGGGCTGACTCTCTCTCAGAAGAAGTATTCCTTGGACTTGTTGCGTCGTGCTGGTATGCTCAAATGCAAACATGCTGTCACCCCGATGTCTGCCACTGATCGGTTGTCTGCTCTTGATGGTGATCCTCTATCCTCTGATGACGCTACTGAGTATCGTAGCCTTTTTGGTGGTCTACAATACCTCACCATTACTCGACCGGATATCTCCTATGCAGTCAACCGGGTGTGTCAGTTTCTACATGCACCCACGACATCTCATTAGTCAGCAGTGAAACGCATCTTGCGCTATGTCAGCCTTACTGCTTCCTATGGCTTGCTACTACAGCCGACACCTTCGTTGGAATTGTCTGCTTTCTCTGATGCGGACTGGGCTGGTAGTCCTGACGACAGGCGATCCACGGGGGGATATGCAGTATTTCTGGGTTCTAACTTGATCGCCTGGAATGCTCGTAAGCAAGCAACAGTGTCTCGCAGTAGTACTGAGGCTGAGTACAAAGCTGTTGCTGATGCGACTGCTGAGATTATATGGGTACAATCTCTATTGAGAGAGTTGCATGTTACTCAAGCTCACCCTCCAGTTCTGTGGTGTGACAACATAGGTGCTACCTATCTTTCATCCAACCCAGTGTTTCATGCCAGGACTAAACACATTGAAGTGGACTACCACTTTGTTCGGGAACGTGTTGCACAGAAGCTACTCTCCATCAAGTTCATCTCATCAAAGGATCAACTTGCTGACATCTTCACGAAGCCTCTTCCACAACCACAGTTTGTAGGCTGTAGGCGCAATGTTAACTTGCTTTGTACTTCAGGCCATAGTTAAGATTGAGGGAGGGTATTAGACTGTATATACGTAGCCCTCTATGCATATACTGTATATTGTATTGTACCCCTTGGGTACCCTTATATAATGAGATAGCCACACCCCGTTTAGGGTGTCGAGCACTTCCTGAAACATCGCGTCTTACACCCGTCACCCCCGCAACGCCTAGAACACATTTGGAGCCGCGTCCATGCCCTCGTCACTAGTAGGCAAGACCGAGGCTGCGAGTGACAATACGTCGAACCGCCCTCCAGCCGCACGCGAGACCTCTAGCAAGGTCGACAGCCGCAACATGATGCCGACATGCACGTCGCGGCCGTAGAGCATAGATACACCCATCCTGCGCCAACACGCAAAGCACGCCACATGCCTCGCGCGGGAGGGATGGGCATGTGATGTTACTACACAACTTTATTCTTATAGACTCTTTTGGGTCTTCAAGCGCAGAGTTTTGTAGGATAGTAGTAATTTTCTCTCAAGTGGATGACCTAGGGTTTATCAATCTATGGTAGGTGTAGCATTAAGATGAGCTCTCTCAAACAACCATACAATAAAATACAAGAAATCTCTTGTGTCCCCAACATACCCAATACAATGGTAAACTGTATAGATGCATTAGTTCGACGAAGGGACGGTGATACAAGTGCAATATGGATAGTAGATATTGGTTTTTGTAATCTAAAAATAGAAAACAACACGATATCAAAGTGGCAAACAACGAGGGAAACATTGTATGAATGCTTGGAAATAAGGCCTAGTTTCAAACAAAATTATCGGAAATCAGCCATGAATGTCATTCCAGCGTAGAAAAAATTTCACACTTGTAGATAAATCTTGATTAAAAAACTAGTAGTACTTAATATTATACGGGGTTTAGCGAAGGTCGCTCAATAGTTTATTACAAGCAGGCCCATATATATAATAAAGTCGGATATAACACAATGGTTATGGGGATAGCACTACTAACTCGCATATATAGGTGGATGTGTCACGATGGAGTGAAGTGACACGACTCAATATGCTACAACATGCCAAGCGTCAGAGTAAGGCTCAAAAATTTATTCATGGTGACGTAAGTGGTGGAATAATACAACGACGGACTCCAAGATCGCAAGACTGACTTGGACTCCTCTAGGTATCGTACTCGCTATCGTATCCTTCATCCATGAGACCGTCTTCATCAAAATTTGGCCAAATCAACAAGTGAGTGAGTACCTTGAATGTATTCGCAAGACAATTTGGACATAAGATATAATGAACGCAAACAAAATGCATATGCATGATACGTCTCCAACGTATCTTCCATGCTAGGTGAATTATTCTCACAATATGTGTTAATTCACTGTCATTCACCAGAAAGTGGCTCGTATTCGAAATGCCCAGTCCCATGCTCAAAAAAATCAAATCAAAATATAGTGAAACAAAACTCCTCCAGGAATGTTGTTTGTATGGACGGTACCCATGGATTCGGCTCGCCGTGGAGTGTGATTGATTGGTGAAGGGGAGTAAAAATTGTACCATTCTCTTTGAGAAACGCCTATAATGTATCTAGCATGGAAGATACCGAGATCTGTCGGTTGTTATGTTGACAATGAAAGCATACCGCTCAAAATTATTATTCGTCTCTGTTTTAAAAGCTTGAGCTCTGGCACCTCTGCAAATCAATGCTTCCCTGTGCGAAGGGCCTATCTGTTACTTTCTAGTACTTACCTGTATACAAGGGTCATGGTGATCTTCATGATGATACGTCTCCAACGTATCTACTTTTTCAAACTCTTTTTCCCTTGTTTTGGTCTCTAATTTGCATAATTTGAATGGAACTAACCCGGACTGACGCTGTTTTCAGCAGAATTGCCATGGTGTTGTTTTGCGCAGAAATAAAAGTTCTCAGAATGACCTGGAAATTTACGAGGTTTTTTTATGAAATATATAAAAAATACTGGTGCAAGAATCACCTCGAGGAACGGAGCCACGAGCTCACAAGCCCACCAGGCCCGGCCCCCTGGCCGGGCCTGGCAGGCTTGTGAGCCCCTCGTAGCTCCGCAACCCCCAATTCCAGCTCTATATATTCTCTTTCGACCGGAAAAAATCAAGGAGAAGATTTCATCGCGTTTTACGATACGGAGCCGCCGCCACCACCTGTTCTTCCTCTCGAGGGCGGATCTGGAGTCCGGTCTGGGCTCCAGAGAGGGGGAATCGACGCCTTCGTCATCACCAACCATCCTTCATCACTAATTCCATGATGCTCTTCACCGTTCGTGAGTAATATCATCGTAGGGTTGCTAGACGGTGATGGGTTGGATGAGATCTATCATGTAATCGAGTTAGTTTTGATGGGGATTGATCCCTAGTATCCACTATGTTCTGAGATTGATGTTGCTACTACTTTGCTATGCTTAATGCTTGTCACTAGGGCCCGAGTGCCATGATTTCAGATCTGAACCTATTATGTTTTCATCAATATATGTGTGTTCTTCATCCTATCTTGCAAGTTGTAGTCACCTACTATGTGTTATGACCCGGCAACCCCGGAGTGACAGTAACCGGAACCACTCCCGGAGATGACCATAGTATGAGGAGTTCATGTATTCACTAGGTGCTAATGCTTTGTTCCGGTTCTCTATTAAAAGGAGACCCTTAATACCCCTTAGTTTCCATTAGGACCCCGCTGCCACGGGAGGGATGGACAACAGATGTCATGCAAGTTCTTTTCCATAAACACGTATGACTATATACGGAATGCATGCCTACATTACATTGACGAACTGGAGCTAGTTACATATGTCCCCATGTTATAACTGTTACATGATGAATGTCATCCGACATGATTATCCATCACCGATCCAATGCCTACGAGTTTTTCTTACTGGTCCTTGCTACGTTACTTTACCGCTACTGCTGTCACTGCTGTTACTGTTACCGCTACTGCTGTCACTTTTGCCACTGTTACCGTTGCTACCGTTGCTATCACACTACTCTGCTACTGAAACTTTGCTGCAGATACTAAGTCTTTCAGGTGTGGTTGAATTGACAACTCAACTGCTAATACTCGAGAATATTCTTTGGCTTCCCCTTGTGTCGAATCAACAAATTTGGGTTGAATACTCTAACCTCGAAAACTGTTGCGATCCCCTATACTTGTGGGTTATCAAGACTATTTTCTGGCGCCGTTGTCGACGAAGTATAGCTCTATTCTCTGAGTCACTTGGGATTTACGTCTGTTGGTCACTATGAGGAATCCGAGAGATCCAAAAACTAAAGTCTTTCCCTCAACTACGAGGACAGGTAAGGAACTGCCATCTAGCTCTGCACTTGATTCACCTTCAGTTATGAGTAAATTTGCGACACCACCACCTACTAGAAACTCTGATATGTCGCCTATGCTTGATGATGCTACTTCTGCTATCCATGATGCTTATGATGATGCTTTGCTTGATACTGCTTTGCCTTTGGGTGCATTTATTGATGCACAAATTGCTAGAGTTGCTGCTGAATGTGATGATACTTCTGAAACTGCTGAAATTATTGAAGTAGAACGTGTTGTTTCACCTGTTAGAACTAGCTCTCCTAGATATGAATTGCCTGATATACCCGAGGGTTATGTTATGGAGGGAGAGGTAGCTGAGGACTTTCTTGCTTGTAAGGATAGCTATGATCTTGAGAATTTACTACGCAAGTGGAAGGAAAAAAATCTCTGAATGCTAGAATGAAATACGATCCTAAGTTTGCTACTTCACCCATCTTTGTAACCGATAAGGATTATGAATTCTCTGTGGATCCTGAGTTAATCACTTTGGTTGAATCTGATCCTTTTCATGGTTATGAGTCTGAAACAGTTGTAGCACATCTCACCAAGCTGAATGATATAACTATCCTATTCACGAGCGAGGAAAAGATTCGCCATTACTATATCCTTAAGCTGTTTCCTTTCTCGCTAAAGGATGACACTAAGACTTGGTTCACTTCTCTTGCTCCTGGTTGTGGGCATAGTCCCCAGGATATGATCTACTACTTCTCTGAGAAATATTTTCCTACCCATAAGAAACAAGCTGCCTTGCAGGATATATATATAACTTTGTGCAAGTTGAAGAAGAGAGTCTCCCACAAGTTTGGGGGAGGCTTGTCTAGTTACTGAATGCTTTGCCTGATCACCCTCTTGAGAAGAATGAAATACTTGATATCTTTTATAATGGACTAACCGATGCTTCTAGGGACCACCTAGATAGTTGTGTGCTAGCAGTCCCCGGCAATGACGCCAGACGAGAGCTGCTTCCAGTTGCTCAACAATTAGCAATTGTCTTGCAATGGCCCACCAGCGTGTGGGATCACGACAGTTTTCGAGGGTAGAGTATTCAATCCAAATTTGTTGGTTCGACACGATGGGAGTGAAAGGATATTCTCCAGTATTAGTAGTTGAGTCGTCAGCTCAACCACACCTGAAAGATTAGTATCTGCAAGCAGGATAAAAGCAGCAAAGGTAGTATGATAGCAACGGTGCCAGAAATGATCTATTGACAAGGCATACTATTCCTAACTGAAGTATCAATGGTGCCAGAAAAGTATTGTAGCAGGTAGCAGCAGTGTAACAAGTAACAACAGTGGCAAGGAACAACAATAGTGACAGCAATAGCAAGTAGCAATAGTAGCAAGTAACAACAACAGCGGGACAAACTCGTAGGCAATGGATTGGTGATTTGTTGGATGGCATTCACCATGCAACAGTTATAACACGGAGAGATATGTGGCTAGCTCCCGTTCATCAATGTGATGTAGGCATGCATTCCGTGTGTAGTCATACGTGCTTAGGGAAAAGAACTTGCATGACATCTATTGTCCATCCCTCCCGTGGCAGCGGGGTCCAAATGGATACTACGGGATATTAAGGTTCTCCTTTTAATAAAGAACCGGACCAACGCATTAGCACTTGGTGAACACATGAACTCCTCAAACTATGGTCATCACCGGGAGTGGTTCTGGTTATTGTCACTCCGAGGTTGCCGAATCATAACACATAGTAGGTAACTACAACTTGCAAGATCGGATCTAAAACACACATATATTGGTGACAACATAATAATTTCAGATCTGAAATCATGACAGTCGGGACCTAGTGACAAGCATTAAGCATGGCAAAGTAGTAGCAACATCAATCTCAGAACATAGTGGATACTAGGGATCAATCCCCGTCAAAACTAACTCGATTACATGATAGATCTCATCCTACTCATTACCGCCCAGCGAGCCTACGAATAGATTACTCACGAACGATGAAGAGCTTCATGGAATTGGAGAGGGAAGAAGGTCGATGATGACGATCTCCTTGATCCGGAGCCCAAAACGGACTCCAGATCTGCCCTCCAGGGCAAGAACGGGATGTGGCGGCGCCTCTAGATCGTGAAACGTGATGAAATCTTCTCTCCTTTTTTCTAAGACGAAAGGGAATAAATAGCGCTGGAATTGGGGGCGGCAGAGCCACGTGGGCCCCACAAGCCTGGTGGCCGCGGCCAGGGGGCGGGGGGGAGGCCGCGGCCACAGGGCTTGTGGCCCACTGGCCCGTCCCCTCCAGTGGATCTTTGCGCAGGTATTTTTCATATTTTCCAGAAATATTCTCCGTAAATTTTCAGGACGTTCCGAGAACTTTCATTTCTGCACAAAAACAACACCATGGCGATTCTGCTGAAAACAGCGCCAGTCCGGGTTAGTTCCATTCAAATCATGCAAATTAGAGTCAAAAACAAGGGCAAAAGAGTTTGGAAAAGTAGATAAAATGGATACGTATCAACTCCCCCAAGCTTAAAACCTTGCTTGTCCTCAAGCAACTCAGTTGACAAACTGAAAGAGAAAGAAAAACTTTGACAAACTCTGTTTGATCTTGTTGTTGCAACTATGTCTAACTCATAACCAGAATTTCAGCAAGATCACAAGTTAACCACATAAGCAAGTGACACAGAGGTCTCACGATAAACTAATATCAATGGCATAATCAGCTAGCGAGCAAATAATAATGAGTTTCATATACCAACAATTCAATCAAAACAAGCATGAAGCAATATGAATAGGTGGTATCTCGCTAGCTCTTTCTGAGACCGCAAAACATAAATGCAGAGCACTTTCAAAGATCAAGGGCTGACTAAACATTGTAATTCATAGCAACGAAGATCCAGTCATAGTCATACTCAATATCAATCAAAAGCAAAGCATAAAAATGATAGAGGTGCTCTCTAATTGGTGCTTATATAAGAAGAGGATGACTCAACAGGAAAATAAATAGACAGGCCCTTCGCAGAGAGAAGCATTGATTTGCACAGGTGCCATAGCTCAAGCTTTGAAAACAGAGATAATAATTTTGGGTGGCATGCTTTCATTGTCAACGCAATGACCAAGAGTTCTCAATATCTTCCATGCTACTCATGCTATAGGCGGTTCCCAAACAGAAAAGTAAAGTTTTAACTCCCCCACCACCAATCAATCACACTCCACGGCTAGCCGAATCCTCGGGTACCGTCCATACTAACATCAATCCGGGGGGAGTCTTGCTTTACAGTTATTTTTTCGATTTAAGCGTGGAACTGGGCATTCCAATTACCGGCCCTTTCTCGTGAATGACAGTGAATAAACACATGTCGAGGATAACACGCCTAACATGGAAGATACCAATATCCCCCTGTCACCACATGAACGGTTCGGGCATGCAAAACAGATTATTTCTTGAAGGTTTAGAGAATGGCACATGCAAATTTACTTGGAACGGCAGGTAGATACCGCAAATAGGTATGTATGGTGGACTCTCATGGAAAAAGTTTTGGGTTTATGGAAGTGAATGCACAAGCAGTATTCCGCTTAGTACAAGTGAAGGCTAGCAAAAGAGTGGGAATCGATCAACTAGAGAGCGACAACAGTCATCAAGATGAAATGAGTTTGACTAACATTGAGTGCAAGCATGAGTAGGATATAAATCACCATGAACACGAACATCATAGAGGCTATGTTGATTTTGTTTCAACTACATGCATGAACATGCGCCAAGTCAAGCCACTTGAATCATTCAAAGGAGAATACCATCCTATCATACTACATCATAGTCATCTCAAAATCTATGTTGGCATTGAAGACAAACCATTATAAGCTCCTAGCTAATTAAGCCTGGCATCAGAAACTATGATCTCTAAGTTGTCATTGCAAACATGGTTCCCTCTCAACAAAGCTGAATCTGGGACGACAAGCTAGTCATATTTACAAAAACAAAATAGATAGAGTTCATACCAGCTTTTCCAGTCTCAGTCACTTCATCATATATCATCATTATTGCCTTTCACTTGCACGATCGAATGATGTGAACAATAATAAGAGTGCTCGTGCATTGGACTAAGATGAATCTGCAGGCAAACACAAAGGAGAAGACAAAGTAATATGGCTCTTTAACAAATGAACATGTATGCATGCGAGAGCCACTAAATATTGTAACCATGGTCTTCTACCTCAACTCAAAGAAAAAGAAAACTATTTACACGGGAAATCTCAAAATAAGAAAGGAAAATCTTTTTGGGTTTTCTCAAAAGGACACAAAAGAAGAAAACAAGAAAATGGAAATAAACTAGCATGGATAATAAAGTGGCAAAGTGTAAACACAGACTAACAAAGTGAAAGCATAAGCATGAATGTAAAGTTGGTGCAAACACGTACTCCCCCAAGCTTAGGCTTTTGGCCTAGCTTGGTCTACTCCCAAGGACGGTCCTGGCGAAACCCAAAATCACAATCGGGGTTATACGGGAGCGCTGCAGCCACTGCCTGAATAGCCGCCTCACGAAGACGAGCAGCCGTCGCCTCCCTCTCATACTCCTCTGCCTCTCCTATGGTTATGTAGTATCTCTGTTTTACCTGAAAGTCAAAGAAAGCAGGAGCAGGAAGGGTAATATGGAAAACACGCCGCCGGTTAATTATCAATCGGTATAGGAGGGATTCATCATCCCTCTCAAGGAACTGGTAGCGTGTCATAGCAATGCGGTCAAGGAAAACTGTATGGAGCGGGGGATCTCCTGTGCGGATGGGTACTCCAAGAAAATTTGCTATGCGAGTGGCATGGATGCCGCCAAATAAATCCCCATCAATAGCATTCTTATTCAGCCTCCTTGCTATAATAGCTCCCATGTTGAAGCTTTTGTCACCCGTCACTGCGCTCTTAAGGATACTAAGGTCGGATGCGCATAAGTGACAATGTTCAACCTTGCCGTTAATGCATCTACCTATGAAGAGGGCAAAGTAGTGCAAGGCAGGGAAATGAATGGTTCCTATGGTAGCTTGCCTGATGTCTCTAGTTTCTCCAACAGTTATACTAGAGACAAAATCTCTAACCGAAGACTTAGCAGGATCATTAAGACTACCCCCATCGGGTATCTTGCAAATCCTATTGAAATCCTCCAAATCCATAGTGTAGGATTTATCATACAGATCAAACAGTATGGATGAGTCATGGCCAACTGAAAATTTAAATCTACGCACGAAAGAGGAAGTGAGCATAGCATACTGTTCACATTTATCTGAGAGGAATTCTTCTAATCCGGCATTGCGGACAAGTGTATCAAACTCATCCTTGAAGCCTGATTTGATCATGAACTCATCGGAAGGCCATTCACATGGTTGTATCGGTGCGTCCCTTAGTTGATAAGGATCGGGCTCCCGAACAGAAAGACGGGGACCCTTCTTACTTGAGGAACCACCATGAAACTTCCTCCTGAACATAATTTCTTTTTGCTGAAATTTTTGAAGTTCAAGAGAAAAGTGAATAAAGACCAACCACACCTTGTATCAACTACTCCTACTAGTGCCTAGAGACCGTATCACACGCTAAAACTACTTGGGACCAGCTAAAATCAACATTTCAAGCTCAAGAATAGGGTCACCAAGGTAGCAAGAATACGCGAAGGATAAAGCACTAGAGTAGAAACTAATTGGACCAATGGAGGAGTCACTTACCAAGGAGTAATTTCCCCAAAACGGTTTGGAGAATGGTGCTTTGAGCAAGGAGATCGAAAATCACAGCCAAATGAGCAAGAACACGGGTTTGAACTGCGAAACAATTTTTTCTGGAGGTAGAAGAAGAGGATGGGAGCTAGAATGAGTGGAGGGGGTCCCTGTGGGCCCCACAAGCTTGGTAGCCGTGGCCAGGGGGGAGGCCGCGGCTACAGGGCTTGTGGACCACTAGTGTGGCTCCCAGGCCAGCTCTCAGTACCAATATTTTTCAAAAAATCCAGAAAAAATCATATTTGATTTTCAGGACCATCGAAGAACTTTTATTTTCGGGGTATTTTTCTCCGGGACGCCAAAACAGAAAACATGAAAAACTAAACTAAATCTATCATTTTCCTTCTAAGCAACAGAAAGTGAAAGCTTAAAACAGAGTTATGTGACTCCTTGATTCATCCATTTCATGGTCATCGAAAGAAATCCGTCAATGGGGTTGATCAAATCCTCATGACAAAACTTTTTTGAATCGCAAAAGGAAACGAAGAATTGTCGAATAGCCACTAAGTCACCTCAATGGGGATATAAATCTCCCCAACAAGCAAATCATACTTCATCTTGACATGAGGAATAGGGCATTCAAAGCTCCCAATAAGAATCGTGATGTTTTTTTCGATAGCATTGATGCAATGTACTTGATATCATTTCTTCGGAAAGTGCACTATATGCTCATTACCGTTGACATGGAAGGTGACATTGACTTTGCTGCAATCTATAACAGCCCTTGCGGTGTTTAAGAATGGTCTTCCAAGAATGATCGCCATGGCATCATCCTTAGGAATATCCAGGATAACAAAGTCCGTTAAGATAGTAACGTTAGCAACCATAACAGGCACATCCTCGCAAATGCCGACAGGGTAAGCAGTTGATTTGTCGGCCATTTGCAGAGAAATTTCAATGGATGTCAACTTATCTAGTTCAAGTCTACGATAAAGAGAGAGAGAGAGGCATAACACTAACATCGACTCCAAGGTCACATAAGGCAGTTCTTGTGTAGTTTCCTTTAATGGAGCAAGGTATAGTGGGCACTCCGGGATCACCAAGTTTCTTAGGAGTTCCACCTTTGAAAGTGTAATTGGCGAGCATGATGGAGATCTCAAGATGTGGTATCTTCCGTTTATTAGTCACGATATCTTTCATGTACTTGGCATATGGAGACATTTTGAGCATATCAATTAACCGCATCTGCAAAAAGACGGGTCTCAACATTTCAATAAAGTGCTCAAAATCCTCATCATCCTTTTTCTTGGATGGCTTAGGAGGAAAGGGCATGGGTCTCTGAACCCATGGCTCCCTTTCTTTACCATGCTTCCTAGCAGTGAAGTCATTCTTATCGTATCTCTTAGGTTGTGGGTTATCAGGATTAACCGTAGGTTCAATCTCCACATCCTTATCATTGCTAGGTTGAGCATTATTATGAACATCGCTGTCCATATTGTCACCAGGTTCACATTCATCACCAGATTGTGTTTCTGCATCAGACGCAGAAATATCATTTGGTTCTTCAGGTGTGACAGTATTTGGTGAACTGACATGTAGGTTTCTATCATCCTTCTTCTTCTTAGGATGACTGGGTGTATCAGCATTAATTCCTTGAGAATCTTGATCAATTCTCTTAGGATGGCCTTTAGGATACAAAGGTTCCTGAGTCATTTTGCCTCCTCTAGTAATGACTCTGACATAGTTGTCATTTAATTCATTGAGCAAGTCATTCTGAGCTTTAAGTACTTGTTCTACCTGAGTAGTAATCATAGAGGCATGTTTACTCAGAAGCTTCAGATCATTGACATTTCTGTTACACAAGCACTTAAATGACTAAGCATACGAGTACTTTGTTCCAATTGTCTGCTAACATAATCATTGAAACTCTATTGTTTGGCAACAAAGTTGTCAAATTCATCAAAGCATAGGCTAGGAGGTTTGTCAAAAGGAATATCACTCTCATTGAATCTACGCAGAGAATTCACCTCTACTACTTGTATCGGGTTATCGAGACCATGGATCTCTTCGATAGGCGGTAGATTTTTGACTTCTTCAGATCTAATGCTTTCTCTTGCATAGATTTCTTGGCTTCTTGCATATCTTCGGGATTGAGGAATAGAATACCTCTTTTCTTAGGAGTTGCCTTAGGAGGTGGTTCGAGAATAGTCCAAGCATTATCGTTGATCAAGATGGTATTCAGTAGGATCTCAGCTTGTTCTACAGTTTGTTCCCTAAAACCACAACCGGCACAACTATCTAGGTGGTCTCTAGAAGCATCGGTAAGTCCATTATAGAAGATATCAAGTATCTCCTTCTTCTTAAGAGGGTGATCAGGCAAAGCATTATGTAGCTGGATGAGCCTCCGCCAAGCTTGTGGGAGACTCTCTTCTTTGAGTTGAGCAAAGTTGTATATTTCTTGAAGGCAGCTTGCTTCTTATGGACAGGGAAATATTTCTCACAGAAGTAATAGACCATATCCTGGGGACTACTCACACATCCAGGAGCAAGAGAAGTGAACCAGGCTTTAGCGTCATCCTTTAGACAGAATGGAAACAACTTAAGGATATAGTAGTAGCGGATCTTCTCCTCACTAGTGAAAAGGGTGGCTATATCGTGAAGTTTGGTAATATGGGCTACGACCGTCTCAGACTCATAACCGTGGAAAGGATCAGATTCGACTAGAGAGATTATCTCAGGGTTGACAGAGAATTCATAATCCTCATCGGTGATAAAGATAGGTGAAGTGGCAAACTTCGGGTCATATTTCATCCTAGCTTTCAGATATTTTTCCTTCCACTTGAGAAGTAATTTCTCAGCGTCATAGGCATCCTTACACGCAAGAAAATCCCCAGCTATCTCTCCCTCCATAACATAACCCTCAGGTATATCAGGCAATTCGTATCTAGGAGAGCTAGATCTAGCAGGAGCAAAAGCAGGTTCTATCTCAATAGTATCGACAGTTTCAGAAGCATCACGAGCATTGGCAGTAACTCTAGCAATATGAGCATCAAGGAATACCCCTAGTGGCATATCAGACAAAGTAGTATCTCTAGCAGTATCAAGCATAGCATCATCAGGAAAAATAGCATCTCTAGCATCATCAGGCAAGGAAGTATCAAGCATAGCATCTCTAGCAGTATCAGGCATAACATCTCTAGCAGTATAAGACATAGTATCATCAAGCATAGTAGAAGGCATACACTACAGGAATCAGCTTCTTTGCCGTCTGCCATCACAGACGGCAAAGACTAAATCCCGGACGGCAAAGAGAATACCACAGACGGCAAAGAATCTCACGGCCGGCAAAATTTCCGCGTCAGCCTACGACGGCATAGGACCTTCTTTGCCGTCTGTCTCCCCAAAGCGGACGGCAAAGCTCTTTGCCGTCAGCTTTCCATAGGAGCAGTCGACAAAGTGCTCGAGACGGCAGCCGACAGGCGTTGCCTCCGTTAGGGGTTAACGGAGGCTTTGCCGTCTGCCTCCCCCTTATTCTTTGCCGTCTGCCTCCCCCTTATTCTTTGCCGCCTACTCCCCCTTATTCTTTGCCGTCTGCCTCCTCCTCCTCCCCCCTCCACTCTTTGCCGTCTGCCTCCTCCTCCCCCCTCCTCTGTGCCCTCTTCTTTGCCGTTTGCCCACCCTGGAGGCAGACGGCAGAGAGCCTATATAGACACCCCAGGATGCACAACTGGGTGCGATGTGGCACCTTTGCCATCTGCCAGCTGATAGCACAGGTCTTTGCCATCAGCTGGCAGATGGCGTAGAGCCCATATAGTACCTGTTTTTTTGTTTTATATTATTTCACAGCACACACACATATATATATATATATTTGACATCACATTTATATAATTCACCACACATATATGATATATAGTTCACCACACATTTATATAATTCACCACACATATATGATATACATATAAATCAATGTACATCCCCATATATCGAAAGAACCAACATACAAAGTATTGCACTGTTTATCCATATATACATATACATATAGTTCGACATTGTTCATCAACTCAAATGAAAACTAGATGATATACATATAAAGTTCATCCATCGACATTGTTCAACTCCATGAATGCCAGCTTCCATGCATGTAGTATATCCAATCTGCAAAAATGTGAATAGGAAAGTCAGAAGAAGAACAAAATATGACGTTTTTGAGCTAATTATGTCATTTTTAGCGGGAAACAAGCTAAGAATATAATATTCATGAGCTAACCAAGGTTCTTATGCCATTTTTTAGCTTATTATGGCATTTTGGAGCTAAATGGGTTAATTATGTCATTGTTGGGGAAACTAAAGCAAGGATAATATGAAAGAGGAGAAGAAAGAGGAGGAGGAGGAGAAGAAGAAGAAATCAAGAAGAAGGAGGAGAAGGAGGAGGAGGAGGAGGAGAAGGACTAGAAGGTCCTTGGCCTTCTCCCCCTCCTCCTCCTCCTTCTCCTTCTTCTCTTCTTCTTCTTCTTCTTTCTTTCTTTTCATTTTTCCTATTTATTCTCCTCTTCTCCTCTTGTTGGAGCTAAATTACCTAATTATGTCTTTTTGGAGCTATATGGGCTAATTATCCCATTTTAGAGGAAAACAAGCTAAGAATATAATATTCATGAGCTAACCAAGGTTCTTATGACATTTTGAGCTTATTATGGCATTTTGGAGCTAAATGGGCTAATTATGTCATTGTTGGGGAAATTAAAGCAAGGATAATATGAAAGAGGAGAAGAAAGAGGAGGAGGAGGAGAAGAAGAATAAATCAAGAAGAAGGAGGATAAGGAGGAGAAGGAGGAGGAGGAGAAGGACTAGAAGGTCCTTGGCCTTCTCCTCCTCCTCCTCCTCCTCCTTCTTCTCTTCTTATTCTTCTTCTTCGTCTTTCTTTTCATTTTGCCTATTTCTTCTCCTCTTCTCCTCTTGTTGGAGCTAAATTACCTAATTATGTCTTTTTGGAGCTAAATGGGTTAATTATCCCATTTTAGAGGAAAACAAGCTAAGTATATAATATTCATGAGCTAACCAAGGTTCTTATGCCATTTTGAGCTTATTATGGTATTTTGGAGCTAAATGGGCTAATTATTTCATTGTTGGGGAAATTAAAGCAAGGATAATATGAAAGAGGAGAAGAAAGAGGAGGAGGAGGAGAAGAAGAAGAAATCAAGAAGAAGGAGGAGAAGGAGGAGAAGGAGGAGGAGGAGAAGGAGGAGGAGGAGAAGGAGGAGGAGGAGAAGGACTAGAAGGTCCTTGGCCTTCTCCTTCTCCTCCTCCTCCTCCTGCTTCTCCTTCTTCTCTTCTTCTTCTTCTTCTTATTCTTCTTCTTATTCTTTCTTTTCATTTTTCCTATTTCTTCTCCTCTTCTCCTCTTGTTGGAGCTAAATTACCTAATTATGTCTTTTTGGAGCTAAATGGGTTAATTATCCCATTTTAGAGGAAAACAAGCTAAGTATATAATATTCATGAGCTAACCAAGGTTCTTATGCCATTTTGAGCTTATTATGGTATTTTGGAGCTAAATGGGCTAATTATGTCATTGTTGGGGAAATTAAAGCAAGGATAATATGAAAGAGGAGAAGAAAGAGGAGGGGGAGGAGAAGAAGAAGAAATCAAGAAGGAGGAGAAGGAGGAGAAGGAGGAGGAGGAGGAGAAGGACTAGAAGGTCCTTGGCCTTCTCCTCCTCCTCCTCCTTCTCCTTCTCTTCTTCTTCTTCTTCTTCTTCTTCTTTCTTTTCATTTTTCCTATTTCTCCTCCTCTTCTCCTCTTGTTGGAGCTAAATTACGTAATTATGTTTTTTTGGAGCTAAATGGGCTAATTATCCCATTTTATAGGAAAACAAGCTAAGTATATAATATTCATGAGCTAACCAAGGTTCTTATGCCATTTTGAGGTTATTATGGCATTTTGGAGCTGATGGGGTTATAGTCCTAGGGTAGGGGCATAGGCCTGCCCTATAAGTCCTACCCATGGACTACCCTTCATAAGGGATAAGACCCTTAGTCAGTTCCGACTGAATTAAGGACTTCCCATCATCCAGTCGGTAACGAATCCTCCACCATCCAGTCGGAGATGAGCATTCGGAGTGTATCAAACTAACCGACTGGATTCCAGCCTGTGCATCGTAACCTCCCTGGAGGGAAACGGTCGTACGTTTCCATGTGCCTTTAGTAGCATTTAAGACATACGTTACCTGTAACGTAGGCATTTATTCGCCACTACTCCACCCCTGTGCACTGAACCGTTGTGGAGGGCAGCACACTCTATAGAAGCCGCCCTCCTCCACTGGTGCAAGGGTTAGCAATTCACTGTAATCCATATTCCACTCGGCAACAAGCTCCCAGAGCACTGAGACGTAGGGCTATTACCTCCACCGTAGAGGGGCCTGAACTCATACAACCTCGCCGTAGCTAAGGCTCTGCCCATCCTTTCGTACCCTACACATCTACTGCCAGACTTATACCCACGACAGTTGGCGCCCACCGTGGGGCAGGCGTCTAAGCGACTTCCGGCGAGTTTGCGACTACATCTTTTTGTCATGTCATCCGGTGGAGATTCGAGCATGGGTCACGAGATCCTCTTCGGTGCTCTCTCCTTCATCGTCGACGATTCGGCATGGCTTCGGGACGCCCCTCTCGATGTCGAGGCGCTTCCCCGTCGTGGAGCTACGCACTTCCGTGCCGGCGCCCGCGGCATTCTTCTTCTCCAGCAGTCGGCTCTGGTGTCGACCTACACCGCCGTCACACGCCGCAACAAGCGGTCCCGCCGTCCGCGGCTCCAGCGTTGGGTGCAACACGCCCAGGCGCGCCAGAACGCGTCTTTGCAAGTGGCGGTCCTAGAGTCGGTTGTGGTTGACCTGCCGTCCCAGCGCTCGGACTCGGTTCCGACTGAGTTTCCTTCCGAGTACTTGGGTCGTGGGCGTGCAACAGAAGTACACATGGACAACTCCCACGAAAGTCCCCGCCAAGCTGACCGGAACGAGCACGAGATCGGCGAAACATCCGGCGCTCGTCGTCCACCTCGCCGTTCTGCCAGTCGGCACACTCGGCGGAGCAACGTGGAGTTGTTCCACACACCCATCCTCAACTTGGCTGCCGCTGCCAAGATAGACGATTCCCTTCAGCCGACTGATTCAGAGGCTGGCAGGGGGATCGAGCAAATCCGGGCCCTGCTGCACACGGCGCAGCAGCAAAACTCGGCGGTCTCCGAGTCGCACAACAGGATCCACAATAGTTCTGTTCATGCGAACACGCACCGGTCAGTTCACAGCCCTGGTTCTCATCAGCGACCCAGGGGAGGCAGCCGTTCCATGAATCCCGAAGATCGTCGCCGTTCACGCACCCCTCCGCGGGGTGGGCCCTAGGGGCCCCGACATCATGATGATCGGCGTTCAGTCGGTGACACTTACGATCCAAGGCCCGACGCGAGAGGGCATATCGCCCAGCGGAGGGTCGACAGGGGCCGAGCCCACCGCGATGGTCATGATGTTGACCGTCCGAGTGGAAGCAGGACCATCGTTTCTGGTGCCGAGTGTTTCAGTCGAGCCATCCGTTCGGCTCACATCCCTCCCAACTTCCGATTGGCGACGGGGATCAGCAAGTTTACAGGAGAGTCCAAGCCAGAAACGTGGCTGGATGACTACCGAGTGGCAGTCCAGATCGGAGGAGGGGACGACCACGTCGCCATGAAGCACCTCCCTCTGATGCTCGACGGCTCGGCGCGAGCGTGGATGAACCAATTGGCCCCCTCAAGCATCTACAGCTGGGAAGATCTGGCCCGAGTGTTCATCAGGACCTTCGAAGGGACATGCAAGCGCCCTGCTGGCCTCGTGGAGCTCCAGCACTGTGTCCAGAAGCAGAATGAGCCCCTGCGCGATTTCATTCAGCGTTGGACGACCCTCTACCACATGGTGGAGAACTTCACAGAGCACCAAGCAGTCTGCGCCTTCAAGGCAGGCGTGCGGTACAGGGATCTGTACCTGAAGTTCGGTCGAACATGCGACATCTCCATGAGCAAGATGATGGAGATAGCGGCACGCTATGCAAATGGCGAAGAAGAAGACCGCATCCGTAGCGGCAAGCACAAAACAGTCGCCGATGGAGATGGGAATAACACTCGGAAGCAGAAGCAGAAAGCTCCATCCACTCCGCAGGCAGAAGCCGCAGCTGTTACCAATGCCAAGTTCAAGGGCAAGGGGAAGGCTCAGTTCACCCCCAAGAAGAAGCAATTCAACAACCCCATCGTGGACCAGCCATGTCCGATTCACACGAAGATGGATGAAGAGGGCAACGCCATATATCCGAAGCATACCACTCGGCAATGTCGCCTCCTGATTCAGGGGTTCGGCGAAGGGCAACCGAGTGAAAAGGGCAATGAACAGGATAAGGAGGATAAGGAGGATCCGTTCCCCCAAGTCCATGCAACACTGATGATTTTTGCTGACGTTGAGAGCAAGAGTCGACTGAAGCTGGTGAACAGGGAGGTGAACATGGCCACGCCTACCAACCCCAAGTTCCTCAAATGGTCTCAGACTGCGATCACCTTTGACCAGTCGGATCATCCAGCACACATACCCACCCCAGGGAGACAGGCTCTGGTCGTTGACCCGATGGTGGAAGGAGTCCGACTGAGCAAAGTCCTCATGGACGGCGGCAGTGGCTTGAACATCATGTACGCCGACACTCTCAAGGGGATGGGCATTCCGATGTCCAAACTCAGCGAGAGCAGCATGGAGTTCCATGGAGTCGTCCCTGGACGAAAGGCCAAGTCACTCGGCCAGATCGCGTTGGACGTCGTTTTCGGCTCCGACAAGAACTTCCGCAAGGAAAAGCTGACGTTCGAGGTGGTGGACTTCAAGAGCGCGCATCATGCAATTCTGGGCCGCCCGGCGTATGCGCATTTCATGGCCGATCCATGTTACGTGTACCTAAAGCTAAAGATGCCAGGCCCGAAAGGTGTGATCACTATCATAGGCAATCGACAGCGGGCCGAAGAGTGTCTGCAGCAGGGATCAAGGATCACCGATCAGCAGATGGCTGTCCTCGAGCTTGACGAGTACAAGAAAACAGTCGACCCCACTGATTTGATGCGTGCGAAGAAGCCAGCTTCGGAGTCTGCATTCGAGTCGGCGGGAGAGACGAAGAAGGTCAACATCCACCCGACGGACGACACCGCTACCCCGACGAACATCTCGACCACCCTCGATCCTAAATAGGAAGCCGAGCTCACCCAATTCCTCCGTGAGAACTGGGACATCTTCGCATGGAAGCCCTCTGACATGCCAGGTGTACCCAGGGAGTTGGCTGAGCACCGACTGCATGTGGATCCCACCGCTCGGCCTGTCCGAGAATGCCTGCGTCGGTCCGCCGCGCACAAGAGAAAGGCAATCGGAGAAGAAGTGGCCAAGCTTTTGGCAGCCAACTTCATTCGCGAGGTACACCACTCCGAGTGGCTCGCCAATGTTGTCCTGGTGCCCAAGAAGGACAAGTCGCTCCGAATGTGCATCGACTTCAAACATCTCAATAAGGTCTGCCCGAAAGACCATTTTCTGCTCCCCCGCATCGATCAAATTGTTGATTCGACTGCGGGTTGCGAGCGTTTGTCATTTCTTGATGCCTACTCGGGCTATCATCAGATCCGTTTGTATGGCCCCGATGAATTAAAAACCGCCTTCATCACCCCATTCGGGTGCTTCTGCTACATCACTATGCCATTTGGTTTGAAGAATGCAGGAGCAACCTTTATGCGCATGATCCAAAAATGCCTCCTCGACCAGATCGGTCGGAACGTGGAGGCGTATATGGATGATATCGTAGTCAAGTCACGCAAAGGTTTCGACCTGCTGACTGACTTGGCAGAAACATTCGCCAACCTTCGTAGGTACGATATCAAGCTCAACCCCACCAAGTGTTCATTCGGCGTTCCCAGCGGAAAGTTACTCGGTTTCTTCGTTTCCGAACAAGGGATCGATGTCAACCCCGAAAAGATCGGGACCATCGTCCGAATGGAGCGGCCGGTCAGAATACACGATGTTCAACGACTCACAGGTTGCCTAGCGGCTTTGAGCAGGTTTATCAGTCGACTTGGCAAGAAAGCACTTCCTCTGTACCGACTCATGAAGAAATCAGATACTTTCGAGTGGACAGACGAAGCCCAAGTTGCATTCGACGACCTCAAAGTCCTACTTTCCACCCAACCGGTTCCTACTGCTCCGCTCAGTAAAGAGCCCCTTCTTCTGTACATCGCGACTACAAATCAAGTCGTCAGCACTGTCCTCACAGTCGAACGAGAAGAAGAAGGCAAAGCATACAAAGTTCAGCGGCCAGTGTATTACGTCTCCGAAGTCTTGACTCCTTCCAAGCAGAGGTATCCCCACTATCAAAAACTTATCTACGGGATTTACATGACTGCGAAGAAGGTGGCTCATTATTTCCAAGACCACTCGGTGTCTGTCGTTTCTGATGCTCCGTTGTCGGAAATCCTCCACAATCGGGACACATCGGGCCGAGTGGCGAAGTGGGCAATGGAGATGTTGTACTGCGACATCAAGTTCGAGGCCAAGAAAGCTATAAAGTCTCAAGCTCTGGCTGACTTCATAGCAAAATGGGTAGAACAACAGCAACCGACCCACATCTACTCGGCTCATTGGACAATGTTCTTCGATGGGTTCAAGATGTTGAATGACTCGGCGCTGGCGTTGTGATCGTATCGCCAAAGGGAGACAAACTCAAGTATGTGCTGCAGATACACTTTGATTCCTCCAACAATGAGGCAGAGTATGAAGCTCTCCTTTATGGACTGCGCATGGCCATCGCACTCGGCGTCCATCGCCTGATGGTCTATGGCGATTCGGATTTGGTGGTTAATCAAGTGATGAAAGAGTGGGACGTCAGGAACCCCACCATGACCACATACTTCAATGCAGTGAGGAAGCTCGAGAAGAAGTTTGAAGGTCTAGAACTCCACCATGTTTCGCGACTGAAGAACCAAGCAGCTGATGAGTTGGCAAAACTCGGATCCACTCGGAGACCAGTCCCGAGTGACGTCTGCCTCGAGCACCTCCACCTTCCCTCAGTTAAAGAAGATCCTTTCGCGGAGGAACTAGTACAACCAAAGAGCTGGACAGATCCGACTGAAGTCGACGTACCTGCTGTGGTTGATTTGATCATGGAGATTCTTGCTGTCATCCCTGATTGGACTGTGCCGATCATTGCATACATCCTGAGGCAGGAATTACCAGAAGACAAAGTCTAAGCCAGGCAGATCGTCCGCAGGTCAAAGTCGTTCACTGTCATTGATGGCCAGTTGTACAAGGAAAGTGTTTCAGGTGTTCTTCAACGATGCATCTCCCCTGAGGAGGGACAGTTAATCCTAGAAGAAATTCACCCGGGAACCTGCGGTCATCACGCCTCTTCAAGAGCAATCGTCGCCAAAGCATTCAGAGCTGGCTTCTTCTGGCTGCAGGCTAACGAAATGGCTAAAGATATGGTCGACCGATGTGAAGGCTGTCAGTTCTACTCCAACAAGTCCGACAAGCCAACATCTGCGTTGAAGACAATCCCTCTTGTTTGGCCGTTTGCAGTATGGGGATTAGATACAGTCGGTCCATTCAGGACAGGTCAAGGGGGATACACACATCTGTTGGTGGCAGTCGACAAGTTCACAAAATGGATTGAAGCCAAGCCCATCAAGAAGCTCGACGCCCTAACGGCCATCAAGTTTGTCACGGACATCATCTCCAGATTCGGGGTACCTCACAGCATAATCACGGACAACGGGACAAACTTTGACTCGGACAGACTCAAAGGTTTCTGTGCAAGCCAAGGTATCCGAGTGGATTTTGCATCTGTGGCGCATCCTCAAACAAACGGACAAGCAGAGCGGGCGAATGGACTTATTCTGCAAGGTTTGAAGCCTCGACTCCTGCGAGAGGTGGGACATGCCGCTGGCGCATGGGTCACCGAGCTACCTTCAGTGCTTTGGGGTCTCCGCACAACCCTGAATAGATCTACAGGGCGATCCCCGTTCTTCCTCGTTTACGGAGCAGAAGCGGTCCTTCCGAGTGACTTGCTTCACAACGCTCCACGAGTTGAACTCTTCTCCGAAGCTGAAGCAGAACAAGCAAGGCAAGACGGAGTGGACCTTCTAGAGGAGGAGTGCGAGATAGCACTGACTCGCTCAACCATTTATCAACAAGATCTGCGGCGCTTTCACGCGCGACACGTCAGGAGTCGTACATTCCAAGCAGGCGACCTGGTGCTCCGAGTGGATCAGCAAAGACCTCACAAGTTGGCTCCCGCCTGGGAAGGACCCTTCATCATCTCCAAGGTGCTGAACAATGAAGCATACAGACTCTACAACATCGACAGGGAAACGGACGAGCCGTGAGCATGGAACGGAGATCTCCTGAAGCGCTTCTACACGTGACCATCGACTGAAGCAATGTAAAGAACAAGTATTGGTGAAATAATACAAAGCAAATTGAGTTTTTGCAGATTCAAAATTCTTCCGCGGTCGCAGACTCCGGTCTCAAAAAAAAACTTAGCTGCGATCAAGAATCGCCTAAGTACTAACTTTCTCCGAGTGTGCACTAAACGTCGCACTCGGGGACTTAGCTGCGATCAAGAATCGCCTAAGTACTAACTTTCTCCGAGTGTGCACTAAACGTCGCACTCGGGGACTTAGCTGCGATCAAGAATCGTATAAGTACTAACTTTCTCCGAGTGTGCACTAAACGTCACACTCGAGGACTTAGCTGCGATCAAGAATCGCCTAAGTACTAACTTTCTCCGAGTGTGCACTAAACGTCACACTCGGGGACTTAGCTGCGATCAAGAATCGCCTAAGTACTAACTTTCTCCGAGTGTGCACTAAATGTCGCACTCGGGGACTTAGCTGCGATCAAGAATCGCCTAAGTACTAACTTTCTCCGAGTGTGCACTAAACGTCGCACTCGGGGACTTAGCTGCGATCAAGAATCGCCTAAGTACTAACTTTCTCCGAGTGTGCACTAAACGTCGCACTCGGGGACTTAGCTGCGATCCAGAATCACCTAAGTACAAACTATCTCCGAGTGCGCACTTCACGTCGCACTCGGGAACTTAGCTGCGATCAAGAATCGCCTAAGTACAAATTTTCTCCGAGCGTGCACTAACCGTCGCACTCGAGGACTTAACTGCGATCAAGAATCGCGTAAATAGAAAACTTCCTTCGACTGTATCCTACAGATACACTCGGGGACTCAGCAGACCCTCATTGAGGCTCATGTGGATGTCAAGACCACTGACAATTACATGAGTAGCAGACCCTCATTGAGACTCATGTAGATGTCAAGACCACTGACAATTACATGAGTAGCAGAACCTCATTGAGGCTCATGTAGATGTCAAGACCACTGACAATTACATGAGTAACAACTCGCTCCGAGTACGACCTTACAGTCGCACTCAAAGACTTAGCCGCGATCACGAATCGCCTAAGTACTCACATGCCTTCGACTGTATCCTACAGATACACTCGGGGACTCACCAGACCCTCCGTGAGGCTCATGTAGATGTCAAGACCACTGACAATTACATGAGTAGCAGAACCTCATTGAGGCTCATGTAGATGTCAAGACCACTGACAATTACATGAGTAACAACTCGCTCCGAGTACGACCTGACAGTCGCACTCGACGACTTAGCCGCAATCACGAATCGCCTAAGTACTCTATTGCCTTTGAGTGTATCCTACAGATCCACTCGGAGACTCAGCAGACCCTCAGTGAGGCTCATGCAGATGTCAAGACAACTGACAATTACATGCTCCGCATGTTTGCCATTGGCTTCACCAAGAACCGCCAAACAAAAAACACGAGCCAAAATCGTATCAACAACTCTTTGGCAAAAGAAGAGCAAAAGATTCGATTCAAATTCAAAGTTCACCTAAGGATAGTTGGCTCGGTGTAGATCAAGCTTATCCATACCGAACCAAGAATGTGACGGCCAACATCAGTGGCCAAAGTTTCTTACAACCAACACTCGGCATACCGAGGTAAAAGTTTTCTCAAACGTCGTCAGGACTGGCGCTAGGACTGGCAGGCTCTACGAACGCGTCGAGGTCGATCCCGTCGACGATGCGGGTGGCGCTCTCAAGGAAGGTCTCCATGAAGTCTTTGAATCGAAGAATTTTCATGTTGGCGACCTGCAACGCCTTCAGCTTCTCTTCGCGAGCCTCCTTGCAATGCACTCGGACCAGGGACAGAGCGACGTCCGCACCACACCGAGCCGCAGACTTCTTCCATGCCTGCACTCGGTTTGGGACCTCCTCCAGCCGAGTCATCAAGCCTTCCATCTTGTGCCGAGACTCGTCTTCAGGCCAAAGCTCCTTATCGATTCGGCCGACGACTTCTCTCAGTCGACCGATGAAAGGTCCAACTTTGCCGAGGTGAATGTGTGCTCGGAGCAGATCTCGATTGGCGTCCTCGCCGAGTGGAATGTTCTCAAGAATCGACCGCTCAACGTCAGCTTCTTCAACCTCAGCGTCCATGCAAAAATCTGCAAAGACAGGACGAGCAAACAATAAGCGCCGAATGAAATGCACAGTCCACAAGCACTCGGAAAAACAGAACTTACCACCGAGAAGCGCTATCATCTTCCGGGCCCAGTCACTGACGTAATTTTCCTGTGCTATACACCGCCTGTTCAACACTTTCATTTGTTCCATCATCTCGGTCCTTTGTTTCCCCATTTTCTCCACCTCAGCAGTCAATGCCTTGTTTGCCTCACGGGCCTGCTCCAAGGACTTTTCTCGTTCCGCCAAAACATCCTTCCTACCAGCCATTGCAACCATCGCTACATCCAGTTCCCCAGCAAACTGAACCTTTTCAGCCCTCAGAGTTTCGTACGCTGCTCCCATCTCGCAAGTTTTCTGCAAGTCAGTGCCAAGAGACGATCAAATAGATTCAACAAGGACAACAATAAAAATCCTAAGTTCTTCAGACCCCTGCCGACGCAAGCAGTCGACAGCGGTCTCGGGGACTACACCCAGTGGGTTCACTAAGAGTGACCCCACTGGCATGAACCTCAAGCAGGTCCGCCCTATTGAGGTACATGGCAAAAAACAAGCCTATGAGGTTACTACTACTCGACCTGAGTAAAATTACTCTCGGGGACTCATCGAGTAGGTGCACTCGGAGTGCCCCCACTACTAACATTCGAGCAGATTAGTTTTTGATCTGATCAAGTTAAAGAAAATATGTATAAAGACAACTGCCGGTGCAAGCACTCGACAGAAGTCTCGGGGACTACACCCACTGGGTTCACTAAGAGTGAACCCACTGCAAAATAATCATACAATATCCGAATGCATTGCTCAAACACCCAGTGGGTTACAAGAGGAAAGTAAATACTTACTATCCCACTTACTCGGATATCGTCCCGCAGTTCCAAGCTTCGCTTGTACACGGACGCGATGGATTCGTACGCTTTCTTGGCTTCTCCCGCCATCAGCTCCGCCTGCACCATGGCCCCCTTGGCAGCTCCCACCTGATCTTCCGGGAGGCACTGGATGTTGTACTCCATAGTCGACGGGCCTGGCATCGTAGGAGGCTCCTTGGGCATCCCAAGGCCTGCTCTAGTCGGTTCAGCAGCGATCAACGCCGTTTCAGTCGACGGCATCGCCTCAGTCGGCGGCGCGTCCATGGCGTGAGTAGTAACTGGCGGAACAACCTCAAGGACAGGCACCGCAGCTTGCTCAGACCCCCTGGTCGTCCTCCTCCACATAAATCACCCCTGAGGGAAACCCGACCGAACGGCGTGAGATCACAGGAAAAAGGCAAGACCAAAGACAGAATTCGTGACGCAATAACGTAGACTCTCGGAGTCACTACGACGCACCTGGCTGGGATGTGGCAACATTGTCCATGTCCATGGGATCGTCCCCCTGGCGTGTCGGAGAGGTAGCAGAGGTGGCAACTCTGTCGAGTACAATTCATTCGACCAATAAGCAGGAGTTTAATCAAATACTGAAAGAAGATAGAAGAACAATGCACTTACGTGGAGGTGACGGGAACTGCGACCCTCATCCGCGGTAAAGCCTTCCGAGGCTTAGATCCACTCGGTTTGGCCACCTTAGAGGGCTGACCCGCAGGCTCAGCAGCAGAGTCCCTGTTCCTCTTTGTGTTCCGAGCACTCGGAGCCACGGGAACGGCTGGCGAGGCACTCGGTACCACAGGAGCAGCTGGCGGCGCACTCGAGGATGCTGGAGGGGCCGAAGGAGCCGCAGGTTCGTGATGGCGCTTAGTCCGAAGCTCTGGTGGTGGAGGTGGCGAGTTCTGCTCCTCGTCTGCTTCTTCTTCTTCTGCGGACTCCTCATCATCCGTCTCCCCACTATCGGAGACGTACTTGACACTCTCCACGCTGCCCTCCTGGCTGCCTTCCTCCTCCTCGGCCGGATTCCCATTCGAGACAGGAGAAAACCAGTTAGTCCACGCCTGCACAAGATACATTCAACAACATCAGACGTCAGACAGTGATTCAAGAAAGCGATAAATCTAAGACAGTCGCGTGCACTCGACAAGTTGTACTCACCTCATTCGGAGGAGGGTTGTCCGCGCGGAAGGCCTTCACTCGCCGGGCCCCTCTGGGGTTTTCGCAGGCGCCTGTGATGTTGAGGACCCACGACGCCACCATCTCCCCGGTCACGCACTCGACGTTGGTCCGAGTGGAGTCCTCAGGCCCCGTGTAGTGCCACATGGCGTGGTGTCGAGCCTGCAGAGGCTGGATGCGCCGGCCCAGGAAAACCTCCAGCAAATCTATGCCGATGACTCCCCTTTGGACGACATCTACGAGTGCGTCGACCAGAGGCTGGATATGGATCTTCTCCGCCTTCGTGAGTGCGAGCTGCTTAGGTGGAGCCGGTCGGTCTAAGCTAAAAGGGGGCAATCCTGTTGTGGCATTCGGGCAGGCAACGTCCTGGCAATAGAACCATGTCGACTGCCAGTTCCTAACAGATTCACTCAGCTGAAGAGCAGGATAACTAATTTTACTTTTCTTTTGGAAGCCTAAGCCTCTGCAGAGCTGGAGAAGGTGGGTTTTGTCATCCGACTGGCTAAGTCATTTGATGGTCTGGGATCTAGCAGAGAAGATGTGTTTGAAAAGCCCCCAATGGGGAGGACAACCGATGAAACACTCGCATAGCACGATGAAGGCAGATAGATGAGCTATGGCATTGGGAGGAAAATGGTGGAGCTGCGCCCCGAAGTGGTTGAAGATGCCTTTGAAGAAGGGATGAGGAGGCAGAGAGAAACCTCGGTGCACGTGGCTCAGTAGCAAGACGCGCTCCCCTCCCGGGGCGCCGGCTCGGTCTCTCCTTCCGCCGGCAACCTCCACGACTTGTGCGCAATCATTCCGTGCTCCACCAACTCTAGTAGGTTCTCCTCCATCACCGTGGAGGGGAGGAAATCCCCCTGGATCCACCCCGCCGGTAGCGTTCGCTACCGCCACTGAGCAGGAGCCGCCGCCTTCCCCTTCTTCTTCTTCGCCTCTAGCTTGCTAGTCTGCCCCTTTGTCATGGCGGAGGCTGCGGATCCGCGAAGGAGAAGAAGAAGGAAGGAGCTTGGGATGCGCAGGAGGTGGCGAGAGAAGCGGGGCAAGTGCAAGATATCCGGCGAGGGTAACGAAAAAATCCTCGCCGCTGAGGTTTAAATAAGGTTCCGACTGGGTCACTGGCAAGTGGCCCCAAAATCTTATCCCCCGACCGGTCGCGGCGATATCAGTGGAGAAGATGAAGGCGCGGGAATCGAGGCGTCAGGTACTACTCGAGCGCGATGTCGTCATCCCCGCTGAGCGCGCGGCAACCGAAATTTCACGATCCCGGAAAATCCGCCGCTGTCAGTTGACTGGTCACGTCAGAAGATACCACGGAAGCACTCGGTTCCCGACAGTTCGTTTCACAAATACTTCCACTCGGATCGTTGGTCAAAGAAGATAAAATGGATCGAGGCAAGCAACGTCAAAGTCGCATCCGTACCAGTCGGATCCATACTTCAAGCATCGCTTCGTCGTTCCAACCCCAATCCATTCGGGGACTAATGATGGGGTTATAGTCCTAGGGTAGGGTCATACACCTGCCCTATAAGTCCTACCCAAGGACTACCCTTCATAAGGGATAAGACCCTTAGTCAGTTCTGACTGAATTAAGGACTTCCCATCATCCAGTCGGTAACGAATCCTCCACCATCCAGTCGGAGATGAGCATTCGGAGTGTATCAAACTAACCGACTGGATTCCACTCTGTGCATCGTAACCTCCCTGGAGGGAAACGGTCGTACGTTTCCATGTGCCTTTATTAGCATTTAAGACATATGTTACCTGTAACGTAGGCATTTATTCGCCACTACTCCACCCCTGTGCACAGAACCGTTGTGGAGGGCAACGCACTCTATATAAGCCGCCCTCCTTCACTGGTGCAAGGGTTAGCAATTCAGTGTAATCCATATTCCACTCGACAATAAGCTCCCAGAGCACTGAGACGTAGGGCTATTACCTCCATCGTAGAGGGGCCTGAACTCATACAACCTCGCTGTAGCTAAGGCTCTCCCCATCCTTTCGTACCCTACACATCTACTGTCAGACTTATACCCACGATAGGAGCTAAATGGGCTAATTATGTCATTGTTGGGGAAATTAAAGCAAGGATAATATGAAAGAGGAGAAGAAAGAGGAGGAGGAGGAGAAGAAGAAGAAATCAAGAAGAAGTAGGAGAAGGAGGAGGAGGAGAAGGACTAGAAGGTCCTAGGCCTTCTCCTCCTTCTCCTCCTCCTCCTCCTCCTCCTCCTCCTTCTCCTTCTTCTCTTCTTCTTCTTCTTCTTTCTTTTCATTTTTCCTATTTCTTCTCCTCTTCTTGGAGCTAAATTACCTAATTATGTCTTTTTGGAGCTAAATGGGCTAATTATCTCATTTTAGAGGAAAACAAGCTAAGTATATAATATTCATGAGCTAACCAAGGTTCTTATGCCATTTTGAGGTTATTATGACATTTTGGAGCTAAATGGGCTAATTATGTCTTTTTGGGGAAATTAAAGCAAGGATAATATGAAATAGGAGAAGAAAGAGGAGGAGGAGGAGGAGAAGAAGAAATCAAGAAGGAGGAGAAGGAGAAGGACTAGAAGGTCCTTGGCCTTCTCCTCCTCCTCCATCTCCTTCTTCTCTTATTCTTCTTCTTCTTTCTTTTCATTTTTCCTATTTATTCTCCTCTTCTTGGAGCTAAATTAGCTAACTATGTCTTTTTGGAGCTAAATGGGCTAATTATCTCATTTTAGAGGAAAACAAGCTAAGTATATAATATTCATGAGCTAACCAAGGTTCTTAGGCCATTTTGAGGTTATTATGGCATTTTGGAGCTAAATGGGCTAATTATGTCTTTTTGGGGAAATTAAAGCAAGGATAATATGAAAGAGGAGAAGAAAGAGGAGGAGGAGGAGAAGAAGAAGAAATCAAGAAGGAGGAGAAGGAGGAGGAGGAGAAGGACTAGAAGGTCCTTGGCCTTCTCCTCCTTCTCCTCCTCCTCCTCCTCCTTCTCCTTCTCTTCTTCTTCTTCTTCTTCTTTCTTTTCATTTTTCCTATTTCTTCTCCTCTTCTCCTCTTCTTGGAGCTAAATTAGCTAACTATGTCTTTTTGGAGCTAAATGGGGTAATTATCTCATTTTAGAGGAAAACAAGCTAAGTATATAATATTAATGAGCTAACCAATTTTCTTATGCCATTTTGGAGCTAAATGGGCTAATTATGTCTTTTTGGAGCTAAATGGGCTAACTATGTCATTGTTGGGGAAATTAAGGCAACGAGAATATGAAAGAGGAGAATAGAAACTTACCGTAGTGGTCATCAAGGAGGAGAAACACCTGGAGAAGGGTCGTGCGATGCCGCTCGGGAGTTATTCTGCAGAATAGATATTGTGCAATGTCTTAGTTAGCATGATGACACTCAATTATTAATACTAGTTTATAATGAAACTCACCGTGCCAATCAAAGAGAAGACGGGCATCGGCGGAGGGACTTGACCGCTCTTCTCGCACAGACCCTGAAGAGTGGGTCGTATTAGTTAGTAATGAAACAGACATTACACACATGATTTGGCTAATGTGAAAAAAAACTTACCACAAAAAGCTCATACACGGCCCGTTGACCCGCCTCATTCCGGGACCTCTCCTCCTCAATCAATCGTGCCGTGGTCTGGTCCCTCTCATCAAGAGCAGCTTGACTTGCCAATCTCTCTTTCTCAAGAGCAGCCTGGCTTGCCAATCCCTCTTTCTCAAGAGCAGCCTCGTTTGCCAATCTCTCTTTCTGAAGAGCAGCCTGAAACACCATTCCTCGTTACCACAATAATGATCTATGGTGACACACATAATGAAATGGATGAAAGTGTTCTTAGTCCGTACAACTAACCTCGATGGCAAGTTCGGCTGGCCGTGGATGACGTATTATCTTAGGACAACTGCTCGACTGGCGCGCCTTGATCTTCGGAAGAGTGAGTGGACAACGTATTATCCCATCTCCAATTGCTATCGAGCCATGGGGCCTCCCGCCACCAGATATCATCACCAGCTCTGGATCCAAAGGTTCCTGGCTAGGGTTAAAGTCATCCCCTTTCGTAGCCTTCCCCGCATCCCTGTATGCCACGAGCTTCTGGTGGGATGATATGTTGGTGAAGTTATTGGGATAATCCAGGTCAGACTCAGAGAATGCCTTCGCCTTCTTGTACGAGGCAGTATGGGCCATGCCATAAAGGTCGTACAAGTGTGGTATCTCCGTCTTATTGTGATGCGCCTAAAAGAGAGGAACAAAATATTAGCATCAAGAATGAATTGCATGAATCATGAAGCAAATCACATACCCAGTTTCGTCCAAACTGAAGTAAGTTGGCCCTGCCTTGATGGTGTGGCACACCAACCATTTGGCTACGCTGATCCTTCGCATTCTCGTGGACGGCTCGCCAGCTCCCTGTGCACCACTCATCAACCAATGCCTCCCAACAATCCATCTTGTCCGCACACCATCTCGGGGGCACCTGTAAGTTATTAGAAAGAATTTTCAGCGCTACGCCTATGAATGAAATCAAGAAAACTATGTTGAAGGACTTAAGAATAGGTAATTACCTTCATGTATTGCTCCTCCTTCAGAAACTTTCCGCGGCAATCCTTCTTCTACTTCTTAATACCATGGGTGGCGTAGTAATCTCGAATAGCCTGCGGCCGAGCCTCGTGGCGCAAGTTCTGTAGTAACCGCCTACACTCGGCCTCGAGAACCCTGGCCGCCTCCTCCTCATATCCATCCTCACACCTATAGAAGGCCTGCAATCAAACGTGAAAACACCGATTAGTACAATAATTAGCTATATTGTTAATTTTAGATTCTGTAAAAGGATAATTTACCCAAAAGCTCTTGATCACCATCTCGGCCCTCGTGTGCCACAAGACACCATCTATAATCTCCTCTGGCGGGGCTTGCGCAGCCTCGTAGTGCTCCCAGGAAAATCCTAGTGTAGGAACCTGACCCTCACCAGGCAACGTGACAAACCCCGGGAAATTTGTCCGGCAAAGCACACCAAGGACGGAGTTCGGCCTGCAGACTCCAAGAGGGTGTACCCATCCCCTGCAGTATGATAAGGTCAACACATTAGATATTTGAACAAACTTGAAGGCAAAAGCTAAAAAAAGAGTAAATGTACTTACCTATCTCCTTTAGGTTTAATCACCGGCCTCTGCTCGCGGGTAGCCGGCGCCACCGAGAGACGTGTACTACCACGCTTGTACACGGTGGCCCCGTCCACCTGCACATCACCCTCACTATCCGTAAGCTCATCCCCGCCCCCTGAGCCACCTGGACCCTCGGTCCAATCCGGCAACTCGGTACAATCCGTCCAGGTCTCCCATCCGGGCCTCTCCACGTCGAGTGAAGCCTCCGGAACCATAGTCTCCTCCGGCTACTCCTGGGCCGAATGCACCTCGACCCGAGGCTGCTCCTGGACCGGAGTCTCATGGGACGAATGCCCGTCAACAACAGGCTCCTGGAACGGAGTCAAATGGGTCGACCATAGTAGTCCTATGCTCTGGTGAATGAGCTGGTGGTGGTGGCGAGGACGGCTCAATAGTCCTCCTGGATCTTTCGCGGCCACCACCTCTCCCTGTACCCTTCCCCTTCTTCCCTACCCGACCAGCACCTCTCCCAGTGGGCAATGCTGCCGACAAAGAAGAACCCACGGGTGGTGTCGACAGACTGTCTGCGAAGGCTCTACGGAGAGATAGGGGTGGAAGGGAAGTACCACCCCTCGTGCGGGGCGCCTCGAAAGAACCCGTCGAGCGATCTGGACCAGCGCCCACCATCTTTCCACACCTGGTGACCTGCCATGATAAAGATTAAAAGAAATTAGTACAACATAAAAAAAATTGAATAACTGACATGAATAATAATATGTACATGAATAATAAAGATTAAAATCTATATAATTTAAGTTGTGAATCTTACAAACTAATAATCATCATCAATAAATGCATCATCATCATCACTATCACGCATGTCTTCATGAATGACGTGCTCGTCGGGTTCAACGGCGTGAAGTTGTGAAAGGCCTTCCTTTAATCGTTGAAGCATTGACAGGTCATCCGCATCAGTAACCTCTACGAGTTCCAGGTCTTCTGGTTCCGGCTCAGGGTTGGTGTCGGATTCATTGTCGCTGTCTACTTCCATGTTCTTGGGTGAAGCACGGCGGTTCTTGAAACGTTTCTTAGAAAGACGTGTTTCTTGGAAAAATTATCCATCATATGTGTCTGGGTTAATGTGAGGTTCATAATCCTGTTCATTTGAGAGAGGTGGTCTGACATGTGGCGGCACTTCATAAACAACATACCAACCTTCCAGATTCTTATCCGTTTGGCATGCCCACGGTAGATCGAAAACTTGGGTCGCCTGTTGAGCCGTAATATAGACATCGGGAACATCTAAATGGGTGTTTGGATTGATTTCGACTAGTCCTATATGTTCATGAGTCCTTCTAGTCTTTTTCGGCTGGAACCAATAACATTTGAAGACTACGACATTCGGTGGGTTTTCACCATAGAATTGAAGTTCATAAATTGCTTCAACTCTTCCATAATACTCGATAACACCTTCGCCGATAGCAGAGACACCACAATTTGTAGATTTCCGGTCGGGCATAGATAGCTCTTTGCCAAAGGTACGAAAGAGATACCCGTTGATGTTGTATTTCTCAAATGAACGGACCTTATAGTCAAAACCATTAGCGACTTGTCTCAATTTGGCGTCCATAGACTCTGAATTAGCCTCCAAGTTTAATACGAAACAGTTGTTGCATTAGCCGCAAATTAGACCAAGAATGAAATGGTCCATTATTCATAATTACCGTTTGTTTGAACCAAGAGATGAAACCGGGATAGCCGCCTCCTATCTTTGACAGAAGCTCATACTCTTCGACGGAATCATTTTCGATCACCGCTCCATCCGAGAATTTGGCGATGTAACGGCTGTTTGAAATATCCGGGAATAAGAGCAGTTCAAATGAATTAGAAGTTACGGGAAAATGTGCCAAGAACTCACTCGATGTACGGCCGCACTTGTGTTAGGTTGTTGAAGATATACAACGAAATGTTCCGCCATTCTTCGACATCCAACTTTATTGGTTTTGAAGCACCGGCTGGTGCGAGCTTCCCTTTGAATAGGCTGAGGTTGGACCCACCTTTTTAGGGTCTGCATCATTGTGCCGAGGCTTCGGATTATGCAAATGATGATTTTTGGCTTCGTAGTGTGCTGTCACAAAGTTTGCCACCTCCTCAGTAATGAATGCCTCAGCCATCGATGCTTCAATTCTACGCTTATTTTTACATTTAGCTCGAAGGGTCTTCTGCATCCTCTCAGTTTCATATCACCAACGATCTTGCACGGGCCCACCCAATCTTGCCTCGGTCGGTAGATGTAAAATCAAATGCTGCATTGGATTAAAGAAGCCCGGTGGAAAGATCTTCTCTAACTTGCACAACAACTCCGGTGCAAACTCCTCCATGTCTTCTACCACACCAGGCGACAATTCTTTAACAGAAAGAACACGGAAGAAATAGCTCAACTCCGCCAGTACTAGCCATTCATCCTCAGGAATAAAGCCACGTAACTTCACGGGCATTACCCGCTCTAGCCATATGTGCCAATCATGACTCTTGAGACCAAAGATTTTTAATTTTTCAAGACCCGCTCCCCTCTTTAGATTCACTGCATACCCATCGGGGAACATCAAGTGCATTTTGACCCACAAGATAATTTCCCTCATAGCTGGCCTTCCATGATTGAACCAGGCCTTTGGCTTCGACCACTTCTGCTTTCCTTTGCCTTCTCACATGTTTTGTAATGGTCTATGACATAGTGTCTCTTGATTGACTCTAGCCTTAATATTATCCTTTGTCTTCCCATCTATGTCGAACAATGTACCAAAAATAGCCTCTCCGATATTCTTTTCAGTGTGCATCATGTTGATATTGTGTGGAAGAAGGAGGTCTTTGAAGTAAGGCAGATCCCAGAAGCATGGCTTGTGAGTCCAGGCGTGTTTTGAATTATACCCCTTGAAATACCCTGGACGCTCTGGATCAGGCTCGAAGGCGTTTAACTGATCCAGGATCTGTTGGCCTGTGAACGCAGGTGGTGCCAAGTTTTTGACAACTTTACCTTTGGTAAAGTTCTTCTTGTCTTTTCTGAACTGATGGTCAGGATCCAGGAACTGTCTATGCAAGTCAAAGCAAGAATACTTCCGATCCTCCTGCAACCAATGAAACTGAAGAGCTGCCTTGTATTGGGGGCACGGGAACCTTCCATGCACACACCATCCAGAGAATAGCGCATACGCTGGCAAGTCATGCATAGAGTACATGTACCACACATGCATTTTGAAGTTTTCTTTTCTAGCGGCATCGTATGTCTTGACCCCATTATCCCAAGCTTCTTCCAATTCATCCTTAAGAGGTTGCAGGTACACATTCATATTCTTCCCCGGATAATTGGGCCCTGGAATGATCAACGTCAGAAATATGTTCTTTCTTTGCATAATCTGCCCCGGGGGGGGGGGGGGAGATTGAGTGGAATGACAAATACAGGCCAACAACTGTATTGGGTTGCCGTCATGCCGAAGGGATTAAAACCATCCGTGGCGGCGCAAACTCGAGGATTCCTTGGATCTGCCGCTTTATCCTGATGCAATCCATCGAAATGTTTCCACGCTTCCCCATCCGATGTGTGTACCATCATCTTATTCCCATCCGCATCTAGTTTGGTCCTTTTGCCCAATTTGTGCCATGTCATCTGTCTGGCTGTCTCTTCGACCATGAAAAGACGTTGAAGTCTTGGTACGATTGGCATATACCAAAGAACACTAACTGCGATTTTGGTCTGCCTCTTCTCACCCATACCGTTGTCTACCACAAGATACCTGCAAGACTCGCAATTGGGACAATAGTCCAAGTGTGCATACTCCTTCCTAAATAAGACACATCCTTTCTCACATGCATCTATATTCTCATAGGGCATCTTAAGTACACGAAGTATTTTGTCCGACTGGTACAGGTTTGTAGGCATGACATGGCCTTTGGGTAGGAAACGTCCAAATAGTGTCATCATCGCGTCGTAGCATTCTCTTCCCAAGTTGAACTGAGCCTTCAGAGCCATTACTTGTGCAATTGCATCCAGCTGACAGAGCTCAGTCTGCTCATGGAGAGGACGTTTTGAAGACTCCAACTTTTCATAAAAGGCCTTTGCAGATTCCTCCATCTCATCTTCCGAATCCCGAGCATCATCAAAGTCTTGCACCATGTCTTCGATCCCGGTACCATGCTCGTCCATGCGATGACGGACCACCTCAGCTCTTGTGCGTTGTATAGACTCACCATGAAATGTCCACACCGTATAATTAGGCTTAAAACCCCTCCTCCGAAGGTGTTTAATCATTACAGCCTCTGTCGTCTTTTTATAGTTGTCGCATCCAGGACAGGGGCAATAGTTTCTTTCCTGGCCATTTGCGAATGCGGCTTTCACAAATTCCTTTGTTTTTAAAAACCATTCTTTCGTCATCTCTTTCTGATTAGGGTGACCGGTATACATCCACGCACGATCACTCATCTTGCGTAGCTACTGAAGACAGAAGAAATATATTTATATATAATTTAGCATTTATATTCATCGGTTAGTCAGGTTTGCCATTTTTATTACGTCCAGGCAACCTACACGCTAATAGGTAAAGATAGGTCCTAATCCCACCCGAGTATGTGTAGATTGGGTTCGTCTTCCCATGCTCTGCTCCGGATCCAACGCAAAATTTCGGCAGCACCTCCCAGCTGTTCTCCTGATACACGTCTCCGCAATAAACAGAGAGGATGTGCATCCGGAGAACAACAGGGAGGCACTGACGAAATTCTGCATCGGATCCAGAGCACAGCATACGGGAAAACGAACCCAATCTACACATACTCGGGCTGTCCATGGATAATGTTGGACAATTCGAAAGGATGCCGGTTATAAATATGCAAAGACATGCATATTTATAGATGTTACCCTTTCGAATGGGAGACGCATACTGGTCACGCATACTGATAAATTAATTGAATTACCTAAATCTAGAAAGTTTCATCCGGAAACCGAGCCACAGTAAATGAAGGGGTGGGGAGGAGATGAAATTTGTACTGACCCACGAATGCAGGGGCGGAGCTCGTACAACGCACGGGCAGGTCTTCGCACACCAGACCTCACAGCGACGAGACAACTATCACATGTAAATCCACCCGATCAACACAAATATTCTAATTATGTCATTTTGTAGCTAAATGGGATAATTATCTCATTGTTGGGGAAAATAAGGTAAGGAGAATAATAAAGAGGAGAAGAAAGAGGAGGAGGGGAAGAAGAAGAAGAAATCAAGAAGAAGGAGAAGGAGGAGGAGGAGAAGAAGGAGAATGTACTTTTCTTCTTCTTCTTCTTCTTCTTCTTCTCATCCTCCTCCTCCTCCTTTCCTCTTCTCCTCCTCCTCCTCTCCTTTTCTCCTCCTCCTCTCCTCTTCTTCTCCTTTCACGGGAAATTTCGGCATGACATGTCCCAATTCCAAATATCACGTGTCCAAATCACATGTCCACATATGACATGTCCACTTCAAATTCTCATATAATAGGAAGAACAATATAGAACTTGAAGCAAAATGCAAGAGTCTTTTTTCATCGCAATATTTGGAACTAGTGTTAATGAATTCTGTTTTTTTCTTTAAATAGCCTATATGAAACTTGAAGAAAAATTTGCAACCTAATAAAAATTAACCTAAGTAACTTAACCTAAGAACCTAATAAAAATTAACCTAAGTAAATTAACTAAATTAACCTAAACAACTTAAAGTAAGAACCTAATAGCAACAAGAACCTAACTAAATTAACCTAAGTAACTTAACTTAACTAAATTACCCTTAGCGAAGAGGCAAAGAGAGGAAAGGAGGGCCAGAGGACTTACAAGGGGCTAGGGGAGACGTGAGCGACGAGGTGGAGCTCAGGGGAAATGTCGGCGGCAAGGTGGACCAGGGACATGGAGAGGAGGGGGCGGTGGTGGAGCAGGGGGTCGCAGGGAAGAGGGGGCGGTGGTGGAGCATGGGAACGGAGAGGAGGGGGCGGTGGTGGAGCAGGGGCACGATGGTGGAGGAGGGGGTCGCAGGGAGGAGGAGGGGCGAGCTCTGGCGGCGGGTCGCGGGGAGGAGGGATGAGGGAGGACGAGCTCCGGCGGCGGTGCAGGGAGAGAGTCGGGGGCTGTGGTGAGCCATTACGGGGGTGGGGGGTGGGGTGGGGGTTGACGACCTTAGGTCTAGTTTCCTCTTTGCCGTCTTCCCCCGACGGCAAAGTGGTAACAGGCTAACGGCAAAGAGGTGGACCGTTATGGGTTAGAGGGCGGTGTGGGGTGGGTTCTTTGCCGTCTGCCTGCATGTGCTTTGCCGTCAGCTGGCAGACGACAAAGAAGCAACAGATGGCAAAGATGATGTTTGCCATCAGCCTGCTCTTTGCCGTCAGGTTTTGGGTAGCTGATGGCAAAGAGTGTCTTTGCCATCAGCCAGCAGACGGCAAAGAAGCACTAGATGGCAAATTCTCTAATTCCAGTAGTGATAGCATCTCTAGCAGTATCAGACATAGCATCTCTAGCAGTATCAACCATAGCATCTCTAGCAGTATCAGGCATAGTAGCATCATAAGCATCATCAAGCACAGGCGACATATCAAGATTTCTAGCATGAGGTGGTGTCGCAAACTTACTCATAACTGAAGGTGAATCAAGGGCAGAGCTAGATGGCAGTTCCTTACCTCCCCTCGTAGTTGAGAGCAAGACTTTGGTTCTTGGATCTTTCAGATTCTTCATAGTGATCAGCAGATATAAATCCCAAGTGACTCAGAGAATATAGCTATTCCCTCCCCTGCAACGGCGCCAGAAAAGAGCTGCTAGCAGTCCCCGGCAACGGCGCCAGAAAAGAGCTGCTAGCAGTCCCCGACAATGACGCCAAACGAGAGCTGTTTCCAGTTGCTCAACAATCAGCAATTGTCTTGCAATGGCCCACCAGCGTGTGGGATCACGGCAGTTTTCGAGGGTAGACTATTCAACCCAAATTTGTTGGTTCAACATGATGGGAGTGAAAGGATATTCTCCAGTTTTAGCAGTTGAGTCGTCAGCTCAACCACACCTGAAAGATTGGTATCTCCAAGCAGGATAAAAGCAACAAAGGTAGTATGATAGCAACGGTGCCAAAAACAATCTGTTGACAAGGCAGTCTACTCCTAACTGAAGTATCAATGGCGCCAGAAAAGTATTGTAGCAGGTAGCAGCAGTGTAACGAGTAACAGCAGTGGCAAGGAACAACAATAGTGACAACAGTAGCAAGTAGCAACAGTAGCAAGTAACAGCAACAGCGGGACAAACTCGTAGGCAATGGATCGGTGATTTGTTGGATGACATTCATCATGCAACAGTTATAACACGGAGAGATATGTGGCTAGCTCCTGTTCGTCAATGTGATGTAGGCATGCATTCCATGTGTAGTCATACGTGCTTAGGGAAAAGAACTTGCATGACATCTATTGTCCATCCCTCCCGTGGCAGCGGGGTCCAAATGGATACTACGGGATATTAAGGTTCTCCTTTTAATAAAGAACCGGACCAATGCATTAGCACTTGGTGAACGCATGAACTCCCCAAACTATGGTCATCATCGGGAGTGATTCCGGTTATTGTCACTCCGGGGTTGCCGGATCATAACACATAGTAGGTAACTACAACTTGCAAGATCGGATCTAAAACACACACATATTGGTGACAACATAATAATTTCAGATCTGAAATCATGGCACTTGGGCCCTAGTGACAAGCATTAAGCATGGCAAAGTAGTAGCAACATCAATCTTAGAACATAGTGGATACTAGGGATCAATCCCCGTCAAAACTAACTCGATTACATGATAGATCTCATCCTACTCATCACCGCCCAGCGAGCCTACGAATAGATTACTCACAAATGATGAAGAGCTTCATGGAATTGGAGAGGCAAGAAGGTTGATGATGATGATGGCGACTATCTCCTTGATCCGGAGCCCAAAATGGACTCCAGATCTGCCCTCCAGGGCAAGAACGGGATGTGGCGGCGCCTCTGGATCGTGAAACGCGATGAAATTTTCTCTCCTTTTTTTTCCGGGTCGAAAGGGAATAAATAGCGCTGGAATTGGGGGCGGCAGAGCCACGTGGGCCCCACAAGCCTGGTGGCCGCGGCCAGGGGGAGGCCGCGGCCACACGGCTTGTGGCCCACTGGCCCGTCCCCTCCGGTGGATCTTTGCGCAGGTATTTTTCATATTTTCCAGAAATATTCTCTGTAAATTTTTAGGACGTTCCGAGAACTTTCATTTCTGCACAAAAACAACACCATGGCAATTCTGCTGAAAACAACGTCAGTCTCGGTTAGTTCCATTCAAATCATGCAAATTAGAGTCCAAAACAAGGGCAAAATAGTTTGGAAAAGTAGATACGATGGAGACGTATCATTGTGGTGGTTGTGTTTTCAGGTAAAGAACCGTGGAACAAGCTGAAATTCTATTGAATAATATCTTGAGCAATGATAATACTTGGGCCATTCCCGAACCACCTCCGAAGCCAACTCCAAAGAAAAGAGGTATTCTATTCCTCAGTCCTGAAGATATGCAAGAAGCCAAGAAATCTATGCAAGGGAAAGGTATTAAATCTGAAGATGTTAAGAATCTACCACCTATTGAAGATATACATGGTCTTGATATCTCGACACAGGTAGTAGAGGTAAATTCTCTTCGTAGATTCAATGAGAATGATATTCCTTTTGATAAACCTGCTAGCTTATGCTTAGATGAATTTGATAACTTCGTTACCAAACAACAAAGTTTCAATGATTATGTTAGCAGACAATTGGAACAGAATGCTCGTATGCTTAGCCATTTAAGTGCTTGTGTGGATAGAAATGTCAATGATCTTAAGATTTTGAGTAAACATGCCTCTATGGTCACTACTCAAGTAGAACAAGTACTTAAGGCTCAAAATGACTTGTTCAATGAGTTGAATGACAATTCCGTTAGAGTCGTCACTAGAGGTGGTAGAATGACTCAGGAACCTTTGTATACCGAGGGTCATCCTAAGAGAATTGAACAAGATTCTCAAGGAGTTAGCACTGATGCATCTAGTCATCCTGGTAATAGGAAGAAAAATAAAGATGATAGGAACTTGCATGCTAGCAAACCTGTTGCTGTTACACCTGAGAATCCAAACGATATCTCTGTTTCTGATGCCGAAACACAATCTGGTGATGAACATGAGCCTAGTGATAATATCGATAGTGGTGTTCATGATGATGCTCAACCTAGTGATGATAAGGATGTGGAGATTGAACCTAGTGTTGATCCTGATAACCCACAACCTAAGAACAAGAGATATGATAAGAACGGCTTCATTGATATGAAGCATGGTAAAGAAAGAGAACCATGGGTTCAGAAACCCATGCCCTTTCCTCCCAAACCATCCAAGAAAAAAGATGATGAGGATTTTGAGCGCTTTGTTGAAATGATTAGACCTGTCTTTCTCCAAATGCGTTTGACAGATATGCTCAAAATGTCTCCTTATGCTAAGTACATGAAAGATATTGTGACCAATAAAAGGAAGATACCTGAGGTTGAGATTTCCACCATGCTTGCCAACTACACCTTCAAGGGTGGAACTCCTAAGAAACTAGGTGATCCCGGAGTGCCCACTATACCTTGCTCCATTAAAGGAAATTATGTTAGAACTGCTTTATGCGATCTTGGAGCTGGTGTTAGTGTTATGCCTCTCTCTCTTTATCGTAGACTTGAATTGGATAAGTTGACACCCACTGAAATATCCTTGCAAATGGCCAACAAATCAACTTCTTTTCCTATCGGCATTTGTGAGGATGTGCCTGTTGTGGTTGCTAACATTACTATCTTAACGGACTTTGTTATTCTGGATATTCCCGAGGATGATGCCATGGCGGTCATCCTTGGAAGACCCTTTTTAAACACTGTAGGGGCTGTTATTGATTGCAACAAAGGCAATGTCACTTTCCATGTTAACGACAATGAGCATACGGTGCACTTTCCGAAGAAACAGTATCGAGTACATTGCATCAATGCTATGCAAAAAACTTCAACAATTCTTATTGGGAGCTTTGAATGCCCTATACCTACTGTCAAGATGAAGTATGATTTACTTGTTGGGGATATGCATGATGACCCACAAGTATAGGGGATCTATCGTAGTCCTTTCGATAAGTAAGAGTGTCAAACCCAACGAGGAGTAGAAGGATCTGACAAGTGGTCTTAAGCAAGGTAATATCTGCACGCACTGAAATTATCGGTAACAAGTGGTTGTGTGGTGAGATGATTCGTAGAAAGTAGCAAGTAACAAAAGTAACAACGGTGCAATAAAGTTACCCAATCCCTTTTGTAGCAAGGGACAAGCCTCGACAAACTCTTATAGGAGGAAAAATGCTCTCGAGGACACACGTGAATTTCTGTCATGCTAGTTTTCATCATGTTCATATGATTCGCGTTCGTTACTTTGATAGTTTGATATGTGGGTGGACCGGCTCTTGGGTACTGCCCTTACTTGGACAAGCATCCCACTTAAGATTAACCCCTCTCGCAAGCATCCGCAACTACGAAATAAGAATTAAGACAAAGTCTAACCATAGCATTAAACTAGTGGATCCAAATCAGCCCCTTACGAAGCAACGCATAAACTAGGGTTTAAGCTTCTGTCACTCTAGCAACCCATCATCTACTTACTACTTCCAAATGCCTTCCTCTGGGCCCAAATAATGGTGAAGTGTTATGTAGTCGACATTCACATAACACCACTGAGGAAAACAACATACAACACATCAAAATATCGAACGAATACCAAATTCACATGACTATTTATATCATGACTTATCCCATGTCCTCAGGAACAAAAGTAACTACTCACAAAGCATAATCATATTCATGACCAGAGAGGTAATGAGTAGCATCAAAGATCTGAACATAAACTCTTCCACCAAGTAATCCAACTAGCATCAACTACAAGGAGTAATTAACACTACTTGCAACCTTACAAGTACCAATCGGAGTCGCGAGACGGAGATTGGTTACAAGTGATGAACTAGGATTTGGAGATGAGATGGTGCTGATGAAGATGTTGATGGTGATGAGTCGCCTCCGATGAGAGGAGTGTTGGTGATGACGATGGCAACGATTTCCCCCTCCGGGAGGGAAGTTTCCCCGGCAGGATCGTCCTGCCGGAGCTCTAGATTGGTTCTGCTCAAGTTCCACCTCGTGGCAGCGGCGAATCCTCCAAAAAGCCTCCTCTTGATTTTTTCCAGACCAAAACCCTTCTTGTAGCAAAAAGAGGGGGTCAGTGAGCCAGCAAGGAGCCCACAAGCCCCCTAGGTGCGACCAGGGGGGTGGCCGCGCCTAGCAGGCTTGTGGCCACCTGCTGGCGCCCCTCTGGCACTTCTTCGGCCCAGTATTTTTTATAAATCCAAAAAAAATCCACATTGATTTTCACGGCTTTTGGAGTTGCACAGAATAGGCGTCTCAAACTTGCTCCTTTTTCAGGCTAGAATTCCAGTTGCCGGCATTCTCCCTCTTCATGTAAACCTTGCAAAATAAGAGAGAAAAGGCATAATTATTGTACCGTGAAGTGAAATAACAGCCCCAAAAGCGATAAATATCAACATGAAAGCATGATGCAAAATGGACGTATCAATGCACATCCCCGTTGAGGTAACCTAGTGATTATTCGAAAATTCTCCGGTTTTATGTGATTCAAATTTTTTTGTCAAGCAGACTTGATCAACCTCATTGACGGATTTCTTTTGATGAACATGAGATGGATGAATCTAGGAGTCACAACCCTCTGTTGCCAACTTGTACTTTCTGTTGCTTAGAAGAAAAATGATATAGTTAGTTTTATTTTCCCGTTTTCTGCTTTCTCCGTCCCTTAGAAAAGTGTCCCGAAAATAAAAGTTCTTAAAATGCCCTGAAATTCAAGTATGATTTTTTCTGAAATTTTTGAAAAATTCTAAAATAGAGAGCTAGTCAGGGGGATGCGCCAGTGGGCCACAAGCCCATGAGGCCCGGCCACCCCCTGGCCGGGTCTGACAGGCTTGTGGGCCCCACGTGCCCCCCTCCACTTATTCCAGCTCCCATCTCCTTCTCCTACCTCCAGAAAAAAATCATTCCACAGCTCAAACCCGTGTTCTTGCTCCTCTTGCTGCATTTTTCGATCTCCTTGTGCAGAGCCCCATTCACAAAACTGTTTTGGGGAAATTGTTCCTTGGTATGTGACTCCTCCATTGGTCCAATTTGTTTTTGCTCTAGTTCTTTATTCGTTGCGTATTTTTGCTTCCTTGGTGACCCTGTTCTTGAGCTTTGCATGTTCATTTTAGTTGGTCCCAAGTAGTTTTGATGCATGATATGGCCTCTAGGCACTTGTAGGAGTAGTTTCTATGAGTTTTGTTGAGCCTCGTTCACTTTTCTTTTGAGTCACTAAAAATTTCAGAAATTTTCAGAGAAAGAAAAAGGAAAAGATGAGGAGGTTCCTAAGAGGCTCTTCAAGCCATGACCCCAAGGAAAATGAAAATGAGAAGAAGAAACCCAAGTATCCGATCCCCCGAGTTGCATAAGTTCGAGCGTGCGAGTGTCCAATTGATGTTTTCTTACGTGCGGCCGGTCTTTATGAGGACTTTTATTACTTGGTGGAGAACGCAGGACTTACCGCATTTGTTGAAGATAAGTGTCCACAATACCTCCTCCTCACTAATATTATCATGCAAAGCTTTAATTTCTATCCAAGGAAGAGTCCTCCTATGGTTGAGTTCAAGTTATATGATATCCCCCAGAGCATGTCACTTCAGGATTTTTGCAATGTTCGCAAATTACCTTATGTTGGGGATATTCATGAACCTCGCCCACGGGACTTGGAGGCTTTCATTGATACTATTGCTGTAGGAGAGGAGAGAGGAGTATCTTGCGCTAGAGTTGCTAGCGTACATTTTCCCGTGCTTCGGTATCTCTCATTATTTGTGGGAAAATGTTTGATTAGCCGTGCGAAAGCTGGGGCTCTTAGCTCCCCAGATCTTGTGGTTTTGCGCGAAGCTCTTTATAATGATAAAACTTATAGCTTGGACGCTATAGTGGCTCAATGGTTGAACACGAATCGTACTAAAGGCGCTGTTTATGGAGGTATCTATGCTACCCGTCTTGCTAAACATTTTGATATACCTATTAGACTGCACGAGGAAGAAGAGATGCTTCTTCCTAAGAGATATCTAGATTATGATAGCATGGTTCGCCATGACCTTCTTGATAGAGATAATAATAAGAGGATGAGTTATAACTTGGTGTTTAGCCAGGGTACTCGTGAGACTATTACCTTGCCTGCTCCTTCTTTGTTCAATCTTCATCTAGACAGGTACATTACTATGCCCTCGGACATCTATGCATATTGGGGCATAGCGCCACCACTGGCGCCCGTGCCCGAGCTACCAGTCGAGTACCAGATGCCAGTTTATCAGTGGGAGCCAGAGGAGCTCACCCAGCAGTGGCACCCTCAGTACACTCCGGAGTACCTCGGAGATGGTTATTTCCCTCCGTGGGAGTAGACCAACTTAGGCCAAAAGCCTAAGCTTGGGGGAGTACGTGTTTCTCACCGACTTTATATTATTGCTTACACTTTCACTTTGTTAGTCGGTGTTCACACCTTGCCATTGTATCATCCATGCTAGTTTATTTCTTTTTCTCGCTTTCTTCTCGTGTGTTTGTTTGATTTGAGAAAAAAAGTTGTAAGTTTACTTTTCTGCTGCTTAGTGGTGTTTTAAAAAGAAAACCCAAAAAGATTTCCCTTTGTTCTTTTGCTTGTTGGGAGCTTTCCCGCGTAAATAGTTTTCTTTTTCTTTGGGTCAAGGTAGAAGACCATGGTTAAAATGTTTAGTGGCTCTCACTTGCATATTTGTTTATCCGTCAAAGAGCCATATTACTTTGTCTTCTCCTCTGTGTTTGCCTGCAGATTCCAGCTTAGTCCAATGCACGAACACTCTCATTATGATTCACATCATTTGGTCATGCAAGTGAAAGGCAAAAATGACGATATATGATGAAGTGACTGAGCCTGGAAAAGCTGGTATGAACTCGACCTATTTTGTTTTTGTAAATATGACTAGCTCATCGTTCCTAATTCAGATTTGTTATGAGAGAAACATGTTTGCAATGACAACTTAGAGATCATAGTTTCTGATGCCATGCTTAATTAGCTAGGAGCTTATAATGGTTTGTCTTGGATGCCAACATGAATTTCAAGATGATTATGATGCAGTATGATAGGATGGTATCCTCCTTTGAATGATCCAAGTGGCTTGACTTGGCACATGTTCACGCATGTAGTTGAAACAAAAACAACATAGCCTCTATGATATTCATGTTCATTGTGATTTATATCCTACTCATACTTGCACTCAATGTTGGTTAATTTCAATGCATATTGATGGCTGTTGTCGCTCTCTAGTTGGTCGCTTCCCAGTCTTTTGCTAGCCTTCACCTGTACTAAGCGGGAATACTGCTTGTGCACCCACTTCCATAAACCCAAAGTTGTTCCATATGAGTCCACCATACCTACCTATACGCGGTATCTACCCGCCGTTCCAATTAAATTTGCATGTGCCACTCTCTAAATCTTCATCTAATAATCTGTTTTGTACGCCCGAACCGCTCATGTGGTGACGAGGGGCGGTCAGTATCTTCCATGCTAGGCGTGTTATCCTCAACACATGTTTATTCACTATCACTCACGAGAAAGGGGTCGATAATTGGAATGCCTAGTTCCATGCTCAAATCGAAAAGATAATTGCAAACAAAACTCCCCATGGATTGTTGTTGGTATGGACGGCACACGAGGATTCGGCTACTCGTGGATTGTGATTGATCGGTGGTGGGGGAGTCAAAACTTTACTTTTCTGTTTGGGAACAACCTATAGTATGTGTAGCATGGAAGATGATGAAAACTCCTGGTCATTGCGCTGACAATGAAAGCATACCACCCAAAATTATTTATCTCTGTTTTAAAAGCTTGAGCTCTGGCACCTCTGCAAATCAATGCTTCCCTCTGCGAAGGGTCTATCTATTTACGTTTCTGTTGAGTCATCATCTTCTTATAAAAGGCACCAATTAGAGAGCACCTCTGTCACTTTCATGCTTTGCTATTAATTGATATTGAGTATGACTGTGACTAGATCTTCTTTGCCATGAATTACAATGTTCAGTCAGCCCTTGGTCTTTGAAGTGTTGGGGAACGTCGCATGGGAAACAAAAAATTTCCTACGCGCACGAAGACCTATCATGGTGATGTCCATCTAGGAGAGGGGATTTCCGATCTACGTACCCTTGTAGATCGCACAACAGGAAGCGTTAAGAAACGCGCTTGATGTAGTGGAACGTCCTCACGTCCCTCGATCCGCCCTGCGAACCGTCCCGCGATCCGTCCCACGATCCACTCCGATCTAGTGCCCAACGGACGACACCTCCGCGTTCAACACACGTACAGCTCGACGATGATCTCGGCCTTCTTGATCCAGCCAGAGAGACGGAGAGGTAGATGATTTATCCGGCAACGTGACGACGCTCCGGAGGTTGGTGGTGATCTATCTCAGCAGGGCTCCGCCCGAGCTCCGCAGAAATACGATCTAGAGGAAAAACCGTGGAGGTATGGGGCTGTCGTGGCAAAGTTGTCTCAAATCAGCCCTAATACCTCAGTATATATAGGAGGGAGGGGGAGGACCTGCCTTGAGGCTCAAGGGAGCCTCAAGGGGTCGGCCGAATGGGGGGAGGAGGAGTCCTCCTCCAATCCTAGTCCAACTAGGATTGGAAGGTGGAGTCCTTCCCTTCCTTCCCACTTCCCCTTTTTTCTTTTCTTTTCCCTAAGATTTTTTCTTCTCCTGCACATAGGGCCTCTTGGGCTGTCCCACCAGCCCACTAAGGGCTGGTGCGGCACCCCTAAGGCCTATGGGCTTCCCCCGGGTGGGCTGCCCCCCGGTGAACATCCAGAACCCATTCGTCACTCCCGGTACATTCCCCGTAATGTCGAAAACTTTCCGGTAATCAAATGAGGTCATCCTATATATCAATCTTCATTTCCGGACCATTCCGGAAACCCTCGTGACGTCCGTGATCTCATCCGGGACTCCGAACAACATTCGGTAACCAACCATATAACTCAAATACGCATAAAACATCGTCGAATCTTAAGTGTGCAGACCCTGCGGGTTCGAGAACTATGTAGACATGACCCGAGAGACTCCTCGGTCAATATCCAATAGCGGGACCTGGATGCCCATATTGGATCCTACATATTCTCCGAAGATCTTATCGGTTGAACCTCAATGTCAAGGATTCATATAATCCCATATGTCATTCCTTTTGTCCTTCGGTATGTTACTTGCCCGAGATTCGATTGTCGGTATCCGCATACCGATTTCAATCTCGTTTACCAGCAAGTCTCTTTACTTGTTCCAAAATACAAGATCCCGTGACATACACTAAGTCACATTGCTTGCAAGGCTTGTGTGTGATGTTATATTACCGAGTGGGCCCCGAGATATCTCTCCGTCACACGGAGTGACAAATCCCAGTCTTGATCCATAATAACTCAACGGATACCTTCGGAGATACCTGTAGAGCATCTTTATAGTCACCCAGTTACGTTGTGACGTTTGATACACACAAGGCATTCCTCCGGTGCCAGTGAGTTATATGATCTCATGGTCATAGGAACAAATACTTGACACGCAGAAAACTATAGCAATAAAACGACACGATCAATATGCTATGTTCATAGTTTGGGTCTTGTCCATCACATGATTCTCCTAATGATGTGATCCTGTTATCAAGTAACAACACTTGCCTATGGTCTGGAAACCTTGACCATCTTTGATGAACGAGCTAGTCAACTAGAGGCTTACTAGGGACAATGTTTTGTCTATGTATCCACACAAGTATTGTGTTTCCAATCAATACAATTATAGCATGGATAATAAACGATTATCATGAACTAAGAAATATAATAATAACTAATTTATTATTGCCTCTAGGGCATATTTCCAATAGTCTCCCACTTGCACTAGAGTCAATAATCTAGTTCACATCACCATGTGATTTTAACGTATCTAACACCCATATAGTTCTGGGGTCTGATCACGTCTTGCTCATGAGAGAGGTTTTAGTCAATGGTTCTGAACCCTTTCAGATCCGAGTGAGCTTTACAAATCTTTATGTCATCTTATAGATGTTGCTACTACGTGCTATTCAGAAATACTCCAAATATCTACTCTACTATACGAATCCTTTTCACTACTCATAGTTATTCGGATTAGTGTCAAAGCTTGCATCGACGTAACCCTTTACAACGAACTCTTCAACCACCTACATAATCAAGAAAAATTCCTTAGTCCATTTAGTTACTAAGGATAACTTTGACCGCTGATCAGTGATTCAATCCTGGATCACTCTCTGTACCTCTTAATAGACTTGCTGCAAGGCACACATCAGGTGCGGTACTCAGCATGGCATACTTTAGAGTCTACTGCCAAGGCATAGAAGACGACCTTCGTCTATTCTTTTTATTCTGCCATGGTCGGGTTTTGAGTCTTACTCAAATTCACACCTTACAACATAGTCAAGAATTCCTTCTTTGCTGATCTATTTTGAACTCCTTCAAAAACTTGTCAAGGCATGCATCTTGTTGAAACTTCTATTAAGTGTTTCGATCTATCTCCATAGATCTTGATGCTCAACGTTCAACTAGCTCAATCCAGGTATTCCTTTGAAAAACTCCTTTCAAACAACCTTTTATGCTTCACAAAAACTCTACATTACTTCTGATCAACAATATGTCAACCACATATACTTATCAGAAATTCTATAGTGCTCCCACTCACTTCTTTGGAAATACAAGTTTCTCATAAACCTTGTACAAACCCAAATTATTTGATCATCTCATCAAAGTGTATATTCCAACTCCGAGATGCTTGCACCAGTCCACTGAAGGATCGCTGGAGCTTGCATACTTGTTAGTATCCTTAGGATCGACAAAACATTCTGATTGTATCACATACAATCTTTCCTCAAGGAAATCGTCGAGGAAACAATGTTTTGACTTTGTATGTGCAATATTTCACAAATAATGCAGCAACTACTAACACAATTCCAACAGACTTTTAGCATCGCTATGAGTGAGAAAGTCACATCATAGTCAACTCTTTGATCTTGTCGAAAACATCTTTGCGACAAGTCGAGCTTCTCTTAATAGTGACTTATCACCATCATCCTCTGTCTTCCTTTTAAAGATCCATCTTTACTTAATAGTCTTACTACCATCAAGCAGTTCTTCCAAAGTCTACACTTTGTTTTATACATGGATTCTCTCTCGGATATCATGGCCACCGGCCATTTGTCGGAATCCGGGCCCACCATTGCTTCTCCATAACTCGTTGGTTCATTGTTGTTCAACAACATGACCTCCAAGACAGGGTTACCGTACCACTCTGTAGTAGTACGCGACCTTATCGACCTACGAGGTCTGTAGTAACTTGATCTGATGCTCAATGATCACTATCATCAGCTTCCACTTCAATTGGTGTAGGCGCCACATGAACAACTTCCTGCGCCCTGCTACACACTAGTTGAAGTGATGGTTCCATAACCTCATCAAGTTCTATCACCCTCCCACTCAATTATTTCGAGAGAAACCTTTCCTCGAGAAAGGAACCGTTTCTAGAAACAAACACTTTGCTTCCAAATCTGAGATAGGAGATGTACCCAACTGTTTTGGATATCCTATGAAGATGCATTTATCCGCTTTGGGTTCGAGCTTATCATACTGAAACTTTTTCACATAAGTGTCGCAGCCCCAAACTTTCAAGAAACGACAGCTTAAATTTCTCTAAACCTCATTCTATACTGTGTCATCTCAACGGAATAACGCGGTGCCCTATTTAAAGTGAATGCGGTTGTCTCTAATGCATAACCCATAAATGATAGTGGTAATTCGATAAGAGACATCATAGCATTCACCATATCAAATAGGTCGTGGCTATGACACCATCACACCATGGTGTTCTTGGTGGCATGTATTGCGAAACAACTTCCACATTGTTTTAACTGTGTACCAAAACTCGCAACTCAGATATTCATCTCTATGATCACATCGTAGACAGCTTATCCTCTTGTTACGACGAACTTCACTCTGAAATAGAATTGAACTTTTCATTATTTCAGACTTGTGATTCATAGAGTAAATACTCCTGTATCTACTCAAATCGTCAGTGAAGTAAGAACATAACGATATCCACTGCGTGCCTCAGCACTTTATTGGACTGCACACATAAAAAATGTATTACTCCCAACAAGTTACTCTCTTGTTTCATGTGGCATGATTTGCATGTCTCAAGTGATTCAAAATCAAGTGAATCCAAACGATCCATCCACATGGATTTTCTTCATGCGTTTATACAAACAGGTATGGTTTGCATGTCTCAAACGTTTCAAAAATGAGTGAGTAGAAAGATCCCTCAGCACGGAGCATCTTCATGCATTTTACACCAACATGACTCAAGTGGCAGTGCCACAATTAAGTGGTACTATCATTATTACTTTGTATCTTTTGGCACCAATATTACGAACATGTGTAACACTACGATCGAGATTCAATAAACCATTGAGGGTAATTATTCAAGCAAATAGAATAACTATTATTCTCTTTAAATGAATAATCGTATTGCAATAAACACAATCCAATCATGTTCATGCTCAACGCAAACACCAAATAACAATTATTTAGGTTTTACCACCAATCCCAATGATAGAGGGAGCGTGCGATGTTTGATCTCATCAACCTTGGAAACACTTCCAACACGTATCGTCACCTCGCTTTTAGCTAGTCTCCGTTTATACCGTAGCTTTCATTTCGTGTTACTAATCACTTAGTAACCGAACCGGTATCCAATACCCTCGCGCTACTAGGAGTACTAGTAAAGTACACATCAACATCATGTATATCAAATATACTTCTGTCGACTTTGCCAGCCTTCTTATCTACCAAGCATCTAGGGTAGCTCCGCCTCAGTGACCGTTCCCCTCATAACAGAAGCACTTAGTCTCGGGTTTGGGTTTAATCTTGGGTCTCTTCATTAGTGCAGCAACTGTTTTGCCGTTTCACGAAGTATCCGTTCTAGCCCTTGCCTTTCTTGAAACTTAGTGGTTTTACTAACCATCAACTATTGATGTTGTCGAGACCCCGATACTAAGGCATAGGAATCCAGCCTGTAACACATCGCATCCCTTTGCGGTCTCACGCACGGTTAACCCCACGGCTGCAGCCTTACCTTAGCCGGGACCGTTTGCGCCTCTTGACTCACGTATGCAATTGTGTCGCTAGCATTCCAATGACAAAGAACCCGGATCGACATGTCTAGTCATAAACCAAAGTGGCAGTTCCGCATAGGGATAGGCATACATGACCCAGCAAAGCAGGTGTCGGTCACCAGCGAATGTAGACGAGTCGTAGCAAGCTACAAGGACTCCATTACATCGCGTGACATTTCCCCAAAGGGGACAGACACAGCAGCTAAGAAGGACACACGCCGGTCAACCAATGTGTCCGGAGCAGTAGCGAGCTACTATGGCTCATTGGATCACAAAGGGGCATTTCCCTGTAAGGAGTGCTACTAAAGTTTACGGCTAGGTAATCGAACCCCATACATATCAAGTACGACACACGTACGCATGGCATACTGATATGTATAGATACATCGATGGCATCACAACATAACCATAAACATACAAGCTTTATTTAAGAGGCTCGGAAGAGCCACACACATAATATTACACAGTAAGGGTCTCACGAGCCATCATAGCAGTCATTCAGTTACAAGCCAGCGGAAGTGATTAAACTGTGTGAGTACAGACAGGTGAGACTAGAAGGCACATGACCTGACTATACTACAGACCCAACATAGGGTCAGATCATAGCTAGGACACCAGCTACTCGTCGTCGTCGATGTCTAGGAAGAACCCTTCATTAGGGTCATTAACAACCTCTGCAACAATTATTAAACAAACATGAGTACGGAGGTACTCAGCAAGACTTTAGGATAACTATCTACTCATGCAATGTATCAATAAGGAATTGTGGGGTTTCATGCGGAAAGCCAGCATTTGACTCGTGGCTAGACAACTTGCATTTTAAAACAATTTTTGACAACTTGATTTCTCGCACACGAGTCCACTATCACCACAACAATACTCTATCGTGGAATCATTCCGTCTCCATACGAAAATGCCGTCCACAACACTCACACTTATCTTGACAATTTTATGAGTAGCCATTGAAGTTATCTATGAACAACATATGTCTCCAAGTAGTCCATATCCGCGGACGCGGCTATTCGAATAGATCATAACCCTGCAGGGGTGTACTTCGTCACACACGCTCTCGCCACTTATCTCCATGTGCACGTCATGCACCTCGGCAACCTTCAAGCGGAAGCCCAGCGAGGGAGTCGGCCACGACCGTTAACCACACTAGTACCTAGTCCAGGTTTATCGCCTATCTGAGAGTAACGCGCACGGAAGTCCGGCCGAGGTTTCCGCCACGGCCTCAAACGATGTGCGCAGGGTTCCCAAGCCCACCATCCGGGTGCCACTTGGTACACCGTGCCACTGCCTACCGCATCACAGCCCACCTCTCAGGTCAGTGCTGTGCACGGCCTCCAGCATGACTATAAACACCAGAAACTACTTGCAACTCCTCGACCGAGTACTAAGCGATTAATAAGTCGAGAGGGTCAATTAAGTATCCCAACGTGTGGTAGTATCTAGTCTTGGATTACATACACGAAACTCAGTTCCTAAGGACGGTTCCAATGAAACAACCCGCCATGTACTCCTACACAGCCTTTCACCGGTACCTTTACCAAATCAGGTTCAACACACAACCTTTACTTACTGAACACATTCTCACAATTCTGTTCATCTCCCAGATGACAGACCATACACAACTCTAAGCATAGCATGCATAGCAGGATAAGGCACATCATGGCTCAAGCAACTACCAGGTATGCTAGGTTGCAAGGCTCAGCTATTTACTGTGACAAGGATAGGTCGTGCAAAGAAAGTGGGTTCAACTAACGTGGCAAAAGCATTTGAAGCATTTGATCCTAATGCAATAAGTAAGTGCAGGAGCGAGAACATGGGATTTATCGGGATGATCAAAATGGTTGCTTGCCTTGTTGCTCAGAGGAGGGACAATATCCGTCAGTCGGATAGGTGGAATCCGGAGGAGCGGAGCCTACCGAAAAGAGGGACAACAATCAGTAACAAGCATATGCAACAAGATGATGCATGAGCATGGCATGAGGATGCAAAGTGGTACACTATTATGGCTAACATTTATTAAGTTTGAAGTTGATTTGAATCAAATTCAAATATCACTTCAAACGAGGTATTCTCGGATACCATTTTAATTGATTCGACCTGATGCTTAGATCAACTTGCTTTTAACATGCATGGAAATGACATGTCAGGTTGCTGGTTTGTGATTTGGACAATGTTTGATCATATCATTTGAAGTGGAATTTAAATAATTTCCAAATTCCATCTCCAAAGTATTTATAAGAGTTAACTTATTCATTAATCTATATGTTTGGGTTCAGTAACATTTTCTAACATGTTTGAAAATGGCATATTCCGATTCCTTTAATTTTTCTGATGCTTTTTCATATATAAATTATTTTCATTGGACTTACAGATTATTTTCTATGATTTTTAGAAGTTTTAGACATTTCTGGAATTATTTCTATACTAGAAAATCCTTTATTGCGTCACAGTGACGTCTATGGTCAACAGCGGCTGGGCCAGGTCAAACCTGATGAGTGGGGTCCACTCGTCAGTGACCAGGGGCTAATCCCCGAGTTGACCAGCCCCTAACTGGGGTTTGACCCACCCTGGGGCCCACTGTCAGCGGCTAGGGGGGGTGTTAGTGGGTTAATTAGGCTGACCACGTCGGACCTCACCGGAATTTCGCCGGCGACGACCAAAACAGTGGCGAGTTCTCGCCGGAGTTGATCAAACTCGCGTTACAAGCGTTGGTTTTGGGCGTGGTTTAGTTCTACGGCTAGCTAGCGAAGCACCGCATCCAAAGGGGAAGGAGCTAGACCAAGTGGTCAGCGGCGGCTGCGGCTCGGGCATCGTCGGGAGTGGCGTTGCGGGACACTAGCGAGCTGGGAGAGGGGCGCTATGGCATCTACAGAGCTCCAGGAGCTCATTTCTGAGCTCGGTCTCACGAACGGGGTACCACAACGACGACAACGACATGGCCGGCGACGAGGACCTTCGGGCTCCGGCGGCTAACGGGGTTAGAGGAGGGGAATGGCATCGGGAAGAGGGGGAATGGGAAGAGGGGCTCACGGCGGTTCTTCTGAGGCTGACGGCAGGGTCGGGGAGGACCGGGAGGCGATGAATCGGCGGCGACCGGAGCTCCTGGGAGAGAGAGATCCGAGAGGGGGAGGGGAACGAGAGGAAGAGATAAGGCAGAGGGGAGGAGGAGGGGAAGAAGGCACGAGGCGTCGCGCTGGCGCTCCTGGAGGCCTCCAGCGGCGAGCAGGCAGGCAGGAGGTGGCCGGGGCTGGCCGCCGTGCTCATCTTCCCCTCTGCCTACTGGCAGGAGGAGGAAGATGACCAAGGAGCCCCTCGTGGGCTCGGCCGGCGACAGACAGCAGGTATGCTTTTCTTTTCTCTTATTTCTTCTATTTTGTTTCTGTTTTATTTATTGACATTTTTTTCCATTTATTTTGGCTTCACAATCAAACTATAAATAGTTTGAAAAATGCTGGGGTGTTAGTTGGGATATTTCCAATCACCCATAAATTTTTCAGCATTTTTGAAAGCTATATATCTTTGAATTCAAATTTAAAACTTGAAACCAGTAGTCTTTTGCATTGCTTCATTGCTTATTTGTTTTCAAGAGTTATCAGAAAAGTTGAACTTTTCTTGAGGCCATTTTGGGTTCATTGATTTGAATAAGTTTATAATTCCTTTGAATTTGAGAAGTGGCTAGGGTTTTTGAGTTTTCCTTCACCACTTACTTTGATCTTGTTGCAATTTTCTTGGATGCAATGCAAAGAAAATATGAGCACAATGCTAAACCTTGGTTAGGGGTCCAGGGATGTGACCGATGCTCCTTCTTGATTTCTACTTTCGTAGTGTCAAACATCGCGAATCGCTCAAGGATCATTGTATCTATCCTTGATATGTTATAGTTCATCACGAAGCTCTAGCAGCTTAGTGGCAGTTTCTTTGGAGAACCATCACTATCTCATCTGCAAGATTAACTCCCACTTGATTCAAGTGATTGTTGTACTCAGACAATCTGAGAACATGCTCAACGATTTTGAGCTTTTCTACTTTACTTTGTTGGCAAAGAATCTTGTCAGGGGTCTTATATCTCTCAACAAGGGAACGAGCATGAAATCTCAATTTCATCTTCCTTGAACATCTCTTATGATCTGCGACGTTTTCAAAACGTCTTCGACGCCTTGCTTCTAAGCCATTAAGTATTGTGCACTGAACTATCACGTAGTCATAAAAAACGTGTATGACAGATGTTCGCAACCTCCACAGACGACGCTCGAGGTGCAGCACACCGAGTGATGCATTAAGGACATAAGCCTTCTGCGCAGCAATGAGGACAATCCTCAGTTTTACGGACTAAGTCCGCAAAGTTGCTACTATGAATTTTCAACTAAATTTTCTCCAGGAACATATAAAAACGGTAGAGCTATAGCACAAGCTACATCTTAATTCGCAAAGACCATTAGACTATGTTCATGATAGTTAGTTCAATTAATCATATTACTTAAGAACTCCCACTCAAAAGTACATCCCTCTAGTCATTTGAGTGGTACATGATCCAAATCCACTATCTCAAGTCCGATCATCACGTGAGTCGAGAATAGTTTCAGTGGTAAGCATCTCTATGCTAATCATATCAACTATATGATTCATGCTTGACCTTTCGGTCTCTTGTGTTCCGAGGCCATGTCTGCACATGCTAGGCTCGTCAAGTTTAACCCAAGTGTTCCGCGTGTGCAACTGTTTTGTTGGGTAACGTAGCATAAATTCAAAATTTTCCTACGCATATTCAGATCTTCCTATGGAGACACTAGCAACGAGAGAGGGGTAAGAGCATCTTCATACCTTTGAAGATCGCTAAGCGGAAGCGTTGCTAGAACGCGGTTGATGGAGTCGTACTCGCAGCGATTCCGATCTAGTGCCGAACTACGACACCTCCGTGTTCAACACATGTGCAGCCCGGTGACGTCTCCCGCACCTTGATCCAGCAAGGAGGAGGGAGAGGTTGGGGAAGAACTCCAGCAACACGACGGCGTGGTGTCGATGGAGAGACGAGGTCTCACGGCAGGGCTTCGCCAAGCACCGGCAGAGAGGAGGAGGAAGAAGGGCACGGCTGCGCCGAGAGAGAGGCAAAGGGGGGGGGGCAGCCCTAGATGGGGGCTAGTGCGGCGGCTAACGGGGGGAGGAGGGGTGTGGCGCACCCCTGGTAAGCCTTAGGCCCACCTGGCTTAGGGTTGGCCCCCCCTTTTCTCTCCCCCACGCATTGGGCTGAGTGGGGAGGCACAACAGCCCACCTAGGGGCTGGTTCCCTTCCCCACTTGGCCCACCTTACCTCCCGGGGTCGTTGCCCCCCTTCGGTGGACCCCAGGGGCCACCTCCGGTGGTCCCAGTGGTCCCGGTACGTTACCGGTGATGCCCGAAACACTTCCGGTATCCGAAACCATCCGTCCTATATATCAATCTTTACCTCCGGACCATTCCGGAGCTCCTCGTGACGTCCGGGATCTCATCTAGGACTCCTAACAACTTTCGGTAACCTCGTATAACAATTCCCTATAACCCTAGCGTCATCGAACCTTAAGTGTGTAGACCCTACGGGTTCGGGAGACAGGCAGACATGACCGAGACGCCTCTCCGGCCAATAACCATCAGCGGGGTCTGGATACCCATGGTGGCTCCCACTTGCTCCACGATGATCTCATCGGATGAACCACGATGTCAAGGATTCAATCAATCCCGTATACGATTCCCTTTGTGTTCGGTATAGAACTTGCCCGAGATTCGATCGTCGGTATACCTATACCTTGTTCAATCTCGTTACCGGTAAGTCTCTTTACTCGTTCCGTAGCACGTCATCGTGTGACTAACTCCTTAGTCACATTGAGCTCATGATGATGTTCTACCGAGTGGGCCCAGAGATACCTCTCCGTCACACGGAGTGACAAATCCCGATCTCGATTCGTACCAACCCAACAGACACTTTCGGAGGTACCCGTAGTGCACCTTTATAGTCACCCAGTTACGTTGTGACGTTTGATACACCCAAAGCACTCCTACGGTATCCGGGAGTTGCACAATCTCACGGTCGAAGGAAAAGATACTTGACATTAGAAAAGCTTTAGCATACGAACAATACGATCTAGTGCTATGCTTTGGATTGGGTCTTGTCCATCACATCATTCTCCCAATGATGTGATCCCGTTATCAATGACATCTAATGCCCATGATCAGGAAACCATGATCATCCATTGATTAACGAGCTAGCCAACTAGAGGCTTGCTAGGGACACATTGTGATCTGTTTATTCGCACATGTATCTTTGAGTTTTCCATATTGAACTTCTTCAATATCTTGTCAAGGTATGTACTTTGCGAAAGACCTATGAGGCGTCTTGATCTATCTCTATAGATCTTGATGCCTAATATGTTTGCAGCTTCTCCAAGGTCCTTCATTGAAAAACTTTTGTTCAAATAGGCCTTTATGCTCTCCAACATCTCTGTATTATTCCCCATCAATAATATGTCATCCACATACAGTATGAGGAAAGCTAGAGAGCTCCCACTCACTTTCTTGTACAGACATGCTTCTCCTTAAACCTGTATGAACCCAAACGCTTTAATGACCTCATTAAAGCGAATGTTCCAATTCCGAGATGCTTGCACCAGCCATAGATGGAGCGCTGGAGCTTGCACACTTTGTTAGCACCCTTAGGGTCGACAAAACCTTCTGGTTGCATCATATACAACTCTTCCTTAAGGTTCCCGTTAAGGAACGCTGTTTTGACGTCCATTTGCCAAATTTCATAATCATAAAAGGTGGCAATTGCTAACATGATTCGGACTGATTTCAGCTTCGCTACGGGAGAGAAAGTCTCTTCGTAGTCAACTCCTTGAATTTGTCGAAAACCCTTTGCGACAAGTCAAGCTTTGTAAACGGTTACATTACCGTTTGCATTAGTCTTCTTCTGAAGATCCATTTATTTTCTATGGCTCGCCGGTCATCGGGCAAGTCCACCAAAGTCCATACTTTGTTCTCATACATGGATCCTATCTCGGATTTCATAGCCTCAAGCCATTTGTTGGAATCCGGGCCCGCCATCGCTTCTTCATAGTTCGAAGGTTCACCGTTGTCTAACAACATGATTTCCATCACAGGGTTGCCGTACCACTCTGGTGCGGAGCATGCCCTTGTGGACCTTCGCGGTTCAGTAGTAACTTGATCTGAAGCTTCATGATTATCATCATTAACTTCCTCTTCAGTCGGTGTAGGCGCCACAGGAAGAACTTCCCGCACTGCGCTACTATCCTGTTCGAGAGGGGGTGTAATTACCTCATCAAGTTCTACCTTCCTCCCACTTACTTCTTTCGAGAGAAACTCTTTCTCTAGAAAGGATCCGTTCTTGGCAACAAAGGTTTTACCTTCGGATCTAAGATAGAAGGTATACCCAATAGTTTCCTTAGGGTATCCTATGAATACACATTTCTCCGCTTTGGGTTCGAGCTTTTCTGGTTGAAGTCTCTTCACATAAGCATCGCAGCCCCAAACTTTAAGAAACGACAACTTAGGTTTCTTGCCAAACCATAGTTCATACAGTGTCGTCTCAACGGATTTAGACGGTGCCCTATTTAAAGTGAATGCTGTAGTTTGTAATGCGTATCCCCAAAATTATAGCGGTAATTCGGTAAGAGACATCATAGATCGTACCATATCTAATAAAGTGCGTTTACGACGTTCAGACACTCCGTTGCGTTGCGGTGTGCCAGGCGACGTCAGTTGTGAAACGATTCCACACTTCCTTAGGTGTGTGCCAAACTCGTGACTCAAATATTCTCCTCCACGATCAGATCGTAGACACTTAATTTTTCTGTCACGTTGATTCTCGACCTCACTCTGAAATTCCTTGAACTTTTCAAACGTCTCAGATTTGTGCTTCATCAAGTAGATATACCCATACCTACTCAAATCATCGGTGAGAGTGAGAACATAATGATAGCCACCGCGAGCTTCAACGTTCATTGGACCACACACATCAGTATGTATTATTTCCAATAAGTCGGTTGCTCTCTCCATTATTCCTGAGAATGGAGTCTTAGTCATCTTGCCCATGAGGCACGGTTCGCATGTGTCAAATGATTCAAAGTCAAGAGACTCTAATAGTCCATCCGTATGGAGCTTCTTCATGCGCTTAACGCCGATATGACCAAGGCGGCAGTGCCACAAGAATGTGGGACTATCATTATCAACTTTACATCTTTTGGTACTCACACTATGAGTATGTGTAACATCACGATCGAGATTCATCAAGAATAAACCATTCACCAGCGGAGCATGACCATAAAACATATCACTCATATAAATAGAACAACCATTATTCTCTGACTTGAATGAGTAGCCGTCTCGCATTAAGCAAGACCCTGATACAATGTTCATGCTTAAAGCTGGTACTAAATAACAATTATTAAGGTTTAAGACTAATCCCGACGGTAGATGTAGAGGTAGCGTGCCGACGGCGATCACATCGACCTTTGAACCATTCCTGACGCGCATCGTCACCTCGTCCTTGGCCAGTCTGTGCTTATTCCGCAGTTCCTGCTTTGAGTTGCAAATGTGAGCAACATCACCGGTATCAAATACCCAGGAGCTACTACGAGCGCTGGTAAGGTACACATCAATAACATGTATATCACATATACCTTTAACGTTGCCGGCCTTCTTGTCCGCTAAGTATTTGGGGTAGTTCCGTTTCCAGTGACCCTTTCCCTTGCAATAGAAGCACTCAGTCTCAGGCTTGGGTCCATTCTTTTTATTCTTCCCGGCATCTGGCTTACCGGGCGCGGCAACAGCTTTGCCGTCTTTCTTGAAGTTCTTCTTACCCTTGCCCTTCTTGAAACTAGTGGTCTTGTTGACCATCAACACTTGATGCTCTTTCTTGATTTCTACTTCTGCAGACTTGAGCATCGAGTACAACTCGGGAATGGTCTTCTCCATCCCTTGGATGTTGTAGTTAAGCACAAAGCCTTTGTAGCTTGGTGGGAGAGACCGGAGGATTCTGTCAATTATAGCATCATCCGGAAGTTCGACTCCAAGTGAAGTCAGACGACCGTGTAACCCAGACATTTTGAGTATGTGCTCACTGACAGAACTGTTCTCCTCCATCTTACAGCTAAAGAACTTGTCAGAGACTTCATATCTCTCGACACGGGCATGAGCTTGAAAAACTAGCTTCAGCTCTTGGAACATCTCATATGCTCCGTGTTGCTCAAAACGCCTTTGGAGCCCCGTTTCTAAACTGTATAACATGCCACACCTAACCAGAGAGTAGTCATCACTCCGTGTTTGCCAGACGTTCAGAATGTCCTGGGCTGCTGCGGGAGCGGGAGGGTCACCTAGCGGCGCATCAAGGACATAAGCCTTTCTGGCTGCTTCAAGGATGAGCTTCAAGTTGCGAACCTAGTCCGCATAGTTGCTACCATCATCTTTCAGCTTGTTTTTCTCTAGGAATGCGTTGAAATTGAGGTTGACGTTGGCCATCTACAATATTTATAAAGACAAACCTTTTAGACTAAGTTCATGACAATTAAGTTCATTTAATCAAATTAAGTATGAACTCCCACTTAAATCGACATCCCTCTAGTCATCTAAGTGATACATGATACATCATCATGTGAGACGGACTAGTCACCATGGTGAGCAACTTCATGCTGATCGTATTCAACCATACGAATCATGTTCGACCTTTCAGTCTCTTGTATTCGAGGTCATGTCTGTACATGCTAAGCTCGTCGAGTCAACCTAGGTGTTTCGCGTGTGTAAATCTGGTTTACACCCGTTGTATGCGAACGTTAGAATCTATCACACTCGATCATCACGTGGTGCTTCGAGACAACGAACCTTCGCAAAGGTGCACACTTAGGGGAATACGTTCTCGAAATTTTAAGAGGGATCATCTTATTATGCTACCTTCGTTCTAAGCAATAAGATGTAAAACATGATAAACATCACAATGCAATCATATAGTGACATGATATGGCCATTATCATCTTCGCCCTTTCGATCTCCATCTTCAGGCATCGCATGATCATCATCGTCACCGGCGTGACACCATGATCTCCATCATCATGATCTCCATCATCGTGTCTCCGTGAAGTCGTCACGCCAACTACTACTATAGCTAACCGTTAGCAATGAAGTAAAAGTAGTAAGCACATGGCGTTGCATCTCATACAATAAATTAAGACAACTCCTATGGCTCCTGCCGGTTGTCATAATCATCGACATGCAAGTCGTGAAACCTATTACAATAACATGATCATCTCATACATCATACATGCAACATCACAACTTTGGCCATATCACATCACATGTCAAACCCTGCAAAAACAAGTTAGACGTCCTCTAATTGTTGTTGCAAGTTTTACGTGGCTGATTTGGGTTTCTAGCAAGAACGCCTTCTTACCTACGTGACAGCCACAACGATGATATGCCAAAGCTATTTACCCTTCATAAGGACCATTTTCATCAAATCCAATCCGACTAGAGTAGGAGAGACAGACACCCGCTAGCCACCTTTATGCACGGTGTGCATGTCTGTCGGTGGAACCAGTCTCACGTAAGTGTTCGTGTAAAGTCGGTCCGGGCCGCTTCATCCCACAATACCGTCGGAAAAGAATAATACTAGTAGCGGCAAGCAAATTGACAAATCATCGCCCACAACTTTTGTGTTCTACTCGTGCATAGAATCTACGCATAGAAAACCTGGCTCGGATGCCACTGTTGGGTAACGTAGCATAAATTCAAAATTTTCATACGCATATTCAGATCTTCCTATGGAGAGACCAGCAACGAGAGAGGGGTAAGAGCATCTTCATACCTTTGAATATTGCTAAGCAGAAGCGTTGCTAGAACGCGGTTGATGGAGTCGTACTCGCAGATATTCCGATCTAGTGCCGAACTACGGCACCTCCGCGTTCAACACAAGTGCAGCCCGGTGACGTCTCCCGCACCTTGATCCAGAAAGGAGGAGGGAGAGGTTGGGGAAGAACTCCAACAGCACGACGGCGTGGTGTCGATGGAGAGACGACGTCTCCCGGCAGGGCTTCGCCAAGCACCGGCAGAGAGGAGGAGGAAGAAGGGCAGGGCTGAACCGAGAGAGAGGCAAAAGTCTGATCTCCAATGGCCAAAAGTGCCCACTATATATAGGGGGAGGGAGGGGCTGCGCCCCCTTGAGGGTTTCCCTCTCTTGGGGGGGGGGGGGGGGGCGACAACCCTAGAAGGGGGCTGGTGCGGCGGCCAAGGGGGGGAGGAGGGGTGTGGCGCACCCCTGGTGGGCCTTAGGCCCACCTGGCTTAGGGTTTGCCCCCCTTTTCTCTCCCCCATGCATTGGGCTGAGTGGGGAGGCGCACCAGACCACCTAGGGGCTGGTTCCCTTCCCCACTTGGCCCACCTTACCTCCCGGGGTTGTTGCCCCCTTCGGTGGACCCTCGGGGCCACCTCCGGTGGTCCCGGTACGTTACCAGTGATGCCCGAAACACTTCCGGTATCCGAAACCATCCGTCCTATATATCAATCTTTACCTCCGGACCATTCCGGAGCTCCTCGTGACGTCCGGGATCTCATCGGAGACTCCGAACAACTTTCGGTAACCTCGTATAACATTTCCCTATAACCCTAGCATCATCGAACCTTAAGTGTGTAGACCCTACGGGTTCGGGAGACAGGCAGACATGACCGAGACGCCTCTCCGGCCAGTAACCATCAGCGGGGTATGGATACCCTTGGTGGCTCCCACTTGTTCCACGATGATCTCATCGGATGAACCACAATGTCAAGGATTCAATCAATCCCGTATACAATTCCCTTTGTTTGTCGGTATAGAACTTGCCCGAGATTCGATCGACAGTATACCTATACCTTGTTCAATCTCGTTACCGGTAAGTCTCTTTACTTGTTCTGTAGCACGTCATCGTGTGACTAACTCCTTAGTCACATTGAGCTCATGATGATGTTCTACCGAGTGGGGCCAGAGATACCTCTCCGTCACACGGAGTGACAAATCCCGATCTCGATTCGTACCAACCCAACATACACTTTCGGAGGTACCCGTAGTGCACCTTTATAGTCACCCAGTTACGTTGTGACGTTTGATACACCCAAACCACTCCTACGGTATCCGGGAGTTGCACATTCTCACGGTCGAAGGAAAAGATACTTGACATTAGAAAAGCTTTAGCATACGAACAATACCATCTAGTGCTATGCTTTGGATTGGGTCTTGTCCATCACATCATTCTCCCAATGATGTGATCCCGTTATCAGTGACATCTAATGCCCATGATCAGGAAACCATGATCATCCATTGATTAACGAGCTAGCCAACTAGAGGCTTGCTGGGGACACATTGTGATCTATTTATTCACACATGTATTACTGTTTCCTGTTAATACAATTATAGCATGAACAATAGACGATTATCATGAACAAGGAAATATGATAATAACCATTTTATTATTGCCTCTAGGGCATATTTCCAACATGTTATGCCCCCGTTGTATGTGAACGTTGAGTCTATCACACCCGATCATCACGTGGTGTCTCGAAACGATGAACTGTAGCAACGGTGCACAACCGGGGAGAACACAATTTCGTCTTGAAATTTTAGTGAGAGATCACCTCATAATGCTACAGTCGTTCTAAGCAAAATAAGGTGCATAAAAGGATTAACATCACATGCAATTCATAAGTGACATGATATGGCCATCATCATGTGCTTCTTGATCTCCATCGCCAAAGCACCGACACGATCTTCTTGTCACCGGCGCCACACCATGATCTCCATCAACGTGTTGCCATCGGGGTTGTCATGCTACTTCTGCTATTACTACTAAAGCAACTTCCTAGGAATATAGTAAACGCATCTGCGAACACAAACGTTAGTTTTAGGACAACCCTATGGCTCATGCCGGTTGTCGTACCATCGACGTGCAAGTCGATATTAACTATTACAACATGATGATCTCATACATCCAATATATCACATCACGTCGTTGGCCATATCACATCACAAGCATACCCTGCAAAAACAAGTTAGACGTCCTCTAATTGTTGTTGCATGTTTTACGTGGTTGCCATGGGGATCTAGTAGGATCGCATCTTACTTACGCAAACACCACAACGGAGATGTATGAATTGCTATTTAACCTCTCTCCAAGGACCTCCTCGGTCAAATCCGATTCAACTAAAGTTGGAGAAACCGACACTCGCCAGTCATCTTTGAGCAACGGGGTTTCTCGTAGCGATAAACCAGCCTCTCGTAAGCGTACGAGTAATGTCGGTCCGAGCCGCTTAGATCCAACAATACCGCGGAATCAAGAAAAGACTAAGGATGGCAGCCAATCGCACATCACCACCCACAAAAACTTGTGTGTTCTACTCGAGATAACATCTATGCATGAACCTAGCTCATGATGCCACTGTTGGGGAACGTCGCATGGGAAACAAAAATTTTCCTACGCGCACGAAGACCTATCATGGTGATGTCCATCTAGGAGAGGGGATTTCCGATCTACGTACCCTTGTAGATCGCACATCAGGAAGCGTTAAGAAACACGGTTGATGTAGTAGAACGTCCTCACGTCCCTCGATCCGCCCCGCGAACCGTCCCACGAACCGTCCCGCGATCTGTCCCACGATCCGCTACGATCTAGTGCCGAATGGACGGCACCTCCGCGTTCAGCACAAGTATAGCTCGACGATGATCTCAGCCTTCTTGATCCAGCAAGAGAGACGGAGAGGTAGATGAGTTCTCCGGCAGCGTGACGGTGCTCCGGAGGTTGGTGGTGATTTATCTCAGCAGGGCTCCGCCCGAGCTCCGCAGAAATACGATCTAGAGGAAAAACCATGGAGGTATGTGGTCGGGCTGCCGTGGCAAAGTTGTCTCAAATCAGCCCTAATACCTCCGTATATATAGGAGGGAGGGGGAGGGACCTGCCTTGAGGCTCAAGGGAGCCTCAAGGGGTCGGCCGAAGGGGGCGGGGGGGGAGGAGGAGTCCTCCTCCAATCCTAGTCCAACTAGGATTGGAAGGTGGAGTCCTTCCCTTCCTTCCCACTTCCCTTTTTTTCCCTTTGATTTTTTCTTCTCCTGCGCTTAGGGCCTCTTGGGCTGTCCCACGAGCCCACTAAGGGCTGGTGCGGCACCCCTAAGGCCTATTGGCTTCCCCCAGGCGGGCTGCCCCCCCCCCCCCCCCCCGGTGAACATCCGGAACCCATTCGTCACTCCCGGTACATTCCCGGCAATGTCGAAAATTTTCCGGTAATCAAATGAGGTCATCTTATATATCAATCTTCGTTTTCGGACCATTCCAGAAACCCTCGTGACGTCCGTGATCTCATCCGGGACTCCGAACAATATTCGGTAACCAACCATATAATTCAAATACGCATAAAACATCGTCGAACCTTAAGTGTGCAGACCCTGCGGGTTCGAGAACTATGTAGACATGACCCGAGATACTCCTCGGTCAATATCCAATAGCGGGACTTGGATGCCCATATTGGATCCTACATATTCTCCGAAGATCTTATCGGTTGAACCTCAGTGTCAAGGATTCATATAATCCCGTATGTCATTCCTTTTGTCCTTCGGTATGTTACTTGCCCGAGATTCGATCGTCGGTATCCGCATACCTATTTAAATCTCGTTTACCGGCAAGTCTCTTTACTCGTTCCGTAATACAAGATCCCGTGACATACACTAAGTCACATTGCCTGCAAGGCTTGTGTATGATGTTGTATCACCTAGTGGGCCCCGAGATACCTCTCCGTCACACGGAGTGACAAATCCCAGTCTTGATCTATACTAACTCAACGGACACCTTCGGAGATAACTGTAGAGCATCTTTATAGTTACCCAGTTACGTTGTGACGTTTGATACACACAAGGCATTCCTCCGGTGCCAGTGAGTTATATGATCTCATGGTCATAGGAACAAATACCTGACACGCAGAAAACAATAGCAATAAAACGACACGATCAATATGCTACGTTCATAGTTTGGGTCTTGTCCATCACATGATTCTCCTAATGATGTGATCCCGTTATCAAGTAACAAATCTTGCCTATGGTCAGGAAACCTTGACCATCTTTGATGAACGAGCTAGTCAACTAGAGGCTTACTAGGGACAGTGTTTTGTGTATGTATCCACACAAGTATTGTGTTTCCAATCAATACAATTATAGCATGGATAATAAACGATTATCATGAACAAAGAAATATAATAATAACTAATTTATTATTGCCTCTAGGGCATATTTACAACATGAAGGTGCTCTGCATTTATGTTTTGCGGTCTCAGAAAGAGCTAGCGAGATACCACGTGTTCATATTGCTTCATGATTGTTTTGATTGAAGTGTTGGCGTTTGATACTTATTATTATTGCTCGCTAGTTGATTATACCATTGATATGAGTACATCATGAGACCTAAATGCCATTGCTTATGTGGTTAGCTTATGATCTTGCTGAAAATCCGAATATGAGTTAGACATAATTACAACAACAAGATCAAAGAGAGTTCGTAAAAGTTTTTCTTTTGTCTCTTTCAGTTTGTCAACTGAATTGCTTGAGGACAAGCAAGGCTTTAAGCTTGGGGGAGTTGATACGTCTCCATCGTATCGAATTATCCAAACTATTTTGCCCTTGTTTTGGTCTCTAATTTGCATAATTTGAATGGAACTAACCCAGACTGACGCTGTTTTCAGCAGAATTGCCATGCTGTTGTTTTTGCGCAGAAATAAAAGTTCTCGGAATTTCCTGGAAATTTACGAGGATTTTTTGTAGAATATATAAAAAATACTGGCGCAAGAATCACCTAGAGGGACGGAGCCAGGAGCTCACAAGCCCACCACCCCCCCCGGTCGGGCCTGGCAAGCTTGTGAGCCCCTCGTAGCTTCGCAGCCCCCAATTCCAGCACTATATATTCTCTTTCGACCGGAAAAATATCAAGGAGAAGAGTTCATCGTGTTTTATGATACGGAGCCGCCGCCACCACTTGTTCTTCCTCTGGAGGGCAGATCTGAGTCCGTTCTGGGCTCCGGAGAGGGGGAATCGACACCTTCGTCATCACCAACCACCCTTCATCGCCAATTCCATGATGCTCTTCACCGTTCGTGAGTAATCTCATCGTAGGCTTGCTGGACGATGATGGGTTGGATGAGATCTATTATGTAATCGAGTTAGTTTTGATGGGGATTGATCCCTAGTATCCACTATGTTATGAGATTGATGTTGCTACTACTATGTTATGATTAATGCTCATCACTAGGTCCCGAGTGCCATGATTTTAGATATGAACCTATTATGTTTTCATCAATATATGTGTGTTCTCGATCCTATCTTGCAAGTTGTAGTCACCTACTATGTGTTATGACCCGGCAACCCCGGAGTGATAATAACCAGAACCACTCCCGGAGGTGACCATAGTATGAGGAGTTCATGTATTCACTAGGTGCTAATGCTTTGTTCCGGTTCTCTATTAAAAGGAGACGCTTAATATCCCTTAGTTTCCATTAGGACCCAGCTGCCACGGGAGGGATGGACAATAGATGTCATGCAAGTTCTTTTCCATAAGCACGTATGACTATATACGGAATGCATGCCTACATTACATTGACGAACTGGAGCTAGGTACATATCTCCCCATGTTACTATTACATGATGAATGTCATCTGGCATAATTATCCATCACCGATCCAATGCCTACGAGTTTTTCCTACTAGTCCTTGCTACGTTACTTTACCGCTACTGCTGTCACTGCTGCTACTGTTACCGCTACTGTTGTCAGTGTTGCTACTGTTACCGTTGCTACCGTTGCTATCACACTACTCTGCTACTGAAACTTTGTTGCAGATACTAAGTCTTTCAGGTGTGGTTGAATTGACAACTCAACTGCTAATACCCGAGAATATTCTTTGGCTTCCCCTTGTGTCGAATCAACAAATTTGGGTTTGAATACTCTACCCTCGAAAACTGTTACGATCCCCTATACTTGTAGGTTATCACATGACTTCCTATATTTTGCCTTTTTCTCTTGGCAAGCATCATGTGGTGGGGAAAGATCCAAGCATATATGGCTATTAAAAAATATTTGATCATGAATTATTATTGTTGACAATTATCTATATGATACATAAGTTGGGAGGCGAAACTTTAAGCCCCTATCTTTCTCTGTGTTCGACGGATGACATTTGCTCTAAAAATATGCTTTGAGTGTTAGCAATCATAGAATACTATATGATAGTTGAGTATCTAGAATTTGCTAAATCAAAATCTCTTACATAGATCCTTCCTAAAAATAAGATGAACTGCAATTGTTTGGTGACTGAAAGCATAGTTTGTTAGTTTTCAAGAAACTTTATGAATAGATTGTTACTTCATCATGAGAACTTTTAAGAGATGAGCTACTGTTTATGATATATAATGATGCTAGAAAAAAGTGACTAACATTTCCATTGATCAAACTTGTGCACTTGCTAGCATTCACACTTCATAAAATATTTCTTTTATCATTTACCCACTCGAGGACGAGCAGGAATTAAGCTTGGGTATGCTGATATGTCTCCAATGTATCTATAATTTATGAAGTATTGATGCCATGTTTACAATAATTTTATATGATTTTGGTACGATTTTATTAGAACTAACCCAAACTGACGCTCTTTTCAGCAAAACTACTAGGGTGTTGTTTTTGTGCAGACATAAAAGTTCTCAGAATGGTCTGAAAATTTACGGAGAATATTTTTGAAAAATATAGAAAATACTGGAGCAAAAATATACCGGAGAGGAGTCCCGAGGCAGTCACTAGCTTAAGGGGCACAACCCCCTAGGGCGCGCCCCCTGGCTTTTGGGTCCCTTGGGAGTCCCCTTGATGTGAGACCGACGCCAAAAATTCCTATAAATCCCAAAACCCCCGAAAAGAAACCTAGATCAGGAGTTCCGCCGCCAGAAGCCTCCAGAGCCATGAAAAAGCAGTCTGGAGCCTGTTCCGGAACCGTGCCGGAGAGGGAAACCATCACCGGAGGCCATCTTCATCATCCCGGCGGTGTCCATGACGAGGAGGAAGAGTAGTTCACCCTCGGGGCTGAGGGTATGTAGAAGTAGCTATGTGTTTTATCTTTCTCTCGTGTTCTTGAGATGGCACGATCTTGATGTACCGCGAGCTTTATTAATATATATGAATCATATGGAGTTTTCCCCTCTCTATGTGTAAGTGCATCTAGTGCCCCTTAGTGATTTTGGTGGTTTGAAGACTTATGGGTTAAGTATCTAATGTGTTCATTAGTGTACACAGGATCTATAAGTCACTGAGGAGTTTGAGATATTTGATGAATATCGACCCCTAAAATTGTATATCTTCGGTTGAAGAAATTGGTCTGAAGCTGAAGAATTGAATCGCGAAGAATCTACAATGAAATTGATATCCCTCATGAAGATATTGAAATTGAGGAATTCGGTGTGTCCTGAAGAAAATCATTCCGAAGACTTTGAAGCATGAAGATATACTCTTTCTGTTTTATTTTCTTCACACTTGAGTAATAGGAACACCGTAGTGTTAAAGGGGGTCAAAGTTACACTTTGGAATGAATTTCCTCAGGATGCTCAACCCAAGCCTAATCCTACCAAAAGCCTCAAGTGAGGAATAAGAGTGACATGAGGACTCTCACAGTTGAGGGTTCCGACCGTTTCGATAGCCACGCCACATCATTGGTCTTATCCACACCAACGGTCATATTATTTAAGGGCATTAGTGTCAAATCATGTCGGGATGCTCCCAGGCTATAAATAGCCGCCCCCCACAACCATTAGCTGGTTGGCTACCCCATTAGAAACTGACACTTGTCATAAGAGCAACCCAATTCCTCAGAGTCTTTGAGAGTAATTCATCAGTGAGGAAATACCCCATACACCGAAACCACAAACCTAGAACCGAGTGATTGTGCATCACTGAAGAAGTTGTTCCTGTGTGGGACTGAAGCCTTTTACCTTTGAGGATTGTGCATCCTCCAGACGGTTAGGCGTCATGGTCTAGAGCTTTCCAGCAGTCAATTGTGGATCATCGGGTGACCAAGTTTGTGAGGGTTTGGAAGTCTGCCCTGAAGACTTACCACGAGTGTTGAGCGAGGACTGTGTGTTCTTAGCCCAAGGAGAACATGGTAGGGACTGTGTGTCCCGGGACTGTGTGTCCTTTGGTTTCAATACCAAGCCGCTCCAAACCAGATGTACAACTGTCACAGCAGTTGGAACTGGGTCATCAACTACTGTCTTCGCTGTGAAACGGGTTCTAATTCCTCAACTCCTTACTTTCCTCAGTTTATGTGTTGATGACTTTCACTGCTACTGTTTGAAGAATTTGCTGAAGACTTTCTCTAAAATTCCTCAACCCCAAATTCTTCACGCTAGTTAATCCTCATCTGTTTTCTGCATGCCTCCTTAGTGTGCAATCTGTTTTCACATTCCTCACACTAGGAAACTGCTGTTGTGAAACTTTGCACTTCTGATCGTTTACTGTTTCCGCTGTTAGTTAGTCATCAGTGAGAATTTCCTCAAAAGGAATTTCCTTAGTGATGAAATTCTAAAAATCTCCTATTCACCCCACCTCTAGTTGATATAACGCACTTTAAATTGGTATCGGAGCAAGGTACTCCCTTGTTCTGTGTGATTTTGGTTTAACCACCTGGAGTTTTAGTTATGTCGACTACAGGCATGTTTAAGGTGACTGCAACATCTCCTACTTTCGAAGGAAAGAACTTTCCCTTCTGGAAGAACAAGATGCAAATGCATCTACAAGCTATTGATAATGATCTCTGGTATATTGTGGAACATGGCGTCCCCATCATCTCTGCTAGTGTCTCTGCTGTTGATGTGAAGAAATTCAAACAACTTGATTCTCAAGCGAAGAATATCATATGTGGCCATCTGAGCCCAGGCCAGTTTGGAAGAGTGAGTGCTTTGGGCTCTGCAACACTTATCTCGGAGAGACTGTGCAAAGTAAATGAAGGAGTATCAACCCAGCGTGACTCTCGTGTTGATATTCTTCGCAATCTCTTCAATCGCTTCAAGAGGCATGACAATGAAAGCTGCCAAGATACCTTTGATCGCCTCACTGACATATCAAATGAACTGCAAGCACTGGGAGCACGAGACTCACGAAGTTGTGAAGAAACTGTTAAGATCTTTGGATTCTTCATTTGATACTTTAGTACTGATGATTCAAGAAAGACCAGACTACAAGATGCTTGATCCCGCTGATATACTCGAAAGACTCAATACTCATGAATTCCAGCTAGAAGAAAAGAAAGATCTATATGGACCAAGCTATTCTAGACCACGTGCGATGAAGGCTAGAGCAATTTCCTCATCTGAAGAAGAAGATTCAGATGACTGCATTGGTGATCCTGAAGAATTTGGACAGGAGCTTGCAATGCTCGTGAGGAAATTCCACAGGTTTACACGTAGTGGCCAATTCGGTCAATCTTCAAGAAGAGACATGAGGAAATCAGAATCTTGATCTCAGGACTACAAGAAAAGAACCTGCCACAAATGCAAGAAATCAGGTCATTAAATTGGTGACTGTCCCCGTTGGGGAAAGGAATCAAAGAAGAAGAAATACAAGGATAACAGTTCTGATGACTCGAAGAAGAAGAAGAAATCTTCAAAATCGTCATCTTCAAAGCCCTCATCGCACAAGAAGACTAGTTTCAGAAAGGCTCGGGCACTTATTGGCAAGGAAATGGATTCCGAGGCAGACTCAGAGGAATCTCATGAAGAAGAGGGTTCTGATGAAGACTCAAAATCCGGACAGGCTAGTCTTGCACTGGCAACCACTTTCGTCAGCAAGTCAATCTTCAACCTTGAAGAAGATGATCACACCATCCACACTGATGACTATGTTGATGTCTTCGCTCCAACATATTGCTTCATGGCAAAAGGTTCAAAGGTACCACACGATGCTTCCTCCTTTGATTCAAGTAACTATGAACCTGATGATTATAAAAAACCCAGTTACAGTAAACTTGCTATCATTGCCACTAAACAACTAACTGCCCTGGAAAAGCTTCAGAAACTGCTAGATAGAAGTGATGATCTGTTGAATGATGAACTAAATATTACCAAATCCTCACTGAAGATGTGAAAAGTCTTCAGTCTAGATTCGATAATCTTCAATATCGTCATGATACACTCCTCGCTGATCATGAGAAACTTTCCTATGAATTTCTTCAAAGGAAGCTTGATCTAGAGAAGCTGAGGATTTCTCATGATGATCTTCGTATGGAAAATGATTCATTACTAGCTCTACAGATCAGCGCTGCTCATGCTGAATTCAGTCCTCCATCTCTTAAATGCATTGAACGCGAAACTGCTAATTCTTCACCAAAATCATCAAATTCTTCAACTGCCCCTGTAGTGTCCATTTCCTCACTTGAGGAAAACACAAATGTTACTAATGAAAATGCAGGGTTGAAGGAATTGTATGTGACAGGCATATACAAAAGCCTCAAAGGACACCAAACCCTTTGTGATGTGCTCAAAAAGCAGATCTTGAACAGGAACCCGAGGAAAGAAGGAACTGCCTTTGAGAGGAAATTAAATGGTGATGGATCTTACTGGAAACCTGAGCAGTATCCCAAAACCTCATGGGTTGCTCCTACTGGGACTCCTTTTGATCCATCCAATCTAACTGGCTTTTCGTGTGAATTATCCTATTCCTCGGATGAGTCATTTGACTCCAACTACAAACTGTTCAAAAATCAATATGGTGAAGTATTTGCTCGATATGTTGGAACTAATTGCAGGAATGGTTCTCCTTTGAGGAAAATCTGGGTTCCCAAAAGCTGTCTTGAAAATCTTCAGGTGAATGTCCTCATGACACCACCAATGAAGAATCTGAACCCCAGATCAAATTCCTCAGGAGGACCAAAGTCTTCAAGAGGATCAAAATCCTCAACTGGTCAAAATTATGCTCGTACCCGTGCTAATGCGTCTAACATGGAGGGAAACTACAAGGAATATGAATATGAGTGTTACTCTTCAAATCATTATGTTCATAAATCCTCAAACCAGTTCTCTGCATATTCATATGAGTACTTTAACCTCCCTACTGTTAAGAGAAGTGCATTAGCTTCAATGCTACCTTTCTCATATGGTGCTCGCAGGATGATGAACGCTTTACCACCCCTTCAGATGTGGGTGGTGAAGAAATCGAACTAATCACTTCTGCAGGTCAGGTCTCGAGATGAAAATCATCATCTCAAGAATTTGCTGGAGACCTGAGGAAATGCTTGATAGGATGCAAGCTAATATTGATGAAATAGAAATATTTCACACGTCCTTATAATTCTGTTGTGATGAAATTCTTATCTGATGAAATTGATATCATATTCTTCAACTCTGAAGCATATGAGATGGTAAGTTGTACTAATTCATCTGCAGGATGATAAACCCAAGAATACTGAGTGGGTTCTTGATAGTGGCTGCACACATCATATGACTGGTGATAAAATCTTGCTTATGAATATGCCATTAACTCCATCACCTCTGAAGCAAATCACATATGCTGACAAAGGTAAAAGCAAGGTATTGGGACTTGGCAAAGTGGCTATTTCCAAGGATATGCATATGGACAAAGTGATGCTTGTTGAATCCCTTGGTTTTAACCTCATGTCAGTCTCGATGCTTCGTGATCTTGATATGATTGTTATCTTTGGTAGATATAGATGTGTAGTCATCATGGAATCTGACAGATCCAAAGTCTTCGAAGGTGTAAGAAGAGGGGATTTGTACATTGTTGATTTCTCTACAGGCCCTCAACCAGCCACCTGCTTACTAGCAAAAACCTCAGAAGGATGGTTGTGGCACCGAAGACTAGGTCATGCAGGCATGAGGAATTTGCACACGCTCGCGAAGAAGAAGCATGTCATCGACATCAAATCAGTCAAATTCCTCAAGGATCATCTCTGCGGTGCATGTGAATCTGGGAAAATGACCAGATCCAAGCATCCCTTGAAGACTATCATGACCACTACACGTCCATTCGAATTGCTTCACATGGATCTATTTGGACCTACTCACTATGCCACACTAACCAATGCAGCATCTTTATATGGCTTCGTCATAGTTGATGATTATTCCAGATATACATGGGTGCATATCATAGTATATAAAACTGAAGTCCAGGAAATCTTCAAACGATTTTCCTCAAGGGCCTCGACGAACTTTGGCATCAAGATCAAACATATCAGGAGTGATAATGGAACAGAGTTCAAAAACACTGGTCTTGATGATTATCTTGATGAACTTGGTATTACTCACGAATTATCTGCTCCTTATACTCCTGAGCAGAACGGTGTCATCGAAAGGAAGAACAGGACTCTGGTTGAGATGGCAAGAACTATGCTTGAAGAATATCAGACTCCTCGTTTCTTTTGGCCTGAAGCAATCAACACTGCACGCCATATCATCAAGAGGGTATATCTTCACAAATTACTCAAGAAAACATCATATGAACTCCTCACTGATAAGAAACCCAATGTAAGTTATTTCAAAGTCTTTGGTGCAAAATGTTGGATTAGAGATCCTCACCATAGCTCAAAATTTGCACCTAAGGCACATGAGGGTTTTATGCTCGGTTATGGAAAGGACTCGCACACCTACATAGTCTTCAACAACTATCACAACAAAGTTGTTGAGACTGTAGATGTGCGGTTCGATGAAACTAATGGCTCTCAAAGAGAGCAATTGCCTTCTGATCCAGATAAGTTGTCTCCTGAGGAAGCAATAAAGCTCAAACCTACTGAAGACATTGTTCCCACTAAGGAAATTGATGAAGAAACCATCCCCATTACTGATGAAAATCAAGAAGGTGCTCCTGAGGAAATTGCTCCAGAACCACTTCCTCAGCCCAGACGAAATCCTCAACGAGCTCATCTGAGGATTGTAAATGAAGTAGAACTTGACAAAATCCTCAACGACATCAACGCGCCAGGTCCTCTCACTCGCTCAAAAGCTTCACACTTAGTTAACTTTTGTGGGCATTTTTCCTTTGTATCTATCACAGAACCCTCAAAAGTTGCTGAGGCTTTCCTGGAACCGGAGTGGATCCAAGCTATGCAAGACGAACTTCTTTAATTCAAGCTGAATGACATATGGGAGCTCGTCAAACGACCAGATCCTCGCAAGCACAACATCATCGGTACCAAGTGGATTTTCCGAAACAAGCAAGATGAGGACGATCAAGTGGTGAGGAACAAGGCATGACTTGTAGCCCAAGGCTACACCCAGGTTGAAGGAATAGATTTCGATGAAACTTTTGCACCTGTTGCTAGACTTGAAGCTATTCAAATACTACTTGGTTATGTTAATCATCATAACATCATCTTATATCAAATGGATGTGAAAAGTGAATTCCTCAAAGGTAAGCTTGAGGTAGAAGTATATGTTGCTCAGCCCCCAGGTTTTCAGGATCCAAAGAATCCAGACAAAGTCTCCAGACTCAAAAAGGCGCTCTATGGTCTCAAGCAAGCCCCTCGGGCATGGTATGACACATTGAAGGAATTCCTCATGAAGAAAGGCTTCAAACCTGGTTCACTCGATCCAACTCTTTTCACTAAATCCTATGATAATGAGCTATTTGTGTGCCAAATATATGTCGATGATATCATATTTGGCTGTACTGACAAACGATACAGTGATGAATTTGCTTACATGATGAGTGAAGAATATCAGATGTCTATGATGGGGGAGCTGAAATTCTTCTTAGGTCTTCAAATTCGTCAACAACGCAGTGGAATCTTCATATCACAGGAGAAATACCTCAAGGATGTTCTGAGGAAGTTCGACATGCATGAATGCAAAGGTGCCAAGACTCCAATGCCTACCAACGGCCATCTCGGCACTGATGAAAATGGTAAAGAATTTGATCAGCAGGTATATCGCTCTATGATTGGCTCTTTATTGTATCTATGTGCATCTAGGCCAGATATAATGCTTAGTGTTTGCATGTGTGCACGTTTTCAAGAAAAACCGAAGGAATCACTTAAGGCTGTGAAGCATATTCTTCGATACTTAGCTCACACACCAACACTAGGATTATGGTATCCCAAGGGCTCCAATCTTCATCTGGTAGGATATTCTGATTCTGACTATGCTGGTGATCGTGTGGATCGGAAGTCAACTTCTGGTACATGCCATTTCCTCGGAAGATCACTAGTTTGCTTGTCCTCAAAGAAGCAGAACTGTGTATCACTCTCCACTGCCGAAGCTGAGTACATTGTTGCTGGTTCATGCTGTGCTCAATTACTATGGATGAAGCAAACCCTCAAGGACTACGGCATCAACATGAAGAATGTGCCTCTCTACTGCGACAATGAGAGTGCAATCAAGATTGCATACAACCCAGTACAGCACTCGAAGACTTAGCACATCCAGATTCGTCATCATTTTCTTCGGGACCATGTCCTCAAGGGCAATATCATCATCGACCATGTGAAGACTGATGATCAACTCGCAGATATCTTCACTAAGCCCTTGGATGAGAAAAGATTTTGCAAGTTGCGGTGTGAGCTAAATATCTTAGAATCTTCAAATGTTTTGTAAAAACATGCACACATCCTAACACTTATGCAAAATTGATGACTTAGATGTGCAACACATGATGAATCGATTTTCTTCAACTAATGAAGAATATCACTCTGAATGTGAAGAAATCAACGAAGAAATTGATTCTCACGGCCCTACGACAATTGTACGCGACGTCAGTAATCAACATTCTTATATGGTGGGTCACGCCACCGCCCAACGTGAAATTCCTCAAGTTGATTTTCTTCAATGTTCCATTTCCTCAAAATGTGTTTTTATTTAAAACAGTTGTTCTTCATTGTGACGATTTTTCACAAAATCCTCAAGTTACTCAAATATTCAAAAACACGTGATGACCTTCGTTGGACTAGCTAGACTGTGATTTCAAGTCCTCAACAACATTCACTTATAGCTATTTCTTCAAGTTGATATTTCATCTAAGTGAATGTGATCAGACCCTACTTTCCCTCTATGCTATTCGCATCCAGTCTATTCGATTCTTCATATGCATTCTACTTGAAACTTTGTTCAAAATCCTCATCACGTCCTTGTCAGTTGATGATTATGTAACAAAATCCTCAACTCTTCAAAAATGTTTCTTTAATGCATAGTAACTGAACCCCACTTCCCACGTTCGGATAACCACGATCTCCACCGCCTTGCTCGGGAGCTACACGTGTCCTGCGAAGACGTAGAGGCAGGGGCTGTTTGGTCCGAATTGTTCGCGCCAACAGTAACTGCCTGGCTATAAATATGTCCTTAGCCCCCTCGGCAAACACTTCTTCGCCCCATCGCTCTCCGGCTACAGCAAAAAGCACCGAACCCTAGCGCCACCGCTGGAAGTTTCGTCGCCGGCGAAGGAGAGCTTCACTGCATCGACTTCTCCGTCGCCAGAACCATGCCGGAGTCGGACCATCTTCGTCCGCCGCCGCCGTAGACGTCCTCTGCTGCCGGGTTAGGGCGCATTGGACACGCACTGAAGAGCTTCTCTCTACAACTTTTCTGTGTTCTTCGTGCGCGCCTTCACGGCGTTTCTTGAAGAAAATCTTCAAGTCTCATCAGAATCCTCTAGAATTCAATCTCATCCGCAAAATCCTCAGCTGAAAAAAATGGAGGATGACAGGAAACAGAAGGGAGGGAAGAAACTTGAGCAGAACACAGCTTTGGATATCCCTGACGATATTTACTTGGACTATTGCACACCTGATGAAAATGAAACAATGGCCAAGAGAAAGATTCGACTTCAGAAGATAGAACGCCGATGGGCTAAGGAATGGAAGGGGTACAGATTTGTAACTCCCAAGTATGCGAAGGAATTCGCCCTGAAGCCTCCTGGCAAATGGGCCAGACTTGAGGCTCATCAAGTAGCACACCCCTCAAGCCTCAAGACCCTTGATGACTATCCTGATGAAAAGGATAAACATTTGGCTAAGCTCAAGAAGCAGGCAGATGCTGCAGTGAGGAAATTCAATGAATCCTCAGCTGCTGCTTCAACTGCGGCTACTCCTATGCCGCCGAGATCTCTGGTTCAGCAATTCCTCAACCAAAGTCTGTGCCGTCAAAAACAAGGGCTCCAAAGCCTCAAGAGAAACCAGCTCAGGCATCGGTTACAATACCCTCAGCGCCAAAATCCTCAGCGCCAAAATCCTCAGCACCACCACCAAAGCCTCAAGAGAAACCAGAACTGAAACCTGTCATGAAGCCACTGCCCGCTACCTCCAGCTCCTCACTCCCAGCTGCAACCAGCTCGGATACAAAGTCTTCACCACCTCCTGTGAAGACTCAGGCATCTGCTGAAAGAAGAACACAACCAAGCCCCAGCAAAATCATCATTGTCCCGTCTGCATCAGAGGGGAGTGATGACTATGATGATCAAACCCTGCAAGCTATAATCAGAAGCAAGCAGGAAAGGGTAGCTCAAGCTTCTGGTAGCGCCATTCCTCTGGCCATGGACCCCAAGGTCCTCCTAGACTACATAAACATCTGGTATGAGGACCCAAACACTCCGCTTGATGATTTGAAACTTCCCCCTGGCATCAGCCACATGGTGGCCACATTCATCAACGAGGCCAAGTGGAAAGAACAGCAACCCAAGCAGGCTAAGGTTGCTAAGCTTAAAAAGGAGAAATTCCTCAAGCATAATCCCCTCAACTTGATGCCTGATGCACTGGTGTCAACACAAGCTGAGTTGAAGACTTTGACTGATAAGTACTCCAAACTATTTGATCGTTAGAGTCTCAAGAGCAGTTTCATAAAATTTGCCACTAAAGCTGTTGACGACTACAACAAGAAGGCTGCCCCTCCAGTACCAACTCCTCAGCTCTGATTGAAGAGCCAACTGATGAATCTCCTCAAGCTGATGAAACTCCTCAAGCTGAGGACATACCCCAAGAAAGCCGTGTGGATGTACCGGCTATTGAAGAAATCACCACGGAAAATCAAGCTGATGAATCTGCTACAGCTGGTGAGGTTGCCCCTGATCCAGCTGCTGCATCAAAGCAAGCTGATGACTCTCCTCCAGCTGGTTCCTCAAAACCAGCTGATGAATCTGTCGAGAGAACCCCTTCACCAAAAGCTTCAAAGGTGAAGAAGATAACTCCGTCTGCATCAGATGTGAAGAAAACCAGAGCTGCTGAGAAGGAAGCAAAAAAGAGAAAGGCCTCCTCAGCAGAAGAAGAAACTGAGGCCAAGCGCCTCAAAGCGCTTGAAGATAATGCTCCACTGGACTGTGTGCCCCTCAACGTCGCTCCGTCTTATGAAATGGTCACCATTGCAGACCAAGAGAAAGGGACGGATGAGGAAATGAAGGATGTCGCATCTGAGGAACACACTGACAAAGAAATTCGTATTGACGATAGTCCTCAGCCCTCCATTCCTCAGGAAGACACTGCACAAGGATCAGCTGCACCAGCTGATGAAACTGCATCTGTCACCAAGCAAGCTGAGGAAGAGCAAAGTGAAATTCCTCAATCTGGCGAAATTCAAAGTCCTGAGAAAAATCCTCAAGATGAGGAACAGGCTGACCCAACACCTCCACCTGAGAATGAACCTATTCCTCAGCCTGATGCCCAGCCTGATTCGGTTCCTCAACCTGAAGCAAAACACGAGCATGCCCCTCAGCCTGACGCCCAAGCTGATGAAATTCCTCACCCTAAGGACAATGCTGAGGAAAATGCACCTGCTCAAGACAATGCCTTCGTTGTGCTCAACCCCGAGACTACAATTGTTGTCTCCCCTCTAGTTCCTCAGCAAAATCTTCAGCCAATGCAGCGTCAGCCATTCTCCAAGCGACCACAGTTTCAAAAGGAGAACTTTTTTGAAGAACGCGTGTACTTCATTGGAGAAAATCCCTATGATAAGCCTCAATTCAGACATCTGAAGATTTGGATGAGGACACAACTGAATTACTATGCCTCTGTGCTGTGTGGAAGAAATAAGATATTCCAGCACATGCATATTCCTCACGTTGAACTTGAAGCAATACCAAGCCTGGCCCCAGTCCTCAATGTCCTTCATGAAGCTGGACTGCTACCAATGTGCTCAGACATATCTGATTGGAATAGTGAGCTCATTCTTCAGTTTTATGCCACTCTTCACATATCTGGCGATCCTGAAGACATCAACACCTGGGTGTTTGACTGGATGACGCAAAACACTCACTACAAGGCTCGTGCTACTGAACTACTGCGTGAACTGCCAGTATCGATTCCCTAAGAACAGGTTGTGAAGCTTTACGGTGAGCGTGAGCTGCCCAGTGGGATGATGGAAGTCCTCATGAAGCCTTTGGCTAAAGGGCAACCATCGAGAAAAACCTTCCTCGTCCACGAGCTCAAATATACACCAAGGTCTGTTTATAGAATCCTCTGCAGTGTGCTTGCGCCGATCAAAGGCCATGATGATGAAGAAGATGTCGTAGGCATCATCACCATCATACATGGTATTCCTATCAACAATCATGATTTCTTCTTGAGGACTTTGGCCGACAATGCAATGTGTCCTTTTGATCACAAGATATATGCTCCATGGATCATGAGATTCATCAGGAAAAGGACAGGCATCAACTTTCACGTTGATTGCAACAACCATGTTGGCTATATGCCTCCTATCATGGTTAACAAGAAGACTTTCGATCCTGTTGAAGGTAAAGGCAAATCTGTCATTCATGAAGGCAGTAGGCCCCTTGATGACCAGTTCAGAGAGCCTGAGCCATATTCTTCATGGGATGATACTGAGACTCACCCGCCAAGCCCGGTTGCTCCTAGCGTGCTGAATACCAGAGAGCTTCTCCTCAGTCTTCACCAGAAGGTGGATCGAAATCACAAGTGGGTCAAACGCCAGTTCGGCGCCATTTTGAAAACCCTCACTGAAACACAGAACTTTGTGAAGCTTAACCATCACTATCTGCATGAGGTTTTTGATCGCACCTGGGCTAGACTTGCTCATCTGAAGACTCAGACAGAACTTGAAGAATTGGACTTTGAGCGAGACTTTGACTGGTCTCCCAAGAATAAGTTCAGGCCAATTCCAGTCCCAGACCTTGAAGACAGTTCCTTTTCTTCATTCCGCACTGCTGAATCTGATGAAGAACAGCTCGACACTGCCACCGGTCCAAGAAAGAAGACTACTCCCAAGAAGAATCACGCCTCTTCATCATCCGCCAAGAAGTGAAGTCTTCACGGGCGTTAGTCCTCAGTTTGTCCCTTTTTGTCACTTGATAATAAAGGGGGAGAAACTTGAGAGTTAGTCTTCAAGCGGGATATTTTGGGGCTTATAAACTATATTTAAGTTACAAACTCTTGGCTCTTTTGAAGTTTTTATGTAATGAGTTGTAACTTAAGCCCGATGGTACTCTGACGCTTTTGAACGTTTTTCTTTGCATGCTTATTCCTCAAGTTTTAATGCACGCATGCTGGAATTCGTCAGATACCATTTGTCATCATGCATCTTCATTTCCTTCATACTATATGTTACATGTATGCATGATTTACAAGACTCAGGGGGAGATCTCCATGATATAAATTATCAATGTGCATTTGCTGTGAAAAGCAAAATCCTCAAGATATGCACATCTTCAGGGGGAGTCTCTCTGAATCTTGATTTCAAATTCCTCAAATGAGTATTTACACTTCATATTTTTTATCCCTGTTGAAGACTTAACCTAATTGTCATCAACCACCAAAAAGGGGGAGATTGTAAGTGCATCTAGTGCCCCTTAGTGATTTTTGTGGTTTGAAGACTTATAGGTTAAGTATCTAATGTGTCCATGAGTGTACACAGGATCTATAAGTCACTGAGGAGTTTGAGATATTTGATGAATATCGACCCCTAAAATTGTATATCTTCGGTTGAAGAAATTGGTCTGAAGCTGAAGAATTGAATCGCGAAGAATCTGCGATGAAATTGATATTCCTCATGAAGATATTAAAATTTGGGAATTCGGTGTGTCCTGAAGAAAATCATTCTGAAGACTTTGAAGCATGAAGATTTACTCTTTCTGTTTTATTTTCTTCCCACTTGAGTAATAGGAACACCGTACTATTAAAGGGGGTCAAAGTTACACTTTGGAATGAATTTCCTCATGATGCTCAACCCAAGCCTAATCCTACCAAAAGCCTCAAGTGAGGAATACGAGTGACATGAGGACTCTCACAGTTGAGGGTTCCGACCATTTCGATAGCCACTCCACATCATTGGTCTTATCCACACCAACGGTCATATCATTTAAGGGCATTAGTGTCAAATCATGTCGGGATGCTCCCAGGCTATAAATAGCCGCCCCCCACAACCATTAGCTGGTTGGCTGCTCGGTTAGAAACTGACACTTGTCATAAGAGCAACCCAATTCCTCACAGTCTTCGAGAGTAATTCATCAGTGAGGAAATACGCCATACACCGAAACCAGAAACCTAGAACCGAGTGATTGAGCATCACTGAAGAAGTTGTTCCTGTGTGGGACTGAAGCCTTTTACCTTTGAGGACTGTGCATCCTCTAGATGGTTAGGCGTCATGGTCTAGAGCTTTCCAGCAGTAAATTGTGGATCGCCGGGTGACCAAGTTTGTGAGGGTTTGGAAGTCTGCCCTGAAGACTTACCGCGAGTGTTGGGCGAGGACTGTGTGTTCTTAGCCCAAGGAGAACACGGTAGGGACTGTGTGTCCCGGGACTGTGTGGCCTTTGGTTTCAATACCAAATCGCTCCAAACCAGATGTAAAACTGTCACAACAGTTGGAACTGGGTCATCAACTACTGTCTTCGCTGTGAAACGGGTTCTAATTCCTCAACTCCTTACTTTCCTCAGTTTATGTGTTGATGACTTTCACTACTACTGTTTGAAGAATTTGCTGAAGACTTTGTCTGAAATTCCTCAACCCCAAATTCTTCACGCTAGTTAATCCTCATCTGTTTTCTGCATGCCTGCTCACTGTGCAATCTGTTTTCACATTCTTCACACTAGGAAACTGTTGTTGTGAAACTGTGCACTTCTGATCCTTTACTGTTTCCGCTGTAAGTTAGTCATCAGTGAGGAATTTCCTCAAAAGGAATTTCCTCCGTGATGAAATTCTAAAAATATCCTATTCACCCCCCTCTAGTCGATATAACGCACTTTCACTATGTTCTTGTGATGAATTGTGTTTTCCCTTTGAAGTTTTCTTAACGGATTTAGTCTTTAAGGATTTGAGAACACTTGATGTATGTCTTGCGATGGGATATCCATGGTGACAATAGGATCTTCTATTGATCCACTTGATGTATGTTTTGGTGATCAACTTGCGGGTTCCGTGACCTTGGGAATCAATGCATAGGGGTTGGCACATGTTGTCGTCTTGACTCTCCGGTAGAAACTTTGGGGCACAATTTTACGTTTTTTGTGTTGGATTAAACATGATGAATCTAAAATTGTGTGATGCATATCGTATAATCAAGCCCATGGGTACTTGTGGTGACATTGGAGTATCTAGGTGACATTAGGGCTTTGGTTGATGTGTGTCTTAAGGTGTTATTTTAGTAAGAACAGGGGCTGTTCATGACACTTATAGGGATAGCTCATAAGATTGTCCGAAAAAGATAATTTTGAGGTGGTTTCGTACCCTACAATAATTTCTTCGCTAGTTCTCCGCTATTTGTTACTTTGGAGTGAACTCTTTGTCGCACGAGAGGTATTTACATATGATTCAACTATGTTAGTATTGTTGAGAGAACTTGCACTAGTGAAAGTATGAACCCTAGGCCTTGTTTCTAAGCATTGCAATACCGTTTGTGCTCACTTTTATCATTAGTTATCTTGCTGTTTATATATTTTCAGATTACAAAAACCTATATCTACCACCCATATTACACTTGTATCACCATCTCTTTGCCGAACTAGTGCACCTATACAATTTACCATTGTATTGGGTGTGTTGGGGACACAAGAGACTCTTTGTTATTCGATTGCAGGGTTGCTTGAGAGAGACCATCTTCATCCTACGCCTCCCATGGATTGATAAACCTTAGGTCATCCACTTGACGGAAACTTGCTATTGTCCTACAGAACTCTGCGCTTGGAGGCCCAACATGAGTCTACAAGAAGAAGGTTGTGTAGTAGACATGAAGCTCTTTTCTGGCGTCGTTGGGGGAGGTGAGTGCTTGAAGCCATATCTTTAGATCTTGCAATCAAATCTTTTAGTTTCTTGGTTTTCACTAGTTTGGTTTTATAAAGGAAATCTACAAAAAAATGGAATTGAGGTTGCCTCATATGCTTCATCTTTTCAATGTCTTTCGTGAAAGTGATGGAAAGGAAAATTGTGCTCAAGTGTTAGAAGAAGAGGTTATTAAAATGTTTGGCACTAAATAATTGAGTGATGAGCATGATAGAAATATTGTTAGTCTGAATTCTATGAATATTCATGATGCTAATGATATGCAAAGCCACAAGCTTGGGGATGCTATGCTTGATGAATATGATATTTTTAGTCCCCAATATTTCATGAGCAAAACTATTATGATGATAGCATGCCTCCTATGTATGATGATTATTGTGATGACATGTATGCTATAAAGAGTGATAGTAACCATGAAACTTGTTATCATGATTTTAATATTCAAAGCGGTTATGTCAATCAAGTACCTCATGATAGTTATTTCGTTGAGTTTACTCCCACTATTAGTTATGAGAAGAATTTTTCTTGTGTGGAGATTAGTAAAATTTCTATGCTTGTTGATCATGAAAAAAAATGCTTTATGTGCTGGTTATATTGTGAAATTCCTTCATGATTCTACTGAAAATTATTATGAGGGAGGAACATATGCTTGTAGGAATTGCAATAATATCAAGTTTCCTCTCTATGCATGTGTTCAAAGTTTTGAAGTTATGCTTGTTTTGCCTTCCTATACTAGTTGATTCTCACTCCCATCAATTGTTTGTTCACAAAATCCCTAAGAATAGGAAGTGGGTTAGACTTAAATGTGCTTGTAATGAGATTCATGATGCTCTTGTGCATGTTATAATTATTATTCCTATGTAAACCTCATTGAAATTTTCATGCCTAGCTAAAAGGCTTTAAAGAAAAGCGCTTGTTGGGAGACAACCCAACACTTTTACATTCTTTTTTTGCTGGTCACATGATTAAGCTACTATAGTAATCATTTTTATGCATTTTATTTCAATAAAGTGCCAAGTAAAGCCTTTGGGATAGTGTGGATGATAGTTGACTTGATTCTGTGAAAAAACAAAAAACATTTGCTCTTAGTCCAGGAATTTTGTAAATTCACTTGAACGTGCTTTTGATCTGAAATTTTTACAATTATTGATATACAAATTGCCTGGATTGTCCTAATGTTTTAGAGTTTTTAGAGATAGGGAAGTATGGTTACACTACAAGTCTTCACAGACTGTTCTATTTTTGACAGATTCTGTTTTGCATGCATAGTTTGCTTGTTTTAGTGTTCCCCTAGCTTATATTAAGTGATATAAAATTTATGAGAATAGTAGAATACAGTAGGTATAATGTGGGAACAATTATGAATCTTGTCTTGACAGTACCAAAGTGAATGATCATTATTTATTATACTAACCCATCTCACGAAGTTCCGTTATGTTTTGTGTGATTGAAGTTTTCAAGTTTTGGGTGAGACACCGATATGAGGAGAATAAGGAGAGATAAGAACCTAATATTTGGGATTCCCAAGGAACCCCCAAGGTAATATCCAAGGAAGACTCAAGCGCCTAAGCTTGGGGATGCCCCTGAAGGCATCCCTTCTTTCGTCTTCAACATTATCGGTATATCTTACTTGGAGCTATATTTTTATTCGTCACATAATATGAGTTCTTAGAGTGTCATTTTAATTTGTTTTTCTCTATTAGTTGTTATTTATAATCTTATTTTTCAATATAAAGTTCCAAGAATTGCATTTGGATGCTTGCATTGCATGCTTTGATTGGTGTTGTGTAAAAACAAAAACTGGTGCTGTAGTGTTTGAATTTTCATATTTTACTGGAACGTGAAAAGTTTCTGAAATTTTTACACAGTGTTGTATTATAAAGTTTATAGCATGTCCTAAATTTCAATAATTTTTTGAGTTACATAAGTACACTGTTTTCATAAATTGCTACAAACTGTTCTGTTTGGACAGATTGCTGTCATAGTTTTGTTATCTACTTATCCTATAGTTTCCATAGCCTATATTGATAGATATAAATTATGGAAACGACAATAAACAATATATGATGTTTGCGATTATTATGAAACTTTTATTTGTAGTACATAAAGAGTTGATTTATTATTATGTGCACTAACCTATCTCACGAGTTCTTTTCAAGTTTTGTGTCGATGAAGTTTTTGGGAATAGGTGAAACCGGGATACGGGAGGATTGAACAAGATACAAAAGCTCAAGCTTGGGTATGACCAAGGCACCACAAGTAAATATTTCAAGAACTCTCAAGCATCTAAGATCGGAGATGTTACGCATCCCACCTCTCTTCGTCAACTATCGGTTAGCCTATGTTGAGCCTAAATTTTTATTTGTTCACATGATGCGTCCTATTCTTGGAGTACTATTTTTATTTTGCTTTCTGTTTATATATAATACTCAGATCTCAAAATATTTGTTAAGAGATAGAGAGAGAAAGTCCTCACATAGATACTTAATTGTTTGACTACTCATTGATCTTCACTTATATGTTTTGGAGTAGTTTTGTCATTTACTTTCGTGCTTCACTTATATCCTATGAGTAAATGGTTGAATGAATTGAATATCATAAATCTCAGATTATATTTTTTTATATGCTTATCCCTTGGGGAGTAATGACTTCACATATAAGAAGTATAGGTGGTAACATTTATTGAAAGTTAGCAAACACCGCATTGGTCACTTGAACAATTCATGAAAGAATATTGAAGGAAGAGAGATTTCACATATAAATATAGTATCTTGGAAATCTTCCATGATTGTGAATACACGTTAATTATTTTCAAACTTGAGCAAAATAGTTGAAGTTGGACAAGGAAGACAACATAATGAGTTACGCTTGGGTATATTTGTATAGAAGTTATATTGTTATGGATCCTCCAACATGTGGTGCTTGCTTCCACCTCATATAAGCCAAAACTTCCGCACGAAGTAGAAATACTACTTGTGCATCCAAACACAGTGAAACCCAAAGTTGTTCCATATGAGTCCACCATACCTACCTATATGCGGTATTTACCTGCCGTTCCAAGTAAATTTGCATGTGCCAAACTCTAAACCTTCAAGTAATATTCTGTTTTGTATGCCCGAATCGCTCATATAGTGACTAGGGGCTGTCAGTATCTTCCATGCTAGGTGGGTTATTCTCACGATATGTGTTGATTCACTATCATTCACGAGAAAGTGGTTGGTATTCGGGATGTTGAGTTCCATGCTCAAAAATTAAATAAAATATAATGAAACAAAACTCCCCTAGGAATGTTGTTGGTATGGACGGTACCCGTTGATTCAGATCGCCATGGAGTGTGATTCATTGGTGGAGGGGGAGTAAAAACTTTACCATTTTGTTTGGGAACCGCCTATAATGTATCTAGCATGAAAAGTTTTGTGAGCTACTTTGTTGTTTTCGTTGATAGGAAAAGCATGCTACTCAAAATAATTTTTCTCTCTCAATTTAAACCGTGAGCTCTGGCATCTCTACAAATCTCTACTTCCCTCTGCGAAGGGCCTATCTATTTACTTTATGCAATTTTTATTTTTTCTTTGGGTCTCCATCATCTCCTATAAGCACCAACTAGGGAACACTATGATCGTACTTGAGCATTGGCATAGCTAATATTTGAGTGTGTTTCATGAATGGATCAATGATTGAGCATGAGGGACTAGGGATAACTTTCTTTAGTGTTGATATTTTGAAAGACATGGTTGCTTGTTGAGATGCTTGAGTATTGAAGTCATTATGTTAAAACTAGACTATTGCTTCAAATTAATTACAAGTTCAAATGTCCATGCTATACAAAGAAGAAAAGAATTTGATGAACATGTTATGCAGCATTCCACATAAAAAATCTGTTTTTATCATTTAACTACTCGAGGATGAGCAGGAATTAAGCTTGGGGATGCTGATACGTCTCCAACGTATCTATAATTTTTGCTTGTTCCATGCTGTTATATTTATCATTCTTGGATGTTTTACAATTATTTTACTACAACTTAATATTATTTTTTGGGTCTAACCTATTAATGGTTGCAAAATTGCACAATTTCTTGTTTCACACTTTGAGTTGTAGGAATTAATTAGAAATTGTCGAAAAAACACAAAAGAAGCCTTGTTGGAGGAGGACTATGACTCTCCTGAAATCTATCCACAAACAGTTTTTAGAGATCGTTAGTTTGACCCCCGAAGATGGCGTCAAATGGAAAATGTTAAAATTGGAAACTGTGGGGAATTTTATGGCAATGATTCTGGACTATAAATTCATCCAAAAAGGAGTACGTATGCGATCTGGAGACCTGTTTTACTGAAGAAAAAATATCTGATTACGGGATCACGAGAATTGTTGACGTGATTGTGTCCAACCCTTAACATATGTGATATATTCGGCCCAGCCACAACTTTGGAGACTCATGAGGGCTGTGAGGAGCCCCTAGTAAGCTTCTAGAGATGCCCGAGAGCCATTGGATCAAGGGTCCATCCATCGGAGGGCCATAGAGCACCACAGAGGCACATATAAGGAGAGAAAAACCCTAATTTTGGTAGAACCACCAAGAGCCACGAATTTGCCTCTCCCTTGGCAGCCGCCAAGAAGGGGAGAGGCTCCTCCATTGCAACACCAAGACCAAGGAAGAAGGAGGGGCACCGCCTCCGCCCGTCCCCGGTGCCGTGGCCGTCATCGCCTCCATCTCTTTGGGGCTGCACCTCTCCATCAGCAAATCTCTCTTTCTAACCATGATAATGGGTGAGTAATCCTCCTCGGGGATGAGGGTATGTACTAGTAGCTATGTGTTCAATCTCTCTCTCTCTCTCTCTCTCTTGTGTTCTTGAGATGGCACGATCTTGATGTATCGCGAGCTTTAATAATTTAGATGAATTATATGGAGTTTTTCCCTCTCTATCTTCTTGTGATGAATTGAGTTTTCCCTTTGAAGTTTTCTTATTGGATTGAGTCTTTAAGGATTTGAGAACACTTGATGTATGTCTTGTGATGGGATATCTATGGTGACAATGGGATGCTCTATTGATCCGATGTATGTTTTGGTGATCAACTTGCGGGTTCCGTGACCTTGGGAATCAATGCATAGGGGTTGGCACGTGTTTTCGTCTTGACTTTCCGGTAGAAACTTTGGGGCACTCTTTGAAGTTCTTTGTGTTGGATTGAACATGATGAATCTGAAATTATGTGATGCATATTGTATAATAATGCCCATGGGTACTTGTAGTGACATTGGAGTATCTAGGTGACATTATGGTTTTGGTTGATGTGTATCTTAAGGTGTTATTTTAGTACGAACTCTAGGGCTATTCGTGACACTTATAGGGATAGCTCATAAGATTGATCAGAAAAGATAACTTTGAGGTGGTTTCTTACCCTAAAATAATTTCTTCGTTAGTTCTCCGCTATTTGTGACTTTGGAGTGAACTCTTTGTCACACGTGAGGGATTTATGTATGATTCAACTATGTTAGTATTGTTGAGAGAACTTGCTGTGACACCCTCGGTTTAATCGTACGCTAATCATACACGCAAATGCGTACGATCAAACCCAAGGACTCACGGGAAGATATCACAATAGAACTCTAGACACAAAATAAAACAACATCAGCTTCATATTAATAGCAAGGGGCCTCGAGGGCTAGAATACGAAAGCTCGATAAACACACGAGTCAGCGGAAGCAACAATATCCGAGTATAGACATAAGACATGGGGGGCCTTAGAGAAGGCTAGCACAAAAGACACAACGATAGAACGAGGCGAGGCCTCCTGCGTGGGAACCTCCTAACTACTCCTGGTCATCGACGGCCTCCACGTAGTAGGCACCGCCGAGGTAGCAGCCATCATCGGCGAGGACCTCCACCTCCTGGGCTCCATCATATGGTCGCAGCACGGATCAAGGGGGCAAAGGGGGAGCAAAGCAGCGGTGAGTACTCATCCAAAGTACTCGCAAGACTTACATCAGAACTATTCTAAGTATGCATCAGTATCAAAGAAGGGGGTGGTTATATGTGGACGGACTGCAGCAATGCAAGAATAGAGAGAGAAGGCCTAGTCCTATCGAAGACTAGCATCTTCAGGGTCTTGCAGCAATAGACGAGGGTAGAACAGGGGAACACAAAATAATAGTCATATTGTTGCCGCAATATTAAAGTGAGGTCACGCCCAGAGATCCTCCCTCGACTCCGTGCGAGGAAGAAATCTCGAGGCAACTAATGATCCAGTTAAGTAACAATTGTAGTTGTATAAGATCAAGGCTAGTTCCTGTTTTTTCTGTGTTTTTGACTCTTTTCAGATCTGATTTTGGAACGGAGTCCAAACGGAATAAAATCCCAGAAATGAACTTTTCCAGAAGAGAAGAAGATCGGGGGACTTGAGGGCCAAGGCAGGAGGCCCACAGGGAGCCCACAAGCCCTGTAGCCGCGGCCAGGGGGCGCGGCTACCAGGCTTGTGGCCTCCCTGGAGCTCCCCTGCCCTAGCTCTTTGGAATATATATTCCCTAAAATCCCAGAAAAAATAAGGGCGTCCACGAAACCACTTTTCCGCCGCCGCAAGCTTCCGTTTCCACGAGATCTCATCTGGAGACCCTTCCCGGTGCCCTGCCGAAGGGGGCTTTGGAGCTGGAGGGCTTCTACATCAACATCATTGCCTATCCAATGACTCGTGAGTAGTCTACTTCAGACCTACGGGTCCGTAGTTAGTAGCTAGATGGCTTCTTCTCTCTCTTGGATCTTCAATACAAAGTTCTCCATGATCTTCATGGAGATCTATACAATGTAATCCTCTTTGGCGGTGTGTTTGTCGAGATCCGATGAATTGTGGATTTGTGATCAGATTATCTATGAATTATATTTGAGTCTTTGCTGATTTCTTATATGCATGATTTGATATCCTTGTAAGTCTCTCCGAGTCTTGGGTTTTGTTTGTCCAACTAGACCTATGATTCTTGCAATGGGATAAGTGCTTGGTTTTGGGTTCATACCGTGCGGTGACCTTTCCCAGTGATAGAAGGGGCAGCAAGGCACGCATCATGTTGTTTCCATCAAGGGTAACAAGATGGGATTTCATCATAGATTTGAGATTGTCCATCTACATCATGTCATCTTGCTTAAGGAATTACTCTGTTCTTATGAACTCAATACACTAGATGCATGCTGGATAGCGGTCGACGTGTGGAGTAATAGTAGTAGATGCAGAAAGTATCGGTCTACTTGTTTTGGACGTGATGCCTATATGTATGATCATTTACATAGATAACATCATGACTTTACGCGGTTCTATCAATTGCTCGACAGTAATACGCTCACCCACCGTCTACTTGCTTTCATGAGAGAAGCCACTAGTGAACACTACGGCCCCCGGGTCTATTCACAATTATCATCTCCGCTTTTACTTTTACTTTGCATTGTTTACTTTTTGCTTTCAGTTCTCACTTTGCAAACAATCTATAAGGGATTGACAACCCCTTCATAGCGTTGGGTGCAAGCTCTTTGTGTTTGTGCAGGTACTTGTGACTTGACGCGATCCTCCTACTGGATTGATACCTTGGTTCTCAATCTGAGGGAAATACTTACCGCCGCTGTGCTACATCACCCTTTCCTCTTCAAGGGAACACCAACGCAAGGCTCCAAGGCTACGGGGAATCCTTTGCATACTTGCCAAGGAAATCCCTATAGGCGTAGCCAGCAACAATCCTCCCTCGACTCCCTGCGAGGAAGCAATCCCGAGGCAACTAATGATCCAGTTAAGTAACAATTGTAGTTGTATAAGATCAGGGCACAACTCCAAGTCGTCCTGTAACCATGGACACGGCTATTCGAATAGTTAATTTCATCCCTGCAGGGGTGCACCACATGTCCCGACGCGCTCGATAACACTCTGGCCGGACACACTTTTCTGGGTCCTGCCCGGCCTCGGAATATCGACACGTCGCAGCCCCACCTAAGACTAATCAGAGAGGCCAGCCCGCCGGTGTAAATCCTAAGCACAAAGGGTTCATGGGCCCAGTTCCCCTCCATGCACCTGCAGGATGCGAGGGCGGCTGACGTCAGTCCTAGCATCCCTTAATCACAAGCGCAATGCATCTCGGGACCACTCAGGCGCGCACCACTACGTTGCTAACATCTGAAAAGCTTCGGCTGATACCGCGACGCCCAATACCCATAATTCTTCCCACGCAGACGGTTAGTGCGAAAAGGTCTCCGACCAGCCCAGATCAAATACCCAAATCCATTGACATTTTAATTAGGCAACAACACAGTCTCGCGGGAAACCACCCGTCTTAACAACTAACAACAATGATCCCAGTAACATGGTCGGGTAAATGTGTGGTTGTAACATCGGGGGGAATCCGAGGTATCACCCTCGTTGGATTCCGAACGATGTATCCGTCAAGGTGGGCTTAGAGGAATCACCCTCGGGGGTCCCACACTTGAGGGGTTGCACGACAGAGGCATCGTCGGGAATGGTGAAAGAGGAATCACCCTCGATAACCACGACCGACAAGCTATACTACAGAGATATCATCAGGAGTACTTAGCAAGGTGTCACCCTCGGTACTCGATAGTATCTCTGTAGCGTCGTAAAACTAAGGGTGTGTATGTGCTGTGTCGGGTCTGGCTCGTCGATCAGGGATCGAGATTTGAAAACAAGCGGGGCAACTGGACTACGGGGTCAGAGGGGATGACTGCTCCACCTATACTAAGCAGATTAAAGGTATAGGACTGAAAGTAGCAGTTCATCAAAAACAGGCTATGCATCAGATATAGGAGCTATCTACAACAGTAGCAAAATACTAATGCAAGCAGTAGGAAGAAAGACATAGGCGATATAGGAATGATCAAGGGAGGGGGGGTTTGCTTGCCTTGATGCTTTGCGGCAAAGGACTGATCGGCAGGGTTGTAGATGTACCCGGCAGCAGCGTCAGTCTCGGGGTCTACCGGTAAGAAGAGGGGAAGAAACAGTAAATAATAGCAACGGTGAAACACAATGCATGACATGGCAAGATGCAGGCTAGACATGATCTAACGCAGCTACATCCGTCATAGACGGGTCGGAAGAATATATGACGACATTTTACGGGTCTGTGGCTACTACCGGTCAGACTGGAAACGAAGGAAATGTTCCATGTTTGCTATGCTAGGGACACGTGACAGACGAGTGGACCGCGTATCCGGGTTCGTCTTGTTCTGCTGATCAACTTTCATGTTGAAATTATATGGAGTGGAAATAGTAAATCTTCAAAACATATAACACTTCGCACATGCATGAATGATTTGGTATTTCCCAAGAGGAAGCGGAACAAAACATTCACATATTCACGGCGGAAAGAGTGCACATGAACTTTGGGAAAAAACTTCTGCTATAAAGCACACTCTTCATGAGCTAGGCACAAGGGTAATGCCCGCAATAGCTTCATGACGAACCATGGAGAACTTGAGGGTGCGGCCGATGGGCTCAGCAACCATCCATCAAGATTTTGACAGGGATGAATTTCTAAAATTACAATATGAAGGGGATATCATGTTTCAAAACAAATGGTATAATGTCGCATGCTCAAGGGAACAACAACAATTAAACATTGGTCGAAGGGTGCACTTGTAAATACGGATTGAGTAGCACAACCAATGCTAAAATGATAAGTCAACACCCAACACACCAAGGAGGAAACAATCAGTTGACAGAAGTATTGGAATCACACATCATAGTTCACTTGTCGGTATTCCGATTTGAAACTACACGGGACCAAGAAATGGGTGGTGAAGGCGATAAGTATTACTATATCAAGAATTCTTAAGAGGTGCAATGATGCTCACAACATTCTTGACACAAAGATGGTAATACTCCAAGGTAGAAGATAACATAAGCTGACTTAGCAAGGAACTCAAGGGACAACACAAAACATGAACATGTTTGTGTTGGAGGGAAAGCAAAGAAGGATGTTGATGATAATACAAACCATCAAGGGTGCAAGGATGGTATTTCTCATCATGCATTCGATTGATACCCTGCAAGAGCTCGGGATGGTGATGATGATCACGTCACATTTGTCGAGTAGCTTCACGAAGATGTAATCGATCAGCGACGACATCAAGCAAGGGAATGATGAAGCAAGAGGTTGTCGGAATCACAGATAAAACTACTAGCTTAGAATTGAGATCGCCTTCTAAGTAAGGATGGCAATTTTATCCGTGGACATGGATATCCGTGGATACCCGACCCGAACGGATAGGGATTGGATAGGTTTTTACGTCCATGGACAGCATCCAAACCCGACCCGATTACTCATGGGTAGGGCATGGACATAATTATGTATCCATGAATATATCCGAACCCAACCCGATAGTGTGACATATATGGAAAAATTCACTCATTCCCACTATCCCATCTTCCAACGCATTTTTTCTTCATTAAAATGAAAAAGGAATTCCACAAGGTCTCCCTGTTACCCACCGTAACTTTCTCCACTCCCTCTTCTTATTATTCTAACTCCTCGTTAAACTTCACTAAAGAAAACTCCTCGTTAAATGAATCATCATTAAGCATCATCATTCATCTCCGTTCCCTTGATTTACTCCTCCCTTTGCCCTAGCTGCAACTACCAGCGCCTCCGGCCTTTATCTCTAGGCTCTAGCGCCACTGTCATCTGACAGCCCAAAACCCATTCCGCTGGAGCCCTCCGTCTGGCTTCTCCTCATACAAGCTGTACGGCGGCGGTCCGACGCGAGTCTTTGAGCTGCGATGCAGAGCACACATATGCGGAGCGGCGCGACGTACAAGAGAGATGTTGTGTGCCGGACCAGGACCATGGCACCACGGGGGTGCGGGGAGACGAGCGCAGACCAAGAAGATGAGCATGGCCATGCCAAGAAGGTGATGAACACACGAAACAATGGGTGTCCAGTGTGAGTTTTTCTGTTCCCTAAACCCTCTTATCTATGTGTTATGTTCTTGTGCGTGGCCGTGCAACATGTGCTTGACAGCTTGTTCCCTGAATCCCTCTCATGTATGCCTGCAAATTACATAGAGCTTTCAGTTTATAGTAGTAAGTAGTAATTATTTTGTTCCCCGAATCCCTCTGATGTATTTGTGCAAATTAAGTATATCCTTCAGTTTACTGTACTAATTGGAGAAGTAGTAAAAAGTCCACAAATCCCTCTCATGTTTGTCTATAAATTAAATATTTCTTGGAGTTTATTCAAATGGTAATTGAAGGAGTAGTCATATTTTTAGTTTCATGAATCCTTTTCATGTATGTCTACATATTAAACATTGCCAGCAGTTTACTAGTTTATAGCACTGTTTAAGAATTCGTCCGATTAACCAGTTAACTTGCCAGTTAATCGCTACTCTTAGGGTGACCGAATCGAATAACGCGTATTCATCGTGTTAACTTGCCATGCCGATTAATTGGCCAGTTAGACCGATTAATGAGTTATCATACCGATTAATTAGTTGTCAGACCAATTAATCACTACTGGCCTATTAACTGGTGGGCAAACGAAACCCAAAATTTTGGCACATAATGCCTCCCACACCCTCTTTCTACTAAATACCTAGGGTTTGGCCCTCCTCGTGCTTCCTCATGCTCCTTTCATCCCCTCCTAACCTGGCTGGTGGCTAGTCGTGTTCTCACCAGTGCCAGTCTCCACACTACACCTGGAAGATCTAGTTGCTCCGCCATTCAGGTCGGTTGCCTCGACCCCACCCCCCTTGGACAATCCCCATCCTCTCCCATGGGATATCTCTTCCTCAATGGCGTCACCTGCAGGCAAGGTACTACCATCTTCCCCCCATACCTTACGCGAGAATCCAACATTCATATATTAGTAGATTATGAATTACAATTTTGTAGATGGATGGATGGAACTGTTGGTTTTTGTTGTTATCTGTAGTATATTATGTGATGTATGTTAGCAAGTATATGGATAAGTTTAAATGTTTAATTGCTCAATTTGAATTTTGAGATTTTATATATTAAGATGTATAATGATTATTAATTTTACTTCTTATCTATTTTTTATATGCCTACAATAGAATATTTAGGTATATTACATAGCTAGGTGCATGGAATTATGGTATGATACATAATTTTTTTAGATATAAGTTGGCAAGTTTCTGTTTAATCTAGCGATTAATGGTCGACCGATTAATCCGGTTAATAGACCGATTCACCGATTAATCGCTACTCCCAAGCCGACCGAGCAGCTACCAATTACCGATTTCTTGAACAATGGTTTATAGTAGTAACCAGAAGGGAATTATAGAGTTAGATCATTTTTGTTGGTTACCAAATGAGCACGATTCAGATTTGGAACATGGCATGCTGTAGCTACCATATGTTAATGCTTAGTTTTATTTGAGAAGGAAATCATTTAGCATGTTTTTTGGAGAACTGTACAGTTTTCTGTCCCTTTGGTCCAATCTCTGAACTCACCTACCAAAGGAGGTCCAAATGATGAGCACACGATGAGGACATGTCTAGAATAGTTGTTTTTTTCAGCGGTTATTTTGTGAGAATTTGGGAGCTTAAGTGGATGTTGTTCTATGTATTATGTATACGTATTAAGAGAACCCGATGGATACCCATGCCCAATGGATATTAATCGGGTTTGGACATGGGCATAATTTTGTGCCCATGGATTTTTTCGTGGATGGGCACATAATGACTTCGTGGATTTGGATATGGATTTGAAATAGTTCAACCCGAGCCGAACCCGATCCATTGCCATCCTTACTTCTAAGACAACCAACATGGTGTTGAAAGATTGATGTAAGCTTAACAACTTGGAATGACATGATCGAGTACAAACTCGCTAACAAGGAAGATTGCTAAAAGTTGTTGAATCGCAATGCATACTCGATTCAGTTATCGATGTATTCGCGTGTCCAACAACTCAAACATGAGGCAACTGGAATTAAGGAAAATATCATAGTTGATGAGGAGCTCACCAGAAGTTTCGTAGCTCCTCGATATCCTCGAGCTACAAGGAATAATACTCGGAGGTAGATCAACTTTAAGGTTTGGACCGGTGTGTTGATCTGAGGAAGACAAGTACTCCAACTTGTCTAAGAATGAAATCAAGGTAGGACAACATGGTTGGAACCATGATTGCAAAGGACAAGATCACATATACCAGATCAAATCATATAATGAATGATTGTTGATACGAGAAGTTTCTATGATAGGATTAACGTCGTTTCCATGGGCATGAACACGAAGTTCAAGGTCGACTCCCACTTCATCAATGCATCATCTGCCATTTATTCCTCGCCTTTGATCAGGTTGTAGCTTTGAAAGAACATTCGGCAAAACACCAGAAGAGCAAGACTTGTGAAAACTCTTCGGGTCATATTGATTTAGTAAGGCATAGGTTCACCCATAGGGGCATCTTAGGAACATATACCATACACTCCAAGAGTAATTAACACATGCTTGAAGGGCATGGCTGACAAAAGTATAAGATACAATTTATCAGAGGGAGAAGACACAATTTACCAATGACATTATGTATTAGTGGAACACTATCACAAAAAAAATTGAATGTAAAGGGATGCCGTCGGAACCCAGAATGAGTCTCGCAATCCACAAATGATCTGATGTGAGTATCCGTACTCAATCAGAGGGAGATAGGATGCAATGCATCGGGTTATAGAACATCTGAAAAATATTGATACTTAGTTACCAAAGGAATTAAGATTTCCAGATTGGTGTATTATAAACAATTGCTCTGGTCAAATACCAGTAAGTTGAATGGACTTGGATGGACAGCCAACCAAAGTTGATTCGTCGAGAACCAGCTCTGTTCGAAAGGATGTCTAAGTCAGAAGGTAATTTATGAGTATCAACACATGGTTGTGTGCATTCATACAATGGTATTGAAGACTAGCTTTCATGAGAGAAGCCACTAGTGAACACTACGCCCCCCGGGTCTATTCACAATTATCATTTCCGCTTTTACTTCTACTTTGCTTTGTTTACTTTTTGCTTTCAGTTCTCACTTTGCAAACAATCTATAAGGGATTGACAACCCCTTCATAGCGTTGGGTGCAAGCTCTTTGTGTTTGTGCAGGTACTTGTGACTTGACGCGATCCTCCTACTGGATTGATACCTTGGTTCTCAAACTGAGGGAAATACTTATCGCCGCTTTGCTACATCACCCTTTCCGCTTCAAGGGAACACCAACGCAAGGCTCCAAGGCCGCGGGGGAATTCTTTGCATACTTGCCAAGGAAATCCTTATAGGCATAGCCAACAGCAATCCTCCCTCGACTCCCTGTGAGGAAGCAATCCCGAGGCAACTATTGATCCAGTTAAGTAACAATTGTAGTTGTATAAGATCAGGGCACAACTCCAAGTCGTCCTCTAACCGTGGACACGGCTATTCGAATAGTTAATTTCATCCCTACAGGGTTGCACCACATGTCCCGACGCGCTCGATAACACTCTCGCCGGACACACTTTTCTAGGTCCTGCCCGGCCTCGGAATATCGACACGTCGCAGCCCCACCTAAGACTAATCAGAGAGGCCAGCCCGCCAGTCTAAATCCTAAGCGCAAAGGGTTCATGGGCCCAGTTCTCCTCCGTGCTCCTACATGATGCGAGGGCGGCTGACGTCAGTCCAAGCATCCCTTAATCACAAGCACAATGCATCTCGGGACCACTCGGGTGCGCGCCACTACGTTGCTGACATCTGAATAGCTTCGGTTGATACCGCGACGCCTGGTACCCATAATTCTTCCCACGCATACGGTTAGTGCGAAAAGGTCTCCGACCAACCCAGATCAAATACCCAAATCAATTAACATTTTATTTCGGCAACAACGCAGTCTCGCGGGAAACCACCCGTCTTAACAACTAATCAACAATGATCCCAGTAACATGGTGGGTAACTGTGTGGTTGTAACATCGGGGGGAATCCGAGGTATCACCCTCGTTGGATTCCGAACGATGTATCCGTCAAGGTGGGCTTAGAGGAATCACCCTCGGGGGTCCCACACTTGAGGGGTTGCACGACAGAGGCATCGTCGGGAATGATGAAAGAGGAATCACCCTCGATAACCACGACCGACTAGCTATACTACAGAGATATCATCAGGAGTACTTAGCGAGGTGTCACCCTCGGTACTCGATAGTATCTCTGTAGCGTCATACAACTAAGGGGGGGTGTATGTGCTGTGTCGGGTCTGGCTCGTCGATCAGGGATCGAGATTTAAAACAAGCGGGGCAACTGGACTACGGGGTCAGAGGGGATGACTTCTCCACCTATACTAAGCAGATTAAAGGTACATGACTGAAAGTAGCAGTTCATCAAAAACAGGCTATGCATCAGATATAGGAGCTATCCACAACAGTAGCAAAATAATAATGCAATCAGTAGGAAGAAAGACATAGGCGATATAGAAATGATCAAGGGGGGTTTGCTTGCCTTGCTGCTCTACGGCAAAGGACTGATCGGCAGGGTCGTAGATGTACCTGATAGCAGCGTCAGTCTCGGGGTCTACCAGTAAGAAGAGGGTGAACAAACAATAAATAATAGCAACGGTGCAACACAAGGCATGACATGGCAAGATGCAAGCTAGACATGAGCTAACGCATCAACATCCGTCATAGACGGGTCGGAAGAATATCTGACGACATTTTCCGGGTCTATGGCTACTACGGGTGAGACTACAAACAAAGGAAATGTTCCATGTTTGCTTGCTAGGGACGCGTGACACACGAGTGGACCGCGTATCCGGGTTCGTCTTGTTCCGCTCATCAACTTTAATGATGAAATTATTTTGATGTGACTTACAGATTATTTTATATTAATTTTTACAGTTTTATTCAATAATTAGGAATTAAAAACATATTTAAATAATTTAATAAAATGCTATTATGACATCAACATGATGTCATGCTGACATCAGCAGTTGACTGGTTAACTGACCAGTGGGTCCCAAACGTCATAGACACAAGTTTTTAATTAAGTTTAAATAGTAATTAATGAGATTAATTTAGTGGGGAACCCACGTGTCATACTCTAATTATTCTAATTACCTAATTAATTAATTAACTAATATATTTATTTATTTATTTAATAAAAACATTATTTTTATTTTTATTTTTTTATTTTCGCTTTTCTCAAAAGCGGGTGTGGGGCCTCCCTGTCATAGACAGCGGGGGGAGTTGGCCACACCGGTAAGTGGATTTAGGCCACATACACATTTTTCCTACACATACATATTCTCCATATACCTACATACATAAATACATACATCGTGCATCTCATACATACAAAATACGTACGACATTTATACATACATACATACGCAATACATCATTTATTTTTATTTATTTCTTTCTCATCTCACAACTCCAACCTTTGTGTTAACACAGACTCATGAGAGAGATACATATCTCCAACATCGCCTACACGATCCTAACGGCGTCGGAACGGAGCGCCGATTGCCGGAACGGAACCGGGACGGCACGAGGAAGGAGATGGTGGGAGGAGCCCGAGGAGGGGCTCACCGACGTTGACGAGAGGGCCCGGTGAAGCCGGAGTTCTTGGGAGGCGGAGGTGATGGCAAGGAGGAGGACGAGGCGGTGACGGTGGTGGTGGTGCCGGTGAGGTCGTTGCCGGCGAGGAGAGCCGGCCAGAGGGTCGCCGAGAGGGGCCCCGATGAGGAGGGGCCCCCGGAGATGTGAGGGCCGCTGGAGGGGCTCCCGAGGCCGCGGTGGGGCGGTGCAGGGGAGGGAGGCCGATGAGGCTTGCAGGGGAGGACCGGTCGGCGGGGCTCCTGGGGTACCCGGGGGTGGGGCTGGTTGGCGGGAGTGGGGGAAGGAAGGCTGATGGGGTGGTCGGTCGCTAGGAGGCTGTGGGGGTGGCTGGCCGACGGGAGGGTCGGGCGGCACGGGGGCCGACGGGAGTGAGGGGGAGGGATCGATGGGGGGAGGAGGTGTCGGTGGGTGGGGGGAGGCTGCGTCGGTCATGGGGGGAGTGGGGGATGGATCGATCGGTCGATCTGGGCAGGGACTCTCATTCGGGGGTTGGTGAGATGAGTGACCGAGAGGAGTGGGAGGGGGGCTCTCCCGGGTGTGATTGGTGGGAGGCGGCGGCTAAGGGGAGCGAGGGGAGCCAGGGGGTCGGCCGCTAGGGTTTGGCCCTCCCTAGGGGGCTTTATACCCCAGGGATGGTGGGCCGAAATAGGGGGTCTCGTAGGCCCAATTCAGCCACGGGGGGGCGGGGGGGGGGGGGGGGGGGGTCTTTTTCCCTTTTCTTTTTTTCTTTTTTCTTCGTCTTATTACTATTTCTTTTTTATTATTTTATTTTATTTACCTTCCTTTAAAATTTATTATATATACTTTTAATTCTTTCTTTCATTTATTTATTTTCATTTACTATATTTCTTTTATTTATTTTATTCAAAGCTCTAGTTTTAAATATATAGGGGTTACCAATAATTCCTAAAGTGCCCGATTTGATATTATAATCCGCTAGAAAAAATTTATAACTCCCCGACGTTTTTATCTCAACAACATAAAATCTTTTCTCGTCCGACTTTAATTTTAAGTTTAGAACTTCGATTCAGTTTCAACCAACACGAGATCATTGATATAATTAACCATGACGTGGCATCATTAGCGCGGGGTCACTGTCGCTTAATTACAATCATCACTGTAGCAAAAGTCGAGGATGTCACACTTGCACTAGTGAAAGTATGGACCCTAGGCCTTGTTTCCAAGCATTTATACATCGTTTTGCTCATTGTTTACTATTTTTTACCTTGCTGTTATTATATTTTCAGATTACAAAAACCTATATCTACCATCCATATTACACTTGTATCACCATCTCTTCGCCGAACTAATGCACCTATACAATTTACCATTGTATTGGGTGTGTTGGGGACACAAGAGACTCTTTGTTATTTGATTGCAGGGTTGCTTGAGAGAGACCATCTTCATCCTACGCCTCCCACGGATTGATAAACCTTAGGCCATCCACTTGAGGGAAATTTGCTAGTGTCTACAAAACTCTATGCTTGGAGGCCCAACACGAGTCTACAAGAACAAGGTTGTAGTAGACATCAAGAGGCTTCTCATTGCTCCTAGGGGCTACCTAAATTTATTCATAATTTTTGGGGCTGGAAAAGATGCGTTTTCATAAAAAATATCAACTCTAGTCCAAATTTTAGTCAAACAAAATTGGAATTATAGAACTCAAAACAATGTTTTTTGGAAAAACAGGTTGAGGGTACCTATGGATATCATGAATAGCTTATTCGGGGTCACAAGCTAAAGGGAACTATGAGCTCATTTGCAAATTTTTGGGGTCCTAAACTGATTACAGAAAATGCCTTGAGTTATTTACAATTGATAAAAATAAGAAACAGATCCAAAACTTGGTGAAACTGTTTTAGATGATGTCCTTGGGACAAAGGACGGTCACTGGATGAAAACTTTGAAAGTAGGAGAGGGAAGAAATGAGTGAGAATCTTAGAGAGAAGATTTGAGCATGAACCAAATTTGTGGTTTTCTACAAAATAAGAATTAAAAATGTCACAATAAAATTTCCTGTCATGTAATAACTAGATAGTAACTTTTGTCAAACGAGAAGTCATCTCAAGAAATCTCATAAGAAGATTTCTCAAGAATCAAGTTTCCCAAAATATTTCAGAAAAGGTTTTATAAAAATTTCAATAATTCTCTTTAAAAATAATAGAAACTTCAAAATCCAAATTAAAATTTTGTGGGTGTTACACCTAGGGTTCATACTTTCACTAGTGCAATCTCTCAACAATGCTAACATAATATAATCATATGATCATCCCTCAACTTGCAACAAAGAATCACTCCAAAGTTCATAAGTAGCGGAGAACATAAGATGAAATTGTTGTAAGAAACAAAGCACCTCAAACTTATCCTTTCTCATCAATCCATTGAGCTATTCCTATAAGTGTCACAAGCAACCCAAGAGTTCGTACTAGACTAACACCTATGATACATATCAATCAACCCTAATGTCACATTGATACTCCTATGTAACCTCAAGTATCCGTGCGTTAATTATTCGACATGCATCAAACAATTTCAGACTCATCATATTTAATCGAACACAAGAACTACAAAGAGTACCCAAATATTTCTACCGAAGGAAGTAGGATAAGAGCGTGCATCAACCCCTATGCTTAGGTTACCCAATGTCACCTCGAGAATATGCGAGTTGAGCACCAAAACATATATCAAGTTAATCAATAGAACACCCCATTGTCACCATGGGTATCCACATGCAAGACATACATCAAGTGAACTCAATTCCAATATTCAATCTGACATAACAAAATCTTGAAGGGAAAGATTCAATTCATCACATCAAGATAACAAGGGACAAACACCATATGATCCAACTATATTAACAATGCCCGTGATACATCAAGATCGTGACATCTCAAGAACACGAGAGAGAGAGAGAGAGAGAGAGAGAGGGAAAGAGGAGAGAAATAAAGAGAGAGAGAGAGAGAGATCAAACAGAAACCCGTTTGGTGGATTTCCCAACCCGGGCCCGCAGGGCGGGTCACATGCTAATGCTAGGCAGTATCAGGTTCAGAACAGTGAGCAGTACAATGCTTTGGGTGTTTTTCAGCAGCCGTCTCCACAAGGTGGCTCCCAGCGGTAGGACGACAACGACGGCTTCCAGAATAATCCTAAGCTATTAAACAGCAGGCAATATCATGTGTTTACCACCAACACCTGCAAAAGGGACCGAAGGTGAAACACAGAGCCTTCAGCGTGATTGAGCCGACGCTCCCTAGGTACCTCAATTGGTCTGAGCAACCCATTGTTTGGATTAGGGAGGATCACCCGCCCCGGGTTAATAACCCTGGCGACTTGGCTTTGGTAGTGGCACCCAGGTTGAGGGCTACACCCTTTCCAAGGTCCTTATGGATGGCGGCAGCAACATTAATATCTTATATTTCGATGCCTTTCGGCGGATGAATTTCTCAGAGGGTGATTTGATGCCATCCTCCATGGTCTTCCACGACATTGTTCCGGGTAAGTCGGCATACCCTGTTGGATGGATCAAGCTTAATGTAGCTTTTGGCATGAAGTCTAATTACAGGAGCGAGTCCCTCATGTTTGAGGTGGTCAAAATCAAGAGTCCTTAGCACGCGCTGTTCGGATGGCCGGCTTACGCTCGTTTCATGCCCCGCCCCATGCTATGTCTACCTCAATCTCCTAATGTCGGGCCCTAAGGGAACTATCACGATCAACGTGGACAGGAAAATAGCTCAAGAATTCGAGGAAGGAGACGCGACTTACGCTGAGTCGGCTTGCACATCTGAGGAACTCAAGTTTCATCAAGCTAATGTTGACCCGGCAGATATGACACCGCTCAAGAGACCCACAATCGATTCAGAGCTGCCCCTCAAGTTTAAGCCGACGGATGACATGTAGTCGATAGATTTCACGCCTGGCGACTCATCCAAGAAGTTCACCATTGGGACGGGTCTGGATCCCAAATAGGAAAGCGTGCTCATCGAATTCATCCATGAGAATCAGGACATCTTCGCATGGAAGCCTTCTGACATGCCAGGTGTACCGAGAGAATTCGCTGAGCACCACCTTAACATTGACCCTAAAATAAAGCCGGTTCGGTAGTATCTTCGCCGGTTTAATGAAGAACGGTGTAAAGCAATTGGGGAGGAAGTCGCCCGGCTCTTGGCCGCTGAATTCATTGTTGAGGATTTCCATCCTGAGTGGTTGGCTAATCCGGTCTTGGTGCTCAAGAAGAACGGTACCTTCCGCATGTGCATTGACTACGCCGACCTCAAGAGGGCCTGCCCAAAGGACCCTTTCGCCCTCCCTCGCGTTGACCAAATCATTGACTCTACGGTGGGTAGCGAGCGATTGTGTTTTCTGGATGCTTACTCAGGATACCACCAGATCAAGATGGCTCTGGCGGATCAGGAGAAGACATCATTTATAACTCCCTTTGGGGCTTTCTATTATGTATCTATGCCATTCGGACTCAAGAGTGCGGGGGCGACTTATCAACGCTGCATCCATAATTGCCTACACAGTCAAATTGGGTGCAATGTTCACGCCTACGTCTATGACATAGTAGTCAGATCCCAGAAGAAAGAGTCACTTTTGGAAGACCTCAAGGAGACCTTTGACAATTTGCGCGTGTATCAAATGAGGCTTAACCCGACCAAGTGTGTTTTCGGTGTTCCTGCAGGAAAATTATTGGGCTTCTTGGTTTCAGAGCGAGGCATCGAGGATAACCCGGATAAAATCAAAGCGATCACTTCGCTTGGCAAACCGACCAATGTCAACCAAGTTCAGCGCATGGCGGCTCGTATTGCGGCTCTAAGTCGTTTCGTAAGTCAATTTGGGGAGAAGGCCATCCCTCTTTATCAGTTGCTCAAGAAAACTGACCATTTTGTCTGGACGGATGAAGCCAATGAAGCTTTTGAAGCCTTGAAGAAACAATTGGCTGAGCCGCCGGTCTTAGCTGCTCCGATTGACAAAGAGCCTATGCTCCTGTACATTGCTGCCAACTCTAAAGCAATAAGTGTAGCAGTAGTCGTCTAACGCAAAGAGGAAGGGAAGGAATACCCAGTTCAAAGGCCGGTCTACTTTGTCAGCGAAGTCCTAACCCTCTCCAAACAACGTTACCCGCACTGGCAGAAGCTAGTCTTTGGGATCTTCACGGCGAGTCAAAAATTGAAACATTACTTTCAAGAGCATCCTATCATGGTGGTAAGTTCTGTGCTGCTTGGCGATATCATACAAAACTGTGAGGCGACTAGGCAGATTGCTAAGTGGGCCATTGAGCTTGGACCCAATCATGTGAAATATACCCCTTGCACGGCTATTAAGTCTCAAGCTTTAGTGGACTTCATCAACGATTGGACCGAGTTGCAAATTTTGGAAGATAGACCTGATCACACGTATTGTACTATCCATTTTGATGGGTCTAGGCAGCTGGAAGGCTCGGGGACTGGCGTGGTATTGACTTCGCCTCAGGGTGACAAGTTTTGCTATGTCCTCCAACTCATGTTCCCGTGTACCAACAATGCGGCGGAATACGAGGCCTTGCTCCATGGGCTTAGAATCGCCAAAGAGATGAACCTCAGTCGAGTCAGATGTTTTGGCGACTCAGATCTAGTGGTGCAGCAAGTTTCTGGCACATGGGCTTCCAGAGATCCTCTGACGGCGGCTTATAGGCGTGCTGTGTCAGATGTGGCGGGTCATTTTCATGGCTATCAGGTTGATCACATTGATCGTCGGCTCAACGAGGCGGCTGATGCTCTTTCACGACTCGGTTCACAGTGTAAGCCGGTTCGCCCTAATGTATTTTTGGATGTATTGCACAACCCATGAGTGAAATTGCCTTCAGAGGAAGACTTAGCACTTCCTGACCCTGAGTCTCAACTTGTGGCGGCTCTCCGTGCTACCCCGGATTGGGCAATCCCCTACATGGCGTATCTGGCACGAGGCGAGTTACCTACTGATGAGTTGTTGGCCCGCCAAATCATCCGTCGATGCAAGTCCATGATCATACATAAAGGCGAGTTACACAAGCGAAGCACTTCTGGATTTTTTCAAAGGTGTGTCTCGTCTGAGGAAGGATGTGCGATTCTCAACGAGATACATGCAGGTGACTGTGGTCATCACGCCGGGTCACGCTGTCTCGTGTCCAAAGCCTTTAGGCATGGGTTTTACTGGTTGACAGCTCATGGAGATGCTGAGGATATAGTACGCAGATGTAATGGTTGTCAAAAATTTGGGCATGAGATGCATGTGCCGGCTCAGGAATTACGGATGATTCCAATTACATGGCCTTTTGTGGTTTGGGGGCTGGACATGGTTTGTCCCTTCAAGATGTCGTCCAATAAAAAGACTCACCTATTGGTGGGAGTTGACAAGTTTACCAAGTGGGTTGAAGCAGAGCCGGTCAGCAGTTGCGATGCAGACATGGCCGTCAAGTTCCTCAAAAAGTTGATTTTTCCCTTCAGGTATTGATACGTCTCCATCGTATCTACTTTTCCAAACTCTTTTGCCCTTGTTTTGAACTCTAATTTGCATCATTTGAATGGAACTAACCCGGACTAACGTTGTTTTCAGCAGAATTGCCATGGTGTTGTTTTTGCGCAGAAATAAAAGTTCTCGGAATGACCTGGAAATTTACGAGGATTTTTTGTGGAATATATAAAAAATACTGGCGCAAGAATCAACCGGAGGCGTGGAGTGAGGAGACCACAAGCCCAGGAGATGCGGGCCCCCCTGGCCGCGCCTAGCAGGTTTGTTGGGCCCTCAGGGCTCCGCCGCCTCCAACTCCAGCTCTATTTAGTCCCTTTCGTCTGAAAAAAATCAAGGAGAAGAGTTCATCGGGTTTTACGATACGGAGGCGCTGTCACCACCTGTTCTTCCTCTAGAGGGCAGATCTGGAGTCCGTTCTGGGCTTCACAGAGGGGAGATCGTCGTCATCGTCATCACGAACCTTCCTTCATTGCCAATTCCATGATGCTCTTCACCGTTCGTGAGTAATCTCATCGTAGGCTTGCTGGACGGTGATGGGTTGGATGAGATCTATCATGTAATCAAGTTAGTTTTGATGGGTATTGATCCCTAGTATCCACTATGTTCTGAGATTGATGTTGCTACTACTTTGCCATGCTTAATGCTTGTCACTAGGGCCCGAGTGCCATGATTTCAGATCTGAACCTATTATGTTCTCGTCAATATATGTGTGTTCTAGATCCTATCTTGCAAGTTGTAGTCACCTACTATGTGTTATGACCCGGCAACCCCGGAGTGACAATAGCCGAAACCACTCCCGGAGATGACCATAGTATGAGGAGTTCATGTATTCACTAAGTGCTAATGCTTTGTTCCGGTTCTCTATTAAAAGAAGAACCTTAATATCCCATAGTATCCATTAGGACCCCGCTGCCAAGGGAGTGATGGACAATAGATGTCATGCAAGTTCTTTTCCCTAAGCACGTATGACTATATACAGAAAGCATGCCTACATTACATTGACGAACTCGAGCTAGTTACATATCTCCCCATGTTATAATTGTTGCATGATGAATGTTATCCGGCATAATTATCCATCACCGATCCAATGCCTACGAGTTTTGCCTACTGGTTCTTGCTACGTTAGTTTGTCGCTACTTCTGTCACTGCTGCTACTGTTACTCTGTCGCTACTGTTGTCACTGCTGCTACTGTTACCATTGCTACTGCTGTCACTGCTGCTACTATTACCGTTGCTACTGTTGCTATCACACCACTTTGCTATTGATACTTTGCTACAGATACTAAGTCTTTCAGGTGTGGTTGAATTGACAACTCAACTGCTAATACTCGAGAATATTCTTTTGCTTCCCCTTGTGTCGAATCAACAAATTTGGGTTGAATACTCTACCCTCGAAAACTGTTGCGATCCCTTATACTTGTGGGTTATCAGGTATCCTCATAGTATTATTACAGATAATGGTACTAATTTGTCCAAAGGCACCATGCAAGAGTTTTGCGCAAGGGAGCACATCCGGCTCGATGTTTCTGCAGTTGCACACCCCCAGTCTAATGGACAGGTAGAAAGGGCAAATCAAGAAATATTGCTTGGCATCAAGCCCCAGCTTATGGTACCAATGGAACGTACTCCGGGATGCATGGTTGAAGAGTTGCCTTCAGTTTTATGGAGCATCAGAACAACCCCTAATCGATCTACCGGTTACACGCCCTTTTTCCTGGTCTATGGAGCAGAGGCAGTGCTACCAAGTGACATCAGACACGACTCGCCACGAGTTGCCGCCTATGTGTAACAAGACAACGAGCTAGCACATCAAGATTTGTTGGACGCCCTGTAGGAAGAGCGCGACTTGGCCGCATCACGATCGGCGATTTATCAACAGGACTTATGACGCTATCATAGTCATCGAGTCAAAAGCCGAGCCTTTCAGGAGGGCGACTTAGTGCTCCGGTTGATTCAGGATCATACCGGTATGCATAAGTTATCTCCTCCATGAGAAGAACCTTTTGTTGTCAACAAAACTCTTCAGAACAGTTCATACTACCTCGTGGATCTTCGCCTAGATAGGCCGACAACAGAAGTTGAGACGACCCGCCCATGGAACATCGCCCACTTAGGGCCATACTATACTTAGAGCCACTGGCTCCTTATCTATGTCTAAAATCTAGTCTTTGTAATCTCTCTTTTTATATATAAAGCAATAAAGCCGACGCCCACGAACTTTAGATCTTTTGCCGTTTCAGCTTCTTGAAAGCATGGGTCTTTATTGTTCCGTAAGTCGTCCAAGCATGGACGCTATCAGCATCAAAGAGCATAAGTCGCCACATTGTGCTTATTTCAAAACTGGATGTTGGTACGCCAAAGAGGACCAAAGTTGCCACGTTGCACGGTTCAAACATGGGCACCCTATATGATTTTGAGAATTAAGCCGGGTTACTTGGGGGCTACTAGCTCCCAAGTCGTTTTGCAGTAATAGTGTGCACGCTTCTGCAATCCTATGTCTCGCTTTTCCCTAATCATAGGTCACTTGGGGGCTTCTGCTCATTGATTTCAGCCTGAATACCCTCTTGGCTAGCGAAAAATGAACGCATTACAATGGTTATACTGGACTGTGTGTTTGGTGACTCGCCCTATGCTACCATGTACTCTTCGCGAGTCAATCCACTTTTTGGACCCTGAACTTGCCTTGGTTAAAACATGAAGGGTGCCAGCGGGAGCCGGCACATGGAAAATAGACAAATCATGGGTTCACTGAAGCTTGACTCACGCCTGATCAGCCGGTCTAAATAACTCCGGCTGTTGCAAAAGCCTTCTTGGGGTAGCACTAGAGTTTTGCAAATTTGTCCTATCCTGTCGTAACTCATTGAGACGACGAACTTTATGACTATCTTTGTGGCACAACCCAAAGGTGTCATAAAACTCTATTATAACCCGCCGCGACTCATTGAGCCGGCCTATTGTTTTTCTCTAATAAACAGGGCAAAGATCTTTCTTGTCAAATATGACAAAGCATTAGGAAAGGCGATTCATATTAATGAAGCCTGAAACTTTCAACACCATCACAAGGTACAGTTATCATACTATTTTTAGAAATCCTAGACTATTACATGGCTCATCAGGCCATACCAGGAAACATAACCCGGCCATAAAGGATCAAAGTATTCTTTACGGATCAACTTCATGTCAGTTTGGCTCAAGCCGCCTCCGGGTTATCCTGCCTCGAGCTTTCGCCATCTGTTGGGGATATTACCTGCGGTATAACCCGCCCTAACTCGGCCCGGTCACTAAAGGGGCGACTCATCCTTTGGTAATGCAAGCCTTGGCCTAGGGGCCCAGGAGCCGGATGGCGGTTCAGGAGCGATGCAGAGGATGGCCGCCAAGGAGGTTTCCAGTCTTGGAAAGCATGGCGACTTAGAGATATGGAAAGCCACGATCTGTAGCATGGCTACGACTCTTGTAAACCCGAGGGCCTCGACCTGTATATAAAGGAGAGTCTCTGGAGAAGATAGGGCAGGTTAGAAATCATCGAGAGCTAGGTCAGGCGAGGTACGCCCTCCTTGTAATCGAAACCATCATCAATCTACACAAAGCAGGACGTAGGTTTTTACCTCCTGCTATCCCACAGACAACAGCGCCACATATTGACACGTAGACAAAGGCTGGGCTTGCGTTGGTTTTTCCCTTGAAGAGGAAAGGGTGATGCAGCACAGGACCAATAACTATTTCCCTCAGTTTGGGAACTAAGGTATCGATCCAGAAGAAGGGTCTCATCAAGTCCAAAGTACATGCGCAAACACAAACAAGCTTGCACCCAACGCTTCAAAGGGGTTGTCAATCCCTTCAAGATTGTTTGCAAAGTGAGATCTGAAGGCGGAAAGTGCAACGAAGTAAAAAGTGTAAGGCTGAAAATATGGTGTGGAGTAGACCCTGGGGGCCATAGTGTTCACTAGAGGCTTCCCTCAAAATAGCAAGTATTACGGTGGGTGAACAAATTGCTGTCGAGCAATTGATAGAACCGCGCAAAGTCATGGCGATATCTAAGGCAATGATCATACATATAGGCATCATGTCTGAGACAAGTAGACCAATACTTTCTGCATCTACTACTATTACTCCACACATCGAACCCTATCCAGCATGCATCTAGTGTATTGAGTTCATGACGAACAGAGTAACGCTTTAAGCAAGATGACATGGTGTAGAGGTATAATCTCAAACCAATGATGAAAACCCCATCTTTTTACCCTTGATGGCAACAACACGATGCGTGCCTCGCTACCCCTTCTGTCACTGGGTGAGGTCACCGCACAGTATGAACCCAAAACCAAGCACTTCTCCCATTGCAAGGATCATAGATCTAGTTGGCCAAACAAAACCCACAACTCGAAGAGAATTACATGGATATGAAATCATGCATAAGAGAGATCAGAAGAAACTCAAATAAGATTCATAGATAATCAGATCATAAATCCACAATTCATCGGATCTCGACAAACACACCGCAAAAGAAGATTACATCGGATAGATCTCCATGAAGATCATGGAGAACTTTGTATTGAAGACCCAAGAGAGAGAAGAAGCCATCTAGTTACTAGCTATGGACCCGTAGGTCTATGGTGAACTACTCACGCATCATCGGAGAGGTCATGGTGTTGATGGAGAAGCCCTCCGTGTCCGAATCCCCCCTCCGGCAGGGCACCAGAACGTGCCCTAGATGGGATCTTGCGGAGACAGAAGCTTGCGGCGGTGGAAAAGTACTTTCGATGATCTCCTGATTTTTTTGGGATTTTTAGGGAATATATAGATGCAACCCCTACGTCAGGGGACGCTCAGGGGGCTCACAAACCTGGATGGTGCGGCCTCCCCCCTAGCTGCGGGGTGGGGGCTTGTGGGGCCCCTGGGGCTCCCCTGCCTTGGCTCCCAAGTTCCCCAATCTTCTTCCGTTCCAGAAAAAATCTTTTCGCGGATTTTCTTCCGTTTGGACGCCGTTTCAAAATCTCCTCTGAAAGGGGTCAAAAACATGGAAAAAACAGGAACTGGCACTTGGCACTGAATTAATAAGTTAGTCCCAAAAAATAAATAAAAGGCATGCAAAACATCCAAAGTTTGACAAGATAATAGCATGAAACCATAAAAAATTACAGATACGTTGGAGACGTATCAAGCATCCCCAAGCTTAACTCCTGCTCGCCCTCGAGTAGGGAAGTGATAATGAATGAATTTTTGATGTCGAATGCTACCTAGCATAGTTGTCCTTTGCAACTTATTTCACGTGACATGAATGTTCAGATCCGTAAGATTCAAAGCAATAGTTCGCTATTGACATGAAAACAGTAATACTTCAAGCAAACTAGCAAAGTAATCATGAACTTTCAAAATAACAAGGCCAAAGAAAGTTATCCCAACAAAATCATATAGTCTGGCTATGCTCCATCATCCTCACACAACTAATGTAAATCATGCACAACCCCAGAATTGGCCAAGTAATTGTTTTCGCACTCTTATTTTCTCAAACTTTTTATAACTATCACGCAATACATGAGCACGAGCCATGAATATAGCACTATAGGTGGAATAGAGTGTGGTGGTGGTTGTGAGACAAAAAGGAGGAGATGGTCACACTGACTCAGCGTATCAATAGGCTATGGAGATGCCCATTAATAAATATCAATGTGAATGAGTAGGTATTGCCATACAAGAGATGCACCAGAGCTATAAGTATGTGAAAGCTCAAAAGGAAAACTAGTTGGTGGGCATCCAACTTGCTTGCTCACGAAGACCTAGGGAAATTTTGAGGAAGCCCATCATTGGAATATACAAGCCAAGTTATATAATGAAGATTCCCACTAGCATATGGTAGTGACAAAGCAAGAAGCTCTCAATCATGAAGAACATGGTGCTAACATGAGGCACAAGTGTGGAAAAAGATAGTAGCATTGTCCCTTCTCTCTTTTTCTATTTTTTCATTTGGGCTCTTAGGCCTATTTTTTTTCTTTTCTCCTTTTTTTGTTTTTGGGCTCTTTGGACTCTTTTTTTATTTCCTCATATGGGACAATGCTCTAATAATGATGATCATCACACTTTTATTTACTCATAGCTCAAAGATCACAATGATGATGACTCCATAGGAAATAGCTCGGGCAGTGTACCGGGATGTGCAACGATCTAGCATGGCGTATGATGTTGAAACATCTCGCTAGCTATCTTACGATCATGCAATGGCAATATGAGAGTGACGACACAAGTCATGAGACGGAACGGTGTGAGTTGCATGGCAATATATCTCGGAATGGCTATGAAAATGCCATAGTAGGTAGATATGGTGGCTGTTCTGAGGAAGGAATTTGGTGGGTTTGTGCACCGGCGAGAATTGCGCGGCACTAGAGAGGCTAGCAATGGTGGAAGGTGAAGGTGCATCTATACCATGGGCTCACATTAGTCATGAAGAACTCACATACTTGTTGCGAAAGTTTTTATTAGTAATCGAAACAAAGTGCTAAACGCATACTCCGAGGGGAAGGGTAGGTAGGTGGAAACCATCGCGCGATCCCGACCTCAACACAAAGGATGACAATCAATAGATCAATTATGCTCCGACTTCCTAACATAGCGGTTCACCATACGTGCATGCTGCGGGAATCACTAACTCCAACACAAGTATCTCTAGATTCACAACACCCTACTAACATAACTCTCAGTATTACCGAATCCACGTCTCAAAACTAATTGAGAGGAATCAAAACTTCTCTTTCTACTCAATGCACATGAAGATGGAGGTTTTTGCATCCTCTTTGAGTACCTAGCACATTTGGGACTACTTTCATAGCGTAAGCCAACTACCAAATCACGCACCGCCGTGCTCTAAAACATATAAGTGAAGCACAAGAGCAAAAGTATCTAGCTCAAAAGATATAAGTGAAGCACAAGAGCAAAAGTATCTAGCTCAAAAGATATAAGTGAAGCACAATGAGCATTCTAGCAAAATCACGATGAGTGCATGTCTCTCTCTCTCTCAAAAAGGTGTGCAGCAAGGATGATTGTGACACAACAAAAAGAAAAGACTCCTATGATACAAGACGCTCCAAGCAAAACACATATCATGTGGTGAATAAAAATATAGCTCCAAGTAATGTAACCGATGGATTGAAGACGAAAGAGGGGATGCCTTCCCGGGGCATCCCCAAGCTTAGGGTTTTTGGTGTCCTTGAATTTGGCTTGGGATGCCTTGGGCATACCCAAGATTGAGCTCTTTCCACTCCTTATCTCATCGTCCATGAGAACATCACCCAAAACTTGAAAACTTCACAACACAAAACTTAAACAGAAACTTGTGATAACATTAGTACAAGAAAACAAACTACCACTTTTTTTGGTACTGTCGCAAACTTGAATTCCATCTATATTGATGATGGGCTACCGTATTCTCACTTTTCCATGGCTAGTACCCCCCGATACTAACCATATTTCTTCAAAACAAGCAACCAACTCAACAAAAACAGAATATGGCAAAAATAGACCAGTCTGTAGCAATCTGTATACTTTGTATACATCTGGTACCTCAAAAAATCTGAAAAATTACGACGGCCTGGGCACAAAGCATATCAATCAGAAGCAAAAAGAATCAACTCAAAATCTCTTTCTGAATAAAAATGAAAAATCATCTCGTGAGCGAAAAGTTTCTGTCTTTCTCCAGCAGGATCAAACAACCATTACCAAGACTAGTCATAAAGGCTTTGCTTGGCTCAAACAGAAAAAGAACTACAAACACAATCACCGCAAGAAAACAGAAAGAAAAAGATAAATTCATTGGGTTGCCTCCCAACAAGCGCTATTGTTTAACGCCCTTAGCTAGGCATAGAAGCGATAGAATCACGTATCGTCGTCTTTGGTGCTCAACCCATAAGTGGCCCTCATCATGGATTCATAAGACAATCTTATTTTCTTTCTAGGAAATTTTTCCATGCCCTTCCTTAAAGGAAACTGAAATCTAATATTCCCTTCCGTCATATCGATGATAGCACCGATAGTCCTTAGGAAAGGTCTACCAAGAATAATGGGGCATGTAGGATTGCAATCAATGTCAAGCACAATGAAATCCACGGGTACATAGTTCCTATTTGCAATAATAAGAACATCATTGATCCTTCCCATGGGTTTCTTGACAGTAGAATCAGCAAGATGCAAATTAAGTGAACACTCTTCAATCTCATTAAAACCCAGAACATCACATAAAGACTTTGGAATTGCAGAAACACTAGCACCCAAATCACACAAAGCATTGCACTCATAGTTTTTTATTTTGATTTTCATGGTACGTTCCCACTCATCATGAAGCTTTCTAGGGATAGAGACTTCCAATTCAAGTTTCTCTTCAAGAGATTTTATCATAGCTTCGAAGATATGATCGGTAAAGGCTTTGTTTTGGCTATAAGCGTGCGGAGAGTTTAACATGGATTGCATAAAAGAAATGCATTCAATCAAGGAGCAACTATTATAATTGAATTCCCTGAAATCCACGGTAGTAATTTCATTAGTACTCAAAGTTTTAACGTCTTCTACTCCACTTTTAATGCTTTTAGCATCAAGATAGATGGACTCCGAATCATTGGGGCACTTTTCAACCAAAGTGGATTCATATCCAGCCCCATAATCATTAGGTTTGACACAAGAAAACAAAGATTCAATGGGAGTCACACCAAGCACTTTAAGATCTTCGTGATTCTCATCACGAGAACACGCCTTTTTAAGCCATTCATGTCTAGCACGAATTTGGGCGTTTCTTTCTTGGCTCTCAATCATGGAAACATGAATAGCTTTCAAAGTTTCATCCATGTTGATTTTGGAAGGAGCACATCTAACTTTCAAAGCATCAACATCAAAAGAAATTCTATCCACGCTCTTAGCCAAATCGTCAATTTTGAGTAGTTTTTCCTCTATGGACGCATTGAAAATCTTTTGAGAGTTGATGAACTCTTTGATATTACTCTCTAGATCAGAGGGTAATATATTGTAATTTCCATGAGTATTGTTGTAGAAGTTGCCAAAGTTATTAGAGGAGTTATTAGGAAAAGGCCTAGGAACATAGTTTCCTCTAAAAGCGTTGTTGTTGCCAAAGTTATTCCTACCAACAAAATTAACGTCCAAGCTAGCGTTGCTACTCTCAATCAAAGAAGACAAAGGCATATCATTAGGATCCAAAGGAGCACTTCTACTAGCAACCAAATTCATTAACTCATCCATCTTAGCACTCAACGAGTTAATTTCTTCTATAGCGTGTACCTTCTTACTAGTAGGTGACCTGAAAGTGTGCCATTGAGAGTAGTTTGTCATGATGTTGTCTAAGAGCTTTGTGGCTTCCCCTAACGTGATTTCCATGAACGTTCCACCTGAGGCGGAGTCCAAGATATTTCTAGAAGCGAAATTCAAGCTAGCGTAAAAGATTTGAATAATCATCCAAAGGCTCAAGCCATGAGCGGGACAATTTCTAATCATTAATTTCATTCTCTCCCAAGCTTGTGCAACATGCTCATGATCAAGTTGCTTGAAGTTCATGATATCATTACGGAGAGAGATGATCTTAGTCGGCAGAAAATACTTGGATATATAAGCATCTTTGCAATTATCCCAAGAATCGATACTATTTTTGGGCAAAGAAGAAAACCAAGTTTTTGCGCGATCTCGCAACGAGAAAGGAAAAAGCTTCAATTTAATCACGTCATTATCCACATCTTTTTTATTTTGCATATCGCAAAGCTCAATGAAGGTATTGAGATGGGATGCGACATCTTCACTAGGAAGGCTAGAGAATTGCTCTTTCATAACTAGTTCTGCAAAGCGGCATTGATTTCGTATGACTCCGCACTAGTGGCGGGAGGAATCGGAGTACTAATAAAATCATTATTATTAGTATTCGAGAAGTCACAAAGTTTGGTGTTTTCGTTCATGGTGACTTCAGCAAGCAAGCAAGCACACAAGCAAACAAAGAGCAGGCGAGAAAAAAGGGCGAACGAAAGGGCGAACGAAAAGGCGAACGAAAAAGGCAAATTGGTGAAGTGGGGGAGTGGAAAACGAGAGGCAACTGGCAAACAAAGTAAATGAAAGAGATGAGTTTGCGACATCTACTTGGATGAGTTCTTGACTTGATCTTCCTCCCCGGCAATGGCGCCAGAAATTCATCTGCTATCCCACAAACAACAGCGCCAGAAATTGACACGTTGACAGAGGCTGGGCTTGCGTTGGTTTTTCCCTTGAAGAGGAAAGGGTGATGCAGCACAGGAGCAGTAAGTATTTCCCTCAGTTTGAGAACCAAGGTATCGATCCAGAAGGAGGGTCTCGTCAAGTCCAGAGTACCTACGCAAACACAAACAAGCTTGCACCCAACGCTTCAAAGGGGTTGTCAATCCCTTCAAGATTGTTTGCAAAGTGAGATCTGAAGGCGGAAAGTGCAACGAAGTAAAAAGTGTAAGGCTGAAAATATGGTGTGGAGTAGACCCTCCGGGCCATAGTGTTCACTAGAGGCTTCTCTCAAAATAGCAAATATTACAGTGGGCGAACAAATTACTGTCGAGCAATTGATAGAACCGCGCAAAGTCATGACGATATCTAAGGCAATGATCATACATATAGGCATCACGTCCGAGACAAGTAGACCGATACTTTGTGCATCTACTACTATTACTCCACACATCGACCGCTATGCAACATGCATCTAGTGTATTGAGTTCATGACGAACAGAGTAACGCTTTAAGCAAGATGACATGATGTAGAGGGATAATCTCAAACGAATGATGAAACCCCCATCTTTTTACCCTTGATGGCAACTACACGATGCGTGCCTCACTACCCCTTCTGTCACTTGGTGAGGTCACCGCACGGTATGAACCCAAAACCAAGCACTTCTCCCATTGCAAGAATCATAGATCTAGTTGGCCAGACAAAACCCACAACTCGAAGAGAATTACAAGGATATGAAATCATGCATAAGAGAGATCAGAAGAAACTCAAATAAGATTCTTAGATAATCTGATCATAAATCCACAATTCATCGGATCTCGACAAACACACCAAAAAAGAAGATTACATCGGATAGATCTCCACGAAGATCATGGAGAACTTTCTATTGAAGATCCAAGAGAGAGAAGAAGCCATCTAATTACTAGCTATGGACCCGTAGGTCCATGGTGAACTACTCACGCATCATCGGAGAGGTCATGGTGTTGATGGAGAAGCCCTCCGTGTCCGAATCCCCCCTCTGGCAGGGCACCAGAACGTGCTCCAGATGGGATCTTGCAGAGACAGAAGCTTGCGGCGGCGGAAAAGTACTTCCAATGATCTCCTGATTTTTTTGGGATTTTTAGGGAATATATAGGCGCAACCCCTAGGTCAAGGGATGCTCAGGGGGGCCACAAGCCTGGATGGCGCGGCCTCCCCCTGGCCGCGGGGTGGGGGCTTGTGGGGCCCCTGGGGCTCCCCTCCCTTGGCTCCCAAGTTCCCCGATCTTCTTCCATTCCAAAAAATATCTTTTCGGGCATTTTCTTCCGTTTGGACTCTGTTTCAAAATCTCCTCTAAAAGGGGTCAAAAACATGGAAAAAACAGAAACTGGCACTTGGCACTGAGTTAATAAGTTAGTCCCAAAAAATAAACAAAATGCATGCAAAACATCCAATGTTTGACAAGATAATAGCATGAAACCATCAAAAATTATAGATACGTTGGAGACGTATCACCTCCACATGAGGGGCCGAACCTGGGTAAATCTGAGTCTTGCTTTCACTCACCCCCTTTGAGTCGCCACCAAGGTGCGATGGCTCCTTCACTAAGTCCTTTCACGAGGACATGTGCCGTGACAAAACCACGACAGTTGGCGCCCATCGTGGGGCTAGCGCACGGTGGGGTTGAATTCTCAAAGGGAGCCCTACCAGGGTCAGAAAGCTATGCGGTCGTCATCATGACGAAGAGCCGCCGCGGAAAGTACTACATCGGCAACTCGTTGTGGGGGCCTGAAGCCGATTCAATCGAATCTGGTTACAGGGTCCCCTTCGGCAAGGTCAACATCTTCATCGGCATGATTGGAGCACCCGTGCGTGAGCCGGACACCTCCACCGACATCATCGAGCCGGCCAGGTACGCCTTCCCCATCACATGTCAGGACAGGAAACGTCATGTTTTCGTCGGTTTTACGCACGGAGCCAGCGTACAGGACGAACCAGCAGTCCAGGAGATCACCCCCGTCAATTCTGATGACGAGTCATTCATGGGCGACACAGATTCAATTCACCCCCTTCACGAAGGACAACTCGGAGGGTTGTCACTGGCGATGGACCCCGAGGTGTTCGAAAGATCCCATCGACAAATCGCCATCTACATGGTGGGGGTGGCACAACCTCAGCCAAACCCGGCCGGCAACAATGAGACTGGCGAGACGTCGAAAACCCTAGCTAAAGCCATGGCGGACTTGAGAGTGGAAATCACCAGATTCATGACAACCATTGTGACGTCAGAGAATCAGGAAGCGATCAACGCCGAACTGACGAAGCTGTGGTAGGAGATGGCCAAAACCCAACGGGACATGGAAGCGGAAGCCGCCAGGATGGCGGCACAGCAGGCCCGGATCACCGCGGAGACGGAACGGCTGAACACCGAAGGTTGGCGGCTCGAGAGACAACAACGCACGTCCGATGCTATTCATCAGATGAGGCATCACAGGCGCCTCCCGGCCGATCTACATCCAACTCGCCTCTTCAACACCCCACGCACTCCAGCGATGGGACCCGATCGGCCTTTGCAGGCCGCTCCACGGGAAGGTCTGGTTCAACCGCCTAACCCACCACCACCTCAACCAACGGATGCCCACGCACCTCGCTTCCAGACGCCGCGCGGCCACTTCTCAAATCCCGTGGATAACGTGCTGGCTGGAACACGCCACTTGGAGTCCCTCCCGATCTACGGAAACTCCCAGGCGGAGGTGGAGGCGAGAAATGCCATCGAGATGCTGAAGACAGCAGTGCTCCAACACGGGAAATACTCACACAGCCTTGGCCGGTTACACTCCACACCCCAAGCGAGTCACACCAGGAGTCGCCATGAGGACCAATGCACGGTGACCAGTGGGCAATGGTGTTTGCCTTAGATCAACCCGCCCAGGATGCATGATACTCGAGCCCAAGACATTATGGATACAGCGCGCACCGCATGCCTGATGGAGACGGCGGCCGCGGTGGGTCAGGGTTATCCGACTTATACCCAGACACCTCCCGCACCGCTCGAAGCCGGCGGCAGGCACGTTGGGGTCCCCTGTCTCATGCCCGCTCTGCGCAATGAGCGGATGCCGAAGGATTTCAAAGGACCGAGGAAGGTACCAAATTACACACCAGATCTCGAGCCAGGGCATGGATCGAGAGTTACGAACTTGCGATGGACATGCTCGACGTGAACGAGGCGGTTTGCGCCAAGTATTTCACTATGATGCTTGAAGGAACGACGCACACGTGGCTGAAGAACATGCCGCCCAACTCCATCAACACCTTGGCAGAGTTAAAGGAGCGGTTCATTAAGAATTTCCGTGGGACTTGCAAATGCCCGATGACCATCGTTGACTTACAACACTGCGTTCAGCGGCCGGATGAGTCAGCCCATCATTGGACTTGGCGAGTTGCAGAAGTTATTCATTCATCGGACGGCATCTGTGCGGCTCAGGCAGTATTGATTCTGGAGAAAAATTGCCATTACGAGCCTTTGGTGCTGAAGCTTGGGCAACTCAAGCGTAAGGTACAAGACATGGGCGAGTTGATGGACACCCTAATCAGGTATGCCGAGTCAGACGACACTAAATATCCTGGGGAGGATGACAATAAGGTTAGCACCGCCAGGAGAGGCGAGTCGTCAAAAGGCAATTCCTAGTTTCAGGGGAGAGGTAACCACAACCATGGCGGGCAAGGTAGGAGGAGACACCAGGAAGGTCCCACATACTTCGTCGCCAATACGAATGCCGGCAACGGGAACCAACGCCAGAAGAAGCGCGGCTTCAGCGGGAAGAAGCCACACAACTACCATGAGATGCTCAAAGGCCCCTGCCTAGAGCACGCCACTGCTGAAGGACCGGCTACCCACTCCTGGGAGGATTGTTATGTGATGCAAGAGTTCCGAGCTGAGGCGCTCAAAAAAGGCCAAGGAGGTGATCAAAGCGGGCAACAGGAACAGTTTGGCGTGCCCGGGTCACGCCAAAGCCCGTTCGGTGGTTTTCCTAACCCGGCCCCGCAGGGCGGGTCACAGCCTAATGGTGGACAATACCAAGTTCATAATCAACAATGGTATAACCCACAGGGCGTGTTTCAGCAGCCGCCCCCGCAAGGAGATCCCCAGCAGCAGGATGACAATAGCGGTTTTCAAAATAACCCTAAGCAGCTGAACAATGGACAGTATTATGTGTTCACCGTCAGAACTTGCAAACGGGATCAGAAGGTGAAACATAGAACTTTCAGCATGGCTGAGCTGGCGCTTCCTAGGTATCTCCATTGGTCCGAACAGCCCATCACCTAGAGTAGGGAAGATCACCCGCCCCGAGTTGACAACCCTGACGACTTGGCTTTGGTCATGGCTCCCCAAGTCGGAGGATACACCCTTTCCAAAGTCCTTATGGATGGCGGCAGCAGCATAAACATCTTATACTTCGATTCCTTTCGAAGGATGAACTTTTCAGAAAAAGACTTAATGCCATCATCCACAGTTTTCCATGACATCGTTCCGGGTAAGTCGGCGTATCCAATTGGACGGATTAAACTTAACGTGGCTTTTGGCACAGAGTCGAATTATAGGAGCAAGTCACTCATGTTTGAGGTGGTCAAAATCAAGAGCCCTTACCACACATTGTTTGGAAGGCCGACTTACGATCGATTCATGGCTCACCCATGTTATGTTTATCTCAAGCTCAAAATTCCTGGTCCTAGGGGGACTATCACTATCAATGGAGACAGGAAAATAGCCCAAGAGTGCGAGGAAGGAGATGCGGCTTACACCGAGACGGCTTGCATGACCGAGAAGCTCAAATTTCACCAAGCCAATGTTGATCCTGCGGATATGACATCGCTCAAGAGGTCAACAATTGACTCTGAGCCGCCCCTCAAGTTTAAACCAACGGATGACACCAAGGTGGTAGACTTCACGCCTAGCGACTCAACCAAGCAGTTCACTATTGGGACGTGTCTGGATCCCAAATAAGAAAGCGCGCTCATCGAATTCATCCGTGAGAATCGGGACATCTTCGTGCGGAAACCTTCTGACATGCCAGGTGTACCGAGAGAATTTGTTGAGCACCATCTTAATACTGACCCCAAAGTAAAGCCAGTTCAGCAGTATCTTCGTAGGTCTAATGAGGAATGACGTAAGGCAATTGGAGAGGAAGTCGCCCGGCTTTTGGCCGCCGGATTCATCATCGAGGTTTTTCATCCTGAATGGTTGGCTAACCCGGTCCTGGTGCTAAAAAAGAATGACACTTTCCGCATGTGCATCGACTACACCGACCTCAACAGAGCCCGTCCAAAGGATCCCTTCGCCCTTCCCCGCATTGATCAAATCATTGACTCGACGGTGGGTTGCGAGCATTTGTGTTTTTTGGATGCTTACTCAGGATACCACGAGATCAAGATAGCTGTGGCACACCAGGAGAAAACGTCCTTCATAACCCCCTTCGGAGCCTTCTGTTACGTGTCTATGCCGTTCGGGCTCAAGAGTGCGGGGGCGACTTGTCAGCGTTGCATCCAGAATTGTTTGCACAACCAGATCAGACGTAATGTCCACGCTTATGTTGACGACATCGTAGTCAGATCTTAGAAGAAAGAGTCGCTCTTGGAGGATCTCAAGTAAACTTTTGACAATTTGCGCATATACCAGATGAGGCTTAACCCCACAAAGTGTGTGTTTGGTGTTCCCGCAGGAAAGTTGTTGGGTTTTCTGGTGTCAGAACGCGACATTGAAGCCAACCAGGACAAAATTGAAGCGATCGCTTCGCTAGGAAAGGTGGCCAACATCAATCAGGTCCAACGCATGGCGGGTCGTATCTCGCCTCTAAGTCGCTTGATAAGTCGCCTTGGGGAGAAAGCCATCCCTATCTATCAGTTGCTCAAGAAAACTGATCGTTTTGTTTGGACGGATGAAGCCAACAAAGCCTTTGAAGCCTTGAAGCAACAACTGGCTAAGCCGCCGGTATTGGCCGCTCCGACGGACAAGGAGCCTATGCTCTTGTACATTCTAAGGCAGTGAGTGTGGCAGTGGTCGTCGAGCGGAAGGAAGAAGGGAAGGAATATCCAGTTCAGAGACTAGTATATTTTATCAGCGAAGTCGTGACCCTCTCCAAACAATGCTACCCACACTGGCAGAAGCTGGTCTTTGGGGTGTTTATGGCGAGTCAGAAGCTGAAGCACTACTTCCAGGAGCATCCCATCACAGTGGTCACTTCTGCCCCCCTTGGTGACATTATACAAAATCAAGAAGCGACTAGACGGATTGCTAAGTGGGTCATCGAGTTAGGACCGCATCACGTGCGATATACTCCCTATACAGCCATTAAGTCTCAAGCACTAGTGGATTGCATCAACGACTGGACCGAGTTGCAGATTCCAGAAGATAGGCCCGATAAAACATACTGGACCATCCATTTCGATGGATCTAGGCAGGTGGAAGGATCGGGGGCTGGTGTGGTGTTAACTTTGCCTCAGGGTGACAAATTCTGCTATGTCCTCCGACTCATGTTTCCATGTACCAACAATGCAACAGAGTATGAAGTTGTGCTCCATGGGCTGCGATCTCCAAAGAGATTAACCTCACCCAAGTCAGATGCTTGGGCGACTCAGATCTAGTGGCACAACAGGTTTCAGGCACTTGGGATTCTAGAGATCCCTTGATGGCGGCTTACAAGTGAGCTGTGTCAGACGTGGCGGGTCACTTTCATGGTTATCAAGTGGATCACATCGATCGGCGACTCAATGAAGCAGCAGATGCTCTTTCACGCCCCGGTTCACAATGTAAGCCAGTTCCCCCAATGTCTTTTTGGATGTGTTACATAACCCCTCGGTGAGGCTACCTTCAGAGGAAGATTTAGCGGTGTTGGACCCTGAGTCTCAACTCATGGCGGCTCTTCGTGCTACCCCGGATTGGGAAATTCCCTACATGGCGTATCTCACACGAGGCGAGTTACCCACAGATGATTTATTAGCTCACCAAATCATCCGTCGACGCAAATCCATGGTTATACATAACGGCGAGTTGCATAAGCGAAGCACTTAAGGGGTATTTGAAAGGTGTGTCTCTTTCGAGGAAGGATGTATGATTCTCAACGAAATTCATGCACGCGACTATGGTCATCATGTCGGGTCACGCTCCCTGGTTTCCAAAGCCTTTAGGCATGGATTTTATTGGTTGAAGGCTCATGCATATGCGGAAGAGATAGTTCACCGATGTGATGGTTGCCAGAAATTTCGACGCCAGATGCATGTGCCGGCTCAGGGATTACGGATGATTCCAATTACTTGGTCGTTTGCGGTCTCGGGGCTGGACATGGTTGGTCCTTTCAAAATGTCATCCAATAAAAAGACTCACCTATTGGTGGCGGTTCATAAGTTCACTAACTGGGTTGAAGCAGAACCCGTTAGTAGCTGTGATGCAAACAAGACTGTCAAATTCTTGAAAAAGTTGATCTTCCGATTCAGATACCCTCGTAGTATCATTACTGAGAATGGTACTAATCTATCAAAGGGTGCAATGCAAGAGTTTTCCGGACGAGAGCATATCCGGCTTGACGTTTCTGAAGTCGCACACCCCCAGTCTAATGGACAGGCAGAAAGGGCAAATCAGGAAATATTGCGAGGAATCAAGCCCCGGCTTATGGTGCCTCTGGAGCGTAATCGAGGATATTGGGTTGAAGAGTTGCCCTCGGTGTTATGGAGTATCAGAACCACCCCAAATTGCTCCATGGGTTTTACTCCCTTATTTCTGGTCTACGGGGCAGAGACAGTTTTGCCAAGTGAAATCGGACACGATTCACCGCGAGTCGCCGCCTATGTGGAACAAGACAACGAGTTGGCACGACAAGATTCGTTGGATGCTTTGGAGGAAGAGCGAGACTTGGTTGCGTCACGATCGGCGATCTATCAACATGACTTGCGACGCTATCACAGCTGCCGCGTCAAGACCCGGACTTTTCAAGAGGGCGATTTAGTGCTCCGGTTGATTCAAGACCACACTAGTATGCATAAGTTATCACGTCCATGGGAAGGACCGTTTGTCATCAGCAAGAACCTTCGAAACGGTTCGTACTACTTGGTGGATCTTCGCCCTGATCGGCCAACTACAGAGGTAGAGACAACTCGCCCCTGGAATATAGCCCACTTGCGGCCTTACTACACCTAGAGCCATGGGCTCCTTTCTTTTCTCCAAATATCAGACCTTGTAATCTTGTATTTATAAAGCAATAAAGCCGGCACCCACGAAACTCGGGGTCCTTTGCCGTTTCAGCTTCTTGAAAGCATGAGTCTTTATTGTTCTATGAGTCGTCCAAGCATGGACGCTATCAGTACCAAAGATCATAAGTCGCCATGCTGCACTTATTTCAAAACTGGGTACTGGTAAGCCAAAGAGGACCAAAGTTGCCACAATTGCACGGTTCAAACATGGGCGCCTTATATGGTTTGAGAATTAAGCCGGCTTACTTGGGGGCTACTAGTTCCCAAGCCGTTTTGCAATAAAAGCGTCAACGCTTCTACAATCCTATGTTCGACTTTTCCCTAATCAGAGGTCACTTGGGGGCTTCCACACACCGAGTTCAGCCTGAATACCCTATTGGCTAGCGAAAAATTACCGCATTACAAATGGTTATACTCGACTATGTGTTGGACAAGTCGCCCTATGGACCCATGTACTCTTGGCGATTCAATCCGCTTTTTGGACCCTGAAATCGCCTTGGTTAAAACATGAAAGTTACCGGCCAGAGCCACACATGGAAAATAGAGAAACCATTGGTTCACTGAACCTGCTTCACTGAAGCCTGACTTGCGCCTGATCAGCCGGTCTAAAGAACTTGGGCTGTTGCAAAAGTATTCTTAGGGTAGCACTAGAGTTTTGCAGACTCGTCCTATCCTATCGTAGCTCATCGAGCCGACAAATTTTTACGACTATCTTCATGGCACTGCCACAAGATTTTGTAAACCTTTTTATGACTCAGCGTAACTCACTGAGCCGGCTCCTTAGTTATAACTCGCTATAACTCACTCGGCTGGTTCATCTTTTTCTATAACTCATTGAGTCGGCCTATGGTGTTTTTCCCTGACAAACAGGTTGAAGTTTTTTCTTGTCAAAATATGACACTTCCTAAACTATCAAGCATAAAGATTGGTCAAGGCGACTCATGATTTGCAAAAAGGATAAAACCTTTCAGCAATGTCAAGCAAAAGGCATGGATGGAAGATTGTTTCCCTGAAACCTAACAACTATTACATGGCTCACTCGGCCATACCGGGCCTCATCTCCTGGTCAAGAAGAGATCAAATTGTTTTTGAAGAAATGATTACATCTTGGGTAGACTTAAGCCGCCTCCGGGATGCCTTGCCTTGAGCTCAGTCCATCTTAAATATGTAAGTCGCCCAGCTTCCAGTTGCACTTGGACAAGGCGACAAATTCATCTTCGTTGTTCAGAAAGACACATAGGTCTGCTTCAAAGTCGAAGGGATTCTTGCGCCGGAGAGGAGTCATGCTGGGAATTTCGAACGAAGGAGAAGTCACCTTTTTATTGTTGTCATCATACGCAGCTTGGTATTTGTTCAAGTCCAAACTGGCCGCCAGCTGAGTCGCTCCGGCATGGGACTCTTTCACAACCCGGTGGTAATCGTCTTCGGTGAACTCCGACTCGTCATCCTTCAGCTCAGGGTAACCAGCTGCTACCTTCTCTGGCTTGAGTTCACGGGCATAGGCCAGGCACCGACTTAGGGTGGTCAGAGCTCCCTTGCGGGCGGCTGACTTCTTTAGTTCATCTACTTGCGGTGGCAACATTGACAAGCAACCTAGCGTGTTCTTGATGGACTTAATTGGCTCCTTATTGCCCATCACTGCCTTTATCGTCATCATGCTCCCCGTATACAACTGCTCTGTAAAGGTGTAAATCGCCTTCAGCTTCAGGATGTAGTCACTTTGAAGGTTGGTAGCTCGAGGACCTACAAAGGATAAACAATAACAATTAGTATTTGCAAACTAAATTATGACTTCTCTTTCCGAATGAGGGAATTGCTCCTTACCAAAGATGGCTTGGGTCATGTTGGAGACATGCTTTTTTAGCCTGGAGAGCTCCTGTAGGGCGGCTTCTAGCTTTGCCTCGGCTTGTTCTTCCCGTTTCAGGATGGCGGCTTGATCAACATTGTCTTTCTTCTCAAATTTTTGGTGGTCGGCTTTCATTTTCTCTATATCAGCCAGGGCCAACCGATATTTTTCCTCAGTTGCAGTCCGAGCATTCTGTTGTTCGGTTAACTTTTTCTTCAAGTCAACAAGAGATGACTCGGTCCGGGTCACAGATTCCTGCAAAAAAAATTGGGAGACAAGTTTCAGAACTGTTGCAAGCAACATCCCTCACACTTGGGGGCTAATGTATGATTCTTTTCAAAGTCATACAAAATTCAAGACCCGACTCATCTTACAAAAGATGACCCGGCCCTTGGGGGCTACAGGTTGAAGTTTTTATCTAATTCAAGACCCGACTCATCTTTCAAAAGATGACCCGGCCCTTGGGAGCTACAGGTTGAAGTTTTTATCTAATTCAAGACCCGACTCATCTTTCAAAAGATGACCCGGCCCTTGGGGGCTATAGGTTGAAGTTTTATCTAAATTCAAGACCCAACTCATCTTTCAAAAAATGACCCGGCCCTTGGGGGCTACACAGTGAAGTTTTTATCTAATACAAGACCCGACTCATCTTTCAAAAGATGACCCGGCCCTTGGGGGCTACAGGATGAAGTTTTTATCTAATACAAGACCCGACTCATCTTTCAAGAGATGACCCGGCCCTTGGGGGCTACAGGTTGAAGTTTTTCTCTAAACCCAAGACCCGACTCATCTTTCAAAAGATGACCCGACCCTTGGGGGCTATGGACAGATATGGGTCTACCAAATATTGCAACAAACATAATTCATCAAGCAAGTCTAGTCTCCTGGAAAGCTAATGGGTGGAAGAACACATAATAAAGGACGTACCATGCTTGACTCTCACCATGTTGATCAAACTCTTCTTCATTTCATAACTCGTCTCCAGGCGACTTACGAAGCCAGAGCAGAGTTGCTCAAATTCAAGCTTTTCATAATGGGGAAGCTTCAGCTTAGTGATATCTTGTTCCGTGGAAGGATGGGACTCTTTTGATGCATGTTTGGATAACACCGCTATTGCACGCTTGGAGTAGCCAGTACCGGTAAAAATTACGACATTTGGATCTTCAGTCGCCTTGGAAGGGCTCGGCGGGTTAACATTTTCAGTGATTTCCTTTAGAGGACCCGGAGAGTCGATTCGGACGTCAGGGATGTCATCCACAAGATCATCACGAGACGCTGCTTGGTCTTCGTCAAACTCTGGGGCAGAGGAGGTCATGCCTAACACCTCAGTCGTCTTAGGAGCAGAAGACAAGTCACCAGTTTTTCTCTTCTTTGCTTGTGCTCTGAGATGAAGACATCAAAGTTAGAGAAAATATCATTATTGGGAAAGAAAAAGGTTAATAAAAGAACTTACCCCTGTACACGAATCATTGGCGGAAGAGCTGACATCACTGAGTCGCCAGATGAAGGAGGAGAGACCTGAAAGAATAAAAGTTCAAGGAGTGAACGAGTTGTGAATCACATTTTCTACGAGGAGAGTGTGTTCAACAGGAGTATACCTCACTTGTGGGCTTCTGACCGGTTGTCTTTCCAGGTAACCCAAAAACTAAGTCGCCAGAACGGCTTCGGGTTTTACGTTTCGGAGCATACTTCGCCTTCTTCAAAAGGAAATCAGGGTCTAGACAAGCATTTGGGTGAGACATCGGAACTTTTCCACAAATCTGCCTAGCCGGCCTAGGTGAAGAGGAAGTTGAGCCGGAAGAAATAGAAATTACCTCAACCACATCATCTTGGCTCTCATAGCCATCGTTCTACGCATAAAGGTAACAGGACATAAGCATAAGTCGGAACATAGTGATGATAAACAAAAGTGTAAATTTTTACCTATGACTGTTCTTCGCCGGCTTGGGACTCGCCGACGACGGATGACTCCTTGACATCGTATTTTCCCTTGCTCTTATTCTTCTTCTTCTTCGGTGGCGGCTTAGTTGTTTTCTGGGCAGTCACCTTTGGCCTTCGAGCCCAAAATGCATCACCTTTCTGGTGGATAGAATCAAATTTCAAACCTGGAACATTGGAACATATGTTGAAAAGGGTAAAGGGAGGCGACTTAGATTGTTACCGGTGGAGCTGGGTTGGAGAGGCGGAAAGGCTTGAGCCCGACCTTGGGATAGTTTTCCAAGGACTCACCGGTTAACTTCTTGATTATGTCAACAATGTCTTGCTCGGGGAGTCCTCTATGAAAAAAGCATTGGGGATGGTTCACGTTGCCATCGTACTCGCACATCAGACCATCCCGACGACTCAGAGGAAGAATATTCCACTCCACCCAACAACGGAATAGGTCAACCCCGGTGAGCCCACTATTGGTCAAAGACCTTAGCTCGGAGAAGATGGGGATGAATTCCGATTCTTCTTCTTCGGTAAGTTTATCTGGCAGCTTGAAGTCCATGGGTAAGCGATCTTCTCTATAACCCGGAAGTGGGTTCTCACTGGGAGGATAAGTGTCACGACAATAAAACCAAGACACGTCCCAGCCATTGGGATGACTGGGGAGGAGGACAGACAGAAACCCACGTTCGCGGAGCCGCTGGACGTTGACCCCTCCGATTTCCAAGTTGGGCCCGTTGGTAAATTCAGTCTGGCGGTTCAGATGGAAGAAGTTCCAAAATAATGGAACTGTGGGCTCTATCTGGAGATATGCCTCGCAAAATACTTGGAATTGATAGAGGTTACTGATAGAGTTGGGTCCCAGATCCTCAGGTTGAACATTGAGGAAGTGCAAAGCATCTCTAAAAAACTTCGACCCGGGCGGTTTGAAGCCTCATTCAAGATGATCAATAAAAACAACTACTTCCCCCTCAGAAGGATTGGGAGTCACCTCGCCTGTGGTGGTCTGCCAACCAATAACTTCCTTACGATCAAGATAACCCGCCTTGACGTATTTCTCGACAAAGGCGTCATTAATCTTGGTTGGTAGTCAATTGCATTTTGAGATGCTGACTATGACTACAAAAAACAAGGAACAAGGCGGCCCATTAAGGACCATAAAATGTGGTAACTCGCCAGTTGGAGATCTACAATATGTATGTAAGGACCTTATGACTCGCCATTAAGTGACCAAAGGCCTGGATATGAGGATATTCTAACTCGCCAGTTCACCGATTTATGGTATGTCTACAAAGGCGTTATGACTCGCCATTCGGCAATCAAAGGCGTAGCTTTGATAACGTTCTAAGTCGCTGTGTTGGAAGATGGCGAGTGGTGACTCAGAAAAGATTTCTTCCTTAGGGATATTCACGGGAGTAGGATAAACAGGTTTCTAAAAGCGAGCAAAGAAATACAGATCTATGGGTGGGTCGAATTAAAGAGATAATGCTTGACGACACTGCGAAGACTACGAACGCAAGAATGCGACAGGGGTGCCGTATGAATCTATGAAGTAAAAACATAAAAATGACCAGCAGATGCGGTGATGCTACCGTGCTTTACTACTACGGAGGATCTATCAGAAGTGTGATTGATGGATCTAAAATAGAATGGGTATCATTGTTGCATTCCGAAGCTAACCTAGACGAACATGGCGGCGAGGTCTAACCCTAATGGGGGAAGGTGCTTACCTGAGAAAGAAGGACGATCCCCGGAGGAGGATGCGAAAGATTTGCAGTGGATCCTGCGCCTTCGGTTGGCCTGGAGGCGTCCGGACCACGATGGCTGGCGACGGAGCTTCGGGAACACGAATAAACAGAGGCGCGGGCGCGAGGAAGACGAAGTGGGGGTAGGTGACAGTGCCCCCACTCCCCCTGCGGTTATTTAAAGGTCGGGCGCTGGAAACGATGCGGCAGGCACGGGAATAGAGGCGACAGATTGAAGATTTGCAATGATGGCGCCTGGATTTTCGGGATAACCAAATGGTGTAGAGAAAAGATCTGTTGGGTGGTTGCGTCATTAAGTCCCGAAATTGGAGGGAAAAGGAGACGTCATCAAAAACTGCTTGGCGGCTTGTCGTTTGTCAAAAGATAGGAGTGATACAAGTCGCCCCAAAATGAGCAGAAGTTCATTGCATGAATAAATTCAAGTCAATCTGGGGCCTAATGTTGGGGATATTACTGATACTTCTCCAACGTATCTATAATTTTTGATCGTTCCATGCTATTATATTATCAACTTTGGATGTTTTATAAGCATTAATATGCTATTTTATATTATTTTTGGGACTAACCACTTGACCTAGAGCCCAGTGCCAGTTTCTGTTTTTTCCATGTTTTTGACCTTTTTCAGATAGGAATATCAAATAGAGTCCAAATGGAATAAAACTTTCGCGATGACTTTTTTGGACCAAAAGAGACCCCCAGAACTTTGGAAGATGGCCAGAAGAGCCACGAGGGAGTCACGAGCCCGGTAGGCGCGCCCTACCCCCAGAGGGCCTAGCAGGCTCGTGACCTCCTCGTGGGCCCAACTAACGTAATTCCACCGCCATAAATTCCTATAAATACAGAAACCCCCAAAAAGGAACCTAGATCGGGAGTTCCGCTGCCACAAGCCTCTGCAGCCACCAAAAATCAATCGAGAGCCTGTTCCGGCACCCTGCGGGAGGGGGAATCCATCTCCGGTGGCCATCTTCATCATCCCGGTGATCTCCATGACGAGGAGGGAGTAGTTCTCCCTCGGGGCTGAGGGTATGTAGCAGTAGCTATGTGTTTGATCTCTCTCTCTCTCGTGTTCTTGAGATGTCATGATCTCGATGTACTGCGGGCTTTGCTACTATAGTTGGATCCTATGATGTTCTTCCCCCTCTCCCTTCTTGTAATGAATTGAGTTTCCCCTTTGAAGTTATCTTATCGAATTGAGTATTTAAGAACACTTGATGTATGTCTTGCACGTGTCTATCTGTGGTGACAATGGGATATTTATGTGAGTACTTGATGTATGTTTTGGTGATCAACTTGCGGATTTCGTGACATCTGGAACCTATGCATATGGGTTGGCACACGTTTTGACTCTCTGGTAGAAACTTTGGGGCACTGTTTGAAGTTCTATGTGTTGGTTGAATAGATGATTCTGAGATTGTGTGATGCATATCGTATAATGATGCCCACAGATACTTGAGGTGACAATGGAGTATCTAGGTGACATTAGGGTCTTGGTTGATGTGTGTCTGAAGGTGTTATTCTAGTACGAACTCTAGGATAGATTGAATGGAAAGAATAGCTTCGTGTTATTTTACTACGGACTCTTGAATAGATCAATCAGAAAGAATAACTTTGTGGTGGTTTCGTACCCGAAAATAATCTCTTCGTTTGTTCTCCGCTATTACTGACTTTGGAGTGACTCTTTGTTGCATGTTGAGGGCTAGTTATATGATCCAATTATGTTATCATTGTTGAGAGAACTTCACTAGTGAAAGTATGAACCCTAGGCCTTCTTTCCACGCATTGCAATACCATTCGTGCTCACTTTTACTATTAGTTACCTTGCTGTTTTTATAATTTCAGATTACAAAAACCTATATCTACCATACATATTGCACTTTTATCACCATCTCTTCGCCGAACTAGTGCACCTATACAACTTACCATTGTATTGGGTGTGTTGGGGACACAAGAGACTCTTTGTTCTTTGGTTGCAGGGTTGCTTGAGAGAGACCATCTTCATCCTACGCCTCCTGCAGATTGATAAACCTTAGGTCACCTACTTGAGGGAAAATTGCTACTGTCCTACAAACCTCTGCACTTGGAGGCCCAACAATGTCTACAAGGATAAGGTTGCGTAGTAGACATCAAGCTATTTTCTGGCGCCGTTGCCGGGGAGGTTAGAGCTTGAAGGTATATCTTTAGATCCTGCAATTGTGTGACAGCCCGAGACCGATGTTCCAGAAGATTCCCCTTCTATTCCGTTTCCGCCGTGTGTTTATTTTTATTTGTCGCATCAACATCGCATCATGCGCATCATCAGCATTGCATCGGCACTCTGTTGCCGCCAGTTTTCAAAAGTTGCATCCGTTGTTAGTTGCCGGTTCTCGTCGTTGTTCGTTTTGAGCCCGTTCACACACGCACGCGCCCGCGGCACCGTCGTAACCCTGTTTTTAAAGTGTGCATAAAACTTTCTCTGATTGGGGTGAGATTTGACATGCGGTGTTATTTTAATATAGGTAGGCCGCCTGTCAAGTTTCGTCGCGATCGGAGTTCGTCTGGTACCCGAACGGTCGACTGTAGCGGCACCGTCTTGGGTTATTCGTCGGACGTTTGTGGGTGTTTTAAAACTCGTTGCCGCGCCGCCCGTTTTCCCTCCCGTCTCCGGTAAACCACTCTTCACAGCCACTCACCCGTTCCCGCGTGTGGAATCGTCCGATTCCGACCGCACGGTTGGATCCGGAACGCGATTCCGGTTAACCTAGCCCCCCTTTGCCTATAAATAGACCCCCGTGCTTATTTTCAGACAGCCCCCCCTTTGCCTATAAATAGACCCCCGTGCTTATTTTCAGACAGCCCCCTCCTCTGCCTCGGGATCCGCGCCACCAACCCGCGAAATCCTAGCCTCCCGCACCCTCTCTCTCCTCCCATCGGTTCCTCAGCCGCCACCAGGGCCCGCCGAGCCCAGATCTGCCACCGCTCGCGAGCCCCACCTGTCGTGCCTCACCGCTCCTCCCCGTCGGCCGCCGCAGCTTCTCGCGCCACCGCCGTGCGCCCGCGTGCGTCGGAGCTTCCCCTCTCCCGGTGTCCCCGCTGGCCGGAGCCCCACCCGGTGCCCCGCAGCAGCCCTGCCCTCGCCGAGGACAGCAGCACCGGTCAACCTCCGCCCCGCGTGCTCGCCGCCGGCCGCCATGTGCCCGCCATCCCCTCCGCCGGGAACGGGTCCCCGGTGCCCGGATCCGCTCAAGGTCGGCCGGATCTGGCCTCCCTTGCCCCTTCACCGGGTGCCCGTGCGAGCTCTGCAATCCCGCCGCCAGCCGCCTCGCTGGCCTCCTCTCCTCTCGGTCAGGAGCGAGGAGGAGGAAGATGATGCCCCAGCGGCCATTCGGTCGTGGGCCGGCCCAGTTCGGCCATTGCCCAGGCCAGGGTGGCTCCTCCAGGCCACCTCCTCCTCGTGGCCCAGTTCGAGCCAGCCCAGGTAGCCTTCCCCGAGGTGAGCCTCTATTCCTCCCCCCCCCTGTGCACGATATCTATGTTGTGCCCACCATTTCGGCCCAATAGATATTATTGGAGTTTTCGATTTAGATAATTTCAGGAATTAGACGATTATTCTTTTGCCCGTAACTTTTTAACCGTGTGTCGGAACGAGGCATGTAGCATATGGATTTCGTGTAGTCTTGCGCGTAGATTACGTTTGTGCAACTTGCATATTTGTTTGATGCCGTTTAGCGTGCCGAATGCATAGTTTTACGTGCTATTACAATAGGTTTCGTCCCGTATAATTTCTCGTGCGTGTCCGGATTGCTCGTATGCCGTAGTAGAAATGTCTATGTTTTAGGAATCACTTTTCCATGTATTTTAGAGTAGTCTTTGGTATTTTTGCGCATAGGGATTTTCCGCTAGTTTATTTTTCGTGTTTAGGTTTATATCTCGCGTTTTCGTGTGGGAATATTTTTGTTGTGCAACCCCACATATTTTATATGTTTTCGGGGTAGAAAAATCCATGGGATTTTTCTGTGCAATTAGTTTTAGCTTTTGAGTAAGTTAGTTCGCGCGATATTTTGCTATGTTGCCTCTTGTCTATTTCATAGGGTTTATTTCGTGCTTCGTTTGATTAAGTTGTGAACTAGGGAGTTGTTCTTGGGTGTTTAGTCTAGCCCCTGGTATTTTTAGTTGCAATAGAAATGCATGTTTAGGTGTGGTTTGTTTGCTCTCAAGTTGCTAGAAATAGTGCTGATTTGGAGGAGCTGAAATATTTCTAAGTCTGAGATCTGTTATATTTTGTTGTTATCTTGTCTTGCTTGTATCTTTTGATCTGTAGCTCTTTTGAGGTTGGTGCAATGGAGTAAGTTGTAGACCTTGTGATTCTCTAGCATGCTCTGAATTTTCATGCCATTTGGAGACCATTAGCTTATGATTTTGCTGCTATCAATATGCCTTCAGACCGAAAACTACACTTTCATGAAGTGTTATTTTCACTAAGTCTGAAACTGTGTGTGAGAAGCCATTTTGTGACTTCTTTTCCTAGTGATCCTTGATGCCATGCTAGTTGTTGTTAGTTGTTTGTGGTAGTGATTCTTGCCCTCTTTCGTGACATGCCTTGGTTGAGTATATTGGAGTTGAGTAGCTCGTAGTTGTGGGGCGTAGAAAGTGCTATGTGGCTGATTTTGGCAGATTGTAGTGATTTCTTGTTTTGCTCGTAGTTGTTGACCCGTAGCTCCGTTTTGATCGTGTTCTATATGAAACTTGATTAGAATCTCGTGTAGTTTCATATTCTCTTGCTGTTTGTATGTTTTGAAGTGCTCGTGACCGTCGTTGCACACATATTGCATTCATACCTTCATATCTTGCGGTGCTTGTATCTTTTGATCCGTAGCTCCGTTGGAGATGTTCTCTATGTGTAAATTGCTTGTAACGACGCGTAGAATCACGTGAACCTATTTGTTTTGCTGTTTAACAACTAATTAAATGTGTTAGTTCAGATCTGGACAGAATTGTAAATTAACATGTGAGGTCGTTTCGGAGATGCTATATGTCATTTCCGACCTCATTTAAAATGCCTAGATAGGTAGTTTAATTACGCTTCACCTCTTGCCATGTGTAACCAAATTTAATATTGCCGTGTACCTAATCGGGATAGAACTAAATAACTAACGTGGAGTTTCGTCAATAGGCAACTCGTTGCATATTGAACTTCACTTAATGTGTAGTGTCTATTTGTGTGAATTGTCATGTCGTGACTTGCATGTAATCAGATGCTCATGCATCATTTGTGTTGTGCATCGTTTGGTGAATTCCGTGTGTTGATTTGTGCTTCTGTTTGCTTCGTCTCGATAGAGTTCTGCAGCGTGCCGGATTGTGAGGACCCGTTCGACTACGTCGGTTCATCTGCTTCACGGAGTCATTCTTCTTCCAAGCGGGATCTCAAGCAAGATGACCATTTCCCCAGATACCATTATTATCATTGCCATGCTAGTTTTACCATTTCTACCGATTATGTCCCGTTGCCTACCACATGTTAAATATTAGCCTCTCAACAATGCCATCAAACCTTCAGCCTGTTCAACCTAGCAAACCACTGATTGGCTATGTTAACGCTTGCTTAACCCTGTGTTAGCGTTGCTAGTTGCAGGTGCATTGCTTCCATGTGAAAGCATGGGTTCCTTGTTATATCACCATATTAAATGATATTTAATTTAATGCACCTATATACTTGGTAAAAGGTGGGAGGCTCGGCCTTTCTAGCCTGGTGTTTTCTTCCACCTTTGCCCCCTTAGTTTCGTCTACCAGTGTTATGTTCCATAATTGAGCGCTCCTAACACGATCGGGGTTGTTATGGGGACCCCCTTGATAATTCGTTTTAGATTAAAGCCTGTGTGGCAAGGCCCAACTTTGGTACTACATTTGCCTAATAACCTAATAATAATGCATAGGGACCCGCCGGCACCCGCGGAGTAATTTAATCAACCCCCGGGCCAGTACTCCTCATGAGTGTTGGTCCAAAACAAAGCAGCTTATTAACGCTACCCGGGGCAACTCGGAGTTTGGCGTGGTAACCATCGCTCATCCGTCGTGTCATGAGAACGAGATACGCGGCTCCTATTGGGATCGTCGACACATCGGGCGGCCTTGCTGGATTAGTTTTACCTTTGACGAGATATCTTGTGCATCGGGATTCCGGTGATGCTTTGGGTAATCTCAGAGTTGAGGTTTTCCACTAGGGAATCCGATGAGATCGCGAGCTTCGTGATTGAGGATTTCTATGCGGCTTGTGGTAATTTGTGATGGACTAGTTGGAGCACCCCTGCAGGGTTAAATCTTTCGGAAAGTCGTGCTCGCGGTTATGTGGCAACGTGGAAACTTTGTTTAACACTGGTTCTAGATAACTTGAAGTTAACTTAACTAAAATATGCCAACTGTGTGCGTAACCGTTACTGTCTCGTTCGTGAGTTCCTTCTTCGATCGAGGACATGGTGGGGTTATGTCTGACGTAGGTAGGTGTTCAGGATCATTCATTTGATCATCAGTAGTTCACGTTCGTTATGCGTAATTCATCCCCCTCTTATTTCTTGTACTCGTAAGTTTAGCCACCAAATATATGCTTAGCCGCTGCTGCAACCTCACCACTTAACCATGCCTCACCTATTAAGCTTTGCTAGTCTTGATACCTTTGGAAATAAGACTGCTGAGTCCCCTGTGGCTCAGAGATTACTACAACACCAGTTGCAGGTACAGGTAAAGATTACTTGACGTGAGCGCGTTGATTGTTCATTTGGAGTTGCTTCTTCTTCTTCTTCTTCTTCTTCGATCTAGGATGGGTTCCAGGCCGGCAGCCTGGGATAGCAAGGATGGACGTTGTTCTTCTTTTGCCGTTTGTTTTCATCCGTAGTCAGACCCTGCTCTTACTCTTGATGAATATGTTATGTACTCATGTGACTCTGATGTAGCTTGTGGCGAGTGTAAGCCAATTCTATAATATATCTCTTCTTTTCAGTACATGTACTTGTAACAATATCCATTCTTGCGACAGGACGAGATGCGCTTCTATCCCTGGCGAGACCCTCGTGCCAAATTGAGGATAGGGTCGCATCTTGGGCGTGACAAATTGAATCTTTTAGTTTCTTGTTTTATCAGTAGTTTAGTCTATAAAAGAAAACTACAAAAAATGGAATTAAGGTTGCCTCATATGCTTCATCTTTTTAATGTCTTTCGTGAAAATGATGGGAAGGAAAATTGTGCTCAAGTGCTAAAAGATGAATTACATAGAATGCTTGGCATAAAATATGTAAATGATGAGCAGGATTGCAATGTTGTTAGTATGAATTCTTTGAATACCCACGATTCTAATGATATGCAAAGCCACAAGCTTGGGGATGCTATGTTTGATGAAGATGATCTTTTTAGTTCCCCCACTTTGAATGATCAAAATTCTTATGATGAAAGCATGCCCCCTATATATGATGATTATTGTGATGATACTTAAGATTGATATATAGGATGGTTTCATTTGGTCACTCGAAAGTTTCATACATTTCCGGCAGTGTACCGGGAGTGACGAATGGGTTCCGGGTGTTCACCCGGAGGGGGCCACCCACCAAGGAGTGAGCCCAGTAGCCTTAGGGTGGCGCACCAGTCCTTAGTGGGCTGGTGGAGCTAGCCCAAGAGGGCTATTGCGCCACAAGTGAAAAAACCAAAGGAAAGAAAGTAAAAAAGGGAAAGAGGGAGGTGGGAAGGAAGAGGAGGACTCCTCCTTCCCAAACCGAATTAGAGGAAGAGTCCTCCTCCCCCTTTGGCCGGCGCACCCTTGGGGCCCTTGTGCCCCAAGGATAGCCCCTCCCCTCCTCCTATATATACTGGTGGTTTTAGGGTTTTTGAGACACAACTTTGCCACGTGCAACTCAAACCTATTCCACATAGATTTGCCTCTAGATCAGATTTCTGTGGAGCTAGGGCGGAGCCCTGCAGGAGTAGATCATCACCACCACCGGAGCACCGTCACGCTGCCGGAGAACTCATCCACTTCTTTGTCTCTCTTGCTGGATCAAGAAGGTCGAGATCGTCATCGATCAGTACGTGTGCTGAACGCGGAGGTGCCATCCGTTCGGCACTAGATCGGAACGGATCGTGGGACGACGGTGATTTGAATCACGAAGCTGTACAACTACATCAACCGCGTTTCTTAAACGCTTCCCTCTTCGCGGTCTACAAGGATATGTAGATCTAATCTCCTCTCGTAGATGGACATCACCATGATAGGTCTTTGTGTGCGTAGGAATTTTTTGTTTCCCATGCAACGTTCCCCAACAGAAGTATCTGTGTTCTCACTTGAATTTTGGTTTCTCCACCTACTTCTAAAGAATTAACTACCATGCACCATAATTGAAACCAATAAGTACACCTGTTACAAAGTAGCCGACATATTTTTTTTTTAGTTACACAAATAAGAAATTTGCTCTTGTACATCCCAAAGGTCTTGGTTCCATATAACTTATGGTTACCATGGTGGACATGTAAATAGGATAGATAAAAAATGTCTAACCACTAATCATTGGCAGAATGCTACGTATTTCTGAGCTCAACCGCCCCACACTTTTGATGTTCAGATCACAACTAATGTTAACTAAACACTAAATGTTTTGAATAACAACTAATAATATAATCTCTCAAGTAAAGCTTTGCCAAGAAAATACCATCTGAAAAGAGTCCACGCTTCAGAACTATTTGGCCATATTTGATATCTTATTTATCACTACAACGGTGTGCATAACTTTTTACTAGTAAGCATGCACGTGCAACGCACGTCTCAATTAAAATATGTTCTATCATCCTAAACCAAGGAATTGTTCTACAATATAATGATGATGACTCTTATATAACATAAATCTACTTGAAAAACTTAAATCTCATACAAACAACATCTGATTCCTAATTCCCAAGTCATACAAATGACTAAAAATATTGTGCTTTATAAATCAACATGACCACACCCATTCCTTAGAAACTAACAAAGATCATTAACTAACCGATAGAATATCAATCCACTAAAAATCCCCCCCCTAGCGTGTGTATCTCGTCAACCAACACCATCGCAATGCCTCACCGGCTCAGTCTCTCGAAGATGCTCATAAGAATAAGGTGTGCGTGCGTGCGTTCATAGGAATATGTGTATATACGTGTATATGAGTGATTTTGATTGTATTTATATTAAAAAATATAGTAAAATATAGGTCTTTGTCATATCTCGCAGACATAACTATTTGTCATAAATATAGGTCTTTGTTCTTATATGACTTTTGAAGAAAAGAGCCAGGGAGCAACCACGGGTTCATCCTCTATCGTAGTCGCTCCCCCATTATTTGTGTTGTAGGTTCATGTGTTGGTGCTAACCAGATACGATTGTTCTCAAGAAAATTGGTTTGGCTGTGTAACAGAAGAACAAAAAGGACGAAGAAGCGCGTGCCTCGCGGTGGATCTCGGGCTGGTCACGCAGTCCTGGCTGGAGAGGACCTACGCGCTGTCGAGCTCTTCCTTGGCTGGTGCTTCCAGTTCGCCACGATCGGAGACCCTATCTAGAAGCCTGCAAAGCGTGTAGGCAAGGCAAGTGGAGGCGTACCTAGGTCGTTGCCGCACCTCACGGAGGAGCCGCGGCGAGGTCGACGAAGGAGGCGCTGTCGAGGAGGATCTCATTGCGAAGCTCGACAAGGCGCGCGATGACATCGGTGTCCTTGGTGGCATAGAAGACCTGGCCCTTGGGCTTCTCCCAGTCAAGGACGCCTGGCGCGGCTCCTCCTCGTGCTTGATCTGAATGTAGGAAGCGCGCCCCATCTCCTTCCCCGCCGCCGCAGTCGGGATCAGGTTGAGGTGATGGACGTGTCAATATGTGCGAATACCCGATTAGTTTCCTAATAAGACGTGATCGTCATTAGTTTCCTAATAAGACGTCATCGTAATTATAGTTTCTAATTAACTGGGTGTGGAGTTTCATATTCTTCTCCGTGGTGGAGCACGGTCAGCCAATGCAAATTGCTAAGTGCACACAGAGAATGGATTAGGTTAAGGCTAGCCGTTAGATTGAATTTAGTGGGCCTAGTCATGCGGTGATAATAGATCCGTGTACGTTTTATCGGGTGTACATAAAAAAGTTCTTGTTTGTTTGTTTATTAGTAGTATAGAAAAGCTCCACCAGCTACCACAAAATTCAGTGTAGTTCGGCGAGGGATAAATATATTTATCATGTCTACCTTTGTTTGCAAAGAAAAGTTGACCATCTTTGCATGTTCATGAAATTATTTCACAAAAGTTTAAAAACCAGAGGTGGCAGAATCTGGCCAAGGTTCAAAGTATGGCTATGTCTCCCAAGATACCCCAAAAATAGAAACAATTAGTTGGTGTTAAAAATACAATGTATAAGGAGATCTAACAAATTTCCATTGTACATAAGCATTGGTGCTCCCAAAAAATGATAAATAAAATTTTAATGTGGTCTTTACTTTTGTAGGATAATTTCAAAGTATTCCATAACAATTCCCACAAGAACTCCATTGACGACCATAAATCTCCAAAGTGTACTGTCCAGGAGATCTAAGCGGATCGTGGGACGACGGTGATTTGAATCACGAAGCTGTACCACTACATCAATCGTGTTTCTTAAATGCTTCCCGCTTAGCGATCTACAAGGATACGTAGATCTAATCTCCTCTCGTAGATGGACATCACCATGATAGGTCTTCGTGTGCGTAGGAAATTTTTTGTTTCCCATGCAATGTTCCCCAACAGTGGCATCATGAGCTAGATTCATGCATAGATGTTATCTCGAGTAGAACACAAAAGGTTTTGTAGACATTAAAGTTCGATTTGCTGCCCTCCTTAGTCTTTTCTCGATTCAGCGGTATTGTTGGATTGAAGCGGTCCGGACCGACATTACTCATACGCTTACGGGAGACTGGTTACATCGACTAACATGCAACTCATTGCATAAAGATGACTAGCGGGTGCCTGTTTCTTGAACTTTAGTTGAATTGGTTTTAACCAAGGCGGTCCTTGGAGAGAGGTTAAATAGCAATTTGCACATCTCTGTTGTGGTTTTTGCATAAGTAAGATGCGATCATACTAGATACCCATAGCAGTCACGTAAAACATGCAACAACAAATTAGAGGGCGTCTAACTTGTTTTTGCAGGGTATGCTTGTGATATGATATGGCCAATGACGTGATATGATATATTGGATGTATGAGATGATCATGTTGTAATAGTTAATATCGACTTGCATGTCGTTGCTACGGCAACCGGCAGGAGCCATAGGGTTGTCTTTAAACTAACATTTGTGTTTGCAGATGCGTTTACTATATTGCTAGGTCGTAGCTTTTTTAGTAATAGCATAGATAGCACGACAACCTCGATGGTGGCACGATCATGGAGATCATGGTGTGGCACCAGTGACAAGAAGATCATGCCGGTGTTTTGGTGATGGAGATCAAGAAGCATAAGATGATGGCCATATCATGTCACTTATGAATTGCATGTGATGTTAATCCTTTTATGCACCTTATTTTGCTTAGAACGACGGTAGCATTATAAGGTGATCTCTCACTAAAATTTCAAGATGAAATTGTGTTCTCCCCGACTGTGCACCGTTGCAACAGTTCATAGTTTCGAGACACCACGTGATGACCGGGTGTGATAGACTCAACGTTCACATACAACGGGTGCAAAACAGTTGCAAACGCGGAACACTCTGGTTAAACTTGACGAGCCTAGCATGTGCAGACATGGCCTCGGAACACATGAGACCGAAAGGTCGAGCATGAATCGTATAGTTGTTATCATTAGCATAGAGATGCTTACCACTGAAACTATTCTCAACTCACGTGATGATCGGACTTGAGTTAGTGAATTTGGATCATGTACCACTCAAATGACTAGAGAGGTGTACTTTTTGAGTGGGAGTTTATCAGTAATTTGATTAGTTAAACTCTAATTATCTTAAACATAGTCTAAGTCCACTTTGCAATATTTGTGTTGTAGATCAGTGGCTCACGCAGTAGTCACCCTGAATTTGAATACGTTCCTAGAGAAAGCTAAGTTGAAAGATGATGGAAGCAACTTTGTAGACTGGGCTCGTAATCTAAAGCTGCTCCTGCAAGATGGGAAGAAGGATTATGTCCTTAATGCTGTGCTAGGAGATGAACCACCCGCTACGTCAAGCCAAGATGTTTTGAATGCCTGGTTAACACGTAAGGAGGACTACTCAGTAGTTCAATGTGCAGTCTTGTATGGCTTGGAACCGGGACTTTAACGTTGCTTTGAGCATATGAGATGTTCCAGGAGTTGAAGTTTATCTTTCAGAAGAACGCCCGGATCGAGAGGTATGAGACCTCCAATAAATTCTATGCTTGCAAGATGGAGGAGAATTTGTCTGTCAGTGAACATGTGCTCAAAATGTCTGGGTACTCAAACCATCTAGCTGAGCTGGGGATTGAACTCCCGCAAGAGGCTATCGCTGACAGAATTCTTCAATCACTACCACCTAGCTATAAGAGCTTTGTGTTGAACTATAACATGCAAGGGATGAACAAGTCACCCGGCGAGTTATCCGCGATGCTGAAAGTCGAAGACTCAGAACTCCGGAAAGAGCATCAAGTGTTGATGGTCAATAAGACCACTGGTTTCAAGAGAAACGACAAAGGCAAGAAGGGTAACTCCAAGAAGAGCGGCAAGCCTGTTGCCAATCCGACGAAGAAACCCAAGGCTGGACCTAAGCCTGGAACAAAGTGTTATTATAACAAGGGACTGGGTCACTGGAAGCGCAACTGCCCCAAGTATTTGGCTGATAAGAAGGCGACCAAGGAAAAATCAGGTATATTTGATATACATGTTATTGATGTGTACTTAACCAACTTTCATAGTAGTGCCTGGGTATTCGATACTGACTATGTTGCTCATATTTGCAACTCGAAGCAGGAACTGCGGAATAAACGAAGGCTGGCGAAGGATGAAGTGACAATGCGCGTGGGAAATGGTTCCAAGGTAGATGCAATCGCCATCGGCACAGTCTCACTTCAGTTACCATCAGGATTAGTTATGAACTTAAATAATTGTTATTTAGTGCCCGTGTTAAGCATGAACATTATATCTGGTTCTTGTTTATTGCGAGACGGTTACTCGTTTAAGTCAGAGAATAATGGTTGTTCTATTTCTATGAGTAATATCTTTTATGGTCATGCACCCAATGTGAGAGGATTGTTCATATTGAATCTTGATAGCGATGATACACATATACATAACATTGAGACCAAAAGATGTAGAGTTTACAATGATAGCGCCATGTTTTTGTGGCACTGCCGCTTAGGTCATATTGGTGTAAAGCGCATGAAGAAACTCCATTCCGATGGGCTTTTGGAGTCACTTGATTTTGAATCACTTGACACGTGAGAACCATGCCTCATGGGCAAGATGAATAAGACTCTGTTCTCGGGAACAATGGAGCGTGCAAGTGAGTTGTTGGAAATCATACATACCGATTGTGCGGTCCGATGAGTGTGGAGGCGCGCGGCGGATATCATTATTTTCTCACCTTCACTGATGATTTAAGTAGGTATGGATATATCTACCTTATGAAGCACAAGTCTGAAACGTTTGAGAAGTTCAAGCAATTTCAGAGTGAAGTTGAAAATCATCATAACAAGAAGATCAAGTACCTGCATTCTCATCGTGGGGGTGAATATCTGATTTTCGAGTTTGGTGCTCACTTAAGACAATGTGGAATCGTTTCACAGTTGACACCGCCTGGAACACCACAGCGTAATGGTGTGTCCGAATGTCGTAATCGTACTTTGTTAGAAATGGTAAGATCTATGATGTCTCTTACCGATTTGCCGTTATCGTTTTGGGGTTATGCATTAGAGACAACTGCATTCACTATAAATAGGGCACCATCAAAATCCGTTGAGACGACACCATACGAACTGTGGTATGGCAAAAGACCAAAATTGTCGTTTCTTAAAGTTTGGGGGATGTGATGCTTATGTCAAAAAGCTTCAGCCTGAAAAGCTGGAACCCAAAGCGGAAAAGTGTGTCTTCATAGGTTACCCAAAGGAGACAGTTGGGTACACCTTCTATCTCAAATCCGAGGGCAAAGTGTTTGTTGCTAAGAACGGAGCTTTCCTTGAGAAGGAGTTTCTCTCGAAAGAATTGAGTGGGAGGAAGATAGAACTTGATGAGGTTGTCGAACCTCTAATCCCTCTAGATGGTGGCGTAGGGTAGGGGAAACCTTTGTCGAAGCGACGCCGGTTGAGGAGGAAGTTAATGATGAGGATCATGAAACTTCGGATCAAGTTCCTATCGGACCTCGCAGGTCGACAAGATCACGTACTACTCCTGAGTGGTACGGTAATCCTGTCTTATCAATCATGTTGTTAGACAACAATGGACCTGTGAATTATGAAGAAGCAATGGTGGGCCCGGATTCCAACAAATGGCTGGAGGCCATGAAGTCCGAGATAGGATCTATGTGTGAAAACAAAGTGTGGACTTTGGAAGTATTACCTGAAGGCCGAAAGGCTATTCAGAACAAATGGATCTTTAAGAAGAAGACGGATGCAGACGGTAATGTGGCCATTTATAAAGCTCGACTTGTGGCAAAGGGTTTTTTCAGAAGTTCAAGGAGTTGACTATGATGAGACGTTCTCACCGGTAGCGATACTTAAATCCGTCCGAATCATGTTAGCAATAGCTGCATTTTACAATTATGAAATCTGGCATATGGATGTCAAAACGACGTTCCTTAACGGTTTTCTTAAGGAATAGTTGTATATGATGCAACCCGAAGGTTTTGTCGATCCAAAGAATGCTAACAAAGTATGCAAGCTCCAGCGGTCCATTTATGGACTGGTGCAAGCATCTCGGAGTTGGAATAAGCGCTTTGATGAGGTGATCAAAGCATTTGGGTTTATACAAGTGGTTGGAGAATCTTGTATTTACAAGAAAGTGAGTGGGAGCTCTGTGGTGTTTCTAATATTATATGTGGATGACATATTGCTGATTGGAAACAACGTGGAGTTTTTGGAGAGCGTAAAGGATTACTTGAATAAAAGTTTCTCTATGAAGGACCTAGGAGAAGCTGCTTACATTTTAGGCATTAAGATCTATAGGGATAGATCGAGACGCCTGATAGGACTTTCACAAAGCACATACCTTGATAAAGTTTTGAAGAAGTGCAAAATGGAACAGTCTAAGAAGGGGTTCTTGCCAGTGTTACAAGGTATAAAATTGAGTAAGACTCAGTGCCCAGCAACTGTGGGAGATAGAGAACAAATGAGTTCCGTCCCCTATGCTTCAGCCATCGGTTCTATCATGTATATAATGTTGTGCACTAGACCGGACGTCAGCTTGGCCATAAGTATAGCAGGCAGGTTTCAAAGTAATCCACGAGTGGATCACTGGACGGCGGTCAAGAATATTCTGAAGTACCTGAAAAGGACTAAGGAAATGTTTCTCGTTTATGGAGGTGACGAAGAGCTCGTCGTAAAGGGTTACGTCGACGCAAGCTTTGACACTCATCCGGATGACTCTAAGTCTCAAACCGGATACATATTTATTCTTAATGGGGGTGCGGTAAGCTGGTGCAGTTTCAAGCAAAGCGTCGTAGCAGATTCTAAATGTGAAGCGGAGTACAAGGGTGCCTCGGAGGCAGCTAAGGAGGGTGTCTGGATGAAGCAGTTCATGGCGGATCTTGGAGTTGTGCCAAGCGCACTAAATCCAATAACTTTGTTGTGTGACAACACTGGTGCCATTGCTTTAGCAAAGGAATCAAGGTTTTGCAAGAAGACCAGGCACATCAAACGACACTTCAACCTCATCCGCGACTACGTCGAAGGATAGGATGTAAATATTTGCAAAGTGCACACGGATCTGAATGTAGGAGATCCGCTGACTAAACCTCTTCCACGGGCAAAACATGATCAACACCAGAATTGTATGGGTGTTAGATTTATTACAATGTAAATCGCATGGCGATGTGAGGACTAGATTATTGACTCTAGTGCAAGTGGGAAACTGTTGGAAATATGCCCTAGAGGTAATGATAAAATAGTTATTATTATATTTCCTGTGTCAAGATAGTCGTTTATTATCCATGCTATAATTGTGTTGAATGAAAACATAGATACATGTGTGGATACATAGACAAAACAATGTCCCTAGCAAGCCTCTAGTTGGCTAGCCAGTTGATCAAGGATACTCAAGGTTTTCTGACTATATGAAAGTGTTGTCTCTTGATAACTGGATCACATCATTAGGAGAATCATGTAATGGACTAGACCCAAACTATGAACGTAGCATGTGATCGTGTCATTTTGTTGCTATTGTTTTCTGCGTGTCAAGTACTTATTCCTATGACCATGAGATCATATAACTCACTGGCACCAGAGGAATACCTTGTGTGTATCAAACGTCGAAACGTAACTGGGTGACTATAAAGGTGCTCTACAGGTATCTCCGAAGGTGTCCGTTGAGTTAGTATGGATCAAGACTGGGATTTGTCACTCCGTGTGACGGAGAGGTATCTCGGGTCCCACTCGATAATACAACATCACAAACAAGCCTTGCAAGCAATGTGACTAAGTGTAAGTCACGGGATCTTGTATTACGGAACGAGTAAAGAGACTTGTCGGTAATGAGATTGAAATAGGTATGCGTATACCGACGATCGAATCTCGGGCAAGTAACATATCAAAGGACAGAGGGAAATGACATACAAGATTATATGAATCCTTGGCACTGAGGTTCAACCGATAAGATATTCAGAGAATATGTAGGATCCAATATGGGCATCCAGGTCCCTCTATTGGATATTGATCAAGGAGTGTCTCGGATCATGTCTATATAGTTCTCGAACCCGCAGGGTGTGCACACTTAAGGTTCGATGATGTTTTAGTATAGCTGAGTTATATGTGTGGTTACCGAATGTTGTTCGGAGTCCCGGATGATATCACGAACGTCACGGGGGTTTCCGGAATGTTCCGGAAACGAAGATTGATATATAGGATGGTTTCATTTGGTCACTGAAAAGTTCCGGGCATTTCCAGCAGTGTACCGGGAGTGACGAATGGGTTCCGGGTGTTCACCGGGAGGGGCCCACCCACCCGGGAGTGAGCCCGGTAGCCTTAGGGTGGCGCATCAGTCCTTAGTGGGCTGGTGGAGCCAGCCCAAGAGGGCTATGGTGCCACAAGTGAAAAAACCAAAGGAAAGAAAGAAAAAAAAGGGAAAGAGGGAGGTGGGAAGGAAGAGGAGGACTCCTCCTTCCCAAACCGAATTGGAGGAGGAGTCCTCCTCCCCCTTCGGCCGGCGCACCCTTGGGACCCTTGTGCCCCAAGGCTAGCTCCTCCCCTCCTCCTATATATACTGGTGGTTTTAGGGTTTTTGAGACACAACTTTTCCACGTGCAACTCAAACCTATTCCACATAGTTTTGCCTCTAGATCGGATTTCTGTGGAGCTCGGGCGGAGCCCTGCAGGAGTAGATCATCACCACCACCGAAGCGCCGTCACGCTGCCGGAGAACTCATCCACTTCTCCGTATCTTTTGCCGGATCAAGAAGGCCAAGATCGTCATCGAGCTGTACGTGTGCTCAACGCGGAGGTGCCGTCCGTTTGGCGCTAGATCGGAACAGATTGTGGGACGGATCGTGGGACGACGGTGATTTGAATTACGAAGTTGTACCACTACATCAACCGCATTTCTTAAACGCTTGCCTCTTAGCGATCTACAAGGATACGTAGATCTAATCTCCTCTTGTAGATGGACATCGCCATAATAGGTCTTCGTGTGCGTAGGATTTTTTTTGTTTCCCATGCAACGTTCCCCAACAGAAGTATCCTTGTTCTCACTTGAATTTTGGTTTCTCCACCTACTTCTAAAGAATTAACTACCCTGCACCATAACTGAAACCAATAAGTACACTTGATACAAAGTAGCCGACATATTATTTTTTTAGTTACACAAATAAGAAATTTGCTCTTGTACATCCCAAAGGTCTTGGTTCCATATAACCTATGGTTACCATGGTGGACATGTAAATAGGATAGATAAAAAATGTCTAACCACTAATCATTGGCAGAATGCTACGTATTTCTGAGCTCAACCACCCCACACTTTTGATCTTCAGATCACAACTAATGTTAACTAAACACTAAATGTTTTGAATAACAACTAATAATATAATCTCTCAGGTAAAGCTTTGCCAAGACAACACCATCTGAAAAGAGTCCACGCTTCAGAACTATTTGGCCATATTTGATATCTTATTTATCACTACAACGGTGTGCATAACTTTTTAAAAGCTCCACCAGCTACCACAAAGTTCAGTGTAGTTCGGCGAGGGATAAATATATTTATCATGTCTACCTTTGTTTGCAAAGCAAAGTTGGCCATCTTTGCATGTTCATGAAATTATTTCACAAAAGTTTTAAAACCAGAGGTGGCACAATCTGGCCAAGGATCAAAGTATGGTTATGTCTCCCAAGATACCCCAAAAATAGAAACAATTAGTTGGTGTTAAAAATACAATGTATAAGGAGATCTAAGAAATTTCCATTGTACATAAGCATTGATGCTCCCAAAAAATGATAAATAAAATTTATTGTGGTCTTTACTTTTGTAGGATAATTTCAAATATTCCATAACAATTCCCACAAGAACTCCATTGACGCCCATAAATCTCCAAAGTGTACTGTCCAAGACCTTTTGGGCAACCCTTTCATCATCAACAATGCAGCTGAAGGGAAACCAAAGATGGTGAAAAATATATGTGAAGCACACAACAGTACTGTCCCTAAAGGAAATTCATGCAAGGTTGTGCTATCAGCAGCCGAGAAACACAAGCATATTGGGATCACAATCAAAGCTCCAACCTAGGCAGTAGCGGATTTTAGAGTATGGTGAAACAAACCTGCCATACATAACAATCAACTTCAAAAGGACAAGCACCATCCAAATCATTGAACCATGTATTGGTTACTCATAGATAAACTCTTACACATTAGTACACAACGAGTAGAAGCATAAGAAGCACCAAAAATTAGTAAAATCAATGAAGATAAAGCATTGTCCATTATTGAAAAATGTATTTGATATATACGAAAACTCTATGTTATAGATCTTATTATGAACCATGTCATTAGTAAAACACATAAAATTGGTTACCTACCATCTCAACTCACGAGACTTGTCATGGAGCAGCCACACAAGCACCTCACATCATTGAGGAAATCAATGAAGCCCTTTCAATCCTAGGCATAGAGGCCAACATAGGAGTAGAACCAAAGCAATGTACTCCTTTGCTTCCACTATGACCAGCAGCGCCGCTCTCCTCCATGCTCTCCCGATCGGTACCAAGATGAATTTTTTCTCCGCCACAAAACAAAGAACTAGGAGATGCAGTGGCGTCAATGACAGCACACGTGACATCGGCGAGAGCACGCCGATGTCGAGCGCAGCGCTGCCCGGATTAAGTCCGCGGCACCGGCGAGAGAACGCCCGCGTAGAGCGCGTCGCTGTCCGGATTCGGTCCACGGCGCCAGCGAGAGCACGCCTGGGTCGAGCGCGGCGCTGTCCGGATTCGGTCCGCGGCACCGGCGAGAGCACGCTTGCGTCGAGCGCGGCGCTGTGTGGATTAGGTCGACAGCGAAAAGCGACGGGGGTGAGAGAGATCGGAAGAGACAGGGGTGAGGGGGAAAATCATTGGCGGATTGGAATCACAGGTCTAGGACCGGCGGAGGCCGGAGAGAGCTGCCCGCGGCGCATCCAAATGGGGTCGACTAGGAGTGGATAAGAGGAAGGCTGCAAGACGTCCTCCATACTCCCGCGCCGCCATGTTGTAGCCGTCTCTGCCGACAAGACCTTGTGGATAAGAGGAAGGTGATGAACACGGTATGGATGTGGATTCGATAGGGGGTGTTTCTATAAAAACGAAACATTGTCTTAAATAAAAACAGGACTATGAGTTGATTACTGATGGGGTCATAGTCCTAGGGTAGGGTCATAGGCCTGCCATACAGGTCCTACCCAAGGACTACCACACACAAAGGACAAGACCCTAAGTCTACCCCGACTGAATTAAGGAATCCCCATTATCCAGTCGGCAACAGGTCCTATATCATCCATTCGGATACTAGCATTCGGAGAATACCAAGCTAACCGACTGGATACACTCGGTACATCGTAACCTCCCTGGAGGGAAACGGTCGTACGTTTCCGGGTGCATTTATTAGCATTTAGAGCATACGTTATCTGTAACGTATGCATTCAATCCCACTACTCCGCCCTTATACCGGAACCGTTGTGGAGGGCAGCGCACTCTATATAAGCCATCCTCCCCCACTGGTAGAAGGGTTAGCAAATCATTGTATTCCATATTACACTCGGCAACAAGCTCCGAGAGCACTGAGACGTAGGGCTGTTACCTCCACCGTAGAGGGGCCTGAACTCATACAACCTCGCCGTAGCTAGGACTCTGCCCATCTCATTCGTACCCTACACATCTACTGTCAGGCTTATACCCACGACAGTTGGCGCCCACCGTGGGGCAGGCGTCTAAGCGACTTCCGGCGAGTTTGCGACTACTTCCTTTCGTCATGTCGTCCGGTAGAGTTTCGAGCATGGATCACCAGATCTTGTTCGGCGCTCTCTCCTTCACCGTCGACGATTCGGCGTGGCTTCGGGAGGCACCTCTCGACGTTGAGGCACTTCCCCGTCGCGGGGCCACGCACTTCCGTGCCGGCGCCCGCGGCGTTCTTCTTCTCCAACAATCGGCTCCGTTGTTGACCTGCACCTCCATCATGCGCCGCAACAAGCGGTCCCGCCATCCGCTTCTCCTACGTTGGGTGCCGCATGCCCGAGCGCGTCAGGTCGCATCTCCTCAAGTGGCAGTTCTGGAGTCTGTTCTGGTTGCCCTGCGTTCCCTGCACTCGGGTTCAGTTCCGACTGAATTTCTTTCCGAGTACGCGGGCCGCGGGCCTTCCGCAGAAGTTCACATGGCCAACACCCATGAAAATCCCCGTCAAGCTGGTCGAAGCGAGCGCGAGGTCAGCGAAGCATCCGGTGCGCGCCGTTCACCTCGCCGTTCTGCCAGTCGACACACTCGGTGGAGCAACGTAGAGTTGTTCCGCACGCCCCTCCTCAACTTGGCTGCTGCTGCCAAGATAGCCGATTCCCTCCAGCCGACTGATTCAGAGGCTAGTAGAGGGATCGAGCAGATCCGAGCCCTGTTGCACACGGCGCAGCAGCAGAATTCGGCAGTCTCCCAGTCGCACAACCGGATCTACAATAGTTCCGTCCACGCCAACACGCATCGGTCAGTTCACAGCCCTGGATCCCATCAGCGCCACAGGGGAGGCAGCCGTTCCTTGATTCATGAAGATCGCCGCCGCTCACGCACCCCTCCGCGGGGTGGGCCCTATGGGTCCCGACATCATGATGATCGGCGTTCAGTCGGCGACACTCACGACCCAAGACCCGACGCAAGAGGACGTATCGCCCAGCGAAGAGTCGACAGGGGTCGAGCCCACCGTGATGGTTACGATATGGACCGTCCGAGTGGAAGCAGGGCCATCGTGTCCGGTCCCGAGTGTTTTAGTCGAGCCATCCGCTCGGCTGACATCCCGCCCAACTTCCGATTGGCAGCGGGAATCAGTAAGTTTACAGGAGAGTCCAAGCCGGAATCATGGCTGGATGACTACCGAGTGGCAGTCCAGATCGGAGGAGGGGACGACCATGTCGCTATGAAGCACCTCCCTCTGATGCTCGACGGCTCGGCGCGAGCGTGGCTAAACCAGTTGGCCCCCTCGAGCATTTACGGTTGGGCAGATCTGGCCCGAGTATTCATCAGGACCTTCGAAGGAACGTGCAAACGCCCTGCAGGCCTTGTGGAGCTCCAGCACTGTGTCCAGAAGCCGAATGAGCCCCTGCGCGACTTCATCCAGCGTTGGACAACTCTCTACCACACGGTGGAGAACGTCACCGAGCATCAGGTAGTCTGCGCCTTCAAGGCAGGCGTGCGGTACAGAGAGTTGTACTTAAAGTTCGGTCGAACAGGCGACATCTCCATGAGCAAGATGATGGAGATAGCGGCGCGCTATGCAAATGGCGAAGAAGAGGACCGCATCCGGAGCGGCAAGCACAAGACAGTCGGCGATGTTGATGGAGGTAACACTCGGAAGCAGAAACAGAAAGCTCCGCCCACACCGCAAGCAGAGGCTGCAGCCGTGACCAATGCTAAGTTCAAGGGCAAAGGGAAGGCGCGGTTTACCCCCAAGAAGAAGCCGTTCAACAATCCCATCCTGGACCAGCCTTGTCCGGTGCACACGAAGATGGACGAAGAAGGCAACCCCATATATGCGAAGCATACCACTCGACAGTGTCGCCTCTTGATCCAGGGATTCAGCGAAGGGCAACCGAGTGAGAAGGACCATGAACAAGATGAGGAAGATAAGGAGGATCCGTTCCCCCAAGTCCATGCCACCCTGATGATCTTTGCTGACGTCGAGAGCAAGAGCCGACTGAAGCTGGTGAACCGAGAAGTGAACATGGCCACCCCTTCCAACCCCAAGTTCCTCAAATGGTCCGAGACTGCGATCACCTTCGACCAGTCGGATCATCCGGCACATGTACCCACCCCGGGAAGACAGGCCCTGGTCGTCGACCCGGTGGTAGAAGGAGTCCGACTGCGCAAAGTCCTCATGGATGGCGGCAGCGTCTTGAACATCATGTACGCCGACACCCTCAAGGGGATGGGCATCCCGATGTCCAGACTCAGCGAGAGCAGCATGCAGTTCCACGGAGTCGTCCCTGGACGGAAGGCCAAATCACTCGGCCAGATCGCGTTGGACGTCATTTTCGGCTCCGACAAGAACTTCCGCAAGGAAAGGCTGACGTTCGAAGTGGTTGACTTCCAGAGCGCTTGTCACGCAATTCTGGGTCGCCCAGCGTATGCGCATTTCATGGCCCGTCCATGTTATGTGTACCTGAAGTTGAAGATGCCGGGCCCGAAAGGCGTGATTACCATCACAGGCAATCGGCAGCGGGCCGAAGAGTGTTTGCAGCAGGGATCAAGGATCGCCGACCAGCAGATGGCCGTCCTCGAGCTGGACGAGTACAAGAAAACAGTCGACCCCGCCGACCTGATGCGCTCGAAGAAGGCAGCTTCAGAGTCTGCATTTCAGTCGGCGGGAGAGACGAAGAAGGTCAGCATCCACCCGACGGACGCCACTGCTGCCCCGACGAACATCTCCACCACCCTCGATCCTAAATAGGAGCTCACCCAATTCCTCCGTGAGAACTGGGACATCTTCGCATGGAAACCCTCCGACATGCCAGGTGTACCCAGGGAGTTGGCTGAGCACCGACTGCACGTGGATCCCACGGCCCGACCTGTCCGAGAACGTCTGCGCCGGTCCGCCACGCACAAGAGGAAGGCAATCGGGGAAGAGGTGGCCAAGCTGTTGGCAGCCAACTTCGTTCGCGAGGTTCATCACTCCGAGTGGCTCGCCAATGTTGTCATGGTGCCCAAGAAGGACAAGTCGCTCCGAATGTGCATCGACTTCAAGCACCTCAATAAGGTCTACCCGAAAGACCATTTTCCGCTCCCCCGCATAGATCAAATTGTCGATTCGACTGCGGGTTGCGAGCGTCTGTCGTTTCTCGATGCCTACTCGGGTTATCATCAGATCCGTCTGTATGGTCCCAATGAGTTAAAGACAGCCTTCATCACCCCATTCGGGTGCTTCTGCTACATCACTAGGCCTTTCGGTCTGAAGAATGCAGGAGCTACCTTTATGCGCATGATCCAAAAATGTCTCCTCGACCAGATCGGTCGCAATGTGGAGGCATATATGGATAATATCGTGGTCAAGTCACGCAAAGGTTCCGACCTGCTGACTGACTTGGCAGAAACATTCGCCAACCTTCGTAGGTACAACATCAAGCTCAACCCAGCCAAATGTTCATTGGGTGTTCCCAGCGGAAAGTTACTCGGTTTCTTCGTTTCCGAACGAGGGATCGACGTCAACCCCGAAAAGATCGGGACCATCGTCCAAATGGAAAGGCCGGTCAGAATACACGATGTTCAACGGCTCACAGGTTGCCTAGCGGCTTTGAGCAGGTTCATCAGTCGACTCGGCGAAAAAGCACTTCCTCTGTACCGACTCATGAAGAAGTCAGATACCTTCGACTGGACAGACGAAGCCCAAGTCGCATTCGACGACCTCAAAGTCCTGCTCTCCACCCAGTCGGTTCTTACTGCTCTGCTCAGTAAAGAGCCCCTTCTTCTATATATCGCGGCTACAAATCAAGTCGTCAGTACTGTTATTACAGTCGAGCGAGAAGAAGAAGGCAAAGCATATAAAGTTCAGCGGCCAGTGTACTACGTCTCCGAAGTCCTGACTCCTTCCAAGCAGCGGTATCCCCATTATCAAAAACTTATCTATGGGATTTATATGACTGCGAAGAAGGTGGCTCATTATTTCCAAGACCACTCGGTATCTGTCGTTTCTGATGCTCCGTTGTCGGAAATTCTCCACAATCGAGACGCATCGGGCCGAGTGGCGAAGTGGGAAATGGAGATGTTGTACTGTGACATCAAGTTCGAGGCCAAGAAAGCTATTAAGTCTCAAGCCCTGGCTGACTTTATAGCAGAATGGGTAGAACAATAGCAACCGACCCACATCTACTCGGCTCATTGGACAATGTTCTTCGATGGGTCTAAGATGTTGAATGACTCCGGCGTTGGTGTTGTGATCATATCACCAAAGGGCGACAAGCTCAAATACGTGTTGCAGATACATTTTCATTCCTCCAACAACGAAGTAGAGTATGAGGCTCTCCTCTACGGATTGCGTATGGCCATCTCACTCGGCGTCCGTCGCTTGATGGTCTACGGCGATTCGGATTTGGTGGTCAATCAAGTGATGAAAGAGTGGGACATCAGGAACCCCACCATGACCATATACTGCAATGCAGTGAGGAAGCTGGAGAAGAAGTTTGAAGGTCTGGAGCTCCACCATGTTCCAAGACTGAAGAACCAAGCGGCCGACGAGTTAGCAAAACTCGGATCCACTCGGAGACCAGTCCCGAGTGACGTCTGCCTCGAGCACCTCCATCTCCCCTCAGTCAAAGAAGATCCTTTCACAGAGGGTCGGTACAACCCAAGAGTGCAACAGACCCGACTGAAGTCGATGTACCTGCGGTGGTTGATCTGGTCATGGAGATTCTGGCTGTCATTCCCGATTGGACTGTGCCGATCATGGCATATATCTTGAGGCAAGAACTCCCAGAAGACGAAGTCCAAGCCAGACAGATAGTCCGCAGATCGAAGTCATTCACTATCATTGAAGGCCAATTGTACAAGGAGAGTATCTCCGGCATTCTTCAACGATGCATCTCCCCAGAGGAGGGGCAGCTGATCCTGGAGGATATTCACTCGGGAACCTACGGTCATCACGCTTCTTCGAGAGCAATCGTAGCCAAGGCATTCAGGGCTGGCTTCTTTTGGCTGCAGGCTAACGAGATGGCTAAGGATATGGTTGATCGATGTGAGGGCTGCCAGTTCTACTCCAACAAGTCCCACAAGCCAACGTCCGCGTTGAAGACGATCCCTCTGGTGTGGCCGTTTGCAGTGTGGGGATTAGATACAGTCGGCCCGTTCAAGACAGGCCAAGGTGGATACACACATCTATTGGTGGCAGTCGACAAGTTCACGAAGTGGATCGAAGCGAAGCCCATCAAGAAACTCGACACTTCGACAGCCGTCAAGTTTGTCAGGGACATCATCTTCATATTCGGTGTACCTCACAGCATAATTACGGACAACGGGACAAAATTTGACTCGGACAGATTCAAAGGGTTCTGCACAAGCCAGGGCATCCGAGTGGATTTTGCTTCCGTAGCACATCCTCAGTCCAACGGACAAGCAGAGCGGGCAAACGGGCTTATTTTGCAAGGATTGAAGCCCCGACTACTGCGAGAGATAGGACATGCCGCTGGCGCTTGGGTTACCGAGCTACCTTCAGTGCTTTGGGGACTTCGAACAACCCCGAACAGATCTACAGGGCGATCACCGTTCTTCCTCGTTTATGGAGCAGAAGCGGTCCTTCCGAGTGACTTGCTTCACAATGCGCCACGAGTCGAACTCTTCTCTGAAGCCGAAGCAGAACAAGCAAGGCAAGACGGAGTGGACCTTCTGGAAGAGGAGCGCGAGATGGCGTTAATTCGCTCGACCATTTATCAACAAAATCTGCGGTGTTTTCATGCACGCCACGTCAGAAGTCGGACATTCCAAGCAGGCGACCTGGTGCTCCGAGTGGATCAGCAAAGACCCCACAAGTTAGCTCCGGCCTGGGAAGGACCCTTCATCATCTCCAAGGTGCTGAACAACAGAGCATACAGACTCTACAACATTCAGAGGGAGACAGACGAGCCGTGCGCATGGAATGGAGACCTCCTGAAACGCTTCTACACGTGACCGTCGACTGAAGCGATGTAACGAACAAGTATTGGCGAAATAATATAAAGTTTTTTGCAGGTTCAAAGTGCTTCCGCGGTCACACACTCCGGTCTCAAAAAAAAAACTTAGCTGTGATCCAGCATCGCCTAAGTATTAACTCTCTCCGAGTGTGCACTTAACGTCACACTCGGGGGCTTAGCTGCTTTCCAGCATCGCCTAAGTATTAACTCTCTCCGAGTGTGCACTTAACGTCACACTCGGGGGCTTAGCTGCGATCCAGCATCCCCTAAGTATTAACTCTCTCCGAGTGTGCACTTAACGTCACACTCGGGGGCTTAGCTGCGATCCAGCATCGCCTCAGTATTAACTCTCTCCGAGCGTACACTTAACGTCACACTCGGGGGCTTAGCTGCGATCCAGCATCGCCTAAGTATTAACTCTCTCCGAGCGTACACTTAACGTCACACTCGGGGGCTTAGCTGGGATCTAGCATCGCCTAAGTATTAACTTTCTCCGAGTGTGCACTTAACGTCACACTCGGGAGCTTAGCTGCGATCCAGCATCGCCTAAGTATTAACTTTCTCCGAATGTGCACTTAACGTCACACTCGGGGGCTTAGCTGCGATCCAGCATCGCCTAAGTATTAACCTTCTCCGAGTGTGCACTACACGTCACACTCGGGGGCTTAGCTGCGATCCAGCATCGCCTAAGTAATAACCTTCTCCGAGTGTGCACTTCACGTCACACTCGGAGGGAGCTTAACAACGATCCAGCATCGCCTAAGTATTAACTCTCTCCGAGTGTGCACTTAACGTCACACTCGGGGGCTTAGCTGCGATCCAGCATCGCCTAAGTATTAATTCTCTCTGAGTGTGCACTTAACGTCACACTCGGGGGCTTAGCTGCGATCCAGCATCGCCTAAGTATTAACTCTCTCCAAGTGTGCACTTAACGTCACACTCGGGGGCTTAGCTGCGATCCAGCATCGCCTAAGTATTAACTCTCTCCGAGTGTGCACTTAACGTCACACTCGGGGGCTTAGCTGCGATCCAGCATCGCCTAAGTATTAACTCTCTCCGAGTGTGCACTTAACGTCACACTCGGGGCTTAGCTGCGATCCAGCATCGCCTAAGTATTAACTCTCTCCGAGTGTCCACTTAACGTCACACTCGGGGGGCTTAGCTGCGATCCAGCATCGCCTAAGTATTAACTCTCTCCGAGTGTGCACTTAACGTCACACTCGGGGGCTTAGCTGCGATCCAGCATCGCCTAAGTATTAACTCTCTCGGAGCGTACACTTAACGTCACACTCGGGGCTTAGCTAGGATCCAGCATCGCCTAAGTATTAACTTTCTCCGAGTTTGCACTTAACGTCACACTCGGGAGCTTAGCTGTGAATCCAGCATCGCCTAAGTATTAACTTTCTTCGAATGTGCACTTAACGTCACACTCGGGGGCTTAGCTGCGATCCAGCATCGCCTAAGTATTAACCTTCTCCAAGTGTGCACTACACGTCACACTCGGGGGCTTAGCTGCGATCCAGCATCGCCTAAGTAATAACCTTCTCCGAGTGTGCACTTCACGTCATACTCGGAGGGAGCTTAACAGCGATCCAGCATCGGCTGTTTGCCTTTGGCTTCACCAAGAAACGCCAACCAAAAACTCGAATCAACATTGCAACAGAAGAGCAAAAATCGGATTCCAAAATTCTCGCAAAGATAGCTAACTCGATGCGGATCAAGTTTACCCGCACCGATTTAAAAGTGTGACGGCCAACAGAAGTGGCCAAAGTACCTTACAGATAAACACTCGGCATACCGAGGATAAAGTTTCTTACGCGTCAGCTGGGCCGGCACCAGGACTGGAGGGCTCCACGAAAGTGTCCAAGTCGATTACGTCGGCGATGCGGGTAGCACTCTCAAGGAACGTCTCCATGAAGTCTTCGAATCGAAGCTTCTTCGTGTTGGCGACCTTTAGCGTCTTCAGTTTTTCCTCACGCACCTCCTTGCAATGGACTCGGACCAGGGACAGAGCAACATCTGCACCGCAACGAGCTGCAGATTTCTTCCACGACTGCACTCTAATAGGAATCTCCGCCAGTCGAGTCATTAGGTTCTCCATCTCCTGCCGCGACTCATCTTCTGGCCAAAGCTCCTTGTCGATTCGGCCGACGACTTCTCTCAGTCGACCGATGAAAGGACCAACTTTGCCCACGCGGATGTGCACACAGAGCAGATCCCGATTGGCGTCGTCGCCGAGTGGAACGTTCTCAAGAATCGAACGCTCCACGTCAGCCGCTTCAGCTTCGGCGTCAAAGAAAAAATCTGCGACAATAGGACAAACAGACAATAAGCGCCGAGTGCTACGCGCATAGCACAACCACTCAGAAAAATAAGGACTTACCAACCAGACGCGTCATCATCTGCCGAGCCGAGTCGCTCACATATTTCTCTTGTGCTCTGCATCGTTTGTTCAGCACGTCCATCTGACTCATCAGCGCAGTCCTCTGCTTCCCCATCATTTCCACTTCCTCAGTCAACACCTTGTTCACTTCACGCGCCTGCTCCAATGACTTCTCCCGTTTCGCCAGAGCTTCCTTCATGCCGACCATTGCAAGCATGGCCGCATCAAGTTCACTAGCGAACTAATTCCTCTCTGCCTTGAGAGCCTCATAGGCCGTCCCCATTTCACAAGTTTTCTGCCAACAAGAAACAAGGGACAATCAAAAAGTTCAACAGTTAACAGTCTAAGTTCTTCAGACCCCTGCCGACGCAAGCAGTCGACAGCGGTCTCGGGGACTACACCCAGTGGGTTCACTAAGAGTGATCCCACTGGCATGCACCTCAAGCAGGCCCGCCCTATTGAAATGCATGTTATCACCTACGCCTCCGAGGCCAATACTACCCGACCTGAGTACAACTTACTCTCGGGGACTCTTACCGGAAGTGCACTCCGACTGCAACAATTACTCGCACTCGGTAATCCTATTTACAGACACAACCAAACTCAAGGCAAAGTGTATAAAGACAACTGTCGGTGCAAGCACTCGACAGAAGTCTCGGGGACTACACCCACTGGGTTCACTCAGAGTGAACCCATTGCAAACAACAGCTGATATTTAATAACACTCAGTGGGTTACAGGGGAAAAGTAAATACTTACTAGACCACTTACTCGGATATCATCGCGCAGCTCCAAGCTCCGCTGGTACAAGGCCGCAATGGAGTCATAGGCCCTCTTGGCTTCTCCAGTCATCAGCTTCGCCTGCACCATAGCCCCCTTGGCCGCTCCCACCTGCTCCTCCGGAAGACGCTGGATGCTGAATTCAGCATGCGACGAACCTGGAATCATCGGGGGTTCCTGAGGCATCCCAAGGCCCGCCCCAGTCGGCTCCTCCTCCACCAGCACTGGTTCAGTCGGCGGCGGTGCCTCTGTCAGCAGCACGTCGGCGGCGAGAGCGGCAGCGGGAGGAGCAGCCTCAAGAACAGGCTCCACCGCTGGGTCGGCTCTCCCCTGGTCGCCCTCATCCAGGCAGATCGCCCCTGACAGGCCGAATGACACGAGGTCTCAGAAAAAGAAAGAAGCGATGGTATAAAACACTCAACGTTCCTACAACGCACCTGGCTGAGACGAGACGACGTTGTCCGTGTCCATGGGGTCGTCTTCCTGACGCGCCGGGGAGGTGGCAGAAGTAGCGACCCTGTCGAGTGAGATCCAGTCGGCCAGTAAGCAGTAGTTCACTCGGATATCAGAAAAAACTGAAAGCTGAGTACACTTACGTGGAGGTGACGGGGACAGCGACCCTCATTCGCGGCAGAGCCTTCCGAGGTTTAGGCCCACTCGGCTTGGGCGCCTTAGAAGATTGGCCCGCAGGCTCAGCGGCGGCATCCCGGGTCCTCTTAGCGCTTCGAACACTCGAGACCACTGGAGGAGTAGGCGGAGCACTCGAAGACGCGGGAGGAGCTGAGGCGACAACAGGCTCGTGTCGGCGCTTGGTCCGATGCTCCAGTTGTGGGGGTGGCGAGTCCTGCTCCTCGTCTTCTTCCTCCTCCTCGCTGGACTCTTCCTCCAACTCCCCACTGTCGGAGACATATTCAGCGCTCTCCATGCTGCCCTCCTGGCTACCCTCCTCCTCCTCGGCCGAATTCCCGTTCGAGACGGGAGAAAACCAGTTGGTCCACTCCTGCATAAAATTCAGTCGGTGACATCAAACATCACACAGAGATTCAAGCAAACGACAAGATTAAGACAGTTAGGAGCACTCGACAAGAGTCTCTCACCTGATTCGGTGGAGGATTATCCGCGCAGAAGGGCTTCACTCGTCGTGATCCTTTGCGATTCTCACAGGGGCCCGTGATCTGGAGCACCCACGAGGTCACCCTCTCCTCAGTCACGCCGACAACATTGGTCCGAGTGGAATCCTCTGGCCCCGTGTAATGCCACATGGCATGGTCACGAGCCTGCAGAGGCTGGATCCGGCGACCAAGGAAGACTCCCAGCAGGTCTATACCGGTCACCCCCCTCCTGACGACGTCCACGAGTGCCTCAACCAAGGGCTGGACGTCGTCCTTCTCCGCCTTCGAGAGCGCGGGCTGCTTAGGCGGGGCGGGCCGGTCTAGACTAAAAGGAGGCAGACCAGTCGATGCATTCGGACAGGCGATATCCTGGCAGTAGAACCACGTCGACTGCCAGTTCCTAAACGACTCACTTAACTGGAGAGCAGGATAGCTACTCCGACTCTTCTTCTGGAATACTAAACCCCCACAGAGCTGGAGGAGGTGCGTCTTATCATCCGACTGGCTAAGTCGTTTGATGGTTTGGGATCGGGCGGAGAAGATGTGTTTGAACAAACCCCAATGGGGAGGGCAACCGATAAAACACTCACATAAGACTATGAAGGCAGAAAGGTGCGCGATGGCATTCGGAGGGAAATGGTGAAGTTGGGCACCGAAGTGATTCATGATGCCTTTGAAGAAAGGGTGCGGGGGCAAAGAAAAACCTCGGTGGACATGGCTGAGGAGCAGGACGCGCTCCCCCTCCCGGGGCGCTGGCTCGACCTCGTCCTCCGCCGGCAGTCTCCAGGACTTGTGCACGAGCGCTCCGTGCTCCACCAGCTGCAGCAGATCTCCCTCCGTCACCGTGGAGGGGAGGAAGTCTCCTTGGATCCACCCCGCCAGCAGCGGCCGCTGCCGCCGCTGAGCAGGCGCCGCCGCCTTGCCCTTCTTCTTCCTCGCCTCCATCTTGCTGGTCTGACCCTTGGTCATGGAGGCGACGGCAAACTCTCGAGAGGAAGGAGAAGGAGGGAGTGTTGGAGCGCTGGAGGTGGCGAGGAAGACGGAGCAGGCGAGAGCGAAAGATTCGGCGAGCGTAACGAAGAAGCCTCGTCGCCCAGATTTAAATAGGGTTCCGACTGGGTCACTGGCGGGTGGCCCCGAAACCTTATCCGCCCGACCGGCCGCGGCGATATCAGTGGAGGACTTGAAGGCGCGAGTATCGAGGCGTCAGGCGCTACTCGAGTGCGCTGACGTCGTCCCCGCTGAGCGTGCGGAACCCGAAATTTGAGATCCCGGAAAATCCGCCGCTGTCAGTTGACCGGTCGCGTCAAAAGATGCCGCGGAAACACTCGGCTCCCGACAGTCGGTTTCGCAAGCACTTCCACTCGGATCGTTGGTCAGAAAAGGTAAAATGGATAGAGGCAAGCTACGCCCAAGCCGAATCTAATCCAGTCGGATCCGAACTTCAAGCACCGCTTCGTCGTTTCAACCCCAATCCATTCGGGGACTAATGATGGGGTCATAGTCCTAGGGTAGGGTCATAGGCCTGCCATACAGGTCCTACCCAAGGACTACCCCACACAAAGGACAAGACCCTAAGTCTACCCCGACTGAATTAAGGAATCCCCATTATCCAGTCGGCAACAGGTCCTATATCATCCAGTCGGATACTAGCATTCGGAGAATACCAAGCTAACCGACTGGATACACTCGGTACATCGTAACCTCCCTGGAGGGAAACGGTCGTACGTTTCCGGATGCATTTATTAGCATTTAGAGCATACGTTATCTGTAACGTATGCATTCAATCCCCACTACTCCGCCCTTATACCGGAACCGTTGTGGAGGGCATCGCACTCTATATAAGCCGTCCTCCCCCACTGGTAGAAGGGTTAGCAAATCATTGTATTCCATATTACACTCGGCAACAAGCTCCGAGAGCACTGAGACGTAGGGCTGTTACCTCCACCGTAGAGGGTCTGAACTCATACAACCTCGCCGTAGCTAGGACTCTGTCCATCTCATTCGTACCCTACACATCTACTGTCAGGCTTATACCCACGACAATTACCATAAAATACGAGGGTTTTTTATAAAACTGATACGACGGTTTTCTTGGAGAAGCAATAGCCCCTTCGGTATTATTAGGTAAAGATAAAGATAAAGATGTTGGAAAAAATCTCTGTTTCTGACCTCGTTTTTCCATCTTTGTTTTTTTTGACAGGCAATGCATGGGACACGACGGGCCACGTGTGCCCGAAGGGTATAATTGTAAATTCGTACGCAAAGAGGCGTGACGAAGCATCTAAACGCGCAGACGGATTTGGGAGGTGGAGAAAAAGGGCAACGGGGAACGGGGAAAGGGATCTCGCCGTAACGCACCATGGAGCTCACCGCCACCGGCGCTGCTGCCCTCCGGCGATCGTTGGCGTCGGCGTATACGGTGGTACCGAGGGAGAGGAGAAGGGGGATGCCGTCCAGGGTGTCCTGCGTCGGCCGCGGAGGCATAGGCGGGGGATTCGCCGACGAGGCGCACCTCAGGTACTACGAGGCGGTGCCGCGGAAGGCGGTGGAGGCGGCGGCGAGGGACCTTACCAAGCTCCGGGCCATGGGCCTTGTCGCCGGCGACCCGGCCAAGGAGAAGATCCTCTCGGTGAGCCCTCTGCCTCCCTCCTCGTCATCTGTCGATTTTTTCGGTTTTGTTCTCCATTTATGCTTCGTATTAGGGTTGACAAGTCTCGCTGCTCGAAGAAGCATTTAAATATTTGTAGTGTTTTATTGCGATTAGCTCTTGCGGAAGGATTTGAATGATGCTGATGCAATGTTTGATTTGGTTTCAAACATAAACACTACTCATTCCCCCCTTATATATAGCTAAACATAAAGATTTAGGCCCTGTTCGGCAGCTCTCCGCTCCTGGAGCGGCCGGAGCGGAGCGGGCAGCCCGTAACGTATTTTCCGAGAGTCGTAGAAGTGCCGCTCCATCTGCTCCCGTATTTTACGGAGCTGGAGGGTTACCGAACATGCTCTTAGATTCCTTCTGTTTCTTGTTAATTCTGGAAAACGGTTTGTACATGTTAGCACAGTGCTTTGGTTGAACATGAATTTGGTGGTAATTAGCTTGCTGGTTTGTAGCGTACTTTTTGTGCGAATTATGATAAAGTCTAGCTCTGATCTGTGGGGAGCTATGAATACAGGAAGCAACTGAGCTGCTGCTCCAGGAGTTGAATCAGATGAAGGATGCAGAGGACGATCTGAAGAAGAAGCAGAAAGAGGAGAAGGCTGCGATGAAAGCACTGAAGAAGCAGCAGAAGGAAGCCAAGAAGGCCACGATGAACTGTGGAGACGGCTCCTCTGAATCAAGCGAGAGTGAGTGTGAGGAAGAGCAATCCATGAAAATGAGCTGTGTTGCCACCACATCGATGCCTGCAATTGAGCAAGGAATGGTGATGTCAATGTCGGTGCCCCAAATTACGGCATCCAACATCGCAAGAGCTCCGGCAATGGATTTTGACAAGGCTGCGATGAAAGCCATGAAGAAGAAGGAAAAGGAACAAAAGAAAGCTGCAAAGAAGGCCATGAAGATGAAAAAGGAGGAAGAGAAGAGGATGGCCACACTGAATTCCTGCAAGGATGAAGACAGCTCATGTTCATCGGAGTCCAGCAACAGTGAGTGTGAAGGGGAAGTCATCAGAATGAGCCGCTGTGCCACCATTTCTGCGCCTCGAACACCACCTGCAAGCACAGTTTTCCCCATCATAGTGCCTCAAATCCCAGACTCCGTTGCACTGGAAGCTCAGATCTTCTCCGGGTCTGCAAATGCGACGGAGTGCACTGCCACCAGCATTGCGGTTGTTGAAAAACCAGTGCTGAACAGAATTGAGGTCTGCATGGGTGGCAAATGCAAGAAGGCGGGCTCGCTTGCCGTCCTGCAGGAGTTTGAGACGGAGCTTGGCATGGGCGGCACGGTGGTCGGATGCAAATGCTTGGGGAAATGCGGTCTGGGCCCAAATGTGCGGCTTCGGAGTGAGGGCTCTGTACAGAAGAACAGTCCCATCTGCATTGGTGTAGGCTTGGGTGATGTTGGCACCATAGTGGCAGGCTTCCTCGGAGATGGCGATCTGGGCATGAACTGATACGAACCTGGACCTGATTCAGGTTGGTATTTACAAGACCTGTACTACTACAACTTGTTTTGTCTGGCAAATGTACTACTACATCTTTGCTGCACAATAATACATTGTAGATAATCACGTCCCTGACGAGCTGATGTATGTTTTGAGCTTAATGAGCTGTTGTTTACTATATATGCTCCCTGTTTCATCCAGTAGCCGCGAGTTCGTCGGTTGTTGGTTCTTAGGTTTCTTTTAGTTGTGGTTCTGCCGCTCCTGTGCTTATGCTTGGCGGCTCGCTGGCGGCCAACAACGAATTTCTGATGTTATGTTGGCCTTGCTCCTCGTGTGGTGTCTTGTTTTTTAATTTGATAATTTTGTATCAGGATTTCCTTGGCACCTTGTAGCTTGTACCATTCGACTTGAAGTGAGACCGTACTCCCTCTGTCCCATTCGACCGTACTCTCTTTGTTTTATAATATAAAGGTGTTTTTTTACACGAATGACAGTTACTAGCAGGGGGATGGCGCGGAGGTTTCTTGACAGTGAATGCCTATATGTATTAGTGTTGTTTATATTGTTTTGTGGTCAAGTTATTAGTAGGGACATCTTTGTGTTTTGGAGTTAGGAGGGTCTTCGCTTAATTGTTTATGTTGTATTGCCTATATGTATTGGTAAGGATAGGTGTTTGTTCTGTAGCAAGTCCTTGAGGTGGTGGCCTGTGTAGATAAGAACATTGTATAAATTTCAAATTTTCATTTCTTGGTCAGTTCTCCTCGAGGTATGAATGATTTACACTAAAACATATGCTGAAATATTTTAGCAGATTTGTTTTGTTGCACCATTCGATATTTACATGTGCCTGAAATCTTGTAGGCATACCCCTCTTTCTGACCACAAGGTGACCTAAATAGCGTCTACGATAAACAAGGAAACCCTTCTCATCAATCAATGTTTCATCATTAAATTATTTAGGAAACCATTTGAACATGATCCATTTTTCATACATGGACGTCTAACATTATGTTCTCCACACGGTCCATGGACCATGAATTTATCCACAAGAGCATAGCCTGAGTCTACAGTTAGTTCAACTATATATAACTGACCAAACTTAGGAGCCTGGTCATCTGCAGGTATCAAAGAACCAATACATGATAGACCGAACCACCCATCTTGAAGACGTGTGGTTCGTTTCCCATATTAACACTTTCATCAACATGAGCACCAAGAGTGGTAAAACAGAACATAGAGTTGTAATGTCTAATCAACCTCAGAATCCATATGAAGCATCATCACCATCAAATCTAAGCAACTCCTTCAATGGAAAAGGACAATCAGGAAATTTAGGTAATGGAACTTTCCCAGAATGCAGCAATCGTTGTAAACTGGCAAATTTAACCTTCCATCATGAACACCCTTAGAACGTTCTTGAAACTAATACAACGCATTGCAATTACCACATATGTACTCAGGGCCTCCATACTATGAACGTCCGTGAACAGTTGCTGCCATCCAAAAAGAAACAACACAGGATTTACAAATGATAATAAATAAGTAGGTTTCCAACACTGTCAGGACATATATCGTGCAAATGGTAATGATCATCTGGCTTTAATACATTGTATCTATGTTCATAATTTGGCAGATTCTAAGCACACATTTTTGTCTTGGGAAAGAAATAAGCACGTAACATTAAAATTTCTTTTTTAATCGACAATATTTATAGGAAAAATGATGAACTGGATGTCACACCGTGAGAAAAGGCTAAAAGTATGTATCTTTCAGGAAATCAATGTGATCTTTGGAAAATAGAGGCGCAAGTTTTTTAACTAAAAACAAAACCATGAGCATCAATTAAATTAGCAAGGAGAAGGAAGCATGTAAACAGTAAGATGGTCAATATGAATAGTAGGAAAGTTCATACTTCTAATTTTGCCCGGTCGATGTTTCCAAATAAATTTTCCCTTTCTCCAATTCAATCCAACTTGAAGAAGATGAACATACGGCAGAGAAAACCGTGCAAAAAGAAGAAACATACCAATTAAATAGGGAGGAAAATTTTCAAAGAGCGGGAAAAATTAAACTAAACGGGACATACCCAATGATGTTGGATAGGCACATCTTACAGTTCGAAAACAAGACATAAATGATGGTCCAGAGGTCAGCGGAGTATGGACTGGTCGTTGCAATAAAGCACTCCTAAATGATGAAAACGGTAATGTAGAACAATTGCGCTGGACAACAATAGGAGAAGATGCGCATGCTGTCAAAAGCATAAGAAAACAGAGAAGTATGAGCATGAGGTGCAAACGGAAAGTTTAAACATGACAAAAAGAACAAAGAGAAGAAGAAGTGGACCTGCAGAAGCCGGGGGGGGGGGGGGGGGGACACTTTTGGTATATGGATTGTCTTCAACGGGACGCTTCCCCTGACGAATATCTAGACGACGTTGTGGTGCTTCAGCAGGATCAGCAGGACTATCTACAGGAACAAAATTGTGAATATACAAATGCTCCAGCAAGATGAGCAGGCCTATCTGGAGTGACAAAATTGTGAATATACAAAAGGGAGAAGTAATATAGGTACAAATTGAATAAAAGAGGCAAAGAAAAGCAGCAGCAGTTATAGAAACAAAGAAAGTAACCACAGTGCACATATGAAGGCCACAAGACAGAGAACAGAGTGCAAAGGAAGAATTGCTGCACACATACATAGTGTCCGCCTAAGGGAAAAAAGGAAAAAAAATCAGCCTGCACAAAGACGACTCGCACATGGATTAAAAGCTGGATTGCTGCCATAGTCAAAGTGGCCAGATAGATTGCACAATCAGAACCATCCAATATATTCACAACTAGCGAAACAATAAAAGAGAAAATCGAGGTTGCACAACCAGAACCATCAGATAGATTCACAGCTAGCAAAATACGGTACACTCGTCGTAGAGCAGTCTGACGAACATGATAGGGCGCAACAGCCGATCCATGAAACAAATAAAACGGTGGGGATTAACAGGTGACGAAGCATGAATTATTCCTAGTATAGGGAGGTATGATGAGATTTTTGAAGAACACAGTGATAGAAGCACCAAACTTGCCACTAAATATTCCATTTCAGCATGCACAAAAAACAGAACAATAACCTTAGAAGGACAAAAAAAAACAGGCCAACAAACTTGGGATAGAAAAACAAGTCAACTAACTTGATAGGACACCTATAATGATGCAGGCATAAATATATCTTAGTATTAAAGTCTTTGTTGCTATTTTAGACGATAACAACACATAACCTATCAGATTTCTTTATAGGTAAATGTCTGTTTTTTAAAGTTAATCTTGAAGTCAGCCTAGACAGGAAAAATATTACTACATCTTATTTGATGGAAGAAAATACAAATAATCCTCACAGAGCCTCTACAAAATCTTAGTCACCTAAGAAACTGCATATATCTAAAAATACATAAAAGTAACCATATGTAGAATACTCCCTCCGTTTTTAAATATAAGTCTTTTTAAAGATTACATTATGTGACTACATATGGAGCAAAATGAATGAATCTACACTCTAAAATATGTCTATATACATCTGTATATAGTCCTTTGATGAAACCTCTAAAAAGACTTATATTTAGGAACGGGGGGAGTACATGTTTACCTTCTCCAAAGTCTGACCTTAGCCTTTACTGATTGTTAATTCCTTGTAGTGTGAAGGGCAATTTGAAAACAGGAGAACTGATCACTATCCATGGTACTTGGCAGTTGGCACATATACACACATAGGCCCATTGGAAAACAAGAGCACTGAGCACTATCCATGGTAGTTGGTACACGCACATGTTGTTCTTTGTTATTTCTTGTTACAATCTTTGCTTTGTAAACCGATTCACCTAGACTTTAGAGAGATATCCCGTGGAAAGATAATATCAGCAAGCATTAAGATTCTAAGTTGTAAACACAAACAGTATCAGTAGATGGATATTGTCACAAACGCCATCCTGATCCCATGGTTATAAAGTACATATTTTCAGCTCCATTTGTCATCACGAATTCATGATCAGTAGATGCATATTGTCTTGTCACAAAACCTGTAACATGATATGTGGGCCAAAAGATAAAACAAAGTATGGTAGAATCAGCAGGGTGGTGTCGTATCTTATAGATTTCACAGAACAAGTGTGTAAAAGCAGCGTAGATTACTGAAAAATAACACTCCCTTCTTCCTATATATGACAGCAAAACTAAACTGAACCCCTAAACAGATTGAGAAGATGAACACAGATAGAAAGGGGATTACATCACCTTCCTGCTATCATGTCGCCTACGTACGGTGACCACTGGTCCTCACCAAACCCATCTAATCATCCAGAAAAGCACCTTTATCCAAACCCCAATGGTCTTCAATTAGGCAACACGTACGTGAAGATGCAGATAGAAGCATCCACCACTATGCCCCGTACCCTGTAATTCCGGCCGCATCCAACCAACTGGAAAATCGAGCAAACAAAATCAAACACAAAGGAAGGAAGGAAGCAGGAGGGAGCAAATAGAACGTACCAGTCCGTCAGGAGACGGTCGCATCAGCCGAACAAAATCAAACCCCAACAGGACATGTCAAATAGCAAGTTAGCGATGGCGCCGGCATAGTCCACCCCACCGCAACAGCCGTACATAGGAAGCGCCGCCAGCACCGTCCACACCATGACAACAACCATATAGAAGGAGCCGCGAGAACCTACGACCAGGACGGCCAGCGACGACAAACCCTAACGGGAGATGGTCGGTGCGGTCGGTGGAGAGGCGACGTGATTTGCGGGTGCGCACCCTTGGGCCGTGGCCGAGCAGATGCAAAGAAGGGGCATGAGGAGAGGAGAAGGGGCATGAGGAGAGGAGATGGCAGATGGGGGTGGAACGGCGACGACATGGAAGTGGTGGCGGCGGCCCCTTTCTATTGTGCCACCCCCCTCTCCCGATCTCTTGTGTGTAGCCGAAAGAAGAAAGCGGTGGCCTCGGAGGTCAATAAAGTAGAGGCTGTAAAAAAACAGAACATGTGCCGTGCTCTCGTTGAGTAAGGTAAAGACGTGTCAAGCCCGTGAGAGGCCAGGCCCAACACGAGAGCCTGCTTAGTAGCTATAATATATTGTATTATTATGAAAAAACAATCCCAAATTATGTATCTAATACTCCTTCCATCCCATAAAATGAGAGCGTTTTTTGACACTATATTAGTATAAAAAAGCACTCTTTATATTATAGGATGAAGAGAGTATTTGTTGATGGCTTCATTAATATCTATCTGCCGAGGCCACGAAGAAAGCACATCACCTGCTTACTGAGGGAACAACTTTGACCACCTCATATGAGGGCATCACTCAACCAAAGATTGCGCTTCATAGAAATTTAATATATAAGCAATTTTTCATGATATTAAATAAAAAAACTAGATAAAATACGAAAATAACAATAGATGAACTTGAATGAATAAATATAACAGTTAAACTTGTAATGCAATCAGGTACATAAGAGACAAACACCATGTCCAAGTTGATTGCCACAAACTACTAGTCCAAACATGATTTCTCACAAAGGGACAAGAACACATATTGTGCGGTGAAAGAAGTGGCATTCATAACAGCACGTGAAGCCATGTCGGTGAAGATTTTGCCATGGCTAGGGAAGTAGTTGTTTGTAGCCACATTGGAAAATATGTCAACAATCACACTCTTCAAAAACCAGATCATCCCTCACCCATATAGGACCACAAGAGCCGAGGTGTTTGGAGGCCAGTTGTTGTCCTATTGCTTGGTGCACGCCGGGAAGAGTGTGTGTGACGAGGCGGATGACCGGGAAGGAGGGTGCATGTATGCATTGTCTTCCCAACTTCTTAGTATCGTGTGAAGGAACCATCCTTATATGTTGGTCCAATACAGTCCACCAACATGATGGGACTAAACTTCCAACACTTCTTTGTCATGCATTAATAGCCTCATATGGGCCCTCTAATTTATCTTAGGAAAACACTTAGTATCTATAGTCTGAAACGACGTCATCGTTAGACCCCTCGACTCGCCGCTTCAGATTTCATCTGTGATTTGATTAATTTAGAAACTAAAGACCGTTTAAAGATTGTATCCCATAAATCCCGCATGTAATCCACTCCAATTAACTCCCCCACAACCCCGCCCGTGTCTGTTGACATGGATTTTGACCAAGATAAAATAAAATGCATAAACCACATAAAATAGAAATGCAAAACGCTAGAATCCGTTTTGTAATGAAAATAATTAATTAGAAGTAATATAGTAAACCGCTCAAATTAAGTTGACAATGAAATTGGCATATGATATATTGCCAAATGTCGATAATGTGGATACTTGAAAGAGCCAAGAAATTATAAAATGTGACAAAATAAACAGTCATCAAAATTTATTCTAAAATATAGAGGACACATGACTCGCATACACCAACGGCAAATTCTAGTCGTCTTAGACGTCGTTGATACTACTAAATATTAGATCTCGAAGTAAATTTGAACGTAAATTTGAACATTATTCCAGCACTTTAAATGGGATGTCACACGACGCATGTACAAGAAATAAATCTTTCCTATGATGATATATTAAAAATATAAAAGTATATCAGACGCCATCATAGAATTATCACGAAGAAAATATTTCTCATGTTTGTGTCTCATGCCACGTTAAGGAAATTGGTTTAGTCGATCACTAGAGCTAATGAAGCGTTAGCCCATGTTAAACAAATGCCCTACATATACATGCATTATGGGTCACGTACAAGCCTGCATGCATGCATGCATATGGGTGGGGATGGTGCCAAGGCCTATACGCTTAGCTAGTACTGGTAGTTCAATCCACACTGCGTAATGGAGTTGATCAGTCAAAATATCCTGGGATTAGTTGATGATTAAAGAAATATAATAAATACAGAAAAGGCAAGCACGCTGCCACGATCTCCCACGCTCCCACGATCAAGGACGTGGGCGCGCGCGTCCCTGCGCTCCGGTGCGCGGCCGTCCATCTGCAACGTTGCGTTACTCTCCCCTCCCTGTAAATACCTGCTCGCTCCGCGTATATGGGGCTGGCCTTTTCATTCATTCATCCATCCATCTGCAAGCTTTTCATCCATTGCTCCCATAAACACCAGTGCATTGCTCGTTGGTCCATTAGCTCATTCATTCATCCATCCAGCAAGCAGTCCGTCGTCGTCGTTGCCGCCGCATCCGCTCATCGTCGCCGTCGGCCGTTCGCTTGCCGCCGTCGTTGCCGGCCGTTCGTCTCATCGTCTTCGCCGGCTGTTCATCTGCATCCCTCCTTCACACATACGTAAGGACATCCAAGGCAAGGTAAGATTTCATAGCGTGCCTCTCCACGCTATCTTACATAAGTTGGTTGTTCTAGCATGTCCGAATGAACCTGCTCCTTATTCGGTCGCACGGTGACTCCGGTTCCGTGTTGATACGATTTAAGGTTAGAGATAGAAATCAAAGCATATTGTCATGGGTTACTGTATGATCCACTGAGATAATTCTTGCATGCATACCATCTGCCTTGCTAGTTTCAGACTTGTTCGGTAGCATCATATCTGAGTAGAATATATATATATCATGCACATATTGTTCTAACTTGTCCAATTAAATTAGGCCTTGTTCGGTCATACGGTTACTCCGGTTTCCATGTAGATACGAATTAAGGATATAAATACAAGATTACTCAAACTAATTTAATTATGTGGATAAAACTTTATTGTGTATATGCATATGTACTGCCCAAATTAATATGCCCCTTGTTTGGTCACATGACGACTCCGGTCTCATGCTGATACAAATTGAGGATTGGAATAAGAAATCAAATGCTTACTATTGTGGTCATTCAGACCGGATAAAAAGATATTTGTATGCTACCTTCCTTGAGTAGAATACATATTGCTTATGCGCACATGGTATGACTAAATTAAATTTACCTTAATTGATCTCCATGTTGATATAAATCAAGGAAACAAACCAAAATCCTAAATTGGTCTCATAGTGATCTTTGGTCCTATGGTGATACAAATTAGGTACACATAATAAAATCCTTCTTGGTTTGGTCACATGGCGATTCCGATCCCATGTTGATACAAATCTAGAATAGAATTAAAATTTCATATTCGTTTGCTCTCACAAAGTCCTACCCAATAGAAACTAGGACATATTTGTCCCACATGCTAGTATAGGCTAATCCCCTACATGTATGAATCGGTGTTGCCATTAGCAAATGAATCACATTATGTATTCCCTTGTATGGATGCATGCATGCATCATCTAAATGAATTGCTCCACAAACGTGTTTCCTATACTAATTTGGCACTAGAAATAGCATAGTGCATCATGTTGTTAATATTAAAATAAACATGACAATCAAAATACTCATACATGATAATTACCCTATGCATTGTTTAGTATCGTATAGGTAAACTAAATTGATAATTCTCATCATGCCCATGCAAATATAAATTGGCACATACTCCGAGTTTGGTTTCACTACGAGCATATATTCTATGTCTTGATAGTGATAATACAAACAAAGAGAAATCATCATGCTTCACTCGGTCATGCTACACGTGGGCTTATCTCTACACGGTGATAGTAATAATACGAGTGAAGCGAAACTTAATCAAAATACCCATGTCACTAGTCCCTCATATAAAACTAGTGTAGCAACATAGGTGATAGAATCATATTATACCGTTAAAGTGCATGCATATACGCAATGAAAATGTGACACACTTATAAGTTGACATATGCTTCGAGTTTGGTTACACCACAAGTATATACTCTATACTTTGCTGGTGATAATACAAGCAAGAAGAAATTACCAAACTCCTCTTGGTTAGGCTACACATGGGCACAATGTTGCTACATGATGATAGTACTAATACAAGTGAAACCAAACTTTACAAAATATTCTCATAAATCTGAAATCTAAGATCACATAAATATTTCACTAGTTCTATATGATATAGTTAAGAACTAGTATGGGTAAGGTGCATGTAGGCAATCAACTTACATGTCAAAAAGATAATCCCATATAAATTGAAATCAAACCATGAGCTCTATATACAAATGCATGTATAAAATCAACTTACATGTTATAAGATAACCTCATACAGATCAAAATTAAACCATGCACTCCCCTCATATAGGTGCATATGCCCACAAAATTAAATGATAACTAGGATCATAGCCTATGTTACTTGCACTAAACATAACTTAGTGCTTCATCAATTCCATATAGCCTCCTCATATGTGGTTTGACAAAATATATCCTTTATCATAAAGTGAACACATATTCCCTAAATCCCATGCATTCATACGGGAATCAAATGCATGATAAAATTAACTCATAAAAAGAGTTAACCCATATATTGCACACATGCTCACAAGCCAGGCTAGTTAACCATTAAATATACCTTCATATTAAAATCCGCGATGGTTAAAGATCTAGGCATGCACGTGCTATATGAACGAGCATAGTCAAATTATGAGTGCTATGCAACACATACATTAGCGTGGACGAACTTCAAGGCTTCCCGAGTACGCCGACATCGACGACCGCGAGGAGGATTTTGTTTCTACATTTTGTAGTTTTCTTTTATTTCTACATTTTGTAGTTCCCATATGTTGCAATGCTATGTAATAGATATATGTTGGAATTCTTAATCAGGAGTTTTCTCTCCGGAGATGTAATTAACAGTTCTTTTATGTAAATGTAAGAGTTGGTATTTTATGCCCATATGTTGCAATGCTATTCTATCTGACTCTATGACGCGGACGCGTAGTTAGTATTTTTTCTATCGCCCCATTTTCCCGTCATCATTATTTGTCCCCTCCCCTGTTTCCCACCTCGCCCTCGTTGCCTGCAGCGGCATCTCGTCCACCGCCACCAGCCAACGCCGCTGCCACTACAGGCACCGACCCTGCTGCCCCCACCGGCCACCGATGCGACCCTCATCATCCACCGGACCGTCCTCGCACATCCACACCCCCGCCCGTGCTCTGCTCCCTCCTCTGTTTCCCACCTCGCCCTCATCGCCTGCAGCGGCATCTCCTCCACCGCCACCAGCCAACGCCGCTGCCCCTAGAGGCCACCGACCCCGCTGCCCCCACCGGCCACCGACGTGATCCTCAACGGCCATCGCCGTGCTCGACCCGCCCCGCACCACCAGCTCGCCCCCCTTGGATCTACCACCCTACCGACGGCGAGCGGATCAGGCATCTCATTCCATCCGCACCATCGCCAAGGCTTGCCCCGTTGATTGAATCTGCCACATTACGTCGCCCGCCACTTTCTGGAGCTCCCCATCCCCAGTTTATAGGTACCGTGTATTTTTGTGCATTGTCCCAGATTTAGGATTTTTCTCATCTTTGCAACAAAATTTGTTGTCTAATTCATCCAGTAGACTAATTGTTTCCTATGTTCATTCGTGGACTAGCATTTCTTTTGAATATTTCATATGTGGTACCCGTGCTTCCTATCTATGCAATTTATATTTCAAATACATCCCAATATGCTTCCTGTGTCATATGTACACACACACTTGGCGGCAAATTTGTTATGTATTCTTTTTAAAAAAATCCCTTGCTTCCATTAAAGAGCACAACTGAACCATGTTGCATCTTAAATTGCATCACACACAGATGCTTCTGCATTGGCCACTTTCTGATTCGGTCGTTTAGAAAAATGCTTTCATAACAATGCCACCAGGATAAACATCCACTCAATGGAAGCAACTTACTAATGGGATGCCTGTGTCATGCTCCGTATCATCGTGTGGCCATTTTTTTGTGCTCCTGACATGAAACAATACATTTAGTTTTTTGTACTGTATTTTGCTGCCATGCCTATTACAACATACAAAAATTGCTAACTCATCACATCACTTTTTTCTCAGGTGACAATCAATAATGACTAAAAAAGATAAAGAGTTGCTCATGCTCTAGAGTCGATATGCGGCTGGCCGGTTACACGATCTTGTCATGGGTCTCGCCCCAGCAAGGAAAAACCTCATTCGTACCAAAAATTGGGGCAATCTCCTGGATATTAGCAAATTCTCAGCCCCCGAGGGACTCCTAGAATGGATCATTGACACGATTGACCCGAAGCTTGGTGAATTTCGGAACCCACGAAACAACACCAACATTCTATTCACTCCAGACATGGTTGAAAAGGTTCTCGGACTTCCTCATGGTACTAGGCCTATTGTTGTCATAAGCAAGCACGAAGAATCCCGTCACCGAGAATTCTACAAGACAAATTATGAACATGGTAGACGGGTGCCCATTCACTATGCTGCAACTATTCTAGAAAAACAAGCTGATCTACATGACGAGACCTTTTTTAGGACCTTCTTCCTAGTAGCATTGGCTACTCATTTGACACCAGGAACTGGAAACATGGTGTCTTTTGAGTACTTAAGCAGCCTTGAAGTTGCATCCGAGGTTTGCGAGTATGCATGGGGAGATCAAATTCTTAAAGATGTCATGACTGAGATCGATACATTCCAAAAGAAGAAGAAGAAAGCACAATTAGATAGATCTTTCAAAAAAATATGGGTAGACAGCTGCCTACCCTTGGTTGCGGTATACACACTAGCCTACGCACTTTTTATATCTCAATTTTTATATAGTTATTATTGTTTTTATTCACATTTTTTGATCGTACCTTTTATTTCATATTATATACATGAACCATCTTCACTTTCCTGAATCATCTATTTCGACGCATCACATAAATTGCTCACCTCCTAGAGCATCCCACGTAACAGATGATGACTTCAAATTTGTCATGCTACATGATAAAAGTAGATTGACCCTCAACGCAAATATTCATGGCGCGCGACCGGTAAGGCAATACAAATTTTGTTGCCCTCTATTCCAATGCGATACTACTTGATTAAGATAGATGCCAATCTTTTCCAATATGACGCTCACTGTTTCTCCATGTACATCTCCATATAAGAATTTGTAATCTTCATGTGTGCTAAATTGCTGCATTTTTTTTGCAGATCCGTGCACCCGAAAGCACACCATATGTCATCCAACTGTCAAACTACGATGAGCAACCTGCTACACAGCCATATATACAACAAACAGAAAATAATTCTACCAACCATCCACCACAGGTACCCACCGGTATTGTACTTATTTGTACCAAAGCTTTTTTGTGTAGCTTTTACTCATTGGGTATTCTAAACTTTTATGTAGACTGAAGAAAATCAAGACATGCATCACGAGGCCCCTAAATTTCCTATCAAGCATCCGGAGGTACAACGTTATCAAATTAGTTTCTGATAACCTACTAGTTCTATACACCAATGCATGTTTCTACCATCTTTTCTAAAGGTTGCCATTGTGTACTTTATGTGCTCCCATCTAACTTGAAAACATGAACATAATTTTTTTCTATACATCAACCCATGCTTCTAACATAATAAAAAATGTCTTCATGCTGTAATTTACATGCTTCCAGAATAATTGAACTGCACAATCATGTTTTCAAATCATTCACCCTTTCACATGCTTACATGCTTTCGTTCAGGAACTCCCGGCGTTCATACTTCCAATTATTGAAAGACACAAAGAAAAATGGGCACGGGATATCTCAAAAGCTACATCAAGACTTACTAAACTGCACGCCAAGCGCATGAACGAGTTTGCACAAGATTTCTTAGCGGCCACAAAAGATTATGATCCAGATCCAATAAATTATTCTTCGCCTCATAGGGTACTCCAGGATACACATACTGAACAACCTCAATCACCTGGTCCAAAAGAAACTCCCGACACAATGTTTTGGAAGGGAGCAACTGCATATGCCGATGAGGTGGAGAAAAGTGTTATAAAAACAGCTCAGAATAACCATGATGTAGCTTCAACATCCGCTCCTCGTGCGAACCAATCTACCAGTGAGGAAGAAACTAGACGGAGGATACCTGATTCTTACGAAGATCCGAGTTTCAGTATTCTACCCCCCGGTAAGACTTGCACCCAATTTTGCACCCAACCACCTCCGTCATCACATCGAGAGAAAGCTGTAGACGCTTTTACATCGCCTCCTGTCACAAAGCATTCCACCAGCGATGAAGAAACATTGCGGAGGGTCCTTGATTCTTATGAAGATCCGAGTTTCAGTCTTCTACCCCCGGTCAGACTTGGACCCAAGCTTTCACCAAACCACCTCCATCAACACATGAAAGCGAAATTGCAGACGCTTCTACAACTGTAGTACAAACCCCAGCTCCAGGTAAGTGCATCACATACCATATTACAATCTCATTCAGTTTCACTTATTTTTTCAATAACATCACTTGCACGTACCTCTGCTCATGCAGAACCTACAACCATGGCAACAGTGGATGCAAACCTGGCACACATAAGTCACAAATCATCCATAGTACATGCGCCAACACCAACATCCCCTACACAACTCACCCAGGTGCACCTTTTTCACTCCTCAAAAATGCATCCTCTAACCCCGTTCGCAGCTTCCATTAAACGCTCCCCACGTGTCCAACATTCTGTTTACATGCGTCTACTCAGGATAATACATCCGAAGGACCAAACAGGAGCCATAATGTCAATGAGGTACGGTTCCACCCTTTTACAACTCACTCTCACTCCTACTGCAAAATTCAGTCTACACCATTAACAATAAAATAATTGTACGACCTATCATCCATCCAGGGGCATCAACCCACCACCGGAGATGTCCTTCACACCATTGGCACACAAACTCAGGAAAAGAAGAATAGGAAGAAGAGAGCTTGTCTTTGAAAAACTGAGGACACAAGGCTGAAGAAAATCAAGGTTACAAGCTCTTTGATAGAACTGTACAACAAGTACATTACTGCCAGATGTTTGAAGCCTCCCAAAAAAATGATAAAAGGTTACATCTCTCAGCCTTTTCATTCTATCACATCCGTGCACTCACACCTTTCTATTAAGTTTATGTTTCACCTGCAAGCAACTCATGCTTCCTTGGTTGCCTATTAATGTTTTTGAACTTAAAAAAATGCTTCATCTCATTACGTTTGTTCGCAATCATCCTTGTACTAGGCCACCTTCCGTCGATTACGGCGGGTATCATATATCATATGAACACTCCTGAGACGCACTCAAGCCACGCTGGTGGGTTGACACCCATACAATGGAGGCCTACATTCGCCAATTCAACATTCAACAAACAATGGAAGCATGCAGCTCTGCCCTTCCTACCAAATACGCATTCTCACAATCCTTGACGGTAACAACCTTCGCAACACATCTCTTCTACTTCCATCTTCACTTATTTTAATGTTCTTTACATTTTATTTCACAACTTTCATCAGTCAAAACTAAGCGTGCGTGAGGACAAACTCGTTGCAACCAACTGCCTTCGTGAATTCAACAATGCCTACCAAGATGGCTCGCTCAAGTCAAAGGATTTGATACACTTTCACTCCATTAAACGCATGCTCATCACTTATAGCAATTTTTTGAAACTTCCAATTTGCACCGTATCATGTACAGACGCACAAGACATCCTTAATTTTACAACCTATGAGCACCTGGAAACAAATTCATACTCTTCATACCCATAATATTTTGCAGCTTTACTTCGCCATTCCCCACAAACAACATTGGACCCTATGCTACATCAACCTTCTTTACAAACAGATCAACATATTCGATTCAGACAAGAAGCTGAAAAATGATGAAGTGTACGAGTTGTCCAACAATCTGGTTAGCACTCTCCTAAACTAACGTAACTAATTACTGTATCATGTTTTCTGGTGATGTGTCAATTACATTTTGCATCCCTGTTTTTTGAGGTTACCAATTTTGTGACACTAGCCGTGCATGCCAAAGCATTCACAAAGTTAGATTTCATGAAGTTCACGTGTTTCAACCCCCCTGACTGTCCCCAACAGAAAACGCAGTAAGTTTATACAATTTTTTTACCGCAAGTCGGCGATGAAGAAAATCACACTATGTATGATGCTTTTCTTCTGTATTTTGCCAGCTTCGATTGTGGAATATTCACAATGCTCTTCATGAAGCAATGGGATGGGAAGAACATGGCCCACTTTTCCAAGGTATTACCTCTTAAACCAAGCTAATACCCACGCGTTAATTCCATGCATCTATCATCACTCTTAAAAGTTTCCATCAATCATGTTTGTGTTTCACTTCTGCCTTTTCCAGTGCACCAGGCTAAACAAGTGCATGCTTCATTGTTCTAACCACTCACCCGACTTCTATCCGCAGGATACCTATGACCATCGGGCAATTATCACCGAACTAATCATAACTTCGCAGCTGAACAACCAAGATCCAACCTGGGTACTGAAGACCAAATGAGAAACCTTCATAGTCGCGATCAAGCAAATAAATATCCCTCCTAGAGAATCATGCCTACGAGCATACAACAGAATAAACAATCGCGCTTGTGCAAACTATGTGCTTCGAAGTTTCTTTTTTACTTCTAGGTAGTTGTTTTATTAGACAATACAACTCTGTTAGCAACTGATGATGCTATTTGTGTCCTTAACTGGTACTATTTGTACTCAACCATGAGTTTTCAAGCTGCACGTTTCAGAGCACATTTTTTGCGCTTCACGATGCTGTTGTCGTCTACGTACTACCAACATTAAAAACAAAGTGTTCGTTAGTTTTTACTCCACACGAATAATACCCCGCGCACGTAAAATTGCCATGCTCCTATATCGTACTACTTTTGTTTCCACTACAAATTGTGGTTGCTTCTTGCAAAACTTCACTCACCTGAACACATATACTTACATGAATTGCGCAACCATCTTACATGAAGTCTGCTTCATAAATCTTTATGCTTCCAGCGTGTTGCTACTAAACTTTGAGAACTTCAAATACCAGAACTATCTTCACAAAATTTGTGAAGTAGAATGCTACATATTATTTTGCATTACCAAACTAAAATTCACATTCATCATAGTTTCCACCAAACATAACTTAGACTTAACCTCAATCAAATCCATATCGCTTACAAACCATAAAGGTCTAAATTATTTTATGCAATCTCAGCAACTTATTACACCACATCACAGTACGTAGTAACCTTCGAAAAAAAATGATTTACAGTGTCAACTCCGTCTGTTGTCTAAGTTTTTCAGCTTCAAACTTATGCCTCTGTCTCTCAAGCGCTAGATACGGGCAATTTCTCTTGTCGTGCCAATCCTCCTTATAGTAAGAACACACACCTTTCTTCTTTCCTTTTTGTTTCGCCTTCTCCTGCCTTAGCTCCACCAGTGGTTTCCTCCTTTTCTCTTTATCTTTTGGTCTACCTTTTCTGGCAACTTTTGGTGGATTCTTCACATTGCTGCTTCCTACTACTTCCACTTCAGTACGTGTTGCTGGGTCTGGGTCTGGCAAACCACCTGATAACCTCCACTTCCATATTAGCTTGCTTAGCTAATCCACTTCACCAACAACAATCTTGTACGTCTACGGATCAAAACATGCATCTGAAGCAAGGGTACACATCAGGATGCACAGGTCATTGTACCTCAGAGTATTTGTTCCCGAAACATCTGAACCTACAGTTCTGCTTCTGGCAGGTCTAATTGTTGCTTCCTCGGACCATCTATACAACATGTATTGCTCAGGTATTTCTTGCACATTAGTATGCACCATTACCTTTAAAATGTGATGACACAAGATCCCATTCATGTGGAATCTGTTGCATGAGCACTCATACGACATGTCATCTGGGTCGATAAGAACCACACGTATTTTAGAGGAATTAGGATTGCAACATCGAAGCTCAAACTTAAACCGATTACCTTCAACCGGATTAATCATCAATGCTGTTGTCTCCTCCATCATTTCCTTAACCTTTCCAAAGGCATACCTGGTATAGAACTTTGATGCTTTCTCCTCTATCTTGTATCTAGCGGAAAAAATACCTAAGTTTTCAACCGGATACAGAAGCATAATAACAACATATAAGAAGCAATCTTATGCTTCACATGGTGCAAATTATATCAACATAGATTATGAATACTACTACGTTTCATACCTTGACCATAGCGGAGCAACTGTAGCCTCACCAAGGAAACAAGCATTGTCCTCCCGGTCAAGCCTAATTTCCTGGATGTACTCGTACTGCTTCAAAAACTGCCACACCGAGTCATGAGGGTGCACAAGCTTCTTGAAGAATGAGTTCAAGCCTTCCGACCTGCCAGTCGTGCCTGTGAAGGGAAAGAAGTTTCTTTTGAAGTACGCCGGTGCCCAAGTGTGTCTGCACTCCCACATGTTAATCGGATGTGGGTGATCAACAAGCTCATGCTTCAACACCATCCGCTGCCATGCTTCCTCAAATTCTTCTACACTGTTTGTCCCATTCACACAGTAATAGAATTCTTCCTCAAAATCTGCTCTTGTCCTGAACAACATATTCAGTTTTTTCCTTCGCTATCTTCAGCACGTGCCACTTACAACATCTTTGTACTATACCAGGAAAAACCATACTAATAGCTTTTGACATGGCTTGGTCTTGATCTGTCATTATACACACTGGGGGGTCATGACCCATTGCATCCATCCACTTCTCAAAAACCCACTTGAATGTCTCAATTTTTTCATCTGGAAGCAACGCGCATCCCAACATTATGGTTTGCATGTGGTTGTTTATCCCAACGATTGGTGCAAACGGCATATCATACCTGTTCGTACAAAACGTAGTGTCAAAGAACACACAATCTTTGAATTTTTTGTATGCCTCTCGGGTCCTTCCATCAACCCAGAATAGTGCTCTCACTGCTTTATTCTCATCTTCCAGCTTCGCATAAAAGAAACGTGGACTCTCAGCGTGAAGCTTCTCAAAATACTCCATCGTTTTCGCCATATCATTCAAAGACACCTCATTTCTCAACTAGTTTGAATGATTGCAACATCTTTGTCAGTGTACGGTAGGTTACCAAGTTCCCCATGCAAATCTCCAAGCGTAGCCATGATCAACGCTGTTGGTACGTTCCGATTATGCAATGTCTTCAGAAACATGTAGTCCTCATACGGTACCTTCCTATGAGATCTATAAAACCTTTTCCATTCCCCCAACTCATCATTGGGTGTGTATGTTGCTCCTCAAAAATAGTTACTTCCCATTTTCCATCCCTCAACACCACTGCCAGCCGTGCTCTGCATCCTTGCCTATTCACCTTGTTTCTCTGTCGCTGTGGTGCAAACTTTTTATTGCCAAAATCTGGTTCCTTATGTGATGCAGTGACATTTTCTTCTACTGCTTCATACCATTCAGGATCACACACAAGTTGTTTTCCTCCTTCTTATGTTTTCACCCCTCCTGCATGAACACATTCAAACTCTCTCCTGATTTTGTGGTTACACCCCTTCTTCCGAGTCCTCTTAGTGTAACACATCCTAGTGCCAAAACCCAGCTTCTTAGCATAGCTATTATACACCCTTTGTGCTTCCTCGATGGTGTCAAAGACTAATCCAACATATGGCGCAACTCGTCGAGGAGTTGTTGCATCATCAGCAAATGGAATGTATGTGTCCCCTTCAATGTCCTCCATGATTTCATCCTACAATTAATTTTTTTATTATCACCATTGCACACATGAAATCCTAGAGCAAAAATAATGGGACCAAGTTGAACATATCTGAACACAGACCATATCTGAATATATCTGAACATATACGGTGCTACCAAACCACAACATATTCTGAACACAGACCATGACAATACAATCTAAGCTTCCAGCATCAAATTAATTGTATCGAAGGGCAACAAATCGTGCTTCTAACTACATGCTCTCACATTTATCCTACGTATTCATCAAGAATCCGTGATGGTGTGTTAAAAAACAGCCAAATAATGCATCGGTCGAACAACATACATCAGAACTACAACAAACATCCAAAAAAGGAAAGCTAAAACCTTCGAATATGTATCAAGTTGTTCATATTACCTCCTCATCTCCAATATTAAGCACGGGAGGATTAATGTACGGCGGATTACTCGAAGCCGCAACACCCCAAACGCCTTGTGAACCTGTGCTATTACACGATCCATGCCGCTAGATTGGATCTGGAATCCCCCTATACTCAATATCACGTCTTAGGTGCGCCATTTTTGCAGATTCTCGTCTCTCGATGCAAGCATTCGCACCAGAAATCTGAGTGGAAAAGACACAGGCGAGGAACTTGTCTCCCGCGGGAGGAAGGCGTATGTCCAGGGCGTCCGTTCAGGGTCATTTATTGCGTACATACAAGCGCTTAATTATAGCTATTAAAACCGTCTCCAACGGGACATCATATCTAATCTGATGGATCCCATGGCTCTGATCCGACGACGCATACGTAGTTTGATGGATGCTACATGCGTGTAGTCTGATGGCTAGCGCCGCCCTTTATCTTAAGAATTATTGGAAGTTAATAAATGGGTTTGGCCTAGTAATTCCAACAACACTCCATCAGATCCGAGGCACACCGTTTTTGCTAACTGTTCCAAAAATGTTTATATGGTACCTTTTTTTAGTGAAGACTGGTATTTCACCCAGGAGTCCACGACACTTCCTTCTACAACTTGAACAACGGAATGCACATTTAACGACAAGTTTTGTGCAAGGGAGTTTCAACTTTCACTTTCATGCAATGCCTTGACTTATACTAGGCTACCGAAAGGCTTTTCCGCAGGTGGCGCTTATGCGTCAAACTCTGGGACCTTTTCGTGAGTTTACTGAAGAGCACCGAATTCTCATAGGCTGCGATAATTTAACAGTCGAAATCATATAAGTATGTTTTTATGCTTATTTGTGTGACTTTACATAAATAAGACACTTAAAACGCATTGAAAATAAAAATCAACTTGCCACGCAGACCCATCGGAGTGGGAGGCGCCGAGTTGGTGACCATCAGCCTCACAGTTTTTGCCGACCAGATCGCCGCGTACCCAGTGTTTCTTTTCCTTTGAAAAGGAGGTTAAAACTCTGGGCTCTGCATGTTGTGATGCACACAACTTTTTTTATTAATTATTAAGCGAAGTACTAAACAAATGTAATCAGCGCCAAACCACTACAATATGTGAAATAAAACCTGCAACCAAATTTACTTCTACAACAACACATCCAAGAGGAAATAATTTCATGCTGCACGAACTGGGAATCATGGCATTACCTTACTGCTCAAAATTAGGCAGAAAATAAATTCAGATCAACGTGTTCAATTAAACTGATGTTCCAACTCCCATGTTTGATGAACACCTAAAGTCTGAGCAAGAGCAACATATAACTATAGTAGGCACGGAGCACAGAATATTAATCAGTTAGGAACATTAGGTTCCAAAATGAATAGTAATCAGAACTTCAGAATGGCCTAAATGGTTCCGTAGCATATAAAGTATAAAATCATACATACATAGAAAATTGTTGTAGAAATTAGTATGACATATGTATCTTGTGACCAAACAAATATGAAACTGAAACTGACAAGCAGAGGCAACTACTTCGTGTGATCATCGACAACGTTCTGTTCTATGGCTTGGAAAAGACAAATTTCCGATGCTTAAGAGTCGGCATAATATGAATATAATGCCATCTAAAAGGTTGCTAGGTGATGGCAGCAGAGGTAACCAAATGAGACTATTTGGTTAATGTGCTGAGCTGCAGATGAAATGATAGAGGTGTCGAACGCTTCAAAGCATCAGTTTCAGTGCTGTTTCTTGTCGGCTAACATCGGTATCTTTGACAGAACCTTCTCATCGAACACCACATATTGCTTCTTGATCTCGATCAGGGCCTTCTCACCCACAACATCGACTTCATCTTCATATTTCTCATAGAGCATGGGGAGTGTGTATGCCATCAGGAAAACTGCAGACAGGAGCCAAATTCAGAATGATAAGACAGAACAGTGTTTGGACTCGTTTGCTTTATTTTCAGTACTTCTCTACACTTATCATTTTGGATTCAAGTAAGCAAACAGTCTGTCAGCACAAAATTAAAGTTCTTCAGTTTTATAAAAGTAAATGTAATGATATGCATAGGCAGAAGACGGTGGAATCACCATTTATTTTTTGTTTTCAAAGTATCATTCAGGTTAACTAGAATAACATACATGAGACGCTTTCAGAAGACAGTAAGACAGACAAATTAATTTGTAGTGAAAGCAAATGGGGTAGTAGAAAGGGGATTACGGGTGTAAGACAGAGTCAGGAAGCTGAAGCAGCCCCCGATTATAGAAATGAACCAGAGGACTCCAATTGACTGCGAGAGAATTGTGCCGGTATGAGAACACTGCATCAAATAAGTTGCACCAGAAGAAAGGTAACAGAAAGAACAGATGGCGCAACTCAACTTACCGTCAGGTATGTTTTAAGGTCTTTTCCGGAAGCAACATTTTGCAAGGTCAGGAAAGCCTCATTGATTTCTTTCCTCAGAACATGAGCTATCATCAGGCATTGGGTTTCAGATAAAATGACCTCCGGGAGCTTTGGAGGAGACCTGCGAATCCCAAGGTGTTATGTATCTCCTTAAAAAACACACACATCTATACTGTATATAATCTAACGGCCAAAGAATGAAGGTGAATCTAACGGCATATCTAGTTCACTCGTAAAACTAGTACTCCCTCAACATTGTACTACGTTGTTGATATGGATCGGAGGGAGTAATTATCTTTTACAACGGGAAAAGATGCTCTATGCTAAAAGAAAGCACACAGAAGAGGATAGTAGAGGATGAGGAAGAGCAAAGAAGCAGTGGACGAGACCTGTTGATGAAGGACGCAGCGTTGGACCAGACGAAGCTGACGGTGAGGAAGACGATGAGCAAGTGGCAGAGGAAGGTGAGGAGGTGGTAGCCGATGCCCTCGAACAGCAACCATATGACGGTCACCCCCGCGAGGATGCTCCCGGACGTCTGCTTGTCCCTCCACATCACAAGATCAGCAGCTGAACAAAACGGAAGACAGTAGTAATTATTATTAGGCGTCCGTTTCATCGATCGGTTTTCACAGGGATTTTTCTCCATTGTTGTACCGTACGTACCTTTGCCTCCGCCAAGGACGTGGTGAAGCGGATGCTTCCTGCCAAACAGGTGCTTCTTCTTGGATTTATGAGACTTCTTGTCGTCGTCGGAGTCCGAGGAGGAGGACGATGAATCCTTCTTGAACTCATGGATCTTGTCGCTGATCTTTTCCAGGAGCGACCCGTGCTCCTCGCTTTCGGACATCATCCCCTCCCGGCCTGACCTTCGTCGCAGAAACACAGCAAAGGCCAAGACATCATCACAGAGGCTAATGAATCGCATCCAACAACCCAAGCGCCGAGGTCAGCACAATTCGACAAAGATTATCACGCACGATTCCACAATGACATCTACAACACGCATCATCTACATTCGTCGTTGTGACGAGATCGATATTCTTCATTAGATGAACACAAAATCTATGACAAATGGAGGGAGATCATGCAAGAACCTGCTCGATCGGCCTAGGAAACCCAAAGATCAAGGATAGTACATGGAGGAAGGAAATCAGATCGATGCTGGGCACTTACAGCGAGACGACCGGCGATTTATTTACCCTCCCTTGTTCTTGCCGTGCGGTTATAATTTATTCTTGGTTTTACCCCCCTCCCCTGGCTCCTCTATCTCTCGGTAACTCTTCCTTTTTTTCCTTGTCCGTTTTGCTTCGGGAGAAAACCGAAATGGGAGGGATGACGCTGCAGATATAAACGGTCGGGAGCCAAAGGCGGGGACGCTATTTAACGCCTCGATCGCCCAGTTAAATAGGACGATTAGCCGTGGACGGGGGCCCGCGGGGCTCGGGAAAACTACTCGTGTGGTAGTGAACCTCGCATCGCATGCGTCGTTGCCTCGTTGGGTCGGGACGTAGGCATGTGTGTGGCCGTCCAGGTTAACAGGAATTGTCTTAAGATCATTTAGAGCCGGACATTGTAAATATGACCTCATAAACGTCCGCGACGCGTCCGATCAATGATTAGACGTGTCCTCATATTTTTCCGTCCGCGCAGCCATACTTCTCATTTTTTCTTCATATGTTCGATCACTTACACGTGATTGATGAAGAGAAAGAGAGAGATGAAAAAGAATGAAAAAAGAAAAGAAAAAGATGATCCGGGGTGAGGCCATGTCCTATGTGACGGACTGACCGGACGCGACCGGACACGTCTGTGAGCCCTCATATCCTTTCCATATTTAAGATGAATATGAGGGTCCGCGGAATATCCCGAACGTACAGGGATGATATAGGGATGATATGAGCAATCTGGTTGGATCACTTTTTTTTCTTTTCTCTCTTGTTCGATCATTGACCATGTGCATCCATAAACGTATGAGGGCTCATTTAAAGCGTCTGGCTGAAGATTTCTTTTAGGCAAGTCTGGTTGTAGATGATGTAAGAGCATCTACGATGGCGGACGGGAGCTCCTACCTGCTGCCCATTACGGCAGGGATTCCTGCGCCGCACAGGGCGAGTGCCCCGACTGCGTCGGCCCTGTTTTGTTTCTTTTTTTCTGTTACGTTTTTTCTTTTCTGTTTATTTTCTTTATTTGTTTGTTTTTCTTTCCTTTTTCCTTTTCTTTTTGTATTTGAAGTAAATTTTTTTTTGAATTTGAAGAACAATTTTTGAAAATCGTGAACAAATTTAGAAGCGTGATTTTTTAAAAGCACAAACATTTTCTGAATCTTAAGAACAAAATTTTGAAAAGGAGAAAAATTTTGAAAAACCCCAAACAAATTTGGAAGCGCGGATTTTTTTAATGCACAAACATTTTTTGAATTTTGAGAACAAATTTTGAAACCGAGAACAATTTTCAAAAAACACGAACAAATTTGGAAGCGTGAACAATGTTTTAAAGCACGAACATTTTTTGAATCTTGAGAAAAAAATTGAAATGGAGAATTTTTGGAAAAAACCCGAACAAACTTGCAAGTGCAAACAAATTTTTAAAGCATGAACAGTTTTTAAATTCTGAGAACAAATTTTGAAATCGAGAACAGTTATGAAAAATCCTGAACAAATTTGGAAGCGTGAACAATATTTTAAAGCACACACATTTTTTAAATCTTGAGAAATTTTTTTTGCAACGGAGAACAATTTTAAAAAAACCCGAACAAATTTGGAAGAACGATTTTTTTTAAACACAAGAACAAAGTTTAAAACTGAGAATTTTTTTGAAAAGTCCTTAACAAATTTGGAAGCGCGAACAATTTTTTAATCCACATACATATGTTGATTCTTGAGAACAAATTTTTGAAATGGAGAAACTTAAAAAATGAACAAATTTGAAAGTGCTAACAATTTTTTAGAACACAAACAGTTTTTTGAATATTTAGAACAAATTTTGAAAATAAGAACAAAATTGAGAATCCCTGAAATTTTTTGAAAGCACGAACATTTAGTTAGTCTTGAGAACAAAATTTTAAAACGGGAACAATTTTGAAGAAAACCCAAACATGTTTGGAAGCGCGAACAAGTTTTTAAATTAGGAACATTTTCTGAAACTTAAGAACAAAATTTAAACCGAAAACAAATTTTGAAAAGAAGAACAATTTTTAGAAAATACAGAACATTTTTTTTAAATCAAGAACAGGAAGACAGTGGTAATACAGAACATTTTTTTGAAGACAGTAGTAATTTTGAACCTCGCATTGCATGCGTCGTTGCCTCGTTGGGTCGGGACGTAGACGTGTGTGTGGCCGTCCATGTAAACAGGAATTGTCTCTAGAACATCTATAACCGAACGAAATCACTAATAAGCGAGTACTTATTTTAAAGATCACTTAAACTTCTAGGTCGCGACAAGTGGCGCATTGCATGCGTGCCACTTGTAGTAATCTGGGTTTTCTTTTTTTCGTAGATTTGTTTTTTCAAAACCTTTTATCTTTTGAATGTACTTGTCTAAAGAATTGAACGAGATAGTTTTGAAAAATTGTTGACCCAGTCAAAATCGATGACCAAATTTTAATTGAAGTTTTGAAGATCTAAATTGAATGTGGCTCTTTAAAACTAAGGAGTATGCTGTTACAGAAGTGTAACTAAAATTATTAAATGAAAGAGGTTTGAAAAATTCTTGACCAGATCAAAATCGGGTGTCACAATGTCAATTGAAGATCTCAATTGAATGTGGGCTCTCTACTTATAAGGAGATTAGTGTCATAGTGTATTACCCGCATCATCATATTTACTGTAGCATGCAGATTTTTCAATTATGCATACATTTAAAAAAACACGAACATTATTTTTGGAAAATTTCAGGTTTCGAAATAGTTTTTGAATTAGACAAAAAGAAGTTAGAATTACAAGGATTTTTTGAAATTCTGAGAACATTTTTGAGAAACAAGAACAGCTTGTTATCATGATTTTTTAAAATTTCCAACATTTTTTTAAACGTTTTGAACTTTTTTTGGAAAAAGTGAACAAAAGTTGAAATATACTCCCTCCATCTGGAAATACTTGTCCTAGAAATGTATATAATGGATGTATCTATAACTAAAATAAGTCTAGATACATTCATCTCTAGAACAAGTATTTCCGGACGGAGGGAGTAGAATGTTATAGAAACTAGTGAACAATTATACGAACCAAACATTTTTTGAATATCTCAACATAGTTTGAAAAGGGGAGCAATTTTGAAAATTCTTAACATTTTATTAAAACACGACCATAATTTGAAAATCCTGATTTTTGGGAAAAAGTGAATAATATTTAAAATGCTGAACATTTATTAAAAGGCGAACAAAAGTTGAAATCCTGATTAGTTTTTTAAAAAGTGAATAATTTGCAAAATAGCGATATTTTTCTAAAACATAAATAAAAAATGAAATTCCCAATCTTTTTTAAAAAACATTTTTTGTAAAATTCTGAACATCTTTTCAAAACATGAACAAAATTTGAAATTCCCAAACACTTTCTGAATAGAAGGGAACAAAATTTTAATAATTTCTCAAAACATGAACAAGATTTGAAATTCCTGAATATTTTTTGAATAGAAGGGAACATAATATGAAAATTTGAACAATTTTTCAAAACATGGACAAAATTTGGAATTCCCGAAAATAATTCAGTAGATGGGGACATAATATGGAAATTTGAACAATTTTTCAAAACATGAACAAAATTTGAAATTACTGATTATTTTTTAAATAGAAGGAAACATAATTTAAAATTTTGAATATGTTCTGAAAATTTGAACCTTTTAAAAAAATTATTTCTAAAAATTGGAAAAGAAACGAAAAAAAGTTTCCTGAAAAGAAAGAGATAACAAAAACAGAAAAAGAAAATCATAAAATAAAATATAAAAAAGCAATGAAATTTGAAGAAAGCAATAAAAGAAACAACAAGAAAAAGAAGAAATAAAAAACCAGACTTAGACCGGTTGGGAAGTTTCTATAAAAATCGCAAAACTGGGATGAGTAAAATATGCAATGAACCGGTCCATTTAGTCACTTGCTTCGCTCGGTATGTGCGTTTGCACGATAATTCGCCATGAGAGAGGCGAATATGGTTTTCCCTTTATATCCGTCTCAAACGCTCGGCCAGGCAGTCCGGTGAGGAAAAATCGACCCATACGGACGCCTTAAACACGCCTCAAACACCCGGGTTAACCGATACCCCTCATATCCACCCTAAATATGTGACGGATATGGGGTAGCTCGGGCACGCCCGTCTGCCAGGCTCGACCCACCACCGACCCCATCGACACGTGTGTTTGGCCCACGATGGACCCCATTAAGTACCCCAATCCAGAAACCCTAGACATCCGATAGTTCTGTCTTTGCCCACTCCAATTCAAATCGCCTACACTCTCATTTGATGGCCGGCGACGGAAGCAGCTCCGACGGATCGAACATCGAAGTGGAGGAGCTAGCCCTCCGCATCGCGTTGCTGCAGGACCAAGGCGGCCCGAGCGATGGTGGATCTGCATCCTCTAGGATATTGGAAACTCTATTATAATGTTGACAGGAAAAGCACATCACCCAAAATTATAATTCACCTTTGTTTTAAAACCTTGAGCTCTCGCACCTTTGTAAATCATTGCTTCCCTCTACGAAGGGCCTTCCTATTTACCTTCATGTTATTTTACTTTGAGTCATCACTTTCTTATTAAAGCACTAGACGTGAGAGCACTATTGTCATTCTTATGCATTGAGTCTAGTTAATGTTGGAGATGTGCATGGCTGGATCTTTTCTAGTCTGAATTATAATGTTTAGTCGTTGCTTGAATCTGAGAGGTGCTCTACATATATGTTTAGCGGTCTTAGAAAGGGCTAGTGAAATACCATGTCATCATCCTATATCACGATTGTTTTGACAAATTGTTGGCACGTGAGATATTTTATTATTGCTTGCTAGTTGGTTATGTATTGCCATGAGTAAATATAATGTTTTATTGTTATGAGGGAAATTGTTATTTATGATTTATACTGAAACCTGAAAACTAGCTAAGCATGTGTATAACAATGAGAACAAAAGAGTTTGTAAAAGTTTTCTTAACCACTTTTAGTTTATCAAGTGAATTGCTTGAGTACAAGCAATGAGTTAATCTTGGGAGAGTTGATACGTCTCAAACGTATTTACTTTTCCAAACACTCCTGCTCTTGTTTTGGACTCTAATTTGCAAGATTTTAATAAAACTAACTCAGGACTTACGCTGTTTTCAGCAAAACTACCATGGCGCTATTTTTATGCAGAAATAATAGTTCTCAGAATTGGACGAAACTTTTGGTGAATTATTTCTGGAATATTTAATGAGTTATGGAGCAAAGACCACCAAAGGGGGGCTGCTAGTGAGGCACAAGCCACCCCCTTGGTGCGCCCTGATAGCTTGTGGGGACCACGTGGCTCCTCCGACCCTAATTCTAGTCCTATAAATTCACATATTCGGAGAAAAAAATCATAGAGAAGATTTCATCGCGTTTTACGAGACAAAGTCACTGCCACCTCCCGTTCTTCCTTGGGAGGGCTGATCTGAGTCCGTTTGGGGCTCCATAGAAGGGGATTCGTCGCCATCGTCATCACTAACCCTTCTCCATCAACAAGTCCATGATGCTCACCACCGGGAGTGAGTAATTCCTTCATAGTCTCACTGATGGTGATGGGATTTGGACGAGATTGATCAAGTAATCGAGTTAGGTTGATAGGCCTTGATCCCTAGTATCCATTATGTTCTGAGATTTATGTTGCTATGACTTTGTTATACTTAATGTTTGTCACTAGGGTACGAGCGTCATGGTTTCAGATGTGAACCTATTATGTTTTCTCTGAATATGAAAGTGTTTAGATCCTATCTTGCAAGTTGTATGCACGTAATATGTGTTATGGTCCGCATCCCCCAAGGTGACAATAATTGTGATTCTTTCCGGTGATTGTCGCAATATGAGGAGTTCATGTATTCACCATGTGTTAATGATTTATTCCGGTTCTTTATTAAAAGGAGGCCTTAATATCCCCTGGTTTTCATTAGGACCTCGCTGCCAAGGGAGGATAGGACAAAAGATGTCATACAAGTTCTTATCGGAAGTATATGTGACTATATTGATGAATTGGAACTAGTTCCGTGTCGCTCTAGTGTGCAACTATGACATGATGAATGTCACCCATATCTATCCATCACTGATCCATGTGACTATGCTTTACATATATTGAATCTTGCTAAGTTATTACTGCTACTGCTACTGTCAGAACTGATAGAAAACTATTGCTATCACTGTTACTGTTACTACTATTACATGTCATGCTACAAAATCTTTATTGCAGAGAGATATTCCAGGTGTTGTTGAATTGACAACTCAACTGCTAAGGCCGATAAATATTCTTTGTCCCCCCTTGTGTCGAATCAATAAATCAGTATGAAATTCTACCCATGAAGACTTTTGCGATCCCCTACACTTGTGGGTTATCACCCCATTTGTCAATTTTTTTTTTCAAATATTACCCTTTTCCCACCACCACCCAATGTTGTGGTAGGCACACGCACCCTACACCCACTCCCTTTGGCGGTAGGTTTTGGGTCAACGCAAATGGTATCGCCTAACCATAAGGGTTGCCGCCTGGTCCTGTGACAATAGGGGCTGCCGCCTTGGCCCTTGGCATAGTAGATGGTGCCACGTGTTCGTTCGTGCATTTGTTGCCACGGGTGCAGCTGGTCTTGTATATCATTTGAACCGAGAGATGATTTCTTCTATCAATTTGATTAAGCAAGTGGTCCTTTTGAAAATATACTAAATTTTTGTATCGACGCATGCTCCGTCGTGTATAGTACATCCGACTAATCTATCATTAACCGCTGTGTCCGGCCACCGTCCAAGAATGACGCCTCTCTCCATTCCCGGCCTCACTCGCGGTATGTCGTGCTGAGTGATGCGGGTTTCCATTTCCGGCAATCGTACATCGAGTCAAGATGGTGTAACACCCAAAAATTTAATCACATTTTTATTAATTAAAAAATTTCCTTGATTATTTAATTTTTAATGTGTGGATTCATCTGTTGATTTCAGAACCTGTCCTAACCTCTACCGCTTTAAAGTTTCCCTACAAGTAGAATTTTTTGAAAAATATGATGAGACTTGAGTGCTTTCTTTTCAATTGACAAATCCGGTGGGAACATTTCTATAAAGTTTTTTTCCAATATTCCCTTCTTTAAAAATGGCTTTATAGTTCTTTTAATGACCTCATTTGCACTACAACCATTTGATATACTATTCTAAAAATTCCACAAAAATTTGTAGATATCCTATGATGTCCGTGGGTCACTTTATACAAAAACCTAACCAAGTGTTCTCGAAAAATTGAGCATATCATTTTCATTTCTATTCTAGTCTAGTTTGTTGTTTTGAACTACAACCATTGGATCTACTCATTCAACAATTGTACAAAATTTGGTAGATGTCAAGGAATGCATGTAGATCACTTTTGTGCAAAAATCCACTTCTGTCCTTTGATAATTTTGAGCACCTCCTCCTCTTTTTTGTTCTGGACCAGTTTAGCAGTTTGTATTGAAACCCCATTTTATACTGCCCCTAAGCCCATGAAACTTGTACAACGTGTAGATCATCCTACCAAAACCTTAAGTCCAAGGTATTTAAGCCATTGGGAAAATTGTGACCCCTCTTTTAATACCCCAAAGTTCTTGTCCGGAAATGATTTTCTCAAATTCATGCACTAGCTAGTTTTTGTTTTGGCGAATCTAACATTGCCATTCTCTTGTGCACATAAAGAGGCCGTGATCTGGAGTTTTTGGCCACTAACAAAACTCATTTGATGCCTTTAACATTCTGTCGAACACCTTGAGTTCATGAACAGAATTGGCATGGGTTTTATTCTGCACTCTAGAATTGTTCCAATGGCTAAGACTGCTTGTCCTTCAACTTCTTTTTGCCCTCTTACCCAGTTGTGTGTGGTCTCAGATGCATTGGACACTTTTGGCCTGCACTGTAAATATGTCAAACACTTACGTGCGGGCCCAGAGCATGCACGGAGCGCGCATTTTGCACGTGTGGTTCAGGGAGTCGCCGCGCCCACCTGCTTGCACCCGTGACCTCTGTTGGGTAACGTAGCATAAATTCAAAAAATTTCCTACGCATATTCAGATCTTTCTATGGAGAGACCAGCAACGAGAGAGGGGTGAGTGCATCTTCATACCTTTGAAGATCGCTAAGCGGAAGCGTTGCTAAAACGCGGTTGATGGAGTCGTACTCGCGGCGATTCAGATCGCGGTGTGATTCCGATCTAGTGCCGAACCACGGCACCTACGCGTTCAACACACGTGTAGCCCGGTGACGTCTTCGCCAAGCACCGTGGGAGAGGAGGAAGGAGGGGGCAGGGCTGCGCCGAGGGAGATGGAAAACTGTGTGTCAAACAGCACCAAAACCCCCACTATATATAGGAGGAGGGGAGGGGGGTGCGCCACCCCTAGGGTTCCCACCCTAGGTGGTGCGGCAGCCCAGATGGGAGAGGGGGGCGGTGGACAGAGTAGGCAAAGGGGGGGGGGGCGCCCTAGGTGGGCCTTGGGCCTCCCCGGCGCCCAGGGTTTCCCCTCCCTCCCTCTCTGGTGCGCATGGGCTGGGTGTGGGGGGAGCACCAGCCCACCTAGGGGCTGGTTCCGTCCCGCACTTGGCCCATGCAGCCCTCCGGGGCTTGTGGCCCCTTCCGGTGGGCCTCCGGAACACTTCCGGTGGTCTCGGCACTTTGCCAGTGGTGCCCGAAACATTTCCGGCGTCCAAACCCATCCATCCTATATATCAATCTTTACCTCCGGACCATTCCGGAGCTCCTCGTGACATCCGAGATCTCATCTGGGACTCCGAACATCCTTCGGTAACCTGGTATAACAATTCCCTATGGCCCTAGCGTCATCGTACCTTAAGTGTGTAGACCCTACGGGTTCGGGAGACAGGCAGACATGACCGAGACAACTCTCCGGCCAATAACCATCAGCGGGGTCTGGATACCCATGGTGGCTCCCACTTGCTCCGCGATGATCTCATCGGATGAACCACGATGTCAAGGATTCAATCAATCCCGTATACAATTCCCTTTGTCTGTCTGTATAGAACTTGGCCGAGATTCGATCGTCTATATACCTATACCTTGTTAAATCTCGTTACCGGTAAGTCTCTTTACTCGTTCCGTAGCACGTCATCGTGTGACTAACTCCTTAGTCACATTGAGCTCATGATGATGTTCTACCGAGTGGGCCCAGAGATACCTCTCCGTGACACGGAGTGACCAATCCCGATCTCGATTCGTACCAACCCAACAGACACTTTCAGAGGTACCCGTAGTGCACCTTTATAGTCAGCCAGTTACGTTGTGACGTTTGATACACCCAAAGCACTCCTACGGTATCCGGGAGTTGCACAATCTCACGGTCGAAGGAAAAGACACTTGACATTAGAAAAAGATTTAGCATACGAACAATATGATCTAGTGCTATGCTTAGGATTGGGTCTGGTCCATCACATCATTCTCCCAATGATGTGATCCCGTTATCAATGACATCTAATGCCCATGATCAGGAAACCATGATCATCTATTGACTAATGAGCTAGCCAACTTGAGGCTTGCTAGGGACACATTGTGATCTATCTATTCACACATGTATTACTGTTTCCTGTTAATACAATTATAGCATGAACAATAGACGATTATCATGAACAAGGAAATATGATAGTAACCATTTTATTATTGCCTCTAGGACATATTTCCAACAGTCTCCCACTTGCACTAGAGTCAATAATCTAGTTACATTGTGACGTATCAAACACCCATAGCATTATTGTGTTGATCATGTTTTGCTTGTGGAAGAGGTTTAATCAACGGGTCTGCAACATTCAGATCCGTATGTACTTTACAAATCTCTATTACTCCACTCTCGACATGGTCCTGGATGGAGTTGTAGCGGCGTTTGATGTGCTTTGTCTTCCGGTGAAACCTGGGCTCCTTGGCTATGGCAATGGCCCCAGTGTTATCACAGAAGAGTGTCATTGGACCCGACGTGCTTGGAACCACTCCAAGGTTGGTGATGAGCTCCTTCATCCAAATTCCTTCATGAGCTGCTTTTGAAGCAGCTATGTACTCCGCTTCACATGTAGATGTTGCCACGACTTCTTGCTTGCTGCTGCACCAGCTCACTGCCCCACCATTCAAAACATATACGTATCCGGTGTGTGACTTAGAGTCATCCAGATCTGTGTCGAAGCTAGCGTCGATGTAACCCTTTACGACGAGCTCTTCGTCACCTCCATAAATGAGAAACATTTCCTTAGTCCTCTTCAGGTACTTAAGGATATTCTTGATCGTTGTCCAGTGTTCCATACCGGGATCACTTTGGTACCTCCCTACCAAACTTATGGCAATGTTTATATCAGGTCTGGTACACAGCATGGCATACATAAGAGAGCCTACGGCTGAAGCGTAGGGGACAATACTCATCTTCTCTCTATCTGCTACCGTGGTCGGCGACTGAGTCTTACTCAATCTCATACCTTGCAAAACTGGCAAGAACCCTTTCTTTGAGTTTTCCATATTGAACAACCTATGAGGCGTCTCGATCTATCTCTACAGATCTTGATGCCTAATATGTATGCAACTTCTCCAAGGTCCTTCATTGAAATACTCTTATTCAAATAGGCCTTTATGCTCTCCAACATCTCTATATTATTCCCCATCAATAATATGTCATCCACATACAATATGAGGACAGCTACAGAGCTCCCACTCACTTTCTTGTACAGACAGGCTTCTTCATAAACCTGTATGAACCCAAATGCTTTAATCACCTCATTAAAGCGAATGTTCCAACTCCGAGATGCCTGCACCAGCCCATAGATGGAGCGTTGGAGCTTGCAAACTTTGTTAGCACCCTTAGGGTCGACAAAACCTTCTTGTTGCATCATATACAACTCTTCCTTAAGGTTCCCGTTAAGGAACGCTGTTTTGACGTCCATTTGCCAAATTTCATAATCATAAAAGGCGGAAATCGCTAACATGATTCGGACTGATTTCAGCTTCGCTACGGGAGAGAAAGTCTCTTCGTAGTCAATTCCTTGAATTTTTCAAAAACCCTTTGCGACAAGTCGAGCTTTATAAACGGTTACATTACCGTTTGCATCAGTCTTCTTCTTGAAGATTCATTCATTTTCTATGGCTCGCCGGTCATCGGGTAAGTCCACAAAAGTCCATAATTTGTTCTCATGCATGGATCCTATCTCGGATTTCATAGCTTCAAGCCATTTGTTGGAATCCGGGCCCGCCATTGCTTCTTCATAGTTCGAAGGTTCACCGTTGTCTAACAACATGATTTCCATCACAGGGTTGCCGTACCACTATGGTGCGGAGCGTGCCCTTGTGGACCTTCGCAGTTCAGTAGTAACTTCATCCGAAGCTTCATGATCATTATCATCAACTTCCTCTTCAGTTGGTGCAGGCGCCACAGGAACAATTTCCCGCGCTGCGCTACTTTCCTGTTCGAGAGGGGGTGTAATTACCTCATCAAGTTCTACCTTCCTCCCACTTACTTCTTTCAGGAGAAACTCTTTCTCTAGAAAGGATCCGTTCTTGGCAACAAAGGTTTTACCTTCGGATCTAAGATAGAAGGTATACCCAATAGTTTCCTTAGGGTATCCTATGAATACGCATTTCTCCGCTTTGGGTTTGAGCTTTTCTGGTTGAAGTTTCTTCACATAAGCATCGCAGCCCCAAACTTTAAGAAACGACAACTTAGGTTTCTTGCCAAACCATAGTTCATACGGTGTCGTCTCAACGGATTTAGACGGTGCCCTATTTAAAGTGAATGCTGCAGTTTCTAATGCGTATCCCCAAAATGATAGCGGTAAGTCGGTAAGGGACATCACAGAACGTACCATACCTAATAAAGTGCGATTACAACGTTCACACTCCGTTGCGTTGCGGTGTGCCAGGCGGCGTCAGTTGTGAAACGATTCCACACTTCCTTAGGTGTGTGCCAAACTCGTGACTCAAATATTCTCCTCCACGAGCAGATCGTAGACACTTAATTTTTCTGTCACGTTGATTCTCGACCTCACTCTGAAATTCCTTGAACTTTTCAAACGTCTCATATTTGTGCTTCATCAAGTAGATATACCCATACCTACTCAAATCATCGGTGAGAGTGAGAACATAATGATAGCCACCGTGAGCTTCAACGCTCATTGGACCACACACATCAGTATGTATTATTTCCAATAAGTCGGTTGCTCTCTCCGTTATTCCTGAGAATAAAGTCTTAGTCATCTTTCCCATGAGGCATGGTTCGCATGTGTGAAATGATTTAAAGTCAAGAGACTCTAATAGTCCATCAGTATGTAGCTTCTTCATGCGCTTAGCACCGATATGACCAAGGCGGCAGTGCCACAAGTATGTGGGACTATCATTATCAACTTTACATCTTTTGGTACTCACACTATGAATATGTGTAACATCACGATCGAGATTCATCAAGAATAAACCATTCACCAGTGGAGCATGACCATAAAACATATCACTCATATAAAAAGAACAACCATTATTCTCTGACTTAAATGAGTAGCCGTCTCGCATTAAGTAAGACCCCGATACAATATTCATGCTCAAAGCTGGTACTAAATAACAATTATTAAAGTTTAAAACTAATCCCAACGGTAGATGTAGAGGTAGCATGCCGACGGCGATCACATCGACCTTGGAGCCATTCCCGACGCGCATCGTCACCTCGTCCTTGGCCAGTCTCCGCTTATTCCGTAGTTCCTGCTTTGAGTTGCAAATGTGAGCAACAACACCGGTATCAAATACCCACGAGCTACTACGAGCGCTGGTAAGGTACACATCAATAACATGTATATACCTTTAACGTTGCCGGCCTTCTTGTCTGCTAAGTATTTGGGGCAGTTCCGCTTCCAGTGACCTTTTCCCTTGCCATAGAAGCACTCAGTCTCAGGCTTGGGTCCATTCTTTTTCTTCTTCCCGGCATCTGGTTTACCGGGCGCAGCAACGGTTTTGCCGTCTTTCTTGAAGTTGTTCTTACCCTTGCCCTTCTTGAAACTAGTGGTCTTATTGACCATCAACACTTGATGCTCTTTCTTGATTTCCACTTCTGCAGACTTGAGCATCGAGTAAAACTCGGGAATTGTCTTCTCCATCCCTTGCATGTTGTAGTTCAGCACAAAACCTTTGTAGCTTGGTGGGAGAGACTGGAGGATTCTGTCAATTATAGCATCATCCGGAAGTTCGACTCCAACTGAAGTCAGACGACCGTGTAACCTAGACATTTTGAGTATGTGCTCACTGACAGAACTGTTCTCCTCCATCTTACAGCTAAAGAACTTGTCAGAGACTTCATATCTCTCGACATGGGCATGAGCTTGAAAAACTAGTTTCAGCTCTTGGAACATCTGATATGCACCGTGTTGCTCAAAACGCCTTTGGAGCCCTGTTTCCAAACTGTATAACATGCCACACCTAACCAGAGAGTAGTCATCACTCCGCGTTTGCCAGACGTTCAGAATGTCCTGGGCTACTGCGGGAGCGGGAGGGTCACCTAGCGGCGCATCAAGGACATAAGCCTTTTTAGCTGCTTCAAGGATGAGCTTCAAGTTGCGAACCCAGTCCGCATAGTTGCTACCATCATCTTTCAGCTTGTTTTTCTCTAGGAATGCGTTGAAATTGAGGTTGACGTTGGCCATCTACAATATTTATAAAGACAACTTTTAGACTAAGTTCATGACAATTAAGTTCATTTAATCAAATTAAATATGAACTCCCACTTAAATCGACATCCCTCTAGTCATCTAAGTGATACATGATCCATGTTGACTAACCCGTGTCCGATCATCACGTGAGACGGACTAGTCACCATGGTGAGCAACTTCATGTTGATCGTATTCAACCATACGACTCATGTTCGACCTTTCGGTCTCTTGTATTCGAGGTCATGTCTGTACATGCTAAGCTCGTCGAGTCAACCTGGGTGTTTCGCGTGTGTAAATCTGGCTTACACCCGTTGTATGCGAATGTTAGAATCTATCACACCCGATCATCACGTGGTGCTTCGAGACAACGATACTTCGCAACGGTGCACACTTAGGGGAACACGTTCTCGAAATTTTAAGAGGGATCATCTTATTATGCTACCGTCATTCTAAGCAATAAGATGAAAAACATGATAAACATCACAATGCAATCATATAGTGACATGATATGGCCATTATCATCTTTGCTCTTTCGATCTCCATCTTTAGGCATCACATGATCATCATTGTCCACGGCGTGACACCATGATCTCCATCATCGTATCTCCGTGAAGTCGTCACGCCAACTACTACTATCACTACTACTATAGCTAACCATTAGCAATGAAGTAAAAGTAGTAAGCACATGGCGTTGCATCTCATACAATAAATTAAGACAACTCCTATGGCTCCTGCCGGTTGTCATACTCATCAACATGCAAGTCGTGAAACCTATTACAATAACATGATCATCTCATACATCATACATGCAACATCTCAACTTTGGCCATATCACATCACATGTCAAACCCTGCAAAAACAAGTTAGACGTCCTCTAATTGTTGTTGCAAGTTTTACGTGGCTGATTTGGGTTTCTAAAAAGAACACTTTCTTACCTACGTGACAGCCACAACGATGATATGCCAAAGCTATTTACCCTTCATAAGGACCCTTTTCATCAAATCCAATCCGACTAGAGTAGGAGAGACAGACACCCGCTAGCCACCTTTATGCATGGTGTGCATGTCTGTCGGTGGAACCAGTCTCACGTAAGCGTATGTATAAGGTCGGTCCGGGCCGCTTCATCCCACAATACCGTCGGAAAAGAATAAGACTAGTAGTGGCAAGCAATTGACAAATCATCGCCCACAACCTTTTGTGTTCTACTCGTGCATAGAATCTACGCATAGAAAACCTGGCTCTGATACCACTGTTGGGTAACGTAGCATAAATTCAAAAAAATTCCTACGCATATTCAGATCTTCCTATGGAGAGACCAGCAATGAGAGAGGGGTGAGTGCATCTTCATACCTTTGAAGATCGCTAAGCGGAAACGTTGCTAGAACGCGGTTGATGTAGTCGTACTCGCGGCGATTCAGATCGCGGTGTGATTCCGATCTAGTGCCGAACCACGACACCTCCACGTTCAACACACGTGTAGCCCGGTGACGTCTCCTGCACCTTGATCCAGCAAGGAGGGGGTAGAGGTTGGGGAAGATCTCCGGCAGCATGACGACGTGGTGTCGATGGAGAGACGAGGTCTCCCGGCAGGGCGTCGCCAAGCACCGTGGGAGAGGAGGAAGGAGGGGGGCAGGGCTGCGCCGAGGGAGATGGAAACTGTGTGTCAAACAGCCCCAAAACCCCCACTATACATAGGAGGAGGGGAGGGGGGTGCGCCACCCCTAGGGTTCCCACCCGAGGTGGTGCGGCAGCCCAGATGGGAGAGGGGGGCGCCGGCCAGGGCAGGGAAAGGGGTGGAGGCGGCGCCCTAGGTGGGCCTTGGGCCTCCCCTGCGCCTAGGGTTTCCCCTCCCTCCCTCTATGGTGCGCATGGGCTGGGTGTGGGGGGCGCACCAGCCCACCTAGGGGCTGGTTCCCTCCCGCACTTGGCCCATGCAGCCCTCCGGGGCTTGTGGCCCCTCCAGGTGGGCCTCTGGAACCCTTCCGGTGGTCTGAGCACTTTGCCGGTGGTGCCCCAAACATTTCCGGCGTCCAAATTCATCCATCCTATATATCAATCTTTACCTCCGGACCATTTCGGAGCTCCTCGTGACGTCCGGGATCTCATCTGGGACTCCGCTTTGGTAACCTCGTATAACAATTCCCTATAGACCTAGCATCATCGAACCTTAAGTGTGTAGACCCTACGGGTTCGGGAGACAGGCAGACATGACCGACTAACTTCTCCGGCCAATAACCATCAGCGGGGTCTGGATATCCGTGGTGGCTCCCACTTGCTACACGATGATCTCATCGGATGAACCACGATGTCAAGGATTCAATCAATCCCGTATACAATTCCCTTTGTCTGGCGGTATAGAACTTGCCCGAGATTCGATCATCGGTATACCTATACCTTGTTCAATCTTGTTACCGGTAAGTCTATTTCCTCGTTCTGTAGCACATCATCGTGTGACTGACTCCTTAGTCACATTGAGCTCATGATGATGTTCTACCGAGTGGGCCCAGAGATACCTCTCCGTCACACGGAGTGACTAATCCTGATCTCGATTCGTACCAACCCAACAGACACTTTCGGAGGTACCCGTAGTGCACCTTTATAGTCAGCCAGTTACGTTGTGACGTTTGATACACCCAAAGCACTCCTACGGTATACGGGAGTTGCACAATCTCACGGTCGAAGGAAAAGACACTTGACATTAGAAAAGCTTTAGCATTCGAACAATACGATCTAGTGCTATGCTTAGGATTGGGTCTGGTCCATCACATCATTCTCCCAATGATGTGATCCCGTTATCAATGACATCTAATGCCCATGATCAGGAAACCATGATCATCTATTGACTAACGAGCTAGCCAACTAGAGGCTTGCTAGGGACACATTGTGATCTATTTATTCACACATGTATTACTGTTTCCTGTTAATACAATTATAGCATGAACAATAGACGATTATCATGAACAAGGAAATATGATAATAACCATTTTATTATTGCCTCTAGGGCATATTTCCAACAACCTCTCCCTACGGTGGAAGCCTGCAAAGTCCTGTCGCTAGCATTGGTGACATCCTTGCTGCATGCCTCACCTTCCCTGAAGCAGCACTGGCCGCTGACGGCGGGAGGTCTGCCTCGGCGATGCAACATCGTCCGAGCCACAGCTGCGTGCCAACTCACCCGTGCGACCAGTCCCCCCTGATTCGCTAGCTCAGCCACTAACCAGGACCCCCCTCGACCACCTCCTGCACCGCCACGTCCCCTTGCAGCGACAGAAGTGGTTAGTCGGTGATGACGAGTTGATGGATATACTTCTCGCCCCTCGTTGGTTACCCCAAGTGGAAGGTTCAGATGTAGTCAGCAGCAGATTTCCCTTACACGGGGACTGTAAGGTTTATCGAACTAGGAGGACTCCAAGGATCAAAAAGTAGGTGTCCGCTGCTCTGGCGCTAGCAGAAGACGTGGACCTGCGCACACAACAAATAACTTTGCTCCCAACGAGTTCAGAGAGGTTGTCAATCTCTCCGGCCTTGTAGTTCGCAAAGGATCAAAACACAAGCGGGAATAGTTATAGTGATTGCAAAGGAAAAGTAAATGAATACAAGTAAATGGTGGAGGTGTAAACAATGATGGTAATATGGACCGGAGTCATATGATGTTCACTAGTGATGTCTCTCTCCCAAAAGTCGATAAACAACTATGTTGGGTAAACAAATTACGGCTGGGCAATTGACAGAATTATAAACGCACCGCAATGCTAATCATGCTACAAGAAAGTTAGAGGCTCAAAAGTAATGGGCAGTACACCAAGATAAGTAGACCGTTTATTCATCTGCATCTACTTACAAATCATCCACCTTGAGATATCTATCTAGAACATCTCGCTGGTATTAAGTTGCGAGCCCCACCCAAAGTGTAAACTCAAAGAAACGGACAACTGCATTAACGAACTTTGCGTAAGGTAAACAATCCTTGCAACCGCGGTCACAAGCACTGTTGTTTTCTCCCTGGTGGCAACAACACATCCCCTAGTCTCATGTTTCTGTCACTCAAGCTAGACATCAGGGGGCATGAACCCATAATCATGCATAACGCTCCCTCTTGGAGTTAAAATCTACTACTCAGCCAAAGCAATAAAAAGCAACGGAGAACATGCATGAATTACTCAAGAATATAATATAAAAGGAGAACCAAATATATAACTCATCACAATCTTAACATAATCTCATAATCCATCGGATCCCAGCAAACAAAGCATAGAAATAGCAGGAAAATTACATAGGTGCCTTGATCATGTAGGGCAGCTAACAAGGGCTAAACATTGAAGCACAAGATTGGAGAGAAGACATCACATAACTACTGGTCATGACTCATGGTCCAAGGAGGACTACTCAGGGCACGTCCGGGAAGCGTCCATGGTGGTGGAGAAGCTCCCGGAGGTCAATCCTCCCTCCGGCAGGGTGTTGGGAAGAGGTCTCCTGACGCTCCCGATCTCGGAAGCGCTGTGGCGGCGGAACGATGGAGAAATTCGTGATTCTGGATATGATGGAAGAGTTTCCTATCGGAGAGGTAAATATAGGTGAAGGAGGGCACCAGAGAGCGTGGGCCCCACACAGGTGGCCTGGTGGCGCGACCAGGGGGTAGCCCGCGCAGGGAGGCCACCTGGGCGAGCCCTGGCTTCCCTCTAGCCCACCTTGATGCATCTCGAAGCTTCTGTCACGATGATTTTTATATATTTTTCTCGGGATTTTCGGGACTGTGTAAATTGGGGTAAAAGTCCGTGCAAAAAAAAGACATCAGCAGATAGAAACTAGCACTGGGTGCACTGAGTTAGTAGGTTAGTCTAAATATGTGTAAAAAGGTATGAAAGTGTAGCAAAACATATAAGAATATCACCCAAAAGATCATGGACCAAACATAAATTATAGATACGTTTGGGACGTATCAGTCGGCGATCTTATCGCTAGCCACTTCGAACCGACCTCGACGGCTTTAAAAGGGACACCCCTGAGTGCTTTTAGCAATCACAGCCCCTCTCCACAGTCGTAGAAAACTTCCCCTTGCCCCAATTTCACCCGCAACTGCCTCCCCCCCCCCCCCGCATGCAGTTTCGACCATCGTCGTCCTCGATTAAATTCGAGCAAGTTAGAGCCCATCCTTGCCTCTTTTATTCACCAGTAGCTCCATCATAGCCCCACGGACCCATTTCCCCCTCAAATTTGGCCCGGGAGCCGCAGTGAGCAAAGCCCCCTCCATGTGTGAAGCTTCATCCGCCATTAGCGAGGCCGTGCTCAACCTAGAGCTCCCCGAACGCTCCATCCCCATCCATGCGGTACGGGTCATCCCCTGAGCATGTGGATGGTCCGGGCATCGAGAATGGTGCCTCGTAGCGCCGACAATCATCGCCGGACTCGCATGCTCTCTATCCAAGCGCGCGCCGAGGAAGGAAACGAACCCGACATGTGACCCCCACCTATCAGTGAGCCAACCTTTGCCCTAGTGGTGCAGCCCCGCCGATGCGTTTTCCGTTTGAGGAAACCCAATGTTGTAAGTGCATGTTCATTTTCGGAAAGCGTATTATTGGTGAAGTGTTTCTATTTTCTGTTTTATTTAAAAATCAAAGTTTGACTGGCCATATCTTTTAAAATAAAACTCCAAATGAGTTGATTCTTTTTCCCACCTCTTTAAAATTTCCTCTAGTTTATTTTAGGATTTAATTTAAAAATTACAGAACGACTTTTTAGTACTGTTTGAATTGTATGTTGATTTGATTATTTTCAAAATAGGAATTTGAAGAGAAAGTAAAAACTTTCAAAAGTTTTGGAGTGCACCCTACCTCTCTATACATGGAAGGCAAGCATTCTGAACTTGGATATATGATTGTTGTGTGTGGTTGTTGTGATGAAGGAAACATTACCGTATGTTAATATAAGTCATGATAGTTCACGTGGTGATATAATCATGCACATGAGTACATGGTGAGAAATTATTTCTATTGCATATTGAGATGCATGTGATAGTAGTCACTCCCTTATGCCACACATGCCTACCGGATGGGATCCGAGAAGAGTCGGTGTCTCAGAAAGACACGACTTTGGAGACTGACATCTCGTTGGACAAGGATGGTCAACGAGGCTTGTTGGGGTATGAAAGGTGGTGATTTTGTGAGGGATTGTGAAGCATATTTGTTCTGCTAATCATGGAGGGAATAATATAAGCCTCCTGAGTCGACCATAGATCGAGTCTTGGTCTAGTAACCTCCCTTACTTGTTTCGTACTACTGCATGTCCCTGTCGAAGGCAGGGTACAATTAAGTAAGTCGTTAACCCCTTTCTTGGAACACACCATACATGAGAGGCCATAGTGCAAGATACCAGTGGACCCTGGTAGGCATGTCACTTGGTCTCGAGGCATGGGTGTTTCGGTCTCGGACTAAAGGGATTAGCTCCCGTGTGTGCGCGCGGTATAAATGTTGTGATCCCATGGCCAGTGGAGATTTGGAATCTTCCCCCACTTAGAGTTTTACTTAACAAGTGTTGTAGGCGATCCCAAGCATTGTGAAGTAGGAACTCGTGTGTACAAGTTAGGTGTGTTTTCAACTCAAAGACTGTAATCGAAATTAGTTGATAACTCTGGTTGACTAAAGAAAGTTGTTACTCGTGGGTAAAGAGTACACCCTGTGCATAGTTTTATATCTATTCAAATAGCCGCGTACACGGTTAAGGACTACAGTCTGGGATAGCTCAAGTGTCGATCTGAGTGTCGGTCTTCGGAGGAAGTTAACTTAACCGTGATAAAAATCGTGAAGTATGGTGGAGGATCATAATTATTATTTTATCATGGAACCCTTATGATACATGAATGTTCAATGTTCCTAGGACGGTTCTACCTCCTCGATATTCATTGTTATTATTTCATATAAGCCCTTTTTGCGGTGTCGCTGATGACGAGTTGATGGATATACTCCTCGTTGGTGACCCCAAGTGGAAGGTGGAGATGTAGTGAGCACCAGATTTCCCTTACACGAACACTGTAAGGTTTATCGAACCAGAAGGACTCCTAGGCTCAACAAGTAGGTGTCTTCCACCTTGGCGCTAGCAGAAGATGTCGACCTGCACACACAACAAATAACTTTGCTCCCAACGAGTACAGGGAGGTTGTCAATCTCTCTGCCTTGTAGTTTGCAAAGGATCAAAACACAAGCGGGAAGGTAATAGTGATTGCAATGGAAAAGTAAATGAAAGCGGTAAATGATGGAGGTGTAAACAATGATGGTGATATGGACCGGAGTCACATGATGGTCACTAGTGATGTCTCTCTCCCAAAAGTTGATAAACAACTATGCTTGGGTAAACAAATCACAGTTGGGCAATTGACAGAATTATGATCGCACCGCAATGCTAATTATGCTACTTGATAGTTAGAGGTTCAATAGTAATGGGCAGTATGCCAAGACAAGTAGATCGTTTATTCATCAGCATCTACTTACTAATTATCCACCTTGAGATATCTATCTAGAACATCTCGCAGTATTAAGTTGCGAGCCCCACCCAGAATGTAAACTCAAAGCAACGAACAACTGCATTAACGAAATTTGCGTTAGGTAAACAATCCTTACAACCGTGGTCACAAGCACCATTGTTTTCTCCCTGGTGGCAACAAGCACATTGCTAACTCTTGAGCTTGCGTTGGTTTTTTCCCTTGAAGAGGAAAGGGTGATGCAGGACAGTAGCAGTAAGTATTTCCCTCAGTTTGAGAACCAAGGTATCAATCCAGTAGGAGTATCAAGCTAAGTCTCTAAAGTACGTGCGCAAAAACAACAAACTTGCACCCAATGCTACAAAGGGGTTGTCAGTCCCTTCAGGATTGATTGCAAGGTGAGATCTGAAGGCGGAAAGTGCAACAAAGTAAAAGTGTAGGGCTGAAACTATGATGTAAGGTAGACCCGGGGGCCATAGTGTTCACTAGAGGCTTCTCTCAAGATAGCAAATATTACGGTGGGTGAACGAATTACCGTCGAGCAATTGATAGAACCGCACAAAGTCATGACGATATCTAAGGCAATGATCATACATATATGCATCACGTTCGAGACAAGTAGATCGATACTTTCTGCATCTACTACTATTACTCCACACATCGACCGCTATCCACCATGCATCTAGTGTATTGAGTTCATGACAAACAGAGTAACACCTTATGAAAGATGACATGATGTAGAGGGATAAATTCATGCAATAGATATAAACCCCATCTTTTTACCCTTGATGGCAACAACAAGATGCGTGCCTCGCTACCCCTTCTGTCACTGGGTGAGGTCACCGCATGGTATGAACCCAAAACCAAGCACTTCTCCCATTGCAAGAACCATAGATCAAGTTGGCCAAACAAAACCCACAACTCGAAGAGAATTACAAGGATATGAAATCATGCATATAAGAGATCAGAAGAAACTCAAATAAGATTCATAGATAATCTGATCATAAATCCACAATTCATCGGATCTCGACAAACACACCTCAAAAGAAGATTACATCGGATAGATCTCCATGAAGATCATGGAGAACTTTGTATTGAAGATCCAAGAGAGAGAAGAAGCTATCTAGCTACTAGCTATGGACGTGAAGGTCTGTGGTGAACTACTCACGCATCATCGGAGAGGCAATGGTGTTGATGAAGAAGCCCTCGGTATCCGAATCGCCCTTCGTCAGGGCACCAGAAGGTGCCCCAGATGGGATCTTGCAGAGACAAAAGCTTGCGGCGGCGGAAAAGTATTTTCGTGGCTCTCTCTCTCGTGGTTTTGGATTTTTTGGGGATTTATAGGCGGAAGAAGTAGTGCAGAGGAGCCACAGGGGCCCACAAGCCTGCTAGGCGCGGGCCCCCACCCCAGGCCGCGGCTAGGGGGCTTGTGGCCTCCCCTGGCGCCCTCTGCCTTGGTTCTCAAGCTCCCTGCGTATCTTCTGTTCCGGAAAAAAATCTTTTCGGAGGTTTTATTCCATTTGGACTCCGTTTCATATTCTCCAGTGAAAAGGGTCAAAAACACGGAAGAAAACGGGAACTGGCACTTGGCACTGAGTTAATAGGTTAGTCCCATAAAAGATATAAAAGGCATACAAAACATCCAAAGTTTGACAAGATAATAGCATGGAACCATAAAAAATTATAGATACGTTGGAGACGTATCACACATCCCCTGGTCTCATGTTTTTGTCACTCAAGCTAGACATCGAGGGGCATGAACCCACAATCATGCATAACGCTCCCTCTTGGAGTTACAATCTACTACTTGGCCAAGGCAATAAATAGCAACGGAGAACATGGATGAATCACTAAGGAACATAATATAAAAATATAATCAAATATATAACTCATAACAATCTGAACATGATCTCATAATCCATCGAATCCCAACAAACCGAGCATAGCAAAAGCATGAGAATTACATAGATGCCTTGATCATGCAGGGCAGCTCACAAGGACTAACCATTGAAGCACAAGATTGGAGAGAAGACATCACATAGCTACTGGTCATGGACTCATGGTCCAAGGAGGACTACTCACGGCCCGTCCGGGAAGCGTCCATGGCGGTGGAGAAGCTCCCAGAGGTCAATCCTCCCTCCGGCAGGGTGCCGGGAATAGGTCTCCTGACGCCCCCGATCTCGGAAGCGTTGTGGCGGTTGAACAATGGAGAAATTCGTGATTCCAGAAAGTCTGAATGGGTTTCCTCTCGGTACTCTAAATATAGGCCAAAGGAGGGCATCAGAGGAGGTGGGACCCACCCAGGCGACCTCCTGCCGCGGCCTAGGGCCTGGCCGCGCCAGCAGGTCGCCTGGGAGGTCCTGGCCCCCCTCTGGACCATCTTCGGCGATCCGGAAGCTTCCAATTTGCTAATTTTTTATATATATTTTTTGGGGATTTTTTGGGCTTCGGAAAATTAGTAAAAAGCCTCTGCAGAATAGACATCTGCCGACATAAATTGGCACTGGGTGCACTGAGTTAGTAGGTTTGTCCAAATATGTGTAAAATAATATAAAAGTGTAGCAAAACATATAACAATGTCACCCAAAAGATCATGGAACAAGGAGAAATCATAGATACGTTTGGGATGTATCAACATCCCCAAGCTTAATTTCTGCTCGCCCTCGAGTAGATAAATGATAACACAATAATTTCTATGATGACATGCTAACACACATATAAGAACTTCAAAGTAAATCAAGTAAGATATGCAATTAAAGTCAAGACAATAACAAGCAAGAGTCTATATCTAGTATTGAGTTTAGCAAAGTAAGAACATAAAGGTGCAAGAGCTCTCGCTGTTCGTGACTCGAATGTCTCCAAATGGTGTTTGCATGCAAGAAGTGGGAGATGGGTTGAGATCATAAAATATTTTTTAATTGAGAACTCAATCTACTAAAATTTCACACTTGATGTCCTTCAAAATCTTATTTTGACTCATCCCCATACCACTAGTCAGGCACAAGTCAAAAGTATCCTCTCCCTTTCGATTTTGAGCACTCATGCAATGGATGAGCGTAAGCAAGATATGTTGGCTCTTAGGATGGCAAATAGAATAATGATGGGGAAGGAAGACAAAAGGGTGTGAAAGGCCCACATCAATGAGGACAACCATAGGCGAGAGAAAGCCAAATGATATATATGATGTGAGGAGTAGGGATTGCCATGTAACGGATGCACATATGAGCTAAGGTAATCTCTCCAATGGAACTAGTGGGTGTGCATCCAACTTGTTTACTCATGAAGACCTAGAGCTCATTTGAGGAGGCTCATCATTGGAATATGCAAACCAAGTTCTATAGTGTAAGGGTCCCCACATAGTTATGCATGAATTATAATCTCTATGTAGTACCAATATAGTAATGGAGTTCGAGTGTGGATCTTTCAGAAGGAATAGTAGTGTTCCCCTTCTCTCTTTTTATTTCTTTCTTTTTTGTGGCCTCTTTGGCTCTTTCTTTTTATCTCTCATTTGTCCTCTTTGGGATCTTTTGTTTTGTCCACTATGGGATCTTTTCCTCACTTAAGGGCAACACTCTATGTTTTACATGAATAAAAATAAAAATAATCACACTTTATAAGAAGTACTCAACATAAAGACAAGTGAAAACTATCATGATGTATGCAAATGTATGCGTCTGCTAGTGTAGCAGGATATGCAATGATACTAGTGCGTCATGTAGCAGTAATAAGGGCAAGGCCCAACTAGCATGCGGCTCTACGATCAAGCAAAATCATGTATGTCATGAAGATCAAGTCATGAGATGGTGGATGTTGCATGGTAATGTATCTCAGAAAGGCTATGGAAGTGCCTTAGTAGGTAGGTATGGTGGCTGTCTCGAGGAAAGATATAATGAGGCTTATGTATGACAGAGTGTACCATGTCATGGGTTTGGATGCACCAGCGGAGTTTGCACCAACTCTCAATGTGAGAAAGGGCAATGCACGACACCGAAGAGGCTAGCAAAGTATGGATGGTGGAAGTGCCAAAAATCGAATACTCACATTAGTCCGAAGAACTCATACACTTATTATCGGTAACTCTCTATCTAGTTAGGAAATTCACAAAGATACAAGTACACCGAGGTGGAGTGTTTGGGGGTTTGGTTATCCTTGCGCATCCTCGACTCATGGTAACGTGAGGGTACTCTATATATTCCAACCCCTCGAGAGGTGAGCGATCAATTTAGTAGCTAGAGTTCTCAACTAACTTTCAATTTTTGAAAAGCACACGAATTTCCCAAAATACGACACCTGTCACTGATAGGCTCAAGCGCTTGGAACCAATAGTCCAAACATTACTCAAATCAATACCTAAAAACTATCGCAAGTTACTACTATACTTGAATAGCAACCTCAGTTACCTACTCATGCAAGACACACAACTCAGTGCAACGAGCCAACCCTCTAAACAAGATAAGCATGATAACTCAACAGAGTTCCAGCAGCAACCTAAATAATAGCTCTTAAAAAGATACGCATGAAAACTAAGAGCTGAGCATGACGGTAGCTACGAAAAGATGAAGAACACACGAAAAAGATAAGCATGAAAACCTATGTTGTGTTCTAGAGTGGAATGGAGCGTGTATCTCTCCCAAACAAGGTAGGATAGGTTCTGACTTGTTATGAACAACAAGCAAAACTAAAACAAACTAAAAAGTAAAGAGCGGGACGCTCCAAGTATAGCACATATCATATGTAGTGATAAAAATATAGCATGGAGATGGACGAACTGATGATTGTTGATAGAGAAGGGGATGCACGGGGGCATCCCCAAGCTTAGTCGCTTGAGTCTCCTTTGAATATTTCTTGGGGTGCATGGGGCCATCCCCAAGCTTGAGATCTTGACACTCCTGTATCTTCTTTCATCATCTCCCATCGCATACTTGAAAACTCCCTTCATACGAAACTCATCATAAGCTGATTAGAGTGGTTAGTTCCCTTAATAAAATAATTCATTACCTGTTGGAAATAAAAAATTTCATGAAAATCTGCTGCTTCTTATGAATGCCAAAAGGTTGATGCAAATAAAAAGTAAGCTTAGGATTTGCAAAACAATGAAAGTGCAAAACATGGCAGAATCTATGAAAAACAGAACATCAGGTAGTAAATATTTTATTCGGGGCACTTCTGCAACTCAAATCAAAAAACTCAGAACAGATGCCAGAAAGGCAACTATATAGAGCATGATTTCAAAAACATTCAGATCAAAAAGATGATGTCGTGATTTTTGGCGAACTTTTCTGTCAAGCAGACAAAATTTGTTTCTGGACAGCATGTCACAACTTTTGAACTTTGTTGCAATCGGAGGCTATAACTTGGCACCAAGCTTAAAGTAAAGATACAATGATGTTGCTAGAGTAGTAACAAGCATCAAGACCATTAAAACAGAAAGTAAAAACAAATTGGGTTGCCTCCCAACATGCGCTTTCTTTTACGCCTTTGAGCTAGGCATAATGCAAGAAGATCAAGTTGTATCAATTGAACCATCATCAAGATCATCAAAGAGCTCTTCAACAATAAAACTAGTCTTAAGAGGACTCTCAAAGAGAGGCTCAGTGGACACACTTCTAGGAGAAAAAGCAAAGGTAGTAAGACCAATTGGAATTTCATTTCTAATTCTATTTAAGAGAGGTATCTCTTCCAAGGTCTTCAGAGTTTCAACACCCTTAGCAATAGGTATACTTGTTTTGGGTTGAGGAACCTTGGGTACATTAACAAAACTAGGTTCCTTCCTTGCGGGGGTTTCTACCTTTTTAGTCTTGATGGAGGATAGAGTAGTTCCTAAAGTTTCAAAAATATCCTCGATCTTATCAATCCTAGAAGGATCCACATCATGGGATTTAAGGGTCTCCAAAATTTTATAAATTTTGTTCATGGAGCTATAAAGTCTATTTAAGTTCCCTTGAATCCTACGATCTACTTCATTAATTTTACTCATGCTTGGCATATCTAGCTCTATTTTCTCAAGTTTACTCATAACATGAGATAAAGTGATATCATCCTTTATGTCAACAAAAGGTGGGATTCTGACAAGATTTTCCATAATGTTAAGAGCCTCCCCAATGGGAGCTTCCAAGAAATTCCCTCCTATTGATGTGTCTAGAACAAACCTATGCCAAGAAGTAATACCAACATAAAAATTTCTAAGCAAAATAGTGGTGGATTGCTTGATGGCTCTATCTTGAGAATTTTAATTCCATACCAAGAATATTTTAAACTTTCTCCAACCCATTGTTTGAAGGTGAGAATATCTCCTTCAGGTGCAACACTAGAGGCAAAGGATTTAGGCATACTGACCAAACAAAGCAAAGTAACTATTTTTTGTGGTTTTTGGTATAGGACTCTAAAAAAGACTAAAAAGCAAACTAACAAGACTAAAAAGCAAAGATAAAAGATAGTGTGCAACTCCCTGATACGTCCATTTTGCATCATGCTTTCATGTTGATATTTATTGCTTTTTGGGCTGTTATTTCACTTCACGGTACAATACTTATGCCTTTTCTCTCTTATTTTGCAAGGTTCACATGAAGAGGGAGAATGCCGGCAGCTGGAATTCTGGCCTGAAATTGGAGAAAGTTTGAGATACCTATTCTGCATAACTCCAAACGCCTTAAAAATCAACGAGGATTTTTTTTCGGAATTTATAAAAAAATACTGGGCCGAAGAATTGCCAGAGGGGCGCCAACACGTGGCCACAAGCCTGTTAGGCGCAGCCACCCCTTGGCCGCGCCTAGGGGGCTCGTGGGCACCCAGCGGGCCCTCTGGCTCCCCCTTTTGCTATAAGAAGGGTTTCATCCGGAAAAAAAATCAAGAGGAGGCTTTTTCGAGGATTCGCCGCCGCCACGAGGCGGAACTTGAGCAGAAGCAATCTAAAGCTCCGACAGGAAGATCCTGTCGGGGAAACTTCCCTCCTGGAGGGGGAAATCGTCGCCATCGTCATCACCAACACTCCTCTCATCGGAGGGGACTCGTCAGCTTCAACATCTTCATCAGCACCATCTCATCTCCAAACCCTAGTTCATCTCTTGTAACCAATCTCCGTCTCGCGACTCCGATTGGTACTTGTAAGGTTGCTAGTTGTGTTAATTACTTTTTGTAGTTGATGCTAGTTGGATTATTTGGTGGAAGAGTTTATGTTCAGATCGTTGATGCTACTCATTACCTCTCTCGTCATGAATATGATTATGGTTTGTGAGTAGTTACTTTTTTTCTTGAGGACATGGGATAAGTCATGCTAATAGCAGTCATGTGAATTTGGTATTCGTTCGATATTTTGATGTGTTGTATGTTGTTTTTCCTCTAGTGGTGTTATTTGAACATCTACTACATAACACTTAACCATTATTTGGGCCTAGAGGAAGGCATTGGGAAGTAGTAAGTAGATGATGGGTTGCTAGGGTGACAGAAGTTGGAACCCTAGTTTATGCGTTGCTTCGTAAGGGGCTGATTTGGATCCACTAGTTTAATGCTATGGTTAGACTTTGTATTAATTCTTCTTTCGTAGTTGCGGATGATTGCGAGAGGGGTTAATCATAAGTGGTACACTTGTCCAAGTAAGGGCAGTACCCAAGCGCTGGTCCACCCACATATCAAACTATCAAAGTAACAAACGCGAATCATATGAACATGATAAAAACTAGCATGACAGAAATTCCCGTGTGTCCTCGGGAGCATTTTTCCTCCTATAAGACTTTGTCCATGCTTGTCCCTTGCTACAAAAGGGATTGGGCCACTTTGCTGAACCGTTGCTACTTTTGTTACTTGTTGCTTGCTACGAATCATCTCACCACACAAACTCTTGTTACCGATAATTTCAGTGCCTGCAGATATTACCTTGCTGAAAACCACTTGTCAGATCCTTCTGCTCCTCGTTGGGTTCGAGACTCTTACTTATCGAAAGGACTACAATAGATCCCCTATACTTGTGGGTCATCAAGACTCTTTTCTGGCGCCGTTGCCGGGGAGTGAAGCACCTTTGGTAAGTGGAACTTGGTAAGGAAACATTCATATAGTGTGCTGAAATTTATTGTCACTTGTCACTATGGAAACTAATCCTTTCAGGGGCTTGTTCGAGGTATCTTCACCTCGAACGGAAGCACAAAGAGTTGCTCCTCAACCTGCTGCACCTACTGAAAATATTTGCTTTGAATTTCCTTCGGGTATGCTTGAGAAACTGCTGGCTAATCCTTTTACAGGAGATGGAACATCACATCCAGACTTGCATCTAATCTATGTAGATGAAGTTTGTGGTTTATTTAATTTTGCAGGTTTGCCTGAGGATGAGGTCAAGAAGAAGGTCTTTCCTTTATCTTTGAAGGATAAGGCATTAACATGGTATATGCTATGTGATGATACTGGATCATGGAACTACAATCTGTTGAAATTGAAATTTCATCAAAAGTTTTATCCTATGCATTTAGTACATCGTGATCGGAATTATATTTATAATTTTTGGCCTCGTGACAAATAAAGCATCGCTCAAGCTTGGGGGAGGCTTAAATCAATGTTATATTCATGCCCCAACCATGAGCTCTCGAGAGAAATTATCATTCAGAACTTCTATGCTCGGCTTTCTCATGATGATCGCACCATGCTTGACACTTCTTGTACCGGTTCTTTTATGAAGAGAGATATTGACTTCAAATGGAATTTATTGGAGAGAATTAAACGAAACTCTGAAGATTGGGAGCTTGATGAAGGTAAGGAGTCATGTATGGATTTCAAGTTTGATTGCGTTAAATCCTTTGTTGAAACAAATACTTTTTGTGATTTTAGCGCTAAGTATGGACTTCACTCTGAGATAGTAGCTTTATTGTGTGAATCATTTGCTGCTCATATTGATCTCCCCAAAGAGAAGTGGTTTAAATATCATCATCCTTTAGAAGTCAATGTAGTTAAACCCAATCGAGTTGAAGAGAGAGTCATTGCCTATAATGATCCTATTGTTCCAAGTGCTTACATTGAGAAACCACCTTTCCCTGTTAGGATAAAGGATCATTCTAAAGCTTCAACTGTGATACGTAGAGGCTACATTAGAACACCTACACCCCCTGAGAAAATTAGAGTTTAACCTAGTATTGCTATTATCAAAGATCTTCTGTCCGACGATGTTGAGGGACATAATATTCACTTGTCTGAAGATGCTGCTAGAATTGCTAAACCTCACGCTAGAGACAAACATAGACCTGTTGTTGGCACGTCTGTTGTTTCTGTTAAGATAGGAGATCATTGCTACCATGGTTTATGTGATGTGGGTGATAGTGTTAGTGCAATACCTCAATCCTTCTATGATGAAATCAAAGACGAGATTGCACATCTTGAGATAGAGCCTATTGATGTCACTATTCAGCTTGCCAATAGAGATACCATCTGCCATGTGGGAATTGTTAGGGCCATTGAAGTCTTGTGTGGTAAAATGAAGTATCCTGCTGATTTCCTCGTTCTTCCTACCACTCAAGATAGGTTTTTTCCCATCATATTTGGCAGACCTTTTCTCAATACCGTCAATGCTCATATTGACTGTGAGAAGCAAACTGTTATTGTTGTCTTTGAAGGTGTGTCACATGAGTTCAATTTCTCCAAGTTTGGTTGACAACCTCATGAAAAAGAGTTGCCTAGTGATGGCCCACAAGTATAGGGGATCAATCGTAGTCCTTTCGATAAGTAAGAGTGTCGAACCCAACGAGGAGCAGAAGGCTCTGATAAACGGATTTTAGCAAGGTAATAACTGCAAGCACTGAAAGTAGCGGTAACAAGTGATTGTGTAGCGAGGTGAAATGTAGCAAGAAAAAAGTAACAAGTAACAAGTAGTAGCAATGGTGCAATAAGTGGCCCAATCCCTTTTGCAGCAAGGGACAATCCTTAACAAAGTCTTATAGGAGGAAAAACGCTCCCGAGGACACACATGAATTTCTGTCATGCTAGTTTCATCATGTTCATATGATTCGCGTTTGTTACTTTGATAGTTTGATATGTGGGTGGACCGGCGCTTGGGTACTGCCCTTACTTGGACAAGCATCTCACTTATGATTAACCTCTCTCGCAAGCATCCACCACTAGAAAAGAATAATTAAGACAACGTCTAACCATAGCATTAAACTAGTGGATCCAAATCAGCCCCTTACGAAGCAACGCATAGACTGGGGTTTAAGCTTCTGTCACTCGAGCAACCCATCATCTACTTACTACTCCCCTATGCCTTCCTCTAGGCCCAAGTATGGTGAAGTGTTATGTAGTCTACGTTCACATAACACCACTAGAGGAAAAAGACAACATACTACATATCAAAATACCGAACGAATATCAAATTCACATGACTATTATTAACATGACTTATCCCGTGTCCTCAGGAACAAAAGTAACTACTCACAAAGAATAATCATAATCATGATCAGAGGTGTAATGAATAGCATCAAGGATCTTAACATAAACTCTTCCACCAAGTAATCCAACTAGCATCAACTACAAAGAGTAATCAACACGACTAGCAACCTTACAAGTATCAATCGGAGTCGTGAGACGAAGATTGGTTACAAGAGATGAACTAGGGATTGGAGAGGAGATGGTGCTGATGAAGATGTTGATGAAGATGCCTCCCCTCCGACGAGAGGAGTGTTGGTGATGACGATGGCGATGATTTCCCCCTCCAGGGGGAAGTTTCCCCGATAGGATCGTCCTGCCGGAGCTCTAGATTGGATCTGCTCAAGTTCCGCCTCGTGGCGGCGGCGAAACCACGAAAAAGCTCCCGAATGATTTTTTCTGGACCAAAACCCTTCATATAGAAAACGGGGGGAGCTAGTGGGCCGTTAGGGAGCCCACAAGCCCCCACCCCGCCACCTGGGGGTGGCGGTGGCATGGCTTGTGGCGCCCTGGCAGCCCCCCTCCAGTACTTCTTTCAGGGCAATATTTTTTATATAATCCCAAAAAAATCCATTAACTTTTCAGGGCATTTGGAGATGTGCAGAATAGTGGACTAAGATTTGCTCCTTTTCCAGTCCAGAATTCCAGCTGCCTGAATTCTCCCTCTTCAAATAAACCTTGCAAAATAAGAGAGAAAAGGCATGAATATGGTACCACAAAGTAATATAACAGCCTGTAAAGCAATAAATATCAACATGAAAGCATGATGCAAAATGGATGTATCAACTCCCCCAAGCTTAGACCTCGCTTGTCCTCAAGCGAACCAAGTTCCATAAACATGTCCACATGTTTAGGGATCACTACTGAAATTCATAAATTTGCCGTCTGCCAAAGCGGACGGCAAAGGCTTTGCCGTCGGTCAACAGACGGCAAAGTAGACGGTAAAAAAAATTCCGGTGAAGAGGTTCTTTGCCGTCAGCTTTCCCAAAGAGGACGGCAAAGAATCTTTGCCATGAGTGGGGAGACGGCAAATTAACTGGGACGGCAAAGGGTGCAACGTCCCCGTTAAGTGTTAACGGCAGGCCTCCTCCCTTTGCCGTCTGCCTCCAACCCTTTGCCATGAGGGGGCAGACGGCAAAGAGGGGAGAGAGAGGGGGCAGATTGCCCCTTTGCCGTCTGCCTCCCCCCTTTGCCATGTGGGGGCAGACGGCAAAGAGGGGAGAGAGAGGGGGCAGATTCCCCCCTTTGCCGTCTGCCTCCCCCCCTTTGCCATGTGGGGCAGACGGCAAAGAGAGGAACCAACCCCTTATTTATTTATTTATTGTTATATCCATCATTTTTAACAATAATCAGGATATATATATATATATATATATTTGACATAAATAAATTTCTTTCCGTACTCATAACCATATGAAAATAACCTCTTATATCCAGCTTTCAAGTTGCATCCACGTGCATACAAAGTTTCATATATTACACCAGTTTCATCCACGTGCATACAAAGTTTCATATATTACACCAGTTTCATCCACGTGCATACAAAGTTTCATATATTCATATACTACAATAGTTTCAATACAACCCATGGTACAAGAAATCATCTTCAAGCATTCCATCAATATTTTCCAAGCTTCCCGTGAAGTGAAGGTAATCTGCAAAATGAGAAATAAGAAAGTTAGAAGAATAATACTAGATAAGGTAGTGTATATATAGGTTATTTCGGAGAGAAATTAGCTAAGTATAGACCATTTAGGAGCTAACTAAGCTAATTATGTCATTTAGGTGGAACCCTAGCTAACTATGGGTCGTTTCAGAGCTAACTTGGGTAAAATAGGTCAATCCGGAGCAAACTATGCTTATTAAGCCATTTTTGATCTAGCTAGGCTAATTATAGGCCATTTAATACCTAAGTTAGGGGGAATAGGTCATGTTGCAGCTACGTAAGCCTTATTATGTCATTTCAAGGATAATTAGCTAAGTATAGGTCATTTTTTATTAAATAGACCATTTAGGAGCTAACTAAGCTAATTATGTCATTTAGATGGATAATTAGCCAATTTAGGCTTTGTTGGATGAGTCTAAGCTACGTAGAATAAGAGAAAGAGAATAAGAAGTAAAAGAAGGAGGAGGAGAAGGAGACGGAAGAGGACAAGAAGAAGAAAAGAAGGAGAAGGAGAAGGAGGAAGAAGGATGAAGAAGAAGGAGAAGGAGGAGCTCCTTCTCCTTCTTCTCCTCCTTCTTCTTATCCTCCTCCCTCTCATTCTTCTTCTTCTTCCTTCCTTTCATTTTTCCTCTTTCTTCTCCTCTCGTCCCCTTCTTCGGGCTAAATTGGCTAAGAATGCCTTTTTGGAGCTAATTATGTCATTTCGAGGATAATTAGCTAAGTATAGGTCATTTTTTTATTAAATAGACCATTTAGGAGCTAACTAAGCTAATTATGTCATTTAGATGGATAATTAGCCAATTTAGGCTTTGTTGGATGAGTCTAATTAAGCTACGTAGAATAAGAGAAAGAGAAGAAGAAGTAAAAGAAGGAGGAGGAGGAGGAGGAGGAGACGGAAGAGGAGAAGAAGAAGAAAAGAAGAAGGAGAAGGAGAAGGAGGAAGAAGGAGGAAGAAGAAGTAGAAGGAGGAGCTCCTTCTCCTTCTTCTCCTCCTTCTCCTCCTTCTTCTTATCCTCCTCCCTCCCCTTCTTCTTCTTCTCCTCTTCTTCTTCTTCCTTCCTTTCATTTTTCCTCTTTCTTCTCCTCTCGTCCCCTTCTTCGGGCTAAATTGGCTAAGAATGCCTTTTTGGAGCTAATTATGTCATTTCGAGGATAATTAGCTAAGTATATGTCATTTTTTATTAAATAGACCATTTAGGAGCTAACTAAGCTAATTATGTCATTTAGATGGATAATTAGCCAATTTAGGCTTTGTTGGATGAGTCTAAGCTACGTAGAATAAGAGAAAGAGAAGAAGAAGTAAAAGGAGGAGGAGGAGGAGAAGGAGACGGAAGAGGAGGAGAAGAAGAAAAGAAGAAGGAGAAGGAGAAGGAGGAAGAAGAAGGAGAAGGAGGAGCTCCTTCTCCTTCTTCTCCTCCTTCTCCTCCTTCTTCTTATCCTCCTCCCCCTCCTTCTTCTTCTTCTCCTCTTCTTCTTCTTCCTTCCTTTCATTTTTCCTCTTTCTTCTCCTCTCGTCCCCTTCTTCGGGCTAAATTGGCTAAGAATGCCTTTTTGGAGCTAATTATGTCATTTCGAGGATAATTAGCTAAGTATAGGTCATTTTTTTTATTAAATAGACCATTTAGGAGCTAACTAAGCTAATTATGTCATTTAGATGGATAATTAGCCAATTTAGGCTTTGTTGGATGAGTCTAATTAAGCTACGTAGAATAAGAGAAAGAGAAGAAGAAGTAAAAGAAGGAGGAGGAGGAGGACGAGGAGGAGAAGGAGATGGAAGAGGAGAAGAAGAAGAAAATAAGAAGGAGAAGGAGAAGGAGGAAGAAGAAGGAGAAGGAGGAGCTCCTTCTCCTTCTTCTCCTCCTTCTCCTCTTCTTCTTATCCTCCTCCCTCTCCTTCTTCTTCTTCTCCTCTTCTTCTTCTTCCTTCCTTTCATTTTTCCTCTTTCTTCTCCTCTCGTCCCCTTCTTCGGGCTAAATTGGCTAAGAATGCCTTTTTGCAGCTAATTATGTCATTTCGAGGATAATTAGCTAAGTATAGGTCATTTTTATTAAATAGACCATTTAGGAGCTAACTAAGCTAATTATGTCATTTAGATGGATAATTAGCCAATTTAGGCTTTGTTGGATGAGTCTAAGCTACGTAGAATAAGAGAAATAGAAGAAGAAGTAAAAGAAGGAGGAGGAGGAGGAGGAGGAGAAGGAGAAGGAGAAGGAAGAGGAGAAGAAGAACAAAAGAAGAAGGAGAAGGAGAACAAGGAAGAAGGAGGAAGAAGAAGGAGAAGGAGCCTCCTCTTCATCGGAACTCGTTTGCTCCTTCCCTTTGGGCTCATAGTCCTCTTCCTCATGAGTGGTCCAGTCATATGGTTCCAAGTCCCCATAGACCTTGGGGTTAGAAAGGTAGTCAGCCACATAGCTCTCCCCCTCTGAATCCTGAGAAGACATCTTGACCTAGATCTGCGGCAGACAACAGGCTCGAAACGAAAACAGAGGAAAACTGCGTGATACGGAGGTCAAAACCTTCGGGCGAGTATATATTGATTTTTTTGGACCAGAAGGAGTGCTCCGCAAGAAAACAGAGTCCGGGAGGCACATGAGGTGCCCACAAGCCCTCCCTCCGCCACCAGGGGGTAGGGGGCGGTGTCCAAGCTTGTGGCCGCCTCATGCGCTCTCCAGACTGCTTTTTATTTTTCTAATTTTCCAAAAATTCCAAAACGGAGGAAATTTCCTATTGGGGAAGCGTCGGAGTCCAATTTCTTACCGAAACAGATACCTCTTTGTTTTCATGGTCTGAAACAGGCTGATAAACATCCCTTATGTACTCCTCTGGAGTTATGACATTGATGATATTGGTCTCAACATTTATGGGAGTACGAGAGATGTAATGCTTGATTCGTTGCCCATTTACCACTCAAGTTAAATTTCCTTCCGTGTTATTGATTTTGATGACACCGGAACGATATACTTCCTCGATAACATCGGGACCTTCCCATTTAGAGAGAAGCTTGCCTGCAAAGAATGTCAAACGAGAATTGTATAGCAAGACATAATCACCTACATTGAACTCTCGTTTCTGTATTCGTTTGTCGTGCCATCTCTTAACCTTTTCCTTGAATAGCTTGGCATTCTCATATGCCTGGGCCCTCCATTCATCTAACGAGCTGATATCAAACAACAGCTTCTCATCGGCAAGTTTGAAATCAAAATTGAGCTCTTTGATTGCCCAATAAGCTTTGTGTTCCAACTCAAGAGGTAAATGAGAGGCCTTACCGTAAACCATTTTATACGGTGACATGCCCATGGGATTCTTATAAGCAGTCCTATAAGCCCATAGTGCATCGTCAAGTTTTCTAGACCAATTCTTTCGAGATCTATTGACGGTATTTTGTAGGATCAATTTGATCTCCCTATTACTCAACTCCACTTGACCACTAGACTGAGGATGGTAAGGAGATGCAACTCTATGGTTGACATCATACTTAGCTAGCATCTTGCAGAAAACGCCATGAATGAAGTGTGAACCGCCATCAGTCATCAAATATCTAGGGACTCCAAATCTGGGGAATATGACTTTCTTAAGCATCATAATAAAGGTGTGGTGATCAGCATTTGTAGTGGGGATAGCTTCTACCCACTTAGTAATGTAATCCACAACAAATAAGATGTGAGTGTACCATAGGAACTCGGGAAGGGTCCCATATAATCAAAGCCCCAGACATCAAATGGTTCAATGACAAGTGAATAGTTCATAGGCATTTCCTGACGCTTACTGATGTTCCCTATTCTTTGGCATTCGTCACAAGACAGGACAAACTTACGGGCATCCTTGAAGAGAGTGGGCCAATAGAAACCTGATTGCAATACCTTATGGGCAGTTCTATCTCCAGCGTGGTGTCCTCCGTAGACTTCGGAATGACACTTCTGCAGGATCTGTCCCTGTTCATGTTTAGGCACACAACGTCTAATAACACCATCTACTCCTTCCTTATAAAGGTGAGGATCATCCCAAAAGTAGTGTCTCAAATCAAAGAAGAATTTCTTCTTTTGTTGATAGGTGAAACTGGGTGGTATGTATTTGGCTACGATATAGTTTGCATAATCGGCATACCACGGTGCACTGTGTGAAGTGCGGATGACATTTAACCTCTCCCGCAAGCATCCGCAACTACAAAATAAGAATTAAGACAACGTCTAACCATAGCATTAAACTAGTGGATCCAAATCAGCCCCTTACGAAGCAACGTATAGACTGGGGTTTAAGCTTTTGTCACACCAGCAACCCATCATCTACTTACTACTCCCCAATGCCTTCCTCAAGGCCCAAGTATGGTGAAGTGTTATGTAGTCGACATTCACATAACACCACTAGAGGAAAAGACAACATAAAACATATCAAAATACCGAACGAATATCAAATTCACATGACTATTATTAACATGACTTATCCCATGTCCTCAGGAAGAAAAGTAACTACTCACAAAGCATAATAATAATCATGATCAAAGGTGTACTGAATAGCATCAAGGATCTGAACATAAACTCTTCCACCAAGTAATCCAACTAGCATCAACTACAAAGAGTAATCAACACTACTAGCAACCTTACAAGTACCAATCGGAGTCGTGAGACGAAGATTGGTTACAAGAGATGAACTAGGGATTGGAGAGGAGATGGTGCTGATGAAGATGTTGATGAAGATGCCTCCCCTCCGACGAGAGGAGTGTTGGTGATGACGATGGAGACGATTTCCCCCTCCGGGAGGGAAGTTTCCCGGGCAGGATCGTCCTGCCGGAGCTCTAGATTGGATCTGCTCAAGTTCTGCCTCGTGGCGGCGGCGAAACCACGAAAAAGCTCCCAAATGATTTTTTTCTGGACCAAAACCCTTCATATAGCAAAAGGGGGGAGCTAGTGGGCCGTCAGGGAGCCCACAAGCCCCCACTCCTCCACTAGGGGGGTGGCGGTGGCAGGGCTTGTGGTGCAATGGCACCCCCCTCTGTTACTTATTTCGCCTAGTATTTTTTATATAATCCCAAAAAATCCACATCAGTTTTCAGGTTATTTGGAGATGTGCAGAATAGTGGACTAAGATTTGCTCCTTTTCCAGTCCAGAATTCCAGCTGCCTGAATTCTCCCTCTTCAAATAAACCTTGCAAAATAAGAGAGAAATGGCATGAATATGGTACCACAAAGTAATATAACAGCCCATAAAACAATAGATATCAACATGAAAGCATGATGCAAAATGGACGTATCACCTTATAAGATGAAACTATTGCTTTAGTTTCTATTGCCGTGCCTCCTACTGATCCCTTAGAGCAATACTTGCTTGAGCATGAAAATGATATGCATATGGATGAAAGGGATGAAATAGATAGAGTTGTCTTAGAACAATATCCTATCCTTAAGAATAACTTGCCTGTTGAACTGCTTGGGGATCCACCCCCACCAAAGGGTGATCCCGTGTTTGAGCTTAAACAGTTGCCCAATACTCTTAAGTATGCTTATCTTGATGAAAAAGAGATATATCCTATTATAATAGTGCTAGCTTCTGAGAGCATGAAGAAAATAAGTTACTAAAAACTCTGAGAAAGCACCGTGGTGCTATTGGATATACTCTTGATGATCTTAAGGGCATTAGTCCCACTCTATGCCAGCACAAGATTAAAACTGATCCTGATTCCAAACCAGTTGCTGATCATCAAAGGAGATTAAATCCTAAGATGAAATAAGTAGTGAGAAAAGAAATACTAAAGCTCCTAGAAGCATTTTGTCCCTAAGAATGGAGGCATTACCGTTGTCCCTAATGATAAGGATGAATTGATCCCACACAGGATTATTACTGGCTATAGGATGGTGATCGATTTTAGGAAATTGAATAAAGCCACTAGGAAAGATCATTACCCTGTGCCTTTTACCGACCAAATGCTAGAAATATTGTCTAAACACACACACTTCTGCTTTCTAGGTGGTTATTCTGGTTTCTCCCAAATACCTGTTGCACAATCTGATCAGGAGAAAACCACTTTCACCTGCCCTTTCGTTACCTTTGCCTATAGACGTATGCCTTTTAGCTTATGTAATGCACCTGCCACCTTTCAAAGATGTATGATGGCTATATTCTCTGACTTCTGTGAAAAGATTGTTGAGGTTTTCATGGATGATTTCTCCGTTTACGGGTCTTCCTTTGATGATTGCCTCAGCAACCTTGATCGAGTCTTGTAGAGATGTAAAGACACCAATCTTGTCTTGAATTGGGAGAAGTGCCACTTTATGGTTAATGAAGGCATCGTCTTAGAACATAAAGTTTCTGAAAGAGGTATTGAAGTCGATAAGGCTAAGGTTGATGCAATCGATAAAATGCCATACCCCACAGATATCAAAGGTATAAGAAGTTTCCTTGGTCATGTTGGTTCCTATAGGAGGTTTATTAAAGACTTCTGTAAGATTTCTAGGCCTCTTACCAATCTCTTGCAAAAGGATATACCTTTTGTTTTTGACGATGATTGTGAGGAAGCCTTCGAAATACTTAAGAAGGCTTTGATAACTGCACCTATTGTTCAACCACCTGATTGGAACCTACCTCTTGAAATCATGTGTGATGCTAGTGATTATGCTGTTGGTGCTGTCCTAGGGCAAAGAGTTGATAAGAAGTTGAATGTTATTCACTATGCTAGTAAAACTCTAGACAGTGCCCAAAGAAACTATGCTACTACGGAGAAGGAATTTTTAGCAGTCGTGTTTGCATGTGAAAAGTTCAGGTCTTACATAGTTGATTCCAAAGTCACTATTCACACTCATCACGGTGCTATTGAGTACCTCATGGAGAAGAAATACGCTAAACCTAGACTTATCAGATGGGTTCTCTTGCTACAAGAATTTGATTTGCATGTTGTTGACAGGAAGGGTGTTGATAACCCAGTAGCAGATAACTTGTCTAGGTTGGAGAATGTTCTTGATGACCCACAACCTATTGATAATAGCTTTCCCGATGAGCAATTGAATGTCATCAATACTTCACATAGTGCACCGTGGTATGCTGATTCTGCAAACTATATCGTTGCCAAATATATACCACCTAGTTTCACATACCAGCAAAAGAAGAAATTCTTCTTTGATTTAAGACATTACTTCTGGGATGATCCTCACCTTTATAAGGAAGGATTAGCTGGTGTTATTAGACGTTGTGTACCTGAACATGAATAGGGACAGATCCTACAGAAGTGTCACTCCGAGGCCTACGGAGGACACCATGCGGGAGATAGAACTGCACACAAGGTATTGCAATCAGCTTTCTATTAGCCCACTCTCTTCAAGGATGCCCGTAAGTTTGTCTTGTCTTGTGACGGATGTCAAAGAATAGGTAATATCGGTAAATGTCAGGAAATGCCTATGAACTATTCGCTCGTTATTGAACCATTTGATGTCTGGGGCTTTGATTATATGGGACGTTTTCCAAAATCCAACGGGGATACTCATATCCTAGTTGCTGTTGATTACGTCACTAAGTGGGTAGAAGCTATCCCCACTAGTAGTGCTGATCATAACGCCTCTATCAGGATGCTTAAAGAAGTTATCTTCCCTAGATTTGGAGTCCCTAGATATCTAATGACCGACGGTGGTTCACATTTCATTCATGATGATTTCCGTAAAACGCTTGCTAAGTACGATGTCAACCATATAATTGCATCTCCCTATCACCCTTTAGTCGAGTGGTCAAGTAGAGCTAAGCAATAGAGAGATTAAACTAATTCTGCAAAAGACTGTCAACAAGTCTAGAAAGAATTGGTCTAAGAAGCTCGATGATGCACTGTGGGCTTATAGAACTGCCTATAAGAATCCCATGGGCATGTCTCCGTACAAAATGGTGTACGGTAAAGCATGTCATTTACCTCTTGAGCTAGAGCACAAAGCGTATTGGGCAATCAAAGAGCTCAACTTTGATTTCAAACTTGCTGGTGAGAAGAGGTTATTTGACATTAGCTTGCTTGATGAATGGAGAGCTCAGGCATATGAAAATGCCAAGTTATTCAAAGAAAAGGTTAAGAGGTGGTATGATAAGAGGATACAAAAGCGTGAGTTCAATGTAGGTGATTATGTCTTGCTATATAATTCTCGTTTAAGATTTTTTGCAGGCAAGCTTCTCTCTAAATGGTAAGGTCCCTATATTGTTGAGGAAGTACATCGTTCCGGTGCTATCAAGATCAACAACATGGAAGGTAATTGTCCGAGAGTTGTAAATGGGCAGAGAATCAGGCATTATATCTCAGGTACTCCCATAAATGTTGAAAGCAATATTATCAATACCATAACTCCGGAAGAATACCTAAGGGATATTTATCAGCCTGTTTCAGACTCCGAAAACGAAGAGGTATGTGATTCGGTAAGAAAACAAACTCTAAAACTTTTCTAGTACGATTTTTTCTCCATTTTGGAATATTTGAAAAAATAGAAAAATTGGAAGTAGTCCGGAAAGCGCGCGAGGAGGCGACAAGCCTGCCAGGCGCAGGCCCACCCCCTGACCGTGCCTGGGGGGCTTGTGGCCATCTCGTGTACCTCCCGGACTCCGTTTTCGTGCGGAGTACTCCTTCTGGTCCGGAAATAAATCATTATATATTCTCCCGTAAGGTCTGACCCTCGTATCACGTAGATTTCCTCTGTTTTCGTTTCGAGCCTGTTTTCTGCCGCAGATTTAGGTCAAGATGTCTTCTCAGGATTCAGAGGGGGATAGCTATGTGGCTGATTACCTCGCTAACCCCAAGGTCTATGGGGACTTGGATCCTTATGGCTAGATGATACGTCTCAAACGTATCTATAATTTTTGATGGTTTCACGTTATTATCTTGTCAACCTTGGATGTTTTATATACCTTTTATATCTTTTTTGGACTAACTTACTAATTCAGTGCCAAGTGCCAGTTCCTGTTTTTTCTGTGTTTTTGACTCTTTTCAGATCTAATTTTGGAACGGAGTCCAAACGGAATAAAATCCCCGAAATAAGTTATTCCAGAACAGAAGAAGATCTTGGGACTTGAGGGCCAAGGTAGGGGGACACAGGGAGCCCACAAGCCGTGTTGCCGCGGCCAGGGGGGCCGCGGCAACCAAGCTTGTGGCCTCCCTGGCACTCCCCTGCCCTAGCTCTTTGGCCTATAAATTTACTAAGATCGCAGAAAAAATTCAAGGCATCCACGAAAACACTTTTCCGCCGCCGCAAGCTTCCGTTTCCATGAGATCTCATCTGGAGACCCTTCCCGGTGCCCTGCCGGAGGGGACTTTGGAGTTGGAGGGCTTCTACATGAACATCATCGCCTCTCCAATGACTCGTGAGTAGTCCAATTCAGACCTACGGGTCCGTAGTTAGTAGCTAGATGGCTTCTTCTCTCTCTTGGATCTTCAATACAAAGTTCTCCATGATTTTCATGGAGATCTATCCGATGTAATCCTCTTTGGCGGTGTGTTTCTCGAGATCCAATGAATTGTGGATTTGTGATCAGATTATCTATGAATTATATTTGAGTCTTTGCTGATTTCTTTTATGCATGATTTGATATCCTTGTAAGTCTCTCCGAATCTTGGGTTTTGTTTGGCCAACTAGATCTATGATTCTTGCAATGGGAGAAGTGCTTGGTTTTGGGTTCATACCGTATGGTGACCTTTCCTAGTGACAGAAGGGGCAGCAAGGCACGCATCGTGTTTTTGCCATCAAGGGTACAAGATGGGCTTTCATCATAAATTTGAGATTGTCCATCTACATCATGTCATCTTGCTTAAGGCATTACTCTGTTCTTTTGAACTTAATACACTAGATGCATGCTGGATAGCGGTCGACGTGTGGAGTAATAGTAGTAGATGCAGAAAGTATCGGTCTACTTGTTTCGGACGTGATGCCTATAGATATAATCATTGCATTAGATAACGTCATGACTTTGCGTGGTTCTTCCAATTGCTCGACAGTAATTTGTTCACCCACTGTCTACTTGCTTTCATGAGAGAAGCCACTAGTGAACACTACGGCCCCCGGGTCTATTCACAACTATCGTTTCCACTTTCACTTTTAATTTGCTTTGTTTACTTTTTGCTTTCAGTTCTCACTTTGCAAACAATCTATAAGGGATTGACAACCCCTTCATAGCGTTGGGTGCAAGCTCTTTGTGTTTGTGTAGGTACTTGTGAATTGACGGGATCCTCCCACTGGATCGATACCTTGGTTCTCAAACTGAGGGAAATACTTACCGCCGTTGTGCTACATCACCCTTTCCTCTTCAAGGGAACACCAACGCAAGGCTCCAAAGCCGCGGGGAAATCCTTTGCATATTTGCCAAGGAATTCCCTATAAGCGTAGCCCGTAGCAGAAGGATTCCTGGAGCCGTTGCCAGGGAAGGTCTGTTGACGCAGTAGCACTGGACCACTAATGAGGAAGAAGATTATGATCTCAAGGGGAAGGAACAAACAAGTTCTGATGAAGAGGAGGCTCCTCTACCTCAACCTGGATGCACGAATGTGGAGTTCAAGAAGTCGAGCCTCCCTGACTCAAGGAAGAAGCCTAAGACTTTGTTTATCCCTTCTCGTTTCTTGCATGAGAGTAAGCAGGAATTATGCCAAAGGGTGTTGAAGCTTGAAGAGGAAAATGATGATCTGAGGGAGCAGAATTTTATGCTCAGGTGGAAATAAAACAAGCTCAAGACCTCTGCAACAACTCCACCACCATCACCTCCAAAGGAAGACAACTAAGCATGGGTATGGGCAATCCCCTTGGCTTGTGCCAGGCTTTGGGGAGTTGCCCCGGTATCATATCACCATCACATCTTTTGCCTTTACCTTTGTTTTAGTTTGTTCCTTTTCAGTTTTCTTTTTCTCTAGTAGTTTAAAAGTCTTAGTGTTTTAGTCTTGAGTTTGCTTTGTGTCACCCCCGTTATATTCGAGCTGGTGAGCCATATAATAAAGAGTGTCTTAGTTGAAGGGCTTTTCCTCTTACCATGATCAAAAGAGTGAGAAAAGAACAAAAGCATGAAATATCATGTAATGATCTTATGGGAAGTGATGGCTTCACATATAAAAAGAATGTTGATTGAAACTTGTTGAGGGTAGACAAACGTAGACCTTGGTCATTGTTGCAATTAATAGGAAGTGATAAAGAAGGAGAGGTTCACATATAAATATATCATCTTTGACACCATCTATGATTGTGAACACTCACTAAACTATTGCATGCTTAGAAGTAGATGTTGGACAAGGAAGACAACATAATGAATTGTGTTTTCTTGGTTCCGAACAATGTTATATGATTAGAGATCCCTTAGCATGTGACGATTGCTTCCACCTCATATTAGCCAAAACTCCTGCACCAAGTAGAGATACTACTTGTGCATCCATAAACCTTCAACCCAGTTTTGCCATGAAAGTCCACCATACCTACCTATGGATTGAATAAGATCCCTCAAGTAAGTTGTCATCGGTGCAAGCAATAAAAATTGCTCCCTAATATGTATGAGATATTAGTGTGTGGAAAATAAGCTTTGTACGAACCTGTGATGAGGAAGACATAAAAGTGACAGACTCCATAATAAAGTTCTTTATCACATGAGGGAATATAAGGTGACGTTCCTCTGCACTAAGAGGACACGCATCCAAACCTCAAAAGCGCATGACAACCTCTGCTTCCCTCTGCGTAGGGCCTATATTGTACCTTTACTTTTTACCCTTGAAAGAGTCATGGTGATCTTCACCAATTACTTGTTTCGCCTTTATCTTGGCTAACGTCATATGCTAGGGAAAGATCTATATTCATATGTCAACTTGGAGGTAAGCATTCATGAATTATTATTGTCGACATTATCCTTGAGGTAAGCAGTTGGGAGGCAAAACTATAAGCCCCTATCTTTCTCTGTGTCCAACTGAAACTTTGATCTCATGAGTATCACGTGAGTTGTAGCAATTGTAGAGAACGAAAAGATGATTGAGTATGTGGATTTGCTTTACAAGCTCTTATTTGACTCCTTCCGATGTTGTGATAAATTGCAATTGCTTCAATGACTAAATGCTATTGGTTGTTATTTCTCGGTAAGGTTCTTGATCCATACTTTACTTTGTGAAGGAATTGTCACTTTAGCATGAGAGATTATATGTTGGTATTTCTGTTCTGATCATGATCATGATGCATGCATGTTCATATTTTGTTTTGTCGACACCTCTCTCCCTAAACATGTGGACATATTTATTGAGCTCGGCTTTCGCTTGAGGACAAGCGAGGTCTAAGCTTGGGGGAGTTGATACATCCATTTTGCATCATGCTTTCATGTTGATATTTATTGCTTTTTGGGCTGTTATTTCACTTCACGGTACAATTCTTATGCCTTTTCTCTCTTATTTTGCAAGGTTTACATGAAGACGGAGAATGTCGGCAGCTGGAATTCTGGCCTGAAATTGGAGCAACTTTGAGATACCTATTCTGCGCAACTCCAAATGCCGTAAAAATCAACGAGGATTTTTTTTGGGATTTATAAAAAATACTAGGCCGAAGAAGTGCCAGAGGGGCGCCAACAGGTGGCCACAAGCCTACTAGGCGCGGCCACCCCCTGGCCGTGCCTAGGGGGCTTGTGGGCACCCAGCTGGCCCTTTGGCTCCCCCCTTTTGCTATAAGAAGGGTTTCGTCCGGAAAAAAATCAAGAGGAGGCTTTTTCGAGGATTCACCGCCGCCATGATACGTCCATTTTGCATCACCCTTTCATGTTGATATTTATCGCTTTTTGGGCTGTTATTATACTTTGTGGAACCTTACTTATGCCTTTTCTCTCTTATTTTGCAAGGTTTATTTGAAGAGGGAGAATACCCGCAGCTGGAATTCTGGACTGGAAAAGGAGCAAGACTGAGTCCTTTATTTTGCACAACTCCAAATGCCCTGAAAATCAACGTGGATTTTTTTTGGATTTTATAAAAAATACTGGGCAAAAGAAGTGTCACAGGGGAGCAACCAGGGGCCCACAAGCCTAGTTGCCGCGACCTACCCCCCTGGCGGCGGCAACAGGGCTTGTGGGCACCCTGGCGGCCCACTAGCCCCCCTCTTTTTCTATATGAAGGGTTTCGTTCCAGAAAAAGTCAATCGGGAGCTTTTTCGTGGTTTCGCCGCCGCCACGAGGCGGAACTTAAGGAGATCCAATCTAGAGCTCCGGCAGGACGATCCTGCCGGGGAAACTTCCCTCCCGGAGGGGGAAATCGTCGCCTTCGTCATCACCAACACTCCTCTCTTCGGAGGGGAGGCATCTTCATCAACATCTTCATTAGCACCATTTCCTCTCCAATCCCTAGTTCATCTCTTGTAACCAATCTCCGTCTCGCGACTCCGATTGGTATTTGTAAGGTTGCTAGTAGTGTTGATTACTCTTTGTAGTTGATCCTAGTTGGATTACTTGGTGGAAGAGTTTATGTTCAGATCCTTGATGCTATTCATTACACCTCTGATCATGATTATGATTATGCTTTGTGAGTAGTTACTTTTGTTCCTGAGGACATGGGATAAGTCATGCTAATAATAGTCATGTGAATTTGATATTCGTTCGGTGTTTTGATATGTTGTATGTTGTCTTTTCCTCTGGTGGTGTTATGTGAACGTTGACTACATAACACTTCACCATATTTGGGCCTAGTGGAACGCATTGGGGAGTAGTAAGTAGATGATGTGTTCCTAGAGTGAAAGAAGCTTAAACCCCAGTCTATGTGTTGCTTCGTAAGGGGCTGATTTGGATCCACTAGTTTAATGCTATGGTTAGACGTTGTCTTAATTCTTCTTTCGTAGTTGCGGATGCTTGTGAGAGGGGTTAATCATAACTGGGATGCTTGTCCAAGTAAGGGCAGTACCCAAGAGCCGGTCCACCCACATATCAAACTATCAAAGTAACGAACGTGAATCATATGAACATGATGAAACTAGCATGACAAAAATTCCCGTGTGTCCTTGGGAGCGCTTTTCCTCTTATAAGACTTTGTTCAGGCTTGTCCCTTGCTACAAAAGGGATTGGGCCACTTTCTGCACCGTTGCTACTACTTATTACTTGTTACTTTTCGCTTGTTACGTTTCACCTCACTACACCATCACTTGTTACCGCTACTTTCAGTGCTTGCAATTACCTTGCTGAAAACTGTTTATCAGAGCCTTCTCCTCCTCGTTGGGTTCGACACTCTTACTTATCGAAAGGACTACGATTGATTCCCTATACTTGTGGGTCGTCAAGACTCTTTTCCGGGGAGGAAGCGCCTTTGGTAAGTGGAATTTGGTAAGGAAACATTTATATACTATGCTGAAATTCATTGTCACTTGTCACTATGGAAACTGTTCCTTTGAGGAGTTTGTTCGGGGTATATTCACCACGAACGGAAGAACGAGGAGTTGTTCCTCAACCTGAGGTACCTACTGAAAATATATTTTATGAAATTCCTTCGGGTATGCTTGAGAAACTGCTGGCTAATCCTTTTACAGGAGATGGATCTTCACATCCAGACTTGCATCTAATCTATTTAGATGAAGTTTGTGGTTTATTTAAGCTTGCAGGTTTGTCCAAGGATGAGGTAAAGAAGAAACTCTTTCCTTTATATTTGAAGGATAAGGCGTTGACAGTGTATAGGCTATGTGATGATACTGGATCATGGGACTACAATCGGTTGAAATTGGAATTTCATCAAAAGTTCTATCCTATGCATCTAGTACATCGTGATCGGAATTATATTTATAACTTTTGGCCTCGTGACAGGGAAAGCATAGCTCAATCTTGGGGGAGGCTTAAATCAATGCTATATTCATGCCCCAATCATGAGCTCTCTAGAGAAATTATCACTCAAAACTTTTATGCTCGGCTTTCTCATGAAGATCGTACCATGCTTGACACTTCTTGTACCAGTTCTTTTATGAAGAAGGATATTCACCACAAGTGGAATTTATTGGAAAGAATCAAACGTAACTCTGAAGATTGGGAGCTGGAAGAAGGTAAGGAGTCAGGTATGAATTTCCAGTTTGATTGTGTTAAATCTTTTGTTGAAACAAACACTTCTAGATATTTTAGCGCTAAGTATGGACTTGACTCTGAGATAGTAGCTTCTCTATGTGAATCTTTTGCTGCTCATGTTGATCTTCCCAAAGAGAAGTGGTTTAAATATCATCCTCCTGTAGAAAGCAACATAGCCAAAACCAATTTACTTGAGGAGCAAGTCATTGATTTTAGTGATCCTGTTGTTCCTTGTGCCTACGCTGAGAAACCACCTTACCCTGCTAGGAAGAAGGATTATTCTAAAGCTCCAACTATGATACGTAGGGGTTACATTAGACCACTTGCACCCCCTGAGGAGATTAGAGTTGAACCTAGTGTTGCTATTATCAAAGATCTCTTTGCCGAATACATAGATGGGCATGTTATCAAATTTTGTGAGGACTCTGCTAGAATTGCTAAACCTCACGCGAAAGACAAATACGGACCTATAGTTGGCCTGCCCGTTGTTTCTGTCAAGATAGGAGATCAATGTTACCATGGTTTATGTGATATGGGTGCTAGTGTTAGTGCAATACCCCGTTACCTATATGATGAAATCAAAGATGAGATTGCACCTGCTGAGTTAGAACCCATTGATGTCACTATTACGCTAGCTAATAGAGACACTATTTGCCCTCTGGGAATTGTGAGAGATGTAGAAGTCCTGTGTGGTAAGACGAAGTATCCTACTGATTTCCTCGTCCTTGGTACTTCACAAGATAGCTTTTGTCCCATCATATTTGGTAGACCCTTGCTCAACACTGTCAACACTGTCATTTTCGAGGGTGTGTCCCATGAATTTAACTTCTCCAAGTTTGGAAGACTACCCCATGAAAAAGAGTCATCTGGTAGGGATGAAATCATTGCTCTTGCCTCTATTGTCGTACCTCCTACGGATCCTTTAGAGCAATATCTGCTGGAGCATGAAAATGATATGCATATGGATGAAAGAGATGAGATAGATAAAATTGTCTTAGAACAATATCCTATTCTCAAGAATAATCTGCCTGTTGAACTGCTTGGAGATCCTCCCCCACCAAAGGGTGATCCTGTGTTCGAGCTAAAACAGTTACCAGATACTCTTAAGTATGCTTATCTTGATGAGAAGGAGATATATCCTGTTATTATTAGTGCTCACCTCTCGAGTCACGAAGAGAAGAAGTTATTAAAAACTTTGAGGAAGCACCGTGCTGCTATTGGATATACTCTTGATGATCTTAAGGGTGTTAGTCCCACTCTATGTCAGCACAAGATTAAAACTGATCATGATTCTAAGCCAGTTGTTGATCATCAATGGAGACTAAATCCGAGGATGAAAGAGGTCGTGAGAAAAGCAATATTAAAGCTTCTGGAAGCAGGAATCATTTATCCTCTTGCTCATAGTGATTGGATAAGTCCAGTACATTGCGTACCTAAGAAGGGAGGTATCACCGTCGTTCCTAATGATAAGAATGAATTAATCCCACAAAGGATTATTACAGGCTATATGATGGTGATAGACTTCCGAAAACTGAACAAGGCAACCAGGAAAGACCATTTTCCTTTGTCGTTTATCGACCAGATGCTAGAAAGGCTATCTAAACACACACACTTCTGCTTTCTAGACGGTTATTCAGGTTTCTCGCAAATACCTGTTGCACAATCTGATCAAGAGAAAACCACCTTCACATGACCCTTTGGTACCTTTGCTTATAGGTGTATGCCTTTTGGCTTGTGCAATGCACCTGCCACCTTTCAAAGATGTATGATGGCTATATTCTCTGACTCTTGTGAAAAGATTGTTGAGGTTTTCATGGATGATTTCTCCATTTACGGTTCTTCCTTTGACGATTGCCTCAGCAACCTTGATCGAGTCTTACACAGATGCAAAGATACCAACCTCGTCTTGAACTCGGAGAAGTACCACTTCATGGTTAATGAAGGCATCGTCTTAGGACACGAAATCTCTGAGAGAGGCATTGAAGTTGATAAGCCTAAGGTTGACGCAATTGAGAAAATGCCTTTCTCCACAGATATCAGAGGTATACGAAGTTTCCTAGGTCATGCTGGTTTCTATTGAAGGTTCATTAAAGACTTCTCTAAGATTTCTAGGCCTCTTACCAACCTCTTGCAGAAGGATGTTCCTTTTGTTTTTTATGAGGATTGTGAGGAAGCTTTCGAAATACTTAACAAGGCCTTAATAACCGCACCAATTGTTCATCCACCTGATTGGAACTTGCACTTTGAAATCATGTGCGATGCTAGTGATTATGCCATTGGTGCTGTTCTAGGACAAAGAGTTGACAAGAAGTTGAATATCATTCACTACGCTAGTAAAACTCTAGACAGTGCCCAAAGAAATTATGCCACTACGGAGAAGGAGTTTTTAGCAGTCGTGTTTGCATATGAAAAGTTCAGATCTTATATAGTTGACTCTAAAGTCACTATTCACTCTGATCATGCTGCTATTAAGTAACTTATGGAGAAGAAGGACGCTAAGCCTAGGCTAATCAGACGGGTTCTCCTGCTACAAGAATTTGATTTGCACGTTGTTGACCGAAAGGGTGTTGATAACCCTGTAGCCGATAACTTGTCTAGGCTAGAGAATGTCCTTGATGACCCACGATCTATTGATGACAGTTTTCCTGATGAGCAATTGAATGTCATCTGCACTTCACATAGTGCACCGTGGTATGCTGATTATGCAAACTATATCGTAGGCAAATACATACCACCCAGTTTCACCTACCAGCAAAAGAAGAAATTCTTCTTTGATTTGAGACACTACTTTTGGGATGATCCTCACCTTTATAAGAAAGGAGTATATGGTGTTATTAGACGTTGTGTGCCTGAACATGAACAGGGACAGATCCTGCAGAAGTGTCATTCTGAGGCTTACGGAGGACACCATGCTGGAGATAGAACTGCTCACAAGGTATTGAAATCAGGTTTCTATTGGCCCACTCTCTTCAAGGATGACCATAAGTTTGTCTTGTCGTGTGACGAATGTCAAAGAATAGGGAACATCAGTATGCGTCGGGAAATGCCTATGAACTATTCACTTGTCATTGAACCATTTGATGTCTAGGGCTTTGATTATATGGGACCCTTCCCGAGCTCCAATGGGTACACTCACATCTTAGTTGTTGTGGACTACATCACTAAGTGGGTAGAAGCTATCCCTACTAAAAATGCTGATCACCACACATCCATTAAGATGCTTAAAGAAGTCATTTTCCCAAGATTTGGAGTCCCTAGATATCTGATGACTAATGGCGGTTCACACTTCATTCATGGTGTTTTCCGCAAGATTCTTGCTAAGTATGATGTCAACCAGAGAGTTGCATCTCCTTATCATGCTCAGTCTAGTGGTCAAGTGGAGTTGAGTAATAGGGAGATCAAATAGATCTTACAAAAGACCGTCAATAGATCTCGGAAGAATTGGTCTAGCAAACTTGACGATGCACTATGGGCTTATAGGACTGATTATAAGAATCCCATGGGCATGTCGCCATATAAAATGGTTTACGGTAAGGCCTGTCATTTACCTCTTGAGCTGGAACACAAAGCTTATTGGGCAATCAAAGAGCTCAACTTTGATTTCAAACTTGCCGGTGAGAAGCGGTTGTTTGATATCAGCTCATTAGATGAATGGAGGGCCCAGGCATATGAGAATGCCAAGTTGTTCAAGGAAAAGGTTAAGAGCTGGCACGATAAAAGAATACAAAAACGAGAGCTCAATGTAGGTGACTATGTCCTACTATACAATTCTCGTTTAAGATTCTTCGCAGGCAAGCTCCTCTCTAAATGGGAAGGTCCCTACGTTGTCGAGGAAGTATATCGTTCCGGTGCCATCAAAATCAATAACAAGGAAGGCAATTTTCCTAGAGTGGTAAACAGGCAAAGAATCAAGCATTATATCTCAGGTACTCCCATAAATGCTGATACCAACATCATCAATATCATAACTCCACAGGAGTACATAAGGGATGTTTATCAGCCTGTTTCGGACCCTGAAAACCAAGAGGTATCTGTTTCGATAAGTAATTGGACTCCGAAACTTTTCCAATAGGAAATTTTCTCCGTTTTGGAATTTATGGAAAATTAGAAAAATAAAAAGCAGTCCGGAGAGCGCACGAGATAGCCACAAACTTGGTTGCCGCGGCCTACCGCCCTGGCCGCGGCAACAGGGCTTGTGGGTACCTCGTGTGCCTCCCGAACTCCGTTTTCTTGCGGAGCACTCCTTCTGGTCTAGACAAAATCATTATATATTCGCCCGAGGGTTTTGATCTCCGTATCGTGCAGTTTTCCTCTGTTTTCGTTTCGAGCCTGTTTCTGCTGCAGATCTAGATCGTCATGACTTCCCCAAAAGTTCCTAAGGACAAGATCTTCGAGAAGTTCATCAATCCCTACCTCACGAAAGTGTTGCAGCACCCCCAATCTATCAAGATGAGCGAGGGGATGTTGCACATCCGTGATGTTGAGGGGCCTAAGAAGACCGGAAGCATGGAGACGAGGCTCGAAGCAATGGAGCAACAAGTCTTCAAGTGCCAAGGGATGGTGGAGCGTGGACTCAATGCCAACCACATGATGATCACAGAGTTCACCAGCAATCACAAGATGGATGCCATTGATATTGGGAAGCACCTCTCCAGGCTCTATGACAGGGTTGATCAACTCCAGGGCCAGATCTATGACCTGCAGAACCAAAACAGTGAGTATGAGTATAGATTTAAATCAATACAGTTGGCTGCAGATTTGAGGATTCCGGTGACTCGTTCATCCTGCCATGATGGAGCACCTATGCCTTGGAAGACGGAGGATCAGACTACTCCAACAACACCACCACCATCACCACCAAAGGGAGACAATTAAGCATTGGTATGGGCAATCCCCTTGGCTTTTGCCAAGCTTGGGGGAGTTGCCCTGGTATCGTATCACCGTTATATCTTTTGCTTGTACCTTTGTTTCAGTTCTTTCCTTTTCAGTTTTTATTTCTTCTCTTAGTGGAATAAGTCTTTAGTGTTTTAGTTTGAGTCCTTTGCTTTGTGTCTCCCCCGATGTATTCGAGCTTGCGAGCTATATAATAAATAGTATCTTAGTCAAGGGCTTTGTTTTATGCCGTGATCAAAACTATGAAAAGAACGATAGCATGAAAGATCATGAGATGATCTTATGGAAAGTGATAGCTTCACATATAACAAGTATGATGATTGAAACTTGTTGAGAGTAGACCAACATAGACCTCAGTCATTGTTGCAATTCATAAGAAGTAATAAGGAAATAGAGGTTCACATATAAATATATCATCTTAGACACTTTCTATAATTGTGAGCACTCACCAAACTATTACATGCTTAGAAGTAGATGTTGGACAAGGAAGACAACATAATGAATTGTGTTTGCTTAGTTCCAAACAATATTATATGATTAGAGATCCCTTAGCATGTGACGATTGCTTCCACCTCATATTAGCCAAAACTTCGGCACCAAGTAGAGATACTACTTGTGCATCCATAAACCTTCAACCCAGTTTTTCCATGAGTGTCCACCATACCTACCTGTGGATTGAATAAGATCCCTCTAGTAAGTTGTCATCGGTGCAAGCAATAAAAATTGATCTCTAATATGTATAATCTATTAGTGTGTGGAAAATAAGCTTTGTACGAACCTGTGATGAGGAAGACATAAAAGCGACAGACTGCATAATAAAGTTCTTTATCACAGGAGGCAATTTAAAGTGACGTTCCTCCACACTAAGAGGACACGCATCCAAACCTCAAAAGTGCATGACAACCTCTGCTTCCCTCTGCAAAGGGCCTATCTTGTACTTTTACCTTTTGCCCTTCTAAGAGTCATGATGATCTTCACCAATTCCTTATTTAGCCTTTTTCTTGGTGAACGTCATATGCTTGGGAAAGATCTATATTCATATATCAACTTGGAGCTGAGTACTTATGCTCTATTATTGTTGACTTTACCCTTGAGGTAAATTGTTGGGACGCAAACTATAAGCCCCTTTCTTTCTCTTTGTCCAACTGAAACTCCAATACCATGAGTACCATGTGAGTTGTAACAATTGTGGAAAGCAAAAGAGATGATTGAGTATGTGGATTTTCTTTACAAGCTCTTATTTGTCTCTTTCTGATAATATGACAAATTGCAATTACTTCAATGACTTTGTACGGTTGTTGGCCATTTATCGGTAAGGTTTTTGTTTCATACTTTGCTTTGTGTATGAATTGTTACTTTCCCATAAGAATCTCTATGATGTGTTTTTGTTCTATGTGTGATCATGATGCCCTCGTGTCCGTATTATGTTTTATCGACACCTTCATCCCTAAACATGTGGACATGTTTTGGGTCTTGGTTTTCGCTTGAGGACAAGCGAGGTCTAAGCTTGGGGGAGTTGATACGTCCATTTTTCATCATGCTTTCATGTTGATATTTATCACTTTTTGGGTTGTTATTATACTTTTTGGAACCTTACTTATGCCTTTTCTCTCTTATTTTGCAAGGTTTATTTGAAGAGGGAGAATACCGGCAGCTGGAATTCTGGACTGGAAAAGGAGCAAGTCTGAGTCCTCTATTATGTGCAACTCCAAATGCCCTGAAATCAACATGGATTGTTTTTGGATTTTATAAAAAATACTGGGCGAAAGAAGTGTCACAGGGGAGCAACCAGGGGCCCACAAGCCTGGTTGCCGCGGCCTACCCCCCCTGGCCGCGGCAACAGGGCTTGTGGGCACCCTGGCGGCCCACTATCCCCCCCTCTTTTGCTATATGACGGGTTTCGTTCCAAAAAAAATCAATCGGAAGTTTTTTCGTGGTTTCGCTGCCGCCACGAGGCGGAACTTGAGCATATCCAATCTAGAGCTCCGACAGGACGATCCTGTCGGGGAAACTTCCCACCCGGTGGGGGAAATCGTCGCCTTCGTCATCACCAACACTCCTCTCGTCGGAGGGGAGGCATCTTCATCAACATGTTCATCAGCACCATCTCCTGTCCAATCCCTAGTTCATCTCTTGTAACCAATCTCCGTCTCGCGACTCCGATTGGTGCTCGTAAGGTTGCTAGTATTGTTGATTACTCTTTGTAGTTGATGCTAGTTGGATTACTTGGTGGAAGAGTTTATGTTCAGATCCTTGATGCTATTCATTACACCTCTGATCATGATTATGATTATGCTTTGTGAGTAGTTACTTTTGTTCCCGAGGAAATGGGATAAGTCTTGCTAATAGTAGTCATGTGAATTTGATATTTGTTCGGTGTTTTGATATGATGTATGTTGTCTTTTCGTCTAGTGGTGTTATATGAACATCGACTACATAACACTTCACCATATTTGGGCCTAGAGGAAGGCATTGGGGAGTAGTAAGTAGATGATGGGTTGCTGGAGTGACAGAAGCTTAAACCCATGTCTATGCGTTGCTTCATAAGGGGCTGATTTGGATCCACTAGTTTAATGCTATGGTTAGACGTTGTCTTAATTCTTCTTTCGTAGTTGCGAATGCTTGCGAGAGGGGTTAATCATAAGTGGGATGCTTGTCCAAGTAAGGGCAGTACCCCAGCGCCGGTCCACCCTCATATCAGACTATCAAAGTAACGAACGCGAATCATATGAACCTGATGAAACTAGCATGACAGAAATTCCCGTGTGTCCTCAGGAGCACTTTTCCTCTTATAAGATTTTGTTCAGGCTTGTCCCTTGCTACAAAAGGGATTGGGCCACTTGCTGCACCATTGCTACTACTTGTTACTTGTTACTTTTCGCTTGTTATGTTTCACCTCACTACACCATCACTTGTTACCGCTACTTTCAGTGCTTGCAGTTATTAACTTGCTGAAAACTGTTTATTAGAGCCTTCTCCTCCTCGTTGGGTTCGACACTCTTACTTATCGAAAGGACTATGATTGATCCCCTATACTTGTGGGTAATCACACTACGAGGCGGAACTTGAGCAGAACCAATCTAGAGCTCCGGCAGGACGATCCTGTCGGGGAAACTTCCCTCCCGGAGGGAGAAATCATTGCCATCGTCATCACCAACACTCCTCTCAATGGAGGGGACTCGTTAGCATCAACATCTTCATCAGCACCATCTCATCTCCAAACCCTAGTTCATCTCTTGTAACCAATCTCCGTCTCGCGACTCCGATTGGTACTTGTAAGGTTGCTAGTAGTGTTAATTACTCTTTGTAGTTGATGCTACTTGGATTATTTGGTGGAAGAGTTTATGTTCAGATCCTTGATGCTACTCATTACCTCTCTGGTCAAGAATATGATTATGCTTTGTGAGTAGTTACTTTTGTTCCTGAAGACATGGGATATGTCATGCTAATAGTAGTCATGTTAATGTGGTATTCGTTCGATATTTTGATGTGTTGTATGTTGTTTTTCCTCTAGTGGTGTTATGTTAACATCGACTACATAAAACTTCACCATTATTTGTTCCAAGAGGAAGGCATTGGAAAGTAGTAAGTAGATGATGGGTTGCTAGAGTGACAGAAGCTTAAACCCTAGTTTATGCGTTGCTTCGTAAGAGGCTGATTTGGATCCACAAGTTTAATGCTATGGTTAGACTTTGTCTTAATTCTTCTTTCGTAGTTGCGGATGCTTGCGAGAGGGGTTAATCATAAGTGGGATGCTTGTCCAAGTAAGGGCAGTACCCAAGCGCCGGTCCACCCACATATCAAACTATCAAAGTAACGAACGCGAATCATATGAACATGATGAAAACTAGCATGACAGAAATTCCCGTGTGTCCTCGGGAGCGTTTTTCCTCCTATAAGACTTTGTCCAGGCTTGTCCCTTGCTACAAAAGGGATTGGGCCACTTTGCTGCACCGTTTCTACTTTTGTTACTTGTTGCTCGCTATGAATCATCTCACCACACAACCACTTGTTACCGATAATTTCAGTGCCTGCAGATATTACCTTGCTGAAAACCAGTTGTCAGATCCTTCTGCTCCTCGTTGGGTTCGACACTCTTACTTATCGAAAGGACTATGATAGGTCCTCTATACTTGTGGGTCATCACTCCGCTATCTTGAAGACTGGAGTCCCCGACAACGGCGCCAGAAATTTGCTTGATGACAAGTTGATGGATATACTTCTCGCCCGTCGTTGGTTACCCCAAGTGAAAGGTGGAGATGTAGTCAGCAACAGATTTCCCTTACACGGAGACTGTAAGGTTTATCGAACCAGGAGAACTCCTAGTCTCAACAAGTAGGTGTCTTCCGTCGTGGCGCTAGCAGAAGACCTGGTCCTCCACACACAACAAATAACCTTTCTCCCAACGAGTACAGAGATGTTGTCAATCTCTACGGCCTTGTAGTTGCAAAGGATCAAAACACAAGCGGGAAGGTAATAGTGATTGCAAGGGAAAAGTAAATGAAAGCGGTAAATGATGGAGGTGTAAACAATGATGGTGAGATGGACCGGAGTCACATGACGTTCACTAGTGATGTCTCTATCCCAAAAGACGATAGGCAACTATGCTTGGGTAAACAAATCACAGTTGGGCAATTGACAGAATTATGATCGCACCACAATGCTAATTATGCTACTTGATAGTTAGAGGTTCAATAGTAATGGGCAGTACACCAAGACAAGTAGACCATTTATTCATCAACATCTACTTACTAATCATCCACCTTGAGATATCTATCCATAACATCTCACCGATATTAAGTTGCGAGCCCCACCCGAAGTGTAAACTCAAAGCAATGAACAACTGCATTAACGAACTATGCATAAGGTAAACAATCCTTGCAACCGTGGTCACGAGCACCATTGTTTTCTCCCTGATGGCAACAAGAACATTCCCTAGTCTCATGTTTCTCTCACTCAAGCTAGACATCGAGGGGCATGAACCCACAATCATGCATAACGCTCCCTCTTGGAGTTACAATCTACTACTTGGCCAAAGCAATAAATAGCAACGAAGAACATGCATGAATCACTAAGGAACATAATATAAAAGGATAATCAAATATATAACTCATAACAATCTGAACATAATCTCATAATCCATCGGATCCCAACAAACCAAGCATAGCAAAAGCAAGAGAATTACATAGATGCCTTAATCATGTAGGGCCGCTCACAAGGACTAACCATTGAAGCACAATATTGGAGAGAAGACATCACATAGCTACTGGTCATGGACTCATGGTCCAAGGAGGAGTACTCATGGCACGTCCGGGAAGCGTCCATGGTGGTGGAGAAGCTCCCGGAGGTCAATCCTCCCTCCGGAAGGGTGCTGGAAGAGGTCTCCTGATGCTTCCGATTTCAGAAGCGCTGCGGCGGCAGAACGATGGAGAAATTCGCGATTCCAGAAAGTTTGCAAGGGTTTCCTCTCGGGACTCCAAATATACGCCAAAGGAGGGCATCGGAGGAGGTGGGACCCACCCAGGTGACCTCCTGGCGCGTCCTAGGGCCTGGCCGTGCCAGCAAGCCCCTGGCCCCTCTCTATCCCATCTTTAGTGATCCGGAAGCTTCTGTTTTGCTGATATTTTATATATTATTTTGGGGTTTTTCTAGGCTTCGAAAAATTGGGTATAAGCCCGTGCAAAATAGACATCAACAGACAAAAACTGGCACTGGGTGCACTAAATTAGCAGGTTAGTCCAAATATGTGTAAAATGATATAAAAGTGTAGCAAAACATATAACAATGTCACCCAAAAGATCATGGAACAAGCAGAAATTATAGATACGTTTGGGATGTATCAGTCGCTCAGACGCCTGACTGTGGCATGCATGTCATTATTTTATATAAGCCCTTTATATGGTGTTGCTCAGACGCCCGACTGTGGCATGTACTTCTTTATTTCTTATAAGCCCTTTATGAGGTGTCGCTGAGACGCCTAACTGAGGCATGCTTTATATCTTATCGTTTCGAGGCATCGCTCCAGACACCCGATCAGACTAGTTTCATGTTCTTGGAAATATTCGGGAGCATTATCGCCTGATGTTCTAATTAATCTTTTTTCATTGTTTCTTATTAAATTCTTAGTATGGTTAAAGTTATTTGCTTGCATGCACTTAAGAAGTTGGATTATGACTGGCGGAATACCACTGAAATATTTCAAGTGCATATTAACCACCTGCTATTTTATGTTTGATTTCATGATGTTTGCGAGTACATTCAAAGTACTCACTAGCTTGTCCCTCGCTATTGTCTTGACTAGATTGCGTGTCTGGAGAGGAGCATCCTAAAGATAGCCCAGAACGTAGACACCGAAGACAGCAGCCGGGTGAGATAGGAATTATTTAGGTTAGTTGTTCCTGTGGGAAATGGAGTCCCATAGACGTTAGAGATCCCCAAACTGCTTCCGCCATGCACCACTAGAAACCTTTTTGATGTAATCCATAGGCCATCTTGGTCTTGTACCTCAAGTTTTGTAATTTGCTTGGATATTTGTATCAAGGAATTGTGCACTAGCTAACAATATTCCTGGGATTGGTGTGCACAAGGGTCATTTTGCTGGGAAATTAAAATCCCGGAAAAACCGGCCCTAACAATGGCGAGAAGGTCAAGCAGGCACAATATGGGTTGGCTAGCCAACCTACTCATGTTGCCACCGTTTGTACTTCCTCCATTTTTATATACAAGGCCACAAACTCAAATTACACGTACCAAGATAAAATTTAATACATGTTTTGCAACCTAAATTTTTTCTCGTTTACTAGGATCATTAGTACACCACATGGATGCAAGAAAAACTTAAGGACAGTGCTAACTTCCAACCGTTCGAAAGTTAAGCAATAGATCCGAACCATCTAAGCATTCGTACCGAACGATTCCAGCAAACAAACATGACCCAACGACTTCGCATGCACGAGATGAGAGCGACGGCACCGGCTGAATTTTTAAACTTTGCATGCATGTAACAACAAAGTTGATGATGTGAGCGAAGATTCCACAAATAATTAAACTTCAAATTGTTTTCTAGATCAAACCGTCCGTCGGATTCAAAAACCGTTTTCACATAAATAATTTTACACGACGAGAGCTTCAAAACTAAATCCCATGTTGATATGTTCTGATAAACTTTTTTGGACCAAAAGTTATCACGCCTAACATAACTAAGTTATCAAATTTGTGGTACATAAGTTATCATCATGCTTACATGAAATTTACGAGGAAAAAAATGAACCTTCTAACTTTTCTGCCTCATGCAAATGCACCAAAGGACAAAAGAATATGTTGTCATCGTAGATTCTCTATATTTTCGCCACATAAGTTCTCATGTGTGCGATGTGTGAGTTATCATATTATTCACACAAAATATACCAATGGTATATTTCGTCAACCACCGTGCCCCACCCGGCCACCAAATTTACCAAGACTCGGGTACATTAGTTATCAGGTCTATGATGTGTGAGTTACCGTGCTATTTACATAAAAGTTACCGGGGTATATTTCATCACCCCTCCCTTGTGAAAATACCAGGACCGGTGTGCATAAGTTATCGGGTCTTCGATGTGTGAGTTACCATGCTATTCACACAAAAGTTACCGGGTGATACTTGATCACCCCCTCCCCACACCAAAGTTATCAGGACTCGGATACATAAATTATTAGGTCTATGTTGTGTGAGTTATCTGGGTGTTTATATGTAAGTTATCAGGTCTAGAATGCGTTAATGACCATGTTATTCACACAACATTATTGGGAGATGTTTCAACAAAAAAATTCAGGTCAAAATAATCACGGTGTTTGTACATGGGTTATCAACTATGTTGTGCATATATTACATGCTATGTACGTGGGTTATCAACAATAGATCTTATTTCCAAGATCTCGTCGCGACGATTGTTTTTGTGAAGACAGATTTTTAATTAGAGCGGTGGTTTTAGCTACATATCGATTTTGAATTTTTCAAAGTGAAAAAATATAGGATGCCATCAATTTTGTCATCTAATGCATGCATGCACGTGCATATGAAAAAAGGTTTGAGCAACAATTTTTCATGTCATGTTAACTTCACTGCAACCACGATGTTAACTTATGTAGCACGGATGTGATAACTTAGGTATCCGAAACGTGGTAACTTTTGACGAGAAAAAATGCGTCGGAACATATCAACATTGGATCTAGTTTTGAAGGCCTCGTCGAGACGATTTTTTATGTGAAAACAGATTTTGAATCGGAGCAATGGTTTGAGCTATAAAACATTTTGAAGTTTGAATTTTGTTGGAATCTTTGATGACATCATCATTTTGTTGGGAAATGTTGCATGGAAAACAAAAAATTTCCTACGCACACGAAGACCTATCATGGTGATGTTCATCTACGAGAGGGATATTGGATCCACATACCCTTGTAGATCGGTAAGCAGGAAGCGTTAAGAAACGCGGTTGATGTAGTGGAACAGCTTCGTGATTCAAATCACTGTCGTCCCACGATTCGTCCCGATCTAGCACCGAACGGACGACACCTCCGCGTTCAACACACATACAGCTCGATGACGATCACCGCCTTCTTGATCCAGCAAGAGAGACGGGGAAGTAGATGAGTTGTCCGGCAGCGTGACGGCGCGCCGGTGATGGTGATGATCTATTCCTGCAGGGCTCCACCCGATATCCGCAAAAAAACGATCTAGAGGAAGAACTACAAAGTAGAGGTTTAGGGTTGCCCGTGGCAAAGTTGTGTCTCAAAAACCCTAAAACCTCTAGTATATATAGGAGGAGGGGAGAGGCTATCCTTGAGGCTCAAGGGAGCCCCAAGGGCGTCGGTCGAAGGGAGGAGGAGGGACTCCTACTCCAATTCGGTTTGGAAGGAGGAGTCCCTTCCTTCCTTCCCACCTCCTCTTTTTTTCTTTCTCCTTTGATTTTTTCCCTCGGCCGAAATAGCCCTATTGGGCTGGCCTCACCAGCCCACCAAGGGCTGGTGCGCCACCCATGGGCCTATTAGGTTCTCTCCCGGGTGGGTGTCCCCTCTCGGTAAAAACCAGGAACCCATTCGTCACTCCCGGTACACTACGGGTAATGCCCGGAATCTTTCTAGAAGCCAAACGAAACAATCCTATATATCAAACTTCGTTTCCGGACCATTCTGTAAACCCTCGTGACGTCCGTGATCTCATCCGGGACTCTGAACAAAACTTTGGTCACCAGCACCTATAACTCAATACTACCGCAACAGACAACAGCGCCACAAGTTGGCACGTTGACGAAGACTTGTCTTGCGTTGGTTTTTCCCTTGAAGAGGAAAGGGTGATGCAGCACAGGAGCCGTAAGTATTTCCCTCAGTTTGAGAACCAAGGTATGAATCCAGTAGGAGAATCGCGTCAAGTCCAGAGTACCTGCGTAAACACAAAAGAGCTTGCACCCAACGCTATAAAGGGGTTGTCAATCCCTTCAAGATTGATTGCAAAGTGAGATCTGAAGGCGGCAAGTGCAACGAAGTAAAAGTGTAAGGCTCAAAATATGATGTGAAGTAGACCCCGGGGCCATAGTGTTCACTAGAGGCTTCTCTAAAAATAGCAAATATCACGGTGGGTGAACAAATTACTGTCGAGCAATTGATAGAACCGCGCAAAGTCATGACGATATCTAAGGCAATGAGCATACATATAGGCATCACGTCCGAGACAAGTAGACCGATACTTTCCGCATCTACTACTATTACTCCACACATCGACCACTATCCAGCATGCATCTAGTGTATTGAGTTCATGACGAACAGAGTAACGCCTTAAGCAACATGACATGATGTAGAGGGTTAAACTCAAACCACAATTCATCGGATCTCGACAAACATAGATGAGAGATCAGAAGAAACTCAAATAAGATTCATAGATAATCTGATCATAAATGCACAATTCATAGGATCTCGACAAACACACCGCAAAAGAAGATTACATCGGATAGACCTCCATGAAGATCATGGAGAACTTTGTATTGAAGATCCAAGAGAGAGAAGAAGCCATCTAGCTACTAGCTATGGAACCATAGGTCTATGGTGAACTACTCACGCATCATCGGAGAGGTCATGGTGTTGATGAAGAAGCCCTCCGTATGTGAATCCCCCCTCCGGTAGGGCACCAAAACATGCCCCAGATGGGATCTTGTAGAGACAGAAGCTTGCAGCGGCGGAAAAGTATTTTCGTGGCTCTCTTGATTTTTTCTAGGATTTTAGGGAATATATAGGCGAAGGAGCTAGGGCAGAGGAGGCCCACGGAGCCCACAAGCCTGGGAGGCGCGGCCCCCCTGGCCGCGTCATGAGGGCTTGTGGGGTCCCTGGTGACCCTCTGCCTTGGTTCTCAATTCTCCCGATATTTTTTTGTTTCATAAAAAATCTTTTAGGAAGTTTTATTCCGTTTGGACTCCGTTTAAAATCCTCCTGTGAAAAGGGTCAAAAACACAGAAAAAAATAGGAACTGGCACTTGGCACTGAGTTAATAGGTTAGTCCCAAAAAAGATATAAAGGCATACAAAACATCCAAAGTTGGACAAGATAATAGCATGAAACCATCAAAAATTATAGATACGTTGGAGACGTATCAAGCATCCCCAAGCTTAACTCCTGCTCGTCGTCGAGTAGGGAAGTGATAAAGACTGAATTTTTGATGTGGAATGCTACCTAGCAAAGTTGTCCTTTGTAACTTCTTTCATGTGACATGAATGTTCAGATCCGTAAGATTCAAAACAATAGTTTGCTATTGACATGAAGACAATAATACTTCAAGCAAACTAGACGGGTAATCATGAACTTTCGAAATAACAAGGCCAAAGAAAGTTATCCCTACAAAATCATATAGTCTGGCTATGCTCCATCATCCCCACACAACTAATTTAAATCATGCACAACCCCGATATTGGCCAAGTAATTGTTTTTGCACTCTTACTTTCTCAAACCTTTTACAACTATCACGCAATACATGAGCGTGAGCCATGGATATAGCACTATAGGTGGAATAGAGTGTGGTGGTGGTTGTGAGACAAAAAAGGAGGAGATGGTCACATTGACTCGGCGTATCAAAGGGTTATGGGGAAGCCCATTAATAGATATCAATGTGAATGAGTAGGGATTGCCATACAAAGGATGCACTAGAGCTATAAGTATGTGAAAGCTCAAAAGGAGAACTAGTGGGTGTGCATCCAACTTGCTTGCTCACGAAGACCTAGGGCAATTTGAGGAATCCCATCATTGGAATATACAATCCAAGTTATATAATAAAGATTCTCACTAGCATATGGTGGTGACGAAATGAGAGGCTCTCAATCATGAAGAACATGGTGCTTTTATGAAGCACAAGTGTGGAAAAAGATAGTAGCATTGTCCCTTCTCTCTTTTTCTCTCTCCTTTTTTTGTTTGGGCTCTTTGGCCTCTTTTCATTTTTTTGGTGAGCATCTTTGGCCTCTCTTTTTTATTTCCTCACATGGGACAATGCTCAAATAATGATGATCATCACAGTTTTATTTACTCACAACTCAATACTTAGAGCAATGATGACTCTATATGAAATGCCTCCGGGAGTGTACCGGGTTGTGCAACGATCTAGCTTGGCGTATGACGTTGAAACATCTCGCTAGCTATCTTAGGATCATGCAATGGAAATATGAGAGTGACGACACAAGTCATGAGACGGAACAGTGGGAGTTGCATGGCAATATATCTCGGAATGGCTATGAAAATGCCATAGTAGGTAGGTATGGTGGTTGTTTTGAGGAAGGCATATGGTGGGTTTGTGCACCGGCGAAAATTGCGCGGTACTAGAGAGGCTAGCAATGGTGGCAGGTGAAAGTGCATCTATACCATGGACTCACACTAGTCATGAAGAACTCACATACTTGTTGCGAAAGTTTTTATTAGTAATCGAAACAAATTGCTAAACGCACACTCCTAGGGGAAGGGTTGGTAGGTGTTAACCATCGCGCGATCTCGACCACAACACAAAGGATGACAATCAATAGATCAATTATGCTCCGACTTCCTAACATAGTGGTTCACCATACGTGCATGCTACGGGAATTACTAACTTCAACAAAAGTATTTCTAGATTCACAACACCCTACTAACATAACTCTTAATATTACCAAATCCACGTCTCAAAACTAGTTGAGAGGAATCAAAACTTCTCTTTCTACTCAATGCACATGAAGATGGAGGTTTTTGTATCCTCTTTGGGTACCTATCACCTTTGGGACTACTTTCATAGCATAAGCCAACTACCAAGTCACGCACCGCCGTGCTCTAAAGGATCTAAGTGAAGCACATAGAGCAAAATTATCTAGCTCAAAAGATATAAGTGAAGCACTATGAGCATTCTAGCAAAATCGCGATGAGTGCATGTCTCCCTCTCTCAAAAAGGTGTGAAGCAAGGATTATTGTGACACAAAAAAAAGAAAAAGACTCCTACAATACAAGACGCTCCAAGCAAAACACATATCATGTGGTGAATAAAAATATAGCTCCAAGTAATGTTACCGATGGATTGAAGACGAAAGAGGGGATGCCTTCTCGGGGCATCCCCAAGCCTAGGCTTTTTGGTGTCCTTCAATTTGGCTTGGGATGCCTTGGCCATCCCCACACTTGAGATCTTTACACTCCTTATCTCTTTGTCCATCAGAGCATCACCCAAAACTTGAAAACTTCACAACACAAAACTTAAACAGAAACTCGTGATAACATTAGCATAAGAAAACAAACTACCACATCTTTTGGTACTGTAGCAAACTTGAATTCTATCTATATTGGTGTTGGTCTATTGTATTCTCACTTTTCCATGGCAAGTACCCCCCCCCCCCCGATACTAACCATAGTTTCATCAAAACAAGCAACCAACTCAACAAAAACAGAATCTGTCAAAAACAGACCAGTATGTAGCAATCTGTATACTTCATATACTTCTGGTACCTCAAAAATTCAGAAAACTTATGACTGCCTGGGAAAAAGGCATATCAATCAGCAGCAAAAAGAATCAACTCAAAAGCTCTTTCTGAATAAAAACGAAAAATCATCTCGTGAGCGAAAACTTTCTGTCTTTTTCCAGCAGGATCAAACAACCATTACCAAGACTAATCATAAAGCTTTTGCTTGGCTCAAACAAAAAAACACAATCACAACAGAATTATGATGGTGTGGACGCACCAAAACATAAAGAAAAACATAAATTCATTGGGTTGCCTCCCAACAAGCGCTATTGTTTAACGCCCTTAGCTAGGCATAAAAGCGATAGAATCATGTATCGTCGTCTTTGGTGCTCAAACCATAAGTGGCCCTCATCATGGATTCATAACGCAATCTTATTTTCTTTCTAGGAAAGTGCTCCATGCCCTTCTTTAAAGGAAATTGAAATCTAATAGTCCCTTCCTTCATATCGATGATAGCACCGATAGTCCTTAGGAAAGGTTTACCAAGAATGATAGGGCATGTAGGATTGCAATCAATGTCAAGCACAATGAAATCCATGGGTACATAGTTGCTATTTGCAATAATAAGAACATCATTGATCCTTCCCATGGGTTTCTTGACAGTAGAATCCGCAAGATGCAAATTAAGAGAACACTCTTCAATCTATTTTTGGGCAAAGACGAAAACCAAGTTTTTGCTCGATCTCGCAACGAGAAAGGAAAAGGCTTCAATTTAATCACGTCATTATCCACATCTTTCTTCTTTTGCATATCGCAAAGCTCAATGAAGGTATTAAGATGGGATACGACATCTTCACTAGGAAAGCCGGAGAATTACTCTTTCATAACAAGATTCAGCAAAGCAGCATTGATTTCGTATTATTCCGCACTAGTGGCGGGAGACTTAGGAGTACTAATAAAATCATTATTATTAGTATTCGAGAAGTCACAAAGTTTGGTGTTTTCAGTCATGGTGACTTCAGCAAGCAAGCAAGCACACAAGCGAAGAGAGAGCAAGCGAGAGAAGAGGGCGAACGAAAAAGGCAAACGAAAAAGGGCAAACGAAGAAAAAGGCAAATATTTTTGTAAATTTTTGTTTTTCAGAAGTGGGGGAGAGGAAAACGAGAGGCAAAAAAGTAAATGCAAGAAATGAGTTTACGACACTTACTTAGATGAGTTCTTGACTTGATCCTCCCCAGTAACGGTGCCAGAAATTCTTCTACTACTTCTCAAACAACAGCGCCAGAAATTGACACGTTGACGGAGACTTGCTTGCGTTGGTTTTTCCCTTGAAGAGGAAAGGGTGATGCAGCACACAAGTAGTAAGTATTTCCCTCAATTTGAGAACCAAGGTATCAATCCAGTAGGAGAATCGCGTCAAGTCCAGAGTACCTGCGTAAACACAAAAGAGCTTGCACCCAACGCTATAAAGGGGTTGTCAATCCCTTCAAGATTGATTGCAAAGTGAGATCTGAAGGAGGAAAGTGCAACGAAGTAATAGTGTAAGGCTGAAAATATGATCTAAAGTAGACCCGGGGGTCATAGTGTTCACTAGAGGCTTCTCCCAAAATAGCAAATATCACGGTGGGTGAACAAATTACTGTTGAGCAATTGATAGAACCGCGCAAAGTCATGACGATATCCAAGGCAATGATCATACATATATGCATCAAGTCCGAGACAAGTAGACCGATACTTTCCGCATCTACTACTATTACTTCACACATCGACCGCTATACAGCATGCATCTAGCGTATTGAGTTCATGACGAACAGAGTAACGCCTTAAGCAACATGACATGATGTAGAGGGATAAACTCAAACCAATGATGAAAACCCCATATTTTTACCCTTCATGGCAACAACACGATGCGTGCCTCGCTATCCCTTCTCTCACTGGGTGAGGTCACCGCACGGTATGAACCCAAAACCAAGCACTTTTCCCGTTGCAAGAATCATAGATCAAGCTGGCCAAACAAAACTCACAACTCGAAGAGAATTACAAGGATATGAAATCATGCATATAAGAGATCAGAAGAAACTCAAATAAGATTCATAGATAATCTGATCATAAATCAAAAATTCATCGGATTTCGACAAACACACCGCAAAAGAAGATTACATCGGATAGATCTCCATGAAGATCATGGAGAACTTTGTATTGAAGATCCAAGAGAGAGAAGAAGCCATCTAGCTACTAGCTATGGACCCGTAGGTCTACGGTGAACTACTCACGCATCATCAGAGAGGTCATGGTGTTGATTAAGAAGCCCTCCGTATCTGAAGCTCCCCTCCGGCAGGGCACCAGAACGTGCCCCAGATGGGATCTTGCGGAGACAGAAGCTTGCGGCGGCGGAAAAGTATTTTCGTGGCTCTCTTGATATTTTCTGGGATTTTAGGGAATATATAGGCAAAAGACCTAGGGCGGAGGAGGCCCAGGGAGCCCACAAGCCTGGGAGGCGCGGGCCCTCTGGCCGCGGCTAGGGGGCTTGTGGGGTTCTTGGTGACCCTCTACCTTGGTTCTCAAGTCTCCCGATCGTTTTCTGTTTCGGAAAAAATCTTTTAGGAAGTTTCATTCCGTTTGGACTCTGTTTAAAATCCTCCTATGAAAAGGGTCGAAAACACGGAAAAAACAGGAACTGGCACTTGGCACTGAGTTAATAAGTTAGTCCCAAAAAAGATATAGAAGGAATACAAAACATCCAAAGTTTGACAAGATAATAGCATGAAACCATCAAAAATTATAGATACGTTGGAGTCGTATCAAAGATCGTGGAGAACTTTGTATTGAAGATCCAAGAGAGAGAAGAAGCCATCTACCTACTAGCTATGGACCCGTAGGTCTATGGTGAACTACTCACGCATCATCGGAGAGGTCATGGTGTTGATGAATAAGCCCTCAGTATCCGAATCCCCCCTCCGGCAGGGCACCAGAACGTGCCCCAGGTGGGATCTTGCGGAGACAGAAGCTTGCAGCGGTGGAAAATTATTTCCGTGGCTCTCTTTATTTTTTTGGGATTTTAGGGAATATATAGACAAAGGAGCTAGGGCAGAGGAGGCCCAGGGAACCCACAAGCCTCGGAGGCGCGCCCCCCTAGCCGTGCCATGAGGGCTTGTGGGGTCCCTAGTGACCCTCTGCCTTGGTTCTCAAGTCTCCCGATCATCTTCTGTTTTGGAAAAAATTTCTTCGGAAGTTTTATTCCGTTTGGACTCCGTTTAAAATCCTCCTCTGAAAAGGGTCAAAAACACGGAAAAAACAGGAACTGGCACTTGGCACTGAGTTAATAGGTTAGTCCCAAAAAAGATATAAAAGGCATACAAAACATCCAAAGTTTGACAAGATAATAGCATGAAACCATCAAAAATTATAGATACGTTGGAGACGAATCACTCAATTATACTGAAACGTCACCAAACCTTAAGTGTGTAGACCATGTGGGTTCGAGAACTATGCAGACATGACCTGAGACACTCCCCGGTCAATATCCAATAGCGGGTCCAGGATGTCCATATTGGATCCTACATATTCTACAAAGATCTTATCGGTTGAACCTCTGTGCCAAGGATTCATATAATCTCGTATACCATTCCCTTTGTCCTTCGGTATGTTACTTGCCCGAGATTTGATCCTCGGTATCCCTATACCTATTTCGATCTCGTTACCAGCAAGTCTCTTTACTCGTTTCGTAATACAAGATCCCGTGACTAGCACTTTAGTCACATTGCTTGCAAGGCTTATATGTGATGTTGTATTACCGAGTGGGCCCCGAGATACCTCTCCGTCACACGGAGTGACAAATCCCAGTCTTCATCCATGCTAACTCAACGGGCACCTTCGGAGATACCTGTAGAGCACCTTTATAGTCACCCAGTAACGTTGCGACATTTGATACACACAAGGTATTCCTCCGGTGTCAGTGAGTTACATGATCTCATGGTCATAGGAATGAATACTTGACACGCAGAAAACAATAGCAACAAAATGACACGATCACATGCTACGTTTATAGTTTGGGTCTTGTCCATCACATCATTCTCCCAATGATGTGATCCAGTCATCAAGTGACAACACTTGTATATGGTCAGAAAACCTTAACCATCCTTGATCAACTGGCTAGTCAACTAGAGGCCTACTAGGGACATAGTTTTGTCTATATATCCACACATGCATTTATGTTTTCATTCAATACAATTCTAGCATGGATAATAAACGATTATCTTGAAACAGGAAATATAATGATAACTATTTTATTATTGCCTCTAGGGTATATTTCCAACACATTTTTGTCACACTAAAGATCAATGAGGACTGCACGCTTTAAAACCGATGGCATCCGATGCGTTTGGATTTATTGCAGAATTCCGTACTTATGGAACATAGCATTCTCCAAAATTGAATGGAGGAAGTAGCTTAGTGTCATTATTACTGCGACATACCCTTCTTCCTCCCAGCTTCCTTCCTCCTCTTGCACATGCGTGCATGGACAGATGCCAACCACCGCTCGGAGCAGCAGCCGCCTCCGACGACAGACGAGGCCACTGGCCCCATTCCCCATCATCTTTCTGCACATCTCCTCCAACCTTTGGCTCGAGCCACAGCCACAGCAGGACGCGCACATGCGACAGCGCTGCTTGCATGCCTCAGCCAGCCGGACCAGGGCTCGGTCGGCAGAGACTGGTCGTGCTCCCCCTCTCTCCTCAACCACAGAGCCCCCATTGTCGTGGTCGCAGGCGTCCTCGAACACCGTGTTGTCCTACCTCCTCCATATCTGGCTGGAGCTCGAGCACTGCCGTCCCATTGACAGGGCATGGGAGGCAGGCTGGCATCACCGATGTATGATGATGGAATTGCAAGATGTATTGATCAGGTGCAACCACACGTATATATGATGTACAAGGTGGGCCATGACCTCAACTATACACAACTAGGAGGTGGGACTAATACACAATATGCACATAACACATATACTCATCCCCAACCCCCACAGTCGAAGTGTCACCATTGGTAACACAAAGATTGGAGCCGAACTCCTCGAAAGCTGCCGTGGGCAAGCCTTTGGTCATGATATCTGCAAATTGTTGGGATGTGGGAACATGGAGAACACGAACGTGGCCAAGAGTGACCCGATCCAACAAAAATGAATATCAATCTCAATGTGCTTGTTGCGGCGATGATGGACCGCATTGGCGGAGAGGTAGACTGTTGAGACATTGTCGCAGTAGACCACTGTTGCCTTGGTGACCGGCCATGAAAGCTCAAGAAGAGGCTGGCTAAGCCAGGAACACTCAGCGTCAACATTCGCCACGACACGATACTCGTCCTCAGCACTGGATCGGGAGACCGTAGGCTGCCGCTTGGACGACCACGAGATGAGTGATGGCCCAAGGGAGACATAGTAACACGAAGTGGATCGACATGTGTCGGGGAAGCCAGCCATGTCAGCGTTGGTGTAGGCGGTGATGTCGGCGAAGGCGGAGGCGAACAACGTGATGCCCAAGTCCATGGAGCCTTGAACGTAGCGTAGGATCCGCTTTACAACGGTCCAATGAACGTCCCGAGGAGCATGCATGTGAAGACAGACCTGATGGACGATGTATTGGATCTCTGGACATGTCAGAGTGAGGTACTACGAAGCGCCAACAATAGAGCGATAGAGCGCAGCATCCGAAGCAGGAGAACCATCAACGGCGGAGAGCTTGGCCTTTGTGTCGACATGCGTTGCCGCGGGTTTGCAATTAAGCATCCCAGCACGGTCAAGAAGCTCATGAGCGTACTTCCGCTGATGAAGGATGAAGCCATCAGGACGGCGCACCACCTCAACACCGAGGAAGTAGTGCAAAGGACCCAAGTCCTTAATGGCGAACTCATCATGAAGACGTTCAATGAGCCGACTGAGAAGGCCAGGCGTGCGGGCTGTCAGGATGATGCCATCGACGTAGAGGAGCAGATATGTAGTTTCGGCGCCCTGGTGATAGACAAACATCGAGGCATCATAGCGTGTAGAACGAAACCCCGGTTGATGAAGGAACACCGCATGTGTTGATACCGGCGTGAGGAGCCTGCTTGAGCATGTATAACAAGCGCGAAAGCACGCACACATGATCTGGAGACGTCGGATCAACAAATCTCGTAGGCCGCTGATAGAAAAACTGCTCGTGAAGGTGACTGTGGAGGAAGGCGTTGGAGACGTCCATCTGGTGTACACGCCAAGCACGAGAGACCGCAAGCCTGAGGACAGTGCGGATCGTGCCGGGCTTGACGACCGAAGCAAAAGTGTCGGTGAAGTTGACGCCGGCATGCTAGCGGAAGCCGTGAACAACCCAACGCACCTTGTAAAGATCGAGGGTACCATCAGGACGGAGCTTGTGCTTGAAGACCCACTTCCCGGTAATCACATTAGCATGCCGGGGTCGGGGAACAAGCTGCCAAGTCCGATTCCGCTGCAATGTGTTAAACTCGTCCAGTATCGTAGACATCCAGAGCGGATCACGAAGAGCGGCTCGTATGAAGGACGGCAAGGGTGATGGCGTAGAGGTGGAAGCCGTGTAGGCGTACTCATCCTAAGGATACCGCGAGCTCGGCTGAAGAACGCATGTGCGGGCACGGGTGACCATGCCGACCGTAGAGGCCACGAGTGGTGGAGCAGGCGGGGCCGACGTTGCAGGTGCAGCGGGCGAAGCCGGCGCTACACGTGCAACACGCACCCACACTGTAGGTCTCGTGGACGTAGTTGGCGGTGTGGGTGCAACCGGCACCCGCACTGGAGGTGCACCCGGCGACGCCGCAGGTGGCGCCGAGGAGCCCGTAGCCATGCTGGGAAGCACATCGCCCAAGCCAGGAGTGGTCGCAACCGGCAAGCCATGTCGCGGCGTGAAACCAGGGGGCGGGCCAAGGGCCACACACAAACGTCCTGGTGAGGCACCATCAACGGCTGGTGATGAAGAAGAAGTCGGAGGCACCTGCTGAAACGGAAACACACGCTCGTCAAAGTAAACATGTCGGTATGTGAACACGCGATGGGAGATAGGATCATAGCACCGATATCCTTTGGAGTTAGGAGGTTAACCAAGGAAGATGCAAGCGATGGAGCGTGGAGCAAGTTTATGAGGAGAGATGTCAACCACACTAGGGTAACAGAGGCACCCAAAATGCGCAGACCCTCATTGGAAGGTGGCATACCGAAGAGTAAGTGGTATGGTGCATAGTTCGAGCGAGGACGGCAAGGCCGAAGATTGAGGAGGAGAGACGCGATAGCAAGAGCTTCCGGCCAGTAACTGGGTGGCATGTGGGCATGAAAGAGGAGGGTGCGGCGCGACCATTTTTCTGGGAGGTATATGGGCAAGTGAGACGAAAAATTGTGCCATGGTGCAAAAGGAAAGAACAGAATGTGAGATTGTCGAACTCCACTACAAGAAATATGCTAACTTGCGACCTTCAATATTGGTCACCGAATAGTCATTGATTTCCATTTGCGACCTTTTTACGACCAAAACCAGACGACCAAAAGATGAGCGTCTCTAATGAACTATAACAACCTTTCTTCTGGATTGGTCGTAGACATTTACGACCAAACAAAAGGTCGTAAATTAGAATCAGCCCGGTCCATTCCGGTCGTCTACATGGGCAAAGCCCAATAATTCAGCCCATTAAATGTTTTTTATTTATTTTTCTTAGCTACATGGGTTGGGCTCAATAATTTGGCCTTTCATTTTCTGGGATGGAGCCTTTTACTGAGCATTTTTTTATAGTCCACTCTTGTTTTGGGCCACAAGCTTTTTAGTCCTATTCTTGTTTGGGCCTTGGCCTTTTATTTTAAGAGATGCAGCCTTTTAACTATTTTTTTTACAGTCAACTCTTTTTTACAGTCAAGGTCATGGTCTTCATCTTTCAATAAATATGTCGATAACTAAACAACCGATATTTAAATAGACAGAAAACAGACGCAATACTTCAAATTACAACAAGCAGCAATATAATCTGCTACATCATATAACACACATACAAATGTGATCAACATGAAGTTTACAATCAAATAACAGCAAGAAGCAATCTGCTCTACAAGTGTACACTCTATCACATAAGCCAAGTTCTGCTACATCATATTACACACATACAAATAGGATCAACATAAAGGGCTTCATTACTCCCAGAACTAGCTCCAATGAGCTAGAACTATGCTTCTTCTGACTTCTTTGTCCTGATGCTCACGAAGAATGCATCTACACGTTATAGCAAAAAAATAGTTAGGAACAAAATAAAAGTAAATCTAACAGCATATTTAATAGTAAATAACAGAATAATGCAATAAATTGGTACAGAGCAAGGTAAAGAACAGAGGTCAGGCCAACAATAAATTGGTACTAAATTCAGAAATAACCATCTGAAATGAAGTTAATGAGATATTTTAGAATCAACTTGACATTTGAAAGTAATGTTTGCATTAGACACACCCAGAACTAAAATTATACATAAATGCCTAAATTCCAATTCCCAATGCCTCAATTCAGTAAACACTAAGCATGGTACATAGTAAAGATTTGACACAACCAGAACTGAGATCATTCACTCTATCAAGTATATCTACAATGATGCAGCACACAAGAAAAGATAGATTCATAGTGTATATACATAGTGACACAGTTCTGAATTCAAGCACATATATAGGAGCAGTTATTTCGTTTTCTGTTGTCCATTATACAGATGGACAATACATATGATCACCATGGTTTCACAAAGTAGAAATATATAAACCTGGGCTGCGACAAAGAACGTCCAATGTGATAAACTGGTAAGAAAGTAGCTACATGCCCACCTAACAGACAACAGTAGAGCCAAATAAAAGGACAATTTTGAGTTTCCTCTCAGTCAGCCTACATGCTCAACTATTGAAGTCAAACAATCCATAAAATGTACCTTTAAGCAAACATATAGAAGCTTCTCTATGCCACCGCCCCTTCCTTCCTTAACACAAGGCAAGCAAAGCAGAGGAGATTCACTCAAGCTCTTCCATCGACCTACACGAACACACCACCACAAAAAAACACGCATCACAGACCGAATCACACCAACAGATGTACCACGAACACAAACAAGGACAAGTCGGTTGGATGAGGATCTCTTACTTGGTGTGGGCCTTAATCAGCAAGCGCAAGGGCCGGACCTGGCGAATGTGCTCCTCCGTCGTGGACCGCGGATCCGTGAAGCACGGGTGTAGGGGATCCATCCCTTCTTCTCCTCAATGAGGATCCATCCATCATGGAGTCCATGGCCGGGAGTGAACCCTAACCCTAACCCTGACAGAGAAGAGAATGGGGTGAGGGGCCATGGCGGGTGGGAGAAGGAGAGGATGTTGGTGATCGTCCTCTCCTCACGGATGTTTGTAGTCCCTGCCTACGAACAAATAACAAATCGGTGTCGAATAAACGAGAGGAAGGAAGGAAGGAGGGGATCGGGGATCAGGGACAAAGAAAGGGGTCTGACATACCTTGGGAGCGTCGAGGTGGAACAAGGCAATGGCCTACGAACGACCCCCGCAGATCCGTGCGCGTGGCGGAGGAGGCCATGCCCTTCGTTGTTGGATCTCGCGCAGGGAGGCACGATATCACGGTGGAGGTGACGCTTAGGACAAGGGGAGGGGAGGCGCTCCCAGCGCAGCGGCAGACATGGATCTCCATGGAGCACCTGGCCGGTGGTGTGGGGAGGGCGAAGGTGCTAGCCTGCCCTTTTCTGGCGTGCGGCGTGGTGGTACACGGAGGCAAAGCGGTGAGCGTGCATGGACGACGAGGTGTGAGGCCATGAGGAAGGATGCAGAAGGTGGTGGTGGCGGCGGCGATGGGGAAAAGGGGGCGGGAGGGGCAGCGGCGATGGGGATAAGGGAGCTAGGGTTTCGTGGGATGAGAGGGAGAGGGGGTGATTCGGGAGGGGATGAGAGCGACGAGGGGGGTGGGGGCTGCCGTTGGATCCAGGCGCATCCGACGGCGCTTAATCCGCGATCCTGTGAGATGATTTTGGACCAATCAGAACATAGTACTCCTTTTGATGACATTAAGACCATTTAAATTGGTTGTAATCGATTAAACATAAGGTGCTAAATCACGTGTGATATTCGACAGTCTAGCACATTTATAGAAATAAAATAGAAATCAAAAACCTTCTCCTTGTGTCACCAAGTGTGACCAACTTTTTAATAAAAATAACAAACTTTGAATAATGCAAATATTAAAAAAAATGTTGTCACAAATGATTTTTTATGAAAATCATTTTTTGAGTGCCCAAAATGATTTTGTATGAAGAACTAGCAAATATTTTTTACAAATTTGGACCACATCAATTTTATAAAATCTTAGGTCATACTTAGTGTTCAATTGACCAAATGGTTGGTTGTCAAAATATTTTGATCCACCTCTCATGAAAAAGATAAAATTTCGTTGACTTAGGAGGAAGCGAATCAAATTTGAACTACATGTGCCTCATATTTTTCTTGTGATTTTTCCAAAAATTATTTCTAGGTGCAAAAGTATCCATTTCATCACAGAAACACCAAAAGTTTTCCAAGATTCAACCATTAGTTAGGAACTGTCATGCTCGCCATTTTTTACCACATTTTAAAATGGGAATGAAAAAAAAATTAGAAAACCTTTGCATTGTCTAATTATATTTGACCAATTTACTACAAAAAATAATAAACTTTTAATACGACAATTATTTTTAACAAGTGCTCTCAGAAATGTGCTATAACGTATGAAGATTCATGGCTTTCAAGCTAAATGATCAATCTTATGCCAACATTCATGGCATAGTTTGTTCAAATGATCTCATATTGTGCACAACGTTGCATCTTGGAATGGCAAATATTGTTGGCTAAGGAAGTTTTCATTTTCTTTGGAGGAAAAATTCATTTTTCATTTTTTGAGTGCCCAAAATGAGTTTTTTAAGGATCTACCATATATTTGATGTAAAATTGGACCAAATAATTTTTATGAAATAATAGGCCATATTTAATTTACAATTGACCAAATGCTTGGGTGTCAAAAGTTTTTATCCATCTCTCGTGAAAAAGACAATTTTTAGTTGATTCAGTTGGAAGCGGATCAATTTTGAACTCCAGCTACCTTATTTTTTGCTCTTTATTTTTTTTAAATAATTTCTAGGTACATAAGTACCTATTTTACCAGAGAAACACCACAAAAATTCCAAGATTTAACCACTAGCTAGGAACGGTCATTCCCGTCGTTTTGACCGCATTTTGAAATGGGCATGAAAAATTCAAAAATTTGTAAAACCTTCGCATTGTGTCATTATATGTGACCAAGTTACCAGGTAAAATAATAAACTTGTGATACGGCAATTACTTCAGAAAGTGTTTTCAGAAATGAGCTACCATGTGTGAAGATTCATGGCTTTCAAGCCAAATGATCAATCTTATGGCCACATTCATGACATAGTTTGTTCAAATGATTTCATATTATGCACAGCGGTGCATATTGAAATGGCAAACAATATTTCGTAAGGAAGTTTTCATTTTATTTGGACGGAAATTTCATTTTCCATTTTTCGAGTACCCAAAATTAGTTTTTTTGTGAAGGGCCTACCATATATTTGTTGCAAAATTGGACTGAATCATTTTTCTAAAACACTAGGACATATGTAATGTACAATTGACCAAATGGTTGGGTGTCAAAAGCTTTTATCCACCTCTCGTGAAAAAGACAAATTTTCGTCGATTTAGTTGGAAGCGGGTCAAATTTGAACTACATCTGCATCATAGTTTGCTCTTTATTTTTCCAAAAATATTTTTTAGGTACAAAAGTATATTTAATAAGAGAAACACCAAAAGTTTTTTAAGATTCAACTACTAGCTAGGAATGGCCATACTCGCCGTTTTGGCCGCATTTTTAAATGGGCATGAAAAATTGAAAAAAATAAAAAAAATGTACAACCTTCGCACTATGTCATTATATGTGACAAAGTTACCAGGAAAAATAATAAACTTATAATATGGCAATTATTTTTAAAAAGTGTTCTCAGAAATGAGCTATCACGTGTGAAGATTCATTGCTTTCAAGACAAATGATCAATCTTATGGCGACATTCATGGCATAGTTTGTTGAAATGATCTAATATTATGAAAAAGGGTGTATATTGGAATGGAAAACAATGTTGATTGAGGAAGTTTTCATTTTCCTTGTATGAAAAATTCTTTTCCATTTTTCAAGTGTCCAAAATGAGTTTTGTTGTGAAGGACCTACCATATATTTGTTTCAAAATTGGACCAAATCATTTTTACAAAATACTAGGTCATATTTAATGTACAATTGACAAAATGGTTGGATGTTAAAAGCTTTTATACATGTATCATGAAAAAGATAAATTTATGTCGATTCAGTTGGTAGCGGGTTAAATTTGAACTGCACCTGCATTATAGTTTGCTATTTTTTTCCAAAAATCATTTATAGGTACATAAGTATCTATTTAATCAGAAATACAAGGTGTGGTGGTGAGACGTCAAGGTTTGGATGGTGGTCGAGGGCCCCAACTCCAGAGCGCATAAACTCGCTTGACAGCCGCGTGGTCACCTTCTCACTGTTGCGTTGCCATGCGTTTTTGATGGACAATGCATGTCTGGTGGGTTGAACACTCCCTCGGTAGGTGTTAGGAAGAAGAATACAATAGAAGAATTTCACGGGGAAGCTGACCTAAGCTCAAACATGAATTAGCAGCCAAGTGTTTGATTAGTGTTGTGGGAAATGCACATAGACAATGGACCTAAATTTCGGCTGAGGATGATCATCTACTAAGCAAACTCTCTTGTTTTTTTTAGCTCAAATGGATGAACCTAAGTGGCACTTGCTTTGCAAAGTACCACACTGTGCAAAAATATGGATGTTGAAGCTGGGATCAAATGAATGAATGGATTGAGCTGACATTTGGTGGATGATGTTAATTTGGGCATATTAACGCACTGTAAAAAAATTATACCATTTGGAGATGACAAAGTGACACTTCCTTCACAATGTGTCAATCTGGACAGAAAATGGTATTTGAAACTCCGCTCACATAGATGATTGGATTGAGGGTGCAATTTGGAGGAGGGTCATAATTTGGGAACATTAAGGCACTCTAAAAATTTCATAAAATTTTGATAAATAAAAATTGTACTTCCTTCACAATGCTCTCTACTAAACAAAACATTGGGGAAAATATTGAGGGAAACTGGCTAAATTAAATGAGCTAATATTTGGTGGAGGCAGGTTCTATGGTAAGTTGCATGCCGTGGTAAATTTTCATCAACTATAAAGCAATATAAAATGTAGTTGTTTCACAAACTGAAAATATTACCAGAAACAAAGATTGGATGATGAGGCCACATGGATTGTGAGATGGGGCTCAAATTATGTGGAGAGCTATGGTTTGGGCATATAGAAGAGGTGGAAAAAATTCCACTCATTATGATATTCCTTGCTAGTACTTCCTTCACAAAGCTCTTAGCTGAACACAAACTTTGGAAATTTGCTGAGAAAGATTTACTAGGCAAATGGAGAACAAAGTTTTCATGGGGCAATGATTTGGATAGGCAAGAGTGCCCCAAATTTTTGAGGCCAATTAAAAAAATAGAAATAACACTTCCTTCACAAAGTGCTATTCTGAACATAATAGGAAAATAAATATTGCTGAATTATTTTCGAACTATGGAAGGAAGGGTTTTCACATATTTGAGGAATATATGATCCAAAGTATTTATGAGAGTTTTGGGAGAATTTTTGGAACGACAGAATAGTAGGTTGCTTCACAAACTAGGGCAAAAATAGACACGTGGACATTACACATAGGCAAAACTGATGATGTGGCACCTGGTCATAGCCATGACCATCTATATTGGTTGTAATTAGCTAAAAATTAGGCAGCGGACGAGGGCTATCCGCTTTATGACAATTTCGAGTAAGGAAGTTACGACCTTTCTGATGAAAACGGTCCTTAGTTTTTAGGGTTAGGACCCCTCCGGACATCTTACCACCAATTGTATTGGTCTCAAATGGTCACAGAATTACGATCATTTCTGCCAGCGTCACTGCCAGAAGGTCATTAGTTGACATATTTCTTGTAGTGCTCTTTTCCATTGTCAGTCTGAAGAGCAAGGATGGGACGCCCAAACTGCGTACTGACATAGGAGTAAAAAGTCATCAAAGTGGAGAGTGAATCCGACTTTTGTCGCAAGGGAAATGTCCACACATAATGGGAGTAATCGTCAAGGGTAACAAGATAATATAGGAATCCCGAATTACTAGCAACTAGAGAGGTCCAAACATCACTATGGATTAACTGAAAAGGAAAAGAATCAATGGTGGTGGAACTAGTAAATGGAAGGCGAATGTGTTTGCCGACATGACATGCATGACAAGTATGATCCTAAATCTTATTACAATTGAAACTAAAACTCCTAAGAATATGACGGAGAGTGACGGGGTTGGGATGACCCACACGAGCGTGCCAAAGGTCGACGCCGGCGGCGAGAACGACTGGAGCGGTAGTGGTGGAGGACTTCGGGTGGACCGAATAGAGATCCTCGTCGGGGCTATTACACTGATGGAGTACCATTCTGGTTCGAGCGTCCTTGACACAAAAAACAAACTCGTCAAACTCAAGAGTCACAGGATTTTCACGAGCAAGATAGCGAACGAAAACAAGATTTTTAATGAGATTGGGTGAAACAAGAATGTTAGATAGAGACAAGGGCGTGGAAGTAGAGGGAAACAAAGTGTGCCCGATGTGAGTGATCGACAATGATATGGGTGCTGATGTTGACGGGAGAGAAGGAGGTAAGATTACCAGTATTGGCGAACATGTGAGCGGTAGCCCAAGTGTCCATGTGCCAATCAACGCCACCGGTATAGGTGTTGGGCGAAGGCGCGTTGTGCAACGCAGCAAGCAGCAACGAGTCCCATGGTGCAGGAGGCAGCGCGGACGGCGGTGGAGCAGGCTCCATGGGGAAGTTATAGGCGTCGGTGATCTGTGGTGGTGAAGAAGCGTACCCCGCGTATGGCTGCGGGGTAGCGAAGTAAGCCTGATGCTCCGGGGGCCGTGGCATGGGGAACGACAGCGCCGGGGCCCGAGGGACTGGCATCGAGTACGCGTGGACGACACCCGTCCAAGGGTTGTAACCACCAGCCCATGGTGGGGCGGTCTGCTACTGGTGCTGTTGTGGACGAGGGGCGCTGATACGTCCATTTTGCATCATGCTTTTATGTTGATATTTATCGCTTCTTGGGCTGTTATTTCACTTCACGGTACAATACTTATGCCTTTCTCTCTTATTTTGCAAGGTTTACTTGAAGAGGGAGAATGCCGGCAGCTGGAATTCTGGCCTGAAAATGGAGCAAAGTTGAGCTACCTATTCTACGCAACTCCAAACGCCGTAAAAATCAACGAGGATTTTTTTCGGGATTTATAAAAAATACTGGGCCGAAGAAGTGCTAGAGGGGCGCCAGCAGGTGGCCACAAGCCTGCTAGGCACGGCCACCCCCCTAGCCGCGCCTAGGGGGCTTGTGGGCACCCATCTGGCCCTCTGGCTCCCCCCTTCTGGTATATGAAGGGTTTTTTCCGGAAAAAAAATCAGGAGGAGGCTTTTTCGAGGATTCACCACCACCACGAGGCGGAACTTGAGCAGAACCAATCCAGAGCTCCGGTAGGACGATCCTGCCGGGGAAACTTCCCTCCCGGAGGAGGAAATCGTCGCCATCGTCATCACCAACACTCCTCTCATCGGAGGGGCCTCATCACCATCAACATCTTCATCAGCACCATCTCATCTCCAAACCCTAGTTCATCTCTTGTAACCAATCTCCGTCTCGCGACTCTGGTTCGTACTTGTAAGGTTGCTAGTAGTGTTAATTACTCCTTGTAGTTGATGCCAGTTGGATTATATGGTTGAAGAGTTTATGTTCAGATCCTTGATGCTACTCATTACCTCTCTGGTCATGAATATGATTATGCTTTGTGAGTAGTTACTTTTGTTCCTGAGGACATGGGATAAGTCATGCTAATAGTAGTCATGTGAATTTGGTATTCGTTCGATATTTTGATGTGTTGTATGTTGTTTTTCCTCTAGTGGTGTTATGTGAACGTCGACTACATAACACTTCACCATTATTTGGGTCTAGAGGAAGGCATCAGGAAGTAGTAAGTAGATGATGGGTTGCTAGAGTGACAGAAGCTTAAAGCCTAGTTTATGTGTTGCTTCGTAAGGGGCTGATTTGGATCCACTAATTTAATGATATGGTTAGACTTTCTCTTAATTCTTCTTTCGTAGTTGTGGATGCTTGCGAGAGGGGTTAATCATAAGTGGGATGCTTTTCCAAGTAAGGGCAGTACCCAAGCGCCGGTCCACCCACATATCAAACTATCAAAGTAACGAACGTGAATCATATGAACATGATGAAAACTAGCACGACAGAAATTCCCATGTGTCCTCGGGAGCGCTTTTCCTCCTATAAGCTTTGTCCAGGCTTGTCCCTTGCTACAAAAGGGATTGGGCCACTTTGCTGCACCGTTGTTACTTTTTTTTACTTGTTGCTTGCTACGAATCATCTCACCACACCACTACTTGTTACCGATAATTTCAGTGCTTGCAGATACTTCCTTGCTGAAAACCACTTGTCAGATCCTTCTGCTCCTCGTTGGGTTCGAAACTTACTTATCGAAAGGACTACGATAGATCCCCTATACTTGTGGGTCATCAAGACTCTTTTCTGGCGCCGTTTCTGGGGAGTGAAGCTCCTTTGGTAAGTGGAACTTGGTAAGGAAACATTCATATAGTGTGTTGAAATTTATTGTCACTTGTCACTACGGAAACTAATCCTTTGAGGGGCTTGTTTGGGGTATCTTCACCTCGAACGAAAGCACAAGGAGTTTCTCCTCAACCTGCTGCACCTACTGAAAATATTTGCTTTGAATTTCCTTCGGGTATGCTTGAGAAACTGCTCGCTTATCCTTTTACAGGAGAAGGAACATCACATCCAGACTTGCATCTAATCTATGTAGATGAAGTTTGTGGTTTATTTAAGCTTGCAGGTTTGCCCGAGGATGAGGTCAAGAAGAAGGTCTTTCCTTTATCTTTAAAGGATAAGGCGTTGACATGGTATAGGCTATGTGATGATACTGGATCATGGAACTACAATTGGTTGAAATTGGAATTTCATCAAAAGTTTTATCCTATGCATTTAGTACATCGTGATCGGAGTTATATTTATATTTTTTGGCCTCGTGACAGAGAAAGCATCGCTCAAGCTTGGGGGAGGCTTAAATCAATGTTATATTCATGCCCCAACCATGTGCTCTCGAGACAAATTATCATTCAGAACTTCTATGCTCGTCTTTCTCATGATGATCGCACCATGCTTGACACTCGTACCGGTTCTTTTATGAAGAGAGATATTGACTTCAAATGGAATTTATTGGAAAGAATTAAAGGCAACTCTGAAGATTGGGAGCTTGATGATGGTAAGGAGTCACGTATGAATTTCAAGTTTGATTGCGTTAAATCCTTTGTTGAAACAAATACCTTTTGTGATTTTAGCGCTAAGTATGGACATGACTCTCACATAGTAGCTTCATTGTGTGAATCATTTGCTGCTCATATTGATGTCCCCAAAGCGAAGTGGTTTAAATATCATCCTCCTTTAGAAGTCAATGTAGTTAAACCCAATCCAGTTGAAGAGAAAGTCATTGCCTATAAGGATCCTATTGTTCCCAGTGCTTACATTGAGAAACCACCTTTCCCTGTTAGGATAAAGGATCATTTTAAAGCTTCAACTATGATACGTAGAGACTACATTAGAACACCTACACCCGCAGAGAAAATTAGAGTTGAACCTAGCATTGCTATTATCGAAGATCTCCTTTCCGACAATGTTGAGGGACATAATATTCACTTCTGTGGAGATGCTGCTATAATTGCTAAACCTCACGCTAGAGACAAACATAGGCCTCTTGTTGGCACGCCTGTTGTTTCTGTTAAGATAGGAGATCATTGTTATCATGGTTTATGTGACGTGGGTGCTAGTGTTAGTGCAATACCTCAATCCTTATATGATGAAATCAAAGACGCGATTGCACCTGTTCAGATAGAGCCTATTGATGTCACTATTCAGCTTGCCAATAGAGATACTATCTGCCCTGTGGGAATTGTTAGGGATGTTGAAGTCTTATGTGGTAAAATGAAGTATCCTGCTGATTTCCTCGTTCTTGCTACCGCACAAGATAGCTTTTGTCCCATTATATTTGGCAGACCTTTTCTCAATACCGTCAATGCTCATATTGACTGTGAGAAGCAAACTGTCACTGTTGGCTTTGAAGGTGTGTCACATGAGTTCAATTTCTCCAAGTTTGGTAGACAACCTCATGAAAAATAGTTGCCTATTAAGGATGAAACTATTGCCTTAGCTTCTATTGCCGTGCCTCCTACTGATCCCTTAGAGCAATACTTGCTTGAGCATGAAAATGATATGCATATGGATAAAAGGGATGAGATAGATACAGTTGTCTTAGAACAATATCCTGTCCTTAAGAATAATTTGCCTGTTGAACTGCTTGGGGATCCACCCCCACCAAAGGGTGATCCTGTGTTCGAGCTTAAACAGTTGCCTGATACTCTTAAGTATGCTTATCTTGATGAAAAATAGATATATCATGTTATTATTAGTGCTAGCCTCTCAGAGCATGAAGAAAAGAAGTTACTAAAAACTCTGAGAAAGCACCGTGCTGCTATTGGATATACTCTTGATGATCTTAAGGGCATGAGTCCCACTCTATGCCAGCACAAGATTAAAACTGATCCTGATTCCAAACCAGTTGCTGATCATCAAAGGAGATTAAATCCTAAGATGAAAGAGGTAGTAAGAAAAGAAATACTAAAGCTCCTGGAAGCGGGTATCATCTATCATGTTGCTCATAGTGATTGGGTGAGTTCGGTGCATAACGTCCCTAAGAAGGGAGGCATTACCGTTGTCCCTAATGATAAGGATGAATTGATCCCACAAAGGATTATTACTCGCTATAGGATGGTGATCGATTTTAGGAAATTGAATAAAGCCACTAGGAAAGACCATTACCCTTTGCCTTTTATCGACCAAATGCTAGAAAGACTGTCTAAATACACACACTTTTGCTTTCTAGACGGTTATTCTAGTTTCTCCCAAATACCAGTTGCACAATCTGATCAGGAGAAAACCACTTTCACCTGCCCTTTCGGTACCTTTGCTTATAGATGTATGCCTTTTGGCTTATGTAATGCACCTGCCACCTTTCAAAGATGTATGATGGCTATATTCTCTGACTTTTGTGTAAAGATTGTTGAGGTTTTCATGGATGACTTCTCCGTTTACGGGTCTTCCTTTGATGATTGCCTCAGCAACCTTGATCGAGTCTTGCAGAGATGTAAAGACACCAATCTTGTCTTGAATTGGGAGAAGTGCCACTTTATGGTTAATGAAGGCATAGTCTTAGGACATAAAATTTCTGAAAGAGGTATTGAAGTAGATAAGGCTAAGGTTGATGCAATCGAGAAAATGCCATACCCCACAGATATCAAAGGTATAAGAAGTTCCCTTGGTCATGCTGGATTCTATAGGAGGTTCATTAAAGACTTCTCTAAGATTTCTAGGCCTCTTACCAATCTCTTGCAAAAGGATATTCCTTTTGTCTTTGATGATGATTGTTAGGAAGCCTTCGAAATACTTAAGAGGGCTTTGATAACTGCACCTATTGTTCAACCACCTGATTAGAACTTGCCGTTTGAAATCATGTGTGATGCTAGCGATTATGCTGTTGGTGCTGTCCTAGGGCAAAGAGTTGATAAGAAGTTGAATGGTATTCACTATGCTAGTAAAACTCTAGACGGTGCCCAAAGAAACTATGCTACTACGGAAAAGGAGTTTTTAGCAGTCGTGTTTGCATGTGAAAAATTCAGGTCTTACATAGTTGATTCCAAAGTCACTATTCACATTGATCACCCTGCTATTAAGTACCTCATGGAGAAGAAGGACGCTAAACCTAGACTTATCAGATTGGTTCTCTTGCTACAAGAATTTGATTTGCACGTTGTCGACAGAAAGGGTGCTGATAACCCAGTAGTAGATAACTTGTCTAGGTTGGAGAATGTTCTTCATGACCCACAACCTATTGATGATAGCTTTCCTGATGAGCAATTGAATGTCATCAATACTTCACGTAGTGCATCGTGGTATGCTGATTATGCAAACTATATCGTTGCCAAATATATACCACCTAGTTTCACATACCAGCAAAAGAAAAAATTCTTCTTTGACTTGACACATTACTTCTGGGATGATCCTCACCTTTATAAGGAAGGAGTAGATGGTGTTATTAGACGTTGTGTACCTGAACATGAACAGGGACAGATCCTACAGAAGTGTCACTTCGAGGCCTACGGAGGACACCATGCGGGAAATAGAACTGCACACAAGGTATTGCAATCAGGTTTCTATTGGCCCACTCTCTTCAAGGATGCCCGTAAGTTTGTCTTGTCTTGTGACGAATGTCAAAGAGTTGGTAATATCGGTAAACGTCAGGAAATGCCTATGAACTATTCACTTGTCTTGAACCATTTGATGTCTGGGGCTTTGATTATATGGGACCTTTTCCAAAATCCAACGGGTATACTCATATCCTAGTTGTTGTTGATTACGTCACTAAGTGGGTGGAAGCTATCCCCACTAGTAGTGCTGATCACAACACTTCTATCAGGATGCTTAAAGAAGTTATCTTCCCTAGATTTGGAGTCCCTAGATATCTAATGACCGACGGTGGTTCACATTTCATTCATGGTGCTTTCTGTAAAACGCTTGCTAAGTACGATGTCAACCATAGAATTGTGTCCCCCTATCACCCTCATTCGAGTGGTCAAGTAGAGCTAAGCAATAGAGAAATTAAACTAATTCTTTAAAAGACTGTCAACGGGTCTAGAAAGAATTGGTCTAAGAAGCTCGATGATGCACTGTGGGCTTATAGAACTGCCTATAAGAATCCCATGAGCATGTCTTCGTACAAAATGGTGTACGGTAAAGCATGTCATTTACCTCTTGAGCTAGAGCATAAAGCTTATTGGGCAATTAAAGAGCTCAACTTTGATTTCAAACTTGCTGGTCAGAAGAGGTTATTTGACATTAGCTCGCTTGATGAGTGGAGAACTCAGGCATATGAGAATGCCAAGTTGTTCAAAGAAAAGATTAAGAGGTGGCATGATAAGAGGATACAAAAGCGTGAGTTCAATGTAGGTGATTATGTCTTGCTATATAATTCTCATTTAAGATTTTTTGCAGGCAAGCTTCTCTCTAAATGGGAAGGTCCCTATATTGTTGAGGAAGTATATCGTTCCGATGCTATCAAGATCAACAACACGGAAGGTAATTGTCCGAGAGTTGTAAATGGGCAGAGAATCAAGCATTATATCTCAGGTACTCCCATAAATGTTGAAAGCAATATCATCAATACCATAACTCCGGAAGAATACCTAAGGGATATTTATCAGCCTATTTCAGACTCCGAAAACAAAGAGGTATGTGATTCGGTAAGAAAACAGACTCCAAAACTTTTCCACTAGGAATTTTTCTCCATTTTGGAATATTTGAAAAAATAGAAAAAATTGGAAGTAGTCCGGAAAGCGCGCGAGGAGGCGACAAGCCTGCCAGGCGCGGGCCCACCCCCTGGTCGCGCCTGGGGGGCTTGTGGCCACCTCGTGTGCCTCTCGGACTCCGTTTTTGTGCGGAGTACTCCTTCTGGTCTGAAAAAAAATCATTATATATTCTCCCGAAAGGTCTGGCCCTCGTATCACGCAGATTTCCTCTGTTTTCGTTTCGAGCCTGTTTCTGTTGCAGATCTAGATCGCTATGACATCCCCAAAAGCTCCAAAGGACAAGATCTTCGAGAAGGTCATTAATCCCTACCTCACGGGAGTGCTGCAACACCCTCAATCTATCGAGATGCGTGAGGGGATGTTGCACAACCGTGACGTTGAGGGGCCTAAGAAGACTGGAAGCATGGAGGCGAGGCTTGAAGCAATGGAGCAACAGGTCTTCAAGTGCCAAGGGATGGTGGAGCGTGGACTCAACGCCAACCACATGATGATCATGGAGTTCACCAACAAGCACAAGATCGATGCCAATGACATCGGGAAGCACCTCTCCATGCTCTGTGACAGAATTGATCACCTCCAAGCCCAGATCTATGACATGCAGAACCAAAACTGTGAGTATGAGTATAGATTTAAATCAATACAGTTGGCTGCAGATTTGAGGATTCCGGAGACTCGGTCTTCTTTCCATGATGGAGCACCTATGCCTTGGAAGACGGAGGATCAAACCTATGTTGCAACAACTCCACCACCATCAACTGAAAAGGAGTTGCCCCAGTATCGTATCACCATCACTTCTTTTGCCTATACCTTTGTTTTAGTTTGTTCCTTTTCTGTTTTCTCTTTCTCTAGTAGATTAAAAGTCTTAGTGTTTTAGTCTTGAGTTTTGCTTTGTGTCTCCCCCGATGTATTCGAGCTCGTGAGCCATATAATAAAGAGTGTCTTAGTTGAAGGCTTTGCCTCTTGCCATGATCAAAAGAGTGAGAAAAGAACAAAAGCATGAAAGATCATGTAATGATCTTATGGGAAGTGATGGCTTCACATATAAAAAGAATGTTGATTAAACTTGTTGAGGGTAGACAAACGTAGACCTTGGTCATTGTTGCAATTAATAGGAAGCTATAAGGAAGGAGAGGTTCACATATAAATATATCATGTTTGACAACATCTATGATTGTGAACACTCACTAAACTATTGCATGCTTAGAAGTAGATGTTGGGCAAGGAAGACAACATAATTAATTGTGTTTGCTTGGTTCCGAGCAATGTTATATGACTAGAGATCCCTTAGCATGTGACGATTGCTTCCACCTCATATTAGCCAAAACTCCCGCACCAAGTAGAGATACTACTTGTGCATCCACAAACCTTCAACTCAGTTTTGCCATGAGAGTCCACCATACCTACCTATGGATTGAATAAGATCCCTCAAGTAAGTTGTCATCGGTGCAAGCAATAAAAATTGCCCCCTAATATGTATGATCTATTAGTGTGTGGAAAATAAGCTTTGTACGAACCTGTGATGAGGAAGACATAAAAGCGGCAGACTGCATAATAAAGTTCTTTATCACAGGAGGCAATATAAAGTGACGTTCCTACGCACTAAGAGGACACGCATCCAAACCTCAAAAGCGCATGACAACCTCTGCTTCCCTCTGCGAAGGGCCTATCTTGTACCTTTACTTTTGCCCTTAAAAGAGTTATGGTGATCTTCACCAATTCCTTGTTCCACCTTTATCTTGGCTAACTTCATATGCTAAGGAAAGATCTATATTCATATGTCAACTTGGAGGTAAGTAATCATGAATTATTATTGTTGACATTACCCTTGAGGTAAGCAGTCGGGAGGCAAAACTATAAGCCCCTTATCTTTCTCTGTGTCCAGCTGAAACTTTGATCTCATGAGTACCACGTGAGTTGTAGCAATTGTAGAGAATGAAAAGATGATTGAGTATGTGGATTTGATTTACAAGCTCTTATTTGACTCTTTCTGACGTTGTGATAAATTGCAATTGCTTCAATGACTAAAGGCTATCGGTTGCTAATTCTCGGTAAGGTTCTTGATCCATACTTTACTTTGTGATGGAATTGTCACTTTAGCATGAGAGATTATATGTTGGTATTGTTGTCCTGATCATGATCATGATGCCTGCATGTTCGTATTTTGTTTTGTCGACACCTCTCTCCCTAAACATGTGGGCATATTTATTGAGCTTAGCTTTCGCTTGAGGACAAGCGAGGTCTAAGCTTGGGGAGTTGATACGTCCATTTTGCATCATGCTTTTATGTTGAGATTTATCGCTTCTTGGGCTGTTATTTTACTTCACGGTACAATACTTATGTCTTTTCTCTCTTATTTTGCAAGGTTTACTTGAAGAGGGAGAATGCCGGCAGCTGGAATTCTGGCCTAAAAAGGAGCAAAGTTGAGATACCTATTCTGCGCAACTCCAAACGCTATAAAAATTAACGAGGATTTTTTTTCGGGATTTATAAAAAATACTGGGCTGAAGAAGTGCCAGAGGGGCGCCAGCAGGTGGCCACAAGCCTGCTAGGTGCGGCCACCCCCCTGGCCGCGCCTAGGGGGCTTGTGGGCACCCAGCTGGCCCTCTCGCTCCCCCCCCCTTCTGCTATATGAAGGGTTTCGTCCGGAAAAAAAAATCAGGAGGAGGCTTTTTCGAGGATTCGCCACCGCCACGAGGCGGAACTTGAGCAGAACCAATCTAGAGCTCCGGCTGGACGATCCTGCCGGGGAAACTTCCCTCCCAAAGGGGAAAATCATCGCCATCGTCATCACCAACACTCCTCTCATCGGAGGGGACTCATCACCACCAAACTTCAGCACCATCTCATCTCCAAACCCTAGTTCATCTCTTGTAACCAATCTACATCTCGCGACTCCGATTGGTACTTTTAAGGTTGCTAGTAGTGTTAATTACTCCTTGTAGTTGATCCTAGTTGGATTATTTGGTGGAAGAGTTTATGTTCAGATCATTGATGCTACTCATTACCTCTCTGGTCATGAATATGATTATGCTTTGTGAGTAGTTACTTTTGTTCCTGAGGACATGGGATAAGTCATGCTAATAGTAGTCATGTGAATTTGGTATTCGTTCGATATTTTGATGTGTTGTATGTTGTTTTTCCTCTAGTGGTGTTATGTGAACATCGACTACATAACACTTCACCATTATTTGGGCCTAGAGGAAGGCATTGGGAATTAGTAAGTAGATGATGGGTTGCTAGAGTGACAGAAGCTTAAACCCTAGTTTATGTGTTGCTTCGTAAGGGCTGATTTGGATCCACTAGTTTAATGCTATGGTTAGACTTTGTCTTAATTCTTCTTTCGTAGTTGCGGATGCTTGCAAGAGGGGTTAATCATAAGTGGGATGCTTGTCCAAGTAAGGGCAGTACCCAAGCGCCGGTCCACCCACATATCAAACTATCAAAGTAACGAACGCGAATCATATGAACATGATGAAAACTAGCATGACAGAAATTCCCGTGTGTCCTCGGGAGCGTTTTTCCTCCTATAAGACTTTGTCCAGGCTTGTCCCTTGCTACAAAAGGGATTGTGACACTTTGCTGCACCGCTGCTACTTTTGTTACTTGTTGCTTGCTACGAATCATCTCACCACACCACTACTTGTTACCGATAATTTCAGTGCTTGCTGAAAACTACTTGTCAGATCCTTCTGCTCCTCGTTGGGTTCGACACTCTTACTTATCGAAAGGACTACGATAGATCCCCTATACTTGTGGGTCATCAAGCGCCACCCCCCTGCTACGATTGTTGCTGACGACCGCCGCGTCGGCCGCGGTGACGCCCGTTGGTGGGCATAGGAGGCGGCGGGGATGCATCGTGGGCCGCCTGCGGTAGGGGGAGCAGCGGCGGTTGCGGCGAGAGTGCGGGGGGCCACTGCTGCTGGGAAGCAGTCGGCGATGGAGGAGGCCCACCGCGGGTGGTGCCGGCGACGAGAGCAACATGCATGGCCCTGCTCTTCACCTGCTTCATCCGGTGTTCCTCCAATCGAAGATAGGCCACAAACTTGGCGAAGGAGGGCTCGGTGATGAGGGAGAGATTGGTCGCGGCGTTGCCGAAGTCCTCATTGAGGTCGGCTGTCAAAGTGTTGAGGAGAGTATCGTCATCAATTTTCACACCAATGTCACGAAGCTTGTCGACAAGAGTCTTGAGTCGGAGAGAGTAGTCGTCAACGGAGGAGTTGTCCTGGTGGCACCCAAAGAACTCTTGCTGCAAAAAAACGCGACCCTGAAGGCGATTGTCGGTGAAGAGCCCGTTCAGCTTGGTCCAGACGGCGCAGGCATCGTCACCATCGTGTACGACCGTATGAAAGAGGTCATGCGAGATGGTGAGAAAGAACCAGCGGATGAGTGTGGCGTCGATGGCGGACCACTCATGATGGGCGGGAACGAGGCTGGAGTCGACGGTGCCATCCACTTAGTCGAGTAGGTTGTACTCCCGGAACACAAGGGAGAAGTAGGTCTTCCAAGCGTAGTAGGAGGAGTCCGTCTCGGCGAGACGGACAGGAACCCGCTCATGGATGTTAAGGTTGCGGATGTCGGCGGCGTCGGGTGGGTTGGTGTCGGCGAATGGGCTGGAGCCGCTTGAGGACGACATGAGGTTGGCAGCGATGGCGCGGGAGAGGCACGACAACAGCGGTAGGGATGGTGCAGCGGCGCGAGAAGAGCGCGACGACAGCAGGGGAAGGCACGGCGGCGGCGGCGCAATCTGGGAAGATGCATGGTGGAGGCGGTGGCGGCGTGATCTAGAGAAAGGCGCAGCGGCGGCGGCGGCGCGATTGGGAGGAGGCGCGGCGGCGGGGGCGGGTGGAGAGGCGGCGGCGACAACGGCGGTAGGCGGAAGCTAGGGTTGAAACCTAAAATTCGGATACCATGTATGATGAGGGAATTGCATAATGTATTGATCAGATGCAACCGCACATATATATATATATATATATATATATATATATATATATATATATATATATATATATATATATATATATGATTTACAAGGTGGCCGCAACCTCAATTATAGAGAACTAAGAGATGTGTTTAATACACAATATGTATATAACAAATATACTCAACAGCCGAACATGGCCAGTCGTCGCCGGTGGCCACTCCGTTGGGTGAGGGTGGTCACCTTGTGCCGTTGTGCTTCCATGGCTGCGGGGCAGACGTGGCCACACGTGCAGCCCAGGAGGATGATAGGCCCGAAGCCTAGGCGCGAGGAGAACGGCAGGCCCGACGTCGGACGCGGCCACGTGCGTGAGGTGAAGGATTCCGGCGGCTGGGGGAGAAGCCCCGTGGTGGAGGGTCGACGAGGCCGACGTGTCGGCACCTGGGTGGAGAAGGCCCGATGATGGAGTGGTAGGCGCGTGGAGGAGCTTCGGTGGTGGAGGAGGAAGCCCGACCGGCGACTGGATGGAGGTGAGTGGGGGCGGTAAATCCGGTAATGGCATCATGGGCATGGGGTGGAAGTGAGTGGGGACAATTCCACAGAGGAAGGCCACACAAGAACATCTACCGACAGATGTTCTGAAAATATTTGGATATGCCGATGGATTTGTCATTTTTGACTTTTCTTATCACGTACTCCCTCCGTCCGGTGAAGGGTGTACGTTTGGCTTTAAAATTTGTCCACAAAAGAGTATGCTTTTCTCTTTTCAATGCACTTTAAACTAGAAAAAATGCCTCTCTCTCATCACATGGTAATCAATACCATAACATTCTACACATAGTTTCCTTAATTTCTACATGCACTTAGCTCATTGGGGGTTATGTAATTAAGAGGAGAGAGATGGTGGCTTGCACCTTTTCAATTTATTTTTTACTCCACTTCATAATTTGTCCTAAAATGTCTATATGTACACTTTTCACCGGACGGAGGGAGTAGGCGCGAATACTGCATCGGATTAATAGGGGTCATATTAATTGAGGGCACACAGTATATTAAAAACGTTAGATATTTGACGTGTCTGTAGAAGATCACACCATAAATTAACTTTTTTGGTGCTAGTAGAAAAAGGCATATAGTCTCGATTCCCAAACTCTTTTAATCTCAGTTTTCCCAATCGGAAATATAAAATCGGGACTAAAGGCATGATCCTTTAGTCCCTATTGTGACAGTCGGGATAAAGGTTCTCCATGCTAAAATATAATAATGCCTCTCATCAATGTAATTCGAGGGATTCAAACTTAAAACCTTATGTGTATTGCTCTGTGCAGCTTACCAACCTATCTACATAAAACATTTGACCCTGGATGGAAAGCTTTTCTTTTGAACCAACTTATGAAGGACCTTTAGTCTAAAGGTAGATCCTTTAGTCGGGGTTAATGTTATCAATCAGAACTAAAGAATCATGGCCTTTAGTTTCAGTTGGTAACACAAATCGGGGCTAATGTAGGATATTTAGTCCGGGTTGATGTTACTAATTGGGACTAAAACTTCTTTGACGATCATAAAACTTGAAACCGAGACAATAATCATATTAGTTTCGGTGAGACTAATGTGGTGAACCAAAGATCCTTTTTTTACTAGCGGGGTGAGTGGACAACATAAGCTCCTTTAAAGGCCATTTAGTAAAAATAGTACCCATCGTTTCTCGCTCTCTCCCTTTGTCATTTTGGTGGCTATGGTCTCAAAAGAATACATACTCCAACGGCAAAGCAAAACGTTGGGTACAGGAAAACCGTAGTGTGATGGTACATGAACTAACTCGACCAGTCTACGTGCTAGTTGTGTAGGAGTATTTCATTCAAGAAAAAGAAAATATACCGTACATCTCTCATGACGGCGAGCGCGCACCGTGAGAATCAAGATGCATGCCACGATCGAGCTGTCTGCACACCATATTTCCATTCCGGTACGACGCGGTGAGGCCCTCTGCGCTCCCTCCCATGTGCCCATGAGCCCATGCCATTCCATTCCGGTGCTACGTGCTAGAGAGCCCTCTGAGACGGTAGATTAGCCAGACGAGGAAAACGCTCGGAGCTGCCACTGCTAAGCAAGCACAGCCCGACCGATCCGGAGCAGCCACGCACGACGTAGCGAGGCCTTTTCTGAGCTCCCTCTGCCTCGTCAATGACACCAACGCGCAAGCATTTCGATCTTCATTCCCCTCCGATCCATCTCGCCTTGTCCACAACCACAGCCACCGTCACGTACAGTACGTGCTAGCTCAATGGAGCGGGAACCCGAGGAGCAGCGTCTGGGTGACCACGGGGTCGCCGGCATCGGTCGCGAGACCCTCCGAGTCCTCAGCTCCATCCTCCCCAGCTTCGTTTCCCACGTACCCAACACATTCCTCTTCCTTGCCCACGTCGCCGGATGCGTCGCCGTCCTCTCCCACCTCGTCTCCGCCACCGGCGGCCTTTCCAGACTTCTCCACCTCTTCTTCTCCCCGGCCTTCTTCTACTTCCTCTGCGATTTCGCCGTCATGGAAAGGTTCAACATGAGGCTCGTGCTCTCAGTCGCCTCATTCTACCGCAACAAGGTTGCTATGGCCATCCCACACCTGATCAGTAGACGCGGCATCAATCGCGACAAGCAATACCGTCACTGCGTCACCTTCTTGCCGGCTGTCCCCGCTTTCGGAGGCTACACCGCCGTCTTCGGGTCCGCCTGGCTCACGCTCCGCCTGCTCGATGCTCCGGGTGAGATCGTCATGCCGCTGCAACTTATGGGCGGGGCCGCATACCTGGCCGGGGCGGTGTACCTCGCCTTGGTGCTCCGTGTGGCCTGCGTGGTGTCCCTGCTCGAGAAAGCCCACGGGTTCGGCGCCTTCTGCAGGAGCCGCAAGCTCCTCGCCGGAAAGTTCTGGCCGGCCGCCACCGTCTTCGCTGTGCTTGATGGGTGCTTCCTAGCCGTACTGATAGCCTTCCCCACGGTAAAGGTGGAGCACGCGATGGGCGGCATGGGCATCGCCCAGTTTGCTGCGGTGGCTGCGATGGCAGCAATGTTGTCCGTGGTGGTGGCGGGGACGCTGGTGGCGCAGCCCGTGGTCTACATTGTGTGCAAGAACTACAACCACAAGCCAAAAACACTACTAGAGGTTTGACGACAGACGTCGTCGGCAACGACAATGGCGGCGTCAAGCAAAGCCTGGTGTGGAGCCGGCCGTGTGGAGCTGGATCAAGCCTGCTTCTACTAGACAATTCAGTAGGTTGCTGCCGGCAGCTACAGTAGTATTTGTTAGACATTGTAACATTAGGCGTGCGTGTCTGATTAAGTTAGGATTGATCTTGTAGATATATCCTTTGTATATATAAAGATCAATCCTAACCACCTTGTAAATCTTGTGTATTCGGTTGGCTTATGCCTTATATAAACACGCATACGCCCCTGCATAACGCATACGTTTCTACCCCAGTTATTCTCACATGGTATAAGAGCCTCTCTCTTCCATCTATGTCCAACCCCTCCTCCTCCACCACCGCCGCCGCCACGAACCCCGCCACCTCCCTTGCTGCCCTCAGCCACACAATCACCGAGAAGCTTTCCCGAGAATTTTTTTTGATGTGGAAGGCACAGGTTCTTCCTCACATCAGGGCTGCCGGCCTGATGGGGTACCTAGATGGTACTTCTGCGGCGCCCCCTGCTGTTCTGGCCATGGAGACGGAGGTCTCCGGGAAGAAGGAGACGATCTCGACTCCCAACCCGGCGTACACCGCGTGGTACAGTCAGGACCAACAGGTCCTGACTTTCCTCCTCGCATCCCTCATCCGGGATGTTCTTCTGCAAGTCCACACCATCACCACCTCCTCCGGCGTGTGGCAGATGCTCCTCATGCTTTTTGCGGCACAGTCACGTGCTCGCAAGATCCAACTTCGTGGCAAACTCTACACATCACGCAAAGGTGACCTCTCCGCTGCTTCCTATTATGCTAAGATGAAAGGCTTCGCAGATGAACTTGCGGCGGCCGGGACTCCTGTTGATGAAGATGAGGTTGTCTCTCATATCCTGCACGGTTTGGATTCGGACTACAACTCCTTTGTGTCTGCGATCTCAATCCGTGCAGCAGCAGACAATCCCATCGGTCTTGGTGAGCTGTTTTCCCTCCTCCTTTCTGCTGAAACAAGGATCGAGTCCGAGAACACCACTGCCGCCCACTCCATCAACCTCGCATCCAAAGGGGCGGCCGTGGTGGTTCTGCTCGTCCTCCTGCTGGTGGTGGTGCCGCCTTCCCCAACAACTTAGGCATCACTACTACCCCGCCAGGAGGCGGCGTTGCTCATCCTGAAGGCCCCCTCATCTGCAAGTATGCTGGCCATGGTGCTTGGTCCTGCAAAAAGCGCTTCGACAAGACCTTCAACAACAACCCCAAGCGCCAAGGCAATCCTCCCAAATCTGCCAATGCTGCTACTCCCTCCTATGGTGTTGATACTAACTGGTATCTCGACACGGGGGCAACGGACCATGTGACCGGTGAGCTAGAGAAGCTTACGGTGTGTGATCGCTACACCGGGCCAGAACAAATCCATACAGCAAATGGTCAAGGTATGGAAATTGCACATATTGGTCATGCACTTCTTCCTACCCCTCATGAGTCTCTCAAGCTAAATAATATTCTTCATGTACCTAGTGCCACCAAAAGCCTTCTTTCCGGTCATCACCTCGCCAAAGATAATAATGCCTATCTTATTGTTTACCCTAAGTTTTTTTTTCTGTAAATGATCAGGCAACGGGGAACACAATCCTTCACGGTCCAAGTAGAGATGGACTCTACCCAATCCGTGGCCAACCAACTACCCCTGGACGTCAGATCCTTGGAGTCGTCAAGCCATCTACCTCTAGGTGGCATAGGCGTCTAGGACACCCATCCTTCCCAGTGGTGCAGCAAATTCTTCGTAATCATCATCTTCTCGTGTCCAATAAAACAGATCATCATTTAGTTTGTGATGCTTGTCAAATGGCTAAGAGCCATCAACTACCCTATTCTCGTTCAACTAGTGTATCTCATGCCCCTTTAGAGCTTATTTTTTCCGATGTATGGGGCCCTGGGCCTCTTTCTATAGGCAAACAAAAATACTATGTCAGTTTCATCGATGATTTTAGTAAGTTTAGCTGGATTTATCTTATCAAACATAAATCTGATGTGTTCCAAAAATTTCATCTCTTTCAAGCTCTAGTTGAACGCCTCTTCGATAAGAAAATCATTGTCATGCAAACTGATTGGGGAGGTGAATATCAAAAGTTGAATCAATTTTTTTGAAAGTATTGGGATTACACATCATGTTTCCTGTCCTCATGCTCATCAACAAAACGGTTCTGCTGAACGCAAACACCGTCACATTGTTGAAGTAGGCCTCTCTCTTTTAGCCCACGCATCCATGCCACTCAAATTTTGGGATGAGGCTTTTCTCACGGCTGTCTACCTTATAAATAGGGTTCCTAGTCGTGTCATTCATAATCAAACCCCACTCGAACGTCTCTTGAACATCACACCTGATTACTCCTCTCTTCGTATTTTTGGGTGTGCAGTTTGGCCCAACTTGCGCCCATTCAACAAACACAAACTTGAGTATCGTTCTAAACAGTGTGTGTTTTTTGGTTATAGTCCACTACACAAAGGGTATAAATGTCTTGATGTGTCCACGGGTCGGGTTTATGTCTCTCGTGATGTTATTTTCGATGAGCATATTTTTCCATTTGTTGCACTCCACCCTAATGCCGGCGCCCAACTTCGTGCCAAACATGTTCTTTTACCCTCTCTTTTTCCCCCACAGCGAGCTCCAGTAACTCTCGAGGAAGTGCATACTAATACTGTGTCTATTTCTCATACCGGTGCTACAGGATCTAATGAACATTGTGCAGGCAGTGATGATTTTATGCAGGTCACCAATGTTGCAGATTTCTCAGCCATAGGAAATCCCACCGGCGCGGAATCCCATGCTGCTACTCCTGCCCGATTCGCCTCGGGATCAGGCACGGCAGGTGCAACAGGAGAATCCGCCCCGGGATCGGCGCACCAATCTGGCAAACTCCCGCCCGATCCTGTCGCCCCACGCGGCGCGTCCTCCCACGCGAACTCGGGTGGCTCCGCCTCGGCCCCAGCGTGGTCTCCCGACACCGCCCACTTGCGGGACCTGGCGCGGGACCCGGCTCTGTCCCGGTCGGCCACGGCCTCTCCCTCGGGTCTGCCCCGGTCGGCTGCCACGCCGGTTTCTCCCTCGACTGCAACGCCCGCGCCGGCTTCTGCGTCGCCAATTGCAACTGCCTGTGGGCCGCCTTCTCCACCAACTCTGGAGCCGCCCGCGACGGCTGCTGCGGCGCCCCCTGCCACTGGCTGTGGCCCGTTCCCTCCACCAGTTCGGGAGCCGCGTAGCTCCGCCGCATCACCCGATCACTTGTCGGTTTCTGATACGCTGCATGCCGCCGCTGATGATGGGTCCCTGTCGGCTGCCTCGTCTGATGCTGTTGATGCATCTCGCCGCCGCCAGGCGCTTCTGCCACCTCCGCCGCCCCTCCTCCTGATCGTCCTCATACACGGTCACGCAGTGGTACTCTCAAACCCAAAGAATATAAAGATGGTTGTATCCGTTGGGGCTCCTTTTGTGCTATAGGTGAACCACAAAATTTGTCGGAGGCCCTTGCTCATTCTCGTTGGAAGGAGGCCATGGATGAGGAGTACCGTGCACTTATGGAGAATCGTACGTGGCATCTTGTGCCACACCAGAAAGGTACAAATCTTATTGACTGCAAGTGGGTATACAAGATTAAATGTAAATCTGATGGCAGTATTGATCGTTTTAAAAGCACGGTGGGTTGCAAAGGGTTTTAAGCAGCGTTATGGTATTGATTATGAGGACACCTTTAGCCCTGTTGTCAAAGCTGCCACTATCAGGTTAATTTTGTCTATAGCTGTCTCTAAAGGATGGTGCATGCAACAGTTGGACGTCAAGAACGCGTTCTTACATGGTGTTCTGGAAGAGGATGTGTTCATGAAACAACCTCCTGGGTATGTGGATCCACAGTCACCTCATCTTGTTTGCAAACTTGATAAAGCTCTTTATGGTCTTAAACAGGCACCAAGAGCCTGGTACTCACGTCTCTCTCACAAGTTGCAGTCCCTTGGTTTTGTACCTTCTAAGTGTGATACATCTCTGTTTCTATATTCACGGGCTGGTATCATCATTTTTATGCTTATATATGTGGATGATATTATTGTCACCAGTTCGCACCCTCAGGCAGTTCAAGCTCTCCTTGCTGACTTACGCACTGATTTTGCTCTCAAGGATCTTGGCTCCCTTCATTATTTCCTTGGTATTGAGGTAACTCCTGTTGATGGTGGCATCCTTTTATCTCAACATAAGTACTTGCTTGAATTACTGCAAAGAGTGGCTATGCCAGGATGCAAGCCTGTTAGCACACCCCTATCCACCTCTAAGAAGCTGTCTTTGTTTGATGGTCAACCTCTTGGGGATGAGGATTCTACTCAGTACCGCAGTGTTGTTGGAGCATTGCAATATCTCACACTCACTCGCCCTGATATTTCCTTCCCAGTCAATAAGGTTTGTCAATTTTTGCATGCTCCTACTACTGTTCATTGGACTGCTGTCAAGAGGATTCTTAGATATTTGCAAGGCACTTTGTCTCATGGTCTTTCTATTCGCAAATCTGACTCCATGTTGGTAAGTGCTTTCTCTGATGCTGATTGGGCTGGCTGTCCTGATGATAGAAAATCCACTGGAGGTTTTGCTGTGTTTGTTGGTAGTAACCTTGTTTCTTGGATTGCTCGCAAGTAACCCACTGTGTCTCGCTCCAGTACTGAAGCTGAATATAAGGCACTTGCCAATGCCACGGCTGAAATCATTTGGGTACAAAATCTATTGACTGAGTTGGGGATTGCTCATCCTACTGCTGCCTCTCTTTGATGTGATAACTTGGGTGCAACCTATCTCTCTGCTAATCCTGTTTTTCATGCTCGTACCAAGCATATTGAGATTGACTATCATTTTGTCCGCGAACGGGTTGCTCAGAAGTTGTTGCATATTCGGTTCATTCCAACTGGAGATCAAGTGGCGGATGGTTTCACTAAACCGCTTACCGCTCGTCAGTTAGATGTTTTTCGTCGCAATCTCAACTTAGATAAGTTGTGATTGAAGGGGAGTGTTAGACATTGTAACATTAGGCGTGCGTGTTTGTTTAAGTTAGCATTGATCTTGTAGATATATCATTTGTATAGATAAAGATCAATCCTAACCACCTTGTAAATCTTGTGTATTCGGTTGGCTTATGCCTTATATAAACACGCATACGTCCATGCATAACGCATACGTTTCTACCCCAGTTATTCTCACAGTATTTTGATTACTAGTTGTGGAGCTCTGTTTGCGATTCATGCGCTTGGTATTGGGTATGTGGTTTTATGATTTGATATATTTGGTTTGGTATTGGATATGTCATATATGTGTGTGAGTTAATCTGTACTACTACCTGCAATTCTTGAGAGTATATGTGCATTGGGAGGAGCTGTAGAACTGTTGGGAGTATTTATGCCATTGTTTTGCTTTTGAGTTCGTACATTTGCCAATAAAAAAAGTCAGGCACTAGAATTTAGCTTGATCAGACATAACATAGCTTCATATTGTATCATTGTGACAGAAGGATAACGTCGTTTGATACGTGAGGAAAGACACGAATGATCTTGAATGATAAAAAGATTTAAAAATCGTATCAATGATTCAGTATTTGAGTATATGCCTCCAAACCAGCCCAATACATTTCTTTGCTTTCAGTATTTGAGTATATATATATTTGAGTATTTGAAGTTTTGAACTCTTCTCTTCTTTGAATTAGAAGAAAATAAAAAGGAAATAATTATAAATATTACACATATAATATATATTTTTCTACACATGGCACAAAACTCATATGTTTTCAGAAGAGTAAAATACATCAAAGGTCCTAAAAGTATTTCAAGTGTGTCAAGAAGGTCATAAAAGTTTGAAATCGTTCACCTCGGGTCCTATAAATGTATTTTACCCGTGACTTTTAGGACCTACTTGACACACTTGAAAATACTTTTAGGACCTGCAGTGAACGATTTATACACATTTAAAACCTACGGTGAATGATTTCAAATATTTAGAACCTGCTTGACACACTTGAAATATTTTTAAGACCTCCAGTGTATTTTATTCTTTGCAGGAAGTTTTCAAACACCTAGGCAATAGGCATATGTATGGTTTGTCTAGCCAAAAAAAAGGTATGTTTTGTCTTTTTGATACTGTTTGAAATTTGAAAAAAGAGGTTTTCTATCCCATGAATGGTGGTGCGACCTTCGGATAGGATCGGCAACATACTAGGCTACTATACTTGCTTTTCTTAGTTGCCTTTTTTTTTTACTTTTCACGAATTTGTGGACTGCGTTGGCTGCGTGCATCTTGTTATGCAGAGGTCGGATCTTTTGCGATGTGATTGTATCAACTCAATAATTCAATTCAATGAAATGTCCTTTATTGAAAAGAAAAGTATTAAGAGTACGATAATTATGATATACTGTGGGAAATATGGATTAAGAGGAATAGGCGGGTTTTGAGAAGTGAAGTCCGCCCTGCCGATCAGCGGGCTCACGGCTGCCTCGGGCGAGCGCTTGAAGGTAGGAGGCTGGCGCCAAAATGCGTTGGCTCACTTTTTGTTCACTTTCTTTGCTTTCCTCCTGCTTGTCAGTTGTGTTATAATGGCCATCTCTCTGTACATATTCTCCCAGCTTTTACGAACCAAGATGGAGAAGAGCGTGAGGTCCGGCCGGCCATAGCAGCAGATTCCGGTGGGCCGACAGCGTCAGCGGCAGCGAAGACAAGCACGCCGCGTCGTTCCGGTCGATCGCATCCAGCTGCTCGTGTCTCTCTCGGTCGACACGTACCTCACGCTAGAGCCTAGAGATGGCTCAGCTGCTTTCCGTTTCCGGCAAAGCATCCAACAGGGACGGGCACCGTCCAGCCCAGCATCGACGACGCAAACTGCAAAAATGGCAGGCGAGGCACGACGCGGCCCGCCACCCTTTACGTCTCCATCGGCGATGCAGCCTTTAATGCCCGGCCACGGCTACTTCTACTAGGCAGTACTCCCTCTGTTTTTAAATATAAATCTTTTTACAAGTTTTATCAAAAGATTTATTTATTTTATTTCGTATGTAGCCTTTAAATAAATTTTTTAAAAGAATTATATTTATGAACGAAGGGAACAGCAGAAGAGTTACTAAAGAGTACGTGCTTCCTTTGCTTGCTTTCGTAGCCATGGCTTCATGCATCACTCGGGTGCACGAACCGATGCCATGGTCTGAAGTGGGTGTGAAAGGCGGGTTCAATGGAGTGCACTGAAGCGTGAAACTCTTTGACAACCATACGTGCACAATTCTCCATGTTTTATACTCATTTTGTCTAAAAATATTTGTCCGAGAAATACATAAAATTGAATATATTTAAAATAATAATATGTCTAGATATATTTATTTTTCAAACGAATATGAATACTAATCTACTTTAGTTTATCTATAATGTAGACATACGTAGTACCCCATCGTCTTCCTCCAGCCGGTCACACGACAAAACATGTTTTAGACATGCACGCATGCATGCTTTCAAGAGTTCACGAAACAAATATTAATTCCTACTTCCTCTGTTTCTAAATATAAGTATTTTTAGAGATTTTACAAAGACACCACATACGAAGTAAAATGAGTGAATCTATATTTTTAAAATACGTCTATATACATCCGTATATAGTTTTTTAGTAAAAAAATTTAAAAAAGACTTATATTTAGAAACGGAGGGGGTACGTATTACACATATGATTTTAAGAGCAACTCTAGCAGACCTTGTATATTCATGACCTGCAAACGCGTTTTGCCGGTCGTCGAAGTGGGGTTTCGTGGGATAAAAAGTTGCGCTGCAGAACAGAACCCGCATAATGAAACTGCATAATTTGAAAAATAAACATTCGCGGGCATGTTCAACCACAGTCATGATCATACAACACTACATTCATGATCATACAACAATACATTCATCAGTACTAGAGGGGGCATCACCTACTGGAGCTACTACCGCACTACGCAAAATGGAGCTCACCGGAGTCGAGCTCGTGCAGTAGTAGACAGCCTATGTTCAGTCATCGTCCTCGTCGTCCTCGTCGGAGGAGAGCACGACGTAGATGTGCTTCTGCGCAGTAGCTTCGCGGCGCCACTCCTCCACCTTGTGGCCGAAGGCGATGGCCGACGCGACACCCTGCTCGTAGAGCACGGTGTCGATCTCCTCCTCCCTCCGGCGGCGATACTGGTCCTCTTCGGCCTCCCGTGCACTCCGCGCCAGCAGCACGGGCAGGAGGCTATCCGCCTTCGCCGGAGGGCGGAAGTCCTCCGGTCCGACGACGGCCCCGGCACGTCGCTCCGGCACCGTCTCGTCATCCGGCTCCATCTTCACCGACGGGACCTCTTCGAGCTCCCTCTTCACCCGTGGGACGGAGGAGGACGAGTGGGAGCTCGACGCGATTGAGCTTGTGCCGGAGAAGAGGCGGCCGCGCGCGCGGTCGTACTCCTTTGTCTCGCGACGGAGGAGCAACGGCGGCGGCGTCAGGCCCCAGCGCGTGTACCGGCGGGCGGCGCACTTATGGGCAGCGTCGGATCTAACGCGACGAGCCCTCTCGGGGTCGTCGTCCCTACGGCTACCGGAGCCGGCCATGCGCGGTGGTGGATTGGAGCGGCTACATTGCGTAATGGAGACGCGCGGCGGCGGATTGGAGGCGCCGGCGGCGAGGTGGGGGGGGGGGGTTCGCGGTAGCGGAGGGATAGGGTTTCGACCCGCATCCAGCGGTCGAACCCGCAGTTATACCGGTCGAGGGGTCGCATTTACGGGCCACCGCAAAACATTTTCAGGTCGGGCCGCGTTTGGAGTGTGTGTTCTGACAGAAAAATAAGCCAAAACCCGCATAGTCGCTGGATTTTTTACGGGCCGATCGTTTTGGGGTCTGTTAGAGTTGCTCTAAGGCATGCATGCCCTCGACGTGTGTCCACCATACCACGAATGACAAATTTTGATCGCTACCTAACTCCTGTTACCCATATGGTTTTATGGCATGCATGCTCTCGAGAGTCGTCCACATGTCCACCATAGCACAGGATAAACAACATGCGGACGCATGCCACCTTCTACTATTATACAATAACTATTACAATAAGGTTTTCCTCGGCATGTGATGTTTTTGCACGAGTGAACAGTAAATTCCTAAAATATTGTAAAAATATTTTTAAAAAGCTAAAATATCTTGGTGTAAGTTTTGACAAATGTTCTAAGTGTTCGCAAAGCTTTATCATTAAATCACATTTGTGAAAGTCGTGATAGAAAAAACAAAATAGAAACTCTGAAAATGCTACTTGCTAAAGCATTTTAGAGCACGAATTTTGGTTCTTTCCACGACTTTAAAAAATGTGATTTGGTATTGAAGAATTGCAAGCTATTAGAACATTTGTCAAAGTTTGCTGTAAAAGTATTCAGAATTTTATAAATATTTTTTAAAGTTTTATGTTCATCCGAGCTCATTTGAGCTCGATGTAGAAGAGCACTTTCCTTTCCCTCGTCCGTTTATACACTTTTCTTCTGTGTGTGCATACAAGTTGAAGATAACATGCACTCCCTAAAAAGTGATCTTTCATTTCGGAATGGAGGAGTATGAACTTTAAATCTAATGGCAAACACAACATATTGTATTATAAACCATGTTTACCTACCATTTTAGAGATCAACGACAAATGAAACAAGTGTGTAGAGAGACCCACTGCTCCTATGGGTCCGTCTAGCAAAATCCTAGCCAGCTCCCGGCTTCTTCCCTTTCCACCCACCTTGCTGCCGTCGGAGGAAGCTGATGGGCAAAGCCTGCCTGACATACGACGGCATGCTCTCCTTGAGCTGTTGGGTCCTCGCGGACGGGGGATGCAACCTTAGAAGGAGTACAATAAGGCGAGAAGAGAGTGAGTGATGGATGAGAGCCCACCGCTGCCCAATAACCACTTCTTTATCCAGCGCAAAAATGCCATGGCCCATATCAGCGTAGGCTGGTTTAGCGTTAAGCATGCCATCTAGGTGAGCAATGACCGCGAGGCATTACCCTAGGCACGGGGTATAGAAACATAGCATGGTTTTTGTCGTTTCCTTCCATCTTAACGTCGCCGTCTTTACGATTTTTAAAAAGGATCAAATCATGAAATATTCTTTTAGGAGATCATTTTATGCCCAAAGTTACTAGCAAGTTCGGAACGGTGATTTAGCCATTTTTAGTGTGTTTGTGCCTTTTGATCTCATTGATCCGTCGTACGAATCCTAATAAACCCTTCGGAGTAAATCGAGGGTGGGTTGTTGTGTATGCAATAATACTACACACGGGCAAAAGTACAGCGGCAGCGCGACACGGGATATGGACGCGACTCATGAGTACAGCGGCAGCGCCGCCGCTTTTTCGTTCTGGCGTACTTCTTCTCTATTCTTGTTTGCTTAATATCTCATAGTTATCTTCCTATTGTTGTCATTGTTTCGAGGACGACGTTGGGTGCTAGGGCTCCACCCAATAGGACTGCATATTGATGCTACCCCCAATCCTGATTCAGAATATTTTGGCGTGGATTTTTTTCTCCTAACTTGGTTCAGACGGTGTCACTACAAAAATTGGATATTTGTTCTAGTGTCAGGAATACGAAAGCTCATAATTTGTGATGGCCACTAATCAGGTTCAGGTTAGTATGTGTACTCTCGTATCATATGTACTTCCTCCATCTCAAAATAAGTATCTCAAGCTTAGTATAATTTTATATTAAAGCTAGTATAAAGTTGAGACATTTATTTTAGAACAGAGGGAATATATTTGATCATGATTTTTGTGTGGCTTTTCCCCAATGATCAGCCCTGTCCTTTTTTGTTAGGTAATCCAGTTATATGGTTTAGGTTGCTTTCCGCTATTAGGTTGTTAATGCAGTTTTTATCCCTCTAATAAACTATGTTGCCAAGGAATTGCCCGGTAGTAAGAAAACAGATTAGGAATTGTATGAATAGATAGGAAGTGTTGTTGTGGACATTTAATTGATAAGCAGAAATATTTCTGCCCCCCCCCCCCCCCCTCCCTTTATGAAAAACAAATGCTAAACATGGTCAACCTTCTTGCTCTCGGATTTATCTTTCCTTATATACACCATTTTTGGGCCACCTAATCTTTTGGTAAACTAAATGTAGTTATTAGTACCTACGAGAAACAATAGTACCCAACAAGAAACACCAATTTTTCTCTTGTACTTTTATACTACTGCTCTTCTTTTAGCATCCTGATTGATGCCCACACCTTGATCTAAAACAAGCAAAACAAATTGCTATGTTAATAACTGTTTTTATAGCATGTACATGATTGAGTTAGGCAATAAATATTTTTAAAGGACATGATTTGACAGTCTTCATCATTGTTGTATTTCACAGGTGTGCTTCTAGCGGTGTCAATTGTTGCCCCTTATTTCTTTGTCAACAAGCAATACGAATGTATCAGTTGTTTCTTCTCATCAGTGTTCTAGTTGCATGTGCTCCCCCTTGGCCTTAGCCTTTTCTCTTTGGCCAAAAATGATAAATTCTCTATTTTTCTTGCTCTATGGAAGCCATCTTAATTAGTAGCGGCACTTAACAACTCTTTATTTGATTTAGTTTATCATTTGTTGCAACTTACACTCCACAATTAATGATAAATGGTACACCCTCTGATCCTTAATAAGTGTCACAGTTCTAAACTAAGATTGAACTAAATTTAGTTCAAAACTTGACACTTATTTTGGATCGGAGGGAGCAGTACACTTATGGTGCACCTGTCAGCTATGTATATTATTGTCCTCATATTATTCAGTTCAATAATAATAAGTAAAAAAAAGTAAGAAAGAGAGCTTATACAACGAGTAGTGATACTTTTGCCTAATTTTGGTGCCAACAACTACAACAACAGACATTTCAGCTATTTCCCTTTAGTGTAGTTTGTGGCTTGCAACAATTAGAGAAGAGACACATTCTAGCTATTTGGTTGTATAATTTTGGTGCTAAGTGTCTCATCCTTATCTGTTCATGTTATGCAGATGATATATTGCCAAATTGACAAGCTTCTGATCCACTTTTGTAACATATGTGCACTACGGCCCAGTGGCATAGCTCTTCCCCTAAAGCTAGTACATCGGCAAGATGATTCGGAAAATCCTTAAACCATCCGATGTATGTTGAAAGTCTCTTGCCTTTTGGGTTGTTCTTGATTTGAATTTAGCGATAATATGGTGATAGCTAGGTACTTGATCTATGTTTTGTTTTAGCTTTGAGATTGTTGCAACATTGTGTCATCTTACGTAGTTGTGATGGAATTCTAAAATAAGCAACCATGTTTACTTGACAGCCCAGGATTACATACTTGTGGTTTCATAAATATGCTAGGAATTATATATTATTTTTAACTATGGTTTGATTCTGTTATTGTGGAACCCACAATTCTGATTGTATTCATGTGTTCGAGCCAGGTTGAAACAAATGCAGCTCTGTTTGGAATTAAGAGTTCTTTTAATAAAGACATTTATATCACAAAGTTTGAGATAATAGAGCATTGCTTTGGTATTCTATAGTCATCTTGAAGTAAACTGCATCCCAATGTCAAGGCCTATCCGATTTACTACTCCATGGAGTCTCATGCATGGTTCTTCAACTTTAATTAGTGACATTGCATGTATATGTATGTTATGTCACATGGTTTCCATCACTTGAATCCATGGTTCTCTTTTCTATTTTTCTTTTCCCTCACTACCATTCTATTTGTGTTCGCCCTCTTGTGACGACTAATTTTGTTGCGTCGATATTTGGTTCATCTTTACGATGTCATTGTATCATGTCAGCTCTTTCTATTTTATGGCTAGATTGCGTCTCCTGATTTTGTTGCTAATGGGCTCAAAAAGTGCAGTCCCTTCTTTACCAAGAAGAACCACAAGAACTAAATGTCCGTTTTCTTTGTCGGGATGATGGAGCGACCGCGGCAAAGCGCGGCTTTTGCTTCTAGTTTAAGCCTAATATGGATCTTATTAATCTATTGACAATTAACAAGCAATCAGGTATTCAGGACGTTTTATAGACTGGCGGTGACGACAATTACTCTCGTCGACTTAGAATTAGAGTGATTGTCATTTCCAATACATTTTACTATGGGCATTTCATACCTAATGCTGGTCCTTAAATCAGGCATCACATCCGTTCATCGACCAGTTCAATGTTTCAAACCAATGCCGAGACATTGATACGAAAGCCGACCATCCAACATTGTAGCACTTAAAACAAGAAAAAATGGGACATTTTGGCGAAAGCCTTTCATCAAGTGGTAATCCAAGTGTTCAAGTGTTGGCATCACGTGACATACTTGGTGACTCGTGAGCAATTCAAATCAAACAACTAAAAAAAGCATTGGCGGAAGCCTCTCACCAAATACTACTGCATGACTTATCCTAAAATTGCACGAACACAATACATTTACGTTGTACCAAAACGTGCATACGCCCTAGTAGTAGAAACGGTGATGGTGGTGTGTGAATAGTGAATAGAGTACATCGTGCCTCGCTCAACCGCTCTCCGCAAAGCATGATGAAGGGTGAACGAATGCGTGGTTGGATGGTTAAAAGGATTGTATTATTCTCGTCTCACCACGGTTTAAGTCCTAAAATTCGTATTATTTTCCTATATTTATTTCAGGATTTTCCGACGATGTGTATTCAGTGAAAGGAGATGTCTTTATCGACGACGACGAGACATCTATGATGACTTTATAAATTTTAAAATGATATGTCGGTTCAGTATCTTAAAGGTGTTCATAGGATAGGGTGTGCATACATACATTGACACAGATGAATACGTGTGCGTGCCAAGATGCATGCATGCTATGACGGTTCAGTATCTAAAGGACTACATACAAATGTATATAAAACACACTTTAAAAAGATTTATTTAGGAACGGAGGGAGTACGATCGAGCTATCTACACACGATTACTGTTCCACTCCGAAGCAATGCGCATCCCAGTGGCACGCACACGACGCGGTGCGCTCCCATGTGAAGATGTGACCATGAGCCCTTGCCATACCATCCCGGTGCAGCGGTACAAGAGAGGCTGTGGGACGATAGACTGGCTAGATGAGATGAGGAAACCACTGCGGAGCGCCTCAAGGTTCTCTCCGGCCACTGATCCCGTCACGGCCACCATTTCCATGTAAACTTCCCCTGTAGTCCCTCGGAGTCTGCTCATCCTCTTCCCTTCACTTCACTGCTCCCATCCCAGTCCCAGTTCACTTTGCTTCTCCAGTCACCACAAGCACAACCACCACCCGGCCTACGTGCTCCTCGGCGATCAATGGACTGGGCACCGGACCAGAAGGCTCTCGGGGGCCTCGGCCTCGCCGGCGTCTGCCGCGAGACCTGCCGCGTCATCCACCGCGTCATGCTCCCCAACTTCGTCCACCTGGGTCCCCCGCTGCTCTCCGCCGCGCTCTTGCTCGCCAACTCCGCCGCCGTCCGCGCCCTCTCCGACCTCGACCACTGCCCCAGCCTCCTCGCAGACCGGCTCGCCTTCTCCCTCTTCGCGACCGTCTCCGTCGGGGCCGGCCTCCTGCTCCTGCTCCTCTGCGCCGCCGCCTACGCCTTCTGCGTCGCCTCCCTCTACAGCACCGGAGGCGACCTCCTCGCCGCCGATCGCGTCCTCAGGGGGTTCCCCACGGCCCCGCTCGCGCGGCTCGCCTGCACGTTCCTCATCCTCGCCGCGGCCTCCTTTCTCCTCGTTCACGCCTCCCTCTCCTTCGCCGCCTTGTTCCATCCCCAGGAGCTGGTCAGCGCTCCGGGCAAGACCGTGCTGCCCGTGCGGCTGCTGGCATGGGCCGCGTGCCTCGCCGGCGCGGGGTACGTCGCCGTGGTGTGCCAGCTGGCCTGCGTGGTGTCCCTGCTCGAGGACGCCGTGCTCCTCGGCGCCCTGCGCAAGAGCCGCGCGCTCCTCGCCGGCAAGTTCTGGGCGGCCGCCGGCGTATTCGTCACGCTCGACGGATGCATCTTCGCCGTGCTGGTGGCCTTCCAGGCTCTGGTGGTGGACGACGCGCTGGGCCTCGGCCTCGGGTTCCAGGTGGCCGCCGGGGTGGTGATGGCGGTGGCTCTTTGCGCGGTGGTGCTCTTGACGCTGGTGGCGCAGCCGGTGGTCTACATGGTGTGCAAGAACCACCACTACCAGGTCGTCCACAAGGTCCACCTCGACTGACGGGCGTTGAGCTGCTGCAGCCCGTCGAGACGGACCAGGTTCCAGCGACTCTGCCTGTGCCTAGCTATAGGCTATAGCTGCATCCTGTCCACGACTCCACGGTAGCAACTTGAAGAAGATTTGACTTAAAGTAGTACAGTAGCAGTAAGTTTATGCTAAATCATATCTAGTTGTGTACATCTAAATTTTATATTATCGATCTTATATTAAGATTCATATGGATTTTTCTTCTTCTTTTTTTATGCTTCATTTAGGCATTTTGATGTGTAATAACTACTCCATCGTCCCAAAATAACTGTCTCAATTTTATACTAACGCTAGTATAAAATTGTACTAAGCTTAAGACACTTATTTTAGGACGGAGGGAGTATGTCATATCTAGCTGTGTCTTCTAAATATCATTGCATTGGATAATTGGCTAAATATGTATACTAGAGGATAAGGCGCGCCATTCTTCATTGTCGAAAAAGGGTTTTCTTAATTTTATATTATAAAACAATCATCACCGAATACATTCAAGAGACCGGACAATGCACACAATACACATCCAAGATAAGATAGACAAGATACAAAGGTGCCAGACACCAACACATCATCCCATCGAGAATAATAGAGAGGTGAATCATACACAACGAAGTTAGGTCTCCAAAACGATGCCTCCAAGAAAGGATACGACCAAGGATAGCCGTCATCGCTCGATCCGTGAAGATCGGGTTTTCACCCGAAGCAAGACGACATGATGGGGAGCGTCGCGGCAGAGCCTTTAGGAAGGGTACAACGTCAACGATCGCCGCCGGCGTTGGCCGATCAAAGGACTGGACAAGTGGTGTACCCCGACGCTCACACCCCACCATCGCACCGTAACTCCGTCAACCACGCCAACCGCAAGGCCATGGTTGCCCGTCCGGACCTGAGACACATGCTCCTTCCACAAAAGTCGTGCCTCCAGCCGCTAGGACCGCCGCCCTGTAACGAGAAAACCCCGAGACCTACACAAAAGGTCTCGACTTCGGACCAACTGACGGCCCTCGACCGACAGATCCACCCGCAGACGCTCCGCTGGGATAACTACGCAGCCGCCCGGGGCTGAGGAACGGGGGAGAAAGGGGAGCGGATGAATCCGGACCGGCACACCCCTTGCCGGCGATAGGTGATGCGACCACATCGAGGCCATCGATCCCTCCAACCGAGCTCCCCGCAGAACACGCCACCGTGGAGCCTTTCGCAAACTCTCGCCCGACGAGGGAAACAAAATTGACCCGCCACCGCAGTCGGGTTAGCTCACGAGGGAGGTCTTCCCACGTCGAGTGTCGCCGTCCAGCCGTAAGGGCCCGACTAGACGAGGGCCGCCAACCTTCACCGTTGCAGCGTCACCCCCTCACCACCGCGCCACAGCGAGAGGGCGCTCGCACCCCAGCCGCCCGCAGCCCGTAGAAACAGGAGCGGATCCGGACTCGCCGCGCCGTTTTTCATTTGTGAGATTAACCTTTCTCTTTTCCTAGTTTTTTTTCACAAGGAGGTAAAAAGCACATATGTTGAGCTGCTAAGGAAGTAATAACCCATAAAGAAGCTAGAGCAAAACCTAAGTAAAAATTAAATTGAATTGTTGATTGTGTCATAAAGTTCCTTATGTCCATGCCCTAATCGACACCCCCCCCCCCCCCCCCCGAAGGAGTATGCGCTTCTAATTTTTTTTAGTTAATACGATACATGTGACCGGCAATGAGAAAAATAAAATGTAATAGTTAAATGATGATGGGCCATATCCGTGGAGTCCCGCTCTTAGGGCTATACGGATTTGAACCGTAGACCTTCTCGGTAAAATGGATCAATCGGATTATTATGAAAATGATTTGAACCGTTTCAAAGACCCAACATGCATTATTAGTTTCATTTGGCTCTTTCATAAACTGAGTTAAGGATCAGTTAGTCTACCATATTTTTCTTTACGGAAAGATAATGAGATGGCTCCGTGTGCTCTGACTGATTTTTTGTATATTGGTTTCGGCTTTGATTGCTTCAAGAAGCTGATGGTGTTTTCTTTCGCTCGGACTACAAATTTAGTTGGCGTGTTTGCGTGCTCTTTTTTATGTAAAAAAAATTGTTATGGTGCACAGGTCAAATAGTGGATTTCGGTTTTGTTTTTGTTAGTTTGTAGAAGTCTGTTTCATTGCACAAATATGGCATGTGTCACTAATGAGTTTTTCGGAGTGGAAGCCCTCTTCGTTTATTGGAGAATCAAATCCCGAAATTCGAATGAGCAATAGATAGTTGGTCGTGGCAGCATAACAGATAATCTCAAAAGGCACAGAAGTTAGCTGATACAAAAACATAAAACCTAGACAATACAAGTTGTGGAAAGGTGACACTAGTGGGGACGGGGCCTTTAGCCCCGGCCCGTAAGGGGCTTTAGTCCCAGTTCACCAACCGGGACTAAAGGGGCGGGACTAAAGGCCTAACCTTTTCGTCCCGGTCCTGTTACAAGCCGGGACTAAAGGTGCTCCACGTGGGCGCCTCGTAGCGCCCCAGTGGCAGGCCCTTTAGTCCCGGTTCGTTACAAGGACCGCGACTAAAGATTTTCAAATTTTGCTTCTTTTTTTTTGAATGAAATTATTTTTGGGTTTTAGGGTTTTAGGGTTTAGGTGTTGGGAAGATTAACGTGATGCCTCGTTTGGTGTTCGGGAATTAGTTTTCATATAATTTAAATAGAAATAATTATGCATATATATATAAGATTAACTTATCTTACAAGCGAGCATATATATACAATTACATGGAGATCTGAATTATTGGGACTAGAGCCCGTCTATTCGATTACATGGACGAACATCAGTAATGGCCCCTAGCTACACTAAATCGTCCTTTGTCATCTATAGCTTCCGTCCTCAGAAAGGTCGCAAGCTCCTCTGCAACAGCAATCGTGCGTTGCTCTGGTAGGACCTTCGTCGTCATGGCCGTGTGCTATATAAGAAGAGGAGATGAATATGAATATCAATCATGATAACAAAGAATGACGGGTAAAAATAGAGGTGTGAATGTTCATTGCTTACGTCGAATCTGTGATCCTTGTGCTCAAAGGTAAACGTGCGAATGGTCTCGCAAACATAGTATCCGCACAGATGCGTTCCCCGTGGCTGCTGGTCGCACTTTACGAGAATAGAATATATATAATCAAAATAATAATCTAGCATCATAAATGTATTGAAAATTAATAGAAGTATATCATACTACTACTTACCTGAGCCGCTCTTCTGCACGTCTAATCCTAGAGGGCAGACAAGCTTTTTTGCTTCGTACGTGCTGGTGGGCAATTCGTTCTTTCTTGGAAGCATCTTCTTCATCAGTACCAGCAACTTTTCGAATGACGAGTCAGTCACACCGGTCTCTGCCTTCCACTTCAGCAATTTCAGTGTGCTACCCAGCTTCTTCTGGCCATCTTCACAAGTTGGGTACAACAATTTGTTGTGGTCCTGTAACATCTGCTCGAACTGCAACCTCTCCTTTTCTATGTCGCAACCTCGCCGTGCATCAGAAATGACCCGGCCAAGATCATCAGCGGGCTCATCTGGTTCCCGTTCTTCATCCTGATCTTCTTCTTCATTGTGTTCCATTGCGGTATCAGCATACTCAGGGAACATAGATCGGTAGTTGTCATCATCGTTCTCTTCTTCTTCATCGTCGTCTTCCATCATAACCCCTCTTTCTCCGTGCTTGGTCCAAACATTATAGCCCGACACAGAACCGGACCGAAGCAGGTGGCTCTGAATGACTATTGAGGAAGTGTAATCCTTCTCATTCCGACATTCAACACATGGACAAAACATATAGCCGCCACCATGCTTGTTCGCATCGGCTGCATCTCGAAAAGAATGCACACCTTATCTGTAAGCGGCTGTGCGTCGATCACCGTACATCCATGGATGGCTCATCTCTGCGTTATACGACAGTATATCAAATACAATCACGATCTTAAAAATTAGTACCGCACGGTCTAAACGAGGAAATATAGTTGCTAGCCTTTTAGAATAAGTAGAAATAAAGAGGAAGAGGTTTAAGCGTGGCTCGGGCATCTCATATCGTAGTTGTGTTCGGTGAACTGATGCGGCATCGCTCTAACACACATTTCAACAAACACCTCTAGTGCATAAAAAAAAGTGGAGAGCAAGCACCCACCCACAATCCTCCATCCAAGAAAAATGCAACGAAGTGGGGAGAGGGGGCTGTGCTATATATAGGCAGAGGACTTTAGTCCCGGTTTGAGACACAAACCGAGACTAAAGGTGGCGCACATGTGGGCTGCCCACCGCGTAGCCCTTTAGTCCCGGTTTGGGACACGAACCGGGACTAAAGGTTCCTTACGGGCCGGGACTAAAGCCTCGAGGGAGGCATAGGGAATTGGGGCGACGTGGCCGGGCCTTTAGTCCCGGCCCAGAGGCAGGCCGGGACTAAAGGGTCCTGGCCAAAGGCCTGTTTTCTACTAGTGTGATCTTTAATATATTTTTTTAAAGGAGGATGACCCCCGGTCTTTGTATCCGGAAGATGCATGCAGCCACTTTTTTTAAAAGGAGGATGACCCCCGGTCTTACAAAGATCTTACAAAGCAATAGATCAATATGTCTGAAGCCACCCTCTTGACAAGATCTGTCGCTACTCCTATCCAATGATGAAGAGGTGCAGAAAGTGTGAGCCATACACCCACACCTCTCACCTAGCCTAACATCTAAAGCCGGAGGCCCCGACCGAGCCACATACTGGGTCAGGGGCACAAACCGGTCCAATGCACCCTCATAGGTCGTCGCCGCCGCCTTCCATCAATCCGTTTTCAAAACAGTTACAAACGCATCGACCTTGCAAGGCCTGCTGTCGATGCCCCCACGGCGGCAGACAGCGCCTCCTCCCCACGCGCGCTCATCATCACGCATCCGTCGTTGAGACTTTGCTGCCCCTTGCCACCGAGACTCCACGACGTCGATGTGTCACTGGAAACGCCGCTCCACCGTAGATGCCGACCAATGGTCCCTCGAGCCCGTGTGTACCTCCATGAATGACGCCCCCGAGGGAGAAACGACACCACAGCGTCGTCGTCATCCGATCTCTGATCTAGGGTTTCCCCCGGAGGTAGCAGAGAGTGGCCTCGAACTTGTCCTCGGCGATGCCTTCAGGAAGGGAACGAAGTAGACAGTGCCGCCATCGTCGGCCTTGGCAGTAGCCGAAAGCAAGCTTTCACCCAGATCTTTTCAAAGATCCAGCAGCACGCCAACGCCTCCTGCCGCCCCCAATCACATAAGTGAAGGAGGACAGTCAACGCGCACGCCCACCACCGCTTAGGGCCGCCGGACGGCGGCCGAGCTCGCCACCCAGAGGAGAACCGATCTGGGGTGGGGAACCCCATATTAATATGAATACCAAGATAACCATGCTCTTCAAAAAAAATTAAATGAGTATCAAGGTATTTCTTGATGAGTAGTTTCATCACACATAAAACTTGATCCTCAATAAATGAAAAAAACGTGTGCATCACATGTCAATTCTAGGAATTAAACTCGGGTTGTTGGGCTACACAACCGCATGCCCAACCATTGAGCCAAGGCTATCTTTGCAAAGGTGATCTCTAATGACATGAGAACCCTTTGTAGCCTTAAGTTCAACGGTCACTAACCAGCTTCAACTTCAGTACTTCAGCAAACTTCATCGTACTAACCAATACTTCGAGATCGTACTAACTTTGTGGGTAAGATTGATTACATACTTCAGCCAACACACCCATTTGAGCCATTTCATCAGCCCATGACAGCTTTATCTGTCACTAAGCAACTGAAAAAATAAATAAAGGAATGTAAGATATGCTCTAGTAATGTAGGTTCACGGTAACCCAAGAACATCACATGAGGCATAAGTTTAACATGAAGCACGATGATTACAATGTATTTTTCCTTAAGATGGCTTAGTCAAGCACACTGATAGGGTTACAACAAAACTCAGTGTCAAACAATTCTTTAATATAGAAGTTTGGAGCAGTTTGGGACCGCTCTGCTCCATCAAAAACAGCTCCGTTCTGCTCCGTTCAGCCTAGGCCCTGTTTGGGACTGCTCTGCTCCATCAAAAACAGCTTCGTTCCATCAAATTCACTTTGGAGCAGTTTCATATAGAAGTTGTAGCTTTTTTAAAGAGAATGTTTGGCTTTTATCCAGCTTCAGCTTCACGAATGGAAAATTTGGTAAAAATTATCTATTTGATTGGATGAGAGAGGAGAAACGAAGGAGTATCCACTTACAGGTGGCAGTGGTGGGTAATTTCAATCCAACTCCAGCTTTTATAATTTTATGGAGCACCTTCTAAAAAGCTTCATAAAAAACAGGAAGTTGGACCCCGGATTCTTTTTTTTTGTGGAGCTCTATATCGTGAAGCTACCCCATTTGGCTTATGTTTTCTAGAGCGGAGCTCAATTTTCTGGAGTGGAGCAGTCCCAAACAGGCCCGCCTACGTATATCTTATTATCTACTCTCTCTGTTTCTAAATACTTGTTATTGAAGAAAACTAGATTAGTTTAGTTTTGTCCAACAATAAATATTATGGTACATAGAAAGTAAAAGGGTCGTTTCATTCGTGTGGCCGAAGAGGATATTTCCCTTTCTTTCACCCATTGGTCTTCAAACCAGACCCATAGCATAGCTATTGACACACTAGTTTTGAGTCGAAGGAGGCTGGCCAGATCGCATTATTAAGGCTCCCTAGGCTTATCAGGCACCAATCTTGTGTAGCATGAGGTCAAACATCCTTCTCCTTAAATGTGATGCCTAGTAAACTGTACATCCCATTCAGTATCTTAAATATATTTATATGGATTGAGGATTTGCTATGCCAATGCGTACATTCAAAATTACAAAAACTGTTGCAAAAATAATATTTCATGGAAAGCAAATGGATTTACCAATCTATCGATCTATCCATATAAGAGAAAGCAAAGTAGCTCCCAGCAGAAATATTTCAAGTAAACCCGGCTTATAATACACGGCTTACAATAGATCGCCTTATCAGATATAAGCCGGGTGTCAGCCAAAAGAACTCGGCTTATAAATAAACATAGTAGTGTTTTACAAGGCACTCGGTTTAATAAAGTAATATGACGATAGGTGGTTGTTAACGGCCACATGTCATCGTCTGTATAAACCGAGTGCCGATGTGTGTTGCACGGTTTAAACATACACTGAATGCTTTGTACGTTGCACGGTTTATATAAAACCGGGTGTCATTGTGGACCACATGATTTATATATAAGCCGTGTGCCTTTAGACTGTTCACAGTTTATATGTAAGTGAGGTGTCAAACAGCTAAGGGACAGGGCTTATATAGTCCTCCGGTGGCTTACCTGGACTATAAGCCAGGTGTCATGTTGCTGGAGTACACAACTTATAGCCTGCGTGTGGCTTATATGGCATCTAAGCCGGATGCTATTTGCTGGGGTACACGGTACCGCCAGCGGTCGCGATGAATCTCGTGGACGGAGCCATAGGACTCGAACAACGCCTTCTGTCTGGGCACGTCCATGCTCGACACGATGGATGTGCTGGTGGCGAGCAGATCCTCCGCACGCGGTGCTCCTCGAGGAAGTGGAAATTGTAGGCTTGGTCGGCAGGGTGCTGCCAGAACTTGGCCTCTTCCTCTTCCCGCAGCATGTTGGTGTAGTGCGCACACGCCTCGTCGATGGTGATGCCCGCATGCACTAGCGAGGAGGGTGTCACTGCCTTGTCCTCCGTTGGGACATCGTCAGCCTCCGTCTACTGGTCGGCCTGCCAGACGGTAGCAATGTTGAACATCTCCTTCTTCTACTACGAGGAGAGAGTGTCCCAGAGTTATTTGGAGTGCAGCGAGGCACTGGCGGGCATGGTGTGGAGAGAAGAAAGGGATCGGAGAAGGATGAGTGCGGCTATGGCCAAGGCTGAAGTTTATATAGCGGGCGGGAAGATAATGGGCCGCGGCGGTGTGGATAATGGTGGGCGGAAGACGGGCAAACGTGTGGCGCATGAGTAGCTTCCTCGGCAACAACATATCATTAATGCAGAGGCGACGTACCGACTCGTTGCCGTTTCAATGCGGGAGCAATCGCCTGCACCAGGAAGCAGCAGGGGCGGCGCACTCTCGGCCGACACGCCGCTTCAATGTCGTATGGCATCAGTGAAAGGTCATGTCTGCTATGGCCAGGCATGAATGCGGCACTGAGACCTTGGAGCGGCACCAACTGTTTTGGGTGGGAAGCGCGAGGCGAGGGAGGTGTTTTTTGGTGGGCCAGGTTAATCAGACGCGGGCGTTGCTGATATCCAGACGTCGGCACATCCCCCTAGTTTGTGTGGGGAAAATTGTCAGGCAGCTTGGCAAACCAATACACGCCCGTATTAGATGACACAATACATCCGGACCGTATGGTTCAAATGGTTGCGGGTGGTTTGAAGGTTCGCGTTGAAGATATCCAAAGAGATCATGTGTTAATCTAAAGAATGCATATATTTTCTTATGGTTTCCCTCTCCTCTATATAAGTATTTAGCATATATGACACTTCTAAGACAACGTTACTATATATGCACTAACGACATTCCGAATGCAGATCACCAAACGGACCTCATAAAATGTCTACAGACATTCGGACAGGTGTCGGCCATCCAATTATGACCCCGTTTTAAACACCGCATTCAAATGAAATGTCATGAGTTCGATAAAATACATGCAAAAATAGGTAGGAGGCCGGTGAAGCCAATGTGAATGCCATGAGGTTTCCCAACGCGGATAAGGTTTTGGCGCAGGTCAGCGGTCCGACCCTATTTGAAGATCCGAACATTTGGAGGCGTTTTAAGTATATCCCAAAACTTATAAATCTGGCCTCTTAAACGTCCGTGGACGCATCCATGAACACTGATCTATCACCTTTCGAATAATACATTTTACAAACGGATATCTTAAATTAGAAACATTAGATCCATAGTATTACATGCAATATAAACCTAATACAAGCAAAGCTCGTCCGGCTCCGTCGTGCTCATGTCCGATGTCTGGCTGCGCCCCTCGTAGTATCAGTCCAGTCACCGACGAGGTAGAGTAGGATATGAGACACGAGCCGGCTCATGGGACTCGAGCTCCCGCCTTCTCACATGCCCTACTCTTCCTCATCGGAGCCCGTAACCCAGATGGTGTCGGTGGACGTCAGGTCGATGACGGATCCTTCGTGAGAGGATTCGAATGCCGTCTCCCATGTCCTACCCTTCCTTGTTGGAGCCGCGCCATGTTATCGTTTGAGAACACCCATAGTTCGTGCTCGGCGCACTGGCGAAGGGGTTGCGCGTCCGCCACGGCATTCGGATGCCAGACAGACCGCACCGCCAACGATGAGACAACGACGCCACATCCAAGCACCAGTTGTGCCGACGCAATGGATCTTCGACGTCACGATTCCGACCGTTGCCGTCGGGCGACCGCCTCCCGGGCATCCTTTGAGGCCGGTTTGAAAGGTTCGATTGAGTCGAAATTTCGTGATCGATCAGTGACCGGACGGTTTGTCTGGGCATTTAAGATGAATATAAAGGGTCCGGTTATAGATGCTCTTAGTGACCAGTGTTGGAGATGCCCTAAGAAGCACAACCCCATCATTGCCCTTCATATCCTTTTGTATTTGACTTATCGGATAACATGAGCCATGAAAGAACTTAATTGTCTTGACACACTTACAAGCCAAAATCCACTTAGAAGGAGTCGAGACATGCATGTGCTGAAAAAGCAGCTTATAGAATCTACCAGAAAAGTGAATATCTGATTTTTTTTAAGAAAAACCATCCGAATACCAGATGAAGGCCAAGGAAGCATCACCCGATATGCTTAAAGACTAGGAAGGTGTTGGACTAGCAGTTTAGTTGTAAGTCAACTTGGCTAACAAGTTGTAACAAACCCCTCTAATGTGAATGTACAGCGCTTCGGACGACCACACGATTTCTCCTTTGTTCATGCCGGGCAGTCGTCCCAGCCGCAGTGGCCTTGACGAGTCGCACATCGACGGCCCGAGCTTTCGGTCGACTCTCGACACGTACGCGAGCATCGCCAGCCCATGTTTCCATGAAGCTTCACGCACGCAGGGGCACCCTCACGCCTCCATCGTCTTCGTCTCTCTGTCGATGCAGTCCTGTCCTTTTACCACTTACGTGATTGCTTTGGTGGCCATGGCTTGACCTTGACTCCATTCCATTCCGGTGCAAGAATTGATGCCATGCTCGCAGCGGAAGGCGTGCAATGCATCAAAGTGAAGCTAGCTAAGCTAGCTAGGCGCCGGCCGGGAGCAAACAGCTGGTCCGTGGCCTAGCTAGCTGTTGCCTTTTGTTTTGTTTTGTTTTGATGGAAGCCTTAGCTAGCTTGCTGCAACGCAATATGATGCCTTATTACGTGTACAAAATCAATACACCGTAAACTGAGACGACAATTAGAGCACCGAAAGTTACGGTCAGGATGACACCATGAAAGGTAAAAACTCTGTATAAAGTTCATACAGACTCTATGAGCGTGTTTGGTTGCTCGACTCGCACCTGGCTTGGACCCCGCGTGCAAATTTTCAGATGTTTGGTAGACTACACGTTTAACTGGGTCTGGCCCGACCCATGCAAAATAGAGCTCCCAGCCAGGCCGAGGAGAAACGCAGGAATCGGGCATTTCCCTGAGCCAGCCCCGTGCCTGCACCCGCGTACACACTTAAAACGAAACGGTACACTTGATTGCCCTGGATATTTATCGGAATTACTTCACAATTGCCACCGCACCTTCCTGTGTCCAGTCTTTCTTCACCTTCACCACCGAACCAGATCGGATCAAGCACATCCACACATCGCCGCCGCCGCCATTCGAGTTCCTTCTTTGGGCACTGGACCTGGCCCTCTCAGCGACCCCTCCTGCCGACCACTCGTCCACGCTCAATCCCCACGACCCCATCGCTGGACAAGCGCTCAACACGAGCCGGGGCCGGAGGGAGAGGTGCGCCGTTGCCTTCTCGGCCGGACGTGCACTCAACAGGAGCCGGGTGCTGGAGATCACGGAGATGACGCTCACCCGGCAAGATGCAATCTTTTGCCGCTCCCTCATGGCCACGACGACAACGCTGACGTCCAACACATGAGCTCTTGGCGTGCAACTTGTGTAATCCACGAAGAGCAGCAGGTCTAATCCACGAAGAAGCAGCAGCTCTAAGCCAGCCTACCAAACACCGTAGGTCGCATACAGCGTCTCCCATGCACACATTCCCTACAGTCCACCAAACATACATCTCGGTTCATCCTTGCATCCGCTCCACCAGGCCAAGCTCAGCCAGTATCATCCATGCGATGCAGGGTAGAACTACCCAAGCAACCAAACACGCCCTATATGCATGCATAGCGTTCCGTGCCACGTACACCAGTACACCGCTGATTCACACCACGGCACACTACAGTACACACATACACACTCTAATCAACTTTCAAAACCGTCATTCTCGACACCAACACACACGGTTTCTAGCTCAAAACATCGGTTTGATCACATGTGTAGTATGTTGTCGAGCCCTTCACAGTACATCACAAGAACAAAACATGCATGCTCTAATTGTCGGTTAGCCAGCTGCGAGTACTACCAGTTCATCTGTCCATTGCTTCATATGTCTCACAGTCTGCGCTTGTGCTAGCTGCTCTCTTCCCTCCGGCTCCACGGACTCGACTTATTTCTCCACAAACCACGCACCACCGTAGCAGGCAGTGACCAGTATAAGGAAGCGTAGAACCCACTAGTGGAAAACGGGTCTTTGGCCGGGACCCTTTAGTCCCGGCCTGCCTTTGCCTTTGGGCCGGGACTAAAGGCCCGGTCACATCGCCCCAAATCGCAATGCCTCCCTCGAGGCTTTAGTCCCGGCCCGTAAGGAGCCTTTAGTCCTGGTTCGTGTCCCAAACCGGGACTAAAGGGCTACGCGGTGTGCAGTCCGCATGTGCGCCACCTTTAGTCCCGGTTTGTGTCTCAAACCAGGACTAAAGTCCTCTGCCTATATATAGCACAGCCCCCCTCTTCCCTCTTCCTTGCATTTTTCTTGGATGGAGGATTGTGGGTGTGTGCTAGCTCTCCACTTTTTTTTGATGCACTAGAGGTGTTTGTTGAAATGTGTGTTAGACCGATGCCGCTTCAGTTCATCGAACACAACTACGATATGAGATGCCTGAGCCACGCTTAAACCTCTTCCTCTTTATTTCTACTTATTCTAAAAGGTTAGCAACTATATTTCCTTGTTTAGACCGTGCGGTACTAATTTTTAGGATCGTGATTGTATTTGATATACTGACGTATAACACAGATGAGCCACCCATGGATGTACGGTGATCGACGCACAGCCGCTTACAGAGAAGGCGTGCATTCTTTTCGAGATGCAGCCGATGCAAACAAGCATGGTGGTGGCTATATGTTTTGTCCATGTGTTGAATGTCGGAATGAGAAGGATTACACTTCCTCAAGAGTCATTCAGAGCCACCTGCTTCGGTCCGGTTTTATGTCGGGCTATAATGTTTGGACCAAACACGGAGAAAGAGGGGTTATGATGGAAGACGACGATGAAGAAGAAGAGAACGATGATGACAACTACCGATCTATGTTCCCTGAGTATGCTGATACCGCTATGGAAGACAATGAAGAAGAAGATCAGGATGAAGAACGGGAACCAGATGAGCCCGCTGATGATCTTGGCCAGGTCATTTCTGATGCACGGCGAGGTTGCGACACAGAAAAGGAGAGGTTGCAGTTCGAGCAGATGTTACAGGACCACAACAAATTGTTGTACCCAACTTGTGAAGATGGCCAGAAGAAGCTGGGTAGCACACTGGAATTGCTGAAGTGGAAGGCAGAGACCGGTGTGACTGACTCCTCATTCGAAAACTTGCTGGTACTGATGAAGAAGATGCTTCCAAGGAAGAACAAATTGCCCGCCAGCACGTACGAAGCAAAGAAGCTTGTCTGCCCTCTAGGATTAGACGTGTAGAAGATACATGCATGCCCTAATGACTGCATCCTCTACCGCGGTGAGAAGTACGAGAATATGGATAAATGCCCGGTATGCACTGCATTGCGGTATAAGATCAGAAAAGATGACCCTGGTGATATTGAGGGCGAGCCACCCAGGAAGAGGGTTCCTGCCAAGGTGATGTGGTATGCTCCTATAATACCACGGTTGAAACGTCTATTCAGAAATAAAGATCATGCGAAGTTGTTGCGATGGCACATGGAAGATCTTATGAAAGACGATAAGTTGAGGCACACCGCTGATGGTCGGCAGTGGAGAAAAATCGAGAGAGAGTTCCCGAGATTTGCAGCTGACGCAAGGAACTTATGGTTAGGTCTGAGTACATATGGCATGAATCCTTTTGGGGAGCAGAGTTGCAGGCACATCACCTGGCCCGTTACTCTATGTATCTACAACCTTCCTCCTTGGTTGTGCATGAAGCGGAAGTTCATTATGATGCCAGTGCTTATCCAAGGTCCAAAGCAACCCGGCAACGATATTGATGTGTACCTAAGGCCATTAGTTGATGAACTTTTACAGCTGTGGCCCGAACCAGGTGTACGTGTGTGGGACGAGCACAAACAAGAGGAATTTGACCTTCGAGCGTTGCTTTTCGTAACCATCAATGATTGGCCTGCTCTTAGTAACATTTCAGGACAGTCAAACAAGGGATACAATGCATGCACGCACTGTTTGGATCAGACAGAAAGTATATATCTGGACAAATGTAGGAAGAATGTGTACCCGTACAATCGTCGTTTTCTTCCGCCCAAGCATCCCTTAAAGAAAAAAGGCAAGCATTTCAATGGCAAGGCAGAACCGAGGGGGAAGCCTGTCATCCGTACTGGTGCTGAAGTATTTGATATGGTCAAAGATTTAAAAGTAATCTTTGGAAAGGGTCCTGGCAGCCAACCTGTTCCTAACGGCCATGATAAGCGCGTACCCATGTGGAAGAAGAAATCTATATTTTGGGAGCTACCCTACTGGGAAGTCCATGAGGTCCGCTCGGCAATCGACGTGATGCACCTGACGAAGAATCTCTGCGTGAATATTCTAGGCTTCCTGGGCTTGTATGGGAAGTCAAAAGATACACCGGAAGCACGGGAGGACCAGGAACGTCATAAAGGAAGAGATGGCATGCATCCAGGGCAGCTTCAAGGGCGTGCCAGCTACGCTCTTACTAAGGAAGAGAAGGAGATCTTCTTTGAAGTCCTTTTCAGTATCAAGGTCCCGACTGGCTTCTCGTCGAATATAAAGGGAATCGTAAATATGAAAGACAAAAAATTCCAAAACCTAAAGTCTCATGACTGCCACGTGCTTATGACGCAATTGCTTCCGGTTGCATTGAGGGGAATTCTACCGGAAAATGTTCGCCTGGCAATTGTGAAGGTATGTGCATTCCTCAATGCAATTTCTCAGAAGGTAATCGATCGAGAAAGTCTATCAGGGTTACAGATTGATGTGGTCCAATGTTTGGTCAGCTTTGAGTTGTTGTTCCCGCCATCCTTCTTCAATATAATGACACACCTCCTAGTTCACCTAGTCGAAGAGATTAGAATTCTTGGTCCTGTGTTTCTACACAATATGTTCCCCTTCGAGAGGTTCATGGGAGTCTTAAAGAAATATGTTCGTAACCGTGCTAGGCCAGAAGGAAGCATCTCCAAGGGCTATGGAATAGAGGAGGTCATTGAGTTTTGTGTGGACTTTCTTCCTGACCTTAAGCCGATTGGTGTTCCTGAATCTCGGTATGAGGGTAGGCTGACAGGAAAAGACACACTAGGAAGGAAAGCAAAAGTATGTATGGACGGGCATTCTTTCTCTCAAGCACACTACACAGTTCTACACAATTCCATCGTGGTGGCTCCGTATATCGTGAGACACAAGAATATTCTACGCTCCGAAAACCCGGGGAAGGCTGACTCTTGGATTAAAGGGGAACACGAGAAGACTTTCGGCAGTTGGTTGCAGACACATCTCATGAATGACGACACCGTTGGAGATGAGCTGTACTGTTTGGTCAGGCCACCATCTTCGACTATATGTACTTTCCAAGGGTATGAGATAAATGAGAATACATTTTACACGGTTGCCCAAGATAAAAAGAGCACCAACCAAAATAGTGGTGTCCGCTTTGATGCAACAGATGAGAATGGGCACTGTTTGGAAACATATTACGGGTACATAGAGGAGATATGGGAACTTGACTATGGACCTACTTTTAAGATCCCTTTGTTTCGGTGCAAATGGGTGAAGCTGACAGGAGGCGGGGTAGTTGTAGACCAAAAGTATGACATGACAACAGTGGATCTCAACAATCTTGCATACATGGACGAACCATTTGTCCTAGCCCATGATGTCGCTCAGGTTTTCCATGTGAAGGACATGTCTACAAAAACGAGAAAAAGAAATCACCAAAAGAAGATATCGTCCGATGAGCCAAAACAACACATAGTTCTTTCAGGGAAAAGAAACATCGTGGGAGTAGATGACAAGACAGACATGTCAGAAGATTATAATAAGTTTCATGAAATTCCGCCCTTCAAAGTGAAAACTGACCCAAGCATCCTACTGAATGATGAAGATTCTCAATGGCTACGACCCACAAGAAAACAAAATAATAGATAGGAATATTGGTGCAATAATGTAATAATGTATTAAACCTTTTATGTAATGCATGTATGCAATGTACTAAATTTCAAACACTTTTCATTTTCATAGTTTTGCCAAATTCTCAAATATGCAAAAAGAATTTTAATAAACCTTTGTAAGAGATGAGTTCTCGTTCGAAACGTTGATACTTCGAGAGAGATTGCCCGTTTTGTACACGAAGTGCATCCAGTTTTTGTCGTAGCCCTCTCAACTTTTTAACACATGCTATGTGGGTGAAATGATGATAGCATGCCAACTTTCAACATTTTCAAATTCATTTGTAGTGCTTTTCAATTTCAGGGTCAACTAGCTCAAAAAAAATAAGTAAATGCATGAAGAATACCAAATGAAGTCAGAAATTGTTGAAATTTTGTGATGTGCCTTTTAATGGTGCATTTTGAACACACAAAAAGTATGGAGTTCAAATAAGTTAAAAAAAATGAAATCCCTTTGTAAGAGATGAGTTCTCGTTCAAAACCCTGATACTTCGAGAGAGATTGTCCGTTTTGTACACGAAGTGCATCCAGTTTTTGTCGTAGCCCTCTCAACTTTTTAACACATGCTATGTGGGTGAAATGATGATAGCATGCCAACTTTCAACATTTTCAGAGTTCATTTGTAGTGCTTTTCAATTTCAGGGTCAACTAGCTCAAAAAAAATAAGTAAATGCACGAAATATACCAAATTAAGTCAGAAATTGTTGAAATTTTGTGATGTGCCTTTGAATGGTGCATTTTGAACACACAAAAAGTATGGAGTTCAAATAAGTTCAAAAAAATGAAATCCCTTTGTAAGAGATGAGTTCTCGTTCGGAACCCTGATACTTCGAGAGAGATTGTACGTTTTGTACACGAAGTGCATCCAGTTTTTGTCGTGGCCCTCTCAACTTTTTAACACATGCTATGTGGGTGAAATGATGATAGCATGCCAACTTTCAGCATTTTCAGAGTTCATTTGTAATGCTTTTCAATTTCAGGGTCAACTAGCTCAAAAAAATAAGTAAATGCACGAAATATACCAAATTAAGTCAGAAATTGTTGAAATTTTGTGATGTGCCTTTGAATGGTGCATTTTGAACACACAAAAAGTATGAAGTTCAAATAAGTTCAAAAAAATGAAATCCCTTTGTAAGAGATGAGTTCTCGTTCGAAACCCTGATACTTCGAGAGAGATTGTCCGTTTTGTACACGAAGTGCATCCAGTTTTTGTCGTAGCCCTCTAAACTTTTTAACACATGCTATGTGGGTGAAATGATGATAGCATGCCAACTTTCAACATTTCGAGAGTTCATTTCTAGTGCTTTTCAATTTCAGGGTCAACTAGCTCAAAAAAAAAGTAAATGCACGAAATATACCAAATTAAGTCAGAAATTGTTGAAATTTTGTGATGTTCCTTTTAATGGTGCATTTTTAACACACAAAAAGTATGGAGTTCAAATAAGTTCAAAAAATGAAATCCTTTGTAAGAGATGAGTTCTCGTTCGAAATGCTGATACTTCGAGAGATATTGTCCGTTTTGTACACGAAGAGCATCCAGCTTTTGTCGTAGCCCTCTCAACTTTTTAACACATGCTATGTGGTTGAAATTATGATAGCATGCCAACTTTCAACATTTTCAGAGTTCATTTGTAGTGCTTTTCAATTTCAGGGTCAACTAGCTCAAAAGTAAATAAGTAAATGCACGAAATATACCAAATTAAGTCAGAAATTGTTGAAATTTTGTGATGTTCCTCTCAATGGTGCATTTTGCACACACAAAAAGTATGGAGTTCAAATAAGTTTAAAAAAATAAAATCCCTTTGTAAGAGATGAGTTCTCGTTCGAAACCCTAATACTTTGAGAGAGAGTGTCCGTTTTGTACACGAAGTGCATCCAGTTTTTGTCGTAGCGCTCTCAACTTTTTAACACATGCTATGTGGGTGAAATTATGATAGCATGCCAACTTTCAACATTTTTAGAGTTCATTTGTAGTGCTTTTCAATTTCAGGGTCAACTAGCTCAAAAAAAATAAGTAAATGCACGAAATATACCAAATTCAGTCAGAAATTGTTGAAATTTTGTGATGTGCCTTTTAATAGTGCATTTTGAACAAACAAAAATTATGGAGTTCAAATAAGTTCAAAAAAATGAAATCCCGTTGTAAGAGATGAGTTCTCGTTCGAAACCGTGATACTTCGAGAGAGATTGTCCGTTTTGTACACGAAGTGCATCCAGTTTTTGTCATAGCCCTCTCAACTTTTTAACACATGCTATGTGGGTGAAATGATGATAGCATGCCAACTTTCAACATTTTCATAGTTCATTTGTAGTGCTTTTCAATTTCAGGGTCAACTAGCTCAAAAAAATAAGTAAATGCACGAAATATACCAAATTAAGTCAGAAATTGTTGAAATTTTGTGATGTGCCTTTGAATGGTGCATTTTGAACACACAAAAAGTATGGAGTTCAAATAAGTTCAAAAAAATGAAATCCCTTTGTAAGAGATGAGTTCTCGTTCGAAACGCTGATACTTCGAGAGAAATTGTCCGTTTTGTACACGAAGTGCATCCAGTTTTTGTCGTAGCCCTCTCAAGTTTTTAACGCATGCTATGTGGTTGAAATGATGATAGCATGCCAACTTTCATCATTTTCAGAGTTCAAATGTAGTGCTTTTCAATTTCAGGGTCAACTAGCTCAAAAAAATAATAAGTAAATGCACGAAATATACCAAATTAAGTCAGAAATTGTTGAAATTTTGTGGTGTGCCTTTGAATGTGCATTTTTAACACACAAAAATTATGGAGTTCAAATAAGTTCAATTTCAAACACTTTTCATTATCATAGTTTTGTCAAATTCTCAAATATGCAAAAAGAATTTTCATAAACATAGTTTTTAATTGAAAATAACAAAATAGTTAATAGTTTGGATAGTCAAAATAGTTACTTTTGAAAATAGAAAATAGTTTTGAATTATTTATTCAATTTCAAACACTTTCCATTATCATAGTTTCGTCAAATTCTCAAATATGCAAAAAGAATTTTAATAAACATAGTTTTTAATTGAAAATAACAAAATAGTTAATAGTTTGGATAGTCAAAATAATTACTTTTGAAAATAGAAAATAGTTTTGCATTATTTATTCAATTTCAAACACTTTTGATTATCATAGTTTTGTCAAATTCTCAAATATGCAAAAAGAATTTTAATAAACGTAGTTTTTAATTGAAAATAACAAAATAGTTAATAGTTTGGACAGTCAAAACAATTACTTTTGAAAATAGAAAATAGTTTTGAATTATTTATTCAATTTCAAACACTTTTCATTATCATAGTTTTGTCAAATTCTCAAATATGCAAAAAGAATTTTAATAAACATAGTTTTTAATTGAAAATACCAAAATAGTTAATAGTTTGGATAGTCAAAATAATTAATTTTGAAAATAGAAAATAGTTTTGAATTATTTATTCAATTTCAAACACTTTTCATTATCATAGTTTTGTCAAATTCTCAAATATGCAAAAAGAATTTTAATAAACATAGTTTTTAATTGAAAATAACAAAATAGTTAATTTTGAAAATTGAAAAAAATTGAAACTATATGAGAATTTGTAAAGAAACTTAAACCTAAATTCAAAGTGAGCTCACTTTGAATTCAGGTTTAAGTTTCTCCACAATTTCAAATATAGTTTCAATTTTTAAATTTACAGTCAGTTTATGCCCGTAAGCCTGCTTTAGAGAGGAGATCGATGGAGTAGCTGCGACGGGGCTTATAAACAAGTGTTAGTCCCCCTCGCTGGGCGAGGTGGGACTAAACTTATCATGCAGCCGAGGAGGGGCTTTAGTCCCGGGTGGAGCCACGACCCGGGACTAAAGCCCCTCGCCTGCCGCCTGCCGAGGAGGGGCTTTAGTCCCGGTGCGTGGATCCAACCGGGACTAAAGACCCCCTTTAGTCCCGGTTGGAGCTCCGCACCGGGACTAAAGGCCCCTGCTTCCCGCCTTCTGGTCTGCCCGAAAAGGGGCCTTTAGTCCCGGGTCGTGGCTCCACCCGGGACTAAAGGGGGTCTTTAGTCCCGGTTCGAGCCATGAACCGGGACTAAAGATCCACTATATAAGCGGGAGTTAGAAAAATTCCAACCCAAATAGTTCGTTTCTCTTCTTCTTCCTCTCGTTCTCCTGCCCGACGCGGCACACCGATGACCTCGACGACGTCGTCAGGCTGCCCGCCGTCTTCCTCGCCGCCGCGTGCCGTCCTCCTCGCCGTCGTCGTCGTCCTCCTCGCCGTCGCCGTCCTCCTCGCCGCGCGCCGCCCTCCTCCTCATGTGCGCCGCCATCCTCCTCGCCGCGCACCGTCGACACCTCCGGCCGGTAAGCCCCCCGCCCCCTCCTCCCCAACACTCCGGCCAGTAGAAGAAAAGAAGAAAAAGGAGAAGAAAAGAAGAAAAAGGAGAAGAAAAGAAGAAAAAGGATAAGAAAAGAAGAAAAAGGAGAAGAAAGGAAGAAAAGGGGAAGAAAGGAAGAAAAAGGAGAAGAAAGAAAGAAAAAGGAGAAGAAAGGAAGAAAAAGGAGAAGAAAGGAAGAAAAAGGAGAAGAAAAGAAGAAAAAGGGAAGGATAAGAAAAGAAGAAAAAGGAGAAGAAAAGAAGAAAAAGGAGAAGAAAAGAAGAAAAAGGGAAGAAAGGAAGAAAAAGGAGAAGAAAGGAAGAAAAAGGAGAAGAAAGGAAGAAAAAGAAAAAGATTTTTTTTGTCATTTAATTCCTATTGTTATTAGGTTTGTGCTAGATTATTAGGGTTAGTAATATTTAGAATTAGGTTAGGGTTACAAGAAGAAGAAATATGAACAAAAATAAGAAAATAAGATTAGGAAAAAGGAAAATAAGAAGAGGAGGAGAAGAAAAGAAGAAAAAGGAGAATAAGAAGAGGAGGAGAGGAGAATAAGAGGAAAAATAGAAGAAGATGAGAAGTAGAAGAAGAGAAAAAATTAGAAGAGGAGGAGAGGAGAAGTAGAAGAAGAGAAGAGGAGAAGTAGTAGAAGAAGAGGAGAAGTAGTAGAAGAAGTAGTAGAAGAAGAGGAGAAATAGAAGAAGAGGAAAAATTAGGTTAGGGTTACAAGAAGAAGAAATATATTTTTTGTCATTTAATTTTGCAATTGTATAGTGTATATGCTTAAGTGTTAATAGTGTTTCTTAGATTATTGCTTAATTTTGCTATTGTATATGCTTAAGTGTTAATTGTTTAATTTTGCTATTGTATATGCTTAAGTGTTAATAGTTTATTTTTAGCAAGAAAATTAATAGAACTAGTTTATTTTTTTAGTTCATTTTATGATGCCTATCCCGCATCCTCGTCGTCGACTCGGCGGAGGACACCTGCTTGATCAAAAGGGCCCTGTCCGGGACTGGGCTCCGCCCGGCTGGTATTGGGAGGTGCTACCTTCCGGGGGGCGTAGGTTGGTGAGGAGCCAGCCCGTTGTTGACCCGATCCTTGTTTGGTGACGGTCGCGTGGGCCAGTGATGGTGCCGAGGCTTCCGGACACCACGGAGGTGGTACGTCACCGTGTCAGCGAGGAGGATAAGCACGTCCGTCGCTACATGGTTGCGTTGGAGGGCAGGTTCGAGCATACCTGTCAGGTTCTTCGGGGATCTCACTGGAGCTATGATCCTGTGATGGTTCCTTCTCTTTGGGTGTCCACCGCCCGCGACGATACCCGTCGGGCGCTACGGAGATGATGTATTTGCTTATAATTGAATGCATGCTAATTTGAATACTACTTTATTTTACGATTTGGTTTTGCTTATTGAATGCTCAAATTGGAAAAGTACTCCTACTTTGAATACTATGCAGAAATGAAGGAGTCCCGGGTGGAGCCACGACCCGGGACTAAAGTTGTTTTGGAACGGAGTTCCTGATAGAATAATGTGACATATAGAAGGGTAGATGAGATCAGGAAAAATAGGATCATTTTCTACACATCTAGAATGTCGCCATTTTGTTAAATCCTTAAAGGTTAAGAGAATCTGTTAGACATATTTTAGAGTTTAGGTTCTAGCCAAGACCCGGAACTAAAGGTCCTCCTATATAAAACAATACTTCGAAGTTTCCAACCCCTCTTATATAGTTTGTTAGTTTATTAGTTAATCAGATGTCCGTTTTTTGCAGAACTATGGAGCCACATATCAGGAACCTCGAAGAGGAAGAACTTCTCGAAGATATAATCAAAGACGGCCCCGACGTTGAACCAGCTGAATCTCCGTCGTCATATCTAAACCCCTCCGGATATGGAATGGAGGTCGACCGACACGAAGATGAAGCCGATGGGGCAGGAGATAGGTCCAATGACAGAGAAGGTGATAGCTCCACTGATGGAGAAGCCGGTGAAGAAATAATAAAGTCCGACGAGGTATACATATTAAGTTCGACAATCACTTGTAATATGTGAAAAATATTGGAGATAGCTCTATATTGTATACATATACATTCATTTGACGAATGTTTCTCCCTCTTAGGACTCCACATCGAGCAAAGCTACGAAACGAGGCCCGACTAGAAAGTTGGATGCACGGACGCATTACACCTTTGAGGTGATATTGCCTACGGGCGAACCCAAGCTTCCTAAGAATGCTACTGACACATTCAAGAAGCAATGCGGAGTTCTCGTTAGGGATCACGTCCCGATCAGCATTCGGGAGTGGAACAAGCGCAAAGGGGCGGCCGATAGTGACTATGTCGCCGAAAGGTACAAAGATAATCTTTGGAATGATCTCATGTCACATTTCAACCTGCCAGAATGTGAGAATGAAGACACCGCAGACAAACTAACGGCCAACGTCAAGCAGTGGACTCTAAAGAAGATGGTCGAACTGTTCCGTAGCTGGAAGAAGAAGCTATGGAAAAACTATCTGAAGACAAAGAAAGTGCCAGTATTTGAGGGGTATCTAGCCAAGCAGGCGAATCACTGGAAGGCATTTCAAGAGTACAAGGAGTCAGAAGGTGCCTAGGCATTATAAGAAAAGAACAAGATAGGATACCCAGGGAGAATTGGAAAAGGATAGTGAAAGAAATTAAGGAGGGAAAAAGAAAGTTCACTGCAGATAGAGAGAAAGATTTGCTCACACTGGTCCTCGGCAATGACGAACATGGAGGACGAACGCGAGGCTTCGGTCCTTCTTACCCGTGGTGGCTTGGGTTTGCCAGAGACCAAGACACTTACAGAAGCCGAGAGAGAGCAAAGAAGCGGCAGCAGGATGAGGAGAATGACAAGTTCAACCAGTTGCTTGCCAGGATTAACGAGCAACAGAAGCAGATTGATGAGCTTAGAGGAGTAGCGCGCCAGGAAGATCTTGCATTTGATATTATCGGCGCCCCATCTAAGAGGAAAAGCAGCGTGGCTGAATCTGAGGCCCCGCCCGACGATGCACGAAGAATGATAGAGGGCGGTCCCGGCTACCCCGTGGATGGAATCAAGGAGTCAACATCATGTGAACTCCATCAGAAATTCAAGAACATATCCATGAAGGTGGCCGTCGGACAAGCATTACCTTCTGGTCCTGATGCACGCTGGCATGGCCGTGAGATTCCAGCTGGCTTTGCTAAAGTCGGGGTGGATGAAATCATGGCGGGGTTTCATGATATGGAGCTCGACATAGCTGGACCCGAAGATGAGAGGACACTCGGAGAAGTACTGGGTGGAGTCATCCTATGGGACAAGAACTACATCAAGCTTCCAGGCTCATCCCCAAGGACAACACCGCCTCCGAGTCGCCGCAGGTCACCTACACCTCCATTACCTCCAAGCCCTCCACATGACGTCGGCCAGCACAACACGAGTCCATCTCGATCACCGCCGCCGGACTTGCGTTGTCCGTCTCCGCCGCCGCCCGCTCCGGATACTAAGCGGAAGCGTGCCAGCAAGAACGCTCCGCCGACGATTTCTAAGCGACGGAGCCCCCCAAAGCGCAAACTGTCGCCCCTCCCAAAGGTACCTCATGCTAATCTTCCTATCAGACCTTATGATCGTACCCCCGAGGAAAATGCCAGGATAGCAAAGGAACATCATGATGCGCAGATGAAAAAGAAGGAACCCGAGCCCCGCCCGGAATACACCAAGAAGCAAATAGCATTTGCAAAATACTTCACGAATCTTCCACCACAGTATGACTTACACCATAAGCCTGATGACTATACACGCACATTGCAGAAGGAAGTGAAAAAGAGCAGATCACGTGCAAGTGCAAGTGGGAGAAAATCAAGTTCAACTACAAGCAAGAAAAAATCAGACGTTCCTCAGCTTGGACAACAGGCCAAACAGTCGATCCCACCCCTCAGGGTGTTACGCGAGAATGTCCCCCCTCCGGTGCAGGGGCAAGATTTGGAATTAGCAAAGAAGTGGGCTGATGAATGGGGTATCCCGGTTGAAGACATTCTGTCTTCCCAAGACGACAGGTTACCCAAGTCTGTGGTAGCCCCTAAGCCACAGTTTGTCATGGGAGCGCCTTTGGTCAGCAAAGATGATCTCCCAACAAATATGTGTTACTTGCATACATTGTACTTAAGTGAATCAAAGAATGGGAGAACGATGATCGTGGTGAGTGTCCCACGGGAGTACTACGGCCGCCCCGAAGAAATCCATATCGACTTTGATGAACTCTTCCAGATGTACAATGGCGACGCCCTCGACAAATCGCTTATGAGTTGCTATTGTGTGTAAGTTTTTCAATTCGTTGTCTACATATAACTTTTTTAGTTATTTCAATTCATTGTCTATATATAACTTGTACTCTATTACGCAGAATGAAGATTCTGGATTGTAAAAGTAAGAACATCCTAAATATTGGGTTTATTGACCCAGATAAAATACATATAGCGACGATAACTGATAAACCCAAGGAGACGGAGGAAAACCTTCTAAGGTTTCTAACAGATCAAAATTTATGTGACCACATACTGTTTCCATACAACTTCAGGTGAGGGTCTTTACTCTGTTGTGTCCATTCACTTATAAGTGTAATTGATAAGTTACTGACACACACACACACATATATATATACATGTGCAGCTTCCATTGGATTCTGTTGGACATTCAAATTGATAAGGGAAGAGTTGATGCTTTCGACCCATTATCGAGACCCTTGGAACAGTTCCAAAGCCTGCAGGACATGCTCCAAGGGTAATTTCAATCATTCTTGCGCTCTATCGGTCTCTTTCGATGACTTTCTGATATATCAATTAATGAAAAACTTAGCAAATTATTATCCTTGTCGGGCAGGGTTTGGAAGCGGTTCAAGTGCGTGACTCCCGGTATCGAGCCTGAGAAGCTGACCTTTAGAGCGGCTCAGGTAAGTAGTAGTATGATATACTTCTATTTTCAATACATTTATGATGCTAGATTATTATTTTGATTATATATATTCTATTGTCGTAAAGTGCGACCAGAAGCCACGGGGGACGCATCTATGCGGATACTATGTTTGCGAGACCATTCGCACGTTTACCTTTGAGCACAAGGATCACAGATTCGACGTAAGCAATGAACATTCACACCTCTATTTTTACCCGTCATTCTTTGTTATCATGATTGATATTCATATTCATCTCCTCTTCTTATATAGTACACGGCCATGAGGGAGAAGGTCCTACCAGAGCAACGCGCGATTGCTGTTGCAGAGGAGCTTGCGACCTTTCTGAGGACGGAAGCTATAGATGACAAAGGACGATTTAGTGTAGCTAGGGGCCATTACGGAAGTTCGTCCATGTAATCGAATAGACGGGCTCTAGTCCCGATAATTCAGATCTCCATATAATTGTATATATATGCTCGCTTGTAAGATAAGTTAATCTTATATATATATATATATATATATATATATATATATATGCATAATTATTTCTATTTAGAATTATATGAAAACTAATTCCCGAACACCAAACGAGGCATCACGTTAATCTCCCGAACACCTAAACCCTAAAACCCTAAAACCCAAAAATAAACAAAATCTGAAACACTTTAGTCCCGGTCCGTGTAATGAACCGGGACTAAAGGGCCTGCCCCTGAGGGCGCTACGAGGCGCCACGTGGAGCACCTTTAGTCCCGACTTGGAACAGGGCCGGGACTAAAGGTTAGGCCTTTAGTCCCGGTTGGTGAATCGGGACTAAAGCCCCTTACGGGCCGGGGCTAAAGGCCCCGTCCCCACTAGTGACCCTTTGTCTCGGGCCGCATTGTATTTATAATATCAATACCGTGGCATACAAGTTGATCCTCTAGGAGGTTACATGAGATAAGGGAGAGGCAAAGAGATAAGAAGGAAACCAAACAATTTCCTATCCCTATACAGTTTATATTCTAACATTCCCCCTCAATCTAAACTCTATTTGCCAAGGTTGAGATTGTACCTGTAATCATCTAACCTCCTCGTTGTGAGAGGCTTTGTGAATCCATCAGCAAGTTGATCACCTGTTGGAATGAACCTTATATCAAGTAACTTGCGTGTTACTCTTTCTCTGACAAAGTAAAAATCAACTTCAATATGTTCTGTCCGTGCATGAAAAACAGGATTTGCTGAAAGATAGGTTGCACCAAGATTATCACACCATAATCTTGCAGCTTGTGGGATTTTAACTCCAAGTTCATGCAACAGTGTCTGAATCCACATTACTTCAGCTGTTGCATTAGCCAAAGCTTTATACTTAGCCTCAGTGCTTGATCTTGAGAATGTTGCCTGTTTTCTTGCACTCCATGACACAAGGTTTGTTCCCAGAAACACAGCAAAACCACCAGTTGACCTTCTATCATGTGCACATCCTGCCCAATCTGCATCAGAGTATGATGATACAAGCATGATGAGGACTTAACAATCTGGAGAACAAGTCCCTTTGTAAACATGAGATACCTCAAAATCCTTTTTATTGATGTCCAATGAGAAGTAGTAGGAGCATGCAAGTATTGGCATACTTTGTTAACAGAGTATGAAATATCAGGACGTGTAAGAGTCAAGTACTGTAATGCACCTACAATGCTTCTATAATTTGTTGCATCATCTGGCCCAAGTGCTTCTCCACTTTCAATAGTAAGTTTTTCTGAAGTAGAGATAGGTGTACTCACTGGCTTACATTTTTCTATACCTACCCATCTGCGAATATCAGTGGTATATTTTCCTTGTGTAAGAATTATACCATCCTTTACCTTCTTGACCTCAATTCCAAGAAAGTAATGTAGATCTCCCAAATCTTTAAGAGAAAACTCCAGTTTTAAATCCTTAAGCAAGCAAGTTGTAGCATCTGGACTTGAACTGGCAACAATTATATCATCAACATAGACAAGAACAAATATAGTAACATTGTTCTTATTGTAAAAGAATAATGAAGTATCTGCCTTTGATGGTGAGAACCCAAGCTTTTGCAATTGTGTACTTAGCCTTGAGTACCAGGCTCTTGGGGCATGTTTTAACCCATACAAAGCTTTGTCCAACTTACAGATATAATGTGGTGTGTTTTTGTTTTCATATTCTGGTGGGTGCCGCATGAACACTTCTTCCTCAAGAACACCATGAAGAAACGCGTTCTGGACGTCTAGCTGTCGTAGGCTCCAACCTCTGGAAATAGCAATAGACAATACAAGTCGAATAGTAGCAGATTTAATAACAGGACTAAAGGTATCCTCATAATCTATACCAAATCTTTGTTTAAAACCTTTTGCAACTAGTCTGGCCTTGTATCTGTCAATACTACCATCAACTCTTTTCTTAATTTTATATACCCATTTGCAGTCAATCACATTTGCATCCCTCTTTAGTGGAACTAACCGCCAAGTTTTATTTTGAATGAGTGCATCATATTCAACATCCATAGCCTTCTTCCAATCCTTATGTGCAAGGGGATCATGCAAATTTGTTGGTTTACCGGTACTCGTGAGAAAAGCATGCTTAAGTTTATCATACCTGACTGTACCATCCGTATATTTCTTCTCCCGGACAATACCTGACCGAGACCGTGTATGACGGGAAGGAACTGGTGTTGCAGCAGGTCTGGCCACAAAGGATCTTGAAGATGTCGTATCTGCAGTAGCACTGTCATCCATAGAAGATCCGATCGGGCCGACCGAACCCTCACCTGGCACAGACTGAGCGGTGGCAGACACGTTTTCCCCCTCGTCAGCGGCATCATGGCGCGCGTCACAAGGGGAGTCGCTGTCATGCAGACAGGTGGGCTCCGCGCCAGGAGGGCTGTCGGCCACCTGGTCAGATGTCGCGGGAGGTGCAGGACGATCCTCCTGGGATCTCGTGTCCGGTAGGTTGGCGTGCGAATCAGCCTCGAATCGCGTAGCCGAAGTGTCAAGCAAGTCAGCAGCGCCAGACAGATCAGCCTGGGATCGTGCGCCGGATCCAGCGCCAGGGGAATCATCCTGGGATCGCGTGCCAGATCCTGTTTTGGATGTATCTCCACACATGAAATCACGCCCTGTAGCTGCACAATCAACACCAGATTCAAATTGTTCCATGGAATTTTGCACATGATCAGCGTTAATTAATCCACCCCCGTGACCAGATGGGGACATAGGATCAGAAAGGAGGGATATTTCGGCATGCAAGAGAGCTCCCGCATGAGGATGAAGCTTAGAGAAAGGAAACAATGTTTCATCAAAAATGACATCACAAGAAATATAGATACGGCCAAATGAGATCTCTAGGCATTTGTACCCTTTATGAAGATTACTATAGCCAAGAAACACACATTGTGTGCACCAAAACTCAAGTTTATGGCGAATGTAGGGACGCAAATTTGGGTAACAAGCACACCCAAAAAAATTTAGGGAGCTATAATATGGTTTTTGATGAAACAAGCGTTCCAAAGGGGTAGTGTTGCCAATGACTCGACTAGGCAACTGATTGGTAAGATATGTAGGAGTGATAAAAGCATCATCCCAACATTTGAGTGGCATTGATGCATGGGCTAAGAGAGACAAACCAACTTCCACAATATGACGATGTTTTCGTTCGGCTGAGCCATTTTGTTGATGAGCATGAGGACAAGAGACATGATGAATAATGCCAATGCTACGAAAGAAGGAGTTGAGTTTCTCATACTCTCCTCCCCAGTCACTTTGGACTGCAAGGATTTTTCTATCAAATTGCCTTTCAACAAGTTTTTGGAACTCTTGAAAAATAGAAAAAACTTCAGATTTGAATTTAAGCAAATATATCCATGTGAATTTGCTATAATCATCGATAATGCTGACATAGTATTTCTTTCTACCAAAAGAATCTCTTGCATGACCCCATACATCACTGAAAATAAGCTCTAAAGGAGCATGAGACACACTATTTGACAAAGGATAAGGAAGTTGATGGCTTTTTGCACATTGACAAGCTTCACAAACTGACTCACTTTCGGAACTACTTGACAATAATAAATTGCCTTTATTGACTACTTGCTAGACTATATTTGAAGAAGGATGCCCTAGTCTTTGGTGCCATTTGGCTAAGGAGGGCTTGATAGCAGAATAAACTTGACGATGACGCTTTCGATCAAAGACTCTAGATGTGATGGGGTATAATCCTCCAATGCATCTACCGTGATGGATGAGCTCCCTCGTTGCCCGATCCTTTATGAAAAAATAGGTAGGATGAGTTTCAAAGAAAATATTATTGTCGGAGGTTAAACAAGACATGGAAGCTAGATTTTTATCGGCTTGTGGAACATGAAGGACATCTTTAAGGACAAGATCACGTTTAAGGCTAGGGGAATTAATAGACGATTGACCAATGAGAAGACTGTCCATACCTCCACCGCTCGCGGTGTTAATTTGATCACTGTCGTGGTACCTCTCTCGGAGGGCAAGCTTCTCTAGCTCGTTTGTGACGTGATCTGTGGCACCAGAGTCGGCATACCAGACCGTGTCACCGTCAGCTCCACCGTGCTCCCGCATGGCGACAACAGCCTGCCGTGCATCGGGCACGAAGTCTTCATCGTACCGGTGCCAGCAGTCAACAACTTCATGGCCCGGTTTCTTACACAGCTAACATCGCCACCGCCACCGTTGTAGCCGTTGTTGTTGTAGCCGCCACCGTTGTAGCCGTTGTTGTTGTAGCCGCCACCGTTGTAGCCGTTGTTGTTGTAGCCGCCGCCGCGATCGCCACCGCCGCGGTCACCACCACCAGGGCGAGCCTGGCCCTGGTTGCTGTTGCGTCCGCCGCCGCCACGTCCGCGCCCCTGCTTTCCACGCCCGCGGCCACGTCCGCGGGAAGCGGCGTTGACAAAGGATTGGCGCAGATTACCTCCTTGGAGCATGCTGAGGCGGGCGTCGAAGCTCAGGAGCTGGCTATACAGCTCCTGGATCGTAACAGGTTCAATCCTCACAACCAGCGCCGAGATCACAGGGTTGTAGTCGATGTCGAGACCAGCTATGACGTGGGAGATGATCTCGGCATCTCCGAGCGGAGCACCGGCGCAGGCAACTTCATCTGTAAGTGTTTTAATTTTCCCAAGATACTCTGTCATGATTAGGTTACCTTTCTGCAGATTTGTGAGCGCCATCCTTGTGTTGATCTTCTGGGCTTGTGTTTGTGCAGCGAACATGGCATGGATGGAAGTCCATACCTCAGACGGCGTCTGGAGCATCACGACTTGAGCAAGGACCTCTCGAGACAGAGATCCCATGAGGTATCCTTGTACCTGTTGCTGCTGAGCATACCAGACCGATTTGGCATGGTTGATGACCTGCTCGTCCTTCCCATTGCTGGTGATGGTGATGGTGGCAGGGGGCGCCAGACTTGCGGCGTCGAGGAAGTGTTCCATCTATGCTCCCTTGATCTGGGGTAGCACGACAGCCTTCCAGAGGAGGAAATTTGTCCTCGTGAGCTTCTCTGTTGGAGGTGGACCGAGAGAGATCGAGTTGTTGGAGATGGAAGATGGTGCAAAGGTGGAGGATGAGGATGTAGTGGTGGATGGCGTGGTGCCTGTGATGGTTTACTTCTTAGCTCGATCTTGATTCCTCTCTTTCTCGAGATCTACCGGGTGGTCTTCCACTCCATCATCGGCCCCTTCGCGACGGCCTGCGTGCTAGCCGCACTTCTCTCCGTGCTTTTGCTCGCGCACGTCGCCGCCGCCTTCCGCGGCCTCACCTCCCTACTCGAGGCCGGCGACGGATCCGACCTCCTCCGTCTCGTCGCCTCGGGGCTTGCCTTCCTACTCTTGGAGGGCCTCTCCATCATCCTCGTCGTCTTCTTCTCCCTCCTCTGCACCACCGTCTACGTGTTCCTCATCGCCTCCCTCTACTGCACCCAGGGCGACATCCGCGCTTCCCGGAGACTCCAGCGGCGCCTCCCCCGTGTCCCCCTCACGCGGCTCGTCTCTACCTTAATCCTCGCACTCGCACTTGCCTTTCTCATATTCAACGTCTCCGGTGTCGCCTTGTTCTTTCTCCACTACGAGGTCGGCCTGCCGCTGCAGCTGCTGGGTGCGGCCGCTTGCCTCGCCGGAGCGGCCTATGCCTCACCGTTGCTCCACGTTGCCTGCGTCGCGTCGGTGCTCGAGGACGCCGTCGGCTTCGCCGCCATGCGCAAGAGCCGCGCGCTCCTCGCCGGCAAGTTCTGGCCCGCGGCGGCCGTCTTCCTCACGCTCGACGCCTGCTTCGTCGCCCTACAGCTCGCCTTCGCCCGGCTGGTGTTGGGCGACGCGTTGGGCATCGGCCTCGGCTTCCAGGTGGCCGCGGGGGTGGCCATGTTCCTGGATCTGTCGGCGGTGGTGCCGCTGACGGTGATGGCGCAGCCGGTGGTCTACATGGTGTGCAAGAACCACCACCACGAGGTGGTCGACAAGGTCCCACTAGTAGAAAACAGGGCTACCGTTCGGCCCTGGCCAGCCCATTAGTCCCGGTTCTTCAAGAACCGAGACCAATGGGGGGGTATTAGACCCGGTTCGTGAGCCTAGGGGGGCGGCCGGGGCCTCGTGGGCATTGGTCCCGGTTCGTGTGGAACCATTTGTCCCGGTTCGAGACACGAACCGGGACCAATGGTCCTCGCTGCTGGCCCACAACCATTGGTCCCGGTTCGTGGCTTGAACCGGGACAGAAGGGTTGGCTTTAGTCCCGGTTCATGCCACGAACCGGGATAAATAACTTGCCTACATATACCCACCGCCGCGGCAGAGCACTCCACAATGCTCTGTTTTTGTCAAGCCGGCGAGGGGAGGGCATTTGGGTGCTCTAGTTCACCTCCTATGCACATGAGGTGTTCGATGAAATGCCCGAGCCACACTAGTTAAGCTTTCTCCTCTCGAAACTCGACCTTCGAGCTCCATTTTCAATGAGATTTGTCTAGATTTAGCGGTCCGTCACGCCCCGTCCCCGCCCCGTCTTCACCACCGTCGATCGCCCGCGCCGATCTCGTCGCCGGCACCACGGTGGTGAGCCTCTTGTTCTTATCTTCTTTCTGAAAGAAAAAAATTCTGACTTCAGATAGATACTTGTCTAATTTTCTTACTTTTATTATTCCTTGTTATTATATACTGTGATGGTTTTGGTATCCGCCCCCGTCGGCCCTCGTCCTGTCTATGATTCAGATGTGGTATATATTTTATTTTCATAACTATTTGGTTCATTTATTGTTTATGACAATTATGCCGACCAATGTGACATAGATTTTATTTATGTAGGAGGTTGTTGAACCGGAAATTCCAACCGACCCTATTGTCGAGAGGTTAAATTTAGTTGAAGAAGAAAACAATTACTTGAAGAAAAAATAAGAAAAATTGAGGAGGAGAAGATGATATTGGAGTTGCATGTTGCGGATGTCGTCGATGATCACAAGATCAAGATGGATGCAATGCCGTTGAAGATTAAAAAGATTAGAAAATATGCCATTCATACCGAGGCTTGGTATCATTATGCAGTTGGATCAGTTGTTACCTTGGTTGCGATTATGATCGCATTTGTTTTTGCATTGAAATGTTTTACATAATTTCAATGTATGTTTTAATTAGATGCTCTCGAGAGCTATATGTTGTTCAATGAGAACTATGTATGTACTTTGGTTTTAATGCTCTGGAGAACTATGTATGTACTTTGGTTTCAGAGTTCATTTCAAATGCTTTTCAACTTCATGGTCTTACAGCTTTGAATGGTGCATTTTGAACACAGAAAAACAAGGGAGTTCAAATAAGTTCAAAAAAATTGAAATCCCTTTGTTACACACGAGTTTCCGTATGAAACCCTCATACTTTGAAAGAGATTGTCCGTTTTGTACACGAAGTACATCCAGTTTTTGCCGTAAGCCTCTCTACTTTCTTGCACATGCTATGTGGGTGAAATGATGATACCATGCCAACTTGGAACCTTTTGAGAGTTCATTTCAAATGCTTCTCAATTTCATGGTCTTATAGCTCAAAATAATCAGTAAATGCATGAAAAATAACAAATGAAGTCAGAAAGGGTTGTAAATTGATGATGTGGCTTTGAATGGTGCATTTTGAACACAGAAAAACAAGGGGGTTCAAATAAGTTAAAAAATTTTGAAATCCCTTTGTAACAGACGAGTTTTCGTATGAAACCCTAATACTTCAAAGGAGATTGTCTGTTTTGTATACGAAGTGCATCCAGTTTTTGCCGTAAGCCTCTCTACTTTCTTGCACATGCTATGTGGGTGAAATTATTATAACATGCCAACTTGGAACCTTTTCAGAGTTCATTTCAAATGCTTTTCAATTTCATGGTCTTATAGCTCAAAATAATCAGTAAATGCATGAAAAATAAAAAATGAAGTCAGAAAGGGTTATAAATTGATGATGTGGCTTTGAATGGTGCATTTTGAATAGAGAAAAACAAGGGGGTTCAAATAAGTTCAACAAAAATGAAATCCCTTTGTAACAAACGAGTTTCCGTATGAAACCGTGATATTTCGAAGGAGATTGTCTGTTTTGTACACGAAGTGCATCTAGTTTTTGCCGTAAGCCTCTCTACTTTCTTGCACATGCTATATGGGTGAAATGATTATAACACGCCAACTTGGAACCTTTTCAGAGTTCACTTCAAATGATTTTCAATTTCATGGTCTTATAGCTCAAAATAATCAGTAAATGCATGAAAAATAAAAAATGAAGTCAGAAAGGGTTGTAAATTGATGATGTGGCTTTGAATGGTGCATTTTGAACACAGAAAAACAAGGGGGTTCAAATAAGTTTAAAAAAATTGAAATCCCTTTGTAACAAACGAGTTTCCGTATGAAACCCTGATACTTCAAAGGAGATTGTCTGTTTTGTATACGAAGTGCATCCAGTTTTTGCCGTAAGCCTCTCTACTTTCTTGCACATCCTATGTGGGTGAAATGATTATAACATGCCAACTTGGAACCTTTTCAGAGTTCATTTCAAATGCTTTTCAATTTCATGGTCTTATAGCTCAAAATAATCAGTAAATGCATGAAAAATAAAAAATGAAGTCAGAAAGGGTTGTAAATTGATGATGTGGCTTCGAATGGTGCATTTTGAACACAGAAAAACAAGGGGGTTCAAATAAGTTCAACAAAAATGAAATCCCTTTGTAACAAACGAGTTTCTGTATGAAACCGTGATATTTCGAAGGAGATTGTCTGTTTTGTACACGAAGTGCATCTAGTTTTTGCCGTAAGCCTCTCTACTTTCTTGCACATGCTATGTGGGTGAAATGATTATAACACGCCAACTTGGAACCTTTTCAGAGTTCATTTCAAATGATTTTCAATTTCATGGTCTTATAGCTCAAAATAATCAGTAAATGCATGAAAAATAACAAATGAAGTCAGAAAGGGTTGTAAATTGATGATGTGGCTTTGAATGGTGCATTTTGAACACAGAAAAACAAGGGGGTTCAAATAAGTTAAAAAAAATTGAAATCCCTTTGTAACAAACGAGTTTCCGTATGAAACCCTGATACTTCAAAGGAGATTGTCAGTTTTGTATACGAAGTGCATCCAGTTTTTGCCGTCAGCCTGTCTACTTTCTTGCACATGCTATGTGGGTGAAATGATTATAACATGCCAACTTGGAACCTTTTCAGAGTTCATTTCAAATACTTTTCAATTTGATGGTCTTATAGCTCAAAATAATCAGTAAATGCATGAAAAATAAAAAATGAAGTCAGAAAGGGTTGTAAATTGATGATGTGGCTTTGAATGGTGCATTTTGAACACAGAAAAACAAGGGGGTTCAAATAAGTTCAACAAAAATGAAATCCCTTTGTAACAAACGAGTTTCCGTATGAAACCGTGATATTTCGAAGGAGATTGTCTGTTTTGTACACGAAGTGCATCTAGTTTTTGCCGTAATCCTCTCTACTTTCTTGCACATGCTATGTGGGTGAAATGATTATAACACGCCAACTTGGAACCTTTTCAGAGTTCATTTCAAATGCTTTTCAATTTCATGGTCTTATAGCTTAAAATAATCAGTAAATGCATGAAAAATAACAAATGAAGTCAGAAAGGGTTGTAAATTGATGATGTGGCTTTGAATGGTGCATTTTGAACACAGAAAAACAAGGGGGTTCAAATAAGTTCAACAAAAATGAAATCCCTTTGTAACAGACGAGTTTCCGTATGAAACCCTGATACTTCGAAGGAGATTGTTTGTTTTGTACACGAAGTGCATCCAGTTTTTGCCGTCAGCCTCTCTACTTTCTTGCACATGCTATGTGGGTGAAATGATGATACCATGCCAACTTGGAACCTTTTCAGAGTTCATTTCAAATGCTTTTAAATTTCATGGTCTTATAGCTCAAAATAATCAGTAAATGCATGAAAAATAACAAATGAAGTCAGAAAAAAATAAAGAAAAATAAATAAGTAATTTGAAACGAAATAATAGAAACTTTAATAAAATAGATAAGTAGAAATAAAAAAACTTTAATAACATAAATAAAATTTTTGAAACTAAAATTATCAAAGTATTTTCGGTTCAAAACATTATAAGCAACTTCTAGTATTATTGAAACTAAAATTATATAAAATTCATGCAACTAAAATTATCAAAGTATTTTTATTCAAAATCATTAAAAGCAAAAAGAATCTTCATAAAGAACTTTTTTGTTAGAAACTTTAATAGCAAAAAGAATTATCATAAAATAAAATTAATAAGTAATTATAAACAAAATAAAATAAAATAAATAAGTATTTTTTTGTAAGTAGAAACAAAACAAAATAAATAAAGCAAAAAAGAAAACAAAAAAACTCGGAAAAAATAAAAAAATTGCCACCACGGCCTGAATACGACTAGAAACCCATCCATGGGCCAGGATTCAGGCCCGCAGTAGGCCTAGAAGGCCCATTAGGTAAAGCAGTAGCAAGTAGGCCCGTAAGCCTGCAGTGGAGTGGAGCTCGAGAGGGGTGCGGTAGTGGGGCTTATAAACCACTGCGCGTCCCTCTCAACTAGCGAGGTGGGACTAAACTTTGGTCGCGACGCGGGGAGCACACGGGCCTTTGGTCCCGGTTGGTGCCACGAACCGGGACCAAAGGCTGCCGCTTCCCGCCCTTTGGGTTGCTCAAAAGTGACCGTTGGTCCCGGTTGGTGGCACCAACCGGGACTAAAGGGGGGCATTGGTACCGGTTGGTGCCACGAACCGGTACCAATGCCTTGGGTATATAAGAAACACTTAGCAGTTTCTGCAAAAATCACTTCTTCTCCGCCCCGACGCCCCCACGCTGCTCCTCGTCCCCGTCACCGCCGAGCCCTGCCCCGACGCCGTCGCCCGCGCCCTCGCCCGACACCGACGCCGCTCGCCGCCCTGCCCCGACGCCGTCGCCCGCGCCCGAGCCCGACGCCGTCACCGCTCGCCGCCCTGCCCCAACGCCGTTGCCGTCGCGCCGCTTGCCGTCCTGCCCCGACGTGCGCCGCCCCGGCCCTGCCCCGACGCCGCTCGCCGTCGCCGCTTGCCGCCCTGCCCTGACCCCGCGCCCCTGCCCCTCCTCACCTTGGTCCGGCGGCGCCCTCCCCTGTTTTTTTAATATACGTGATAATTGTTTTTGTTCATATATATGATGATTTCTTATAGAATATGATTTTTTTAGATTATATGTATATTATTTTTTTATAGAATATGATGTTTTTGCTTTTTTATAAAAATGTATATATGTTTGTATGCTCTTTGTGTATATATGTTCATATATGCAAATGTTAGATTTAGTACATTTTAGGATAGTTTAATTTTTGGAAAAATTTAAAATATCTAGCTAGGAAAGGAAGAAGAAGAAAAAGAATGAGAGGAGAAAAAGGAAAATAAGAAGAGGAAGAAAGGAGAAGAAGGGGAGAGGAGGAAGAGGAGAAATAAATAAGAAGAGGAAAAAGGAAGAAAAAGAAGAGGAGAAGAAGAAAGGAATAGAGGAGAAAGAAGAAAAAAAATAGAAATATTCTCCTTTTTTTCTTCTTTTTTTTCTTCGATTGCTTCTCTTCTATTCCTTTCTTCTTCTCCTCTTTTTATTTCTTCTTTTGTCTTCTTTTTTTATCGGGTATGTCGTTGTCGATATACCCCCTCCCGATCGAACTTCAACACGAGGGGGGGTACCGATATACCCCCTCCCCGATAACATTATTTTCCCATGTATATGTATGTTGCGTCGTTGTCGATATAACCCCCTCCCGGATAACTTCGACATGAGGGGCGGTCGATATATATACCCACTCTTGACCGTGATAACTTATACCACGGGAGCACCCCCCCCCCTCGGCCCTCTCGCTCGACCAAAACTCTCGAGGACACCCAAACTCTAGAGAAAAAACGATGTTGGTCTCCTACCCCCTCCCGCCGCGCCCCTACCCGACAAATTCTCTCGAGGCCACCCAAATTTACCAAGTTAAAAGAGCGTTGTCGTTGAGGCCACCCCAAACCCTTGAAGCGTTGTGTCGAGGCCACCCCAAACCCTTGAAGCGTTGTCTAGGCCACCCCAAACCCTAGAGAAGCAGCGTCGAGGCCACTAACATGATTCCTTATTGTGATTAGCTAGCTAGTTCTACGTTTGCCACTAATATATATCCATCCGTACCATGTTTGAATAATAATTGACATGTTGTAAATATTTGCAGAAACTATGGATCACTCCCGAGATGAAGCAACAGAAGCGATGTTGGGGGAGATAATCGCACAAGGAAGTGATGTCGTTGCATCGTTTCTCTACGACACCGATGGTCAGGAAGGACCGGGTGAAGAAGAGGGCTATGTTCATGATGGCTTCGGTGACCCATTAATGCCGGTACAAGAAGAGGGCTATGTTCATGATGGCTCCGGTGACCCAATGGAGGTACAAGAAGGAGACCGTGATGACGGCTCCGGTGACCGAACCTAGTCCGGCCAGGTATATATATATTAGTTAAGCCCGTGCTGACTAGTTAATTGATGCATTCATTATTTTCATATGTACACATATTAATTAACTCTCGGCTTTCTTCTTTTTTCTCTAGCCCTCCGGATCGAGCTCAACTTTGGTAAAGAAACGAGGCCCGAAGAAAAAGTTGCGCTCGGATGAAAGGTTTGAGATCACAGCAATCGCGCGCGATGGCAAGCTGATTGAACCCATCCGGACAAGGGATGCATTTCGTGCTCAGTGCGGGGTTCTTGTTAGGGACAAGATCCCGATCAGTGTCCAGCAATGGTTAAAGCCAAAGAAGGAAGACCCTGAGGTGCCGACGTCTTATGTCTCCGATATGCAGAAAGAAGATCTTTGGAAAACGCTTAAGGCAAATTTCACCCTACCGCCAGAGGAGGATCCAGAGAAGCCAGTTAAAGAGGAATTGATCAAGTCTCATGCTCTTAAGAAGATGGCAGAACTATTCAGGAGGTGGAAGAATGAGCTGAAAACGTTTGTCGACAAAGAAGAGACACCAGAATTCACCGGCCGGTTCGAGAAGATCAGAGATCAATGGCCCTCATTTGTGGCCCACAAGACATCGGAAAAGAGTAAGAAGATGTCAGCGAGAAACAAGAAAAATGCTGCGAAGAAGAAGCATCACCATCGCATGGGGTCAGGTGGTTACCTCAAAGCCTGACCTTTGTGGGACAAGGCTGAGAATGACCTGATTGCTAAAGGGGTCGAACCAGAGACATTGAGATGGCTAGACCGTTGCCAGACTTGGTTCTTCGGGGTTGGCGGAACCTTGGACCCTGTATCAGGGAAGTGTGTTTGGACGGAAGAGCAACTGCGAGTACCCGTCAGGAAGCTTCGACACTATATCGCCGCAGCACAGGAAGGGACGTTCGTTCCAGACAGAGAGAAGGACGAGCTCACAATGGCCCTCGGGAATCCTGAGCACCCTGGTGAAAGTGCATACTATGCCCCTAATAGACTTTTGGTGTTAATGACAACACATACATAGGAAACTAATCCTATTTGTTGAGTGTATCTCAGGATGGCAAGTACTTTAGTAGATTGAGAATTATGTGCCAAAGGTGGTCTAAGAAGATCGGGATTTATATTTCAAGAAGGCTCGAGATTGAGAAAAGATGATGTAGACTATCCTTTTGAGTTTACTATTATTGAGTATAGGGATCCCGCACTATTAAGAGGGGATCACAGGTTTTGCGATAAACTTGCTCATACCACATCTTCACTATCCTACCCAATACCACATATTCTCTACTCTGTTCCTATCTCAAAACAGGTCTATTACCTCGGACTTCCGGCTCCCTTCGGACGTCCGAGGGCCGGACGACGGGCAGGCTTCGGAAATCCGGAGCCCTCCACCAGAAGTATTTGAGTCATATAACTCGGATTTCCGGCTCCCTCCGGACATCCGAGGGCCGGACGTTCGACTAGCTTCGGAAATCCGGAGCCCTGCACCAGAAGAACATGAGCTCTATAACTCGGATTTCCGGCTCCCTCCGGACGTCCGAGGGCCGGACGTCCATCCCGTTTCGGAAATCCGGAACCTCCCACCAGAAGAAGTTGAGTCGAATAACTCAGATTTCCGGCCTTCTCCGGACGTCCGGTCGCTATTCAAATTCACAATGTTTCCAGTCATAGCTGCAACCCTCGGACGACCGACCCGTGTCGGACGTCCGACCCCTTGCGGACGCCCGGACTTCCGAGAACTGCCGGACGTCCGGACCCTGTGTGACTTAAAGTGTCCCCAACGGCTGTTTTACGCTCCCCACTATATATACCCCTCACCCACTTCCTGAGTAGGCGTTCAACACAGCTAGAATACATCCAAGAACATCTTTCTTCTCACTCACTCTTGTCTACACCAAATCTTAGATCCCAAGAGCATTTGTGAGTCCCTTTGAGTGTTGTTCCAATCAAAAGATAGATCGTCTCCCTCTCCTCCTTCCCACCAAAGTGATTTGTGATTTGGGCAAGTTTTGAGCAATCCTCGTGATCTTGTTACTCTTGGAGGTTGGAGACTCCTAGGCGGTAGGAGTCTTCGGAGAGGAAACAAACCATTGTGGTTTCCCCCGGAAAGTCTGTGAAGGTTTGGAAGCCACCTCAAGGCTTACCACTAGTGGTTGAGAAACGCCTTCGTGGAGTTATCTCAAAGGGAGAATAGGGTGAGCCTTCGTGGCGTTGGTGTGCCTTTGTGGTAACATCCGCCCCTCTAACGGTGACGTAGCTTCCCTCCAAGGAAGTGAACATCGGGATACATCCTTGTCTCTCTTGGAGTTTCGGTTATTCCTAACCCTAACTCTCTACTTGTGTTAATCCTTATTACGTACTTGTATTTGATTATTGTTTACCGCTTGTCTTACTTCACTCTAAATAGATTACTCCTTGTCGTAGCAATTATTAGGCCTACACTCATATTCCGCACTTTTGCCTAAAATTGCTAAGTAATTATTAAAATTTGGAACTGTACCTATTCACCCCCCCTCTAGGTCCATCTCGATCCTTTTCAATTGGTATCAGAGCCTCGTGCTCTATTCTTGTGGCTTAACTGCCCTAGAGCGAGATGGACGGGGTTCCAACTACGGTAGCTCCAGTGCAGAGGGACGGGACTTCCACGGAAGTCAAGTCTTTCACCTCTGAGGACCTGGAACGGGCCCTTGCCAAGCAAAAGGAGGAGCATGATGCTTCTCTTGAGGCCATGGTCCAAATGAGACTGGCATCACTAACCACGGGGACAACCACGTCCCCGAGGGCCTCAGGGCCACATGTGCCCGATACTTCTTTTGGCCAACAACCTCCGGAAAGGAACCAAACCAGTGTTCCATGGCTTTATGCTAGATCTCAAATTGAGAAACCTAAGTACAATCCTGGAGGAAAACCTCCCTTGCTTGATGACAATTCCGATTTTGCTTTGTGGAGAGTTGGTATGCAGGATCATCTTAGGTACGCCAATGATAAGATGTTGGACATCCTCGAGCATGGGTACAATCCTGTAGATCCAAGGTGCCTCACTCCCAGAGAAACTTATGACAAGCATCTCAATGACACCGCGATCATGTGCATAAGAAAAGGAATGAATGACAAGCAACGGAGACCTTACATTCACATCACAAGTGCCAAGGAACTGTGGGATAGCATTATCAGGACCAAGACCGGTACCTCCACTCTTCGGCTTGCTCAATATGAAATTGCCAAGGGGCAATTACAGAATTTCTGTATGGAAAAGGGTGAATCTCCCAAGCAACTACTAGAAAGGCTCATGACTCTCGCCGCAGACATTGAGTCATGTGACTGTGACAAGACGCAAGATGGTTTCAATCTGACCAAGAGATTTCTCGTGGACAAGTTACTTCATGCTCTTGCTCCATATCACCATGAAATGGTATGGGACATGAGGCGCACCATGGGTTCAATGAAATGACTCCAGATGACATCATATCCACTTTCCAATTATTTGAAGAGTCAAAGGCAAATGCAACAAAGCACCTTCCCATGCATGGCACTTCAACATCAAAGATCAATCTTGCTTTGAAAGCCAAGCATGAATGTGACGAAGAAGAAAGTGAAGAGGAAGAGGGTGATGATGACTGCGAAGATGGTGATGATGTTTACTCTGATGAAAGCCCATCTTATGAGGACATTGCTCTCTTTGTAAAGAAGTTCAGTGCAGGAAAATTCAAGGGAAGATTCCCAAAGAAGAAGGTAAGGAAATGCTACAACTGTGAGGAAACCAACCACTTCTCAAATGACTGCCCTTATGAGAAGAGAGAAGACAAACCAAGGTTTCCAAAGACCTTTGTAAAGAAGAAGTTGCCAAACCCTATGAACTCCAAGATCAAGAGGACAGATGGAAGAGCAATGGTTGCACAAGAAGAATCAGATCCAGAAGATGTTGGTGGGGTTGCCGGAGTAGCTCAGGATACACAAAACACCTTGAGGCTAGTCAACAAAAGTGGTGATGTTGTTCACTACAACTATATGAAGGACTACAAGGGCAACGCTCACAAGTGTTTGATGGCAAAGACTGCCATGGGAGATGAGGAAGACCAAAGCTCCCATGATAAGGTTAAGGTAACTCCACGGTTAAACTCTTTCAGTCTAGTTTCTACCCCATCTGATGAGTATCTTGATGCGGAAGATCACTATGAGGATAATGATCTAGATCATCCCATGTTTGCTAAAATAAACAAATTTATGTGCTCTCTTAAAGGAAAGAAACTCACTATGTTTTGCATACTTATGGAAATGGTGAGTAAGCACACCAATACCATCAAGGAACTCGAAACCCTCGTCACTGAGGAGAAGGAAAGAAATGAGATCCTTGAGCATAAAGTCCTGTATGAGGAAGCACAAAATGATGCATTATGCTCGAAAGTAGGTGAAAACCTTGAAGAACATGCTAATGATCTTGCCTCCTTGAAAAAGGCTGAATCTGTGTGCAAAGAGTTACTAAATGATAAAAACCGACTAGTGAACTCTCATGCTTCCCTTTCTAAGGACTGTGAGCGTCTATCCTTGTCTCTCAAAGACAAGCAAGAGAAACTCACTGTTCTTACAAAGAGCTTTGAGGCACTCAAGGTTACTTATCTTGACACTTTAGCTAAGGCCTACTCCTCACCTATTATTAATGTTGATACCTGCACTACTAACTCTAGTAGTGAACTGACATCTATCCTTGAGGAAAACTGTTCGCTAAAGGCACAACTAGACAGAGGTCTCATGACATGTGCACAAGGACAAAAGACTCTCAATGAGATCTTAAGTCGACACAATGGAGGCCTTGCCAAGGAAGGGCTTGGGTTCAACCCAAGCACTGCCAAGAAAAGTGCATCTCCTCTCAAGTGTACCACTCCGCTTAAAGAAATATTTGTACGAGAGGGACACAAGGAGAAAGGTAAGGTTGTGAGTGGGTCGATCACTAAGGGTTCGCCTACTCACAACAAGACAACCGAATTCATGCCTCCATCCTATGTACTACGCAAATCAAAGGAAGGAGAGGTTTATGCTAAATTCGTTGGTCCCCGTAATGCATTCCGATTCTATGCTATTTGGGTCCCTAAGACTCTTGTAACTAATGTGAAAGGCCCCATGACGAAATGGGTACCTCAAACCAAGTCTTAATTCGTTACAGGCTCTTTTCTCCGGAGGAGCCAAATGGGTGATCGATAGTGGATGCACCAATCATATGACCGGAGATAGTAACTTTCTCTATGACTTCATGCAAGCCATTCGACCATACATGAGTATTGTATTTGGTGGAGGGTCGAAAGGGCAGGTAATTGGGTTGGGCAAGGTGGCAATCACTAATGTCATGTCTATTGCAAATGTCATGCTTGTTCAATCTCTTCAATATCTTTTACTTTCAGTTCGCCAATTGGCTTCCGTCGGTTATGACACATTATTTGGACTAACAGATGTGAAAGTATTTAAGAGAGACACTCTCGAAGTGGCCTTTGTTGGAGAGTTGGATGGCAACCTTTACACGGTTGATTTCTCGAAAGAGAGCACCTTCCATACAACTTGTCTAATGGCCAAGGCCGACATGGGATGGTTGTGGCATCGCCGGCTCGCCCATGTTGGCATGAAAAATCTTCAAAATCTCTTAAACGGCAATCACATCCTTGGACTAACAAATTTATCTTTTAAGAAAGATCGTGTGTGCAGTGCATGCATAGCTGGGAAACAACATCAATCAAAACATCCACCCAAGAACATTGTATCCACTTCGAGGCCGTTAGAGCTCCTTCATGTGGATCTGTTTGGGCCTCCTTCATGGGCAAGTCTTGGAGGGAAAAGGTATGGGCTAGTCATTGTTGATTATTACTCAAGATATACATGGGTGTTCTTTCTCAAGTCCAAGGACGAGACGAAGATCACCTTCATTGATTTTGCCAAACAAGCCCAGCGGAGGTTTGACAAGGACATCAAGGCAGTAAGAAGTGATAATGGCTCTGAGTTCAAGAACTACACCCTAGAAGAATTTCTTGGTGATGAGGGAATTTAACATCAGTACTCCGCACCTTATACCCCTCAGCAAAATGGTGTGGCAGAGAGGAAGAACCGGACACTTGTGGAAATGGCAAGGTCCATGTTAGACGAATACAAGTCACCACATAGTTTTTGGGCTGAGGCCGTCAACACAGCATGCCATGCATCAAAGCGGCTCTTCCTTCGATCAATATTGGAGAAGACTCCATATGAGCTCCTAACTGGGAACAAGCCCAATGTTAAGTACTTTCGTGTGTTTGGATGCAAGTGTTTCATCCTCAACAAACGGGAATGGTTAGGAAAATTTCAATCCAAAACAACTGAAGGGATTTTTGTTGGCTATGGGTCAAACTCTCACGCCTACAGAGTCTACAACAAATCCACTAGATGTGTTATAGAAACCTGTGACGTGGCGTTTGATGAATTTAACCGCTCCCATGGGGAGCAAGTTGACCTAAATGATGCAGGTGAAGAAGACTCCCCACAAGATATCTTAAACATGGGTGTAGGTGCACTTCTTCCCATGGAACAAAGACCCCATGATGATGATGAAGATGATGAGAGTATTTCTCATCCTCAAGATAGTTCACTGCCCGTACCTCCACAAGATACTAGCACACACACATCATGCCAGTTGTTGAGGATCAAGTGGGAGAACATGTCTCTCACCCTGATCACACTCAAGAACAAGTTGATCTTCACGAGCTAGACCAAAGTATGGGTATGTTTGATGATGAACCTCAACAGGTGCAACGCGAAGAGGAATATCTTCCTCCGCACATAAATGATCCATATGTTGAGGACGTTGATGATGGAAACGAAGTCGAACCTCGTGAAACCCTGACCTCCATCATGCCACGTGTGGCCAGTCGTGTTGATATTGATCAAATCCTCACCGGCGTGTCGGAAGGTAGAGTGACTCGAAAACAATTAACAAACTTTTGTGCTCACTTTTCGTTTGTCTCTAGTACTGTGCCACACAGGGTTCAGGATGCATTGTGCGATAATGACTGGCTCCTTGCTATGCAAGAGGAGTTAAACAATTTTACATGCAACGAAGTATGGTCATTGGTAGAACGACCAACTGAGGAACATAATGTCATTGGAACTAAATGGATTTTAAAGAACAAGGAAGATGAGAATGGGACTGACCTACACAACAAGGCAAGGTTAGTAGCACAGGGGTACTCCCAAGTTGAAGGTTTGGACTTTGGTGAAACTTTCGCCCTTGTTGCTCGTCTTGAGTCCATTCGCATTTTATTGGCCTATGCTGCTTTCAATGGTTTTACTTTGCAACAAATGGATGTGAAAAGTGCTTTTCTTAACGGTCCTCTACAAGAAGAGGTATATGTATCACAACCACCTGGGTTTGTTGACCCTCACCACAAGGACCATGTATACAAACTTCACAAGGCTCTGTATGGCCTCAAACAAGCACCCCGTGCTTGGTACGATCATCTTAAGAAGTTCTTACTCGATGATGGCTTTGTGGTGGGGGTGATCGATCCCACTATTTTTACTAAGAGGGAAAATGGTGATTTGATCTTATGCCAAATCTATGTAGATGACATCATTTTTGGTTCTCCTAACATCCATTTATGCAAGAAGTTTGCGGCTTCCATGACCAAGACCTTTGAGATGTCACTCAACACGGACTTGAAATTCTTTCTTGGTTTTCAAATACAACAATTTCAAGAAGGGATTTTCTTGTCTCAAACTAAGTACCTCAAGGACATTCTTGAAAATTTTGATATGACAAATGCTAAACCAATGAAGACACCCATGGCCACAGATGTAGCTCTAAATGAAGACACAAACGGTATTCCTTTTGACCCATCTACTTACCGCTCCATGATTGGTTCGCTACTTTATCTTTGCGCATCTAGACCGGACATCATGTTAAGTGTAGGCATATGTGCTAGATTTCAAGCTTCCCCTAGGGAAAGACATCATACGGCGGTTAAGCATATTCTTAGATACCTTGTTCACACCCCCAAAGTTAGGCTTATGGTACCCCAAGGATGCAAAGTTCGATCTTATTGGGTACTCCGATGCGGATTGGGCTGGTGACAAAGTGGGACGGAAATCCACTTCCGGTGCATGTCAGTTTCTTGGACGCTCCTTGGTAAGTTGGTCCTCGAAAAAGCAGAATTGTGTTTCTCTCTCCACGGCCGAGGCCGAATATATTGCAGCCGCAAGCTGTGCAACCCAACTGCTATGGATGAGGCAAACACTAAAGGATTATGGTATCACGTATCGACACGTTCCTCTTCTCTGTGATAATGAAAGTGCCATAAAGATCTCCGAGAACCCCATTGATCACCCTCGCACAAAACATGTTGATATTAGGTATCATTTCTTGAGAGACCATATGCAAAAGGGTGACATTGATATTACCCATATGGGTACCGACATGCAGCTAGCCGACATTTTCACCAAGCCGCTTAGCGTAGCTAGGTTCTGTCAACTTAGGCGTGAACTTGGTATCTTGGAGCTTGACAACATAACTTGAAACCTTGCACACATACACACACTCACATTATGTTTATGTCTTGATGTGGGCATGCATTTAGGGGGAGTGAGTCTTAATTTTTTTTGTTTTTGAGCTTACAAAGTACGCATAAATCAATTTTTGTCCACAAGTAGTATATGTAATGCTTGTAGGCAACTATGTTCGTACTTTTTGTGAGAAACCATGAAAATGATCATCTCATCATCAAAAATTCCAGAATCAGCCTCTGCCTCCTCCTCTTTCTCGGTCATCCGACGTGTCTCGGACGTCCGGCGGCAAATCTCCTTTCGGTCGTCTGACCAGTGTCGGTCGTCCGGCGGCACAATCCTCTCCGGACGTCCGACGCATCGGGGCCTATAAATAGCTGGGCGCGGGGCTGGGCTTTGCCCTAGCCGTCACGCGCCCCCTTTTTCCCCTGCCGCCGCCGCCAGCTCCAGGTGCACTCGCCAGCGCCGCCACTCCCGAGATCTGCCCGATCTCCTCCGCGGATCCTTCTTTTCTTCCTCTTCTTCCTCCGCGGGATCCGTCTACAGGTAGCTCCTCCGTTCCCCTCGCGTTTGGTTCCCTCTCTTCCAAGTCCACATGTTCGTTCCTATGGTTTGACCATGTTCGTTCCTTATTTGGGATTTCCATCCGTGTAGGATATTGTGCACCATGCCCAAGACCAAGCACGCCGCTCGGAAGAACGTTGCTGGCTCATCCTCTCGCGCCCCTACTAGCACGGGGTCGGACTCGGACGGGCCACGTCGTCCCTTCAAACGGACTGCCCGGCGTTCTCTGTGTCCACAGCTCCCCTCGTCGTATGATTGTGATGACTCCGACTTCGAGGATGAACTTGCCGCCGAGGACCTTGCTGACCCGCCCGCCGATCGGAGGTCCAAGCCAAAGCCCGAGACTCGCAGGGCGTCCTACATGCCACCACCTCCTCCTGCTCAGCCCGCAGGTGAAGCTCGTCGCATCTCACTAGAACCCCCTGCTACCTTAGGTCGTGCAATCACGAACTTCACCACACTTGCCAAGTCGTCATACCTCACTTTCCGCCGCGACATTGATCAATACGCTGTCGTACGTGACTCTACGGACTCACGTTTCCGCACACATGTCCAGGCGGACATTTTTACTACAGTCATAGTTCCTAAGGGTTTATCTGTTCATCTCTATATAGATCTTGAGCATATTCGCATGCACCCGGCGAAATATCCGGGTGCCATTGAGCTTATTGAGGCATCGGGGCTTGCCGCTCCATTTGCCTTTCATCGCGACTTTAATGCTGCTGCCATTCACCAGTTCTATGCCACATGCTTCTTTGCTCCAAACCACACTGTTAGCTGGATCACCTCTGACGTTCGCTTCACAGCTTCTTATCATACATTTGTTGCCGCACTTGGTTTCCCCAACTCCGGCTTCAAAATACATAGGGATGATCCTAACCATGCGCCTAAGTCCATTGAGGCGTGTGGGTATCTTCTCAAACCACTAAGTGAGCTTGATGCGGATGAACGCATGAAGGATCTTAACCAGGTATCCATCTGGCGCTCACCTTACTTCATCATCTTTCAGTGTCTTATCCGCACCCTCTATCCCAAGATGGGTGATAAGGGCTCTTGCAGTGGCTATTGTATTGACATCATGTCTCACTTGTACGAGCACCCCAAGAGCAAAATTAATGTGCCTCACTTTCTATGGCATGAGATTCGGCTTGCTAGCTTTCAGTACAAGCGAGCCTTTCCTCATGCCCCCTTCATCCAGGCTCTTATTTATCATGTTGCTGATTTCTCTGTTGCTGTCACTCACACACATCGCAAGTGGGTCATTCCCGCTCACATGGCGGATAACTATGCTTCCAAGAAAGCCCCATCCTCCACATCCACTCGCCGCACTGCTACCCGGTCAGCCACCCCCTCATCTTGCTCCGCTCCGCTCGGTCGCATTGCCAAATTCCTTTCCAGTGTAGTCAAACCAATGAGGCACATTCTGCTATGATGAAGGCCGTCTCTTTCCAGTGTGGTCAAACCAATGATGTGGTTTCTCGCCTAGTCTCCTCCAAGAATGCCCTCAAGGCTCGTCTGAGAGCCTCGGGTGCTCTTGATGTGAGTGATGATGAGGCCCCTCCTGCTGCTCCTCCTTCTGACTTCGGCTTCCCATCTGGTCCTGAGTGGGCTGATTTCCTTGATGAGGCTGGTGGCAGTGGCTTGCCTGACGATGGTGATGATGCTGATGATGATGCTGATGAGCTCTGAGCGTGGTTGGTGCTATTGGTGCCTCCCTTTTTGGTACTTGGTGCCAAAGGGGGAGTAATGTATCGTAGTTTTTAGTCTTTGGAAATTTAATGTAATGGATAAACTCATGTATGGCTACTTATGAATGATTGTGATTGCTATGGATTGCTATGATATCATCATAGACTATTATGTTTTGCTCCACTACTTCTATGATGATCTATTGTCTTTCTATGATGATCTATTATCTTTGTATGATGATTCATTATATGTTCGATAAACGCATTAAAAGGGAGCTCCGATATTTTATCATGCACATACTAAGGGGGAGCTCCGTACTAAATATCTCCTAGGCTATAATGTATGGTAAATCTTTTTGAGACCTATGTATATGTTGTCATCAACTACCAAAAAGGGGGAGATTGAAAGTGCATGCTATGCCCCTAATAGATTTTTGGTGTTAATGACAACACATACATAGGAAACTAATCCTATTTGTTGAGTATATCTCAGGATGGCAAGTACTTTAGTAGATTGAGAATTATGTGCCAAAGGTGGTCTGAGAAGATCGGGATTTATATTTCAAGAAGGCTCGAGATTGAGAAAAGATGATGTAGACTATCCTTTTGAGTTTACTATTATTGAGTATAGGGATCCCGCACTATCAAGAGGGGATCACAGGTTTTGCGATAAACTTGCTCATACCACATCTTCACTATCCTACCCAATACCACATATTCTCTACTTTGTTCCTTTCTCAAAACAGGTATATTGCCTCGGACTTCCGGCTCCCTCCGTACGTCCGAGGGCCGGACGACCGGCAGGCTTCGGAAATCCGGAGCCCTCCACCAGAAGTATTTGAGTCATATAACTCGGATTTCCGGCTCCCTCCGGACATCCGAGGGCCGGACGTCCGACCAGCTTCGGAAGTCCGGAGCCCTGCACCAGAAGAACATGAGCTCTATAACTCGGATTTCCGGCTCCCTCCGGACGTCCGAGGGCCGGACGTCCGTCCCCGTTCGGAAATCCGGAACCTCCCACTAGAAGAAATTGAGTCGAATTACTCGGATTTCCAGCCTTCTCCGGACGTCCGGTCGCTGTTCAAATTCACAGTGTTTCCAGTCATAGCTGCAGCCCTCGGACGTCCGACCCCTTGCGGACGCCCGGACTTCCGAGAACTTCCGGACGTCCGGACCCTGTGTGACTTAAAGTGTCCCCAACGGCTGTTTTACACTCCCCACTGTATATACCCCTCACCCACTTCGTGAGTGGGTGTTCAACACAGCTAGAATACATCCAAGAACACCTTTCTTCTCACTCACTCTTGTCTACACCAAATCTTAGATCCCAAGAGCATTTGTGAGTCCCTTTGAGTGTTGTTTCAATCAAAAGATAGATCGTCTCCCTCTCCTCCTTCCCACCAAAGTGATTTGTGATTTGAGCAAGTTTTGAGCAATCCCCGTGATCTTGTTACTCTTGGAGGTTGGAGACTCCTAGGCGGTAGGAGTCTTCGGAGAGGAATCAAACCATTGTGATTTCCCCCGGAAAGTCTGTGAAGGTTTGGAAGCCACCTCAAGGCTTACCACTAGTGGTTGAGAAACGCCTTCGTGGAGTTATCTCAAAGGGAGAATAGGATGAGCCTTCGTGGTAACATCCGCCCCTCTAACGGTGACGTAGCTTCCCTCCAAGGAAGTGAACATCGGGATACATCCTTGTCTCTCTTGGAGTTTCGGTTATTCCTAACCCTAACTCTCTACTTGTGTTAATCCTTATTACGTACTTGTATTTGATTATTGTTTACCGCTTGTCTTACTTCACTCTAAATAGCTTACTCCTTGTCGTAGCAATTATTAGGCCTACACTCATATTCCGCACTTTTGCCTAAAATTGCTAAGTAATTATTAAAATTTGGAACTGTACCTATTCACCCCCCCCCCTCTAGGTCCATCTCGATCCTTTTCACCTGGACGGACACGAGGCACGCCAGGCTCCCTTCCGTGGAATGCTGGGTTTCCGAACGCATGGGGTTACAAAACCTAGGAGAGGAGGAAGAAAGTGGAGCATAGCCAACTGCAGGCGTTGCACGAAAGGGTACAAGGGCTAGAGGAACGAGAAGCAGATCGCAGCAAACGACAAGCTTCCCCTGAAGCTACCCCGCCATCTCAGCGGAGAAGCAGCGTGGCTTCCACCGAGCAGACTCAGCAGCTGGAGCCTGTCTTCACGGGCTACCCCGTGGATGCTATCACAGAGTCTCAACATTGCCACCATATGACGCGATGGATGACATTGAAAGTCCAGGCGGCTGTTGGCTCTATTATACCTAATGAACCTGGCTCAACCTACCATGGCCAGCCGATTCTAGAAGGATATGCTAGGGTGATGGTGGATCAAATAACGAACGGATTTGAGGACCTTGAGCTTGACCACCCTACGGGTGAAGGGGAGATTCGGCTGGGTTCTTCTCTGAAGACTCCATGCCTATGGCGGAAGGAGCTCATCAACCTTCCGAACTGGACGCCTCCGCCTCCTCCTCCTCCTCCTCCTCCGGCGAGTCAGGGCACTCCGCCTCCTCCTCGTCCTCCTCCTCCGGCGAGTCAGGGCACTCCGCCTCCTCCTCCGGCTCCTCCGGCGAGTGATCAGGGCACTCAGCCTCCTTCTCCGGCGCGTGGCGACACTCCGCCTCCTTCTCCGCCTGCGCTGGCGCGCCCGAGCAGCCAGCTGCCTCCTCCTTCTCCGCCTCGTCAACAAGGACGGAAGAGACCCGCCACCGCTCCGGCTCCTCCGGCGCGTCGTCCTTCTCCTCCGCCTCGTAACAAAGGAAAGACAGCCGCAGCCGCTCCGTCTGCTCCGGCGTCTAGCAGTACAGCCAGAGGCAAGCAATACAGATACGGTCCTTCTCTGAAGACTCCAGAGAAGTTACCATACGAGAGGAGCCAGGAGGAAAACGCGAAGATCGTGCAAGCCGAAGTGACCAACTTCTTTGAAGGGGTGAAAGCAAAGAAAAATCCACCTCCGGTGGAGAAGATATATCCGGTAAAAGCGAAGCGTACTCTGGCTGCCCTGACGAAACCACCAAAGTCTCCGGTGAAAGACAACTATGAGCGCATTCTTACAAAGTCATTTATCGAAGCGGAGCGGTCGGGAAGTACTGTCAGTGCTCAAAGGTTAGCAGAATGACGAGCTGGGAAAAAAGTTGCCCAACTCGGCGAACAAGCGAACCAATCGTTGCCTCCGGTCCAGGTGTCTAGCGTCGTCGCGAATCATCCGGGCGGGATGGTGCCCGGTTATAACGATCTTGGAGATTACCTGCCCGACGATGCACATTTTGATTTCTTGGAGGTGGACGAACACAGATACGTGTACGGGAAGCCTCTCGTCAAAGATGAAAAATCTCTAACAACGATGATGCGAAGATTACATGATTGGTATATGAAAACCTGCAGAGAGTCTGAGGGGAGGAATATTTTGACGCTCAGAGTTAAATAGGTGCATGACCTCGTTGGAATTGATCTGTTGAATGTTCCATTTGATGAGTTCTTCGAGTTTTTCAATCTAAAGGCCCTCGATAAGTTAATGATCACTTGCTACTACCTGTAAGTAGTACTACTTCTGTCATTAAGTCTCTATATATAGGTCAGCTCTTTCATTGCATGTATCTTTAATTATTCTCACTATATTATGCAGATTGAAGATCGCCGAATTGCAGAAAAGACAAATCGATGATATTGGGTTCATTAACACAAATCTCATAGATGCATATATGGTTAAATTTCAGGCCAAAGATATCGAGGCCAAGCTGCTACAATCGTTTATATTAAATCAAAACAAAGCTATAATACTCTTCCCTTACAACTTTGAGTGAGTGTTACTGTCTTGTGCATATTCGGTTTACCTTATTAGTCGAGGTTATAGTAATGTAATTGATGAGTTATGCATGCGTGCGTAGGTTCCACTATATTCTTCTAGAGATTATTCTTGAGCAGGGACTAGTAACCGTCTTAGACTCAAGACAAAAAGATCCCAAGAAGTACGCGGACATGACTGAAATTCTAAAGAAGTAAGTTAAATCTATCATTATCGCACCATATCGGCAACTTTAATTTGTTCATTTCCTGATATCAAGTAATTGTTTTCTTTGTCTGGCATGGTTTGGAGTAAATTCACCTCAAAAACTCAGGGATTGCCAAAGAAGCTGTAGTTTAGACACCCGGAAGTAAGTACTATAGTAGCATATATGTTCCACGCATCTCCTAGTGATTCAAGCGCTAGTTTCATCAATACCATTTAGTATGCTTGCTAATTATCAGTTTGATTGACCTCTATTTCTTGTAAAGTGGTCGTGGCAGGAAGAATGGACTAATTACTGTGGATACTATATTTGCGAGTCCATCCGCCAGACGACCTGTGAGCGGGGCTACTCCGAGAAACAATATGAAGTGCGTAAATAATTATATTCACAATTTTATTTTATTACCACCATTTGTGTTCAGTTTCATTTATTCATATATATATGTATTGACCCCCTTCTTTAAATTAGATATTTCGGATGCGAGATAAACTCCTAGCACCAGATCGTATGCGAGGAATTCAAGAGGAATTGGCGGCATTCTTTCTTGACCACGTGATCGCTAAAGACGGAGAATACTATGTGGACCCTAATGAGTTCAATTTTAATTAGGAGATTATATTGTAAAAGATACTTATATTGTATATATGTAGCCAGTAGTGTCGGATAGATATACGAGAACTTGTTGTTCGACCAATCTCTCAGAGAAGGAGAGGTGGTCGATATCACTTCTCTTTGTATGCATCTGTTCATGACGATCTTCTGTTTCCTTCATTTGCTTAACTAGCTAGCGTGTCTAGTCCTCTCTATACGTATAGTACGTAACGTCGACCAAGCACGGAGATAAGAAAGAACACTTCTCTCTATTAATTAGCATGCTAACACAATATATGAAACACCTAAATTAACCCCCCAAAACCTCCAAACCCTTCCTCCCCTTTAAAAAACCAGCACCTGAGATGCTGACGCGTGGATGTCTATTGGTCCCGGTTGATGGCCAACCGGGACCAAAGGGCCTCCTGCCTGGACTCGCCGCAACGGCCATGTGGAGGCCCATCTGTCCCGGTTTATGCAAGAACCGGGACTAAAGGTTTAAAGCATTAGTATCGACACTTTAGTTCCGGTTTAAAAACCGGGACAAATGACCCTCACGGGATAATAGGTTCTTTTTCTACTAGCATGAGCACCACAGCGGCGTGGAGCTGCAGCCGGTGACGACGGAGCTAGCTAGCTGAGACGACTCCACCACGGTAGCACTAACTGGTAACTACTCCAAGAAGCTTTCTTGCTACTACTAGTACTACCTAGCTAGCTTCAAGAAGATTTGAGACAATTCATATGATGATTCAGTCGTCTGATGTTATTATGTCTGATCCGCTTGTCAGCGTACAAAGTAATGTGTGTGCTTAGTACAAAGTAATAAGTGCATTTGGATGAACAGTATGACTTTATGCATCAATTCAGGTGTTTGATTTGCTCCATTTTTATTTTCCGGAGCAACCCTTATCTTGAGAAAATCAATACATGGATCCACTTTCCATGCATGGTTACTTTAAGATTTGTGGCTTTGTGCTACTTCTTTTAACTCTTTCTAGAATTTATTTTGTTTCAAAGCTTTTCTTTCTTGAGGCAATCTTGTTTCAAAGCTTTTTTCTTTTGCGACGATATCTTGTTTCAAAGCTTAACATTGAGTTTTCCCTCTCGTTCGAAAGTGCATCTTAATGCTTCCTTATGTATCATCGTCTACATCAAACCTGATCCAAAACAAGTGTATTAACTTTTTGTTGGTACATTCTAAAAAAATAACCTTTTGTTGGTACACAAAGAAACATGATGATGCACCTTAAAACAAGGGAGGGGATCTGAACGAAACATTTTAAAACAAGATAAACTCTGACAACAAACAAAATGGTAGCAAAAATCTGAAAATAACCAATTTAAGAGAAGATATCTTCTTTTTCTGGAAAAATAGAGCGAGAATGTAACATGGGCTTCGGCCGGCAGGAGGACTATGGGCTGCCGGGGCACCAAATAGGCCTCTCAGTTACTGTAAATACCCTAGCAAATGATCTATATATTCACAAAATATCGGTGTCATCGGATTGCAAGAATGATGTAGAAGCAATACGAAAGGGAACCTCCTCACATATGGAGCAGCTGTGCTGGAGATTAAGGAGTCATCTAGGTCTTTTATTCCTATAATTTCTTACATGAGTTTAGAATTTGAATGTCGAGGCCTACAAGTTAGGAAAGCACGCATTATCACTAGGGACTGGCCGTCATGTTTGGTTAGGCCACCCTAGAGACCTCTTTTTCGTTCATGTAAACTGTGTGACGGTTGATTAAAAGCTTCACGAATTTGCCTCAAAAAAGTTATTGTAAATGTGCTCAAATCTTCATAAAAACTAGGGTGCTTCCTATTTATTGTGCATGTCGCTAGTCAGGGACATAGCGCATATATCAACGCTTATATGGACTGGTTCATTTTACGGGTTTTTTTAAAGTCTATTTTACACTGGTTTTTGGAAGGTTAACCATCACCGGCCTTTTTATAATTTCCCCCCTTTTCTATTTTTGAAATCATAAAACGTTTCTTGCATTTGCAAGCATTTTTTCAATCCGTGAACCAATTTTGGAACAGAAATATTTTCCAAATTCACAATCCTTTTTAGAGTTCACAACCATTTTTTAATTTGTAATCATTTTCTAAATTTATGAAAATATTCTGAAGCATGAACATTGTTTGTATTTCTGAACTTCTTTAGAATTGCAAACACTTTTCAATTTCACAAACATATTTTTCATGATGTGTTTCAAATTTATGGTAAGTTCCTTGAATTTGTAAATATTTTCTAAATTGGCATACATTTTTGGAATTTTAAATATTTTTTGAATCATGGAACACTTAATATTTTCACGAATATTTTTTAATTATCACACATTTTTTGAAATTGCACACATATTTGGACTTCATGAACATTTTTGGAATTATGAAGCTTCTTAAAGTTTGCAAAATTTTGGAAATTATGAACAATTGTAAAATTTATCAATATTTTTTGAATTCGTGAACATTCTTCGAAAAAATAAAGATTGTTTTTAGTTGTGAACATTTCGAAATCATGATCATTTATTGAATTCATGAGCATTTTTCGATATCATGAAGATCGTTGAAGTTTGCAAACATTTCGAAATCTTTATCATTTGTTGAATTCATGAACATTTTTTGAAATCATGAAGATTGTTTAAATCTGCAAACATTTTGAAATCATGATGATTTTTTGAATTCATGAATATTTTTAAAACTTGCAGATACTTAAAAAATGCAATGTTTTTTAAATCATGCATTAAAATTACTAATATTTTCGTATGTACGAAATTGTTTCAAAGATTTTATTTATTCACAAACGATTTGTAGAATTCGCAAACATTTTCTTATCAGACTTTTTCTATATTTACCAACTTTTGGTGAAGATTTTATGAAATTTATAAAAAAAAAGGGAAAAAATCAAAAAGAGAATGCGCCCTGCAACCCACACTGGGCCGGCCTATAGCCTTGAGCATGGCTGCGCGTTTTCTTGCAGTCCATTGCTCCATGCGCTGATTAGGAGGTGAAAAAAGACCTCGCAAAATACTCGAGCAAAGAGCCCGTAATGTGTACTTTACGCGAACTAACATGTGTTTGGACGGGGTAGTACTTAGGAGGCTAGTGATATTCTCTGTCACTGGAGTTGAAGTCCTGGACTTATTTGATGCTCGCACTATTTTGGATTTATTTTAGGGCTTTCGACGATGTGCATTCGGTGAGAAGAAACATTCCCCTCGATTATTAAGGTGTCTGTAGAGACTTCGTCAATCTAAAGATGATGTGTTGGCTCAATCTTTCAAAGATGCTCATAGATGTAGGAAGTGTGTGTATGCGTTCATACAAATGAATGTATGTGCATATGTATAAGTGCGGAAATCCTATACGAAGCACGTTACATCAAATTGTCTAGGTTCCGCACATGCTTCACGACCTAGCGATGCGATCTGGACTGGCCCGTTAATGGTTTCTGCTATACCGATTTTGGGAACTTTCTAGACTCCCAACTGTTTTTTTTATTTTGAGAACCTTTTCAAAGGTTCTTGAATCGGGTTTTCCCTACTTTTTTCCATTCCCATTTTTGTCCCTTTTTTATTTTCTTCTTTCTTGTTTCTTTTTATTGTTTTTATATCCTTTCCCCCTTTTTTTGTTTCTCTTTATTCCCTTTTCTATTTTATTTTATCTTTTCCATTTAGTTTTAAATGTTTATTTTTAATGAAAATTACAAATTCCAAAAAATGTTCACAGTTTCCAATTTTTTGGAGATTTTATCTTTTTCTCTTTCAATGTTGTTTTATATTTTTTCAACTACATTCACGTTCAAAAATTCTTATTAAATTCTGGAAAATGTTCTTCCTTTAAAAAATTGATCTAAGTTTCAAAAATTGTCGTTTTTCAAAAAATAAATCATAACCTGAAAAAAATGTATGTAATTTTCAAAAAATGTTCTTGTATTTAAAACATAATCTTGTTTTTTCAATAAAATGTTCTTCTTTTTGTTTTCAGTTTTTTACTTTACTTTTGTTTCTGTTGTTCATATTCCGTCTTCCTTTGTTTGATATTTTCTATTTTTTATTCTGAAGGTCAAAAAATGTTCTCGTGTTCATAATTTTTATTTAAGTATTCGTGCTTCAAATAATAATCAGGAATTGCAGAAAATATTTATATTTTGAAAATAATTCTGGGATTTAAGAAAATGTGTCCATATTTTCAAAATGTGTTCAAATTTCAAAATTGTTTGTGTTTCAAAAATTGTTTACATCTTAAAAAAACTACACGATTTTTCAAAAATAATTCAGGGATTTAAGAAAATGTTCATGTTTACAAAAAATCAGGATTCCATAAAAATATTTGTATTTCAAAAATTCTTCTCCTTTTAAAAATTTGTTCACGATTTTCATAAGTATTCATGTTTTGAACAAATAGTCTCATTCTCAAAATTTGTTCATGATATTCTTAAAATTATTTGTGTTTCAAAAAGTGTCCACGAATTTCAACAAATATCTCTTTTTTAAAAATTTGTTCACAATTTAAGAGAAATAGTTTTTGAAACTTTATTCACAATTTCAACAAATATCTCTTTTTTGATCATTTTTTTAGGCCTGTGATTTTTTTAGTTAGTGAATAAAAAGTAATAATAGAAACATTTTTTGAGCTTCTGAATATTTTTTGTAATATTTTAAGAAAGTAGACAATTTAAAGAACAATAAAGAGAAGAAAAATGAATTTAAAATCAATAGAAGATGAAATATATAACATAAAAAAATTAATCTAAAAAACGAAAAAGGAAAAACTGAAAAGAGAAGCAGAAAAAGTAAAGACAATGGAAAAATATATTTTTTGCGTCATCTCATCGGCAGGTCCAGCTTGAACGTAAAATGGGCCAGCAATTTGAAACTAGGTGGCTTAATCTCATCGGCAGGTCCAGCTTAATCTCGTCGCTAGGTGGCTTCTGCTGTGCGAAGCCCTGGCAATTTGAACCAAAGAACGTCAAATAAGGAAGTAACTAGTTAGAAAGTACTCCTTCGAAAGCCTTCCAACGATACCTTCCACACGTCGTCATTGGATGCATTCTTAGCCGCTGCCATCAATCGCGTTCTGATCGTTTTCTTAGAATTATTTTATTTTTTATTTTTTAGCATGCGTTTTTGACTTTTCAGACTGTTTTTTTGTTTTTTTTGGTGTTTTGGGCTTTTACCCGCCTTTCTTAGTTTTTCGATAAAAAATCTTATTCTTTTTCATAAAAAACGTCTGTTTTTTGCGAGGGATATGATTATGCCTTTGTGGGAGACACAACCGTGCCTTTCGAAAATAACGTTTTCTAAACAAAAATCACGTGGGGCATGGTTTTGCTTCAGCGAGAGGCACGACCGTGCCTCCCGGAAACGAAAAATGTGTTTTTCTATTTTTTTTATGAGAGACACGATTTTGCTTTCATGAGAAGCACGATCATGCCTATCAAAAATGATTATTTTAATTTTTATGAGAGACACATTTTTTACTTCCACGAGAGGTACGATTGTGTCCCCCGAAACGAAAAAAACACATTTTTTGTTTTTTTGCGAGAAGCATGGTTTTGTTTCCACAAAAGGCACATACATGCCTATCGAAAACAAAAAAAAATGCATTTTTCTGTTTTTTACGAGAGGCACGGTTTTATTTCCACGAGAGGCACGACTCTGCCTCTCAAAAACGAAAAAGAATATATATATAGATATATTTTAATTTTTACGAGAGGCACGATTTTGTTTTTAAGAGAGATACGATTTTCCTTTCGCAAAAGGCACGGTCATACCTTTCGAAAATAAAAAAAACATGTTTTTTTGTTTATTCTTCTATCATGAGAGGCACGTTTTTTTCTTTCTGTTTTTTTATAAAAATGGTTTGTCAAAACCTATTAACATGGAATCTGGTTTAAAGATCTCGATGCGAGGAATCTAAAAATGAAAATGGTTTAAAATTTAGATACACGATTTAAAAGATAAAATATTTTAAAGATACAGATTTAGAAAAAAGAAAAAAAAAATCAAATAACACACATATAATGTGTCATTTAGCACAATCTGAAAAGGTGAAATTGATTTTTTGTAAAAATACTTCTCAATTAGTAATTTCGGTCAAATACAGATTTCCGTATAACTTGTTTGCATTTGTAAGTAAATTATTTTTAGAACAATACTCGACCTAAATTTTTCTAGACTTTAAAATGGATACCTCACAAAATACGGGAGTAGATAGCGGAATGGAAACAGAGAGTCCTTTATACATACTCTATAGCAAATCAACTTGTGGTTGGATGATTAAAAAAACAGTGATATTCATAGCCCATCAGAATTTAAATAGCGGTGCTTACATTTTTTTTGGATTTATTTCAGAATTTCCGACGATAAGCATTTAGTGAAAGGAGACGTTCCCGTCAACGACGAGGCGTTTATGATGACTTCATAATATCTTAAAATAATATGCCGATTCAATCTCTTAAAGATGCTCATAAGAATAATTCATTAGAATGAATGTACGCACGTATATATAAAATCTTACGTGTGTATTATGTTAAAAAAAATATACCTTGCCGACCCCTAAAAATCACTCAAAAAGATAACCTACCCCTAAATAAAACGTGGCCCACGTAATAACACCGCAGTTAATTCGGGAGTCGGACCAGGAAAACAAAACTCGAAAATATCTCGGGGGCGTGGAGCACGCCACCGGCAACACGTTGCTCTCGTGACCCGCGCGCCTTCAACCCCGATGTCTCCGTCCCATCCACCCGTCCAGCAACCCAGCCACGGACACGCGGGCCCCGTAACCCGCTCGGCCCCACTGCCCGGCGACACGTGGCTCGATACCGCGCACGCTTTTATGAGCTCAGCTGCCTGCGGCGGAGAGGAAAGACGAGAATAATACGCCGCGCGCACTCTCCCTCGTGTGATTGGCGGGCGCGTCTCTCCCTTTGTTTCTTGCTTCTCCCTTTCCCCCTCCCCCTCCTCCTCCTTGACTTCGCCGCCGTCTCACTCGCCCGTCTGCTTGCTATCTCTTGGGGAGAGCTGGGAGCGGGGGAGCTCGCCGACGCAGCGGCGCAGGCGAGGACGCTGAGGTAAGCGGTTTCTTTCACCTGCTAAGCGAAGCATCTGCTCTAGTAGTATGTAGTTACTTACCGATGCTAGCAGTAGCAGTCTGGTTGGTGCAAACCCTGATGATATAAACTGCTATGGTTTCTACTGCGCTAGAGAAAGTGTACCGAATCTGCGATAAATCTTACGACGTTGTACATACTGGTAGTAGTTGCCAGCTTCCCCTGCTTCAGGGGAAGTTGCAAGCGCGTGCAGAGTTGTAAAATTTGCTTGCTTCTTTGGGGGTTTGGGCTCTATGTCATCAACGGCACATATCACTGTTTGACTTCCAACTTGGCTGGCTTCAGCCACACATGAACAAGGATGAGCCAGTGAGGACCAGCATATCTTTATCCTAAAATCGGCTAACTCCGCCAAATAAAATTTCCCCAGGTTTTTTGAGTTTCGGGCACCATGGGGCAGAGGCTCCTCTTATTGGTGACCACTTGTCTGTGGGCCATTTCATGCGCCGTGCCGCACCATGCTTCCTCGCGTGACGGACTGCTAAGGATCAACCTCAACAAGAGGAGCTTGACCCATGAGTCTCTGGCCGCGGCAAAGGCCGCGAGGCAGCACGGCGCCCTCCGGCTGAAGAGCGGCAATTCAGACAGCGACATCGTGCCTCTTGTCGACTACCTCAACACCCAGTACTATGGGGTGATCGGCCTCGGCACGCCGTCGCAGAATTTCACGGTGATATTCGACACCGGGAGCTCCAACCTGTGGGTTCCCTCGTCGAAATGCTATTTCTCGGTCAGTGTTCGTGCCGCAGATTCACCAAATTCATGTGTGCTTTAACCCGTGGCACTCTTTTACATTATGTTTTCTTTTTTCCTTGATGTGAAATCATGAATGCAAATGGACTTGCAGATAGCATGCTACCTCCACCCCAAATACAGGTCGAGCAGGTCAACCACTTACAAAGCAGATGGTATGATCTGCCTTTCTCAAGTCTGGATCTCATGTCGGGTTATTCACGAGATTATTGCTCAATGTCATATGTGTTGTCTATTCAAATTATTCAGGTGAGAATTGCAAAATCACATATGGTTCTGGAGCAATCTCTGGATTTTTCAGCAATGATAATGTGTTGGTTGGGGACCTTGTTGTGAAAAATCAGGTAAATTAGAAGTTGAATATAGTAACTCCTAATGTTAAACTTCACGTGTTACAACTCTAATACTGCAATTTATTTCCTCATCTCAGAAATTCATTGAGGCAACACGTGAAACAAGTGTCAGTTTTATCCTCGGGAAGTTTGATGGCATCCTTGGCCTTGGCTACCCTGACATCTCCGTTGGGAAAGCCCCTCCAGTATGGTACGTCGTCAAGTTATTTTGACTGCTTGTGTACAAGCACATCAGCCACATTGCCAGTTTATCAAGTGAACAAGTCCTTTTTTTCTTTTGTGCGACAACAGGCTGAGCATGCAAGAGCAGAAGTTGCTCGCTGACGACGTATTCTCATTTTGGCTTAACCGGGATTCTGATGCACTTTCTGGTGGTGAGCTCGTCTTCGGTGGCATGGACCCACATCACTATAAGGGAAACCACACCTATGTCCCCGTGAGCCGCAAAGGTTACTGGCAGTTTAACATGGGTGATCTCTTGATTGATGGCCACTCTACTGGTTTCTGTGCCAAAGGCTGTGCTGCTATTGTGGACTCCGGGACTTCCCTGCTGGCTGGCCCAACAGTATGCATCGATATCTTGAAATTATAGATCCAAATTCCATATTTATCCTGTATTTGTATGATCATGGCCAGTGGACCACAGATTTCATTGCTAAACGGGAGCTATTGATCACTAGATTAATTTCATATGAAAGAAGCTGAATGCTAGATAATACTCCCTCCGTCCGGAAATACTTGTCCTAGAAATGCATGTATCTAGACAATTTTAGTTATAAATACATCCATTTTATTCATTTCTAGGACAAGTATTTCCGGACGGAGGGAGTATCTGGTTTCTGTTCAAATATGGTGAAGGGCTGAAGGCCTTCAAGTACGGAACTAGATTATGACTTGTGCCAATATGGCATGACTAAATTGTTGCATATGTTGTGCTGTTTTCAGGCTATAGTTGCGCAGGTGAACCATGCAATTGGAGCTGAGGGAATTATCAGCACCGAATGTAAAGAAGTGGTGAGCCAGTACGGAGAGATGATCCTCGAAATGTTAATAGCACAGGTTTGCCATTTTATCTATTTTCAGTCTCTTGTTCAAAATTTCCATCCATGGAAGAGTTTCTCGTGAGATGGTTCTTATATGAATTAACCCTGAACTGTAACTGATATGGCGATGATCTATGTTCGTGCAGACACAGCCACAGAAAGTATGCAGTCAGATTGGTCTGTGTTTGTTTGATGGTACTCAGTCTGTCAGGTTAGTTCCTTATCACAGAACGTTGTAATGTACGTACATGAATACACCTGCCCTTTCAGTATTACTATTATACTCCTTTTCACGATGGGATAAATTTCTGCAGCAACGGGATTGAATCCGTTGTCGGTAAAGAAAATGTTGGCTCGGATCTCATGTGCACAGCCTGTGAGATGGCTGTTGTGTGGATAGAGAACCAGCTCCGTGAGAACAAAACAAAGGAGCTGATATTGCAATATGCTAACCAGGTTACTTCCTTTGTGATCTGCTTTGCCCTTTTCCATTATCTGCAACGTAATTCGTGAAAAAAAGGTAATTGGTGACAAGATTTTGCCTTTTATTTTCCAGCTGTGTGAGCGTCTACCAAGCCCCAATGGAGAGTCAACAGTCAGCTGCCATGAGATGTCAAAGATGCCAAATCTTGCTTTCGCCATAGCAAACAAGACTTTCGTGCTAACACCAGAGCAGGTGCTTTTTCGCTTGCAGCGCATCTCCTAACATCAGTATCCATTAGTTTTACCATATGCTGTCCTTTGTAAACAACCAATCGACTTTACCATCTAAATTATTTTCTTAGCATACTGTGAACAAGTTATCAGTGAAACATTTGTGTAGTCCATACCGTACTTCGTTCTGAAGGTTATTATGAAATATATACATTTCCTAGGCATCTTATACATTCAGAGTGAGATAGATATATGTACAGACAATAGGTTGAACTTGAATCAAAAGTTTAAAACCTATTGATCAAGTTCGTAAAAGAGAATCTCTTTTATCGAGATTAGGATGAGAGAATTAGTACATTGCATGTGATTGAGTTTTGTTGGAAAGCAAATTCGGTTGACTATTGTTTGTTCTTGTCTATTCTACTCTGCTTCATATGTTGATGTTTCCTTTTAATACACAACAACATACATTTAGGTGCATATGTTTGAGAATAAAAGGTTTCAAGTTCAGTACCAATCTATATTCATCGCTGCACGTCTCTATGCATCCTTACACCGTGCGGAACTTGTGTTGCAGTACATTGTGAAACTGGAGCAATCAGGGCAGACCGTCTGCATCAGTGGGTTCATGGCATTCGACATACCGCCCCCACGCGGTCCTCTCTGGTATGCGGCATAACACCTAACACCGCCTACATTTCGCCTCCTTTTTTCTCCTCTTTCAATGCACAATTTGCCATGAACCCTTGCAGGATTCTCGGGGATGTCTTCATGGGCGGTTACCACACCGTGTTCGACTTCGGCAAGGACAGAATCGGGTTCGCAGAATCGGCTTGAGGAGTCGAGAGCACTGTGACGTTCCACGTATCCTAGAATAGTTTGTGCATCTTCAGACATGGGAGCCCTGCTGTAAACCGTTGATAAGTAAAAAAGCTGAAACAAAAGAGAGAACCTTTTATTTCTTTCTTAAACCAAGAATAAATGGACGCCTAAACTCTGAAGAAAAGAAGTACGTTTGTATCCATTATGGCTGTTGCTGTGTAATGAAGAATGGAGTGCTTGCACGATGAGAAGTGAGAGCAAATAGGCAACACATGGTTTGTAAAAAGGTTTGTTGTATTTGTAAACGGACGAACGTGTAGCAATCAATTCAATAATATGCTTCTTTCTGGAGTATTTTTCTTGATTTTGCATCAAATCGAACGTTGGATTTATTGATCATGGCAAATCGAACGTTTTTCATGGCAATGGGGATTGTCGTTTCTTCTTCCTTTGGTCTTTCATTTTTTGGTGATTCTCTGTACATCTTAGCCAAGTACAGTACATTCAGGCTAGCGCTATTGTAGATGGTCTTGCTCAGCTCTCACTCTCACTCTCAGCCCGTTGCCTTCCATGTCGTGCGGCGCCCAGACAACACCCGGCAGCTGGCTCTCCGTCTCTTCGCCGGCGGTGCAGCTCCCGCCGCCGTCGGGTCACCCGCGCTGCCGCCTCTCCGTCAGGGCCACATGCGCTCCCACCTCCTCCCTCGTCCCGGCCAGTGGCGGCAGCACGCGCCACCAGACCCGGCCGCGCCTCGTAGCGACGCACTCGGTACCTCCGCCGCCGCCCCCTGCCGCCTGCACCGTCCGGAGGGACGCCGCGACGGGGCTCGCTTTCCTCCTCTTGGTGCTCGGCCTGGTATGCCTCTGTTATTTGGGGAATTTGTCCGTGTAACAAGTTACTAACAGATCTGTCAAGTGTCAGCGCACCTCAACATTTCAATCGCGTTGAGCTATCGGCCCTTGATTGCTCGATAGACCACACAGTGGCTAACTCGATCCTGACTGGAGGGTGTGTACAACATAAATGCGTGCAAAATTCTGCAGTTCTTTCACATTGGCTGGATTGTCCTCATACCTAGCTGAGCACAAGTTTCCGTGTTGCAAGGAATGGACTTTGTCTGAAATGTTAAGGGGCTTGGTATCTTGGGGTCTTGATGGATGGGATAGCACAAGGTTTGAAGTCATAGATTAGCTGGGAGCCTGTCATGTCAGATGCTTTCCTAGGATGCTTAAGCATGTTAGTCAGTACAAGTGCAGAACTTACAGCCCTTTGTGTGGTGTTGATGAGTATAAACTGGTATCTTACAATAAGCTTGCAAAAATCTAAAAGTTCCTTATCAGTGAGGCTACGTTGGAAACTGCATGGCATCTATTGGTTGTTCAGATAAGTTTCTACTGAAGTTGACAATTGACACCCTCCCCTTGCAGGTTCCTGTGCATTTCGCCTCGTTGTTCCTTTTTGGTTCCACTCTGTCATTTATTGGTCTTTTGATCTTTGCCACTTTCAAATTTCACTGTTCAACTCTTTCCTTCACTCCATAAGGAATTAAGGTTTGCATTATCGATACTCAAGCTTATCGTTGAAAGAAAATACTGTCGCCACCCTGCAGTTGTGTTTATGTCCTGAAATGGCTCGGTGAAATATGAAACTAGTTTCAGTTTGTCCTGTACGGTTGTACGCTGTCGTAGAGTGTTGTTGTCCCAGGCCCTTCTGCATCTATTGTTTGTCATTGTCAAAATTCATTCTAGTCCTTGCACACACTGCTAATCGGTAGAGTTCAACTTTCCTCCTAATTTCAGGTGATCAGCTCAGTTCTATCACTAGTTATCTTCTCATTTCCAGCATGGAGAGTGAGTAAATCATCTCAATAAATGCTATATACACCTCATGAAGTCAAAAATACTCTTTAGCCAACACATCTTCTTGTTCATCGTGAATAGGCTCTGCAGCAGATGGAAATTGCAGCTCGTAAATTGTCGAAATTAGCAGCACAAGAGGTACCCGGAACTCTATTGTCACTAAAGCTGTCATTCATGGAGATCAACGATTTAACCAGCCAACTAAAGAAAATTAGGTAAGTTTCATCAGTTCTTCAAATATCATTGAAGAATAATGGTAGTTATAATTTTATTTCCTTCTGATATATGCAGGAACATTTTCACAACAAATAGATCTGGGAAGGATAGATGACTAATGTGGTAGGATGATCACGGACTCGATACCGAAACAGGGGCGTGTGTGGATTATTTAATAATCTGTAGTGATGATGTCTTAGTCCTTAGTACTACTTTGTTAGATTACCACTTCTACCTCAATTTCTTGATCATGTGATGCATCATGCATGTTGTCACAGTATTGCTGGACACTGCAGAAACATGCGCCTGACAGTTGCCGTGGCGCCCAAGTTGCTGTAGCTTGGCAAATACTCCCTCCGTCTCATAACATAAGAGTGTTGCTGTGTTGGGAAGTACCGAACGGCAACATGAAACCCAAACATCTCCCAGAAGAGAATGGTTATATTGACAAGGGGATGTGTTCTGCAGCAAATTTTTAATACAGTATCTTCTATTACTTGGTTTTTGTTGGACAACACCAACATTAGCTATTCATCTGCTCTGGTGTTTGCTAGTCGGTTAGTGAGGTAACCCTTGCGGTTGACACCAGATCTTTCCGCTCTGAAGTGGGATGGTTCATCAGCCATATCTGGACCTCCTTGTCCCTTTGTCTGTTCTACTTTGTCATCCATTGTTCTTCTCCACTTTCTAATTTTACCGTCCAACAGTTCCCCTCTCCCCAATCTAGCTGCTAAAACTTGTTTTCTGGCTCCAGGAACATCTTAAGTTCAAAGGACGCATTTTAACATTATTGTATGTCCAAGTAAGCAAGTGATGGTTTTTCTTTGTCTGTACATACGATCATCGATTCAAGGACTGTTTGAAAGAAAATAATGTTGCCACCCTGCAATTGTGCTCATGTGCTGAAATGGTTATTTGTACTAAAAACCCAGTTCCAGTTACACATGTACAAATTCTAGACTTAGATAGAATTGACCGTTGAGTAATACTTCCCCCATGTTACTTCACTGACAGCTATCTCCAGCATCGCCGTATCCTGTGGTACAAAGTTTCAGTTCCATATCACTTCTGCACCTGTATGTCTTCCAGTCAAAACTCACTCTAAAAGTCGAGCAGAGTGCTAGTTAGTGGAGTTTAGCTTCCCTGATCCTAGTTTCAGGTGATAAGCTCAGTTCTGTCACTGGCCATCTTCTCATTTCCGGCAGGGAGAGAGTAAATTATCTAAATAAATGATTTCTAATTCGTAGAATGGCAAACTTTTTCTACTTTTTCAATAGGCTCCGCAACAGTTGGAAACACAACTGATAACTTGACAAAAGTAGTTGCAGAAGATGTAATGGTAAATGTATCATCAGCTACTCGCTAAAAGTGGGGTAGCTTTTCATCAGTTTCCCAAAACTGTGATTGAAAGAAAAGTTAGTCATGATCCTATTCCCTTTGGATACTATGCGGACAGAGTATCACAGTGAGGCAAAATCGACAAAATTGACCCCTAAACGAAACAAATTCGCAAAATGGACTACGTTCAAAATAAATTCACTCAGCTGATCCTTTTGTGTGGCGTCCGACAGTCGGGCGTCACACTACACTATGTAACGCCTAGCATATGGACGTTACACTTCTGGCCAACGTGGCACCCGGGGCCACACTCCTGATTGTGTGGCGCCTAAGAGTAAGGAGCCACACTACATTGTGTGGCGTCTGACTGTAAGGAGTCACACTATCTTATATTAAAACGGATGTAACTTTTAATCCGTACATCCGATGAAAACGTGCCTTATATGAATATTGTGTAATTTTTCGTGTTCTACGCAATGGTGACATTTTCAGCTATATTAGGATAATTTTTAATGAAAAATATGTTATAAAAATACATCATAATATAACTAACCATATTTTTAAGACTTAAATTTGACATGATGATAGCCATTGACCTATAACTCTTATGTATTTGAATCCTACATGAGGTTTGCACTACATAATGTGTACGTCCAGTCATGCCTATGCTTTCCATGTTAGTCATCTTTAACATGTTCATGTCTTGCATCTAAGTGACTAACATGATATAAATAAAATTTCATTACAGAAAGCTACATTTTATGAGATCCATGGTAAATCTAGTGAAGGAAGACCCAGTATGTCTTGAGCAAGAAGAATCACGGAGCCCATCAATCCATCACATGTAGCATGTCTTGTGTTCTTGTTTGTCCCCTTACATATTGCAATATATAGGATAACACGTACCTTGCAAAATTCAAAAAAGGCTTCTCCGAGTAAAAACCAAGATTTTACTCGGAGAAGCCTTTTTTGAATTTTGGTTTTAACTCGGAGAAGATAACACGTACCTTGGTTTTTACACGTACCTTGGTTGAAGAAAAACAAAGGTATTGCCCCGAAATTCTATGGGAACCAATGAGTCTGCGATACCGCTATTCTGCGGGAAATTCTATGGTCTGCATACTTATGTGACAGAATTAAGAGATGCTTCTGTATGGCAGTGTTCATAATTACATACCAAGTGTCACATTGTCTGGACAAGTTGCAATGAGGCTTCAAGATGTAGTACTAAACTAGTTTCATCGCGGTTACAATGGTCTTGCACAAGTTGGACCAAACTAGTTAGGCTAATTATCAAATTATTAGGATATGTACGGTAAAAACTCCAGAAATTTTGATAGGCTCATGTATAAATTTCTCTTCACCACTCTGTCACATACAGAGTCTGACTCAAACATTGTGTACATACATCTGATGTAATATACTTTTTTTCAAACCGGGCTTTCCCCTTTCCATTATAAAGCATAACGGAAATACACAGTTTTTTCCTCCGAGCCAGAACAAGAACAAGGGAAAGAGGGAGAAGCGATTTCGGGGCAATACCAGAAAACCCATCGTCTGCGCCTGTCATCAGGAACACAAGACTATGGGGCAAAAACCTAGTACGTGTAAAAACCAAGGTACGTGTTATCTTCTCCGACCAAAATTCAAAAAAGGCTTCTCCGAGTAAAACCTTGGTTTTTACTCGGAGAAACCTTTTTTGAATTTTGCAAGGTACGTGTTATCCTATATATTGCAATATGCAAGGGGACAAACAAGAACATAAGACATGCTGCATGTGATGGATTGATGGGCTCCGTGATTCTTCTTGCTCAAGACATACTGGGTCTTCCTTCACTAGATTTACCATGGATCTCATAAAATGTAGCTTTCTGTAATGGAATTTCATTTATATCATGTTAGTCACTTAGATGCAAGACATGAACATGTTAAAGATGACTAACATGGAAAGCATAGGCATGACTGAACGTACACATTATGTAGTGCAAAACTCATGTAGGATTCAAATACATCAGAGTTATAGGTCAATGGCTATCATCATGCCAAATTTAAGTCTTAAAAATATAGTTAGTTATATTATGATGTATTTTTATAACATATTTTTCATTAAAAAATTATCCTAATATAGCTGAAAATGTCATTATTGCGGTAGAACACGAAAAATTACACAATATTCATATAAGGCACGTTTTCATCGGATGTACGGATTAAAAGTTACATCAGTTTTAATATAAGATAGTGTGACTCCTTACAGTCAGGCGCCACACAATGTAGTGTGGCTCCTTACTCTTAGGCGCCACACAACAAGGAGTGTGGCCCCGGGTGTCACGTTGGCCAGAAGTGTAACGCCCATATGCTAGGCGTTACATAGTGTAGTGTGACGCCCGACTGTCGGGCGCCACACAAAAGGGTCAGCTGAGTGAATTTATTTTGAACGTAGTCCACTTTGTGAATTTGTTTCGTTTAGAGGTCAATTTTATCGATTTTGCCTCACAGTGCATTGATATGGGAATTTGGCTAGTGATGTAGGAAGATGTCAGACTGGATGACAAAAAAAAAAGGAGCCGGGATATTCAATCTGTAGCACTATCTGAATTCTCACTTTGATCGTCGTAACAAGTCTTGATCAAATGATACATACTTGTCACGGTAGTCCTGGACATTTGCAAAAAATTGTGCATCATGATTGTCATGACGTGCTAGTGGCTGCGGCATGGCAAATGTAATGTGATGGAAGTACCAAATAGCAGCAAGAACCCAAATCTCAAAGAAAATTGACTGGTTATTATTATCAAAAGATGTTTTCTTCTACACTTACAAATCAATCTGTATACTCAATTCTTGCTGGGCTGCAATATATTGTGCTTAACATATCCAGACCCTAAAGTTTTGCATATTTCTTGATGCCCTCTTCATAGCTCTTCATTTGCTCTGGTGTTGACAAGTTGGTTAACAGGGTAACCCTTGCTGATGATACCAAATCTTTGCGCTCCGATGTGGAAGGGTCCAACAGCCATATCTGGACCTCCCAAACCTGTCAGATTCACGATGTATTTGTTAGCAAATACAGACACTCTTGACCGACAAGTTGTGCAAATAACTGAAATACCTGAAGAAACAGGAACAATATAGAAGAGGAGCCATATCCACATCTATACTTGTGCAGTATGCATACTTTACACATACTGAATGCTAAATTCTAAGCAACTACTAGTACTGATGTAATTGTAGAGCGAGTTCACTGAGTCTTAACAAAGTATATTCCGACAGCACGATACGTGGACATTCAATGGTTAATCATGGGCTGCTGCAATTAATCTCACCCCATACGTCACTTTCTTGTGCTGAATATTTTTCTTCTTTTAGTGTGTTTGATTGAAAAGAGAAATGTGTTAGCACGCCAGAGAAGACTTGTGAGTCAGACAGAACAGAAGTGTCAAACTTGTGCAGCTCATCTTTTCCACTTCCAACAATCTTGCTGCCTTCACGTTTACCTTTTCCAACCCCCAACCAACTCGGAATCTCGATCATCACTTCCAGATGCAGCAGGTGACTAATCAAATTGCAGTTGAGTAACAGACTGGCTTTTTATCAATCGATCGATCTTTCATTTTGGGCGATGATGAACTCCGCTTGAAAACAGAATGGGGGAATTTTGTTTCGTGTGGGGAGGGATAAAGTTGTGTTGGATTGTACGTATTTTACCTGGACGTTGCGGCCGACCTGAATGGGGTTCGCCTTGGCCTCGATGCGGTCGCCGAGGCGGGCGGGCTTGAGGTGGTTGATGGAGAGCTGCACGCCGGCCACTCTCCGGTACCCCGACGCCATGTACCCGCCGATGCTCGCGGACGACTCCGCGATCAGCGCCGACACGCCGCCGTTGAGCATCTTGAACGGCTGCGACCACGCCGACGGCAGAAAATGATTAGGACGACCAAGGCGAACACACAGACACAGACATGGTTTGGCACCGCGGATTTTGGGCGGCGGCGGGCGCACGAGACGTACCTGGCAGCAGGTCTCTGTGACGGCGAGGCGGCCGAGGACCTCGCTCCCCGTGATGCGGGTGTACTCGAAGCCCAGGGCGTGCAGAGCGTTGTCCGGCGGGGCGCCCTCGCCGAACCCCGGGGGCGGCCCGGGAGGCGGCGCCGCCGAAGTTCTCCCGGTTTCGCCGGAGCGTGCCATCGGTATCCCTCCCCTGTGTGATTGCGGTCGTTTTTGCACTTTTCGAACACCGGGCAGAGCCACCAGATATAAGAGCAACTCCAACAAAGAAGCTAGATAGAGCCGAAAAAGTTTTTCCCGCTGCAGAACATCCGACGATAGAAGCTGAAGCGGAAACAACATAGTCACGGTCAAAAGAAACAAAATAAAAAAAACAAATACCAACATCGACGGATCGACAAAAAACACAAAAGACTCGTGACCGCTGCGCCCACCAACACTCTTCCACCAAGCTCCATGACTCCGAAGCACCGGTACCCATCAACACCTCCAAGAAGGAATGCGATGATGACGACGCTGCTGCCAAAGGTTTCCTTCGGTACGCGACGAGGCACGAGGAAGGGTAGCCCCGACACCCTCCAGGAAGGTTCGGCGACACTCAAAGGCGTTACCGCGTCAGTGTCGACCGGGCCGACAGGGGTTTTCCCCGATCCCAACCTGCACCTCGGACGCTCTGGAGCCTGCCACCAAACCGACCTACACCCTGCACCAACACGGTCTTGAGGCCCCTGCGCCATCTCACCACGACACTGTAATAAGGAGAAGCCTGCACAACCATGAAGAGGAGCCGGGACTAGGAGCAGCAGCACCGTCGGCACGCGAGAGGGCTTAACCTCCACCGTCAACGACGGTAGCCCACGAGACGCATTAGCAGGAGCATACCAGGCCTGTGGGCCCACATGCCCGGCCAGGACCCCCTCCCACAAAGCTCCCGCCATCACGCTGCAACAAGCACGCCGTCGGCGATGCCACCCCCTGTCCAAGCTGCTCCTCCTCACCACCACGCAGAAGACACCACAACTATGCCGGGAGCAGGCCCGCTAGGACCCAGATGGGGCCCGCAGGGCCCAGATCTGGGCCGGGGGCACGCAGCCAACCATCGCGCACCACCACGCCGCCCTGCCGCCAAGGAGCAGCGTCACCACCTCACCCGTCGCCGGCCACCACCACTGGGTCGCCGGACCCCAGTCGGTTGAGCTGCACCACCGCCGTTCCCTGCCCCGGGAAGGGGGAACGCGCTATTGGAAATATGCCCTAGAGGCAATGATAAATAGTTATTATTATATTTCATGTTTAAAGATAATCGTTTATTATCCATGCTACAATTGTATTGAATGAAAACATAGATACATGTGTGGATACATAGACAAAACAATGTCCCTAGCAAGCCTCTAGTTGGCTAGCCAGTTGATCAATGATAGTCAAGGTTTTCTGACTATGAGCAAGTGTTGTCATTTGATAACTCGATCACATCATTAGGAGAATCATGTGATGGACTAGACCCAAACTATAAACGTAGCATATTGATCGTGTCGTTTTATTGCTATTGTCTTCTGCGTGTCAAGTATTTGTTCCTATGACCATGAGATCATATAACTCACTAGCACCGGAGGAATACCTTGTGCGCATCAAACGTCACAACATAATTGGATGACTATAAAGGTGCTCTATAGGTATCTCCGAAGGTGTGATGACCCACAAGTATAGGGGATCAATCGTAGTCCTTTCGATAAGTAAGAGTGTTGAACCCAACAGGAGCAGAAGGCTTTGATAAACGGTTTTCAGCAAGGTAATAACTGCAAACACTGAAAGTAGCGGTAACAAGTGATGGTGTAGCGAGGTGAAACGTAGCAAACAAAAAGTAACAAGTAACAAGTAGTAGCAACTGTGCAGCAAGTGGCCCAATCCCTTTTGCAGCAAGGGACAAGCCTGAACAAAGTCTTATAGGAGGAAAAACGCTCCCGAGGACACACAGGAATTTCTGTCATGCTAGTTTCATCATGTTCATATGATTTGCGTTCGTTACTTTGATAGTTTGATATGTGGGTGGACCGGCGCTTGGGTACTGCCCTTACTTGGACAAGCATCCCACTTATGATTAACCCCTCTCACAAGCATCCACAACTACGAAAGAAGAATTAAGACAACGTCTAACCATAGCATTAAACTAGTGGATCCAAATCAGTCCCTTACGAAGCAACGCATAGACTGGGGTTTAAGCTTCTGTCACTCCAGCAAACCATCATCTACTTACTACTCCCCAATGCGTTCCTCTTGGCCCAAGTATGGTGAAGTGTTATGTAGTCGACGTTCACATAACACCACTAGAGGAAAAACAACATACAACATATCAAAATACCGAACGAATATCAAATTCACATGACTATTATCAGCATGACTTATCCCATGTCCTCAGGAACAAAAGTAACTACTCACAAAGCATAATCATAATCATGATCAGAGGTGTAATGAATAGCATCAAGGATCTGAACATAAACTCTTCCACCAAATAATCCAACTAGCATCAACTACAAAGAGTAATCAACACTACTAGTAACCTTACAAGTACCAATCGGAGTCGCGAGACGAAGATTGGTTACAAGAGATGAACTAGGGATTGGAGAGGAGATGGTGCTGATGAAGATGTTGATGAAGATGCCTCCCCTCCGACGAGAGGAGTGTTGGTGATGACGATGGGGACGATTTCCCCCTCCGGGAGGGAAGTTTCCCCGGCAGGATCGTCCTACCGGAGCTCTAGATTGGATCTGCTCAAGTTCCGCCTCGTGGCGGCGGCAAAACCACGAAAAAGCTCCCGATTGATTTTTTTTCTGGAACGAAACCATTCATATAGCAAAAGAGGGTGCTAGTGGTCCGTCAGGGAGCCCACAAGCTTGCCCTCCGCCACCAGGGGGGTGGCAGTGGCAGGGCTTGTGGCGCCCTGGCAGCCCCCCTGTGGTAGTTCTTTCGCCCAGTATTTTTTATATAATCTCCAAAAATTCCACGTAACTTTTCAGGGCATTTGGAGATGTGCAGAATAGTGGACTAAGATTTGCTCCTTTTCCAGTCCAGAATTCCAGCTGCTTGGACTCTTCCTCTTCAATTAAACCTTGCAAAATAAGAGAGAAAAGGCATAAATATGGCACCACAAAGTAATATAACAGCCCATAAAGCAATAAATATCAACATGAAAGCATAATGCAAAATGGACGTATCAACTCCCCCAAGCTTAGACCTCGCTTGTCCTCAAGCGAAAACCAAGTTCCATAAACATGTTCACATGTTTAGGGACGAAGGTGTCGATAAAACATAATACAGACATGAGGGCATCATGATCACACATAGGACAACAATACATCATAGAGATTCTTATGGGAAAGTAACAATTCCTTCACAAAGCAAATCATGAAGCAAAAAAACTTACCGAGAAGTAACCAACAATAGTCCAAAGTCATTGTAGCAATTGCAATTTATCACAACATCAGAAAGAGTCAAATAAGAGCTTGTAAGGCAAATCCACATACTCAATCATCTCTTTGTTTTCCACAATTGTTACAACTCACGAGGTACTCATGGTGTCAAAGTTTCAGCTGGACACAGAGGAAGATAGGGGCTTATAGTTTTGCCTCCCAACGATTTACCCCAAGGGTAATGTCAACAATAATGAAGCATGAGTACTCAACTCCAAGTTGATATATGAATATAGATCTTTCCCAAGCATGTGACGGTAGCTAAGACAAAGGCAAAAATAGGGAATTGGTGAAGATCACCATGACTCTTACAAGGGCAAAAAGTAAAGGTACAAGATAGGCCCTTCGCAGAGGGAAGCAGAGGTTGTCATGCGCTTTTGAGGTTTGAATGCGTGTCCTCTTAGTGCGGAGGAACGTCACTTTATATTGCCTCATGTGATAAAGAACTTTATTATGCAGTCTGTCGCTTTTATGTCTTCCTCATCACAGGTTCGTACAAAGCTTATTTTCCACACACTAATAGATCATACATATTAGGGAGCAATTTTTATTGCTTGCACCGATGACAACTTACTTGAAGGATCTTATTCAATCCATAGGTAGGTATGGTGGACTTTCATGGCAAAACTGGGTTGAAGGTTTATGGATGCACAAGTAGTATCTCTACTTGGTGCGGGAGTTTTGGCTAATATGAGCTCTAATCATATAACATTGTTTGGAACCAAGCAAACACAATTCATTATGTTGTCTTCCTTGTCCAACATCTACTCTTAAGCATGTAATAGTTTGGTGAGTGCTCACAATTTTAAAAAGTGTCTAAGATGATATATTTATATGTGAACCTCTCTTTCCTTATTACTTCTTATTAATTGCAACAATGACTGAGGTCTATGTTGATTTATTCTCAACAAGTTCCAATCATCATACGTGTCATATGTGAAGTTATTACTTTCCATAAGATCGTCTCATGACCTTTCATGCTATCATTCTTTTCATACTTTTGATCATGGCACAAAGCAAAACCCTTGACTAAGATACTCTTTATTATATAGCTCGCAAGCTCGAATACATCGGGGGAGAGACAAAAGCAAAAGACTCAAACTAAACACTAAAGACTTATTCCTCTAAGAGAATAAATAAAAACTGAAAAGGAAAGAACTAAAACAAAGGTAAAAGCAAAAGATATAAAGATGATACGATACCAGGGCAACTCCCCCAAGCTTGGCAGAAGCCAAGGGGATTGCCCATACCAATGCTTAGTTGTCTTCCTTTGGTGGTGAAGGTGGTGGAGTTGTTGAAGCAGTCTTGAGCTTGTCTAATTTCCACTTGAGCAAAAAGTTCTGCTCCCTTAGATCGTCATTTTCCTCCTCAAGTTTCAACACTCTATGGCAAAGTTCCTGCTTACTCTCCTACAAGAAACGAGAAGGGATAAACAAGGTCTTAGGCTTCTTCCTATGGTCAGGGAGGCCTGACTTCTGGAACTCCACATGAGTGCGTCCAGGTTGAGGTAGAGGAGCTTCCTCTTCATCGGAACTCGTTTGTTCCTTCCCCTTGGGCTCATAGTCCTCTTCCTCGTCAGTGGTCCAGCCATATGGTTCCAAGTCCCCATTAATCCTAGAGTTAGCACGATCATGAGCCACATAGATCTCTTCTTCTGAATCTTGAGAAGACATCTTGACCTAAATTTGCGGCAGACAACAAGCTCGAAACGAAAACAGAGGAAAACTGCGCGATACGGAGATCAAAACCTTTGGGCGAATATATATATTGATTTTTTCTGGACCAGAAGGAGTGCTTCGCAAGAAAACAGAGTCCGGGAGGCACACGAGGTGCCCACAAGCCCTCTCTACGCCACCAGGGGGTAGGTGGCGGCGTCCACGCTTGTGGCCGCCTCGTGCGCTCTCCGGACTGCTTTTTATTTTTTTAATTTTCCAAAAATTCCAAAACGGAGGAAATTTCCTATTGGGAAAGCGTCGGAGTCCAATTTCTTACCGAAACAGATACCTCTTTGTTTTTAGGGTCTGAAATAGGCTGATAAACATCCCTTATGTCCTCCTCTGGAGTTATGACATTGATGATATCGGTCTCAACATTTATGGGAGTACCAGAGATGTAATGCTTGATTCTTTGCCCATTTACCACTCCAGGAAAATTTCCTTCCGTGTTATTGATTTTGATGGCACCGGAACGATATACTTCCTCGATAACGTAAGGACCTTCCCATTTAGAGAGAAGCTTGCCTGCGAAGAATCTCAAACGAGAATTGTATAGCAGGACATAATCACCTACATTGAACTCTCGTTTCTGTATTCGTTTGTCGTGCCATCTCTTAACCTTTTCCTTGAACAACTTGGCATTCTCATATGCCTAGGCCCTCCATTCATCTAACGAGCTGATATCAAACAACCGCTTCTCACCGGCAAGTTTGAAATCGAAGTTGAGCTCTTTGATTGCCCAATAAGCTTTGTGTTCCAGCTCGAGAGGTAAATGACAGGCCTTACCGTAAACCATTTTATATGGTGACATGCCCATGGGATTCTTATAAGCAGTTCTATAAGCCCATAGTGCATCGTCAAGTTTGCTAGACCAATTCTTTCGAGATCTATTGACGATCTTTTGTAGGATCAACTTGATCTCCCTATTACTCAACTCCACTTGACTACTAGACTGAGGATGATAAGGAGATGCAACTCTATGGTTGACATCATACTTAGCGAGCATCTTGCGGAAAACACCATGAGTGAAGTGTGAACCGCCATCAGTCATCAGATATCTAGGGACTCCAAATCTTGGGAAAATGACTTCTTTAAGCATCTTAATAGAGGTGTGGTGATCAACATTTTTAGTGGGGATAGCTTCTACCCACTTAGTGATGTAATCCACAGCAACTAAGATGTGAGTGTACCCATTGGAACTCGGGAAGGGTCCCATATAATCAAAGCCCCAGACATCAAATGGTTCAATGACAAGTGAATAGTTCATAGGCATTTCCTTACGCTTAGTGATGTTCCCTATTCTTTGGCATTCATCACAAGACAAGACAAACTTACGGACATCCTTGAAGAGAGTGGGCCAATAGAAACCTGATTGCAATGCCTTATGGGAAGTTCTATCTCTAGCGTGGTGTCCTCCGTAGGCTTCGGAATGACACTTCTGCAAGATCTGTCCCTGTTCATGTTCAGGCACACAACGTCTAATAACACCATCTACTCCCTCCTTGTAAAGGTGAGGATCATCCCAAAAGTAGTGTCTCAAATCAAAGAAGAATTTCTTCTTTTGCTGATAGGTGAAACTGGGTGGTATGTATTTGGCTACGATATAATTTGCGTAATCAGCATACCACGGTGCACTATGTGAAGTGCAGATGACATTTAATTGCTCATCAGGAAAGCTGTCATCATAGGTCGTGGGTCATCAAGGACATTCTCTAGTCTAGACAAGTTATTTGCTACAGGGTTATCAACACCCTTTCGGTCAACGACGTGCAAATCAAATTCCTGTAGCAGGAGAACCCATCTGATCAGCCTAGGCTTAGTGTCCTTCTTCTCCATAAGGTACTTAATAGAAGCATGATCAGAGTGAATAGTGACTTTGGAGTCAACTATATAAGATCTGAACTTTTCACATGCAAACACGACTGCTAAAAATTCCTTCTCCGTAGTGGCATAGTTTCTTTGGGCACTGTCTAGAGTTTTACTAGCATAGTGAATAACATTCAACTTCTTGTCAACTCTTTGTCCTAGAACAGCACCAACAGCATAATCACTAGCATCACACATGATTTCAAAGGGCAACTTCCAGTTAGGTGGTTGAACAATAGGTGCGGTTATCAAAGCCTTCTTAAGTATTTCGAAAGCTTCCTCACAATCCTCATAAAAAACAAAAGGAACATCCTTCTGCAAGAGGTTGGTAAGAGGCCTAGAAATCTTAGAGAAGTCTTTAATGAACCTTCTATAGAAATCAGCATGACCTAGGAAACTTCGTATACCTCTGATATCTGTGGGGCAAGGCATTTTCTCAATTGCATCAACCTTAGCCTTATCAACTTCAATGCCTCTTTCAGAGATTTTGTGTCCTAAGACGATGCCTTCATTAACCATAAAGTAGCACTTCTCCCAATTCAAGACGAGGTTGGTATCTTCGCATCTCTGCAAGACTCGATCAAGGTTGCTGAGGCAATCATCAAAGGAAGACCCATAAACGGAGAAGTCATCCATGAAAACCTCGACAATCTTTTCACAAAAGTCACAGAATATAGCCATCATACATCTTTGAAAGGTGGCCGGTGCATTACATAAGCCAAAATGCATACGTCTATAAGCAAAGGTACCGAAGGGGCAGGTGAAAGTGGTTTTCTCCTGATTAGATTGTGCAACAGGTATTTGCGAGAAACCTGAATAACCATCTAGAAAGCAGAAGTGTGTGTGTTTTGATAGCCTTTCTAGCATTTGGTCGATAAACGACAAAGGATAATGATCTTTCCTGGTTGCCTTGTTCAGTTTCCGGAAGTCTATCACCATCCTATAGCTGGTAATAATCCTTTGTGGGATTAGTTCATCCTTATCATTAGGAACGACGGTGATACCTCCCTTCTTAGGTACGCACTGTACTGGACTTACCCAATCACTATGAGCAACAGGATAAATGATTCCTGCTTCCAGAAGCTTTAATGTTTATTTTCTAATGACCTCTTTCATCTTAGGATTTAATCTCCTTTGATGATCAGCAACTGATTTAATGTCAGGATCGGTTTTAATCTTGTGCTGACATAGAGTGGGACTAATACCCTTAAGATCATCAAGAGTATATCCAATAGCAGCATGATGATTCCTCAGATTTCTTAGCAACTTCTTCTCTTCGTGCTCTGAGAGGAGATCACTAATAATAACAGGATATATCTCCTTCTCATCAAGATAGGCATACTTAAGAGTATCAGGCAACTGTTTAAGCTCGAACACAGGATCACCCTTTCGTGGGGGAGGATCCCCAAGCAGTTCAAGAGGCAGATTATTCTTGAGAATATGATATTGTTCTAAGACAATTTTGTCTATCTCATCTCTCTCCTTCATATACATATCATTTTCATGCTCAAGCAGATATTGCTCTAAAGGATCCGTAGGAGGTACGACAATAGAGGCAAGAGCAATGATTTCATCCCTTCTAGACGACTCTTTTTCATGGGGTTGTCTTCCAAACTTGGATAAGTTAAATTCATGAGACACACCCTCGAAACTAACTGTGACAGTCTGCTTAATGCAATCAATGTGAGCATTGACAATGTTGAGAAAGGGTCTACCAAATATGATGGGACAAAAGCTATCTTGTGCAGTACCAAGGACGAGGAAATCAGTAGGATACTTCGTCTTACCACACAGGACTTCTATGTCTCTCACAATTCCCAAAGGGCAGATAATGTCTCTATTATCTAGCGTAATAGTGACATCAATGGGTTCTAACTCAGCAGGTGCAATCTCATCTTTGATTTCATCATATAGAGAACGGGGTATTGCACTAACACTAGCTCCCATATCACATAAACCATGGTAATAGTGATCTCCTATCTTGACAGAAACAACGGGCAGGCCAACTACATGTCCGTATTTGTCTTTCGCGTGAGGTTTAGCAATTCTAGCGGAGTCCTCACAGAATTTGATAACATGCCCATCTATGTCTTCGGCTAAGAGATCTTCGATAATAGCAATACTAGGTTCAACTCTAATCTCCTCAGGGGGTTCAAGTGGTCTAATGTAACCCCTACGTATCATAGTTGGAGCTTTAGAATAATCCTTTATCCTAGCAGGGTATGGTGGTTTCTCAGTGTAAGCACAAGGAACAACATGATCAATAAAGGCAATGACTTTCTCCTCAACTAGATTGGTTTTGGCTATGTTGCTTTCTACAGGAGGATGATATTTAAACCACTTCTCTTTGGGAAGATCAACATGAGCAGCAAAAGATTCACATAGGGAAGCTACTATCTCAGAGTCAAGTCCATACTTAGCGCTAAAATCTCTAAAAGTGTTTGTCTCAACAAAAGATTTAACGCAATCAAACTAGAAATTCATACCTGACTCCTTACCTTCCTCCAGCTCCCAATCTTCAGAGTTGCGTTTGATTCTCTCCAATAAATCCCACTTGTGATCAATATCCTTCTTCATAAAAGAACCGGTACAAGAAGTGTCAAGCATGGTACGATCTTCATGAGAAAGCCGAGCATAAAAGTTTTGAGTGATAATTTCTCTCGAGAGCTCATGATTGGGGCATGAATATAGCATTGATTTAAGCCTCCCCCAAGCTTGAGCTATGCTTTCCCTGTCACGAGGCCAAAAGTTATAAATAAAGTTCCGATCACGATGTACTAAATGCATAGGATAGAACTTTTGATGAAATTCCAATTTCAACCGATTGTAGCCCCATGATCCAGTATCATCACATAGCCTATACCATGTCAACGCCTTATCCTTCAAAGATAAAGGAAAGACTTTCTTCTTTATCTCATCCTCGGGCAAACCTGCAAGCTTAAATAAAACACAAACTTCATCTACATAGATTAGATGCAAGTCTGGATGTGAAGATCCATCTCCTGTAAAAGGATTAGCCAGCAGTTTCTCAAGCATACCCGAAGGAATTTCATAAAAGATATTTCAGTAGGTACCTCAGGTCGAGGAACAACTCCTCGTGCTTCTGTTCATGGTGAAGATACCCCGAACAAACTCCTCAAAGGAACAGTTTCCATAGTGACAAGTGACAGTAAATTTCAGCACATTATAAAAATGTTTCCTTACCAATTTCCACTTACCAAAGGCGCTTCACTCCCCGGCAACGGCGCCAGAAAAGAGTCTTGATGACCCACAAGTATAGGGGATCAATCGTAGTCCTTTCGATAAGTAAGAGTGTCGAACCCAACGAGGAGCAGAAGGCTCTGATAAACGGTTTTCAGCAAGGTAATAACTGCAAGCACTGAAAGTAGCGGTAACAAGTGATGGTGTAGCGAGGTGAAACGTAGCAAACAAAAAGTAACAAGTAACAAGCAGTAGCAACGGTGCAGCAAGTGGCCCAATCCATTTTGCAGCAAGGGACAAGCCTAAACAAAGTCTTATAGGAGGAAAAACGCTCCCGAGGACACACGGGAATTTCTGTCATGCTAGTTTCATCATGTTCATATGATTCACGTTCATTACTTTGATAGTTTGATATGTGGGTGGACCGGCGCTTGGGTACTGCCCTTACTTGGACAAGCATCCCGCTTATGATTAACCCCTCTCGCAAGCATCCGCAACTATGAAAGAAGAATTAAGACAACGTCTAACCATATCATTAAACTAGTGGATCCAAATCAGCCCCTTACGAAGCAACACATAGACTGGGGTTTAAGCTTTTGTCACTCCAGCAACCCATCATCTACTTACTACTCCCCAATGCCTTCCTCTAGGCACAAGTATGGTGAAGTGTTATGTAGTCTACGTTCACATAACACCACTAGAGGAAAGACAACATACAACATATCAAAATACCGAACGAATATCAAATTCACATGACTATTATCAGCATGACTTATCCCATGTCCTCAGGAACAAAAGTAACTACTCACAAAGCATAATCATAATCATGATCAGAGGTGTAATGAATAGCATCAAGGATCTGAACATAAAGTCTTCCACCAAATAATCCAACTAGCATCAACTACAAAGAGTAATCAACACTACTAGTAACCTTACAAGTACCAATCGGAGTCGCGAGACGAAGATTGGTGACAAGAGATGAACTATGGATTGGAGAGGAGATGGTGCTGATGAAGATGTTGATGAAGATGCCTCCCCTCTGACGAGAGGAGTGTTGGTGATGACGATGGCGACGATTTCCCCCTTCGGGAGGGAAGTTTTCCCGACAGGATCGTCCTGCCTGAGCTCTAGATTGGATCTGCTCAAGTTCCGCCTCGTGGCGGCGGCGAAATCACGAAAAATCTCCCGATTGATTTTTTCTGGAACGAAACCCTTCATATAGCAAAAGAGGGGGCTAGTGGGCCGTCAGGGAGCCCACAAGCTTGCCCTCCGCCACCAGGGTGGTGGCGGTGGCAGGGCTTGTGGCGCCCTGGCAGCCCCCCTCTGGTACTTCTTTCACCCAATATTTTTTATATAATCCCAAAAAATGCCACTTAACGTTTCAGGGCATTTGGAGATGTGCAGAATAGTGGACTAAGATTTGCTCCTTTTCTAGTCCAGAATTCCAGCTGCCTGGATTCTCCCTCTCAATTAAACCTGGCAAAATAAGAGATAAAAGGCATAAATATGGTACCACAAAGTAATATAACAGCCCATAAAGCAATAAATATCAACATGAAAGCATGATGCAAAATGGATGTATCAAGGTGTCCGTTGAGTTAGTATGGATCAAGACTCGAATTTGTCACTCTGTATGACGGAGAGGTATCTCGGGGCCCACTCGGTAATACAACATCACACACAAGTCTTGCAAGCAATGTGACTAAGTGTAAGTCATGGGATCTTGTATTATGGAACGAGAAAAGAGACTTGCCGGTAACGAGATTGAAATAGGTATGCGGATACCGACGATCGAATCTCGGGCAAGTAACATACCGAAGGACAAAGGGAATGACATACGGGATTGCCTGAATCCTTGACACTGAGGTTCAACCGATAAGTTATTCGGAGAATATGTAGGATCCAATATGGGCATCCAGGTCCCGCTATTGGATATTGACCAAGGAGTACCTCGGGGCCTCTCTACATAGTTCTCGAACCCGCAGGGTCTGCACACTTAAGGTTCGACGATGTTTTAGTATAGTTGAGTGATATGCGTGGTTACCGAATGTTGTTTGGAGTCCCGGATGAGATCACGGACTTCACGAGGGTTTCCGGAATGGTCCGGAAACGAAGATTGATATATAGGATGACTCCATTTGGTTACCGGAAGGTTTTCGTGCATTACCGGGAATGTACTGGGAGTGATGAATGGGTTCCGAAAGTTCACCGGGAGGGGGGCAACCCACCCGGGGGAAGCCCAAAGGCCCTAGGGTGGCGTGCCAGCCCTTAATGGGCTGGTGGGACAACCCAAGAGGGTCTATGCACCAAGGATAAGAAAACCAAAGAAAAATAAAAAAAAAGAAAGGTGGGAAGGAAGAGAAGGACTCCACTTTCCAATCCTAGTTGGACTAGGATTGGAGTAGGACTCCTCCTCCTCCCTGGCCGACGCACCCTTGAGGGCTTGGCCCTCAAGGCAAGCCTCCTCCCCCTCCCTCCTATATATAGTGGTGATTTAGGGCTGATTTGAGACAACTTTTGCCACGTGCAACTCAGATCTAGACACCATAGTTTTACCTCTAGATCATATTTCTGCGGAGTTCGGGCGGAGCCCTGCAGGAGTAGATCCTCACCACCACCCAAGCGCCGTCACGCTACCGGAGAATTCATCTAGTTCTCCATCTTGCTTGCTGGATCAAGAAGGCCGAGATCATCGTCGAGCTGTACGTGTGCTGAACGCGGAGGTGCCGTCCGTTCGACACTAGATCAGAGCGGATTGTGGGACGGATCGCGGGACGGTTCACGGGGAAGATCGAGGGACGTGAGGACGTTCCACTACATCAACCGCGTTTCTTAAACGCTTCCGGCTGTGCAATCTATAAAGGTACGTAGATCCAAATCTCCTCTCGTAGATGGACATCACCATGATAGGTCTTCGTGCGCGTAGGAATTTATTTGTTTCCCATGCGACGTTTCCCCAACAGTGGCATCATGAGCTAGGTTCATGCGTAGATATAATCTCGATTAGAACACAAAAGGTTTTGTGGACAGTGAAGTTCGATTTGCTGCCCTCCTCAGTCTTTTCTCGATTCGGCGGTATTGTTGGATTGAAGCGTCCCGGACCGACATTATTCGTACGCTTACGAGAGACTGGTTTCATCGCTTGACATGCAACCTCGTTGCATAAAGATGACTGTCGGGTGTCGGTTTCTTCAACTTTAGTTGAATTGGTTTTGACCGAGGCGGTCCTTGGAGAGTTTAAATAGCAATTTGCACATCTCCGTTGTGGTTTTTGCGTAAGTAAGATGCGATCTACTAGATACCCACAACAGCCACGTAAAACATGCAACAACAATTAGAGGACGTCTATCTTGTTTTTGCAGGGTATGCTGGTGATGTGATATGGCCAATGACGTGATGTGATATATGGGATGTATGAGATGATCATGTTGTCATAGTTAATATCGACTTGCACGTCGATGGTATGTCAACCGGCAGGAGCCATAGGGTTGTCTTTAAACTAACGTTTGTGTTTGCAAATGCGTTTACTATATTGCTAGCACGTAGCTTTAGTAGTAATAGCATAAGTAGCATGACAACCTCGATGGTGACACGTTGATGGAGATCATGATGATGGAGATCATGGTGTGGCGCCGGTGACAAGAAGATCATGGCGGTGCTTTGGTGATGGAGATCAAGAAGCACATGATGATGGCCATATCATGTCACTTATGAATTGCATGTGATGTTAATCCTTTTATGAACCTTATTTTGCGTAGAACGACGGTAGCATTATGAGGTGATCTCTCACTAAAATTTCAAGACAAAATTGTGTTCTCCCCGGCTGTGCACCGTTGCTACAGTTCGTCGTTTCGAGACACCACGTGATGATCGGGTGTGATAGACTCAACGTTCACATACAACGGGTGCAAAACAGTTGCACACGCAGAACACTCGGGTTAAGCTTGACGAGCGTAGCATGTGCATACATGGCCTCGGAACACATGAGACCGAAAGCTCGAGCATGAATCGTATAGTTGATATGATTGGCATAGAGATGATTATCACTGAAACTATTCTCAACTCACGTGATGATCGGACTTGAGTTAGTGAATTTGGATCATGTACCACTCAAATGACTAGAGAGATGTACTTTTTGAGTGGGAGTTTAACAAGTAATTTGATTAGTTAAACTCTATTTATCTTGAACATAGTCTATGTCCACTTTGAAAATATTTGTGTTGTAGATCAATGGCTCACGCGAGAGTCACCCTGAATTTTAATACGTTCCTAGAGAAAGGTAAGTTGAAAGATGATGGAAGCAACTTTGTAGACTAGGCTCGTAATCTTAAGTTGCTCGTGCAAGCTGGGAAGAAGGATTATGTCCTTAATGCTGCGCTAGGAGATGAACCACCCACCAATGCTGACCAAGATGTTAAGAATGCTTGGTTAATACGCAAGGAGGACTACTTAGTAGTTCAATGTGCAGTCTTGTATGGCTTAGAGACGGGACTTCAACGTCGCTTTGAGCATCATGGAGCATTTGAGATGTTCCAGGAGTTGAAGTTTATCTTCCAGAAGAACGATGGATCGAGAGGTATGAGACCTCCGATAAATTCTATGCTTGCAAGATGGAGGAGAATTCGTCTGTCAGTGAACATGTGCTCAAAATGTCTGGGTACTCAAACCGTCTAGCTGAGCTGGCGATTGAAATCCCGCAAGAAGCTATCACTAACAGAATTCTTCAATCACTGCCACCAAGCTACAAGAGCTTCGTGTTGAACTATAACATGCAAGGGATGAACAAGTCACCCGGCGAGTTATTCGTGATGCTGAAAGTTGCAGAGTCAGAACTCCGTAAAGAGCATCAAGTGTTGATGTTGAATAAGACCACTAGTTTCAAGAGAAACGATAAAGGGAAGAAGGGTAATTCAAAGAAGAGCGGCAAGCCTGTTGCCAATCCGACGAAGAAACCCAAAGCTGGACCTAAGCCTGAAACAGAGTGTTATTATTGCAAGGGTCTGGGTCACTGGAAGCGCAACTGCCCCAAGTATTTGGCTGATAAGAAGGCGGCCAAGGAAAAATCAGGTATATTCGATATACATGTTATTGATATGTACTTAACCAACTCTCTAGTAGTGCCTGGGTATTCGATACCGGTTCTGTTGCTCATATTTGCAACTCGAAACAGGAACTATGGAATAAGCGAAGGCTGGCGAAGGATGAAGTGACGATGCACGTGGGAAATGGTTCCAAGGTTGATGCAATCACCGTCTGCATAGTTTCACTTCAGTTACCATCAGGATTAGTTATGAACTTAAATAATTGTTATTTAGTGCCTACATTAAGCATGAACATTATATCTGGATCTTGTTTATTGCGAGACGGTTACTCGTTTAAGTCAGAGAATAATGGTTGTTCTATTTCTATGAGTAATATCTTTTATGGTCATGCACCCAATGTGAGAGGATTGTTCATATTGAATCTTGATAGTGATAATACACATATACATAACGTTGAGACCAAAAGAGTTAGAGTTAACAATGATAGCACCATGTTTTTATGGCACTGCCGCTTAGGTCATATTGGTGTAAAGCGCATGAAGAAACTCCATTCCGATGGACTTTTGGAGTCACTTGACTTTGATTCACTTGACACATGCGAACCATGCCTCATGGGTAAGATGACTAAGACTCCGTTCTCCGGAACAATGGAGCATGCAAGTGACTTGTTGGAAATCATACATACCGATGTGTGCGGTCCGATGAGTGTGGAGGCGCGGGACGAATATCGTTATTTTCTCACCTTCACTGACGATTTGAGTAGATATGGTTATGTCTACTTGATGAAGCACAAGTCTGAAATGTTTGAGAAGTTCAAGCAATTTGAGAGTGAAGTCGAAAATCATCATAACAAGAAGATCAAGTTCCTACGGTCTGATCGTGGGGGTGAATATCTGAGTTTCGAGTTTGGTGCTCACTTAAGACAATGTGGAATTGTTTCACAGTTGACACCGCCTGGAACACCGTAGCGTAATGGTGTGTCCGAACGTCATAATCGTACTTTATTAGAGATGGTGCGATCTATGATGTCTCTTACCGACTTGCCGTTATCGTTTTGGGGTTATGCATTAGAGACAGCTGCATTCACTTTAAATAGGGCACCATCAAAATCCGTTGAGACGACACCATACGAACTGTGGTATGGCAAAACACCAAAATTGTCATTTCTTAAGTTTCGGGATGTGATGCTTATGTCAAAAAGCTTCAGCCTGAAAAGCTGGAACCCAAAGCGGAAAAGTGCGTCTTCATAGGTTACCCAAAAGAGATAGTTGGGTATACCTTCTATCTCAAATCTGAGGGCAAAGTATTTGTTGCTAAAAATGGAGCTTTTCTTGAGAAGGAGTTTCTCTCAAAAAAATTGAGTGGGAGTAAGATAGAATTTGATGAGGTTGTGAACCTCTGATTCCTCTAGATGGTGGAGCAGGGCAAGGGGAAACCCGTGTTGCTGCGGCGCCGGTTGAGGAGGAAGTTTATGATGATGATCATGAAACTTCGGATCAAGTTGCTATCGGACCTCGCAGGTTGACAAGATCACGTACTGCTCGTGAGTGGTACAGTAATCCTGTGTTATCAATTATGTCATTAATGTGACCGTTTATAAAGCTCGACTTGTGGCAAAGAGTTTTTCACAAGTTCAAGGAGTTGACTACGATGAGACATTCTCACCGGTAGCGATGCTTAAGTCCGTCCGAATTATGTTAGCAATAGCTGCCTTTTACGATTACGAAATCTGGCAGATGGATGTCAAAACGGCGTTCCTTAATGGTTTTCTTAAGGAAGAGTTGTACATGGTGCAACCCGAAGGTTTTGTCAATCCTAAGAATGCTAAAAAGTGTGCAAGCTCCAACAATCCATTTATGGACTGGTGCAAGCATCTCGGAGTTGGAATAAGTGTTTTGATCAGGTGATCAAAGCATTTGGGTTTATACAAGTTGTTGGAGAATCTTGTATTTACAAGAAAGTGAGTGGGAGCTCTGTGGCGTTTCTAATATTATATGTGGATGACATATTGCTGATTGGAAACAACGTGGAGCTTTTGGAGAGCATAAATGTTTACTTGAATACAAGTTTCTCTATGAAGGACCTAGGAGAAGCTGCTTACATTCTAGGCATTAAGATCTATAGGGATAGATCGAAACGCTTGATAGGACTTTCACAAAGCACATACCTTGATAAAGTTTTGAAGAAGTTCAAAATGGATCAGTCCAAGAAAGGGTTCTTGCCAGTATTACAAGGTATAAAGTTGAGTAAGACTCAGTGCCCAGCAACTGCGGAAGATAGAAAGACAATGAGTTATGTCCCCTACACTTCAGCCGTAGGTTCTATCATGTATGCAATGCTGTGCACTAGACCAGACGTCAGCTTGGCCATAAGCATGGCAGGCAGGTTTCCGATTAATCCAGGAGTGGATCACTGGACATCGGTCAAGAATATTCTGAAGTACCTGAAAAGGACTAAGGAAATGTTTCTCGTGTATGGAGGTGACAAAGATCTCGTCGTAAAAGGTTATGTCGATGCAAGTTTTGACACTGATCCAAATGACTCTAAGTCACAAACCGGATACATATTTATTCTTAATGGGGGTGCAGTAAGCTGGTGCAGTTCCAAGCAGAGCGTCGTAGCAGATTCTACATGTGAAGCGGAGTACATGGCTGCCTCCGAGGCAACAAAAGAGGGTGTCTGGATGAAGCAGTTCATGACAGACCTTGGAGTTGTGCCAAGCGCACTAGATCCATTAACCCTGTTATGTGACAACACTGGTGCCATTGCCATAGCAAAGGAACCAAGGTTTCACAAGAAGACCAGACACATCAAACGACGCTTCAACCTCATCCGCAACTACGTCGAAGGAGAGGACGTGAATATTTGCAAAGTGCACACGGATCTGAATGTAGCAGACCCGCTGACTAAACCTCTTCCACGGGCAAAGCATGATCAACACCAGAACTGTATGGGTGTTCGATTTATTACAATGTAAATCGCATGGCGATGTGAGGACTAGATTATTGACTCTAGTGCAAGTGGGAGACTGTTGGAAATATGACCTAGAGGCAATGATAAATAGTTATTATTATATTTCCTGTTTAAAGATAATCGTTTATTATCCATGCTATAATTGTATTGAATGAAAACATAGATACATGTGTGGATACATAGACAAAACAATGTCCCTAGAAAGCCTCTAGTTGGCTAGCCAGTTGATCAATGATAGTCAAGGTTTTCTGACTATGAGCAAGTGTTGTCATTTGATAACTGGATCACATCATTAGGAGAATCATGTGATGGACTAGACCCAAACTATGAACGTAGCATATTGATCGTGTCATTTTATTGCTATTGTTTTCTGCGTGTCAAGTATTTGTTCCTATGGCCATGAGATCATATAAATCACTCGCACCAGAGAATACCTTGTGTGCATCAAACGTCACAACGTAACTAGGTGACTATAAAGGTGCTCTACAGGTATCTCCGAAGGTGTCCGTTGAGTTAGTATGGATCAAGACACTGATTTGTCACTCCGTGTGATAGAGAGGTATCTCGGGACCCACACGGTAATACAACATCACACACAAGCCTTGCAAGCAATGTGACTAAGTGTAAGTCACATGATCTTGTATTACGAAACGAGAAAAGAGGCTTGCCGGTAAAGAGATTGAAATAGGTATGCGGATACCGACGATCGAATCTCGGGCAAGTAACATACCGAAGGACAAAGGGAATGACATACGGGGTTGCCTGAATCCTTGACAGTGAGGTTCAACCGATAAGTTATTCAGAGAATATGTAGGATCGAATATGGGCATCTAGGTCCCGCTATTGGATATTGACCGAGGAGCACCTCGGGGCATGTCTACATAGTTCTCGAACCCGCAGGGTCTACACACTTAAGGTTCGGCGATGTTTTAGTATAGTTGAGTTATATGCGTGGTTACCGAATATTGTTCGGAGTCCCGGATGAGATCACGGACGTCACGAGGCTTTTTAGAATGGTCCAGAAACGAAGATTGATATATAGGATGACTTCATTTGGTTACCGGAAGGTTTTCGGGCATTACCGGGAATGTACGAGGAGTGACGAATGGGTTCCGGAAGTTTACCGGGAGGTGGGCAACCCACCCGGGGAAGCCCAAAGGCCCTAGGGGTGGCGCACCAGCCCTTAGTGGGCTGGTGGGATAGCCCAAGGGGGTCTATGCGCCAAGGATAAGAAAACCAAAGAAAAAGGAAAAAAAGAAAGGTGGGAAGGAAGAGAAGGACTCCACTTTCCAATCCTAGTTGGACTAGGATTGGAGTAGGACTCCTCCTCCTCCCTGGCCGACGCACCCTTGAGGGCTTGGTCCTCAAGGAAAGCCTCCTCCCCCTCCCTCCTATATATAGTGGTGATTTAGGGCTGATTTGAGACACCTTTTTCCACGTGCAACTCAGATCTAGACACCATAGTTTTACCTCTAGATCGTATTTCTACGGAGCTCGGGCGGAGCCCTGCAGGAGTAGATCCTCACCACCACCTGAGCGCCGTCACGCTGCCGGAGAACTCATGTACTTCTCCGTATTGCTTGCTGGATTAAGAAGGCTGAGATCATCATCGAGCTATACGTGTGCTGAATGCGGAGGTGCCGTCCGTTCGGCACTAGACCGGAGCGGATCGTGGGACGGATCGCGGGACGGTTCGCGGGGCGGATCGAGGGATGTGAGGACGTTCCACTACATCAACCGCGTTTCTGAAATGCTTCTTTCTGTGCGATCTACAAGGGTACGTAGATTCAAATGTCCTCTCGTAGATGGACATCACCATGATAGGTCTTCGTGCGCATAGGAAAATTTTTGTTTCCCATGCGACGAATCCCCAACACACGCGCGCGGGAAAGTAGGGCCTTGCGCCGCCGACACCACCCGGGCCAGCGTCGGGGGTGCCCACCGGCGGCGGCATGGGAGGAGACGATATGGACAAAAGCCCGCGGGAGAGGAGCTCACGTGCCGCCCCGGCCAACTCCCGGGGAGGCGGCGCGAGGGCGGATCTAGGAGGAGGGGGAGGGGGAATCATGTGATGTATAAATTGACACATGATCATGCTAGATTTAGAGTGCACGGTAGAAAACGTACTTTTGGCGCACATCCGATGGAAACGCTCCAACAGATGCAAAACTTCGACGTGCTAAAAGAAACTGCACGCCCGACAGTTTTGGCATGTCTCGTTACGCGGGTTCTGTAAAAGCTGCGCGCTAGAGACTGCCAACCATTCTTTCGTCGTCGTTTTCTCTGTTTCGTCGCTTTCTCTGCGCCACCGCCCCCACTACTTTCTTCCTTGTCTCTGACGCTTTTCTCTTCGCTCCTGCCACCTTCCCCCCGCCATGTTGCCTCGCACCTGGAAAAACTCCGGCTATCATGGCATCCGCGCCCACCCCTCCGTCATGTACTACGCGGAGATATGCTCTGGTACTACACGCGTGAGGCTCAGGACTTTGAGACCTCCCAAGCTGCGCCCCCGCGTACGATGCGACAAAATGGCGACTGAGGAGGCCACGAGCTCAGATGAATTTCTCGAAAGTTCAGACGCGCAAGAAGGTGTTGGCCCGCACAGCTCCACCGCAGCTAATCACCACAGAGGAGCACCGCATCCAGCAGAGGCGGGAGCGCCGCATCCTCATCGCCGAGATGGATGAGCAGGCCATGATGGCGTGGTGCGAGCGCTTCCCGCAGGATGTTGGTGACGAACACGCATTCTAGGTGCACAGGAGGGCGGAGCGACTGATGACCCACAAGTATAGGGGATCTATCGTAGTCCTTTCGATAAGTAAGAGTGTCGAACCCAACGAGGAGCACAAGGAAATGACAAGTGGTTTTCAGCAAGGTATTCTCTGCAAGCAATGAAATTATTGGTAACAGATAGTTGCGGGATAATATAATTCGTAACGGGTAACAAGTAACAATAGTAACAAAGGTGCAACAAGATGGCCCAATCCCTTTTGTAGCAAGGGACAAGCCTGGACGAACTCTTATATAAGGTAAAGCGCTCCCGAGGACACATGGGAATATCTGTCAAGCTAGTTTTCATCATGTTCATATGATTGGCGTTCGCTACTTTGATAGTTTGATATGTGGGTGGACCGGTGCTTGGGTGCTGTCCTTACTTGGACAAACATCCCACTTACGATTAACCCCTCTCGCAAGAATCTGCAACTACGAAAGAAGAATTAAGACAAAATCTAACCATAGCATTAAACTGGTGGATCCAAATCAGCCCCTTGAGAAACAACGCATAAACTAGGGTTTACGCTTCTGTCACTCTAGGAACCCATCATCTACTTATTACTTCGCAATGCCTTCCTCTAGGCCCAAATAATGGTGAAGTGTCATGTAGTCGACGTTCACATAACACTACTAGAGGAAAGACAACATACAACGCATCAAAATATCGATCGAATACCAAATTCACATGACTACTTATAGCAAGACTTATCTCATGTCCTCAGGAACAAACGTAACTACTCACAAAGTATAATTATGTTCATGACCAGAGAGGTATTGAATAGCATTAAGGATCTGAATATATGATCTTCCACCAAGTAATCAAACTAGCATCAACTACAAGGAGTAATTAACACTACTGGCAACCTTACAAGTACCAATTGGAGTTGCAAGACGGAGATTGGGTACAAGAGCTGAACTAGGGTTTGGAGATGAGATGGTGCCGATGAAGATGTTGATGGAGATGAGTCCCCTCCGATGAGAGGAGTGTTGGTGATGACAATGACGACGATTTCCCCCTCCGGGAGGGAAGTTTCCTCGATAGGACGACCCTGCCGGAGCTCTAGATTGGTTCTTCTCAAGTTCCGCCTCGTGGCAGCGGCATTTCTTCCCAAAAGCTCTCTCTTTATTTTGTCTGGGGCGAAACCCTCCATATAGCAGAAGATGGGAGCCGGAGGGGTAACAGGGGCCCACGAGCCCCCCAGGCATGCCTAGGGGGTGGGGCGCGCCTGGCAGGCTTGTGACCTCGTGGTGGCTCCCCTCCAGTATTTCTTCCGCCCAGTATTTTTTATATATTCCAAAATAATTCCTCGCTGATTTTCACGGCTTTTGGAGTTGTGCAGAATAGGTATCTCAAACTTGCTCCTTTTCCAGCCCAGAATTCCAGCTGCCGACATTCTCCCTCCTCATGTAAACCTTATAAAATAAGAGAGAAAAGGCATAAGTATTGTACCATAATGTGTAATAACAGCCCATAATGCGATAAATATCAATATAAAACATGATGCAAAATGGACGTATCAACTCCCCCAAGCTTAGACCTTGCTTGTCCTCAAGCGGAAGAGAAGATCAATAAATATGCCCACATGTTTAGAGATAGAGGTGTCGAAAAAATAAAATACAGACATGCATGCATCATGATCATATTTAGAACATCAATATCATCATATAATCTCTTATGCTAAAGTGACTATTCCTTCACAATGTAAAGTATGGATAAAGAATCTTATGGAGAATTAACAACAAATAGTCTTCAGTCATTGAAGCAATTGCAATTTATCATAACATCGGAAGGAGTCAAATAAGAGCTTGTAAAGCAAATCCACATACTCAATCATCTTTTATTATTCTACAATTGCTAAAACTCATGCGGTACTCATGAGATCAAAGTTTCAGTTGGACACAGAGAAAGATAGGGGCTTATAGTTTCCCCTCCCAACTATTTACCTCAAGGGTAATGTCAACAATAATAATTCATGATTACTTACTTCCAAGTTGATATATGAATATAGATCTTTCTCTAGCACATGACGCTCGCCAAGATAATGGCGAAATAAGGAATTGGTGTCGATCACCATGACTCTTTTAAAGATAAAAAGTAAAGGTACAAGGTAGGCCCTTCGTAGAGGGAAGCAGAGGTTGTCATCCGCTTTTGAGGTTTGGATGTGTGATCTCTTAGTGTGAAGGAACGTCACTTTATATTGCCTCCTGTGATAAAGAACTTTATTATGTAGTGTGTCTCTTTTATGTCTTCCTCATCACAGGTTCATACAAAGCTTATTTTCCACACACTAATAGATCATACATATTTAGGGAGAAATTTTTATTGGTTGCACCGATGACAACTTACTTGAGGGATCTTATTCAATCCATAGGTAGGTATGGTGGACTCCTATGGCAAAACTGGGTTGAGGGTTTATGGATGCACAAGTAGTATCTCTACTTAGTGCGGAAGTTTTGGCTGATATGAGGTGGAAGCAAGCGTCACATGCTAAGGGATCTCTAGTCATATAACATTGTTAGGAACCAAGCAAACATAATTCATTATGTTGTCTTCCTTGTCCAACATCTACTTATTAGCATGTAATAGTTTAATGAGTGTTCACAATCATAGACGGTGTCAAAGATGATATATTTATATGTGAACCTCTCTTTCTTTATTACTTCCTATTAATTGCAACAATGACCAAGGTCTACGTTTGTCCACCCACAACAAGTTTCAATCAACATTCTTTTTATATGTGAAGCCACCACTTCCCATAGGATCATCACATGATCTTTCATGCTTTTGTTCTATTATTATTCTTTTATTTAGATCCTGGCATGAAGCAAAGCCCTTAAGTAAAACACTCTTTATTATATAACTCACGAACTCGATTACATTGGGGGTAACACAAAGCAAAACTCAAGCCTAGATCATACTAAGAACTTTATTCTACTAGATAAAGATATTACCAATAAGGATCGAACTAAGATAAAGGTAAAGGCAAAAGATGTGATGGTGATACAATACCGGGGCAACTCCCCCAAGCTTGGCACAAGCGAAGGGGAGTGCCCATACCCGTGTTTAATTGCCTTCCTTTGGGGGTGATGGTGATGAAGCAATCCTGTCTTTTAGTTCCAAGAGGGCCATCAATCTTCGATTTATACTTAGGAGCTCTGTGATTCGTTTCTCCAGCAAAATAACTTCACGGGTGAGATAAGTATTGCGAACACGAGTTATTTCACATAACCTTAAGAGTTCGATCAAGGATGGGGATAGCAGGTGGAGGTAGGGTTGGAGGAAATCATCTTCCTCAGCTTCTTCCTTGTTGAGCACAGATTTCCCTTCGTCTGACGCCGGATTCTCCTCCTTAGTTTTGCCCTTGGTTTCTTCTAGTAGCTCTTCCTTAGCCTCCGTGACTTCCACCCTTTTCAAATCAGCATTTACTTCTTCATAGACTTGAGGGAAATCGTTCTCCCTGATAGATTCCTGAGACGACATCCTTGCCCTAAATCCGCTGCTGAAACATGCTCGAAACATAAAAGGGGATATTTGCGTGATACGAGGGTCAGACCTTTTGGGAGATTATATAATGAATTATTACCGACCATAAGGAGTATTCCACAAGAAAACGGAGTCCGGGAGACACACGAGGTGCTCACGAGCCCCCTAGGCGCGCCCAGGGGGGTGGGGCGCGCCTGGCAGGCTTGTCACCTCCTCGTGCGCTTTCCGGACTACTTTAAAATTTTCTAAATATTCAAAAACGGAGAAAAAATTCTATTGGAAAAGTTTTGGAGTCGGTTTACTTACTGTATCACATACCTCTTCGTTTTTGGAGTCTGAAACAAGCTGGTAAATATCCCTTATGTATTCCTCCGGAGTTATGGTATTAATAATATTGCTTTCAGCATTCATGGGAGTACCTGAGAAATAATGCTTGATTCTTTGCCCATTTAAAACTCTCGAAAAATTACCTTCCGCGTTGTTGATTTTTATGGCACCGAAACGATATACTTCCTCAACAATGTAAGGTCCTTCCCATTTAGAGAGAAGTTTGCCTCCAAAAAATATTAAACGAGAATTGTATAGCAAGACATAATCACCTACATTGAACTCATGTTTTTGTATCCTTTTATCATGCCACCTCTTAACTTTTTCTTTAAACAACTTGGCATTTTCATATATCTGAGTTGTCCATTCATCAAGTGAGCTAATATCAAATAACCTCTTCTCACCAGCAAGTTTGAAATCAAAGTTGAGCTCTTTGATTGCCTAATAAGCCTTATGCTCTAGCTCAAGAGGTAAATGACATACTTTACCACAAACCATTTTATACGGAGACATGCCCATGGGATTCTTATAAGCAGTTCTATAAGCCCACAGTGCATCATCAAGTTTATTAGACCAATTCTTTCTAGACCTATCAACAGCCTTTTGCAAAATTAATTTAATTTCTCTATTACTTAACTCTACTTGACCACTAGACTGAGGATGATAAGGAGATGCAATTCTATGGTTGACATCATAGTTAGCAAGCATTTTACGAAAAACACCATGAATAAAATGTGAACCACCATCAGACATTAAATATCTAGGGACTCCAAATCTAGGAAAAATTAACTTCTTTAAGCATCTTAATAGAGGTGTTATGATCAACACTACTAGTTGGAATAGCTTCTACCCACTTAGTAACGTAATCAACAGCAACTAGAATATGAGTATACCTGTTGGACTTTGGAAAAGGTCCCATATAATCAAAACCCCAAACATCAAATGGTTCAATAACAAGTGAAAAATTCATAGTCATTTCCTGACGTTTATTGATATTACCTATTCTTTGACATTCATCACAAGACAAGACAAACTTACGAGCATCCTTGAAGAGAGTAGGCCAATAGAAACCGGATTGCAATACCTTGTGTGCAGTTCTATCTCCCGCATGGTGTCCTCCGTAAGCCTCGGAGTGACACTTCTGTAGGATCTGTCCCTGTTCATGCTCAGGTACACAACGTCTAATAACACCATCTACTCCTTCTTTATAAAGGTGAGGATCATCCCAAAAGTAATGTCTCAAATCATAAAAGAACTTTTTCTTTTGTTGGTATGTGAAACTAGGTGGTATATATTTAGCAACAATATAATTAGCATAATCAGCATACCATGGTGTACTGCGTGAAGCATTGATGACATTCAATTGTTCTTTAGGAAAGCTATCATCAATAGGTTGTGGGTCATCAAGACCATTCTCTAACCTAAACAAGTTATCTGCTAGGGGTTCTCAGCACCCTTCCTATCAATAATATGCAAATCAAATTCTTGTAGCAAGAGAACCCATCTAATAAGTCTAGGTTTAGCATCTTTCTTTTCCATGAGATATTTAATAGCAGCATGATCAGTGTGAATAGTAACTTTGGGATCAACAGTAAAAGATCTGAACTTATCACATGCAAACACAACTGCTAAAAATTCTTTTTCAGTAGTAGCATAGTTTCTTTGGGCACTGTCTAGAGTTTTACTAGCATAATGAATAACATTTAATTTCTTATCAACTCTTTGTCCTAGAATAGCACCAACAACATATTCACTAGCATCGCACATAGTTTCAAAAGGTAGATTTCAATCAGGTGGTTGAACAATAGGTGAAGTTATGAAGGCCTTCTTAAGTATTTCAAATGCTTCTTCACAATCATCATAAAAAACAAATGGAATATCTTTTTGCAAGAGATTGGCGAGAGGCCTAGAAATCTTAGAGAAGTCTTTAATAAACCTTCTATAGAAACCAGCATGACCAAGGAAACTTCTTATACCTTTAATGTCTGTAGGGCATGTCATTTTCTCGATTGCATCAACTTTAGCCTTATCGACTTCAATACCTCTTTTAGAAATTTTATGTCCCAAGACAATGCCTTCATTAACCATAAAGTGGCACTTCTCCCAATTCAAGACAAGGTTAGTATCTTTACATCTCTACAAAACCCGATCAAGGTTTCTCAAGCAATCATCCAAAGAAGATCCGTAAACGGTGAAATCATCCATGAAAATTTCAACAATCTTTTCACAAAAGTCAGAGAATATAGGCATCATACATTTTCAAAGGTAGCAGGTGCATTAAATAAACCAAAAGGCATACGTCTATAAGCAAAGGTACCGAAAGGGCAAGTAAAAGTGGTTTTCTCCTGATCAGATTGTGCAACAGGTATTTGGGAGAAACCAGAATAACCATTTAGAAAGCAAAAGGGTGTATGTTTAGACAATCTTTCTAGCATTTGATCAATAAAAGGTAAAGGGTAATGATCTTTCTTAGTAGCTTTATTTAATTTCCTAAAATCAATTACCATCCTATAGCCAGTAACAATTCTTTGAGGGATCAATTCATCTTTATCATTAGGGACAACAATAATACCTCCCTTCTTAGGGACACAGTGCATCGGACTTACCCAATCACTATGAGCAATAGGATAAATAATACCTGCTTCCAGGAGCTTTAGTATTTCTTTTCTTACCACCTCTTTCATCTTCGTTGGTGATCGACAACTGGTTTGGAATGAGGATCAGTTTTAATTTTATGCTGGCATAGAGTGGGACTAATGCCCTTAAGATCATCAAGAGTATATCCAATAGCAGCACGGTTCTTCCTCAGAGATTTCAATAATTTCTTTTCTTCATGCTCTGAAAGGTTAGCACTAATAATAACATGATATATCTCTTTTTCATCAAGATAAGCATACTTAAGAGTATCAGGTAATTGTTTAAGCTCAAACACAGGATCACACTTTGGTGGAGGTGGATCTCCAAGTAATTCAACATGCAAATTATTCTTAAAGATAGGACGTTGTTCAAAGATAACTCTATCTATCTCATTCCTTTCATCCATATGCATATCATTTTCATGTTCAAGCAAGTATTGCTCTAAAGGATCAGTAGGAGGCACAACAATAGAAGCAAGAGCAATAATTTCATCCTTAATAGACAATTCTTTTTCATGTGGTTGTCTACCAAACTTAGAAAAATTAAATTCATGTGAGACACCTCCAAAGCCAACAGTAACAGTTTGTTTCTCACAATCAATTTGAGCATTAACAGTATTGAGGAAAGGTCTACCAAATATGATGGGACAAAAGCTATCTTATGTGGTAGCAAGAACGATAAAATCAGTAGGATACTTAGTTTTACCACACAAGACTTCAACATCTCTAACAATTCCCACAGGGCAGATAGTATCTCTATTAGCAAGTTTAATAGTAACATCAATAAATTCCATCTCGACAGGTGCAATCTCATCTTTAATTTCATTATATAAAGATTGAGGTATTGCACTAACACTAGCACCCATGTCACATAAACCATGATAACAATGATCTCCTATCTTAACAGAAACAACAGGCATGCCAACAACAGGTTTATGTTTGTCTCTAGCATGAGGTTTAGCAATTCTAGCAGCAGCTTCACAGAATTGAATAACATGCCCATCAACATTATCGGCCAAGAGATCTTTAATAATAGCAATACTAGGTTCAACTTTAATTTCCTCAGGGGGTGTGGGTGTTCTAATGTAGCCCTTATGTATCACAGTTGAAGCTTTAGCATGATCCTTTATTCTAACAGGGAAAGGTGGTTTCTCAATGTAAGCACTAGGAACAATAGAATCATTATAAGCAATAACTTTCTATTCAACTGGATTGGGTTTTACTACATTAACTTCTATGGGAGGATGATATTTAAACCACTTCTCCTTAGGGAGATTAATATAACCAACAAATGATTCACATATAGAAGCTACTATCTCAGAGTCAAGTCCATGTTTAGCGCTAAAATCACGAAAAGTATTTGTTTCAACGAAGGATTTAACGCAATCGAACTTAAGATTCATACCTAACTCCTTACCTTCATCAAACTCCCAATCTTCAGAGTTGCATTTAATTCTTTCCAATAAATCCCATTTGAAATCAATATCTCTCTTCATAAAAGAACCGGTACAAGAAGTGTCAAGCATGGTGCGATTGTCATGAGAAAGCCGAGCATAAAAGTTCATAATAATAATTTCTCTAGGGAGCTCATGGTTGGGACATGAATATAACATTGACTTAAGCCTCCCCCAAGCTTGAGTGATACTTTCCCTATCACGAGGCCAAAAATTATAGATATAATTCCGATCACGATGTACCAAATGCATAGGATAAAACTTTTGATGAAATTCCAATTTCAATCGGTTGTAGTTCCATGATCCAGTATCATCACATAGCCTATACCATGTCAATGCTTTATCCCTCAAAGATAAGGGAAAGACCTTCTTCTTGACCTCATCCTCGGGCAAACCTGCAAGCTTAAATAAACCACAAACTTCGTCGACATAGACTAGATGCAAGTCGGGATGTGATGTTCCATCTCCTGTAAAAGGATTAGCCAACAGTTTCTCTAGCATACCTGAAAGAATTTCATAATAAATATTTTTAGTAGGTGCAGTAGGTTGAGGAGCAACTCTTTGTGCTTCCGTTCGAGGTGAAGATACCCCGAACAAGCCCCTCAATGGATTAGGTTCCATAGTGACAAGTGACAATAAATTTCAGCACACTATATAAATGTTTCCCTACCAAATTCCACTCACCAAAGGCGCTTCACTCCCCGACAACGGCGCTAGAAAAGAGTCTTGATGACCCACAAGTATAGGGGATCTATCGTAGTCCTTTCGATAAGTAAAAGTGTCGAACCCAACGAGGAGCAGAAGGAAATGACAAGTGGTTTTCAGCAAGGTATTGTGTGCAAGCACTGAAATTATCGGTAACAGATAGTTGCGGGATAAGATAATTCATAACGGGTAACAAGTAACAATAGTAAAAAAGGTGCTGCAAGATGGCCCAATCCCTTTTGTAGCAAGGGACAAGCCTGGGCGAACTCTTATATAAGGTAAAGCGCTCCCGAGGACACATGGGAATTTCTGTTAAGCTAGTTTTCATCATGTTCATATGATTCGCGTTCGCTACTTTGATAGTTTGATATGTGGGTGGACCGGTGCTTGGGTGCTGTCCTTACTTGGACAAACATCCCACTTACGATTAACCCCTCTCGCAAGCATCCGCAACTACGAAAGAATAATTAAGACAAAGTCTAACCATAACATTAAACTGGTGGATCCAAATCAGCCCCTTGCGAAGCAACGCATAAACTAGGTTTTAAGCTTCTGTCACTCTAGCAACCCATCATCTACTTATTACTTCCCAATGCCTTCCTCTAGGACCAAATAATGGTGAAGTGTCATGTAGTCGACGTTCACATAACACCACTTGAGGAAAGACAACATACAACACATCAAAATATTGAACGAATACCAAATTCACATGACTACTTATAGCAAGACTTATCCCATGTCCTCAGGAACAAACGTAACTACTCACAAATCATAATTATCTTCATGATCATAGAGGTATTGTACAACATTAAGGATCTGAACATATGATCTTCCACCAAGTAATCCAACTAGCATCAACTACAAGGAGTAATTAACACTACTGGCAACCTTACAAGTACCAATTGGAGTCGCGAGACGGATATTGGGTACAAGAGATGAACTAGGATTTGGAGATGAGATGGTGATGATGAAGATGTTGATGGAGATGAATCCCCTCCGATGAGAGGAGTGTTGGTGATGACGATGGCGATGATTTGCCCCTCCGGGAGGGAAGTTTCCCCGGCAGGACGGCCCTGCCGGAGCTCTAGATTGGTTCTGCTCAAGTTCCGCGTCGTGGCGGCGGCATTTCTTCCTGAAAGCTCTCTCTTGATTTTTTCTGGGACAAAGCCCTCCATATAGCAGAAGATGGGAGCCGAAGGGGTAACAGGGGGCCCACGAGCCCCCAGGCGCGCCCAGGGGGGTGGGGCACGCCTGGCAGGCTTGTGACATCCTGGTGGCTCCCCTCCAATATTTCTTCCGCCCAATATTTTTTATATATTCCAAAATAATTCCTTGCTGATTTTCACGGCTTTTGGAGTTGTGCAGAATAGGTATCTCAAACTTGCTCCTTTTCCAGCCCAGAATTCCAGCTGCCGACATTCTCCCTCCTCATGTAAACCTTATAAAATAAGAGAGAAATGGCATAAGTATTGTACCATAATGTGTAATAACAGCCCATAATGCGATAAATATCAACGTAAAAGCATGATGCAAAATGGACGTATCTGCGACTTGCGGAACACAACGAGAAATGTAGGCGCAAGGCTTTGGAGGTTTTTTAGTCGGAGAACCCGTACACGTTGTGGAGCTCGAACAATGAAAGGTGGACGGACGTGTTTCTTACGACTTCCGACAGCACCGACTACAATGATGAAGAGTAGTCTACTTTTATCTAGTTTTTAACTTTTATTTGGTTTTAGTTTTAAGTTTTTTAATATATTTGCATCGTACTATCGTTTTCTTGTATCGTGTGGAGTGAGAAATGTTATTTGGGCTTGGTGAGGGTGCTGTAAATATAGCGCGCCTGCTGGAGCTGCATCGTCGAGCCCTTTTTTTCAGCACGTGCTGGAGCTGGCACCGTGTCGCGCGTTAAAGAAACAATTTTGACACCCTAAAATACTTATAGCGCAACGCGCTGTTGCGTGCCTGTTAGAGTTACTCTAAGGGAAACTCCAACACACGATCCAAATCGTTTGCCCATGTCCATTTGGGGGTAAACAGACACAAGCTGCGGCCCAACACGCAGGAGCAAACAAACAAATGTCTGTTTTCGGTTCGCTTTCGCCCATTCCCGGCCCAAGTTTGGGTCGCGATTGCGGCCAAACAAACACACGCGGATGGGCGCGACGTGTGCCCTTGTCCGTCCCTGGCCTTCCCGTCGGTGACATAGTCCCCCTACTTTGTCCCCTTCCTTTTCCTCACTCCATCCCTTGGACCCTCTCCATCGCCGCCGCCACGCCCGTGGTCCACCTTGCTTTGCTCGTTAGTGGAACAACCCCTTTTCTTCCTCCCCTGTCGTCGGTCTGCCCTCCGCCCACGGTCATACACCTTGTTGCGTGTGAACGGGTTGGACGTGCCGTTTGTGGCCGCATATTGTTGGAAATATGTCCTAGAGGCAATAATAAATTGGTTATTATTATATTCCCTTGTTCATGATAATCGTTTATTATCCATGCTAGAATTGTATTGATTGGAAACTCAAATACATGTGTGGATACGTAGACAACACACTGTCCCTAGTGAGCCTCTAATGAAGTAGCTCGTTGATCAAAGATGGTGAAGGTTTCCTGGCCATAGACAAGAGTTGTCGTTTGATAACGGGATCACATCATTAGGAGAATGATGTGATGGACAAGACCCAAACTATGAACGTAGCATATGATCGTATTAGCTTATTGCTATTGTTTTATGCATGCATGTCAAGTATTTGTTCCTATGACCATGAGATCATGCAACTCACTCACACCGAAAGAGTAACTTGTGTGTATCAAGCGTCACAACGTAACTGGGTGACTATAAAGGTGTTCTACAGGTATCTCCGAGGGTGTTCGTTGAGTTGGCATGGATCAAAACTCAGATTTTTCACTTCGTGTGACGGAGAGGTATCTCAGATCCTATTCGGTAATACAGCGTCGCAACAAGCTTGCAAGCATAGTGATTTAAGAGTTAGTCACGGGATCTTGTATTACGGAAAGAGTAAAGAGACTTGGCGGTAACGAGATTGAACTAGGTATGGAGAGACCGACGGTTGAATCTCGGGCAAATAACATACCGATGGACAAAGGGAATTGTATATGGGATTGATTGAATCCGTGACATCGAGGTCCGACCAATATAGATCTTCGTGGAATATGTAGGAACCAATATGGGCATCCAAGTCCTGCTATTGGTTATTGAGCGAAGAATGTCTCGGTCATGTGTGCATAGTTCTCAAACCCGCGAGGTCTACACACTTAAGGTTCAGTGACAATATAAGCATAATCGAGTCATTGTGTTGTGACCGAAGGTTTTTTGGAGTCCCGGATGGGATCTGGACGTGACGAGGAACTCCAGAGTGGTCCGGAGGTGAAGATTGATATATAGGTTGAAGGTCATCGGAGTCAGGAACTGTTCCGGGGTACACTGAGGAAGTGACGGAATACCAAAAGGAGTTTTGGGAGGCCTGGACAATTGTTCGGAGGCCTCATGGGCCAAGGAGAGGGGACACCATAGCCCATCAGAGGGCTGGGTACCACCCCACACCTCAGCCCACATCGGCCGAAGGGAGGGGGCCTCACCCTAGGGCGCGGCCAACCAACTTGGGTCGCAAGGCACCTAAGTGGGAGGGGCCACCCCAACCGTAGCCACTACCCCACCTTGGTCGCAGACCCCTAGGGGAAACCCTAGGGTGCCCTCCCATCCTCCCTTCCCCCATATATAGAGAGGGAGAGAGAGGGCATCCACACCACAACTTGCCACGGCAATGCTCCTCGTCTCCCGCGTAGTTCTTCTCCTATAAACAGCGCGCGACGAAGCCCTGCTGAGCTGTCATCACCATTACCTCACCACGCCGTTGTGCTGTCGGAGGACTCGGGCTGCTACTTCACCATCGCTCGCTGTATCGAGTAGGTGAAGGCGTCATCAAGCTGTACGTGTGTTGAACGCGGAGGTGTCGTCCGTTCGGCGCTTGATCGGGAGTTTGTGGGACGGATCGTCATCGGATCGCGAAGACGTACCACTACATCAATCATGTTCTTGAACGCTTCCTCTTAGTGATCTACAAGGGTATGTAGATGCAATCTCTCCTCTCATAGATGTGTATCTCCTAGATCGATCTTGGTGAGCATAGGAATGTTTTTGTTTCCAATGCAACGTTCCCCAACAGTGGCATCATGACCTAGGTCTGTGTGTAGATGCCATCACGACAAGAACACAAAGGAGTTTGTGGGTGTTGATATTCAGATTGCTTCCCTCCGTAGTCTTTTCTTGATTCAGCGGTAATGTGGGATGAAGCGGCCCGAACGACCTTTACTTGTCCACGTATGAGAGAACGGTTCCATCAACTGATCGACATGTAACTTTGTTGCATAAGATGGCTGGCGGGTGTCTTCCTCTCCCACCTAGTTGAATCGGATTCGACAAAGGCGATCCTTGTAGAATGTTAAATAGCAACTTGTGTTTCACCGTTGTGGCTTTGCGTAGATAAGAAGCGTTCTTGCTAGATACCCATAGCAGCCAAGTAAAACATGCAGCAACAAATTAGAGGACGTCTAACTTGTTTTTGCAGGGTATGTTGTGATATGGTATAGCCAAATACATGATGATATATATATATATGATGTATGAGATGATCATGTTGTAATAGTTAATATCGACTTGCATGTCGAAGCGTACGACAACCGGCAGGAGCCATAGGGTTGTATTTTATTATTGTACGACCTGCATGTCAATCATTGAGCGCTATGTAATGCTTTACTTTCTTGCTAAATGGTAGCAATAGTAGTAGAAGCATGGTTGGCGCGACAACCTTGATGGCAACACGATGATGGAGATCATGACGTTGTGCCGGTGATGATGGAGATCATGCCGGTGTTTTGGAGATGGAGATCAAATGCACAAGTTCATGGGCATATCATGTCACTTATGATTGCATGTGATGTTAATCCTTTTATGCACCTTGTTATGCTTAGGACGACAGTAGCATTATAAGGTGATCCCTCACTAAAATTTTAAGATCAAATTGTGTTCTCCCCGAGTGTTCACCATTGCGAAAGTTCATCGTTTTGAAGCACCACGTGATGATCGGGTGTGATAAACTCTACGTTCGCATACAACGGGTGCAAGAAAGTTTTTCACATGCGGAAAAGTCGGGTTAAACTTGACGAGCCTAGCATGTACAAACATGGCCTCAGAACACAGGAGACCGAAAGGTCAAACATGAGTCATATAGTAGATATGAACAACATGATGAGTGTTCACCATTGAAACCACCTCATCTCATGTGATGATCAGACTTGGGTTGGTGAATTTGGATCATGTGTCACTCGAATGACTAGAGGGATGCCAATTTGAGATGGAGTTTTTAGTAATATGATTAACTAAACTCATTATCTTTAACAATAGTCTAAGTAATCTTTCCAAATTTATGTTGTAGAACAATGTCTCATGCAGTAGCACCCTGAACTTTAATCCGTCCCTAGAGAAAGCCAAGCTAAAATATGATGGAAGTAACTTTGTAGACTTGGCTCGTAATCTGAGGATATCAATGGCTCGTGCAGTAGCACCGTGAACTTCAATATGTTCCTTGAGAAAGCCAAGCTGAAAGATGATGGAAGTAACTTTGTAGGCTGGGCTCGTAATCTGAGGATTGTCCTCACGATTTCCCAAAAGGCTTATGTAGTTGATGCAACTCTAGGTGACACGCTCCCACTCCCCGCGACTGAAGACATTATGAACGCCTGGCACGCGCGTTATGATGACTACTCAATAGTTCAGTGTGCGATCTTGTATGGCTTAGAATCGGGACTTCGAAGACGTTTTGAATGTCATGTAGCATATGAGATGTTTAAGAAGTTGAAGTTTATTTTGAAAAATAATTCTCGGGTCGAGGTATGATACCTCCGATAAGTTCTATGCTTACAAGATGGAGGAGAACGGGTTTATCAGTGAACACATACTTAGAATGTCTGGGCATTCAAACCGTCTGGCTTATGTTGTTTTCCCACCAGAGGCGATCACTAACAGAGTTCTTCAACCACTACCACCTAGATACAAAGGCTTTGTGTTGAACTATAACATGAAAGGGATGAACAAATCAGTCTTCGAGCTGTTTGTGATGCTAAAACTCACCGAGTCAGAAATTCAGAAGGAGCATCAAGTGTTGATGGTCAATAAAACCACTAGTTTCAAGAAAAAATGTCAAGAGCAACAAGGGTAACTCCAAGAAGTGTGGAAAAACTGTTGCTCCTCCCGTGAAGAAACCCAAGGCTGGACCCAAGCCAGAAACTGAGTGCTTTCATTGTAAGGGGACTATCCACTGGAAGCGGAACTGCCCCAAGTATTTGGTCGACAAGAAGGCGGCCAACACCAAACAAGATATATATGATATACATGTTATTGATGTGTACCTTAACAAGTCTCGTTGTAGTGCCTGGGTATTTGATACCGGTTCGGTTGCTCACATTTGCAAGTCAAAGCAGGAACTACGTAATAAACGGATGTTGGCAAAGGACAAAGTGATGATGCGCGTGGGAAATGGTTCCATGGTTGATGTGATCACCTTCGGCGTGCTCGCTCTTTGATTACCATCAATATTAGTGATGAACCTGAATAATTGTTATTTAGTGCATGCGTTGAGCATGAACATTATATGTGGATCTTGTTTAATGCGAGACGATTACTCATTTAAATCAGAGATTAATGCTTGTTCTATTTATATGAGTAATATATTTTATGGTCATGCACCCAATGTGAGGGGTTTATTCTTATTTAATCTCGATAGTGATAGCACACACGTTCATAACATTGATGCCAAAAGCTGTAAAGTTAATAATGATAGTACCACTTTCTTGTGACAGTGCTGCTTAGGTCATATTGGTGTAAAACGCATGAAGAAGCTCCATGCTGATGGACTTTTGGAGTCACTTGATTTCGAATCAATTGACACATGTGAACCATGCCTCATGGGAAAGATGACTAAGACCCCATTTTCTGGAATAATGGAGAGGGAAGTGACTTATTGGAAATCATACATACTGATGTGTGCGGCCCTGTGAGCATTGAGGTGCGCAGTGGATATCATCATTTTATCATCTTAACTGATGACTTAAGTAGATATGGGTATATTTACTTACTAAAACACAAGTCTGAAACTTTTGAAAAGTTCAAGCAATTTCAGAGTGAAGTTGAGAGTCATCATGACAAGAAGATTAAATTCCTACGATCTGATCGAGGAGAAGAATATCCGAGTTATGAGTTTGGCAGTCACTTAAGACAATGTGGAATTGTTTCACAGTTGACACTGCCTGGAACACCACATCGTAATTTTGTGTCCGAATGTCGTAATCGTACCTTATTGGATATGGTGCGTTCTATGATGTCTCTTGCCGATTTTCCGTTATCATTTTGGGTTTATGCGTTAGAAACCGCTGCATTTACTTTAAATAGGGCACCATCTAAATCCGTTGAGAGGACGCCGTATGAACTATGGTTTGGCAAGAAACCAAAGTTTTCGTCTCTTAAAGTTTGGGATGCGATGCTTATGTCAAAAAGCTTGAGCGAGAAAAGATGGAACCCAAAGCGGAGAAATGCGTCTTCATAGTATACCCAAAAGAGACAGTTGGGTATACCTTCTATCTCAGATCTGAAGGCAAAGTGTTTGTCGCTAAGAACGAAACATTTCTTGAGAAAGAGTTTCTATGAAAGAATTGAGTGGGAGGAATATAGAACTTGATGAGGTTATTGAACCTTTACTTCAACAGAGAGTAGCACAACACAGAAAGATGTTTTCGTGGATCCTTCATCAATTCAAGAGGAAGCTAATGATGATGATCATGGAGCTTCGAATCAAGTTTATATCAAACTTCGTAGGTTGACAAGGGTATGCAGTGCTCCTGAGTGGTACGGTAACCCCGTCTTAACAGTCATGTTGTTGGACGACAATGAACCTACGAGCTATGAAGAAGCGATGGTGGGCCCGTATTCCCACAAATGGTTAGAGGACTTGAAATACGAGATAGGATCCTTGTATGAAAACAAAGTATGGACTTTGGAAGTATTACCTGAAGGGAGAAAGGCCATTAAAAATGGATCTTTAGGAAGAAGACGAACGTGGAAGGTAATGTCATTGTCTATAAAGCTCGACTTGTGCCAAAAGGTTTCTCACAATTTCAAGGAGTTGACTATGATGATACTTTCTCACTCATAGCGATGCTTAAGTCCGTCAGAATCATGTTAGCAATAGCTGCATTTTAAGATTATGAATTTTGGCAGATGGATGTCAAAACAACGTTCCTTAATGATTTCCTTAAGGAAGAGTTGTATATGATGCAACTGGAAGGTTTTGTTGATCCATAGAATGCTGACAAAGTATGCAAGCTCCATCGATCCATTTATGGCTGGTGCAAGCATCTCGGAATTGGATTCAGCGCTTTGATGAGGTGATCAAGGCGTTTGGGTTTATACAAGTTTATGTAGAAGCTTGTATTTACAATAAAGTGAGTGGAAGCTCTATAGCGTTTCTAATATTATAAGTCGATGACATATTGCTCATTAGAAACGATACAAATTTTTTGGGAAGCGTAAAATAATATTTGAATAGGAGTTTTTCAATGAAGGACCTAGGAGAAGATGATTTCATATTAGGCATCAAGATCTATAGAGATAGATCGAGATGCCTGATAGGACTTTCACAAAGCACATACCTTGACAAAGTTTTGAAGAATTCAAAATGGAATAGCCCACGAAAGGGTTCTTTCCTATATTGCAGGGTATGAAGTTGAGTAAGACTCAATGCCCAGTGACTGCAGAAGATAGAGAAAAGATGAGTGTCGTACCCTATGCTTCTGCCATAGGCTCTATCATGCATGCAATCCTGTGCACAAGACGTGATGTTAGCCTTGCCATAAATATGGTGGGAAGGTTTCAAAGTGATCCAAGAATGGAACACGGGTAATAACCCACAAGTGTAGGGGATCTATTGTAGCCTTTTCGATAAGTAAGAGTGTCGAACCCAAGGAGGAGCAGAAGGTATTGACAAGTGATCTTGAGCAAGGAATAACTTCAAGTACTGAAAGGTAACTTTTTATGGGTTTTCTAGTATAAGCAACAAGGAAATAAATGCAAGTAAAGTAAATGGTGCCAAGGTGCAGCAAGTGGCCCAATCCTTTTGAACACAAAGGATAAGCCGATGGACTAAACTTATAAAAACTAAGGCGTTCCCGAGGACACAAGGGAGAGATAGTCAAGTGCTTTCGCCATACTCTGTTTAGTACTATGTTTTGTATTGATAAGTGTTATGTGGGTGGATCTTAACTAGTGCACCGTCTAGGCTAAGACAAGTACACTCTTATGTTTAATCCCTCTTGCAAGCATCCGAAAATACAAGAGAGAAATTAAGGCAAAGCCTAACCATAGCAATAAGCTTTAGGATCCAATAGTCCCTCATGCAAAAGTATGCGAACTGGGGTTCAGGTTTGTGTCACTCCGGCAACCCACCATAAGCATTATTTATACACGATGCATTCCCCTAGGTACTTAAAAAGGCGAAGAGTTATGTACTCGACATTCACAAAACTCCACTAGAAGAATGACACCATAACTTAAATATCAATCAACGCATATTACTTCAACATCATATGACTACTAGCATCTAGACTTTTCCCATGCCCTCAAGAACTAACGGAACTACTCACAAGAAATAAAATAGATTATTACCAGAGGTGATGAAAATATGATTAACAATCTGTTCATAACAATAATCGTCCAACAAAACTCAATAGCATTCACCACAAAGGAGTAATCAACACCGGTAGAGTAGAGGGGATGAATAGTGCAAGGTACAACTCCGATTGCAATGGTGAAGTAGATGGGATGAAGATGGAGATGGTGATGATGATGATCTAGATGATGCCCGTGACGATGGTGATGACGATGAGGACGATCTCCCCTTCTGGGAGGAGTTCTCCCCGTCAGAATCTGCCCGCCGGAAAAGGTCTTTTCTTCTTTGTAGGTTTCCGCCGCGGAGCGGCGGCGAAACTGCGAAAACTCTTCTGTCCCCGTAACTTTTAGGTCAAGAGGAACATATAGGCCAAAGGTGAGCACCGGAGGCGGGACCCACCACCCAGGCGGTCTCCTGGCGCGGCCTAGGGGTGGCCCGCGCCAGCAGGTCACCTGGGTGACCTGTGGCACCCCTCCGGCCCTCCTTTGGCCAGTCTTCGTGATCTGTTCGGAAACTTCTTCCTTCAAAATTTTAGCGCAGTTGGAGATGTTCTGATATTGCAACTCTTCATGCTATTTTCTCCGCTGAATCCTGCGTCTGCTGTCTCGGCACCGGAAAGTTGTAAACTATGTAAAATAAGCCAAAACACTATAAGTACAACATCATAATGTGAAATATAGCAATGAATAGATACAAATTATGATACAAAATAGTGATGCAGTTTGGACGTATCAACTCCCCCAAGTTTAGACCTCGCTTGTCCCCAAGCGAATACTGAGCTCGGTAAACCTGTCCACAAGTTTAGAGAGTGAAGTGGCGATAAATAAGAATACAGACAAGAAGCATCATAATTTCTCTACTAAAATCAACCATCCTTAACATAAATATCAACTCATAAGGCCCTTATGAAAGAGTAATATCAATTACAATCAAAAGTAGAGCTAAGAAAACTCATCAAACCATGGCAAACATGTCCTTGGTCAAAGAACAACTCATAACTTTTAACTTTTGCTCCCCCTATTATATTTGATGAGATCAATTGAAGCTTTTTGGAGGAACATGTTATTAGTCAGGAAGTGAAAAAGCTAACACAAAGGAAGATGTTTGCTTTAGCTAGGCTTTAACAAACAACTTACTTATCTTGATGATAATGTCAACAAAGGTGTCATATGGCAATTCTCAATGAAACAATATAAATGCATGCTTCTTTGTCAACATAAGGTGTCCGCTCTTTTCTAGAATAGAAAGAAGTAGGTTTTACTGACTCAACATAAAAGTAAAGGATTGGCCCTTTGTAGAGGGAAGTAGGGAAAACTCATGTGCTAGAGCTTTTAGGGATTTAAAAATCAACAAGATTGTAAATCAAGCTTTTTGAGAGGTGCATAATTTGTCAATGAATGCTAGTAGATAGCCCAATACTTCTCATGTTGGACAAGTTTTGAGGAACGGCTCAAAAAGTGGGGACGATCACATCCCCTTAGTCTCCTTTGTTTATCACTACCAAAGTTTTATGATTTCTCATCAACAAAGCGTGAAGGAGGTTTTTTTGTTGATTATCTTTTACGAGCTGGGTGCGCTCATGCCAGTCCCTTCTGGTGTTTAGGGGTTTGCAGATTACATGCAAACCCAAGATAAAACTTGTCCATTATGAGAAGATCATGAATTGTCTACTAGTTCCTCATGAGCTAAAACAGAGGCACAAAACATGGAGTAATATTTGAAGGTTTAAAGATAGCACATGAGTAATATACTTTAGGAGTGTCGGTGAAATACCACGTATAGGGAAGGTATGGTGGACTCTTGGGAAGGTTGAGGTTCCAGGGTATGGATGCACAAGGAGTATTCCCGCTTAGTGCATGGTTTGGCTAGCAAAGGCTTTTGAGAGCAGACAAATAATGTTAACTTGGATACAAAACAATATAAAGTTTAACATAAAGAATTGGCATAAAACATCAAGTTGTCTTCCTTGTCAGCATAACACTTCAAGCATAAGAACATAAAGGTTTTGGCTATGTGGCTACTAGAAAAACTCATGCTTGTTGTTTTGACCAAAGCTATGTTTGCCAAGATTAAATAAAATTTTCAAAGCCATACCTGATATGTAAGATAAATACTCCCATAAGAATCAACATATAAGATCGATTGCATGAAGAGAATACCAAGCGCATCAAAGAAACCAATAGACTTCTCATTAATATTCCATCATAAACACTGCACGCTCACGGATACAAGACTCCCCACAGACGAGTGATGTAACAGCTCCAATGCATTTCCTTTCCCCTTTTGTAATCCTTGCCATGTTTGTAAACCTTGTGGTGCAATGTTATGGATGTGAGACTTGTGGCGTGTCATTTCATGTGCATCATGCATATTATCTTATGCCTTTGCTTCTTGGTTGATCTTTTGTGTTGTGTTGTGCCACATTGGTGGTTATGTGAGTATATGTGTTCATGGGGGTTGATCTTGGCATGAGTGTGGGTGCAACAAGAGCCCTTCAAAAACCCTTGTTGCACCATGATCATAAAAACCATTCCCTCTCTTTTCCATCTATTGTGGCTGTTGTAATGTTTCTGTTCTCGCCCATTAAAATGTTTATCTTCTCTTAAAAATCCTTTTAATAATTGTGGGTGGCAACACTCTCTTCTTGGGTTTTGTTTTCCATTTGTTTAATTATAAAACAGAGCCTCATTTTAAATAAAGGAGTTTTAATTTTATTCTTCTAAAAATGGAAATTTATTTTTTATAAATTGGAGCTTGATTTTATAAGCCCAAAACTATTTTTACTTTAGTCAAATTCTTTTTCTTTTGTCTTTGGTATTTTTTTTAAAACCAGCTTATTTTAATAGCAAGGCCTTGTCTTACCTGAGAGAGGAGACCAGGGCCATCTCATTTTTTTGTCCGAGCCCAGCACGCGATCGTCTTCCTCCTCGCTGTCAGCACCTCTGTACGATCAATGGAGAGCCACCAGATCGCTTCTTCCTCCACGATCGACGGCCCTGAGCCTTGGGGAGTGCTATCCCACAGACAACAACGATAGAAATTGACACGTTGACACAGGCTGGCTTGCGTTGGTTTTTCCCTTGAAGAGGAAAGGGTGATGCAGCACAGGATCATTAAGTATTTCCCTCAGTTTGAGAACCAAGGTATCGATCCAGAAGGAGGGTGTCGTCAAGTCCAGAGTACCTGCGCAAACACAAACAAGCTTGCACCCAACGCTTCAAAGGGGTTTTTAATCCCTTGAAGATTGTTTGCAAAGTAAGATCTGAAGGCGGAAAGTGCAATGAAGTAAAAAGTGTAAGGCTGAAAATATGGTATGGAGTAGACCCTGGGGGCCATAGTGTTCACTAGAGGCTTCTCTCAAAATAGCAAGTATCACGGTGGGTGAACAAATTACTGTCGAGCAATTGATAGAACCGCGCAAAGTCATGACGATATCTAAGGCAATGATCATACATATAGGCATCACGTCCCAGACAAGTAGACCGATACTTTCTGCATCTACTACTATTACTCCACACATCGACCGCTATCCAGCATGCATCTAGTGTATTGAGTTCATGAAGAACAAAGTAACGCTTTAAGCAAGATGACATGATGTAGAGGGATAATCTCAAACCAATGATGAAAACCCCACCTTTTTACCCTTGATGGCAACAACATGATGCGTGCCTTGCTACCCCTTCTATCACTGGGTGAGGTCACCGTACGGTATGAACCCAAAACCAAGCACTTCTCCCATTGCAAGAATTATAGATCTAGTTGGCCAGACAAAACCCACAATTCGAAGAGAATTACAAGGATATGAAATCATGCATAAGAGGGATCAGAAGAAACTCAAATAAGATTCATAGATAATCTGATCATAAATCCACAATTCATAGGATCTCGACAAACACACCGCAAAAGAAGATTACATCGGATAGATCTCCATGAAGATCATGGAGAACTTTGTATTGAAGATCCAAGAGAGAGAAGAAGCCATCTAGATACTAGCTATGGACCCGTAGGTCTATGGTGAACTACTCACGCATCATCGGAGAGGTCATGGTGTTGATGGAGAAGCCCTCCGTGTCCGAATCTCCCCTCGGCAGGGCACCAGTACGTGCCCCAGATGGGATCTTGCGGAGACAGAAGCTTGCGACGGCGAAAAAGTGATTGCGATGATCTCTTGTTTTTTCTGGAATTTATGGGAATATATAGGCGAAAGACCTAGGGCAAAGGGCGTCCAAGGCGCCCACAAGCCTGGATGGCGCGCCCCCCTGGCCGCAGGGTGGGGGCTTGTGGGGCCCCTGGGGCTCCCTTGCCTTGGCTCCCAAGCTCCCCGATCTTCTTCCGTTGCAAAAAAAATATTTTCGAGGATTTTCTTCCGTCTGGACTCCGTTTCAAAATCTCCTCTGAAAGGGATCAAAAACATGGAAAAAAGGAACTGGCACTTGGCACTGATTTAATAAGTTAGTCCCAAAAAATATATAAAAGGCATGCAAAACATCCAAAGTTTGACAAGATAATAGCATGAAACCATAAAAAATTATAGATACGTTGGAGACGTATCAAGCATCCCAAGCTTAACTCCTGCTCGTCCTCGAGTAGAGAAGTGATAAAGAATGAATTTTTGATGTGGAATGCTACCTAGCATAGTTTTCCTTTGAAACTTATTTCACGTGACATGAATTTTCAGATCCGTAAGATTCAAAACAATAGTTTGCTATTGACATGAAATCAGTAATACTTCAATCAAACTAGCAAAGTAATCATGAACTTTCAAAATAACAAGGCCAAAGAAAGTTATCCCTACAAAATCATAAGTCTGGCTATGCTCCATCATCCTCACACAACTAATGTAAATCATGCACAACCCCGGAATTGGCCAAGTAATTGTTTTCGCACTCTTACTTTCTCAAATTTTTTATAACTATCACGCAATACATGAGCGCGAGCCATGGATATAACACTATAGGTGGAATATAGTGTGGTGGTGGTTGTGAGACAAAAAGGAGGAGATGGTCACATTGACTCGGTGTATCAATAGGCTATGGAGATGCCCATTAATAGATATCAATGTGAATGAGTAGAGATTGCCATACAAGAGATGCACCAGAGCTATAAGTATGTGAAAGCTCAAAACGAAAACTAGTGGGTGTGCATCCAACTTGCTTGCTCACGAAGACCTAGGGCAATTTTGAGGAAGCCCATTATTGGAATATACAAGCCAAGTTATATAATGAAGATTCCCACTAGCATATGGTAGTGACAAAGCAAGAAGCTCTCAATCATGAAGAACATGGTGCTAACATGAAGCACAAGTGTGGAAAAAGATAGTAGCATTGTCCCTTCTCTTTTTTTTCATTTGGGCTCTTAGGCCTCTTTTTTTCTTTTCTTTTCTTTTCTCTTTTTTTGTTTTGGGCTCTTTGGGCTCTTTTTTTTATTTCCTCACATGAGACAATGCTCTAATAATGATGATCATCACACTTTTATTTACTCACAGCTCAAAGATCACAATGATGCTGACTCCATAGGAAATGCCTCCGGCAGTGTACCGGGATGTGCAACGATCTAGCATGGCGTATGACGTTGAAACATCTCGCTAGCTATCTTACGATCATGCAATGGCAATATGAGAGTGATGGCACAAGTCATGAGACAGAACGGTGGGAGTTGCATGGCAATATATCTCGGAATGGCTATGAAAATGCCATAGTAGGTAGATATGGTGGCTGTTTTGAGGAAGGAATTTGGTGGGTTTGTGCACCGGCAATAATTGCGCGGCACTAGAGAGGCTAGCAATGGTGGAAGGTGAAATTGCATCTATACCATGGGCTCACATTAGTATGAAGAACTCACATACTTATTGCGAAAGTTTTTATTAGTAATCAAAACAAAGTGCTAAACACATACTCCTAGGGGAAGGGTTGGTAGGTGTAAACCATCGCGCGATCCCGACCTCAACACAAAGGATGAAAATCAATAGATTAATTATGCTTTGACTTCCTAACATAGCGGTTCACCATACGTGCATGCTACGGGAATTACTAACTCCAACACAAGTATTTCTAGATTCACAACACCCTACTAACATTACTCTCAATATTACTGAATCCACGTCTCAAAACTAATTGAGAGGAACCGAAACTTCTCTTTCTACTCAATGCACATGAAGATGGAGGTTTTTGCATCCTCTTTGGGTACCTAGCATATTTGGGACTACTTTTATAGCATAAGCCAACTACCAAATCACACACCGTCGTGCTCTAAAGATATAAGTGAAACACAAGAGCAAAAGTATCTACCTCAAAAGATATAAGTGAAGCACTATGAGCATTCTAGCAAAATCACGATGAGTGCATGTATCTCTCTCTAAAAAAGGTGTGCAGCAAGGATGATTGTGACACAAAAAAAGAAAAGACTCCTAAGATACAAGACGCTCCAAGCAAAACACATATCATGTGGTGAATAAAAATATAGCTCCAAGTAATGTTACCGATGGATTGAAGACGAAAGAGGGGATGCCTTCCCGGGGCATCCCCAAGCTTAGGCTTTTTGGTGTCCTTGAATTTGTCTTGGGATGCCTTGGGCATCCCCAAGCTTGAGCTCTTTCCACTCCTTATCTCTTTGTCCATGAGAACATCACCCAAAACTTGAAAACTTCACAACACAAAACTTAAACAGAAACTTGTGATAACATTAGTACAAGAAAACAAACTACCACTTCTTTTGGTACTGTAGCAAACTTGAATTCCATCTATATTGATGATGGGCTATTGTATTCTCACTTTTCCATGGCTAGTACCCCCTGATACTAACCATAGTTTCATCAAAATAAGCAACCAACTCAACAAAAACAGAATCTGTCAAAAACAGACCAGTCTGTAGCAATCTGTATACTTCGTATACTTCTGTTACCTCAAAAAATCTGAAACATTTCGACGGCCTGGGAAAAAAGCATATCAATCAGCAGAATAAAGAATCAACTCAAAATCTCTTTCTGAATAAAAATGAAAAATCATCTCGTGAGCGAAAACTTTCTGTCTTTTTCCAGCAGGATCAAACAACCATTACCAAGACTAGTCATAAAGGCTTTGCTTGGCTCAAACACAAAAAGAAACACAAAGAACACAATCACAACAGAATTGTGATGGTGTGGACGCAACAAAACAGAAAGAAAATGATAAATTCATTGGGTTGCCTCCAACAAGCGCTATTGTTTAACGCCCTTAGCTAGGCATTGATAATTCAATGGTGCTCACACAAAAGACAAGAATTGAAGCACAACGGGAGCATCATAAAGCATGTGAAAATCACATCTAAGTCTAACTTACTTCCTATGCATAGGCATTTTATAGGAAAACAGATTGTCAAGACAACCAATAGTTGCCATATGCAAGGAAGAAGAAAGAGGCAATATCAATCTCCACATAACGAGAGGTGATTTGGTAACATGAAAGTTTCTACCACAATATTTTCCTCTCTCATTGCAATTACATATCGGATCATAATCAAATTCAACAAAATAGCTATCACAAAGGATATTCTTTTCATGATCCACATGCACGCAAAGTTGACGCTCTTCAAAAATAGTGGGGTTATCATCAACTAAAGTCATGACTTCTCCAAACACACTTTCAATATTATTGCAAATATCATTGCAACAAGTAGTGGACATAGCAAAACTAGCATCCCCAAGCTTAGGGTTTTGCATATTTTTAGCATGATTGTCACTAATAGAATTTATAGTGAAACCATTGGAATCATGCTTTTCATCCAAGGAGTCCTCGTGAATCACTTCATAAATTTCTTCCTCACAATTTTCAGATTCACGCATCTCAAGCAAAACTCCATAAAGATAGTCAAGTGCACTCAACTCACTAGCAAGTGGATGAGGATCCATATCACTAGATTTTCAGCAAGCGAAGATGCAAGGATATTGAAGGCACATGGCACACAAGCGAACAGAAAGCAAGCGAGAGAAAAGGGCGAACAAAAAAGGTGAACGAAAAAGGAAAACGAAAAAGGCAAATTGGTGAAGTGGGGGAGAGGAAAACGAGAGGCAACTAGCAAACAAAGTAAATGCAAGAGATGAGTTTGCGACACCTACTTGGATGAGTTCTTGACTTGATCTTCCTCCCCGACAACGGCGCCAGAAATTTTTCTGCTATACCACACACAACAGCGCCATAAATTGACACGTTGACAGAGGCTGCGCTTGCGTTGGTTTTTCCCTTGAAGAGGAAAGGGTGATGCAACACAGGAGCAGTAAGTATTTCCCTCAGTTTGAGAACCAAGGTATCGATCCAGAAGGAGGGTCTCGTCAAGTCCAGAGTACCTGCGCAAACACAAACAAGCTTGCACCCAACGCTTCAAAGGGGTTGTCAATCCCTTCAAGATTGTTTGCAAAGTAAGATCTGAAGGCGGAAAGTGCAACGAAGTAAAAAGTGTAAGGCTGAAAATATGGTGTGGAGTAGACCCTGGGGACCATAGTGTTCACTAGAGGCTTCTCTCAAAATAGCAAGTATCATAGTGGGTGAACAAATTAGTGTCGAGCAATTGATAGAACCGCGCTAAGTCATGACGATATCTAAGGCAATGATCATACATATAGGCATCACGTCCGAGACAAGTAGACCGATACTTTCTGCATCTACTACTATTACTCCACACATCGACCGCTATCCAGCATGCATCTAGTGTATTGAGTTCATGACGAACAGAGTAACGCTTTAAGCAAGATGACATGATGTAGAGGGATAATCTCAAACCAATGATGAAAACAACATTGTTTTACCCTTGATGGCAACAAGATGATGCGTGCCTCGCTACCCCTTCTATCACTGGGTGAGGTTACCGCACGGTATGAACCCAAAACCAAGCACTTCTCCCATTGCAAGAATTATAGATCTAGTTGGCCAGACAAAACCCACAACTCGAAGAGAATTACAAGGATATGAAATCATGCATAAGAGAGATCAGAAGAAACTCAAATAAGATTCATAGATAATCTGACCATAATTCCACAATTCATCGGATCTCGACAAACACATCGCAAAAGAAGATTACAATGGATAGATCTCCATGAAGATCATGGAGAACTTTGTATTGAAGATCCAAGAGAGAGAAGAAGCCATCTAGTTACTAGCTATGGACCCGCAAGTCTATGGTGAACTACTCACGCATCATCGGAGAGGTCATGGTGTTGATGGAGAAGCCCTCTGTGTCCGAATCTCCCCTCCGACAAGGAACCAGGACATGCCCCAGATGGGATCTTGCGGAGACAGAAGCTTGTGGCAGCGGAAAAGTGATTGCGATGATCTCTTGATTTTTTCTAGAATTTATGGGAATATATAGGCGAAAGACCTAGGGCAAAGGGCGTCCAGGGGGCCCACAAGCCTGGATGGCGCGGCCCCCTGGCTGTGGGGTGGGGGCTTGTGGGGCCCCTGGGGCTCCCTTGCCTTGGCTCCCAAGCTCCTCGATCTTCTTCCGTTCCAAAAAAATCTTTTCGGGGATTTTCTTCCGTTTGGACTCCGTTTCAAAATCTCCTCTGGAAGGGATAAAAAACATGGAAAAAACAAGAACTGCCACTTGGAACTGAGTTAATAAGTTAGTACCAAAAAATATATAAAAGGCATGCAAAACATCCAAAGTTTGACAAGATAATAGCATGAAACCATCAAAAATTATAGATATGTTGGAGACGTATCAGGGAGCGTGCTATAAAGCATCTCCTTCCCTCTCCAGCCCTAGCCATCCCCTTCTTCCCCCCTCTCCCCTCTCGCGCCGTGAGGGCAGCAGTAGGACGTCGTCGTCGCCATGTACATCTTCGGGTCGAGCTCGACGCTGGCGTACCGCTGCCTCCCCTCCTTCCCCGTCGGGTCCAGGAGCAAGCGGTCATCGTCGGCGTTCCATTTTCAAAGCAATCGGGAGTAGGTTCTTCTTCCTCGACGTCCACGACGGCCGACATCTTCTTTCGCTCCGACGAGCTCTTCTTCCGCTCCGGCTCATCGTACTCTTCCTGTCCAGCGCCGGTTTGACTCTCTGTCGCTAGGAGCGAAGCCCCTTCTCCTCCGCTTTTCCCCTCCTTCTTCTGCCAGCTCGCTTCATGTAGCCACACCGGTGCTGCCCGTTCTCGAGGAATAGCCGACCAGAGTAGTAGCGCCACGGCAGTAGGTGCAGCAGCGATGCGGTTACGAGGCAGCGGGCTCCCTTCTCGCGTGCAGGCGACAGGAATGGGTTCCCCTCGGAGTTCCGCAGCCCTGCCGGTGTACCACCTCGCCGGAAGTGACCTCGCCTGCTTCTGTCAGCATCCTTCTCCGGTCAGACGTTGGGTAGAAGAAGACCCCAGGGACGAGGCCAAGTGACCTCGATCCCCTGTTCTAGCAGATCCCGCCTTCTAGCCCAGTTTTAACTCTCTCGGGGTTGTAACTAAAAGTGAGAATGGTTATTAAAAAACCGGGTGCAACGGTTCGGTTCTTACTTTGGGTTTGATTGGTTCAGGTTTTATTGGTTGGGATTTTTTAGTTTGGTTTTGGTTTGGGTATGTGGAGAAACCAGTTTGGGTATAGTTGGTTATGGGTTTAAACGGTTTGGTTATTAGCGGTTATAAACTATGGGTCCAAACCGGTTTCTATGCATTGGTTATATGCAATAATCAACGACGACCATGAACGAGTATCTTTGATCCGCGTGCATGTTGTAAGCACTATGTAATTATGTATTATGGGGAAACAACATATGAAAATTGGAAGTGTTTTCTTGTGCTTTCGCTAAGCAATTTGGTTATAATACACTTGTTAGTGAGCTTTTCAACCATGGGCATGTTCTTTTTGCCTCTTACTGTGTGTTGACTGTATCTCAAGGATTACTTTGTTTCTAAACCGTTGTGGATGCACTTATGCCTTTTCTATCTCATCTGTTTCTTAACATGTCAATTTGTGTAATCATATGTACGTTAAAACAAACCCATGATTATGTACTGGGTTTAAACCCACGGTTATGATTTGGGTTTAAATTGGTTTGGGTGGAAAAAATAATGGATTTGGTTTTTGTTGGGCTAAAAATGATACTAAATGGGTATGGTTCAAGTATGGTTTTGAGAGATAAATGAATGAGTATGGTTTAAGTATGGTTCAAGTATGAAACCATTCTCAGGTATAGTTGTAACGTGATATTGTTGGTTCGATCCCAGCAAACACCCTTTTTTTTCTTCCCCTTTTTTTTCTTTCCTTTGATTTCTTTTCGCGTGGTGTCTATTTGCAGCGTCACTTTACCTAGGATGTTGTCCCTGTTAGTTCAGCTACACGCGAGTAGCGAAGTGTTAGGTGCCTGTTGTGGTCTCGAACCCACTTCCTCCCCGTTTTTTATCTTGTTTTTATTTACTTCTTTTGCTGTTATTTGATGTTGCTAGTTATGCCAGGGGTTTGCTTGTAGATTACTCATTCTTTCTCTCATATAGCACTAGGGTGTAGAATAGTGATCATGTGTATGTGTGTGCAAGAGGATGTGTTGTGTGTGTGTGTGCTTGAGTGAGAACATACACTTGTGCAAGAGGGTCTAACCCCTCATGTTGCACCTAGTCATGTGGTGTTGTGTGGTAGTGCTCATGTGTGTGCATGTGTAGGTGTAGATGGTGTGGTGTGAGTCCATATACACATGTGTATGTGAGTGCACATGTATGTGTGTGTGTGGACAACCACATCTCTATATGATGGTGTGACATGCTAGTGAATCCATGCTATGCCTAGTTGGGTTGTTCTTGCCCTAGTGATGTGCATGTGTAGATGATGCAATATGTGCTAGTTTTCACATGTGATGATAGTCGTTTGTAGTTGTAGGATTCGATGTGATATTTTCGAGCTAGCTTTGTGAAATGTTGTTACATGAAAGTATCCATATATGATATATGATTTTGGGGTAGAATCATCCGAGGAAACCATCGGTGCAATCAGATTTCACTTTAGAGCAACTTAATAAAACTGTTTTTTTCTGATATGATGCCATGTTTAGAGCTTTACATTAGGTGGTGCTATGACCCTTTGTGTATGATTCCTTGATGGAATGGTAGTGGGTGAACCCCTCTACAACATGGGGTCTTTGTTTTGTTCTTAGGAATTTGTATGCACCTATTGTTCCCTATCAATGTGGACACTTGGCTGAAACTGACAGATTTGTGAAACCTTGTGATTTTCACCAAGTCTGGGAATTTGATGTTATTTTCTTCCCCTATTGTCTTGTGTGAATTAGCTCCTGTGTTGGGAATTAGCCCATGCAACAAACTAAAGTTTGTGAGATTTTATGTTTCTTTAGCTCCCTATTAAATTTCATGCTTATACACTTCCTATAGATATCATTTTGGAGGCTGCCAAAATACTTCAGAGCATAAGCAGCTGGTGAAAATCTGTGACTTTCACTAAGTCCCAGAATCTGTGATATTTTGTCCAAGTTAGAGTCTATAGATCTACTCATGGGTGATTCCTTTGCATTAGCTTCTTGTACAGGGTTGTAGAGATTTTGGATGGCTTTTGCCTCATATCTTGTTTGACTCATGTAGATGGTTGTAGCTACTTTAAATCGTGTAGTCAAACTGCTATGTTGCTGTTGAAAACAAATTGTATGTTTGTGTTGATTTGAAGCTTGTGTGTGCATTGTTGATGGTGTGGTGTGTTCCCATGCACCACCCCACTTATATTTTTTTGCTTGATCATGTGGTAACCTGGTAACACCAGGGGGTGCCCATTAGAGTGTGTTTGTGGCTGTTTTGAACCGTAGGCCTTTGAAACTTGTTTTGTAGTTTCCGGTTGATCCGTGACTCCGTGCTCTACGTTCTTTATATGTTTTTGCATCGTTTTCTCGTGATGCACATGTTCATGCCATATCCACGCATGTCAAGATAACTTAAAATGAGGTTCTATCCAGAATTCAATTAACTCAACTAATGCATATGAAAGTGACTAGAATAGTGATGCATGCTTCCTTCTTCACACATGCACCATATTGATTGTTGCATTATGTTTTGCCGGTGTTCATTGTCTGTTATCTTATCTTGGGTAGCATCGGGAATGGAGAGTGAGTACGTGGATTCTGGAGAGTACGTGAAGGAAGAACAAGAGCAGTTCCAAGCTGAAGAAATCACAGGCAAGATGACCGTGACCTTGACACCGTATCTAGCTTTGTTATGCTTAGAATCACCTTTCCTTCGTTACATGCTCGCTGCCTACCACTTGATATAAATGTCACCTGTAATTGCCATGAACCCCAAAACACTTCCCTCTCCTAGCAAATGTTGTTTGGCTAAGTAGGCTTGCTCAACCTCTAATGAGTAGGTTCGCTAGTTGCAGGTGCCAGCTGTCTCATGTGATAACATGGGTATTTTGATATCATTATGTTTAAACTGCTATTTAATTAATGCACCTATATACTTGGTAAATAACGGAAGGCCTAGCCTTTTGCCGGGTGATTTGTTCCGTTGTTGCCGCCTTAGTTTCGGTTACCAGTGTTTGATTCCATAACTGATCGCTCCTAACACGTTCGGGGTTATTATGGGGACCCCCTTGATAAATCGTGTAGTGTTAAGGCTCGTCTGGCAGGATGCAACCTTGGTTTTTAATCTGTAATCAGCTAATAATAATTTGCATAGGGAATAGCTACCCCGAGGAATTAATCAACAACCCGGGCCAGTGCTCCGCATGAGTGTTGGTCCAAATTGATCAGACTAGGGGGCCACCGCGGGGCAACTCGAGGTTTGGTTTAACCCGTAGTGTGACTCATCCGTCATTTCCTGAGACTGAGATACGCGGCTCTTATCGGGGTCTCCTCAAAGTTGAGGTTTTCCTCTAAGGAATCCGACGAGATCACGAGTTTCGTGATAGAGGATTACTTTGCGGCCCGTGGCAGTTTGTGATGGACTAGTTGGAGCACCTCTACAGGATTTAATCTTTCGGAAAGCCGTGCCCACGGTTATGTGGCAAATGTGGATATTTTGTTATCATCCGGTTCTAGACAACTTGAAGTAACTCTAATAAAACTCTCAAGTATGTGCGCAACCGTGAGTGTCTCCTTCGGAGACCGTTCTCCGATCGAGAACACGGTGGGGTTATGTTTGACGTAAGTAGGTGTTCAGGATCACTTAGTGGTCATCTAGTCCTCGTTCGCTCGCGTAGACCACCACATGATTACTCTGATCATCGTAAGGTAGCCACCATATATGCTTAGGTTGCTGCAAACCTATACACTAAACCTTGCTAACCTAATAACTTGGCTAGATTCGATACCAAGGTCATACAATTGCTGAGTCCCCGTGGCTCACAGATTACTACAAACCCCAACACGAACATGTACGCCCGATGAAGGAGATCCTGATGACAACCAACTAAAGTGGGAGTTCGATGAGGACTCTGTCCGTCTGTACGTGAACTATCCGGAGGACTGAGGCCGTGGTCGTGATCGTGGGCCAGCATTGCAGGATGTCATAATTTTACTTGTTTCATGTTGTCCGTAGCGGGACTAAAACTATGCTCTGAATAATTGTGTGACTGTATGCTTTATGTTATACTATTGTCAGATGGCGAGTGTATGCCCTACTTGTCATTCTTCAGTTATGTAATGTTATGATTATCTCGCTTGCGAAACGCTTAGATGCGCCCCTTTCCCTTTTGAGGCATCGCCCCCAAAATAGGAAAGGGCCGCATCTTAGTCGTTACAAGTGATAGACCTCAATGCAAACACCTATTTCATAAGATAACTTCCCTAGACATGATACGACACTAAACTTGACCAAAAAAAGTAAAGGATAAAAGTAAAGATACCGGGCACTCCCCCAAGCTTGGAACAAGCTAAGGGAATGCCATTATCCATGAAGACTTCTCTTGTCATCCTCCTTGTTGTTCTTCAAGGCCGCTATTATGCGCTGACGGGTTTTGTTTTCAGCTTCCAATATGGCCACCTTTACTTTAAGCACATGAAAGTATTCACATAATTGGTTAGTGATTCTATAAGATTCAGATATAGTAGATGGCATAGGTGGAGCTCCTGGTGGAGGGGCTGTTTCTGAAAGGTTCGGAGAAAGATCATGCTGAGGGTTAATAAACCCCACGAGGATGGGGTTGTTGGAGCTGGATCCTCGTGATGAAGGATCTCCTTCTTGCTGGGTGGTGACCATCTTGACTTCCTCTCTCACGAAGCGCTCCATCTCCGCTTGTCTTGCGCCTATCTCTTCATTAGTAGCCCATCCGATGAGCTTCCCTTGGTTGATATCTTGCTGGACACGACGGAGACGATGACCTGTGTAGTATTCCCCGCTTGAGTCGCAAGAAGACATCTCGAACAATAGCTTCTTAGCCTGGCAGAAAAAGATCGAAAGAGAAAATGCGCGGAATCGCAAGATACAAAGCCAGAACGATCCGGAAAAATTTATAGCAAAACTTTCTGCACCAAAAGGAAGGTAACAAGCCAAAGTAGAATCGGAGACGGACTCCGGGTGGTCCAGGCTAGGGGCTAGGCCACGCCATCAGGTCGCCTGGAGCACCTGGAGCTCCTCTCCAGCTCTGCTTCGGCTCAGAATTTTCCTATTTTTGTGAAAACACATAATTCGGAACTTTTAATGATGTCCTCGTAGTTTCCTTACCATATCCCATACCTATTTATATTCTGCTTCTACCGGTGTCTGATACAATGTTGCAATATGTTCTTTGTGAGTGGCTACCTGTATCACATCCACCTCTACATTGATGGGGTCTCCAGCCAGGTAATGCTTGAGTCTTTGCCCATTCACAACATGTGATTTTGTGCCTTCAAAAATATTAATCTTGATTGCACCAGAGCGGTAGACTTCTTCGATATGGTACAGTGCTTCCCACTTGAAAAGTAATTTACCTGGAGAAAACATGAAACGAGATCTATGCAACAAAACTTTATCACCAACATTAAATTCACGTTTCAAAATTCTCTTGTCATGCCGCTTCTTTACCTTTTCTTTGAACATTTTTGCGCTCTCGTAAGCTTCACTTCTCGAGTCATCTAGAGAAGTCAAGTTCATGAGACGCTTTTCACCAGCAAGCTTTGGATCAACATTAAGCTCTCTAACAACCGAAAAAGCTTTGTGCTCTAACTCTAGTGGTAGATGGCATGCCTTGCCATAGACCATCTTATACCGAGACATCCCCATGGGATTTTTGTAAGTAGTTCTATACGCCCACAAAGAATCTCCTAGCTTATTGGACCAGTCCTTTCTAGAACTATTCACTGTCTTTTGCAAGATCAACTTGATCTCTCTATTTGTGATCTCAACTTGCCCACTTGTTTGAGGGTGGTAAGGTGAAGCAATTCTATGATTAACATCATATTTGGCTAGAGCTTTTATAAAAGCACCATGTATAAAATGTGATCCTTCGTCAGTCACGAGGTACCTAGGTACACCAAACCTAGGGAATATTACATCCTTGAGCATTTTCAAAGATGTCTTGTGATCAACACTTTCAGTGGGGATTGCTTCAACCCACTTGGTCACATAATCAACAGCTACTAAGATGTGAGTGTACTTGTGTGAAGGAGGGAAATGACCCATAAAATCAAAACCCTAGCAATCAAAAGGCTCAATGACTAGAGAATAGTTCATAGGCGTCTCATTCTTCCTACTAATATTACCAACTCTATCGCACTTATCACAAGATAAAACATAATTTCTAGCATCTTTAAAAAGAGTAGGCCAATAAAAACCTGATTGGAGAACCTTGTGTGCAGTCCTCTCACCAGCATGATGTCCTCCATAAGGAATGCTATGACATTGTCTCAAAATATCCTTTTGCTCATGCTCCGGTATGCATCTCCTCACAATTTCATCCATACCTTCTCTAAAAAGATGTGGGTCATCCCAAAAGTAATACCTCAAGTCGTGGAAGAACTTCGTCAGCTTCTAGAATGTTAAACCTGGAGGCAAAAACTTTGCAACAGTAAAGTTAGCATAATATACATACTATGGACCTGAATTAGATTTCACCTGCAAAACAACTAACTGTTCATTAGGAAAACTATCGTTGACCGGAATAGGATCATGTGGTATGTCCTCCATCCTGGAAAGGTTGTCTGCTACAGGGTTGTCTGCTCCTTTCCTATCAACAATCTGCAAATCAAATTCTTGAAGAAGAAGGAACCATGTGATAAGCCTTGGTTTGGCATCCTTCTTTTCCATAAGATACTTAATAGCAGCATGATCATTATGAATGATGACTTTAGAATCAACAATGTCAGGCCTAAACTTATCACAAGCAAACACTATCGCTAAAAATTCTTTCTCGGTAGTAGCGTAATTCTTTTGAGCACTATCTAGGTTTTGCTAGCATAATGGATAACATTCAATTTCTTATCAACCCTTTGTCCTAACACACCTCCAACAACAAAATTACTAGCATCACACATGATTTCAAAAGGCAAATCCAATCAGGTGGTTGGACTATAGGGGCGGTTATCAAGGCTTTCTTAAGAACTTCGAAGGCTTCCTTACAATCTTCATCAAACAAAAAAGGAATATCCTTCTGGAGAAGATTAGTGAGGGGTTTCAAAGTCTTAGAAAAGTATTTAATAAATCTTATATAGAAACCAACATGACCGAGGAAACTACGAATACCTTTGATGTCCCTTGGATAAGACATTCTCTCGATTGCTTCAACCTTTGCCCTGTCCACGTCGATTCCTTTTTCAGAAATCTTGTGGCCAAGAACAATTCCTCATTGACCATGAAGTGGCACTTCTCACAGTTGAGTACCAAGTTCGTCTCCTCACATCTCTGCAAAAATTTATTAAGGTTGTGGAGACAATGGTCAAAAGAGGTTCCATATCCGTAGAAATCATCCATGAAGACCTCCACAATTTCGTCACAAAAACCATGAAAGATAGCGGACATACACCTTTGAAAAGTAGCAGCAACATTGCATAAATCAAAAGGCATACGTCTATAAGCATAAGTACCAAAGGGACAAGTAAAAGTTGTCTTCTCTTGATCGGCAGTGTTAACATGAATTTGAGAGAAGCCAGAGTACCCATCAAGATAGCAGAAGTGAGTGTTTTTGGATAACCTTTCAAGCATTTGGTCGATGAATTGCAGAGGGTAGTGGTCCTTCCTAGTTGCCTTGTTCAGCTTCCTGTAATCAATACACATTCTATATCCAATAATAATTCTTTGAGGTATTAGTCCATTCTTATCGTTAGGAACCACAGTCGTACCTCCTTTCTTGGGAACACAATGTACCGGACTTACCCACTTACTATCAGCTATAGGGTAGATAATACGTGCAGCTAGAAGCTTGAGGATTTCGGTCCTCACAACATCCTTCATCTTCGGATTCAACCGTCGTTGATGATCAACAACCGGTTTAGCATCAGGCTCAAGATTGATAGTATGCTGACAAATAGATGGACTAATCCCCTTAAGATCATCAAGGGTATAACCAATAGCGCCTCGGTGTTTATGAAGGACTTCCAATAATTGATCTTCCTCATATCCTGAAAGGTTAGAATCAATAATAACATGATATACTTTCTTTTCATCTAGATAAGCATACTTGAGCGTACTGGGAAGAGGTTTAAGATAAAACACCGAGTCTTCTTTTGGTTTCGATAAAATTCCCAAAGGCTCAATCGGAAGGTTGTGCTTGAGGATAGCAGGTTGTCTCAAGATTATTTCATCTAGCTCATTCCTTTCCTGCATATGCATATCATTCTCGTGGTTTTCCATAAATTGCTGCAAAGGATCGTTAGGAGGAATAGCAATAGAAGCAATCTCTTCAACAATTTTATCATTACTAGGCATATCAGTACCACGAGTTTGCTTCGAGAATTTAGAAAAGTTAAATTCATATGGCTCACCATTGAATTCAACAAATATTTTTCCCTTCCTGCAATCTAGAATAGCTCCACAAGTTTTGAGAAAAGGCCTACCAAAGGTAATAGGACAAAAACTATCTTGCACTAAACCAAGTACTAGAAAGTCGGTCGGATACTTTACCTTTCCACAAAGAACTTCAACATCTGACACGATTCCAATAGGAGAGATAGTTTCTTTGTTTGCAAGATGAATAGTAACATCAAGTTCTTCAATTTCACATGGTAGAATCTCATTCATGATCTCTTGATAAAGTGAAAAAAGAATAACACTAGCACTGGATCCCAAATCACATAGCCCATAATAATTATGATCTCCTATTTTAAAAGATACAACCGGTGTACGTGAAATTGGGCCTTTATTCTTGGCTATAACAAGGTTAGTCAAAACATCACAAAAATTTATATTGGAATCCTCAATATTACTAGTAACAAGATCCTTGACTAATGCAACTTGAGGATCGACTTTAATCAGGTCCTCATGCTCATCAGTCATTCTTTCACTTTTATTCAGGATGACTGTGACAAAAGAATGCTCCCTCATCCTTGTGGTAAAAGGGGGCTTTTCATATTCAACTGCAGGCAAGATAGGGTCAACAACATTAATATGAACATGTAATTTCTTAAAAGGTTTATGGTGTTGATCCACCTTCTTCTTAGAAGAGTCAATATGAGAGGCAAAGTCTTTGCAAAAATCAATTAGAAGCTGGGAATCAAGACCAATCTTAGCGCAAAAGGTATTGAAGTAATCAGTTTTCACATAGCTCTCAATGTAATCACGCTCATAATTTATAATGGGTTCAATACCTTTATCAATCTCCCAGTCTTAAGTGTTCTTTTGGATCCTTTCAATAAGATCCCACTTAGCTTCGATGCTTTTGTTGGAGAATGCCCCACTAGAGGAAGCATCAAGCATCTCTTTATCTTGACAAGAAAGCCTTGCATAAAAAATTGTAAGAATAATTTCTTTGGAGAGCTCATGATTGGGACATTTGAGCATCAAGGACTTCAATCTCCCCCAAGCTTGAGCGATGCTTTCTCCATCACGAGACCAAAAGTTATAAGTATAATTCCTGTCTCGATGTATTTCATGAAGAGGATAAAACTTTGCATAAAAGAGAGGCACAAGATCTTGCCAATTTACTAGATGAGAGTCATCAAGAAGCCTATACCAATCCAAAGACTTATCTTTTAATGATAAAGAGAATAGCATTCTCATAACAAAATCCATCGAGATACCCACAAGCTTAGATAAGGAGCATAGTTGTGAAAGATATAGCAAGTGTTCACCTGGATGTCTATCTCCTGCATATCGATTAGCCAAAACACAACCAATAATACTAGTTGGTATTTTAAAGGGCACAATTTCAGTAGGTGGGGGAGGCTTCTCCACCACAATAGCGTTGGGGCGGTTCCCCACAAGCAACAAACCAAGAGCAGAGTTGTCCATAGGGACAAAAATTGGAAACAGTAAAACAAAAACAACACGTATTGTGTAAAGGTTTCCTTAGAAATTTCACTTACCAATAGCGCTACACTCCCCGGCAACGATGCCAGAAAATGGTCTTGATGACCCACAAGTGTAGGGGATCTATCATAGCCTTTTCGGTAAGTAAGAGTGTCGAACCTACGAGGAGCTGAAGGTATTGACAAGTGATCTTGAGCAAGGAATAACTTCAAGTACTGAAAGGTAACTTTTTATGGGTTTTCTAGTATAAGCAACAAGGAAATAAATGCAAGTAAAGTAAATGGTGCCGAGGTGCAGCAAGTGGCCCAATCCTTTTGAACACAAAGGATTAGCCGAGGGACTAAGCTTATAAAGACTAAGGCGTTCCTGAGGACACACGCGAGAGATAGTCAAGTGCTTTCGCCATACTCTGTCTTGTACTATGTTTTGTATTGATAAGTGTTATGTGGGTGGATCTTAACTAGTGCACCGTCTAGGCTAAGACAAGTACACTCTTATGATTAATCCCTCTTGCAAGCATCCGGAAATACAAGAGAGAAATTAAGGCAAAGCCAAACCATATCAATAAGCTTTAAGATCCAATACTCCCTCATGCAAAAGTATGCGAACTGGGGTTCAAGTTTCTGTCACTCCGGCAACCCACCATAAGCATTCTTTACACACGATGCATTCCCCTAGGTCCTTAAAAAGGCGAAGTGTTATGTAGTCGACGTTCATAAAACACCACTAGAAGAATAACACCATAACTTAAACATCAATCAACACATATTACTTCAACATCATATGACTACTAACATCTAGACTTTTCCCATGTCCTCAAGAACTAACGGAACTACTCACAAGACATAAAATAGATCATGATCAGAGGTGATGAAAATATGATTAACAATCTGGTCATAACTATAATCCTCCAACAAAACTCAATAGCATTCATCACAAAGGAGTAATCAACACTGGTAGAGTAGAGGGGATGAGTAGTGCAAGGTACAACTCCGATTGCAATGGTGAAGTAGATGGGATGAAGATGGAGATGGTGCTGGTGTTGGTGATGGTGGTGATGATGATCTAGATGATGCCCGTGACGATGGTGATGACGATGAGGATGATCTCCCCTTCCGGGAGGAGTTCTCCCCGGCGGAATCTGCCCGCCGGAAAGGTCTTTTCTTTTGTGTAGGTTTCCGCCGCGGAGCGGCGGTGGAACTAAAAAAACTCTTCTGTCCCCGTAACTTTTAGGTCAAGAGGAACATATTGTTGGAAATATGCCCTAGAGGCAATGATAAATAGTTATTATTATATTTCCTGTTTCAAAATAATCGTTTATTATGCATGCTATAATTGTATTGAATGAAAACATAGATACATGTGTGGATACATAGACAAAACAATGTCCCTACATGCCTCTAGTTGGCTAGCCAGTTGATCAATGATAGTCACATCATTAGGAGAATCATGTGATGGACTAGACCCAAACTACGAACGTAGCATATTGATCGTGTCATTTTATTGCTATTGTTTTCTGCGTGTCAAGTATTTATTCCTATGACCATGAGATCATATAACTCACTAGCACCAGAGGAATACCTTGTGTGTATCAAACGTCACAACATAACTGGGTGACTATAAAGGTGCTCTACAGGTATCTTCGAAGGTGTCCGTTGAGTTAGTATGGATCAAGACTGGGATTTGTCACTCCGTGTCACGGAGAGGTATCTCGGGGCCCACTCGGTAATACAACATCACACACAAGCCTTGCAAGCAATGTGTCTAAGTGTAAGTCACAGGATCTTTTATTACGGAACGAGTAAAGAGACTTGCCGGTAACGAGATTGAAATAGGTATGCGGATACCGATGATCGAATCTCGGGAAAGTAACATACCGAAGGACAAAGGGAATGACATACGGGATTATATGAATCCTTGGCACTGAGGTTCAACCGAAAAGATCTTCGAAGAATATGTAGGATCCAATATGGGCATCCAGGTCCAGCTATTGGATATTGACCGAGGAGTGTCTCGGGTCATGTCTACATAATTCTCGAGCCCGCAGGGTCTGCACACTTAAGGTTCGATGAAGTTTTAGTATTGTTGAGTTATATGTGTGGTTACCGAATGTTGGTCAGAGTGCCAGATGAGATCACAGACGTCACGAGGGTTTCCGGAATGGTCCGGAAACGAAGATTGATATATATGGTGGTTTCATTTGGTTACCGGAAAGTTTCGGGCAATTCTGGCAGTGTACCGTGAGTGACGAATGGGTTCCGGGTGTTCACCGGGAGGGGCCACCCACCCGGGAGTGAGCCCAAGGCCCTAGGGCGGCGCAACAAGTCCTTATTGGGCTGGTGGAGTCAGCCCAAGAGGGATATGGTGCCACATATGAAAATACCAAAAGAAAAGGAAAAAGAAAAAGGAAAGAGGGAGGTGGGAAGGAAGAGAAGGACTCCTCCTTCCCAAACCAAATTGGAGGAGGAGTCCTCCTCCCTGGCGGCCGGCGCACCCTTGGGGACCTCGTGCCCCAAGGCTAGCCCCTCCCCTCCTCTTGGTGGTTTAGGGCTTTTTGAGACACAACTTTGCCACGTGCAACTCAAGGCTATTCCACATAGTTTTACCTCTAGATCGGATTTCTGCGGAACTCGGGCGGAGCCCTGCAAGAGTAGATCGTCACCACCACCGGAGCGCCGTCACGCTGCCGGAGAACTCATCTACTTATCCGTCTTGCTTGCTGGATCAAGAAGGCCGAGATCATCGTCGAGCTGTACGTGTGCTGAACGTGGAGGTGCCATCCGTTTGCGCTAGATCAGAACCGATTGTGGAACGACGGTGATTTGAATCACAAAGCTGTCCCACTACATCAACCGCGTTTCTTAACACTTCCCGCTTAGCGATGTACAAGGGTACATAGATCCACTCTCCCCTCGTAGATGGACATCACCATGATAGGTCTTCGTGTGCGTAGGAATTTTTTTTGTTTCCCATGCAACGTTTCCCAATAGTGCTATCAGAGCTTGGTTCATGCGTAGATGTTATCTCGAGTAGAACACAAAAGGTTTTGTGGACGGTGATGTTCAATTTTTTCCCTCCTTAGTCTTTTCTCAATTCGGCGGTATTGTTGGATTGAGGCAGCCCGGACCGATATTACTCGTACACTTACGAGAGACTAGTTTCATCGACTGACATGCAACTCGTTGCATAAAGATGACTGGCGGATGTCGATTTCTTCGACTTTAATTGAATTGATTTTGAGTGAGGCGGTCCTTGGAGAGAGGTTAAATAGCAATTTGCACATATCCGTTGTGTTTTTTGCGGAAGTAAGATGCTTTCATACTAGATACCCATAGCATCCATGAAAAACATGCAACAACAAATTAGAGGACGTCTAACTTGTTTTTGCAGGGTATGCTTGTGATATGATATGGCCAATGACGTGATGTGTTATATTGGATGTATGAGATGATCATGTTGTAAGAGTTAATATCGACTTACACATCGATGCTACGACAACCGGCAGGAGCCATAGGGTTGTCTTTAAACTAACGTTTGTGTTTGCAGATGCGTTTACTATATTGCTAGGTCGTAGCTTTAGTAGTAATAGCATAGATAGCATGACAACCCCGATGGTGGCACGATGATGGATATCATGATGATGGAGATCATGGTGTGGCGCCGGTGACAAGAAGATCATGCCGGTGCTTTGGTGATGGAGATCAAGAAGCACAAGATGATGGCCGTATCATGTCACTTATGAATTGCATGTGATGTTAATCCTTTTATGCACCTTATTTTGCGTATAACAACGGTAACATTATAAGGTGATCTCTCACTAAAATTTCAAGACAAAATCGTGTTCTCCCCGACTATGCACCGTTGCGACAGTTCGTCGTTTCGAGACACCATGTGATGATCGAGTGTGATAGACTCAACTTTCACATACAACGGGTGCAAAACAGTTGCACATGCGGAACACTTGGGTTAAACTTGACGAGCCTAGCACGTGCAGACATGGCCTCGGAACACATGAGACCGAAAGGTTGAGCATGAATCGTATAGTTGATATGATTAGCATAGAGATGCTTACCACTGAAACTATTCTCAACTCACGTGATGATCGGACTTGAGTTAGTGAATTTGGATCATGTACCACTCAAATGACTAGATAGATGTACTTTTTGAGTGGGAGTTTAGCAAGTAATTTGATTAGTTAAACTCTATTTATCTTGAACATAGTCTAAGTGCACTTTGAAAATATTTGTGTTGTAGATGAATGGCCCACGCGACAGTCACCCTGAACTTTAATACGTTCCTAGAGAAAGCTAAGTTGAAAGATGATGGAAGCAACTTTGTAGACTGGGCTCGTAATCTTAAGCTGCTCCTGCAAGCTGGGAAGAAGGAATTATGTCCTTAATGCCGCACTAGGAGATGAACCACCCGCTATGGCTGACCAAGATGTTAAGAACGCTTGGTTAACACGTAGGGAGGACTACTCAGTAGTTCAATGTGCAGTCTCGTATGGCTTAGGGCCGGGACTTCAACATCACTTTGAGCGTCATGGAGCATTTGAGATATTCTAGGAGTTGAAGTTTATCTTTCAGAAGAACACCCGGATTGAGAGGTACGAGACCTCTGATAAATTCTATGCTTGCAAGACGGAGGAGAATTCGTTTGTCAGTGAACATGTGCTCAAAATGTCTGGGTACTCAAACCGTCTAGCTGAGCTGGGGATTGAACTCCCGCACGAGGCTATCACCGACAGAATTCTTCAATCACTGCCACCTAGCTATAAGGGCTTCGTGTTGAACTATTACATGCAAGGGATGAACAAATCACCCGCCGAGTTATTCGCGATGCTGAAAGTCGCAGCCAGAACTCCGGAAAGAGCATCAAGTGTTGATGGTCAATAAGACCACTGGTTTCAAGAGAAACAACAAAGGCAAGAAGGGTAACTCCAAGAAGAGCGGCAAACCTGTTGCTAATCTCACAAAGAAACCCAAGGCTGGACCTAAGCCTGAAACAAAGTGTTATTGTTGCAAGGGATTGGGTCACTTGAAGCACAACTGCCCCAAGTATTTGGCTGATAAGAAGGTGACCAAGGAAAAATCAGGTATATTCGATATACATGTTATTGATGTGTACTTAACCAACTCTCGTAGTAGTGCCTGGGTATTCTATACCGGTTCTATTGCTCATATTTACAACTCGAAGCACGGACTGCGGAATAAACGAAGGCTAGCGAAGGATGAAGTGACGATGCGCATGGGAAATGGTTCCAAGGTTGATGCAATCATCGTCGGCACAGTCTCACTTCAGTTACCATCAGTATTAGTTATGAACTTAAATAATTGTTATTTAGTGCCTGCGTTAAGCATGAACATTATATGTGGATCTTGTTTATTGCGAGACGGTTACTCGTTTAAGTCAGAGAATAATGGTTATTCTATTTCTATGAGTAATATCTTTTATGGTGTAACATCCCAAAATTATAAATTTTGGAATGTTAATATAATTATTAGATTGATTGTTTGATTGTTTGGTGAGTGATTGAAACTTGCGTGAAATTGAAACTTTTCGAGACTTTTGAAAGAGAGGGAATAAAATGACTTTCTCCTTCTCCGGTGAATTCAAATTTAAGCTTTTAAAAACAACGAGAGAAGATGACATGACTTCTTCGATTATAAAGAATTTGAACGGAGATATTTGCATTGATTTCTTTTGCATTTCCTCGCGCGAGAAAAGCCCGGAGAAAAATACTCTCTTGCACGCAAGAGAGAGAGAGAGAGCGGAGGAAAATGACACTCCAAAACTGCGGGCAATTTATTGGAGTGGAGATAATATGACTTCTCCCCTGTCGAATTAAAGTGCATAATGTTTCGAATATTATTTGGAGTTATCTCACTGGGTTTGGAAACTGTATAATCTTTCAAATTATTTTTTTAATGCGCTTTGTGTGGCCTATTGCATAAAAGCTATTTTCAAAAATATGCATTAGGTGGAACTAGGATTTCTTTACAATTTATTAGGGGATTTATTTTATACTTATATATATGTGTCTATATTAGCATTTTAATATATATATATCTATATGTATACATATATATATATTGCTATATGCGTATGTATTATTTGTATACGTATATCGTTATTATTTTCTCTGTTTGTTTTTCTTTAAAAAAAAATATATATTATTTTAATACTTTTTTTTGTGGTTTAAAAAAAAAAGGAAACGGCCAGGCCGAGCCAAAGGGGCTCAGCCCAGCCTTGCACCGAGCCCCACATGCCCAAGGCATGCACGCACGTACCCTGGAGCCATGCACCTGCATGCATCCAGCACCCCAGCATGTAACAGCCGCACCCAATCCTCTCTCTCTCCCCCACGTTTTCTCTCCTCCCTTATTCTCTCCTCTCTCCCCACGCGATCTCTTCTTCCTCCCCTTCCTTCTCTGTTTCTCCCAGACCGAGCTATCCCTCCTTCTCTCCCGCGATCCCTTAGTCCCTCTGCCTCTCCTTTCTTTCCTTCCCTACAGGAACCGACCTCTCCTCCTTCCTTCTTTATTCTCCCTCCTCCTTCCTTCTCCCACGTGATCTTCTCCTCCCTCTCTTTCCTTCTCTACAGGAACCGAGCTCTCCTCTCTTTCCTCGCGATTCCCTTCCCACGAGCACCCTCCCCTTCCTTATGCAACCCTCCTAGGCCTATATAAACCCCAACCCCCGGAGACCCCGTTCCCAACCCTAGCACCGCCGCCACGCCTCCACCGCCACGCCTCCACCGCCACGCCTCCACGAGCCGACGCCGCTGCCACGGGCAGCAGCAGTAGCAGCCGAGGCTGCACTCTCGGCCTCGCCCCGGGAGCAGCCCCGTCGAGCCCTCCGCCTTCCCCAAGCGCCCCCCCAAGGAGGAGCACCCCACCGCCGCCGCCCGACGTCCCCACCCCTCCACCGGAGCTCCCTCCTCGCCGACCATCTCCCTCCATCGCCGGTGCACCCTCCAGCAGCAGGTAGTTCTCTCTCTCTCTCTCTGTTTTTATTTTGATCCTATTCTTAGCCCTTAGATCCCCATGCAACGGCTAGGATTAAAACATTAGTACCCCTTCGGTCTAGTGAGAAAAACCAGTGGGTTTTATTTTTCACTTAGGAATTAACCAGCACCTTTGTTAGAGATAGGCCATTTGCTCCAAACCGAGAAACAAACACCACCGCAGCTTGCCACGTGTTAGCACTAGTAGCTGCAGTTTTTCTGTCAAAAATAGCAAAAACAGAAACTTTCAATCTTGTTTTGGCCACAACTTTTTATCCCAAAGTCCAATGACTTTGATTCTTTTTCCAGTAGCTCACAAATGTCCTGTAGATTTTAAAAATATATAATGTGTCTGTGTTTGAAATTGTTAAATATAAGTTAGAGCAGATTTGGTTTAAACACTGTTTTGCCTATTCCAGGAGTTTAAAAATTGATTTTAATTTGATTCCTTTTGGTACTGATCACTAGTGATCCTATTTATAAGTGGTAAAATTTCAGAGTTGTTTGAGTATTTTAACTCGTTATTTCATGTGAAACAGTTTCTGTTTCACCGCTTTTCGGTTTTCGGCTAATTCATTTTCTATTTTTGTTTTAAAATACTTTCTTTATTATTTCAGAAACATTATATTGTTTTGGTTACGTTAGTTAACAGTAGTTTTGAAACAAGTTCTTATTTTAGTTTTATTTGTTTTTATGAAAACAATTCTAGCTCCGTAGTAACGTGCAATTGTTTTCACCGTTGTTTCAAATCCCGTTTGGGAAAGCTTTCAAAAGTTTTGTGAAAACACTTTATTTTATTCTTAGTTAGACTTATATCTTAGTTCCTTGTTATTATTTTCTGTTAGACAAAACTATTTAGTGTTTGACGTAGTAGAAAACTCCCTAGTCTTATTTGAAGTTTCTTTCGGTTTCTTATTCGCTCTCGCTCTTTTGTTTGATTGCTAGAATGATTGCTAGTATGTGTGCTTATGTGGATGATATGTTTGTTATATAGATTTCATCGGAGAGTGACGAGTAGTCTATCAAGTTATTTTCTCGAGAAGTTCTTCTACGTCAACATCACAGGCAAGTCACTTTGATCATACTTTCACCTATGTTTTATGCATTGTAGTTCTACCATCCTATGCCCATTTGCATGCTGCCTAGGTACTTGGAAACTTTAGCATAAGTTGTAGTGTCATGTGGTAGGAACACAACAACCCCGACACTTGGCCCCGGGACGACAATGTTATATTTGCTATGCTTAAGTAGACGGGTTATCGGTTGAGTGTATACCACGAGTGATTCGAGGTTGATATAATAATCAAGGACGGACTAAGACAAGATTTTTCAAGACCTCGGACGTAATGCAACACTGGGTGAAGGACGGTTGACCGGCTCCCTGGAAAACCCAATGGATGCCCGGGATGCTGGAGAGGCCATGTCATCCTGCGGAAAGCTTCACCCAGGCTCAAAGAGACGGACGGATATTTTCAAGACCCAAGGCTTACCTGCACAGCCACAAGTCATTATGGGCTCTGGCTTGGTTGGACAACGCGGCGACTCTGGACAGGCGGCGCTAGCAGATGTAGACGAACGGTAGGAATGGATGGGCATCGACAGGGATTCAGAGGGACCCGTTGAAAGACCATGTTTTGATCATCCGGCCTTCAAACACCCTGAAGTGTGAGGACAAACCCGGAGGCGATCAAATCTTGTGGGGAACGTGTGCAAAACTCTGCAGAGTACTCAAACCTAATCGATTAGCCGTGTCCACGGTCATGGACAACTTGAGCCAAAGGAACTGAAGTTATCTGGATTTCTCAACACCATTATATATATTTGATGAGGGTAATAATGATAACTCGGGTACGAGAACTGGTTGGCAGAACCATCTCGTTAACAACAAACCTTGTAGTAACATTTTTCTCTCAACCCCTCTTGTTGTAGGATAAAACTGGCTTTATGCAAAACTTAGCTCCACTGACCAAATATGCATGTAGAGATAGTTGATTATTACTTTACCCCTCTCTTATGTGACTTGCCGGCATATTCAATATGCTGACCTACACGGCTGCAACGTCTTATGTTGCAGATATTTTTTTCTTCAACGAGTAAGAGTACGATTCAGGGTTACGGTCTACACTCAACTTGCCGTTGGTGTTTATTGGGACTCCACTCCCTTGACTGCTTCCGCTGAGATATTTAAGGTATATATCAGTTTTACTCTATTTTACATGTGATTGCACTTTGATATATACATTGATGTACCGTGTGTGCCAGCATACTGATCCAGGGATGGCACAGAAACACAGAGGCTTGACTCATCTTGAGTCGGGTCGCTATATATGGTCATGCACCCAATGTGAGAGGATTGTTCATATTGAATCTTGATAGCGATGATACACATATACATAACATTGAGACAAAAATATGTAGAGTTAACAATGATAGCGCCATGTTTTTGTGGCACTCCCGCTTAGGTCATATTGGTGTAAAGCGCATGAAGAAACTCCATTCCTATGGACTTTTGGAGTCACTTGAATTTGAATTACTTGACACGTGCGAACCATGCCTCATGGGCAAGATGAATAAGACTCCGTTCTCCGGAACAATGGAGCGTGTAAGTGACTTGTTGGAAATCATACATAGTGATGTGTGCGGTCCGATGAATGTGGATGCGCGCGGGGGATATCATTATTTTATCACCTTCACTAACGATTTGAGTAGATATGGTTATGTCTACTTAATAAAGCACAAGTATGAAACGTTTGAGAACTTCAAGCAATCTCATAGTGAAGTTGAAAATCATCGTAACAAGAAGAACAAGGTCCTATGTTCTGATCGTGGGGGTGAGTATCTGAGTTTCGAGTTTGGTGCTCACTTAAGACAATGTGGAATTGTTTCACAGCTGACACCGCATGGAACACCACAGCGTAATGGTGTGTCCGAACGTTGTAATCCTACTTCATTAGAGATGGTGCGATCTATGATGTCTCTTACCAATTTGTCGTTATCATTTTGGAGTTATGCGTTAGAGACAACTGCATTCACTTTAAATAGGGCACCATCAAAATCCGTTGAGACGACACCATACGAGCTGTGGTATGGGAAAAGACCAAAGTTGTCATTTCTTAAAGTTTGGGGATGAGATGCTTATGTCCAAAAGCTTCAGCCTGAAAAGCTGGAACCCAAAGCGGAAAAGTGCGTCTTCAAAGGTTACCCAAAAGAGACAGTTGGGTACACCTTCCATCTCAGATCCGAGGGCAAAGTGTTTGTTGCTAAGAATGGAACATTTCTGGAGAAGGAGTTTCTCTCGAAAGAATTGAGTGGGAGGAAGATAGAACTTGATGAGGTTGTCAAACCTCTGATCCCTCTGGATGGTGGCCCAGGGCAAGGGGAAACCCATGTTGAAGCAACGCCGGTTGAGGAAGAAGTTGATGATGATGATCATGAAATTTCAGATCAAGTTCTTATCGGACCTCAGAAGTCGACAAGATCACGTACTGCTCCTGAGTGGTACGATAATCCTGTCTTATCAATTATGTTGTTAGACAACAAGGAACCTGCGAATTATGAAGAAGCAATGGTGGGCTCGGATTCCAACAAATGGCTGGAGGCCATGAATTCCGAGATAGGATCTATGTACAAAAACAAAGTGTGGACTTTGGAAGTACTACCTGAAGGCCGCAAGGCTATTCAGTACAAAAGGATCTTTAAGAAGAAGACGAACGCGGATGGTAATGTGACCGTTTATAAAGCTCGACTTGTGGCAAAGGATTTTTCACAAGTTCAAGGAGTTGACTACGATGAGACGTTCTCACCGGTAGCGATGCATAAGTACGTTTGAATCATGTTAACAATAGCTGCATTTTTCGATTATGAAATCTGGCAGATGGATGTCAAAACGGCGTTCCTTAAAGGTTTTCTTAAGGAAGAGTTGTATATGATGCAACCCGAAGGTTTTGTCAATCCAAAGAATGCTAACAAAGTATGGAATCTCCAGCGATCCATTTATGGACTGGTGCAAGCATCTGGGAGTTGGAATAAGCGTTTTGATGAGGTGATCAAAGTATTTGGGTTTATACAAGTGGTTGGAGAATCTTGTATTTACAAGAAAGTGAGTGGGAGCTCTGTGGCGTTTGTAATATTATATGTGCATGACATATTGCTGATTGGAAACAACGTGGAGTTTGTGGAGAGCATAAAGGATTACTTGATTGAAAGTTTTTCTATGAAGGACATAGGAGAAGCTGCTTACATTCTAGACATTAAGATCTATAGGGATAGATCGAGACACCTGATAGGACTTTCACAAAGCACATACCTTGATAAAGTTTTGAAGAAGTTCAAAATGGATCAGTCCAGGAAGGGGTTCTTGCCAGTGTTACAAGGTATAAAATTGAGTAAGACTCAGTGCCCAGCAACTACGGAAGATAGAAAGACAATGAGTTCCGTTCCCTATGCTTCAACCATAGGTTCTATCATGTATGCAATGCTGTGCACTAGACCGAACGTGAGCTTGGCCATAAGTATGGCAGGCAGGTTTCAAAGTAATCTAGGAGTGGATCACTAGACGGCGGTCAAGAATATTCTGAAGTACCTGCAAAAAACTAAGGAAATGTTTCTCGTTTATGGAGCTGACGAAGAGCTCATCGTAAAGGGTTACGTCGGCGCAAGCTTTGACACTGATCCGTCTGACTCTAAGTCTAAAACCGGATATGTGTTTATTCTTAATGGGGGTGCGGTAAGCTGGTGCAGTTCCAAGCAAAGCGTCGTAGCATATTCTACATGTGAAGCGGAGTATATGGCTGCCTCGGAGGAAGCTAAGGAGGGTGTCTGGATGAAGCAGTTCATGACGGATCTTGGAGTTGTGCCGAGTGCACTAAATCCAATAACTCTGTTCTGTGACAACACTGATGCCATTGCCTTAGCAAAGGACCCATGGTTTCACAAGAAGACCAGGCACATTAAACGACACTTCAACCTCATCCGCGACTATGTCGAAGGAGAGGACGTGAATATTTGCAAAGTGCACACGGATCTGAATGTAGCAGACCCGCTGACTAAACCTCTTCCACGGGCAAAACATGATCAACAGCAGAACTGTATAGGTGTTAGAATTATTGCAATGTAAATCACACGATGATGTGAGGACTAGATAATTGACTCTAGTGCAAGTGGGAGACTGTTGGAAATATGCCCTAGAGGCAATGATAAGTAGTTATTATTATATTTCCTATTTCAAGATAATCATTTATTATCCATGCTATAATTGTATTGAATGAAAACATAGATACATGTGTGGACACATAGACAAAACAATGTCCCTACAGGCCTCTAGTTGGCTAGCTAGTTGATCAATGATAGTCAAGGTTTTCTGGCTATATACAAGTGTTGTCACTTGATAACTGGATCACATAATTAGGAGAATCATGTGATGGACTAGACCCAAACTACGAACATAGCATATTGATCGTGTCATTCTAGTGCTATCGTTTTTTGCGTGTCAAGTATTTATTCCTATGACCATGAGATCATATAACTCACTGGCACCAGAGGAATACCTTGTGTGTATCAAATGTCACAACGTAACTGGGTGACTATAAAGGTGCTCTACAGGTATGTCCGAAGGTGTCCGTTGAGTTAGAATGGATCAAGACTAGGATTTGTCACTCCGTGTGACGGAGAGGTATCTCGGGGCCCACTCGGTAATACAACATCACGCCCAAGCCTTGCAAGCAATGTGACTAAGTGTAAGTCACGGGATCTTGTAATACGGAACGAGTAAAGAGACTTGCCGGTAACGAGATTGAAATAGTTATGCGGATACCGACGATCGAATCTCGGGAAAGTAACATACCGAAGGACAAAGGGAATGACATACAAGATTATATGAATCCTTGGCACTGAGGTTCAACCGATAAGATCTTCGGAGAATATGTAGGATCCAATATGGGCATCCATGTCCCGCTATGGATATTGACCGAGGAGTGTCTCGGGTCATATCTACATTGTTATCGAACCCGCAGGGTGTGCACACTTAAGGTTCGATGATGTTTTAGTATAGTTGAGTTATATGTGTGGTTACTGAATGTTGTTCAGAGTCCCGGATGAGATCACGGACATCACGAGGGTTTCCGGAATGGTCCAGAAACGAAGATTCATATATAGGATGGTTTCATTTGGTTACCAAAAAGTTTCGGGTAATTCCAGTAGTGTACCAGGAGTGACGAATGGGTTCTGGGTGTTCACCGGGAGGGGCCCACCCACCCGGGAGTGAGCCGAAGGCCCTAGGCTGGCGCACCAAGTTCTTATTGGGCTGGTGGAGTCAACCCAAGAGGGCTATGGTGCCACATATGAAAATAACAAAAGAAAAGAAAAAAGAAAAAGGAAAGAGGGATGTGGGAAGGAAGAGGAGGACTCCTCCTTCCCAAACCGAATTGGAGGAGGAGTCCTCCTCCTCCCTGGCGGCCGGCGCACCCTTGGAGCCCTTGTGCCCCAAGTCTAGACCCTCCCCTCTGCTATATATATTGGTGGTTTAGGGATTTTTGAGACACAACTTTGCCACGTACAACTCAAGGCTATTCGACATAGTTTTACCTCTAGATCAGATTTCTGCGGAGCTCGAGCGGAGCCCTGCAGGAGTAGATCGTCACCACCACCGGAGCGCCGTCACGCTGCTGGAGAACTCATCTAGTTCTACATCTTGCCTGCTGGTTCAAGGTGGCCGAGATCATCGTCGAGCTGTACGTGTGCTGAACGTGGAGGTGCCGTCCGTCCGGCGCTAGATCGGAACGGATCATGAGACGGATCATGGGACGACGGTGAGTTGAATCATAAAGCTGTACCACTACATCAACCACATTTCTTAACGCTTCCCGCTTAGCGATCTACAAGGGTACGTAGATCCACTCTCCCCTCATAGAGGGACATCACCATGATAGGTCTTCGTGTGCGTAGGAATTTTTTTGTTTCCCATGCAACGTTGCTCAACACATATAGGCCAAAGGAGAGCACCGGAGGCGGGACCCACCACCCAGGCGGCCTCCTGGCGCGACCTAGGGGTGGCTCGCACCAGTAGGTTGCCTGGGTGACCTGTGCCCCCCCCTCCGGCCCTCCTTTCGCCAGTCTTCATGATCTATTCGGAAACTTCTTCCTCAAAATTTTAGCTTAGTTGGAGGTGTTTTGATATTGCAACTCTTCGTGCTATTTTCTCCACTGAATCCTGCGTGTGCTATTTCGACACCGGAAAGTTGTAAACTATGTAAAATAAGCCAAAACACTATAAGTGCAACATCATAATGTGAAATATATCAATGAATAGAGACAAATTATGATACAAAATAGTGATGCATTTTGGACGTATCAACGGGACATCGGTCAAGAATATTCTGAAGTACGTGAAAAGGACTAAGGAAATGTTTCTTGTTTATGGAGGTGATCAAGAGCTCGTCGTAAAGGGTTACATCGATGCAAGCTTTGACACTGATCCGGATGACTCTAAGTATCAAACCGGATACGTATTTATTCTTAATGGGGGAGCGCTAAGATGGTGCAGCTCCAAGCAAAGAGTGGTAGCTGATTCTACATGCGAAGCAGAGTACGTAGCTGCCTCGGAGGCGGCTGAAGAAGGTGTCTGGATGAAGGAGTTCATGACAGATCTTGGAGTTGTGCCTAGTGCAGTGGACCAAAGACTTTGTTCTGTGACAACACTAGTGCCATTGCTCTAGCCAAGGAACCAAGGTTTCACAAGAGGACCAGACACATAAAGCGACACTTCAAATCCATCCACAATTACATCAAGGAGGAGGACATAAATATTTGCAAAGTGCACATAGATATGAATGTCACAGACCCATTGACTAAGCCTCTTCCACGAGCGAAACATGATCAACACCACAACTGTATGGGTGTTAGATTTATTACAATGTAAATCACATAGTGATGTGAGCTAGATTATTGACTCTAGTGCAAGAATAAAGTGGTTATTATTATATTTCCTTGTTCATGATAATCATTTATTATCCATGCTAGACTTGTATTGATTGGAAACTCAAGTACATGTGTGGATACGTAGACAACACTCTATCCCTAGTAAGCATCTAATGGACTAGCTAGTTGATCAAAGATGGTCAAGGTTTCCTGGCCATAGCAAGAGTTGTCATTTCATAACGGGATCACATCATTGGGAGAATGATGTGATGGACAAGACCCAAACTATGAACGGAGCATGATCGTGTCAGCTTATTGATATTGTTTTATGCATGTCAAGTATTTGTTCCTATGACCAGGAGATCATGGAACTCACTAACACCGGAGGAGTACCTTGTGTATATCAAGCATCGCAACATAACTGGGTGACTATAAAGGTGCTCTACAGGTATCTTCGAGGGTGTCTGTTGAGTTCGCATGGATCAAGACTCGGATTTGTCACTTCGTGTGATGGAGAGGTATCTCAGGTCCCACTCGGTAATACAACATCGCAACAAGCTTGCAAGCAATGTGATTAAAGAGTTAGTCACAAGATCTTGTATTACAGAAAGAGTAAAGAGACTTTCCGGTAACGAGATTGAACTAGGTATAGAGATACCGATGATCGAATCTTGGGCAAGTAACATACCGATGGACAAAGGGAATTGCATATGAAATTGATTGAATCCTTGACATCAAGGTTCGACCAATATAGATCTTCGTGGAATATGTAGGAACCAATATGGGTATCCAAGTCCCGCTATTGGTTATTGACCCGAGAGTGTCTTGCTACCTCTTGAGCTTGCGTTGGTTTTCTCTTGAAGAGGAAAAGGTGATGGAGCAAAGTAGATAAGTATTTCCCTCAGTTTGTTGAGAACCAAGGTATCAATCCAGTAGGAGGAACAAGCAAGGCCCCAATAGTAGTACCTACACAAACAATCAAACACTTGCACCCAACGCTATAAAGGGGTTGTTAATCCCTTCAGAGTTATTTGCAAGGATGAAATCTGGTAGAGATAGATATAAATATTGCGGAAACAAAAGTAAATAAATTGCAGCAAAGTATTTTTCGTATTTTTGGTTTATAGATCTGAATATATAATATGGAAAATAGATCCATGTGCCATAGGTTTCACTACAGGCTTCTCTCATAAAGGAAAATAATACGGTGGGTGAACAAAGTACTGTCGAGCAATTGATAGAAAAGCGAATAATTATGAAGATATCCAAGGCAATGATTATGCATATAGGCATCACATCTGTGTCAAGTAGACCGAAACGATTTTATATCTACTACTATTACTCCACACATCGACCGACTCCTACGTGCATCTAGAGTATTAAGTTCACGAAGAAGAGAGTAACACATTAAGTAAGATGACATGATGTAGAGGGATAAACTCAAGCAATATGATGAAAACCAATATTTTTATCCTCGATGGCAACAATACAATACGTGCCTCGCTACCCCTACTATGTCAGTGGGTGAGGACACCGCAAGATTGAACCCAAAACTAAGCACTTCTCCCATTGCAAGAATTACCAATCTAGTTGTCCAAACCAAACCAATAATTCGAAGAGACTTGCAAAGATATGAAATCATGCATATATAGATAAGAATTTAGAAGATACTCAAATAATATTCATAGATAATATGAACATAAACTCACAATTCATCGGATCTCGACAAACACACCGCAAAAGAGTATTACATCGGATAGATCTCCATGAAGATCATGGTATTGAAGATCAAAGAGAGAGAAGAAGCCATCTAGCTACTAGCTATGGACCCGTAGGTCTGTGGTGAACTACTCACACATCATCGGGGGTGGGGGGGGGGCAATGGAGTTGATTTATATGCTCTCCGCGATTAATTCCTTCTATGGCAGATTACCGGAAAAGGCTCCCAGATTGGATCTCACGGGAGCAGAGGCCCCCGGCAGCATAAAAGTATTTTCGTGGCTCTTTTCGGTGATGCGGGAATATTTGGGAATTTATAGGCCAAATAATAGGGTTACGAGATCTATAGGGGGCCCACAAGCCAGGTGGCGCGGCCAGCCCCCCGCAGGACACGTCATGCAAGCTTGTGGCCTCCCGGCAGATGCCTTGCCCCTACTCCAAGTCAGCTGCATTTCTTCTGGTCCAAGAAAAATAAATCCGGAGATTTTATTCCGTTTGGACTCCGTTTAATATTTCTTATCTGCAATACTCAAAAACGTGGAAAAACAGAAACTGGCACTAGGCTCTAGATTAATAAGTTAGTCCCAGAAATAATATAAAACATCATATAAATGCATATAAAACATCCAAAACAGATAATATAATAGCATGGAACAATCAAAAATTATAGATACGTTGGAGACGTATCATGTCTCGGTCATGTGTGCATAGTTCTCGAACCCGCAGGGTGTACACACTTAAGGTTCGGTGACAATATAAGCATAATCGAGTCATTGTGTTGTGACCAAAGGTTGTTTGGAGTCCCGGATGAGATTCAAACGTGATGAGGAACTCCGGAATGGTCCCGAGTGAAGATTGATATATAGGATGGAGTTCATCGGAGTTCAGAAGTGTTTCAGGCACACCGAGGAAGTGACGGAGTACCGAAAGGAGTTTTGGGAGGCCCCGACAATTGTTGGGAGGCCTCATGGGCCAAGGAGAGGGGGCACCGCAGCCCTCCAGATGGCTGGGAGCCTCCCCACACCTCAGCCCACTTCGGTTGAAGGGAGAGGGCCTCACCCTAGGGCGCTGGCCTTTCCAACTTGAGTGGCAAGGCACCCAAGTGGGAGGGCCCACCCTAACCCAAGCCGTCGCCTCACCTTGGCTGCCGACCCCTAGTGGAAACCCTAGGGTGCCCTCCCCTCCTCCCTTCCCCCCTATATATTGAGATGGAGAAAGAGGTCAGCTGCACCACAACTTGCCACGACGCTGCTCCTCCTCTCCCTCGTAGTTCGTCTCCTATAAACATTGCGTGGTGAAGCCATGCTGAGCTGTCACCACCATCACCTCACCACACCGTCGTGTTGTTGAAGGACTCGGGCTGCTACTTCACCATCGCTCGCTGGATCGAGGAGGTGATGGCATCATCAAGATGTACATGTGTTGAATGCAGAGGTGCCGTTCGTTCAGCGCTTGATCAGGAGTTCGTGGGACGGATCGTGATTGGATCGCGAAGACGTACCACTACATCAACCATGTTCTTGAACGCTTCCGCTTAGCGATCTACAAGGGTATGTAGATTCAATCTCTCCTCTCGTAGATGTGCATCTCGTAGATCGATCTTGTTGAGTGTAGGACTTTTTTGTTTCCCATGCAATGTTCCCCAACATGTATCCACCATGACCACAAGGTGTTCACTGCTTTGCTTGTAAGATGAGTACTTATTTCACAACTTCATTTGTTCATCGGACGATTCAGCCTAAGACGTTGAGGACATAGTGGTGTCAACTTTGAGATCAATTGCCACCATTACAATAAGGGATATTACCTAGTTGATGGTATCTATCCTAGTGGTCCATTCTTGTGAAGATGACCCAATCCACAAGGAGAGAAAATACAGAGGTTTTCCAAATGCAGGAAAGTGTTAGGAAATATGTGGAGCATGCATTTGGTGTGCTTTAGTCTCAATGGGGCATCGTTCGAAACCCTGCATTAACATGGATCACTCGGAAGCTTTGGGAGGTGATGACTGCTTGTGTGGCATGCACAACATGATCGTTGAGGATGAGCGTGATTGCAGCATCTACGACCAAGGGTTTGATTTCTAGGGTGAGAATGTTGAGCCTGAGCACCCACCTCATGGAACCTTTGAACGGTTCTTCTAATTTCATCGTGAGATGAATGATCGGAACACTCATACATAACTGCAAGATGACTTGGTTGAGCACATATGGGATCACATTGGCAATGAGTACATGTATCCGTTTAATCTCTCTTCCTGTGCTCAAACTTTGAGTGGTTTTGTAAGCCTATTTGATATTTATAAATTTTTTGTTGGATTTTAATAAAAGACTATTTTAAAAATTAAACTATTTGTTATGTTTGATTTAAACTATTTTTCCTATGCTTGATTATTGTACTTGGCCTCCGGCGGACAAGATGACGCACAAGATGCGGTCGCGCGTTGGGCGCCTGACCTTCATAAACCAAAATCCGGACGGACATGACTCCATTGCCACCCCCAAACGGATGAAATCTGGTCAAAACAAACATCCATTTGGGGTCGTGCGTTGGAATTTCCCCAAGACGCTGAAGTAAGACAATAATGAATCATCCTCACGAGCTATTTCTGCATAGTTTTTTTCCAGAGACTTTATTTTAAAGTCTAAACATACTCCAATTTATTTTTTATTTTTTACGAAACCAAGGCACAATATTTAACTCATATATTAATTAAGGAAGAATAGAGCTTGAATCACACCTCGTAACTGAAAAAAGGAGTGTTACTCTCCCGATACATGTTGCCCAATTTATTTGCTCCTGCAGTTACCCAAAGGACGGATTCACTCTTGATGTTGTTGAGAAAAATTGTTGGAGGTATACTCTTTTATCTAAATACTCAGGCGTTTCATTCGTTTCAAATGGTTCATCACACCACCATGTTGAGGGAGGCCATGACTTCCCGGTTGGGGGTGCTCTTGATTGATCTATTTACCAACCATTTCTTTTTGAAGTCCATGAGGTGCCAAGTAGACGTGTCAAGATATTTTTAATGTAGCCACTCGTCGACCAAATTCCATAGGAGCAAGGTGAATCGACATTTGATGAAAAGGTGTAGCCTACATCCTTGTTCTCTTTTGCATAGGGGGTAGAGATGACAGGTTGGCCATCCATGACGGACTAACCTATCAGCTGTCTAGATTCGATCTTGTATGGTGAGCCAAGTGAAGAATTTCATCTTGAATGATTGCCAAACCTTTCAAACCACGGGATCCATAGGAGAGTGGACCATTCCTAGAAATTGCACAGAATAATCCATGGTCGTCATGTATTGAGAATTTGTGGCATGCTTCCAAGTAATCTCATCCTCCGCGTGCTCCTTAAGCAGGAAATCCAAGATTAGAAGCCAAAGTTCAACAAATTGACGAATGTGTGTCATAAAGAACTTGATATTCATCTTGATTTTGTTGATACAAGCTCCTTCCTTGAGAGCGTCTCTCACCTTTCAGGTTTTCTCTGAAGGAAGCCTCATGGATGAGAGACAAAATATCAATAGGCTTCCTGTCATGCACCCAAGGCGCCTCCCAAAAAGGGCTCTTGTCCCCGTTCCCAACAATGATAGTAGTGGAGGCATAGAAAAATCCCGTTCCTCTTCATCGCAAGGATTGCCCATACCAACCCACATCACGGATTTGACCATGTTGAGCTAGTCGAGGCCTGTATTTATTGATTATTGAACAAGTTTAAAGGGATACAATGTAAATATGGAGTATTAAGCAGCCACACATGGTATCCTAAAGAAAGGCCTAGAGTATGTTTAACGATGCTATGTGCCTCAATATTGATTTCTCTCCCTTGCGTGGATGTAAAGTTGATCCCTTGATGACACTAGAATATAGCTCATTTGTATTCCTGTGAATGCCGTTGATCACATCTTGATAGTCTAAAACTATCTGCACATCTTTAAGCGATAAGACAAGAGTAAGTGAGGCGCTTCGCAACAAGCGAATGCCTCCAATGATGTTGGATCTATAACACCTGGACACTTTACCACCAAGGAACCTAGACATTTGCCAGTGGAGTCCCTGTAACCCACATTGTAAGACCCCTCAGTCACGTCACAGGACACAACACCATGAACGCGATTTTTCGCTACTCCTTCGGCCGACTGGATCCATCTCTGGTGTTGTCTTGGAGGTGGCGAGCAGCCGCATGCTGTTGCATAGATTGCATATCTGGAGCTCTCTGAGATAGCTCTTAAAAAATTGGTTAGTGGCTAAAGGCCTGTGGAATACATGCTCCTGAACAACCTTTCTATGAGAATGCCAAATCATCCATAGTGTGACAAGTATCTGATACGTCTCCATCGTATCTACTTTTCCAAACTCTTTTGCCCTTGTTTTGGACTCTAATTTGCATGATTTGAATGGAACTAACCCGGACTGACGCTGTTTTCAGCAGAATTGCCATGGTGTTGTTTTTGGGAAGAAATGAAAGTTCTCGGAACGTCCTAAAAATTTACGGAGAATATTTCTCGAAAATATGAAAAATACTTGCGCAGAGATCCACCGGAGGGGATGAGCCAGTGGGCCACAAGCCCTGTGGCCGCGGCCACCCCCCAGGCCGCGCCATCAGGGCTTGTGGGGCCCACGTGGCTCTGCCGCCCCCAATTCCTGCGCTATTTATTCCCTTTCGTCCCAAAAAAATCGAGAGAGAAGATTTCATCGCGTTTTACGATCCAGAGGCGCTGCCACATCCTGTTCTTGCCCTGGAGGGCAGATCTGGAGTCCGTTTTGGGCTCCGGATCAAGGAGATCGTCACCATCATCATCATCAACCTTCTTCGCTCTCCAATTCCATGAAGCTCTTCATCGTTCATGAGTAATCTATTCGTAGGCTCGCTGGGCGGTGATGAGTAGGATGAGATCTATCATGTAATCGAGTTAGTTTTGACGGGGATTGATCCCTAGTATCCACTATGTTCTGAGATTGATGTTGCTACTACTTTGCCATGCTTAAAGCTTGTCACTAGGGCCCGAGTGCCATGAATTCAGATCTGAAATTATTATGTTGTCACCAATATATGTGTGTTTTAGATCCGATCTTGCAAGTTGTAGTTACCTACTATGTGTTATGATCCGTCAACCCCAGAGTGACAATAACCGGAACCCCTCCCGGTGATGACCATAGTTTGAGGAGTTCATGTGTTCACCAAGTGCTAATGCGTTGGTCCGATTCTTTATTAAAAGGAGAACCTTAATATCCCGTAGTATCCATTTGGACCCCGCTGCCATGGGAGGGATGGACAATAGATGTCATGCAAGTTCTTTTCCCTAAGCATGTATGACTACACACGGAATGCATGCCTACATCACATTGACAAACGGGAGCTAGTCACATATCTCTTCGTGTTATAACTGTTGCATGATGAATGTCATCCAACATATCACCGATCCATTGCCTACGAGTTTGTCCCACTGATTCTGTTACTTGCTTTGCTCTGCTACTGTTACTACTGTTGGTGCTATTGTTACTTGCTGCTACTGTTACTTGCTTTGTCCTGCTGCTGCTGCCACTACTGTTGCTACTACTGTTACTTGTTGTTGCTGTTACTTGCTACTGTTGCTACTTGCTTATGCTGTCACTACTGCTGTTCCTTGCCACTTCTGTTACTCGTTACACTGCTGCTACCTCCTACAATACTTTTTTGGCGCCATTGATACTTCAGTTAGGAATAGTATGCCTTGTCAACAGATCTTTCCTAGCACCGTTGCTATCATACTTCTTTGCTGCTTATATCCTGCTTGCAGATACTAATCTTTCAGGTGTGGTTGAGCCGACACCTCAACTGCTAATACTGGAGAATATTCTTTCACTCCCATCGTGTCGAACCAACAAATTTGGGTTGAATACTCTACCCTCGAAAACTACCGCGATCCCACACGCTGGTGGGCCATTGCCAGACAATTGCTAATTGTTGATCAACTGTGACAAGCTCGTTTCTGGCTCCGTTGCCGTGGAGGCATCAAGTCAGGAATAGTTGCACGTCAGCAGCATTTTTCTGGCGCCGTTGCCGGGGAAGGATAGCTATATTCTCTGAGTCACTTGGGATTTATATCTGCTGATCACTATGAAGAATCTGAAAGATCCAAGAACCAAAGTCTTGCCCTCAATTACGAGGGGAGGTAAGGAACTGCCATCTAGCTCTGCACTTGATTCACCTTCAGTTATGAGTAAGTTTGCGACACCACCTTTTGCTAGAAATCTTGATATATCGCCTGTGCTTGATGATGCTTATGATGCTACTATGCCTGATACTGCTAGAGATGCTATGCCTGATACTGGCTATGATGCTACTATGCCTGATACTGCTAGAGATGCTATGCCTGATACTGCTTATGATGCTACTATGCCTAATACTGCTAGAGATTCTATGCTTGATACTGCTTTGCCTGATGATGCTAGAGATGCTATTTTGCCTGATGATGCTATGCTTGATACTGCTAGAGATACTACTTTGCCTGATATGCCACTAGGGGTATTCCATGATGCTCATATTGCTAGAGTTACTGCCAATGCTCGTGATGCTTCTGAAACTGCCGATACTATTGAGATAGAACCTGCTTTTGCTCCTGCTAGATCTAGCTCTCCTAGATATGAATTGCCTGATATACCTGAGGGTTATGTTATGGAGGGAGAGATAGCTGAGGATTTTCTTGCGTGTAAGGATGCCTATGACGCTGAGAAATTATTCTCAAGTGGAAGGAAAAATCTCTGAAAGCTAGGATGAAATACGACCCGAAGTTTGCCACTTCACTTATCTTTATCACCGATGAGGTTATGAATTCTCTGTCGACCCTCAGATAATCTCTCTAGTCGAATCTGATCCTTTCCACGGTTATGAGTCTGAGACGGTCATAGCCCATCTTACCAAACTACACGATATAGCCACCCTTTTCACTAGTGAGGAGAAGATCCGCTACTACTATATCCTTAAGCTGTTTCCTTTCTCTCTAAAGGATGACGCTAAAGCCTGGTTCACTTCTCTTACTCCTGTATGTGTGAGTAGTCCCCAGGATATGGTCTATTACTTTTGTGAGAAATATTTCCCTACCCATAAGAAGCAAGCTGCCTTGCAGGAAATATACAACTTTGCTCAACTCAAAGAAGAGAGTCTCCCACAAGCTTGGGGGAGGCTCATCCAGCTACAGAATGCTTTGCCTGATCACCCTCTTAAGAAGAACGAGATACTTGATATCTTCTATAACGGACTTAAAGATGCTTCTAGAGACCACCTAAATAGTTGTGCCGGTTGTGTTTTTAGGGAACAAACTGTAGAACAAGCTGAGATCCTACTGAATAACATCTTGATCAACGATAATGCTTGGACTATTCCCAAATCACCTCCTAAGCCAACTCCTAAGAAAAGAGGTATTCTTTTCCTCAGTCCCGAAGATATGCAAGAAGCCAAGAAATCTATGCAAGATAAAGGCATTAGATCTGAAGAAGTCAAAAATCTACCGCCTATCGAATCGATCCATGGTGTCGATAACCCATTACAAGTAGTAGAGGTGAATTCTCTGCGTAGATTCAACGAAAGTGATATTCCTTTTGATAAACCTGCTAGCCTATGCTTTGATGAATTTGACAACTTTGTTGCCAAACAACAGAGTTTCAATGATTATGTTAGCAGACAATTGGAACAAAGTACTCGTATGCTTAGTCATTTAAGTGCTTGTGTAGACAGAAATGTCAATGATCTTAAGTTTCTGAGTAAACATGCCTCTATGGTTACTACTCAGGTAGAACAAGTAATTAAAGCTCAGAATGACTTGCTCAATGAATTAAATGACAACTCTGTCAGAGTCATTACTAGAGGAGGAAAAATGACTCACGAACCTTTGTATCCTGAAGGCCATCCTAAGAGAATTGATCAAGATTCTCAAGGAATTAATGCTGATACACCCAATCATCCTAAGAAGAAGAAGAAGGATGATAGAAACCTGCATGCTAGTTCACCAAATACTGTCACACCTGAAGAACCAAATGATATTTCTGCGTCTGATGCAGAAACACAATCTGGTGATGAAAATGAACCTGGTGACAATATGGACAGCGATGTTCATAATAATGCTCGACCTAGCAATGATAAGGATGTGGAGATTGAACCTACAGTTAATCCTGATAACCCACAACCTAAGAGATACGATAAGAATGACTTCACTTCTAGAAAGCATGATAAAGAAAGGGAGCCATGGGTTCAGAGACCTATGCCCTTTTCTCCTAAGCCATCTAAGAAAAAGGATGATGTGGATTCTGAACGCTTTATTGAAATGTTGAGACCCGTCTTTCTGCAGATGCGGTTAATTGATATGCTCAAAATGTGTCCATATGCCAAGTACATGAAAGATATCGTGACCAATAAATGGAAAATACTAGATCTTGAGATCTCCACCATGCTTGCCAATTATACTTTCAAAGGTGGAACTCCTAAGAAACTTGGTGATCCCGGAGTGCCCACTATACCTTGCTCCATTAAAGGAAACTACGTAAGAACTACCTTATGTGACCTTGGAACCGGAGTCAATGTTATGCCTCTCTCTCTTTATCATAGACTTGAACTGGATAAGTTGACACCCACTGAAATTTCTCTGCAAATGGCCGAGAAATGAACTGCTTTCCCTGTTGGCATTTGCGAGGATGTGCCTGTTGTGGTTGCTAACATCACTATCTTAACAGACTTTGTTATCTTGGATATTCCCGAGGATGATGCCATGGCTGTCATCCTCAGAAGACCCTTTTAAACACTGCAGGGGCTGTTATAGATTGCATCAAAGGCAATGTCACTTTCCATGTCAACGTAATGAGCATACAGTGCACTTTCCGAGTAAACGATATCAAGTACATTGCATCAATGCTATCGTAAAAAATTCATTGATTCTTATTGGGAGCTTCGAATGCCCTATTCCTCGTGTCAAGATGAAGTATGATTTGCTTGTTGGGGAGATTCATATCCCCATTGAGGTGACTTAGTGGCTATTCGACAATTCTCCGTGTCCTTTTGTGATTTGAAAAAGTTTTGTCATGAGGATTTGATCAACCCATTGACAGATTTCTTTTGATGACCACGAAATGGATGAATCAAAGAGTCACATACCTCTGTTTTAAGCTTTCACTTTCTGTTGCTTAGAAGAAAAATGATAGATTTAGTTTAGTTTTTCCTGTTTTCTGTTTTAGCGTCCGATGGTCCTGAAAATCAAATATGATTTTTTTTGGATTTTTTGAAAAATATTGGGACTGAGAGCTGGCCTCGGGGCCACACCAGTAGGCCACAAGCCCTGACGGCGCGTGCTCCCCCTGACCGCAGCCACCAAGCTTGTGGGGCCCACAGGGACCCCCTCCACTCATTCCAGCTCCCATCCTCTTCTTCTACCTCTAGAAAAAATCGTTTCGTAGCTCAAACCCATGTTCTTGCTCATTTGGCTGTGATTTTCGATATCCTTGCTCAAAGCACCATTCTCCGAACCGTTTTGGGGAAATTACTCGTTGGTAAGTGACTCCTCCATTGGTCCAATTAGTTTCTACTCTAGTGCTTTATCCTTCATGTATTCTTGCTACCTTGGTGACCCTGTTCTTGAGCTTGAAATGTTGATTTTAGCTGGTCCCAAGTAGTTTTAACGCATGATACGGTCTCTAGGCACTAGTAGGAGTAGTTGCTACAAGGTGTGGTTGGTCTTTATTCACTTTTCTCTTGAACTTCAAAAATTTCAGCAAAAAGAAATTATGTTCAGGAGGAAGTTTCATGGTGGTTCCTCAAGTAAGAAGGGTCCCCGTCTTTGTATTCGGGAGCCCGCTCCTTATCAACTAAGGGACGCACCTGTACAACCATGTGAATGGCCTTCCGATGAGTTCATGATCGAAGAAGGCTTCAAGGATGAGTTTGATACACTTGTCTGCAATGCCGGGTTAGAAGAATTCCTCTCAGATAAATGTGAACAGTATGCTATGGTCACTGCCTCTTCCGTGCGTAGATTTAAATTTTCAGTTGGCCGTGACTCATCCATACTGTTTGATCTGTATGATAAATTCTACACCATGGATTTGGAGGATTTCAATAGGATTTGCAAGATACCCGATGGGGGTAGTCTTAATGATCCTGCTAAGTCTTCAGTTAGAGATTTTGTCTCCAGTATAACTGTTGGAGAAACTCGAGACATCACGCAAGCTACCATAGGAAGCATTCATTTCCCTGCCTTGCACTATTTTGCCCTCTTCATAGGTAGATGCATTAACGGCAAGGTTGAACATTGTCACCTATGCACATCCGACCTTAGTATCCTTAAGAGCGTAGTGACGGGTGACAAAAGCTTCAACATGGGAGCTACTATAGCAAGGAGGCTGAATAAGAATGCTATTGATTGGGATTTCTTTGGCGGGAACTATGCCACTCGGATAGCAAATTTTCTTGGAGTACCCATCCGCGCAGGAGATCCCCCGCTCCATACAGCTTTCCTTGACCGTGTCGCTATGACACGCTACCAGTTCCTTGAGAGGGATGATGAATCCCTCCTATACCGATTGATATTTAACCAGCAGCGTGTTTTCCATATTACCCTTCCTTCTCCTGCTTTCTTTGACTTTCAGGTAAAACAGAGATATTACATAACCAGAGGAGAGGTAGAGGAGTATGAGAGGGAGGCGAACGCTGCCCGTCTCTGTGAGGCAGCTATTCAGGCAGTGGCTGTAGCGCTCCCATATAACCCCGATTATGATTTTGGATTTCGCCAGGACCGTCCTTGGGAGTAGACCAAGCTAGGCCAAAAGCCTAAGCTTGGGGGAGTACGTGTTTGCACCAACTTTACATTCATGCTTATGCTTTCACTTTGTTAGTCGGTGTTTACACTTTGCCACTGCATTATCCATGCTAGTTTATTTTCATATTCTTGTTTTCTTGTTTTGTGTCCTTTTGAGAAAACCCAAAAATATTTTCCTTTCTTCTTTTGCTTGTTGGGAGCTTTCCCATGTAAATAGTTTTCTTTTTTGTTTGAGTCGAGGTAGAAGACCTTGGTTACAATGTTTTGTGGCTCTTGCATGCATACCTGTTTAGCTTTCAAAGAGCCATATTACTTTGTCTTCTCCTTTGTGTTTGCCTGCAGATTCAGCTTAGTCCAATGCACGATCACTCTTATTATTGTTCACATCGTTCGATCGTGCAAGTGAAAGGCAATAATGATGATATATGATGAAGTGACTGAGACTGGAAAAGCTGGTATGAACTCTATCTATTTTGTTTTTGTAAATATGACTAGCTTGTCGTCCCAGATTCAGCTTTGTTGAGAGAGAACCATGTTTGCAATGAAAACTTAGATATTATAGTTTCTGATGCCATGCTTAATTAGCTAGGAGCTTATAATGGTTTGTCTTGAATGCCAACATAGATTTTGAGATGACTATGATGTAGTATGATAGGATGGTATTCTCCTTTGAATAATTCAAGTGGCTTGACTTGGTGCATGTTCATGCATGTAGTTGAAACAAAATCAACATAGCCTCTATGATGTTCGTGTTCATGGTGATTTATATCCTGCTCATGCTTGCACTCAATGTTAGTCAAACTCATTGCATCTTGATGACTGTTGTCGCTCTCTAGTTGGTCGTTTCCCAGTCTTTTGCTAGCCTTCACTTGTACTAAGCGGAATACTACTTGTGCATCCACTTCCATAAGCCCAAAAGTTTTTCCATGAGAGTCCACCATACCTACCTATTTGCGGTATCTACCTGCCGTTCCAAGTAAATTTGCATGTGCCATTCTCTAAACCTTCAAGAAATATTCTGTTTTGCATGCCCGAACCGCTCATGTGGTGACAGGGGGCTATTGATATCTTCCATGTTAGGCGTGTTATCCTCGACATGTGTTTATTCACTGTCATTCACGTGAAAGGGGCCGGTATTTGGAATGCCCAGTTCCACGCTTAAATCGAAAACGTAACTGTAAAACAAGACTCCCCCCGGATTGATGTTAGTATGGACGGTACCCGAGGATTCGGCTAGCCGTGGAGTGTGATTGATTGGTAGTCGGGGAGTTAAAACTTTACTTTTTTGTTTGGGAACCGCCTATAGCATGAGTAGCATGGAAGATATTGAGAACTCTTGGTCATTGCATTGACAATGAAAGCATGCCACCCAAAATTATTATCTCTGTTTTTAAAGCTTGAGCTCTGGCACCTCTGCAAATCAATGCTTCCCTCTGCGAAGGGCCTGTCTATTTATTTTCCTGTCGAGTCATCCTCTTCTTATATAAGCACCAATTAGAGAGCACCTCTGTCATTTTTATGCCTTGCTTTTGATTGATATTGAGTATGACTATGACTGGATCTTTGTTGCTATGAATTACAATGTTTAGTCAGCCCTTGATCTTTGAAAGTGCACTGCATTTATGTTTCGTGGTCTCAGAAAGAGCTAGCGAGATACCACCTATTCATATTGCTTCATGCTTGTTTTGATTGAATTGTTGGTATCTGAAACTCATTATTATTTGCTCGCTAGCTGTTTATGCCATTGATATTAGTTTACCGTGAGACCTTTGTGTCACTTGCTTATGTGGTTAACTTGTGATCTTGCTGAAATTCTGGTTATGAATTAGACATAGTTGCAACAACAAGATCAAACAGAGTTTGTCAAAGTTTTGCTTTCTCTTTCAGTTTGTCAATTGAGTTGCTTGAGGACAAGCAAGGTTTTAAGCTTGGGGGAGTTGATACGTCTCCATCGTATCTACTTTTCCAAACTCTTTTGCCCTTGTGTTGGACTCTAATTTGCATGATTTGAATGGAACTAACCCGGACTGACGTTGTTTTCAGCAGAATTGCCATGGTGTTGTTTTTGTGCAGAAATGAAAGTTCTCGGAACGTCCTGAAAATTTATGGAGAATATTTCTAGAAAATATGAAAAATACCTGCACAAAGATCCACCGGAGGGGGTGAGCCAGTGGGCCACAAGCCGTTTGGCCGCGACCACCCCCCAGGCCACGCCGTTAGGTCTAGTGGGGCCCATGTGGCTCTGCCGCCCCCAATTCTTGCGCTATTTATTCCCTTTCGTCCCGAAAAAAATCAAGAGAGAAGATTTCATCGCGTTTTACGATCCAGAGGCGCCGCCACATCCCGTTCTTGCCCTGGAGGGCAGATCTGGAGTCCGTTTTGGGCTCCGGATCAAGGAGATTGTTGCCATCGTCATCATCAACCTTCTTCCCTCTCCAATTCCATGAAGCCCTTCATCGTTCGTGAGTAATCTATTCGTAGGCTCACTGGGTGGTGATGAGTAGGATGAGATCTATCATGTAATCGAGTTAGTTTTTATGGGGATTGATCCCTAGTATCCACTATGTTCTGAGATTGATGTTGCTACTACTTTGTCATGGTTAATGCTTGTCACTAGGGCCCGAGTGCCATGAATTCAGATCTGAAATTATTATGTTGTCACCAATATATGTGTGTTTTAGATCCGATCTTGCAAGTTGTAGTTACCTACTATGTGTTACGATCCGGCAACCCCGGAGTGACAAAAACCGGAACCACTCCCGGTGATGACCATAGTTTGAGGAGTTCATGTGTTCACCAAGTGCTAATGCGTTGGTCCGGTTCTTTATTAAAAGGAGAACCTTAATATACCGTAGTATCCATTTGGACTCCGCTGCCATGGGAGGGATGGACAATAGATGTCATGCAAGTTCTTTTCCCTAAGCACATATGACTACACACGGAATGCATGCCTACATCACATTGACGAACGGGAGCTAGTCACATATCTCTTCGTGTTATAACTGTTGCATGATGAATGTCATCCAACATATCACCGATCCATTGCCTACGAGTTTGTCCCACTTCTGCTCTTACTTGCTTTGCTCTGCTGTTGTTACTACTGTTGCTGCTACTGTTACTTGCTGCTACTGTTACTTGCTTTGTCCTGCTGCTGCTGCCACTACTTTTGCTACTACTGTTACTTGCTGTTGCTGTTACTTGCTACTGTTGCTACTTGCTTCTGCTGTCACTACTTCTGTTCCTTGCCACTGCTGTTACTCGTTACACTGCTGCTACCTGCTACAATACTTTTTTGGCGCCATTGATAGTTTACTTAGGAATAGTCTGCCTTGTAAACAGATCTTTCCTAGCACCATTGCTATCATACTACTTTGCTGCTTATATCCTGCTTGCAGATACTAATCTTTCAGGTGTGGTTGAGCCGACACCTCAACTGATAATACTGGAGAATATTCTTTCACTCCCATCGTGTCGAACCAACAAATTTGGGTTGAATACTCTACCCTCGAAAACTGCCGCGATCCCACACGCTGGTGGGCCATTGCAAGACAATTGCTAATTGTTGAGCAACTTGGACAAGCTCTTTTTTGGCTCCGTTGCCGTGGAGGCATCAAGTCAGGAATAGTTGCACGTCAGCAGTATCCTGATGAAAATTTGCATGCTATAACACCTCAATCAGTGAGAAAATGAAGCACTTTGCATATGGTTCTCTGGTATGCATCATACTTCCACCAAATCATCCTCATCTAATGCCCAAACAAAACATGCCATGTTGCAATCCATCAAAGAATACCGACAAGATTCTTGAGTTTCAAATAATTCACACTCTGCCTGTACAACAATCTTTTGATGTTTGAGTAAGTCTGAAGTTGGCAAGGAGTGTTGGGCTAGTCTCCATAGTATTCTTTTATTTTGGATGGAACATCAACCTTTCACATTTTTTCCATGCTTTCATCTTCCCCTCAGAATTTGAATTGTCTGCACGCCGTTCCAACCATTCTTCTCATTGGACTTTAGTGGACACCAGCATGCAGTATGCCGAGCGTACAATAAAAGCACAGTTTTGCTCATGTACCCATGACCAGAAATCATCGAGTTGTCTAGTACAGAGTGGGATGAACACAATTACTTGAGCATCAGTGGGAAGGAGTACCTAGGAGATCCTCGCTCAATCGCATTCTATCGACGACAAAATAAGCTCGTTGATGAGTTGTGGTGCATCAAGCACCAATGACATTATTGGCCACATGTTTTACCCCCTCGACGACCATATCTCGCCAGATCTTTGTAGTCGCGTCATCCCATATGCGGTGAATCAATACTTGCACCATTACATCTTGTCCTTCAAGAATGGACCTTTATATCTGGGATGATGCACTACCAAGGTCGGTGAAACCATAGCGTGAAAAATACCTAGCTTTTAATATCCTCGCACTCAAGGAGTTTGGTTCTATTAACATACACCAATCTTGCTGTGCCAGAAGGGCAAGGTTGAAGTGCCCGATAGTACGAAATCCCATGCCACCAACATACTTGGGCCTTGTCAGTACACTTCACAATACCCAGCTAGCCTTTGTTTCACCTTCTCTGCCCCTACCTAAATTCCCGAATCACAAAATTAATATGTTCACATTGGTCACATGTGAGCTTTATGCAAGACATGGAATAGACAGGTACCGCTTCTGCAATGGATTTTATGAAAACATCCTTACCTCATGCAGACAACAGCTTTGCCATCTGACCTTACACTACTAGGAGAAAGCCTAGTGGTAGCGCTGGAATTACCCATACCGGTAGCGGTGGTGGCAACGCTACTGCTAAGGCGCTACAACTAAGTTGTAGCAGTAGCGCTGGAAAACAAGCGCTACTGGTATGTACGGTTAGCAGTACCGCTGGAAGACAACAAGCGCTGCTGTTAAACCAGCGTTACAGTGAGACACATACCAGTGCTACTGCTAATATTCCTACTTTCACAGATTTAATTCCCCTCTACGTATTTGTGCATGCTCTATACATTAGTTTCATCATATCATAATAAACATACATTATTCTCATCATATCATACACATATATAGTAGTCTCGTCATACCATCATCATCATCATCATTATCCAACACAAATATCATCACATCTCGAAAATAGTGACACACAAGTCATATGTCTCGAATAAATGCAACTCAATGGTCATTGCGCACCCACAAGTTTCACCATCTCTATCTAAACCATGATGTAGAAGAGAAGAGTGATCATTATGAGCAAGAGGGCGACTATGTAGTACTTCTTGAGGCACCGGTTTCGCTCCCTCTCTTGCCGTAGCATCCAGCTCAAGTAACTATTTTCCTCTTCGGCTCTCCTGTCGAACCCTCTGTGGCTAGCGCCCGGGTACCTGTCCACCTAGGTCTGAGCATCTCGCCAGTGACCGTACACTTATAGGACCCTCGCAATGAATACAACGTAGAAGTCCTTCGCCATCTCTGATCTATGTCCTGCATCGTAAGTTGATGAATTCAATTATAATATGCAACATAATGTACTTGATGGGGATATGTACCTAGGATAGGGTCACAGGCCTGACCTAGATGTCCTACTCAAGTGTACGTCATTATTAGCTTGGAAGCCACGAAGAAGATTCTGACTAGATAGCCGTGGTCACTCGGTAAGTAGTCACTCGAAAGATGTTCCCCTTCACTCGGAAGGAACTTCCACTCGGAATACACCAGTCGGCGTAGAAGACCAGAAGCCACTCCAGGGAGGCCAATGGGCGAGCGTTCGACTGATGATCATGAATAGCATTAATTACATACGTACGTTATCAGTAACGTACACCTTCAAACTCTATTGATCGAACCCTTAGATGCTAGGGATTTGATGAGGGGTAGCGCACTCTATATAAGCCATCCCTCCCCTCTGGCACAAGGGTTCGCACCCCCCGTGTAACACACATTCCACACCACAAGAGCTCCCGATCACTCAGACGTAGGGATATTACCTCTACGAGAGGGGCGTGAACTCATACATCTTGCGTACAAGCTTGCCGTAGCTAGGACTCTCCCCTCTTTATTCATACCCTACACCTCTACTGTCATGTTCATTCCCACGATAGTTGGCGCCCACCTCGGGAGCTCTTGCGGTGTGGAATGTGTTACAGGGGGTGCGAACCCTTGTGCCAGAGGGGAGGGTGGCTTATATAGAGTGCGCCACCTCTCATCAATACCTCAGCATCTAAGGGCTCGATCAATATGAGTTAAAGATATACGTTACTGATAACGTAAGTGGGCAACGAATGCTACTAAAGACCATTGGATGAACATGTGTCCGCTGGCACTTGTGGGTGACTTCTGGTCTTCAATGCCGCCTGGAATCCTTCCGAGTGTATATGGGTTGTCGAGTGGATGGCAACTTAACCCAAGTGTATTCATACCGAGTGACTTTTAAGAGCCATCTTCATCTAGTCGGAATCTTCTTCTGACCCTCGGCCAAATAATGAGGTGCCCTTGGGTAGGACATTTAGGTCAGGCGTGTGACCCTACCCTAGGTACATATCCCCATCATTATCCCCCGAATGGATCGGGGTTCGAGTGATGAAGGGGTCGAGGTGAGTTCTTGTCGAGTCGTTCTGATCTTGGTCCTTTTCTCGGGATTGACAAAACTTCGGGTCGACTCAAATCTTCGACATTCGCCTTGATCAATTTTTTTACGAAGTTCGCCCGAGTGATTTCAGATGCTTGGGCTTACCCGACTGACTACCGGGATCTTTTGATATGACTGATCACTGCGGTAGGTCCGGATATTACGGGATTTGAAATTTCGGTTTCCGCGCGCCTCGCGGTGATGACACAATTGTCAGGGAAGTGGAGCAACGACGCCTCAATTATTGCGCCGTCATCATCGCCACGCATCACGTCTCCACTGATATTAGGATATGTTGAGATCTGGAGGTCCCACGAGTCAGTGACTTAGTCGGCCGCTTATATAAATGCAGCCGTGGCTAGGGTTACGGCTGCGCCTTGATATTTTCTTGCTTCTCCTCCTTTGTCTCGCCAACCTTGCTCAATCTTCCCCTCGCCACCACAGCTATGACGAAAGGAAAAACCTCCAAGATTGAGCGTGTCAAGAAGGGCGGCAAGGGGAAAAAGGCTAGTTGGACCGCAGTGCCGCCAGGGTGGATACAGGGGGATTATCGCCCGTCTACTGTGACGAAGGAGGATGTCTTGGATCTCGTCGAACACAGGATGGTGGCGGAGAAATCATGGAGACTTCCAGCGGAGGAGCTTGAACCAGCACCTCGTGAGGGGGAATGGGTCCTCCTCCTCACTCACGTCGAGGGAGGTTTTTCTCTGCCTCCACACCCTTTCTTTCGCGGCTTCATCTTCTATTTATTGATTCAACTTCATCGTCTTCCTCCCAACACTGTTGCATACCTTTCCGCATTCATCACTTTGTCTGAGTGTTTCTTGGGCTCCCTCCTCATTGGGGTTTGTTCAAGAAAATATTTACTGCTCGATCCCAAACAGTGAAAAAAGCGAATCCTGGGGACATTCGGACCAACATTATCCAGTTGTGTGGTGTCATAGGAATTTAGAAGAGGAATATGAGTACTTATCCTCCGATGACCCTCCCTGAATCGGTTAGGAACTGGAAGTCGTCATGGTTCTACTGCAATGATATAGCATCTCCGAACATGTTGACTGGCGTTCCCCCTTCACCTTAGATCGTCTGACTGCTCCTAGGATATTAACTATATTCGAGGATGAAAAGACAGAAGTGGAGATTTTGGCGGGTGAAGTGATTAACTTTGTCAGAAACGGGCTGACTGGTTTGGACCTGCTGAAGATGTTCGTCAGTCGACGCATCCAGCCCCTTCAGGAAAGAGACCATGCCATGTGGCATTACTCTAGTTCTGAAGATTCCACTCGGTCGCATCCATAGGAAGTCGATGAAGATATGGTAAGCCAGTGGATCAGAAGGATCACTGGTCCTTGCGACAACCCTGTGGGATCTAGACGAGTCGCCCCATATTCTGCTGAGAATAAGCCGCGGAAGTTGGTATGTTACATATTTACTGATTGTATTTATGCCTTCGTCAAGTGACTGCATATTCGTCCGATTGACTCTGTTATCTTTGTGCTTTGAAGGAATGGACCAACCTGCACTCTCCTGTGCCCAATGGGGAGCAGTTCGACCTTGGAGGAGAAAGTGAAGGTGGCAGTGCCGACAATGAGTATGTGGATGACAGTGAAGAGAGAGAAGACACTTTAGAAGACAGTGATGAAGAAGAACAATCTCCTCCATGCCGAGAACCATGAACTAAGCAACACCATGACCCATGAGCTCCACCAAGTAAAACAGTCACTTCTAGCAGCAGAAGTGTGAAGTGGACCGAGGCATCGCACCCGACTCTGCGGAGAAGGCTGCAAAACAGCCAAAGCCCGACGTGCCGAAACTTCGGAAGGCTTTGCCACGAATGAGAATCGCCATGCCAGTTGCCTCAGTGTAAGTGTTTGTCTTTTTCATCTCACCATTGTGTCTTTTCAAACTTTACCGAGTGCAATTTGATTGCCAGTGCTGCTACTTCGGTGTCGACTGCTGTCGGGACGGGAGAGGATCGTATGGACCTGGACGTAATGGATTCGCCCGCACCTCGACCAGGTATGATTAACATTAGCTTCATTCCGTTTTATATACTGGATTAGGACTGATTTTCCCATCAGCATTGAAGCTTCGGGTGTCATTTTCTTGGATGATGATCCAAAGCCTCAACATACAGCTACAAAACAAACTCCTGCCGAGCCATTTACATCTGCACTGGGGATGCCTGTGATGCCTGTGTCGAATGCTCCTCTAGTCGGTTCGGGTGCTATGGCGAAGGCCCCTCCAACTGGATCAACTGTCGTGACGACTATGCAGAGTGCGCCTCTGGTAACCCAAGCTACCCGTGTCGTGATTTCCACTTCTTCATCAGTTGCATTCTCTATGCATCGCGTCCCAGAGGAGCAGACTGGCGCTGCCAAAGTGGCGATTATCCAGGCCGAGCTGATTATGCAACGAACAAAGGAGGTGTTCGAGACCAGCAAATTGGCGTATGACGCCAGCTCGGCACTCCAAGCGAACAACCGACTAAGTTCCACTGTAAGTTATTTTCCGATTGAATCTAGTTTGTCAATCCGATTGAATGTTGTTGATTTTGTCAATCTTGTTGTATTTATTTTTATCCACTTCTCGTTTGCCACATAGTAGGTTGTCTTTACTCTAGTGGGGGCACGCTTAGTGAACCCACTGGGTGTAGTCATCGAGACTGCTATTGAATGCTTGCATCATCAGGAGTCTGAAGTTAAGATGTATGCTCTATTTTTGACTCGGCCAGGTCGGACCTGGTCTAGTGTTTTTGTATTCCAGTGGGGGCACTCTTAGTGCATCCACTGGGTGTAGTCCCCGAGACCGCTGTTGAGTGCTTGCCTCGGCAATTGTCTAATTGAGAATGAGTAAATGCACGACTCGGGCAAACTGGTCTGGCCAAGTAGTTTTGTATCCAGTGGGGGCACGATAAGTGCACTCACTGGGTGTAGTCCCCGAGACTAGTGTCGGTCATTTACGAAGGGCAGTAGTCTTGAGAACTTGGGTGGGTGCGGCGGGCCGCTAATCCAACTGTCGAATGACTTTTTTTTCTGCTCGGAAGTAGAAAAAGAATTGTGTCGAATGACTTGTATTTCTACACTCGAAAGTAGAAAAATAATTGTGTCGAATGACTTGTATTTATCCACTTGGAAGTAGAAAAATAATTAGGTCAAATGACTTGTGTTTTTCACTCAGAAGCAGAAAAATAATTGTGCTGAATGAAACTTACTTTTCCACTCGGATGGTTTTCAGAAGGCTTGCGGGATTGGGTCGCAGTATACCCAGATGGAATCTGAGAAGAACCAACTTAACCTGGAGTGTGATGCAATGAAAAAGGTGGTGGAAGACAAGGATCTAGTCCTTGCCAAGCTGAAGGAGAAGTCTGAAGCTGATGAACTGAAGCTTCCGGACTTTGATAAGTTGATGGGAGAATATGAAAAAATGAAGAAAGAAAGAGATGAGTGGGCAAAGAAGCGTAACTCTATGGCAAAGAGGGGAAATGCCATAGAAAGTTTTGTAAAATATTTCCTGGCGAAGATGCTTGCGTCCCTCATTGGTATGTTCTCTTTGCCGAATGAGTCTTTACACTTTTCGTAGATTGACATGCAACTGATGCTTCATTTTCCCTCTTCCATAGAATTCTGTCCTGACTTCGAGAAAGAGACCTTTGAGGTGGAGCCATACTTGGACCCCATCAAGTTTCCTGTTCCTGATGACTTGGCCGTAAACATGTATCTCCTCAACTGACGCCTCGTGAAAGTTTAAGGATACTTCACTCGACTGCGAGCTGCTGTGGGAGGAATCGACAAAGAGCTATGGCCTAAAGATACGTTCCTCATCGATCTGGAAGCTGTGCTGGAGCACTTGGGTCGGGTTCTTGAGAGAGTCCAAGAGTGGAAGAAATCTGCTGCTCGGTGAGGGGCTGATGTTACTCTTTCTCTCGTCAGAGTCCACTAAGGAGGCGAGGGAGGAGAAACTGAAAATGCTCCAAGTAGGAAATCCCAAGAAGCTCTAGTTTGAAGATTTTATGGAGACTTTCATCAGTGCTGCGACTCTATTGCTGATGGAATCGATCTCGATACCTTTGTCGAGCCAGCAAGTCCCGGAGGTCCTTGAAGAGAAAACTATTGTTATTCCTAAACAATCTAAATTTGCCTCGGTATGCCGAGTGGTTGATGTATCGCTTAAACTTCATTCGGGTGTTGATCCCGAGTACTTTATGGCTGCACGAATAACTTTGATCCTGGTGAGCTCTTTTGAATCTATCTGCTTTTGATATTCGCAAGATTTTCTTGGTTTCCTTCGAGTGAAGAGATTGCTATTCATTCGGAAATGTTTTTTTGACTTAAGTGATTTGTTCGCAACTAAGTTTCCTAGTGTGAAGTATTTTTCTCCACTCGAACTATATTTTTACTTAGGCGAATCATGTCTAGCTAAGCCCCCGAGTGTGAGGATTGCCCTCCACTCGGAGTACATTTTGTACTTAGGCGAAGACTGGTTCACAGCTAAGCGTCCGAGTGAATAGTTTTATCCACTTGGAAGAGTTTCTTAACTTAGGCGAATATTGTTCGCAGCTAAGCCCATGAGTGTGATGATCGCTCTCCACTCGGAGTACATTTGGTACTTAGGCGAAGACTGGTTCGCAGTTAAGCGTCCGAGTGAATAGCTTTTATACACCCGGAACATTTTGTTAACTTAGGCGAATCTTGTTCGTAGCTAAGCCTCCGAGTGTGAGGACCGCTGTCCAATCAGATTACATTTTGTACTTAGGTGAAGACTGGTTCACAGCTGAGCGCCCGAGTGAATAGCTTTTATCCACTCGGAAGAGTTTGTTAACTTAGGCGAATCTTGTTCGCAGCTATGCCCTCGAGTGTGAGGATGGCTCTCCACTCGGAGTACATTTTGTAATTAGGCGAAGACTGGTTTGCAGCTAAGCATCCGAGTGAATAGCTTTTATCCACTCGGAAGAGTTTGTTAACTTAGGCGAATCTTGTTCGCAGCTAATCCCCCGAGTGTGAGGATCGCTCTCTACTCGGAGTACATTTTGTACTTAGGCGAAGACTGGTTCACAGCTAAGCGTCCGAGTGAATAGATTTTATCCACTCGGAAGAGTTTGTTAACTTAGGCGAATCTTGTGCGCAGCGAAGCCCCCGAGTGTGAGGATCGCTCTCCACTCGGAGTACATTTTGTACTTAGGCGAATCTTGTTCGAAGCAAAGCGTCCAAGTGAATAGTTTTTATCCACTCGGAAGAGTTTGTTAACTTAGGCAAATCTTGTTCGTAGCTAAGCCCCCGAGTGTGAGGATCGCTCTTCACTCGGAGTAGGATTCAGGCGTGAAGCCACTCGACCGGAATCGACAAAAATTGAAGAGGTTATTACTTTAACAAGCAACTTTATTCAGCAAACTTCATCTATTACATCGGATAGTCCAGTGATCAAGCATAAAAACGTTTGAGCAGATCTACATTCCATGCACGCGGTTCATCAGTCCTCTTCTGGAGATTGTAGTGTCGGTAGGCTCCATTGTTTAACACCTTGGTGACGATGAAAGGCCTTTCCCAAGCAGGAGCTAACTTATGAGGTTGTTGTTGATCCCCTCGGAGTACCAGATCACCTTCATGAAACGCCCTACTCCTCACATGCCTTGAATGAAAACGCCGTAGGTCCTGTTGATAAACTATGGATCGAATCAATGCCATCTCATGTTTCTCCTCCAAAAGATCCACTCCGTTTTGACATGCTTGCTCGGCTTCAACTTCCGAATAGATATCCACTTGGGGAGAACTGTGAAGCAAATCACTTGGTAGAACGGCTTCGGCTCCATAGACCATGAAGAAAGGAGTTTGCCCAGTCGACCGGTTCGGTGTTGTCCTCAGACGCCAGAGAACAGAAGGTAGTCTAGTCACCCAAGCGCCTGTGGCATACTCAAGGTCTCGCATGAGTCGAGGCTTTAATCCTTGTAGGATAAGACCATTTGCTCGCTTTGCTTGGCCATTGGTTTGTGCATGAGCAACGGATGCATAATCCACTCGGGTCCCTTGGTTAGTGCAGAAACGTCTGAACTCGTCCGAGTCGAAGATTGATCCATTGTTTGTGATGATGCTATGCGAGAATCCATACCGGAATGTAATTTCCTTCACAAACTTGATGGTTGTGCGGGCATCCAGCTTCTTGATTCGCTTAGCTTCGATCCATTTGGCGAACTTGTCGACTGCAACAAGCAAGTGTGTGAACCCACTCTAACCTGTCCGGAAAGGCCCGACCATGTCTAAACCCCAGACAACAAACGACCAAATGAGAGGGATTGTCTTGAGGGTTGATGCAGGTTTGTGAGAGAGGTTGGAGTAGAACCGACAACCTTCACAATGGTCGACGAGATCTTTGGCCATTTCATTCGTGCGTGGCGAGAAGAATCCAGATAGGTATGCTTTGGTAACAATGGTCCGAGAGGACGCATGATGACCACATGTCCCCAAGTGGATTTCTTCCAGAATCAGTTGGCCCTCCTCAGGGGAGATACATTGTTGAGCTACGCCGGTCACGCTCTCTCTGTAAAGCTGATCACCCATTACTATGAAGGCCTTTGACCCGCGGACAACCTGTCGGGCTTCGTCTTCATCCTCTCGCAGCGCCCGCCTTAATATGTATGCAATATACGGCACTGCCCAGTCGGGAGTAATCACCGAAATTTCCATGATAAGATCGACGGCTGCCGGAACATCAACTTCAGTCGGATCAGAAGTACTTGTTGGCTGTGGGGGCTCTTCAGTGAAAGGATCCTCTTGCACAGATGGGGTGTGTGTAAGTGTTCCAAACATACATTGCTGGGTATAGGTTTCCGAGTAGATCCGATCTTAGCCAATTCATCAACTGCCTCATTCTTCAATCGGGGTACATGATGGAGTTCTAATCCTTAAAACTTCTTCTCCAGCTTCCTCACTGCATTGCAGTAACCTGTCATGGCAGGGTTCCTGACGTCCCACTCCCTCATCACCTCATTGACCACTAAGTCTGAGTCGTCGTAGACCATCAGGCGCCGGACGCCGAGTGAGATGGCCATACGCAACCCGTAAAGGAGAGCTTCATACTCAGCTTCATTGTCGTATGAATCAAAATGGATCTGAAGGACATAGTTAAGCTTGTCGCCTTTTGGAGACACCAGTACCACACCAGCATCAGACCCATTTAACATTTTGGATCCATCAAAGAGCATAGTCCAATGCACCGAGTGAATCTGTGCAGGCTATTGCTGTTCCACCCACTCAGCCATAAAATCAGCCAGGTCCTGAGATTTGATGGCTTTCTTTGCTTCAAACTTGATATCCAAATACAATAGCTCCATAGCCCATTTGGCCACTCGGCCCATTGCATCCCGATTGTGAAGAATCTTGATAGGGGAGCATCACTGACGACTGCTATGGAGTGATGTAATGTGCCACTTTCTTTTATGTCGAATATATTCCATAAAGAAGCTTCTGGTAATGGGGATACCTTTGCTTCGAAGGATTCAACACTTCAGAAATATAATTGACTGGACGTTGAACCTTGTAGGCTTTACCTTCGTCCTCTCTCTCGACAGTCAGAACTCTACTGACGACTTGATTGGTGGCTGCGATGTATAAGAGCAGTGATTCTTTGCTGTACGGAGCAGCAAGCACCGGCTAGGTGGAAAGCAGAGCTTTGAGCTCTACAAACGCTGCTTCTTCTTCATCATTCCACTCGAATACATCTGACTTCTTCATCAGTCGTTACAAAGGCAATGCCTTCTCACCGAGACGATATATAAATCGACCCAATGCTGCCAGACATCCTGTATGTTTCTGCACGTCATGCACTCACACAGTGCTCTGCATTCGGACGATGGCGCCGATGTTCTCGGGGTTAACGTCGATCTCTCGTTCGAAAATGAGAAAATCGAGTAACTTGCCCCTAGGAATGCCAAAAGTGCACTTAGCTGGATTTAACTTGATGTCGTACTTCCTCAAATTAGCAAATGTTTCTGCCAAGTCAGTCAACAGGTCAGGACCTTTGCGTGACATGAAAACAATATCATCCATATATGCTTCCATATTCCGACCGATATGGTTGAGCAGACACTTCTAGATCATGCGCATGAAGGTTGCACCAGCATTCTTCAGGCCGAAAGGCATAGTGATGTAACAGTAACACGCGAAAGGGGTGATGAAAGCTATTTTTATTTCATGTGGGCCAAACAGACGGATCCAATGGTAACCAGAATAAAAATCCAGAAAAGACAAACGCTCGCACCCCGCTGTTGAATCGACTATCTGATCAATGCGGGGGAGCGGGATGTGATCTTTTGGACAGACCTTATTAACGTTTTTGAAGTCGATACACATGCGAAGGGAGTTATCCTTCTTGGGAACCATGACAACATTCGAGAGCCACTCGGGGTGGTATATCTCACGAATGAATTTGGCTTCCAAGAGTTTCGCTACCTCCTTGCCGATTGTATTCCTCTTCTCTGATACGGATCATCGCAGGCGCTCTCTGACTGGCTTCGCCTTTGGATCCACCTGCTAATGGTGCTCAGTCAGCTCCCTGGGCACACCCGACATGTCAGCAGGCTTCCATGCGAAGATGTCCCAGTTCTCACAGAGGAACTGGATAAGCTCGGCTTCCTATTTGCTGTCGAGTGTCGTGGATATGTTGGTTGGAGCTACATTAGGATCAGTCGGATGAACGTTCACTGGCTTGACCTCTCCTGCCGACGGAAAAGCGGACTCAGAACCTGGCTTCTTAGAGCGCATTAGGTCAGTTGGGTTGGTGGTCCTCCGGTACTCTTCCAATTTTACCACGGCCATCTGCTGATTTGCAATCTTTGAACCTTGCTGCAAACACTCTTCAGCTCTCTGTCGATTGCCGGAAATAGTGATGACCCCTTTAGGGCTTGGCATCTTCATATTTAGGTACACGTAACATGGTCGGGCCATGAAACGTGCATAAGGAGGACGACCCAGAATAGCATGATATGCACTCTGGAAGTCCACCACCTCAAATGTCAGCTTCTCTTTGTGAAAATTCCAGTTAGAGCCGAAAACGGCATCTAGTCAGATATGACCGAGTGACTTGGCCTTCTTCCCTGGGAACTCTCGCTGAGTCGGGACATCCCAATGCCTATCCCCTTGAGAGTTTCTGCATATAGGATAGTGAGCCTACTCCCTCCATCCATCAGAACTTTGTGGAGCCGAACACCTTCGACAACAGGGTCGACTACCAGAGCCTGGCGACCTGGACTCGGAACAAAAGATGGATGGTCCGACTGATCAAGTGTGATGGGAGTTTGCGACCACTTCAGGTATGTTGGGGTGGTAGGTACTGCCATGTTGACCTCCCTGTTGATGACTCTCACTCGATTTTTGCTTTCTACGTCATCAAAAATCATCAGAGTTGCATTGACCTTGGGGAAGTCATCTTTTTCTTCATTATCTTCTTCTTGAGGTTCTTTTCCACTTGACTGACCTTTGAACTCTTGGACCAACAGTCGGCACTGTCTAGTGGTATGCTTTGGCAATATCAGGTTGTCTTCATCATCATTCTTCGTGTGAAAAACACACGGCTGATCCAAAACATCTCACTGCAGCTTGGATTTCTTCGGGGGGAATGGTGCCTTGGCCTTTCCCTTAAACTTTCCTGCCGCCAGGGCGACCGCTTCTGCTCAGGTTGCATTTTCAACCTTTCTCTTCTACATTCGATTGGAATTAGCATCAGTGTTGTGGACTGCTTTACCCTTGCCGATACGGAGGCGGTCTTCTTCTTCCCCGTTTGCATAACGGGTGGCTATCTCCATCATTTTACTCATTAACATGTCACCTGAGCGACCAAACTTAAGGTACAACTCTCGATACCTGACACGTGCCTTGAAGGCGCAGACTGCTTGGTGCTCGGTAACACTCTCCACTGTGTGGTGAAGAGTGGTCCAGCGCTGGATGTAATCGAGCAAGGACTCACTCGACTTCTCTATGAAGTGTTGTAACTTAGAAAGGCCAGCTGGACGGTTGCACGTGCCCTAGATGGTATTTATGAACACTCGGGCCAGATCTTCCCAACAATATATACTTGAAGGACCCAATTGATTCAACCATGCACGGGCCGAGCCGTCCAATATCAGGGGCAAGTGCTTCATTGCAACATTGTTGTTGCCGCCGCCAATCTGTACGACAACTCGATAACCATCCAACCAAGTTTCGGGCTTATACTTGCGTGTGAACTTACTAACTCGAGTCACCAATAAGAAGTTGGGAGGAATGTCAGCAGAGCAGATTGCTCTACTATAACACTCGGGACAGGAAACTGCGGTTCCACTTCCACTCGGTTGATCTCTATAGAGACCATCCTGGTAGACTCTGCCTTTGTCGATCCTTCTCTGTGCAGGTACATCTCTTGCATCAAATCTGGGGTTCCACTCGTCACCGAATGGGTGCCGGTCATCATTGTGTCGGGGCACATACGAGCCGCTCCGCGGAGGAGAATGCACTCGACGATGGTCATCACGGTGACGACGAGGGGGAAACTGGTTCTGACCCTGGTCTCTGTGCTAATACTCACGATAACCTCCGTCTCTGATGCTGGGGTGAACCTGGACTATATACTGACCGGATTGCCTCCGCCCTTGGCGAATTGCTGTGCAATCTATTGATCGACTGTGATACAGCTGAATTCTGCTGCTGCGCTACTTGAAGCAAAGCGCGAATCTGTTCTAAGACTCTGCCTGCCTCTGAATCTGAAGGCAGGATTGAATCTTCTATTTTGTCTGCGGCTACGACATTAAGAACCAGAGTACGATATTGTTCGGTAACGTAGCATAAATTCAAAATTTTCCTACGCATATTCAGATCTTCCTATGGAGAGACCATCAACGAGAGAGGGGTAAGAGCATCTTCATAACTTTAAAGATCGCTAGGCGGAAACGTTGCTAGAACGCGGTTGATGGAGTCGTACTCGCAGCGATTCCGATCTAGTGCCGAACTACGGCACCTCCACGTTCAACACACGTGCAGCCCGGTGACGTCTCCCGCACCTTGATCCAGCAAGGAGGAGGGAGAGGTTGGGGAAGAACTCCAGCAGCACGACGACGTGGTGTCGATGGAGAGACGAGGTCTCCCGGCATGGCTTCGCCAAGCACCGGCAGAGAGGAGGAGGAAGAAGGGCAGGGCTGCACCGAGGGAGAGGCAAAAGTCTGATCCCCAATGGCCAAAAGTGCCCACTATATATAGGGGGAGGGGAGAGGGGGTGCCACCCCTAGGGTTCTCACCCTAGGTGGTGCGGCAGCCCCCCCAGATGGTAGGTGTGGCGACCAGAGGGGGGAGGAGGGGGTGGCGCACCAACTGGTGGGCCTTAGGCCCACCTGGCTTAGGGTTTGCCCCCCCCCCTTTTCTCTCCCCTGCACATTGGGCTGAGTGGGGAGGCGCACCAGCCCACCTAGGGGCTGGTTCCCACCCCCACTTGGCCCACCTTATCTCCCGGGGTCGTTGCCCCCCTTCGGTGGTCCCCAGGGGCCACCTCCGGTGGTCCCGGTGGTCCCGATACGTTACCTGTGATGCCCGAAACACTTCCGGTATCCGAAACCATCCGTCCTATATATATAACTTTACCCTCGGACCATTCCGGAGCTCCTCATGACGTCCGGGATCTCATCCGGGACTCCGAACAACTTTCGGTAACCTCGTATAACAATTCCCTATAACCCTAGCGTCATCGAACCTTAAGTGTGTAGACCCTACGGGTTCGGGAGACAGGCAGACATGACCGAGACACCTCTCTGAGCAATAACCATCAGCGGGGTCTGGATACCCATGGTGGCTCCCACTTTCTCCACGACGATCTCATCGGATGAACCACGATGTCAAGGATTCAATCAATCCCATATACGATTCCCTTTGTGTGTCGGTATAGAACTTGCCCGAGATTCGATCGTCGGTATACCAATACCTTGTTCAATCTCGTTACCGGTAAGTCTCTTTACTCGTTCCGTAGGACGTCATCGTGTGACTAACTCCTTAGTCACATTGAGCTCATGATGATGTTCTACCGAGTGGGCCCAGAGATACCTCTCCGTCACACGGAGTGACAAATCCCGATCTCGATTCGTACCAACCCAACAGACACTTTCGGAGGTACCCGTAGTGCACCTTTATAGTCACCCAGTTACGTTGTGACGTTTGATACACCCAAAGCACTCCTACGGTATCCGGGAGTTGCACAATCTCACGGTCGAAGGAAAAGATACTTGACATTAGAAAAGCTTTAGCTTACGAACAATACGATCTAGTGCTAGGCTTAGGATTGGGTCTTGTCCATCACATCATTCTCCCAATGATGTGATCCCGTTATCAATGACATCTAATGCCCATGATCAGGAAACCATGATCATCTATTGACTAACGAGCTAGCCAACTAGAGGCTTGCTAGGGACACATTGTGATCTATTTATTCACACATGTATTACTGTTTCCTGTTAATACAATTATAGCATGAACAATAGACGATTATCATGAACAAGGAAATATGATAATAACCATTTTATTATTGCCTCTAGGGCATATTTCCAACAGTCTCCCACTTGCACTAGAGTCAATGATCTAGTTACATTGTGATGTATCGAACACCCATAGCATTATGGTGGTGATCATGTTTTGCTCGTGGAAGAGGTTTAGTCAACGGGTCTGCAATATTCAGATCCGTGTGTACTTTACAAATATCTATCACTCCACTCTGGACATGGTCCTGGATGGAGTTGAAGCGGCGTTTGATGTGCTTCGTCTTCCGGTGAAACCTGGGCTCCTTGGCTATGGCTATGGCTCCAGTGTTATCACAGAAGAGTGTCATTGGACCCGACGCGCTTGGAACCACTCCAAGGTCGGTAATGAGCTCCTTCATCCAAATTCCTTCATGAGCCGCTTCTGAAGCAGCTATGTACTCCGCTTCACATGTAGATGCTGCCACAACTTCTTGCTTGCTGCTGCACCAGCTCACTGCCCCATCATTCAACACATATACGTATCCGGTCTGTGACTTAGAGTCATCCGGATCTGTGTCGAAGCGAGCGTCGACGTAACCCTTTACGACGAGCTCTTCGTCACCTCCATAAACGAGAAACATTTCCTTAGTCCTTTTCAGGTACTTAAGGATATTCTTGACCGCTGTCTAGTGTTCCATACCTCGATCACTTTGGTACCTCCCTACCAGACTTATGGCAAGGTTTATATCAGGTCTGGTACACAGCATGGCATACATTAGAGAGCCCACGACTGAAGCGTAGGGGACATAACTCATCTTCTCTCTATCTGCTGCCGTGGTCGGCGACTGAGTCTTACTCAATCTCATACCTTGCAAAACTGGCAAGAACCCTTTCTTTGAGTTTTCCATATTGAACTTCTTCAATATCTTGTCAAGGTATGTACTTTGCGAAAGACCTACGAGGCGTCTTGATCTATCTCTATAGATCTTGATGCCTAATATGTATGCAGCTGCTCCAAGGTCCTTCATTGAAAAACTCTTGTTCAAATAGGCCTTTATGCTCTCCAACATCTCTATATTATTCCCCATCAATAATATGTCATCCACATACAGTATGAGGAAAGCTACATAGCTCCCACTCACTTTCTTGTAAAGACAGGCTTCTCCGTAAACCTGTATGAATCCAAAAGCTTTAATCACCTCATTAAAGCGAATGTTCCAACTCCGAGATGCTTGCACCAGGCCATAGATGGAGCGCTAGAGCTTGCACACTTTGTTAACATCCTTAGGGTCGACAAAACCTTCTGGTTGCATCATATACAACTCTTCCTTAAGATTCCCGTTAAGGAACGCTGTTTTGACGTCCATTTGCCAAATTTCATAATCATAAAAGGCGGCAATTGCTAACATGATTTGGACTGATTTCAGCTTCGCTACGGGAGAGAAAGTCTCTTCGTAGTCAACTCCTTGAATTTGTCGAAAACCCTTTGCGACAAGTCGAGCTTTGTAAACGGTTACATTACCGTTTGCATCAGTCTTCTTCTTGAAGATCCATTTATTTTCTATGGCTCGCCGGTCATCGGGCAAGTCCACCAAAGTCCATACTTTGTTCTCATACATGGATCCTATCTCGAATTTCATAGCCTCAAGCCATTTGTTGGAATCCGGGCCCGCCATCGCTTCTTCATAGTTCGAAGGTTCACCGTTGTCTAACAACATGATTTCCATCACAGGGTTGCCGTACCACTCTGGTGCGGAGCGTGCCCTTGTGGACCTTCGCGGTTCAGTAGTAACTTGATCCGAAGCTTCATGATCATCATCATTAACTTCCTCTTCAGTCGGTGTAGGCGACACAGGAACAACTTCCCGCGCTGTGCTACTATCCTGTTCGAGAGGGGGTGTAATTACCTCATCAAGTTCTACCTTCCTCCCACTTACTTCTTTCGAGAGAAACTCTTTCTCTAGAAAGGATCCGTTCTTGGCAACAAAGGCTCCGGATCTAAGATAGAAGGTATACCCAATAGTTTCCTTAGGGTATCCTATGAATACGCATTTCTCCGCTTTGGATTCGAGCTTTTCTGGTTGAAGTTTCTTCACATAAGCATCACAACCCCAAACTTTAAGAAACGACAACTTAGGTTTCTTGCCAAACCATAGTTCATACGGTGTCGTCTCAACGGATTTAGATGGTACCCTATTTAAAGTGAATGCTGCAGTTTCTAATGCATATCCCCAAAATGATAGCGGTAAGTCGGTAAGAGACATCATAGATCGTACCATATCTAATAAAGTGCAATTACAATGTTCAGACACTCCGTTGCGTTGCGGTGTGCTAGGCGGCGTCAGTTGTGAAACGATTCCACACTTCCTTAGGTGTGTGCCAAACTCGTGACTCAAATATTCTCCTCCACGATCAGATTGTAGACATTTAATTTTTTTGTCACATTGATTCTCAACCTCACTCTGAAATTCCTTGAACTTTTCAAACGTCTCAGATTTGTGCTTCATCAAGTAGATATACCCATACCTACTCAAATCATCGGTGAGAGTGAGAACATAACGATAACCACCGCGAGCTTCAACCTTCATTGGACCACACACATCAGTATGTATTATTTCCAATAAGTCGGTTGCTCTCTCCATTATTCCTGAGAATGGAGTCTTAGTCATCTTGCCCATGAGGCAGGGTTCGCATGTGTCAAATGATTCAAAGTCAAGAGACTCTAATAGTCCATCAATATAGAGCTTCTTCATGCGCTTAACGCCGATATGACCAAGGCGGCAGTGCCACAAGTACGTGGGACTATCATTATCAACTTTACATCTTTTGGTACTCACACTATGAATATGTGTAACATCACGATCGAGATTCATCAAGAATAAACCATTCACCAGCGGAGCATGATCATAAAACATATCACTCATATAAATAGAACAACCATTATTCTCTGACTTAAATGAGTAGCCGTCTCGCATTAAGCAAGACCCTGATACAATGTTCATGCTTAAAGCTGGTACTAAATAACAATTATTAAGGTTTAAAACTAATCCCGATGGTAGATGTAGAGGTAGCGTGCTGACGGCGATCACATCTACCTTTGAACCATTCCCGACGCGCATCGTCACCTCGTCCTTGGCCAGTCTCCGCTTATTCCGCAGTTCCTGCTTTGAGTTACAAATGTGAGCAACAACACCGGTATCAAATACCCAGGAGCTACTACAAGCGCTGGTAAGGTACACATCAATAACATGTATATCACATATACCTTTAACGTTGTCGACCTTCTTGTCCGCTAAGTATTTGGGGCAGTTCCGCTTCTAGTGACCCTTTCCCTTGCAATAGAAGCACTCAGTCTCAGGCTTGGCTCTGTTCTTTTTCTTCTTCCCGGCATCTGGCTTACCCGGTGCGGCAACAGCTTTGCCGTCTTTCTTGAAGTTGTTCTTACCCTTGCCTTTCTTGAAACTAGTGGTCTTGTTGACCATCAACACTTGATGCTCTTTCTTGATTTCTACTTCTACATACTTGAGCATCGAGTACAACTCGGGAATGGTCTTCTCCATCCCTTGCATGTTGTAGTTAAGCACAAAGCCTTTGTAGCTTGGTGGGAGAGACTGGAGGATTCTGTCAATTATAGCATCATCTGGAAGTTCGACTCCAAGTGAAGTCAGACGACCGTGTAACCCAGACATTTTGAGTATGTGCTCACTGACAGAACTGTTCTCCTCCGTCTTACAACTAAAGAACTTGTCGGAGACTTCTTATCTCTCGACACGGGCATGAGCTTGAAAAACTAGCTTCAGCTCCTGGAACATCTCATATGCCCCGTGTTGCTCAAAACGCCTTTGGAGCCCCGTTTCTAAACTGTATAACATGCCACACCTAACCAGAGAGTAGTCATCACTCCGCGTTTGCTAGACGTTCAGAATGTCCTGGGCTGCTGCGGGAGCGGGAGGGTCACCTAGCGGCGCATCAAGGATATAAGCCTTTTTAGCTGCTTCAAGGATGAGCTTCAAGTTGCGAACCCAGTCCGCATAGTTGCTACCATCATCTTTCAGCTTGTTTTTCTCTAGGAATGCATTGAAATTGAGGTTGACGTTGGCCATCTACAATATTTATAAAGACAACTTTTAGACTAAGTTCATGACAATTAAGTTCATTTAATCAAATTAAGTATGAACTCCCACTTAAATCGACATCCCTCTAGTCATCTAAGTGATACATGATCCATGTTGACTAACCCGTGTCCGATCATCACGTGAGACGGACTAGTCACCATGGTGAGCAACTCCATGCTGATCGTATTCAACCATACGACTCATGTTCGACCATTCGGACTCTTGTATTCGAGGTCATGTCTGTACATGCTAAGCTCGTCGAGTCAACCTAGGTGTTTCGCGTGTGTAAATCTGGCTTACACCCGTTGTATGCGAACGTTAGAATCTATCACACCCGATCATCACGTGGTTCTTCGACACAACAAACCTTCGCAACGGTGCACACTTAGGGGAATACGTTCTCGAAATTTTAAGAGGGATCATCTTATTATGCTACCGTCGTTCTAAGAAATAAGATGAAAAACATGATAAACATCACAATGCAATCATATAGTGACATGATATGGCCATTATCATCTTTGCTCTTTCGATCTCCATCTTCAGGCATCGCATGATCATCATCGTCACCGGCTTGACACCATGATCTCCATCATCATGATCTCCATCATCGTGTCTCCGTGAAGTCGTCACGCCAACTACTACTATCACTACTACTGTAGCTAACCGTTAGCAATGAAGTAAAAGTAGTAAGCACATGGCGTTGCATCTCATACAATAAATTAAGACAACTCCTATGGCTCCCGCCGGTTTTCATACTCATCGACATGCAAGTCCTGAAACCTATTACAATAACATGATCATCTCATACATCATACATGCAACATCACAACTTTGGCCATATCACATCACATGTCAAACCCTGCAAAAACAAGTTGGACGTCCTCTAATTGTTGTTGCAAGTTTTACGTGGGTGATTTGGGTTTCTAGCAAGAACGCCTTCTTACCTACATGACAGACACAACGATGATATGCCAAAGCTATTTACCCTTCATAAGGACCCTTTTCATCAAATCCAATCCGACTAGAGTAGGAGAGACAGACACCCGCTAGCCACCTTTATGCACGGTGTGCATGTCTGTCGGTGGAACCAGTCTCACGTAAGCGTACGTGTAAAGTTGGTCCGGGACGCTTCATCCCACAATACCGTCGGAAAAGAATAAGACTAGTAGCGGCAAGCAAATTGACAAATCATCGCCCACAACTTTTGTGTTCTACTCGTGCATAGAATATACGCATAGAAAACTTGGCTTTGATGCCACTGTTGGGTAACGTAGCATAAATTCAAAATTTTCCTATGCATATTCAGATCTTCCTATGGAGAGATCAGCAACGAGAGAGGGGTAAGAGCATCTTCATACCTTTGAAGATCGCTAAGCGGAAGCGTTGCTAGAACGCGGTTGATGGAGTCATACTCGCAGCGATTCCGATCTAGTGCCGAACTACGACACCTCCGCGTTCAACACACGTGCAGCCCGGTGACGTCTCCCGCACCTTGATCCAGCAAGGAGGAGGGAGAGGTTGGGGAAGAACTCCAGCAGCACGACGACATGGTGTTGATGGAGAGACGAGGTCTCCCGGCAGGGCTTCGCCAAGCACCGGCAGAGAGGAGGAGGAAGAAGGGCAGGGCTGCGCCGAGGGAGAGGCAAAAGTCTGATCCCCAATGGCCAAAAGTGCCCACTATATATAGGGGGAGGGGAGAGGGGTGCCACCCCTAGGGTTCCCACCCTAGGTGGTGCGGCAGCCCCCCAGATGGGAGGTGCGGCGGCCAGAGGGGGGAGGAGGGGGTGGCGCACCAACTGGTGGGCCTTAGGCCCACCTGGCTTAGGGTTTGCCCCCCCCTTTTCTCTCCCCTGCGCATTGGGCTGAGTGGGGAGGCGCGCCAGCCCACCTAGGGCCTCGTTTCCACCCCCACTTGGCCCACCTTATCTCCCGGGGTCGTTGCCCCCCTTCGGTGGTCCCCCGGGGCCACCTCCGGTGCTCCCGGTGGTCCCGGTACGTTACCGGTGATGCCCGAAACACTTCCGGTATCCGAAACCATCCGTCCTATATATCAATCTTTACCTCCGGACCATTCCGGAGCTCCTCGTGATGCCCGCGATCTCATCCGGGACTCCGAACAACTTTCGGTAACCTCGTATAACAATTCCCTATAACCCTAGCGTCATCGAACCTTAAGTGTGTAGACCCTACGGGTTCGGGAGACAGGCAGACATGACCGAGACACCTCTCTGACCAATAACCATCAGCGGGGTCTGGATATCCATGGTGGCTCCCACTTTCTCCACGACGATCTCATCGGATGAACCACAATGTCAAGTATTCAATCAATCCTGTATACAATTCCCTTTGTCTGTCGGTATAGAACTTGCCCGAGATTCGATCGTCGGTATACCAATACCTTGTTCAATCTCGTTACCGGTAAGTCTCTTTACTCGTTCCGTAGCACGTCATCGTGTGACTAACTCCTTAGTCACATTGAGCTCATGATGATGTTCTACCGAGTGGGCCCAGAGATACCTCTCTGTCACACGGAGTGACAAATCCCGATCTCGATTCGTACCAACCCAACAGACACTTTCGGAGGTACCCGTAGTGCACCTTTATAGTCACCCAGTTACGTTGTGACGTTTGATACACCCAAAGCACTCCTACGGTATCCGGGAGTTGCACAATCTCACGATCAAAGGAAAAGATACTTGACATTAGAAAAGCTTTAGCATACGAACAATACGATCTAGTGCTAGGCTTAGGATTGGGTCTTGTCCATCACATCATTCTCCCAATGATGTGATCCCGTTATCAATGACATATAATGCCCATGATCAGGAAACCATGATCATCTATTGCCTAACGAGCTAGCCAACTAGAGGCTTGCTAGGGACACATTGTGATCTATTTATTCACACATGTATTACTGTTTCCTGTTAATAAAATTATAGCATGAACAATAGACGATTATCATGAACAAGGAGATATGATAATAACCATTTTATTCTTGCATCTAGGGCATATTTCCAATAGATATACCTCAGTATTCGCGCGATGGTCGCCTGGGAAGAGTTGCCACTGATGCTGATTGGAAGTTTGATGATGATGACGACCGCGTCCAGACGACGGTTCACCGGCCTCGTGCTCGCCGCGATCGAACCTGGGTGGGCTCTCCACAGATCCCGCCATGAAGACCTCTGCTGCTTGGTTGCAACTCTCGCACTTAGAAGGAACGTCAGACTAGACTGACACCGAGCGGATCGGGTCCTGAAGAGGTACAACAGGCTCGATGGCCGCAACCTGAGGGGTCGATGGAGACAACGCCTGACGACCACCGCGTGCTTCACCCACCACGGGAGTCGAGAGGGACCGGATCGCTTGCGGCGACGAATAGCAGAGTGAAGGGCTGACAACGGAGTCGACGGCTACAGAAGGAGAACGCCAAAGGAGTTTGCATAGAAGTGCGTCCCTCCACGGACTGGGAGCACCTCGACATCGAGTGGCACTTCTAGGAGCCATGCTGAGTCATTTGCGACAAAGATGAGGGCCCTGAAATGGATCTCACCACCCACGAATGAACCGCCGCTTAGAGACACGATGAAGAGTGAAAAATGCAAACTTGTCGGAAGTTGCCTAGACGCTTGCCCCACGGTGGGCACCAACTGTTGTGGGAATAAACCTTACAGTAGAGGTGTAGGGTACGAATGGAGAGGGCAGAGTCCTAGCTACAACAAGATTGTACACATGATGCATGAGTTCAGGCCCCTCTCTTGGAGGTAACAGCCCTATGTCTCGGGTGCTCAGGAGCTCTTGCAATGTGTTTTGTGTAATACAGGGGGTGCGAACCCTTGTGCTAGTGGGGAGGGGTGGCTTATATAGAGTGCGCCAGCTCTCATCAATACCTCAACATCTAAGGGCTCGATCAATATGAGTTAAAGATATACATTACTGATAACATAAGTGGGCAATGAATGCTACTAAAGAACATTGGATAAACGTGTGTCCGTTGGCACTTGTGGGTGACTTCTGGTCATCAATGCCGACTGGAATCCTTCTGAGTGTATATGGGTTGTCGAGTGGATGGCAACGTAACCCGAGAGTTTTTGTACCGAGTGACTTTTAAGCGCCATCTTCATCCAGTCGTAATCTTCTGTCTGACCCTTGGCCTAATAATTAGGTGCCCTTGGGTAGGACATTTAGGTTAGGCGTGTGACCCTACCCTAGGTACATATACCCATCAGGAGGCGCCTCTTGACATCGAGGTGCTCCTGACCCGCGGGGCAACACACTTCCGTGCAAGCTCCTACGACATTCGTCGACTCCGTTATCGACCATTCGCCCCGCTGTTCATCGTCACAAGCGATCCGGTCGGTCACAACTTTAGTGATGGGTGAAGCATGCAGTGGCTCGCCACACGTCATCTCCGTCGTCTCCACATGTTGCTGCCATCGAGCCTGCCAAACTTCTTCGGAGCCCGATCCACTCAACATCAAATCAGTCTGATGTTCCTTCCGAGTGTGAGAGCTGCAATCCAGCAGCGGAGGTCTTCATGGCGGGTTCTACAGAGAGCCCGACCGGGTTCGTCGTGGCGAACACGAGGTCGGTGAACCGTCAAATGGACATGAACATCGTCGTCCTCCAACTTCTAGTCGGCGTCAGCGAAAACTCTTCTCGAGTGGATGACTGGACAACATTGTGGTATATCGTACTCTGGTACTAAATGTTGCATCCGCCTCTAAGATAGCAGATTCTATCCAGCCGTCAAACTCAGAGGCTGGTTGGGGCTTAGAGCAGATTCACACTTTGCTTCAAGCAGCGCATCAACAAAACTCAGCTTTATTGCAGTCGCTCAATAGGTTGCATAGTAATTCACACAAAGAAGATACGGTTTGTTCTGTTTTCAGTCCACGGTCACCTCAGCATCGCAGAGACGGGGGTTACTGAGAGAATCAACACAAAGACCAGGGGCAGAATCAGTTCGCTCCCCGTTATCACCGCGATGACCGTTGTCGGGTGCATTCTCCTCCGACGAGTGGTTCGTATGTGTCCCAATACTACGACGACAGGCGCCCGTTCAATGATGAGCGGAATCCTGGATTTGATGCGAGAAATATACTCACCTAGAGGAGGATTGACAGGGGTAGAGCTCACAGAGATGGTTTCAACAGAGATCGTCCGAGTGTAAGTGGTACTGCAGTTTCTGGTCCCGAGTGCTTCAGTAGAGCAATCCCTTCTGCTGATATTCCCCCCAACTTCAGGTTAGCGACTGGAATTAGTAACTTCACAATAGAATCCAAGCCTGAAACATGGCTTGACGACTACCGAGTGGCTGTGCAGATTGGCGGAGGCAATGACAGCGTCATCATGAAGCATTTGCCTATGATGTTTGATGGTTCGGCCGGGGCGTGGCTGAATCAGTTGGCTCCTTCTAGCATCTACTGTTGGGAGGATCTCGCCCGAGTGTTCATCAAAACATTCGAAGGCACGTGCAAGCGTCCAACTGGTCTGTCCGAGCTGCCGCTTTGAATGTAGAAGTCAAACGAATCTTTGAGAGATTACATTCAGTGGTGGACCACCCTTCATCACACGATGGAGAATGTTTCTAAGCACCAGGCAGTCTATGCCTTCAAAGCTGGCGTCAGATACAGAGAGCTGTACTTGAAGTTCGGTCGTACAAACGACATGTCCATGAGCAAGATGATGTAGATTGCTGCCCGATACGCCAACTGCGAAGAGGAAGACCGCATCCGCAGCGGTAAAGGGAAAGCAGTCGACAATGATGCTAGCAACAATTCCAATCAGAAGCAGAAGTGCAAGGCTGATGGTTCCACTCAAGCAGAAGCAACCACCCTCGCCGCACAAGGAAAATTCAAGGGAAAGTCCAAAGGACAGTTCCCCCCCAAGAAGTCCAAGGGTCATATGGATGTTCTGGATCAGTCATGTGTACTCCACACGAAAAAGACGAAGATGGCAATCTAATATTGCCTAAACACACCACTCGTCAGTGCAGGCTGTTGATCCAACAGTTTAAAGAAGATCGGTCGAGTGGAAAAGATCCCGAAAAGGAGAACGATGAAGGAAAAGATGATTTCCCAGAAGTCCAAGCAACTATGATGATTTTTGCTGACGTAGAGAGCAGGAGTCGACTGAAGGTCATCAACAGTGAAGTCAACTTGGCAGTACCCTCCACCACGACATCTCTCAAGTGGTCACAGACACCCATAATGTTTGATCAGTCGGATCACCCAACTCATGTCCCTACTCCTGGTCGACAGGCCCTGGTGGTTGATCCAATTGTGGAAGGTGTTCGGCTTCGCAAGGTCCTGATGGATGGAGGAAGCGGGCTGAATATTTTGTATGCAGAAACTCTCAAGGGGATGGGAATTCTGGTGTCCCGACTCAGCGAGAGAAACATACAGTTTCTTGGAGTCATTCCCGGAAAGAAGGCCAAGTCACTCGGCCAGATTGCATTGGATGTTATTTTTGGTTCTGATAAAAACTATCGCAAAGATAAGTTGACATTCGAGGTTGTGGATTTCCAGAGTGCATATCATGCCATTCTGTGTCGTCCAACCTATGCTCGTTTCATGGCCCGACCATGTTACGTGTATCTGAAGATGAAGATGTCAGGACCCAAGGGAGTCATCACAGTCACAGGCAATGGACATAGAGCCGAAGAGTGCTTGCAACAAGGCTCTAAAATTGCTGATCAATAGATGGCCATGGTTGAACTAGAGGAATATCAGAAGAACGCCAACCCTGCCGACCTGATGCGCTCCAAGAAGCCTGCTTCTGAGTCCGCATTTCACTCGGCAGGCGAGGTCAAACCATTGAACGTCCACCCGACGAATCCCAATGCTGCTCCGACCAACATATCCACAACACTCGACATCAAGTAGGAAGCTGAGCTCATCCAGTTCCTCCGTGAGGATTGGGACATCTTTGCATGGAAGCCTGCTGACATGCCGGGTGTACCCAGCGAACTAGCTGAGCACCGACTGGGAGTGGATCCGAAGGAAAAGCCTATCAGAGAGCATTTGCGTTGGTCTGCAGTAGAAAATCGAAAATCAATCGGCCAGGAGGTGGCGCGACTCTTGAAGGCGAAGATCATACGCGAGGTTTACCACTCCGAGTGGCTCGCGAATGTCGTCATGGTCCCCAAGAAGGACAAGTCCCTTCCCATGTGTATCGATTTCAAGAACAACAATAAGGTCTCCTCGAAAGATCACTTTCCGCTCCCCCGCATTGATCAAATTGTCGATTCGAATGCGGGGTGTGAGTGTTTATCTTTTCTTGATGCTTATTCTGGCTACCATAAGATCCATCTGTTTTTCCAAGATGAAATAAAATGGCCTTCATCACCCCTTTCGGGTGTTTCTGTTATATCACCATGCCTTTTGGTCTGAAGAATGCCTGCGCCACTTTCATAAGTATGATCCAGAAGTGCCTGCTTGATCACATTGGTTGGAACGTCGAAGCATACATGGATGATATTGTGGTCAAGTCATGCAAAGGTTCTGACCTGTTGACTGACCTAGCATAGACATTCGCCAATCTGAGGAAGTATGACATCAAGCTGAACCCAACTAAGTGCACTTTCAGAGTTCCTGGTGGCAAGTTACTCGGTTTCCTCATTTCCGAACGTGGGATCAATGTCAACCCCGAGAAGATCAGTGCCATCATCCGTATGAAAAGCCCTGTGCAGGTGCACGATATGCAGAAATCACACGCTGTCTGGCAGCATTGAGTCGGTTCATCTCTCGCCTCGGTGAGAAGGCATTGCCTTTATACCGACTGATGAAAAAATCCGATGTGTTCGAGTGGAATGACGAGGCAGAAGCATCGTTTTTCGATCTCAAAGCTCTACTTTCCACCCAGCCGGTGCTTGCTGCTCCACACAGCAAAGAACCCCTACTCTTATACATCGCAGCTACCAATCAGGTTGTCAGCACAGTTCTAACCATCGAGTGAGAAGAAGAAGGCAAAGCCTACAAGGTCCAGCACCCAGTTCATTAGATTTCTGAAGTATTGACCCCTTCGAAGAAAAGGTATCCCGATTACCAGAAGCTCCTTTATGGAATTTACTTGTCAGCAAAGAACATGGCGCATTATTTCCAAGATCATTCTATATCAGTCATCAGCGATGCTCCACTGTCAGAGATTCTTCACAATCGAGACGCATCTGGTCGTGTGGCTAAATGGGCCATTGAGATGTTATATTTTGACATCAAATTCAAGGCAAAGAAAGCTATCAAGTCCTAGGCCCTTGCTGACTTCATGGTTGAGTGGGTAGAACAACAACAACCAGCTTAAATTCACTCGACACACTGGACTATGTTCTTCGATGGCTCCAAAATGTTGAATGTGTCCGATGCTGGTGTGGTGTTGGTGTTCCCAAAAGGCGACAAGCTCAACTATATTTTCCAGATTCATTTTGATTCCTCCAACAATGAGGCTGAATATGAAGCCCTCCTCTACGGGTTGCATATGACCATCTCAATCGACGTCCAACGCCTGATGGTATACGACAACTCAGATTTGGTGGTCAATCAAGTGATGAAGGAATGGGATGCTAGGAATCCCACCACGACTGGATACTGGAATGCAGTAAGGAAAGTAGAGAAGAAGTTTGAAGGTCTCGAGCTCCATCATGTTCCCCGACTGAAAAACCAAGCAGCTGATGAACTGGCCAATATTGGATCCACTCGGAAACCTATCCCCAGCAATGTGTTCCTGGAGCATTTGCATACTCCTTTGGTGCAAGAGGATCCTTTCACTAAAGAGCCCCCACAACCAATGAGCACCTCCAATACGTCTGAGATTGACGTCCCAGCAGTGGTTAATTTACTTATGGAAATCCTGGTGATCACACCCGAGTGGACAGTACCATACATTGCATATATCATGAGAAGAGAACTCCCTGAAGACGAAGCTGAAGCTAAGCAGATTGTCCGCAGATCAAATGCTTTTACTGTGATGGGCGATCAGCTGTACAGAGAAAGTGTTACCGGCGTAGCTCAATGGTGCATCTCCCATGAGGAGGGCCGACTGATCCTGGAACAAATCCACTCGGGGACCTGTGGCCATCATGCGTCCTCTCGGACCATTGTTGCCAAAGCATACCGAGCTGGGTTCTTCTCGCCGCGTGCTAATGAGATGGCCAATGATATCATTGATCACTGTGAAGGTTGCCAATTCTATTCTAACTTGTCTCACAAGCCTGTGTCTGCCTTAAAGACCATCCCTCTCGTATGGACATTTGCTGTTTGGGGTTTGGATATGGTCGGCCCCTTCCGAACAGGGTAGAGTGGATTTACACACTTGCTTGTTGCAGTCGACAAGTTTACTGAATGGATTGAAACCAAGCCAATAAAGAAGTTGGAGTCACGCACTGCCATCAAGTTCACGAGAGATATAACATTTCGGTACTGAGTTCCTCACAACATCATAACAGACAATGGCTCTAACTTTAATTCAGAAGAGTTCAGGCGCCTTTGCTCTGCTCAAGGCACTCGGTGGATTATGCGTCCGTCACACACCCCCAAACCAATGGACAAGCGGTGCGGGCAAACGACCTTATCCTTCAGGTGTTGAAACCGTGACTCATGCGAGACTTGGAACATGCGGCTGGAGCCTGGGTAACTTAACTGCCATCTGTTTTGTGGGGCTTGAGAATAACCCCTAACCGGTATACTGGATGCACACCCTTATTCTTGGTGTATGGAGCTAAAGCTGTCTTGCCGAGTGATATCCTTCATAATTCTCCCCGTGTGGATTTGTACTCGCAGGCTGAAGCTGAACAGGTGCGTCAAGACAGAGTGGATCTCTTGGAAGAAGAGTGTGAGATGGCCTTAGTTCGGTCGACTGCATATCAACAGGATCTTCGTTGCTTTGATGCAAGACATGTCAGGAGTCGGGCGTTCCACGAAGGCGATCTGGTGATCCGAGTGGATCAAGAGAAACCTCACAAGTTAGCCCCTACATGGGGAGGACCATTCGTCGTCACCAAGGTACTGAAGAATGGAGCTTACCATCTCCACAACCTCAAGAAGAGAGCCGACGAACCCCGAGCTTGGAATGCGGACCTACTCCGACGTTTTTATGCCTGACAACGAGTTGGATTGATGTAATAAGAGAGTTTACTGAATAATGTTACTCGTTGAAGTCATAATTTCTACAATTTGTGTCGATTCCGATCGAGCAGTTTCACACCCAAAACATACTCCGAGTGAAGAGCAACCCTCTCACTCGGGGGCTTAGCTGCGAACATGTTTTCCCCTAAGTTAAAAACCCTTCCGAGTGAATAACAATCTATTCACTCGGATGCTTAGCTGCGAACCAGTCTTCGCCTAAGTATAGAAACTACTCCGAGTGAAGAGCAATCCTCTCACTCGGGGGCTTAGCTACGAACATGTTTTCGCCTAAGTTAAAAACCCTTCCGAGTGAATAAGAATCTATTCACTTGGATGCTTAGTTGCAAACCAGTCTTCGCCTAAGTATAGAAACTACTCTGAGTGAAGAGAAATCCTCTCACTTGGGGGCTTAGCTGCGAACATGTTTTCGCCTAAGTTAAAAACCCTTCTGAGTGAATAACAATCTATTCACTCGGATGCTTAGGTGTGAACCAGTCTTCGCATAAGTATAGAAACTACTCCGAATGAAGAGTAATCCTCTCACTCGTGGGCTTATCTGTTAATCAATCACCTAAGTTAAAAACCTTTCCGATGCTTAGCTGCAAATCAGTCTTCGCCTAAGTATAGAAACTACTCCGAGTGAAGAGCAACCCTCTCACTCTGGGGCTTAGCTGCGAACATGTTTTTGCCTAAGTTAAAAACCCTTCTGAGTGAATAACAATCTATGCACTCAGATGCTTAGCTGCGAATTAGTCTTCGCCTAAGTATAGAAACTACTCCAAGTGAAGAGCAATCATCTCACTCGGAGGCTTAGCTGCGAACATGTTTTCGCCTAAGTTATAAACCCTTCTGAGTGAATAACAATCTATTCACTTGGATGCTTTGCTGCGAATCAGTCTTCGCCTAAAATAGAAACTACTCCGAGTGAAGAGCAATCCTCTCACTCGGAGGCTTAGTTGCGAACATGTTTTCACCTATGTTAAAAACCCTTCCGAGTGAATAACTATCTATTCACTCGCACGCTTAGCTGCGAACCAGTCTTCGCCTAAGTATAGCATATACTACGAGTGAAGAGAAATCCTTTCACTCGGGGTCTTAGCTGCGAATCAGTCGCCTAAGTTAAAAACCTTTTCGAATGAATAGCAACCTATTCACTCGAGAACATTCAAAAATCAAATAAACTCAAAATGTAGATAAATTCAAAAGAATCCAGCACAGATTAAAAGTCGTCCATGCAGACGAAAGTTACTCGGGTTCAACACTCAAACAAAGTTTTAACGATACAGTAACACTCGGCATACCAAGGCGAATTAAAGTTTGCCAGTGATTATAGTTTCATCTCAAGGCTCACCAGGACTTGCAGGCTCAACGAAGGTATCAAGGTCAATCCCATCAGCAATGCGAGTCGCTGCGTTGATGAAGGTCTCCACGAAATCTTCAATTTGGAGCTTCTTCGTCTTTGCCACATGGAGTGCCTTCAGCTTCTCTTCTCTCGCTTCTTTACAATGGACTCGAGTGAGTGAAAGGGTCACATCGGCTCCGCTTCACGCAATAGACTTCTTCCACGCCTGCACCCTGTCGGGAAACTGACCCAGGCGGCTCATCACAGACTCCAGATCAGTCTGGAAAGTGTCTTCAGGCCACAACTCCTTGTCAATCTTCCCCACCGCAGCTCGTAGTTGAGCAATGTATCCCTGGACCTTCAAGAGGCGAGTGTTGAGACAAAACATATCTACAGCCATGGCATCTGGAACAGGTGACTTGCAGGGGTCTAGATACGGATCCAACTCTTCGGTCTCCTAGACAAAATCTAGGTAGAATTCTACGCGAGGAAAAAATCAAAATCAGTCACAATTCATTCGGTAAAGTTCGTAAAGATTCAATCGGTGAAGGAAGCATACCTGTAAGCATCGCGAGCATTTTGGTCAGGAAGTCCTTCAGAAATTTTCCTTGGCGTTTCCCCTTTTCGCCATTTTCTCAAGCTTTTTCCCCATTTGATTCGTTCTCTCTTCAACTTCGCATTTTCTTCTTCCAACTTAGCAACGTCCAAGAGCTTCTTCTCAGCTGCCTCGGACCTTTCCTTAACCTCTACAAGGACTTTGTCCTTGTCTTCGATTGTTTTCCTAAAGGCATCAAAGTCATTGGTCTTCACCTCCAAATCCAGCTGAAGTTGGTTCTTCTCTGATTCCAACTTGGCATACTTAGATCCAATATCACAGGCTTTCTAAAAAACAGCAAGGGAATATTTCAGTTGACACTAGTATTTTTCTGCTTCCGAGTGGAGAAGTATAGTTCAGTCAACAAAATAGCGTCCCGTCGCACGCACCCAAGTTCTTATAACTAATGCCCTTCATAAACGATCGACATTACTCTTGGGGACAACACCCAGTGGGTGCAATTAGCGTGGCCCCAATGGATATAAACCACTCGACTAGGTCTGTCCTGACCGAGAAAAGAAAAAGAAACAAAGCATGTTTTCCAATTATACCCCTGCCGAGGCAAACACTCGACAACGGTCTCGGGGACTACACCTAGTGGGTGCACTCTGCGTGCCCCCACTGGATACAAAACCACTCGACTAGGTCCGGCCCGACCGAGTCAAAAACAGAGAATAACTCTTCAAATCATACCCCTGTCGATGCTAGCATTCGACAATGGTCTCGGGGAGTACACCATGTTGGTTCACTCAGCGTGCCCCCACTAGAATAGAGACAAACAACGACACAGCGTGCCCCCAGTGGGTGTAAAAGCAAGATTGACAAGACTCAATTGGAAAGCAAGATTGACAAGACTCAATCGGAAATGAACTTACTATTGCACTTCCTCGGATGTTCGCTTGAAGTACCGAACCGACATCGTATGCCACCTTACTAGCCTCGTACACCTCTGTGGTCCGCTGCATCATTAGTCCGGCTTGAATCATAGCTTCTTTCGCGGCTTCAATTTGATCCTTCGGGACATGTTGCATAGAATATGCAAGCGTTGAAGGAGTCAGTATTGGAGCAGTGGTAACGAGAGTTATCGGAGGAGGCGCAGTCGACACAGTTGTCATAACAGTTGAACCAGTCGGAGGAGCTGTAATCACAATAGTCGAGCTGGCTGGGGGAACAGTCGACATGAGTGCTGTCGGCATGGCCTGAATTTGTGTCGTAGCCGTGCGCTGCAGTTCTCGCTCATCATCCAAGAGGATGACGTATATGGCTGTCAATCGGCAGTGTCAGTTAGTACAGTCGACGGATTCAATCTAGAAAACAGAGTAAAACAAAGATTTATCATACCTTGTTGAGGAGCAGGCATATCCACAACGTCCAAGTCCATGGGGTCTTCTTCATCCCCAATAGGCGTCGTCACCAAGGTACCAGCTCTGGTAAGTAAATTTCACTCGGTCGTCAGAGAAACAGAAAGTCACAATGACAAAACAAACAAAGATACGAATACTCACATTGAAGCAACTGGAACAGCAATCCTCATCCGAGGCAGGGCCTTCCGAGGCTTAGGAGCATCTGGCTTAGGTTGCTTGGCAGCTTTTTCTGCAGAGTCAGTCGCAACAGCCGTGTCGAGCTTCATGTTCCTGCTGCTGGATGCTAAGGTCTTGTTTGGAGCAGCCGTTGGATCATGGCGATGCTTGGACCGTGATTCGGGGTGTGGAGGAGACTGATTTTCTTCCTCGCTGTCACCCGAATCATCTTCACTCTCCTCGCTGACTTCAGCATAGCCATTGTCAACACTGCGGCCTTCGCTCTCCCCTCCGATGTCAAATTGATCCCCGTTAGGTACGGGAGAATGCAAGTTTGTCGACTGCTACCAGGAACAAAAGCAGCAGAATCAGTCGGTCAAAGATCCAGTCATTCGACAAATACATGAAAGTAATCATAAAGGATATAACTCACTAGCTTCCGTGGTTTGTTCTCAACAGAATAAGCTGCAACTCGCTTGGCTCCTATGTGATTGTCGCAGGGTCCAGTGATGCTCTTGAGCCACTGGGCTACGGTTTCTTCCGAAACCTCCTCCGGGTGCGACCGAGTGGAATCCTCAAAGACCGAGTAGTGCCACATGGCGTGGTCCCTCGCTCGAAGAGGCTAAATGCGCCGAGCGAGGAATGTCTCGGGCAGATCTATTCTCGTCACTCCGTTACTGACCAACTTAACAACCTCGTTCACCAACATCCCCACCTCAGTCTTCTCATCCTCAAACACGTTTATCGTCCTAGGAGCACTCGGTCACTCCTAGGTGAATGGATGAAGTCCAGTGAACATGTTCGGAGATGCAATGTTATTGCAGTAGAACCATGTCAACTGCCAGTTCCGAACTGACTCAGGAAGGGTCATCTGGGGATATGTACTCCTACTCATTTTCTGGATCCCCAAACCACCGCATAACTGGATCACGTGAGTCCCACTGTCACTCAGGTTTTCTTTCTTCACTGCTTGGGATCGCACAGAGAAGATGTGTTTGAACTGTCAACAGTGAGGAGGACAACACAAGAAGCACTCACACAGTGTGACGAATGCGGAGTGATACACGTTGGCGTTGAGAGGAAGATGGTGAAGTTGCACTCCAAAATAATAGAGAAAACCGCGAATAAAAGGATGGGGGGCTAGAGAGAAACCTCGCTCAACGTGAGTTAGGAGCAGGACTCGTTCCCCTTCGCGGGGCTCCGGCTCAACATCTCCTTCTGGCAGCCTCCAAGAGTTCTCGGCCATCATCCCATGCTTAACAAGCTCCAGGATGTCCCGTACGGTGGATGGGAGAAATTCTCCCTGGACCCACCTAGGCGGCAGCGCAGATCGGCCGCCTCGCTTCCTTGATTTCCCACCCTTCTTGGTGCGCTTGAGATGAGTGGTCTTGCCCTTCATCATTGTTGCAGCAATGGATGCAAACCAAAGAAGTGCTTGCGAGACGGAGGTGGAGGGGAAGCAGGAAAGAATCAGATGGAGGCACTGCCACAAACCTAACGTCGGCCAGATTGACAATTTCCCAAGTGAGTCATTGACTGGTGGACACCCCGATCTCTGACTATTCTGATAACAGAGGAGATGTGACATGTGGCGATAATGACGACGCGATAATGGAGGCGTCGTTGCCCCATTTGCCCTGGTTGTTGCATCATCAGCGCACAACGCGCAGAACCCAAAATTTCGAATCCCGTGAATCCGGACCCGACGAAGTGATCCGTCACATCTCAACATCTCGTTAGTAACTCGGATTAACTTCAAGTACTTCTCTTCACTTGGTCGTGCTTCGCAACAGAATCGATCAAGGTGAATCATGAAGACTTCAGTCGACACGAAGTTCTATCAAGCCCGGAAGTATATTCAAGATCAGTATGACTCGACAAAATCCGCATCGACCCCTTCCTCATTTGAACCCCAATCCATTCGGGAGCTAATGATGGGGATATGTACCCAGGGTAGGTTCAAAGGCCTGACCTAGATGTCCTACCCAAGGGTACCTCATTATTAGCTTGGCGGTGACGAAGAAGATTCCGACTGGATAGCCGTGGTCACTCGGTAAGCAGTCACTCGGATAATGTTCGCCTTCATTTGGAAGGAACTTCCACTCGGAATACACCAATCAATGCAGAAGACGAGAAGCCACTCCAGGGAGGCCAATGGGCGAGCGTTCGGCTGATGATCATGATTAGCATTAATTACATATGTACGTTATCAGTAACGTACACCTTTAAACTCTATTGATCGAACCCTTAGATTCTTGGGCTTTGATGAGGGGTAGAACACTCTATATAAGCCACTCCTCCCCTGTGGCACAAGGGTTCGCAACCCCTGTAACACACATTACACACCGCAAGAGCTCCCGAGCAATGAGACATAGGGTTGTTACCTCTACGAGAGGGGCCTGAACTCATACATCTTGCGTACAAGCTTGCCGTAGCTAGGACTCTTACCTCTACATTCCTACCCTACACCTCTACTGTCAGTTTCATTCCCACGACAGTACTTGAGAAAGACAAAGAGGTATAGTTATGAAAATACAAGCAACCTATAGTAAACATAAATAACGAAGTTCCTCATACCCAAACTAATTAACTAGAGCGATCTATGCTAGTTCATAGAAAGACAGTAGTACTAATTAAACATACACATTGTCATTGTCAATCACTCCTCCATGTCAGCGCTCCGATCTTCATAGTCAGGGAGGAAGCACCCAAGCTTCGTGAAAGGCTTCATGTCCAGACACTTCGCGAGTAGGTGTGTTCGGACATTATCATGCCTTATTAGCCCATGGTAGAACACCCATGATGGTTCGAGGACCTCTTTCATGATCACTTGGGCAAGTCTACACTGTACATGATAAAACTAAGCTCAGATTCGATGATCCGGTGTCCTTCTATGATTGTGGCCTAGTTGAAAATCTCGACATCGCTGGATGTAGCTGACATGCAAAGGCGTTGATTATCCCTTCTATACTCGATCATGTGATGCATGAGGTAGAATCCATCAGCCTTACTATCGTTCGGTTGCTGGAAGCAGCAGAAGTTGGTCTTATGTCTGAAAGCCGACCCTTTATTCGTGTCCTTTTTCACCTTGATATATCCACAAGTAAGGCTGAAGTTTAAGATGGCACTATCGAGAACACTCTTTATGTGCGTGTAATCCCTTTTCTTGATGTTCTTCACTGAGTCCAAGTACATAGCATGGGAGTATTGTGGGTACATACAGATGAGGTCGCCACCCCCGCCCGCTATGCAAAATATGTACACCTCAATTTAGCCTCCATACTTGCAAAGGAATGATTAAAACTAACGAAAGGATAACCGCGGATGACTTACGTGGGATGATAAGGCACGAGAATTGTTTCCTTCTCCTTATTAGTGATGATGACCTTGCCAATGTACTTGCTCGCATAGTCACAGTGCTCTTTACATATCGCAAAGAAGCTCTCGTGCATATAGTATGGGTCTGCGATGCAGATATATTCGATGGTTCTCGCGCCTGATGATGTAGTTGAGATACAATGCATACAAGGGGATGAACTGAAAATCCAGCTTGGTCATCTGGAACATGTCATAGATGTAGTCAAATCACAGGATGAACTTATCCGTGTCGATGTATGACTTTGCACCTGGAACCTACACCTCGTAAAGCGGTTATCCTGGTTTTTCCGAGATGAGAAGGCTTTTCTCTTTGGCCAGCACATCATCATGAAGTCTCCTTAGATCATTGTTCAGTATGTTCTCTAGCACTTTCTGAGGTAGGATCTGGTGGCCGGCAACATGGAAACACTTCACAGCTATGACAAGTATTCTCTCTACCTTCCAGGGCTTCAGAGGCGGCTCACTGCTTGAAGCAGCTCTGGCGCCTTTAGAGCCTTTCTTGTTCGGTCTCCTCCTTTGATTCTTGGATGGTGGCGGCAGTGAGCCCACCATACATTCCCTAACCACCACCCCAAGTGTCGTGAGGGCTAATCAGTGGATAGCCCTTGCGTTGTTCTTGCTGGGTAGAGGCAACATCTGGAGGTGTCTCCTGCGAGGATCGCATGAAGAGAGACTTTTTGCAATCAGCCTTAGGATGTTCTGGCTCCAGCAAAACATAGCTTGATTCATAGGCATTAGCATCGTCATAGCCGGTATTGATATACTGGTTTGTTTCATCATCCTCCTCCTCCATGAGATCATCATCATTTGCTTCTTCGACGGGGGTAACATCATCTGGCACTAATGGAGGCTCTCCCTCACGTCGTTCGCTATCACCCGACACGACAGGTGCAGGTAATTGCGTAGGCGGGGTGGTGTTCATACCTTTTTGAGGAGTTGTCATTGGTGTGCTACCGAGCGCCTCGAAACGAAGAAGAGTCTTCGGCCAAGGCAAGAACCAGCTCTTGCATGTGCCAATCAGTTTAGGGGTCTTGTCGTTATCAAAGGGTACCGGAGGAGGCAAATCCTCGAAGCACACTTTGACACTAGCCACACAAATTTTGAAGATGCTATGGGGCATCTGTCGGTTGTGGATCATGCGGTCCTTCAGCTTCTGTTGAAAATATGCCCTATAGGCAATAATAAATTGGTTATTATTATATTTCCTTGTTCATGATAATCGTTTATTATCCATGCTAGAATTGTATTGATTGGAAACTCAAATACATGTGTGGATACATAGACAACACATAGTCCCTAGTGAGCCTGTAGTTGACTAGCTCGATGATCAAAGATGGTTAAGGTTTCCTGGCCATAGACAAGTGTTATCACTTGATAACGGGATCACATCATTAGGAGAAGGATGTGATGGACAAGACCCAAACTATGAATGTAGCATATGATCATGTTAGTTTATTGCTACTATTTTCTGCATGTCAATGTATCTATTCCTATGACCATGAGATCATGCAACTCCCGGACACCGGAGGAATACCTTATGTGTATCAAACGTCGCAACTATTAGGGAATATTTCTCCTAAGTGGTTTTAGTGGTTGATGACAATTGCTGTGCGGACTAATCGTGTGCATTGAGCATTTCAAATTATTCATATCTAGGCACAATACGATTCGATGCCCCTCGGAGTCTCTCGGAGACGGTTGGTTTTCTAAGTTTCTCTTTGGTGGTTTTGAGTCGTAGGAAAGCCGTTCTATTAAGAGGGGGTCCGCGTCGGAAAGGTTTGGGTGGAATCATCACGTACACACTTAGTGCACCCACTTTCTTTTGGCTATAATGGAGCTCCATACCTATTTTCATTCTCTATGCAAAAAAGCCAGCGATAGTACCGCTGGTGTCAGCGGTAGTACCGCTGGCACAGCGGTAGTAACGCTCTTAGAGAGGTAGTAATTTTTTACTACCGCTCCAGGAGCGTTACTACCGCCCTTGGTGCGGTAGTAATTTTTTACTACTGCTCCAAGGGCGGTACTACCGCCCTCGGTGCAGTAGTATTTTTTTACTACCGCTTCGACGGACTTTTTCGCATAGTTTTCCACCCGCAGTAGTAGGCACGGTAGTATTTCAGTACTACCGTGGTTGGTGAGATGCAGAGCAGTAGTACCGTTCTTAGGAGCGGCAGTACCGCTCATAGTAGCGGTAGTACCTCTTGTCTTCTATTGTGGAGGTGGGTAACGGTTGGATCGGAGCCCCCCACTATATAAAGGCATCTTCTTCTTCAAGGAGCTCACCTACAACTTCTCTAAGCTTCATTGTCGCTCCACAAGATTACTTTCGCATGATCTCTCTCCCTAGCCAATCAAACTTGTTGATTTTCTAGGGATTGCTTGAGAAGGCCTTGATCTACACTTCCACCGAAGGGTATTTGATTCCCCCCACTAATCCCTTGCGGATCTTGTTACTCTTGGGTGTGTGAGCACCCTAGACGGTTGAGGTCACCTCGAAGCCACATGCCATTGTGGTGAAGCTTCGTGGTCTAGTTGGGAGCCTCCAAGCTTTGTGTGGAGATAGCCCCAACCTTGTATGTAAAGGTTCGGTTGCTGCCTTCAAGGGCACTAATAGTGGATTCACGGCATCTCGCATTGTGTGAGGGCGTGAGTAAAATATGGTGGCCCTAGTGGCTTCTTGGGGAGCATTGTGCCTCCACACCGCTCCAACAGAGACGTACTTCGTGTCGAAGGGAAGGAACTTCGGTAACACATCCTCGTTTACATCAGTTCCACTTGCGGTTATCTCTTACCTTTACCTTGTACTTGTATTTCTTGTGGTGAATTCGTTGCTTGCTCTTGTTATCCTTGTGACTAGCATTATATAGGTTGCTCTCCTAGTTGTTCACATAGAGAACCTTTTTGTTGCTTTTCCTAATTTGTTAAGACAAGCTAAAAATTGGTAGTTGCCTATTCACCCCCTCTAGTCAACCATATCGATCCTTTCAATTGGTATTAGAGCCATGTCTCTTTATTAAGGGTTTTACCACCCGAAGAGTATGGTTGACGATGGTGAGGTTGGGGCCGAAGGGACCGAGGCCGTGGAGGTGGCTTCAGTCACACGTGATGATTTGAATGAGGCCTTGGGCTTACTCGAAACGTCCATGAGAACCGAAGTCAAAACCATGTTTAAACAATTACTTGAGGGGATGAGGAATTCTCCCGACCCGTTGCTTGTGGTCAAACCCATCTCATCGGTGTCAGGGGCCAATTCCTACAAGGAAGCGGCTAAAGGCACTCAAACTTCCTCCCCTCATGGTAAGAGTGGGATGGGGACGTTTGCATCGGTTCCTCCTCCTCCGGTCTATGGAGGATCGGTTCATACTCCGCATATTAATAACTTAGACCTCCTCCTAAACTTGTTAAAAGTGATTTTGCTAATTGGGTTTTCTCCATCAAGTCTCATTTGAATCACAACTCAACAAATCTTTGGAGAATCATCGAGCAAGTCTATTACCCTCATGATCCATTGAACCTTACTCCAAGAGAAGAGGCGGACAACTAATACAATCATTCTGCAGTGTTCATCCTTCAATCTGCAGTCCCACCAGAAGACCTTCCACATCTGTGTCCTTTCACTCGTGCAAAGGATTGTTGGGAGCCAATCATGGCTCTATACAAGGGAAGCTCAAGCATTCAATGGTCTAACTTTGTAGTGGTCCTTGATCACGCTGGTGAGTTTGTGATGCTAGAATATGAGGATCCCCGTGATCTCTATTGAAGGGTGAATGCACTCGTTGTTGCTCTCCAGGACCATGGGAGCAAAGATACGGATGACACATGGATCAAGCACAAGTTTTTCAAGGCCATCATGCCTATCAACAAAGCCATGTCTTCCGTCATTCGACAAAGACCAGATTTTCACTCCTTGTCCTCAGGCCAAGTGTTGGATGCGTTCATCGCTATGGATATTATGAACAAGGCCGCCGACAATGCACTTGCTCGTGTTCGCTCAAAAACAACATCACCTAACCTTGCCTTGAAGACCAAGGCTATTGTTGATGAAGAAGCGGAGGAAGAAGATGGCTGCCCCGAAGACACAAAGTACGCATATCATGAGCACATGACCCTTGCTTCAAGGCAGTTTTGGGGAAACAAGAGGTACTCAAGACCCAATTTCTCCAAGGACAACTCAAATGGGTTAAAGAACAAACAACGGGTATTGACATGCTACAACTGCGGCAATGTAAGTCACTTAGTTGCAAATTTTCCTTATGAGACGAGGGAGGACAACGGGGACAAGCTCATTCGCAAGGATAGGCCCAAGTCCTTCCCTAGCAAGAACACCTTCACGAAGAAGACTCATCCAAGGGGCTTGGTGGCCCATGTAGAGTACACCTCCGATGATGATGAAGACGATACTGTTGGAAATATGCCATAGAGGCAATAATAAATTAGTTATTATTATATTTCCTTGTTCGTAATAATCGTTTATCACCCATGATAGAATTGTATTGATTGGAAACTCAAATACATGTGTGGATACATAGACAACACACTGTCCCTAGTGAGCCTCAAGTTGACTAGTTCGTTGATCAAAGATGGTCAAGGTTTCCTGGCCATAGGCAAGTGTTGTCACTTGATAAGAGGATCACATCATTAGGACAATCATGTGATGGACAAGACCCAAATTATATACGTAGCATATTGATCGTGTCATTTTATTGCTATTGTTTTCTGCGTGTCAAGTATTTATTCCTATGACCATGAGATCATATAACTCACTGGCACTGAAGGAATACCTTGTGTGCATCAAACGTTGCAACGTAACTGGGTGACTATAAAGGTGCTCTACAGGTATCTCCGAAGGTGTCCGTTGAGTTAGTATGGATCAAGACTGGGATTTTCTTGCAAGCAATGTGATGGAGAGGTATCTCGGGGTCCACTCGCTAAAACAACATCACACACAAGACTTGCAAGCAATGTGACTAAGTGTAAGTCACGGGATCTTGTATTACGGAACGAGAAAAGAGACTTACCGGTAACGAGATTGAAATAGGTATGCGGATACCGACGATCGAATCACGGGCAAGTAACATACTGAAGGACAAAGGGAATGACATACGGGATTATGTGAATCCTTGACACTGAGGTTCAACCGATAAGTTATTTGGAGAATATGTAGGATCCACTATGGGCATCCAGGTCCCGCTATTGGATATTGATCGAGGAGTACCTCGGGGCATGTGTGCATAGTTCTTGAACCCGCAGGGTCTGCACACTTAAGGTTCGACGTTATTTTAGTATAGTTGAGTTATATGTGTGGTTACCGAATGTTCCTCGGAGTCCCGGATGAGATCATGGATGTCACGAGGGTTTCTGGAATGGTCCCTAGAGGATGATTGATATATAGGATGACCTCATTTGGTTACCGGAATGTTTTCGGGCGTTACCGGTAATGTACCGGGAGTGACGAATGGGTTCCGGATGTTCACCGGGAGGGGGGCAACCCACCCGGGGAAGCCCATAGGCCCTAGAGGTTGCGCACGCGGGCTGGTGGGACATTCCAATAAGGCCTATGCGCCAAGGATAAGAAAATGAAAGAGAATAGAAAAAAGAGGTGGGAAGGAAGGGAAGGACTCCACCTTCCAATCCTAGTTGGAGGTGGACTAGGATTGGAGGTGGACTCCTCGACCTCCTTGGCCGGCGCACCCTTTAGGACTTGATCCTCAAGGTAAGCCTCCTCCTCCTCTCTCCTATATATAGTGGTGATTTAGGGATGATTTGAGACAACTTTTGCCACGTGCAACTCAGATCTAGACACCATAGTTTTACCTCTAGATCGTATTTCTGCGGAACTCGGGCAGAGCCCTGCAGGAGTAGATCCCTCAGTACCACCGGAGCGCCGTCACGCTGCCGGTAAACTCATCTACTTATCTGTCTTGCTTGCTGGATCAAGAAGGCCAAGATCATCGTCGAGCTGTACGTGTGCTGAACACGGAGGTGACTAGATCAAAGCGGATCGTGGGACGGATCGCGGGACGGTTCGCGGGGCGGATCGAGGGACGCGAGGACATTCCACTACATCAACCGCGTTTCTTAACGCTTCCTGCTGTGCGATCTACAAGGGTATGTAGATCCAAATCTCCTCTCGTAGATGGACATCACCATGATAGGTCTTCGTGCGCGTAGGAAATTTTTTGTTTCCCATGCGACGTTCCCCAGAAGTAGTATCAGAGCTAGGTTCATGCGTAGATGTTATCTCGAGTAGAACACAAAGGGTTTTGTGGACGATGATGTTCGATTTGCTTCCCTCCTTAGTCTTTTCTCGATTCGGCGGTATTGTTGGATTGAAGCGGCCCGGACCGACATTATTCGCACGCTTATGAAAGACTGGTTTCATCGCTTGACATGTAACCTCGTTGCATAAAGATGACTGGCGGGTGTCGTTTTCTTCTACTTTAGTGGAATTAGTTTTGACCGAGGCAGTCCTTGGAGAGGTTAAATAGCAATTTGCACATCTCCGTTGTGGTTTTTGCGTAAGTAAGATGCGATCTACTAGATACCCATAGCAGCCACATAAAACATGCAACAACAATTAGAGGACGTCTAACTTGTTTTTGCAGGGTATGCTTGTGATGTGATATGGCCAATCACGTGATGTGATATATTGGATGTATGAGATGATCATGTTGTAATAGTTAATATCGACTGGAACGTCGATGGTACGATAACCGGCAGGAGCCGTAGGGTTGTCTTTAAACTAACGTTTGTGTTTGCAGATGCGTTTACTATATTGCTAGGACGTAGTTTTAGTAGTAATAGCATAAGTAGCATGACAACCTTGATGATGACACATTGATGGAGATCATGATGATGGAGATCATGGTGTGGCACCGGTGACAAGAAGTTCGTGTCGGTGCTTTGGTGATGGAGATCAAGAAGCACGAGATGATGGCCATATCATGTCACTTATGAATTGTATGTGATGTTAATCCTTTTATGCACCTTATTTTTCTTACAACGATGGTGGCATTATGAGGTGATCTGTCACTAAAATTTCAAGGCGAAATTGTGTTCTCCCCGACTGTGCATCGTTGCTACAATTCGTCGTTTCGAGGCACCACATGATGATCGGGTGTGATAGACTCAACGTTCACATACAACGGGTGCAAAACAGTTGCACACGCGGAACACACAGGTTAAGCTTGACGAGCGTAGCATGTGCAGACAGGGCCTCGGAACACATGAGACTGAAAGGTCGAGCATGAATTGTATAGTTGATATGATTAGCATAGAGATGCTTACCAGTGAAACTATTCTCAACTCAGGTGATGATCGGACATGAGTTAGTGGATTTGGATCATGTATCACTCAGATGACTAGAGAGATGTACTTTTCGAGTGGGAGTTCTTACGTAATATGATTAATTAAACTAATTATCACGAACATAGTCTAATGGTCTTTGCGAATTATGATGTACCTTGCGCTATAGCTCTACTGTTTTTATATGTTCCTAGAGAAAATTTAATTGAAAGTTGATAGTAGGAACTTTGAGGACCGAGTCCTTAAAACAGACGATTGTCCTCATTGCTGCACAGAAGGCTTATGTCCTTAATGCACCACTCGGTGTGCTGCACTTCGAGCGTCGTCTGTGGATGTTGCAAACATCTGACATGCACGTTTTTGATGACTACGTGATAGTTCCGTACGTAATACTTAATGGCTTAGAAGCAAGGCGTCGAAGATGTTTTTTGAAAATGTCGCGGAACATAAGAGATGTTCTAAGAGATGAAATCGAGATTTCATGATCGTGCCCTTGTTGAGAGGTATAAAGACCTCCGACAAGATTCTTTGCCTACAAAGTAAAGGATAAAAGCTCAAATCATTGAGCATGTTCTCAGATTGTCTCAGTGCAACAATCGCTTGAATCAAGTGGGAGTTAATCTTCTAGATGAGATAGTGATGGTTCTCCAAAGTCAATACCACTAAGGTGCTATTGCTTCGTGATGAACTACAACATATCAAGGATATATATGATGATTCTTAAGCGATTCGCAATGTTTTGACACTGCGAAAGTAAAAATGAAGAAGGAGCATCAATTGTTGATGGTTAGTCAAACCACTAGTTTCAAAGAAGGGCAAGGGCTAGAAGGGATAGTTCATGAAATGGCAAACCAGTTGCTGCTCTAATGAAGAAACCCAAGATTGAACCCAAACCCGAGACTAAGTGCTTCTGTTATGAGGGGAACGGTCACTGAGGTGGAGCTACCCTAGATACTTGGTAGATAAGAAGGCTGGCAAAGTCGACAAATGTATATTTGATATACATGATATTGATGTGTACTTTACTAGTACTCCTAGTATCACGAGGGTATTGGTACTGGTCCGGTTGCTAAGTAATTAGTAACTCGAAATGAAAGCTACGGTATAAACGAAGACTAGCTAAAGGCGAGGTGACGATACGTGTTGGAAGTGTTTCCAAGGTTGATGTGATCAAACATTGCACGCTCCCTCTATCATCGGGATTGGTGGTAAAACCTAAATAATTATTATTTGGTGTTTGCGTTGAGCATGAACATGATTGGATCGTGTTTATTGCAATACAATTATTCATTTAAAGAGAATAATAGTTATTCCGTTTGCTTGAATAATTACCCTCAATGGTTTATTGAATCTCGATCGTAGTGTTACACATGTTCATAATATTTGTGCCAAAAGATACAAAGTAATAATGATAGTACCACTTAGTTGTAGCACTGCCACTTGAGTCATGTTGGTGTAAAATGCATCAAGAAGCTCCATGCTGATGGATCTTTGTAGTCACTCATTTTTGAAACGTTTGACACATGCAAACCATACCCATTGATATAAATGCATGAAGAAGCTCCATAGAGATGGATCGTTTGGACCCACTTGATTTTGAATCACTTGAGACATGCAAATCATACCACATGAAACAAGAGAGTAACTTGTTGTGAGTAATACATTTTGATGTGTGCAGTCCAATGAGTGCTGAGGCACGCAGTGGATATCGCTATGTTCTTACTTCACTGACGATTTGAGTAGATACAGGAGTATTTACTTGATGAATCACAAATCTTAAATATTGAAAAGTTCAAAGCTATTTTAGAATGAAGATCATCGTGACAAGAGGATAAACTGTCTACAATATGATCATAGAGATGAATATCTGAGTTGCGAGTTTTGGTACACAGTTAAGACAATGTGGAGATTGTTTCACAATTCATGCGACCTAGAACACCATAGTGTGATGGTGTGTCCGAACCTCATAGCCACGCCCTATTTTCATATGGTGCATACTATGATGTATCTTATCGAATTACCATTGTCGTTTATGGGTTATGCATTAGAGACAACCGCATTCACTTTAAATAGGGCACCGCGTATTTCCGTTGAGATGACACAATATAGACTATGGTTTGGAGAAACATAAGTTGTCGTTTCTTGAAAGTTTGGGGCTGGGACGCTTATGTGAAAAAGTTTCAGTCTGATAAGCTCGAACCCAAAGCGGATAAATGCATCTTCATAGGATATCCAAAACAGTTGGATACATCTCCAATCTCAGATCCGGAAGCAAAGTGTTTGTTTCTAGAAACGGGTCCTTTCTTGAGGAAAGGTTGCTCTTGAAAGAATTGAGTGGGAGGGTGGTGGAACTTGATGAGGTTAGTGAACCATCACTTCAACCAGTGTGTAGCAGGGCGCAGGAAGATGTACCTGTGGCACCTACACCAAGTGAAGTGGAAACTGATGATGGTGATCATTGAGCTTCGGATCAAGTTACTACAAACCTTGAAGGTCGACAATGTCGCGTACTACTACAGAGTAGTATGGTAACCCTGTCTTGGAGGTCATGTTGTTGAACAACAATGAACCTACGAGCTGTGGAGAAGCGATGGTGAGCCTGGATTCCGACAAATTGCTGGAAACCATGAAATCCGAGAGAGGATCTACGTATGAAAACAAAGTGTACACTTTGGAAGAACTACTTGATGGTCATAGGACTATTAAGTAAAGATGGATCTTTAAAAGGAAGACATACGATGATGGTGAAAAGTCACCATTAAGAAAAGCTCGACTTGTCGCAAAGATGTTTTTCGACAAGATCAAAGAGTTGACTTTGATGAGACTTTCTCACTCGTAGCGATGCTAAGAGTCTGTTGGAATTATGTTAGTAGTTGCTGCATTATTTATGAAATATTGCACATAGGATGTCAAAACATTGTTTCCTCGATGGTTTTCCTTGAGGAAAGGTTGTATGTGATACGACTAGAAAGTTTTGTCGATCCTAAGGATACTAACAAGTATGCAAGTTCCAGCGATCCTTTTATGGACTAGTGCAAGCATCTTGGAGTTGGAATATGCGCTTTGATGAGATGATCAAAGCTTTTGGGTTTGTACAAGGTTTATGAGAAACTTGTATTTCCAAATAAGTGAGTGGGAGCACTATAGCATTTCTGATAAAGTATATGTGGTTGACATATTGTTTATCGGAAGTAATGTAGAATTTCTGTAAAGCATAAAGGTTGTTTGAAAGGGGTTTTTCGAAGGAAGACCTGGATAGAGCTACTTGAACATTGAGCATCTCTATCTATGGAGATAGATCGAAATACTAAACAGAACTTTCAAATGAAATGCATGCCTTCACAAGTTTTTGAATGAGTTCAAAATAGATCAGCAAAGAAGGATTTCTTCTGTGTGTTGTAAGGTGTGAATTGGAGTATGACTCAAAAGCCCGACCATGGCAGAAGAAAGAGAAAGGACGAAGGTCATCCCCTATGCCTTAACTGTAGACTCTACAGGATGCCCTGTTGTGTACCGCACCTGATGTGTGCCTTGCCACAAGTCTGTTAAGAGGTACAGAGAGTGATCCAGGATTGAATCACTAAACATCGGTCAAAATTATCCTTAGTAACTAACATACTAATGAATTTTTCTCGATTACGGAGGTGGTTAAAGAGTTCGTCGTAGAGGGTTACATTGATGCAAGCTTTGCCACTAATCCGAATAACTATGAGTAGTGAAACGGATTCGTATAGTAGAGTAGATATTTGGAGTATTTATGGATAGCACGTAGTAGCAACATCTATAAGATGACATAAAGATTTCAAAAGCACACACAGATCTGAACGATTCAGAACCATTGACTAAAACCTGTCTCACGAGCAAGACGTGATCAGAACCCTGAACTATATGGGTGTTGGATTCGTTAAAATCACATGGTGATGTGAACTAGATTATTGACTCTAGTGCAAGTGGGAGACTGTTGGAAATATGCCCTAGAGGCAATAATAAATTAGTTATTATTATATTTCCTTGTTCATAATAATCGTTTATTATCCATGCTAGAATTTTATTGATAGGAAACTCAAACACATGTGTGGATACATAGACAACACACTGTCCCTAGTGAGCCTCTAGTTGACTAGTCTTTTATGAAAGATGGTCAAGGTTTCCTCGCCATAGGAAAGTGTTGTCACTTGATAATGGGATCACATCATTAGGAGAATCATGTGATGGACAAGACCCAAATTATATACGTAGCATATTGATCGTGTCATTTTATTGCTATTGTTTTCTGCGTGTCGAGTATTTATTACTATGACCATGAGATCATATAACTCACTCGCACCGGAGGAATACCTTGTGTGCAACAAACATCGCAACATAACTGGGTGACTGTAAAGTTGCTCTACAGGTATCTCCGAAGGTGTCTGTTGAGTTAGTATGGATCAAGACTGGCATTTGTCACTCCGTGTGACGGAGAGGTATCTCGGGGCCCACTCGGTATTACAACATCACACACAAGCCTTGGAAGCAATGTGACTAACTGTAAGTCACAGGATCTTGTATTACGGAACGAGAAAATAGTCTTACCGGTAATGAGATTGAAATAGGTATGCGAATACCGACGATCGAATCTCGGGCAAGTAACATACCGAAGAACAAAGGGAATGACCTACGGGATTACCTGAATCCTTGATGCTGAGGTTCAACCGATAAGTTATTCGGAGAATATGTAGGATCCAATATGGGCTTCTAGGTCCTGCTATTGGATATTGACCGAGGAGTACCTCGGGGCATGTCTGCATAGTTCTCGAACCCGAAGGGTCTGCACACTTAAGGTTCGGCGATGTTTTAGTATAGTTGCGTTATATGTGTGGTTACCGAATGTTATTCGAAGTCGCGGATGAGATCACGGACGTCACGAGGGTTTTCAGAATGGTCCGGATACGAAGATTGATATATAGGATGACCTCATTTGGTTACCGCAAAGTTTTTGGGCATTACGAGTAATGTACCGGGAGTGATGAATGGGTTCCGGATGTTCACCGGGAGGGGGGAAACCCACCTGGGTAAGCCCATAGGCCCTAGGGGTGGTGCACCAGCCCTTGGTGTGCTGGTGGGACAGCCCAATAAGGCCTATGCGCCAAGGATAAGAAAATAAAAGAGAAAAGAAAAAGAAGAGGTGGGAAGGAAGGGAAGGACCCCACCTTCCAATTCTAGTTGGACTAGGATTGGAGGTGGACTCCTCCACCTCCTTGGCCGGCGCACCCTTGAGGGCTTGGTCCTCAAGGCAAGCCTCCTCCCCCTTCCTCCTATATATAGTGGTGATTTAGGGCTGATTTTTGACAACTTTTGCCACATGCAACTCACATCTAGACACCATAGTTTTACCTCTAGATCGTATTGCTGTGGAGCTCGGGCGGAACCCTGCAGGAGTAGGTCCCTCACCACCACTGGAGCTTCGTCACGCTGCTCGAGAAATCATCTACTTCTCCATCTTTCTTGCTGGATCAGGAAGGCCGAGATCATCGTCGAGCTGTACATGTGCTGAACGCGGAGGTGTCGTCCGTTCGGCACTAGATCAGAGCGGATCGTGGGACGGATCACGGGACGGTTCGCGGAGCGGATCGAGGGACGTGAGGATGTTCCACTACATCAACCGCGTTTCTTAATGCTTCCTGCTGTGCGATCTACAAGGGTACACAGATCCAAATCTCCTCTCGTAGATGGACATCACCATGGTAGGTCTTCGTGCGCATAGGAAAATTTTGGATTCCCATGCGACATTCCCCAACAGATACAAGTCGTGAGGTTATGGAAACGACCACTGTTTCCATTGCCACTTCCTCCCCCAAGGTATCCCTCTTCGGCGCCACCAACGAGAACCGTATCGCCAAGTGCCCCATGGCTAAATGTATCAATAAGGTAACCCCTATCATCAATACCACTTTCACTACATATCCTTCATTGTTAGACTGTGCTGATAATAGTAAGGTAGCGGAACTTGATGAAAATGAATTTGATAAATTCTTGTGTAAGATCAAGGGTGAAACCAAAAGACACTTTGTTCCTCTTTTGGAACAACTTGGTGAAGCCAATGATCTCGTTGAGACTCATGAGGATACTATCTCCAAGACGCGAGAACATAGCCGTGATTACGCACATGAGATAGCAGAACTATCCATTGCCCTAGAAGAAGAGCGTGGTCATCGTTTGGCTCTTGTGGAGTCACTCAACGTTGACCATGCTAAACTACAAAAGGATCTTGATCATGCTAGTGTTCTTACTCGTGTGCTTTAAAATGGAAAAGTTGTACTTGGGGTTGGCCATGATAGACTCAAGAAAGATTTTGACATACTTGACGAGGCTCACAAGGTCTTGAAAAGTGCTCATTTCTCCCTTAAGGAGTCTCATGATCAGCCTCAAGCAAAACTAACCAAGGAGATTTTGACTTGTCCTCCTTTTATTTTAATTGATAATGCTTGTGCCACTAACTCTTGTTGTGAGCATGTCCATCTTATGGAGGAAAATGCCTAGTTGAAAGGACAGCTTAAAAAGGGCCTTGTTACGTGCATCCAAGGTGAGAAAAATCTAAATGATCTTTTGAGTAATCAAAAGGAAGTTGCAGGAACGAAAGGACTTGGGTTTGCAACCAAGTCTAAGAAGAAAAAGAAAAACAAGACCAATCCATCACCCTCTCTCAAGGACATCTTTGTCCAAGAGGGTGGGAGTACTCATAAGAAGATGAAGAACAAGGAAGGGGGTGACAATGTCAAGAAGGGCAAAACCACTCCCACCAACACAGCCGGCGATTTTAACCCCTCCTACATTTTATGCCGTGCTAGTGATGTGTATGTTTATGCCAAATTTGTTGGTTCTTATTATGATTACATTGAGTGGGCTATTTGGATTCCTAAGATCCTTGTTTCTAACATCAAAGGACCAATTCAAAAATGGGTACCTAAATCCAAGCATTGATCTCGTGCAGGAGTTTGCTTCCGGTGGGGTGTCAAGGTTGCTCGATAGTGAAGTGACAAATCATATGACCGGGAGCAAAGACTTGTTGGTGGATGTGCATCCAATTCCATCTATGCCCACCCATGTCCAATCTGCTGATGCCTCGACATCTAAGGTAATGGGATTTGGTAAGCTGGTCATCTCTCAAGATTTATCTATAGATAAGCTCATGCTTGTTGAGTCTCTTGCATACAGTTTGCTTTCTGTTCGACAACTTGTAGTTATGGGCTTTGCCACATTCTTTAATCTTGATATCGTGGCCCTTTTGTGGAGCAAGACTCTTAAAGTATCCTTTGTTGGATATGTCGAGAACGGTCTCGATGTAGTAAACTTTTCGGAGCGACCAACTAAGACCGCGACTTGTCTAATGGCTAAAGTTGATGTGGGTTGGCTTTGGCATTGCCGACTAGCCCATGTCAATATTAGATCTTTGCAAAGTCTCCTCAAAGGGGACCATGTTCGTGTACTAACAAATGTGAGTTTTGCCAGAGATCGTGCTTGCAGTGCTTGTATTGAGGGAAAGCTTTGTGAAACAGCTCACCGTCCCACAACTGTCATATATTCTAAAAAGCCTTTGGAGCTCCTTCACATGTATCTCTTTGGACCTCCCTCTTTCGATAGTCTTGGGGGAAGAAAGTAATGTTTGTTGATTGTGGATGACTACTCAAGGTACACTTGGGTACATTTCTTCAAAAAGAAGAGTGAGACTCAGAAAACTGTCATCGACTTTGCAAATGAAGCTCAACGTCAACATGAAGCAAATATTTTGATGACTAAAAGTGGCAATGGCACCGAGTTCAAGAATTACACCCTAAATGAGTTTCTTAGTGTTGAGGGGATAAAACATCAATACTTAGAACCATATACCCCTCAACAGAACGGTGTTGCAGAAAGGAAGAACCAGACTTTGATGGACCCGGCAAGAACCATGATGGCAAAATTTAAATGTCCATACAACTTCTAGGATGAAGCCATTAGTACGCGTGTCATGCATCCAATCAGCTCTACCTCCGCAAAAGGGTTGAACAAGACTCCGTATGAGATCCTTACAGGTAACAAGCCCAACCTCAAGTACTTGCGGGTGTTTGGTTGTAAGTGTTTCATACTCAAGAAATATGTTCGTTTGTCTAAATTTGAAGCTAGAGTTCAAGAGGGCATATTTGTTGGTTATGCTACAAACTCCCATGCTTACCATGTTCTTAACAAGTCCACCGGACTCATTGAGGAGACGTGTAACGTGGAGTTTGATGAAAATAACGGCTCCCAAGTGGAGCAAAGTCGTCTTTGTGATGTAGGTGATGAAATTCCTCCTCAATCCATAAGAAGGATGGGGATTGGTCAAATACTGCCCATTGAGGAACCCCTTGTGGCCGAATGAGAAGGACAATGCTCCACTCAGGTGGAGCTATCACCCTCACTTGACCCACACACTTCCGAAGAACAAAATGAAGCCCCTCAACCCGATGAACATGATCAAGGACAAGGTCAACCTCATGGAGATGGTGCCACACAAACTGATGTCCAAGATCATGCTCCAGATTCCGAGGCAGCTCAAGATCAAGTACAACCACAAGACAATGGGCAATCAAGTGAGTAAGCTCAAGACATTGCTCAAAGAATTCAAGAAGAATCGCCTACATTATCAAGTAGGGAAATCATGAAGCGTCGTGCTGCCAAGATAGCCAACAAACACCATGTTCGACAACACATCTTCAAGAATGTGCTTGGTAGCTTCAAAAAGGAGGTAACCACTCGTCTACAATTATCAAACTTTTGTATGCATCACACGTTTGTTTCGTGTGTTGAACCCCTAAAGGTAGATGATGCGCTTGATGATGAGGATTGGCTTGAAGCTATGCATGATGAACTTAACAACTTCGAGCACAATCATGTTTGGGAATTAGTGCCAAGACCAACAGAGAAACGTAATGTCATTGGAACCAAATGGATCCTCAAGAACAAGCAGGATGTAAATGGTGTGGTCATTCCGAAGAAAGCAAGACTGGTGGCACAAGGCTACACCCAAGTCGAGGGTATCGACTATGGTGAAACCTTTTGCTGCTGTCGCTCGTCTTGAATCCATTCTCATGTTACTAGCTTTTGCTTCTCATCATGATTTTAAATTACAACAAATGGATGTGAAGAGTGCTTTTCTGAATGGTCCTTTAAATGAGTTGGTATATGTTAAACAACCCCCAGGATTCGAGGATCCCAAATTCCCCACTCATGTATACAAACTCAGAAAGGCACTCTACAGTCTTAAACAAGCCCCACGTGCGTGGTATGAGTACCTTACTGAGTTGTTGCAAGATCGTGGGTTTGAGATTGAAAAAATTGATCCCACTCTTTTTACCAAGAAGGTCAAAGGGGAGTTATTCATATGCCAACTATATGTTGATGATATTATTTTTGGTTCTCCTAACAAATCTTTCAATGAAGAATTTGCTGCACTAATGACCGAAAAGTTTGAGATGTCAATGATGGGGGAGTTGAAGTTCTTTCTCAGGTTTGAAATCAAGCAAGGAAGAGAAGGAACTTTCATCATACAAGCCAAATACACTAAAGACATGCTCAAGAAGTTCGAGCTCGAGGACGTCAAGCCAGTGAAATTTCCCATGCCAACCAAATGCAAGCTCGACAGTGATCCCAATGGTAAAGCCGTGGATCAGAAGGTATATCGCTCCATGATTGGATCCTTGCTTTACCTTTGTGCATCTATACCTGATATCATGCTGAGTGTGGGAATCTGTGCACGGTTTCAATCCGCACCAGAGGAAAACCACCTTGCGGCAGTCAAATGAATCTTTCGATATTTGTCTCATACCCCAAACTTTGGCTTATTGTACCCCAATGGAGGAAGCTTCAGTTTAGTGGGTTACCCTGACTCAGATTGGGATGGATACTATGTTGGAATGAAGTCAACCTCTGGAGGATGCCAATTCTTTGGTCGGTCATTGGTAAGTTGGTCTTCGAAGAAGCAAAACTATGTGTCATTTTCTTCCACTTAAGCTGAGTATGTAGCTGCTGCAAATTGTCGTGCACAAATATTATGGATGAGGCAAACTTTAAAGGATTACGGTGTCATTTGTGACAAAGTGCCTATTCTGTGTGACAATGAGAGTGCCATCAAGATCTCTCTTAATCCGGTGCAACATAGCAAGACCAAGCATATTGATATACATCATCATTTCATTCGAGATCATATCAAGGAAGGAGATATTGAGGTCCTCTTCATCCACACTCAAGAGCAACTTGCAGATATTTTCACGAAACCTCTAGATGAAGCAAGGTTTCGCGAGTTAAGGCATGAGCTAAATATCATTGATTCAAATAATGTAGATTGACACCAGGCACACCCCACCTCACTCATCATTATATTTGTCTCTAGATGTAGGCATGGACATAGGGGGAGTGTTGTTCTCTCAATGAACCTCTCCTCCCCCTATTTATGCACAAATTGATCAAATCGTTCACATTAGGTATTGTTGATGGCACTTGTGCTTCAAAGACGAGATATGGTCATGAACCCAAGCATAATTCTTCGCGGTGTCATACCATTTGTCTCAAACATAGGTGGCTTCGGCCACCGCCCTCTCCATCAGGAGATTTGGTGTTGCTTCATTTTCTTTTTGGTCTTCTTGTTCTCTTGTTTTTGATTCTCTGGCATTGTTCAAGATCCTTCTATTACCATGGGGAGTTGAGCTATTTTAGGCTGTTTTTATCGAATAGTGCACGGTACTACCGCCCCCAGCATGGTAGTGAAAATTTACTACCACTGGCAGAGAGGTATTACCGCCCTGAGCATGCTAGTAATTTTTTTACTACCGTTGGGAGAGCAGTACTACCGCTTGCCAAGTGGTACTACCACGATGATAGCGGTACTACCGCGCCACCTCGACCTCGGGGGTATTTAAAGGGCAGGGGAGGCAGTTTTCTTTCCCCTCTGCCCATTCACCCCGAGTTCTTCTTCCTTTTTCTCTCTCCTCTCTCCAAGAACTGCCCAAGGGGATCTCCGGATCTCCATATCCGGCCATCCTTCTCTGATTCCGACTGGTGGGATTCTCCCCACGTGCCATGGACCTCGGTATTGCCCCTCCTCCCCGTTTTTTGCTTGTTTTGAGATTAAGTCTAGGGTTAGAGGCATGTCTTCATTTCATTTACTCATGGCACCGTTTCATCAAGAGATTGGGGATTGGGGCGTTCTTGGTTAATATGGTATCATGAAATAGGAGTTCTTGTATGTAGGAATGCTAAGGGTTCCCAGATCTGAGGTTTTAGGTCATAGGATTCGAAGTATTTTGGTACAAATACCTATTAGATCTGGGATTCTGCTTCCCGTGCAGTACTCCCGCCCCTCCCGCAGCGGTACTACCGCTGGGCAGCGGTACTACCGCAGATAGAGCGGTAGTAAAATTTTACTACCGCTCTTGAAGCGGTACTACCGCTACCTCAGCGGTAGTAAAATTTTACTACCACTCCAACGACAGTACTACTTCTCCCATCTTTGCACGCACATCACTCCATTTTTTTGGGATATTCCGATTATTATTGATCTTTTCCTTGACGTGTTTTTGTCCTTCATGTTGTGTTTGCCTTTTGCGTGTCCTAGGTGGTAGTTCCAGGCGCTCTAACCCTCCCCGAGGTGCTAGCTCCAAGCGTACCTCCTCTGATCTTCCCGAAAGCTTTAATGCACCCAAGCGGAGCTTCAAGAAGACTGCTTAGAAGCCCAAGAACAGAGTTAACTCGAACACCATGCCACTTGCTGAGTTTCAACACCATCGTAGAATCAATCACTATGACCACAATAGGGGAGAGTTCCCTGGAGGTGCAATGTTTTGGAATAGAGACCAGTTCCTTATCTTTGAAGAATTTTTATGTTCCTGTGCAGTGGATTGATCTCAATCATTTGAAGAGAGACCTTGCTTACTTCGGGGAGGTGCTATCTCTGGTGGACCAGCTTCATATTGAGGAGCTCATCACCTTTCATCAAGACTTTGATTATGAGATAGTGGCTCACTTCTTCGCCACGGTTCACTTTCACACTGATGATGAATGCACCATGACCTGGCTGACCAATGGAGAACTGCTGACTGCTACATGGAAGGATTTCATGGACCTACTGCATGTTCGGGATGAGGGCCTTCATCATCCTATTGGCTTGCGCCCACATGCCAAGCCTCAGGCTACTGCCAAGGAGAAGTTGCTCGGATATTACGTTGTGAAGCACACCCCATCTGGTGAGATCTCCTATGTCTTATGAACCACTTTCTGGATGTGATGCACCGCATTTTTCGCAAAACCCTGTTTCCGAGAGTTGGAAACAAGGACCAGGTTCACTCATACCTGGTAGATATGCTCCTCATGTGTCAGAAGGGGCAGACTCGCCCTTCTGAACCTCTTGATGTCTCTCATGTTATGTGGAGCAAGCTGTACTCCGCGGTCTTTCACCGTAAGGTCCCAATCTACGGTCCTTACCTGTTCTGCTTCATCAAGATGACTTGGGCTAAGACATTGCCAGGAGTTGAGTTTCTGGCTCCTAATTGGATTCGTCATGATCCCGTCAAACTGCGTTAGAAGGACAAATGGTCCAACACCTCCACTACACCTGCTCCCGCTAGGGGCTCAGATGAGGATGTGGGTGCTGCTGAGGATGAGGCTCTAGAGTCACGTATGCCTTCCTTTGTTGAGCCATCATGGGCCAAAAGGCTCACCGATAGAATGAAGACTTTGTTCTGCATGCAGGCCAACGGACAGTACAAAACCCATGTTGCAAGGAGAGTCGCCAGTGTGACAAGATAATCATGAGGAAGCTTGATCTACCCATCTCTAGTGGTTCTGAGCGCGAGATCACCCCGGAGGCTGAGTGGATGGAGAAGCACCAGCTGCAGTGGGTTGCATCTGAGGAGGAGACCGACGATGACTCGGATGAGGAGTATGCTCAAGAGGAGACCAACGACTGATGACCTCATTCTCTCCAATTCGAGCTACCACCTCGATCGTAGGGGTCCTCTCTGCCTTTTTGGTGTTCCGATGCCAAAGGGGGAGAGAGTGTAGGATTTGCTCGTTTTCACGTTTTCATGGTTATTTAGTTCGTTGAACTTTTGTTGCTTTCGTTGTTTGCCTTTGCTTTATGGATGTGACTATGAGATGTCAGACTTTATCATATGGTGTGAGACATATGTTATATCTTCACTATCCTTTGTCTCATTATTATTTATCTTATTAATAGCTTGTGAGTCTTATTATCTTGTGCCTGTATCCTCATGCTCACATGCTATGCCATGCTTCCATTTTCATGTATCTACTCTTTTATGTAGCAAGGATGGCTTAGTCTATACAATCTAGGGGGAGTGTTCTCTCTTTGGTTTTGTGTTGGCATGCACATATCTAGGGGAAGCTAGTCTCTAGTTTTTAGATTTTGGAGTTTTCATATGCCATATCTATATCCTTATGTGCAAATCCGGCATTGTCATCAATCCACCAAAAAGGGGGAGATTGTTAGGGCATATTTATCCTAAGTGGTTTTAGTGGTTGATGACAATTGCTGTGCGGACTAATCGTGTGCATTGAGCATTCCAGATTATTCATATCTAGGCAGAAGACGATTCGATGCCCCTCGGAGTCTCTCGAAAACGCTCGCTTTTCTGTGTTTCTCTTTGGTGGTTTTGAGTCATAGGAAAGCCGTTCTATTAATAGGGGGTCCTCTTCGTAAAGGTTTGGTGGAATCATCACGTACACACTTAGTGCACCAACTTTCTTTTGGCTAGAATGGAGCTCCATACCTGTTTTCATTCTCTATGCAAAAAGGCCAGTGGTAGTACCGCTGGTGTCAACGGTAGTACCGTTGGCACAGCGGTAGTACCTCTCTCAGAGCGGTAGTAATTTTTTACTACCGCTCCAGGAGCGGTACTACCGCCCTCGGTGCAGTAGTAATTTTTTACTACTGCTCCAAGGGCGGTACTACCACCCTTAGTGCGGTAGTATTATTTTTACTACCGCTCCGACGAACTCTTTCGCATACTTTTCCACCCGCAGTAGTAGGCATGGTAGTATTTTAGTACTACCGTGGTTGGTGAGATACAGAGCGGTAGTACCCCTCATTGCAGCGGTAGTACCGTTTGTCTTTTATTGTGGTGCGTGGGTAACGGTTGGATCTGCGCCCCCCACTATCTAAAGGCATCTTCTTCTTCAAGGAGCTCACCTTCAACCTCTCTAAGCTCCATTGTTGCTCCACAAGCTTACTTTCGCCCTATATCTCTCCCTAGCCAATCAAACTTGTTGATTTTCTAGGATTGCTTGAGAAGGCCTTGATCTACACTTCCACCAAAGGATATTTGATTCCCTCCACTAATCCCTTGCGGATCTTGTTACTCTTGGCTGTGTGAGCACCCTAGACGGTTGAGGTGACCTCGAAGCCACTTGCCATTGTGGTGAAGCTTTGTGGTCTAGTTGGGAGCCTCTAAGCTTTGTGTGGAGATAGCCCCAACCTTGTATGTAAAGGTTTGGTTGCCGCCTTCAAGGGCACCAATAGTGGATTCACGACAACTCGCATTGTGTGAGGGCGTGAGGAGAATACGGTGGCCTTAGTGGCTTCTTGGGGAGCATTGTGCCTCCACACCGCTCCAACGGAGACGTACTTCCTGTCAAAGGGAAGGACCTTCGGTAACACATCCTCGTCTACATCGGTTCCACTTGCTATTATCTCTTACCTTTACCTTGTACTTGTATTTCTTGTGGAGAATTTGTTGCTTGTCCTTGTTATCCTTGTGACTAGCATCATATAGGTTGCTCTCCTAGTTGTTCACATAGAGAACCTTTTTGTGGCTTTTGCTAATTTGTTAAGACAAGCTAAAAATTGGTAGTTGCCTATTCACCCCCCTCTAGTCAATCATGTCGATCCTTTCAACAACGTAACTAGGTGACTATAAAGGTGCTCTACACATATCTCCGAAGGTGTCTATTTGGTTGGCGTGAATCATGACTAGGATTTGTCACTCCGTATGACGGAGATGTATCTCGAGGCCCACTCTGTAATACAACATTACAATAAGCCTTGAAAGCAATGTGACTAAGGAGTTAGTCATGGGATCTTGTATTACGGAACGAGGAAAGAGACTTGCTGGTAAAGAGATTGAACTAGGTATAGATATACCGACGATCGAATCTCGGGCAAGTAACATACTGAAGGACAAAAGGAATAACATACGGGATTAATTGAATCCTTGACATAGAGGTTCGACCGATAAATATATTCGTAGAATATGTAGGAGCCAATTTGGTCATCGAGGTCCTGCTATTGGTTATTGATCGGAGAGTTTCTCAGGTCATGTCTGCATAGTTCTCGAACCCGCAGGGTCTGCACACTTAAGGTTCAATGACGTTTTGGTATAGTTGAATTATTGATGTTGGTAACCTAAGGTTGTTCGGATTCCAGGATGAGATCCTTGACGTCATAAGGGTTTCCGGAATGGTCCGGAGACGAAGATTCATATATAGGGTATCCATTTGTCTTCCGGAAGGTTTTCGGGAATTGCTCGTAAAGTGTCGGGAGTGATGAATAGATTCCGGAGTTCTATCGGGAGGGGCCACCCGCCTGTGAGAGAACAAAAGAGGCCCAAGCGTGGTGCACCAGCCCTTAATGGGCTGGTGGACATCCCAAAGAGGCTATTTAGGCCAAGGAAAAATGAGGAAGGGCCAAAACCGAATTGGGAAGTAGGACTCCTTCCAAGTTGTGATGGAGGAGGACTCCTCCCTCTCCTCTTGGATTTGGCCGAACCCAAGGGCCATGCCCTAGGGCGCCACCCCTCCCCTCCCTCCTATATATAGTGGAGTTGAGAGAGGCTTTTGGCACCTCAAGCCAAGGCACAACCCTCTCTCCCTCCACCACTTCGTGACACCCCATAGCTAGTTCGGTACGGTACGACGAAGCCCTACTCGCGTAGCTCCACCACCATCGCCACCATGCCGACGTGCTGCCGGAGAATTCAGCTACCTCTCCGCCCCTCTTGCTGGATCAAGAAGGCGGTGATCGTCATCGAGCTGTACGTGTGTTTAACACGGAGATGCCGTACGTTTGGCACTAGATCAGAATGGATCATGATGGGATCACGGGACGAATTATGATGAGATCGCGGGACGGGCTGCGATTTGGACCGCAAAGATGTTCCACTACATCGACCGCATTATAGACGCTTCGACTTAGTGATCTACAAGGGTATATAGATACACTCTCCCCTTTCGTAGATGATCATCACCATGGATAGGTATTGCGTGTGCATAGGAATTTTTTTGTTCCCCATGCAATGTTCCCCAACAGTGGTATCAGAGCTAGGTTCATGCGTAGATTATATCTCTAGTAGAACACAAAAGAGTTTGTGGGCATTGATGTTCAATTTGCTGCCCTCCTTAGTCTTTTCTTGATTCGGCAGCATTGTTGAATTGAAGCGGCCCGGACCAACATTGCTCGTACGCTTACGATATACCGGTTTCGTCGACTAACATGCAACATGTTGCATAAAGATGACTGGCGGGTGTGTGTTTCTTCAACTTATTTTGAATCGGATTTGAACGAGGCGTTCTTTGGAAAAGGTTAAATAGAAAATTTCATATCACCGTTGTGGCTTTGCGTAAGTAAGATGCGATCATACTAGATAGCCATAGCAGCCACGTAAAATTTGCAACAAAAAATTAGAGCACGTCAAACTTGTTTGTGCACGGTATTCATGTGATGCGATATGGCCAAAGACATGATATGATATATTGGATGTATGAGATGATCATGTTGTAATAGTTAAATATCGACTTGCATGTCGATGCTACGGCAACCGGCAGGAGCCATAGGGTTGTCTTTAAAATAAAGTTTGTGCTTGCAAATGCTTTTACTATATCGCTAGGTTGTAGGTTTAGTAGTAATAGCATAGATAGCGCGACAACCTCGATGGCGACACGATGGTGGAGATCATGATGATGGAGATCATGGTGCAGCGCCAGTGACGATGGATATTATGCCGGTGCTTTGGTGATGGAGATCAAGAAGCACAAGTTCATGGCCATATCATGTCACTTATGATTTGCATGTGATGTTAATCCTTTTATGCACATTATTTTGCTTAGAACGATAGTAGCATTACAGGTGATCCCTCACTAAAATTTCAAGATAAAATTGTGTTCTCCCTGACTGTGCACCGTTGCGACAGTTCGTCGTTTCAAGACACCACATGATGATAGGGTGTGATAGACTCTAACATACAACGGGTACAAAATAGTAGCACACGTGGAACACTCGGGTTAAACTTGAGGATCCTAGCATGTACAAACATGGCCTTGGAACACACGGGACCGAAAGGTCGAGCATGAGTCATATAATGGAAATGATCAACATGGAGATCTTCACCATTGAAGCTAAACTCAACTCACGTGATGATCAGACTTGAGATAGTGAACTTGGATCATGTACCACTCGAATAACCAGAGGGATGTCAGTTTGAGTGAGAGTTCTTAAGTAATATGATTAATTGAACTCATTATCATGAACATAGTCAAATGGTCTTTGCAAATTATGTTGTAGCTTGCGTTGTAGCTCTACTATTTTTTGATATGTTCGTAGAGAAAATTTAGTTGAAAGATGATAGTAGCAATTATGCGGACTAGGTCCGTAAACCGAGGATTGTCCTCATTGCTGCACAGAAGGCTTATGTCCTTAATGCACCGCTAGGTGTGCTAAACCCCGAGCGCCGTCTGTAGATGTTGCGAACATCTGACTTACACGTTTTTGATGACTACATGATAGTTCATTGCGTAATGCTTAAACGTCTTAGAATTGAGGCACTGAAGACGTTTCAAACGTCATGGGACATATGCGATGTTCCAAAAGAAGGAATTGGGATTTCAGGCTCGTGCCCGTGTTGAAGAGGTATAAGACCTCCGATAGGATTCTTTGTGTACAAAGTAAGGGACAAAAGATCAATCGTCGAGCATGTGCTCAGATTGTCTGGGTACTACAATCGCTTGAATCGAGTGGGAGTTGATCTTCCAGATAAGATAGTGATTGATATAGTTCTCCAAAGTCACTGCCACCAAGCTACAGAGCTTCGCGATGAACTATAACATATCAGGAATAGAGATGATGATCCTTGAGCTATTCGTGATGTTTGACACCGCGAATGTAGAAATCAAGTAGGAGCATCAATTGTTGATGGTTAGTGAAACCACTAGTTTCGAGAAGGGCAAGGGCAAGAAGGGATACTTCATGAATGGCAAACCAGTTGCCGCTATAGTGAAGAAACCCAAGGTTGAACCCAAACCCGAGACTAAGTGCTTCTAATATGAGGGGAACGGTCACTGAAGCAGCACTACCCATGATACTTGGTTTATGAGAGGGCTGGCAAAGTCACCGAAAGTATATTCGATATACATGATATTGATGTATATCTCACTAGTACTCCTAGTAACACCGGGGTATTAGATACTGGTTCAGTTGCTAAGTGTTAGTAACTGGAAATAAAAGCTACGGAATAAACGGAGACTAGCTAAAGGCGAGGTGACAATGTGTATTGGAAGTGTTTCCAAGGTTGATGTGATCACCATCTCATGCTCCTTCTACTTCGAGATTAGTGTTGAACCTAAACGTTGTTTGGTGTTTGCGTTGAGCATGAACATGATTGGATTGTGTTTATTGCAATACAGTTATTCATTTAAAGAGAATAATGGTTATTCTATTTACTTGAATAAGACCTTCAATGGCCATGCACCTAATATGAATGGTTTATTGACTCTTGATCGTAGTATTACACATGTTCATAATATTTGATGCCAAAAGATACAAAGTAGTAATGATAGTACCACTTACTTGTGGCACTGCCTCTTGAGTCATATTGCTGTAGAATGAGTAAAGAAGCTCCATACTAATGGATCTTTTGACACACTCGTTTTTCAATCATTGGAGACATGCGAACCATGCCTATTGGTGTAAACGCATGAATAAACTCCATGGAGATGGATCGTTTGGACTCACCTGATTTTGAATCACTTGAGACATGCAAATCATGCCACATGGGCAAGATGACTGAAGGCCTCATTTTCCAGTGAGATGGAACAAGAAAATAACTTACTGGAAGTAATACATTTTGCTGTATACAGTCCAATGAGTGGCGAGGCATGCAGTGGATGTCGTTATGTTCTTACTTCACAGATGATTTGAGTAGATACTAGTATATTTACTTGATGAAACACAAATCTGAATTATTGAAAGGTTCAAGTAATTTCAGAGTGAAGTTGAAGATCATCGTGACAAGGGGATAAAATGTCTATGATATGATCGTAGAGATGAATATCTGAGTTGCGAGTTTGATACACAATTAAGACACTGTGGAAATTGTTTCACAACTAATGCCACCTCGAACACCATAGTGTGATGGTGTGTACGAATGTCATAGCCACGCCCTATTGGATGTGGTGCATACTATGATGTCTCTTATCGAATTACCACTATCTTTTTTGGGTTAGGCATTAGAGACAACCGCATTCACTTTAAATAGGGCACCACGTAATTCCATTGAGATGACACCGTATGAACTATGGTTTGGAGAAACCTAAGTTGTTGTTTCTTAAAAGTTTGGGGCTGCGACGCTTATGTTAAAAAGTTTCAGCCTGATAAGCTCGAACCCGAAGCGGATAAATACATCTTCATAGGACACCCAAACAGTTTGGTATACCTCCTATCTCAGACCCGGAAGCAAAGTGTTTGTTTCTAGAAAAGGGTCCTTTCTTGAGAAAAGGTTTCTCTCAAAATAATTGAGTGGGAGGATGGTGGAACTTGATGAGGTTATTGAACAGTCACTTCAACCAGTGTGTAGCTGGGCACATGAAGTTGTTCCTGTGGCGCCTACACTAATTGAAGTGGAAGCTAATGATAGTGATCACGAAGCTTTGGATCAAGTTACTACAAACCTCGTAGGTCGACAAGGTCACGTACTGCTCCAGAGTGGTACGGTAACCCTGTGGAGGTCATGGTTTTGGACAACAATGAACCTACGAGCTATGGAGAAGCGATGGTGGTCCTGGATTTAGACGAATGGCTGGACACCATAATATCCGAGGTAGGATCCATGTATAAAAAGAAAGTGTACACTTTGGAACAACTAGTTGATGGTCGTAAGGCTGATAGGTACAGATGGATCTTTAAGAGGAAGACATACAATGATGGTAAATGTCACCACTAAGAAAGCTCGACTTGTCGCAAAGATGTTTCCGACAAGTTCAAAGAGTTAACTATGATGAGACTTTCTCACTCGTAGGATGCTAAAAGTCTGTTGGAATTATGTTAGCAGTTGTTGCATTATTTATGAAATCTTGCAGATAGTATGTCAAAACATTGTTTCCTCGACGGTTTCCTTGAGGAAAGGTTGTATGTGATACAACCAAAAGGTCTTGTCGATCCTAAGGATGCTAACAAGTATGCAAGCTCCAAAGATCCTTCTATGGAATGGACATCTTGGAGTTGGAATATACGCTTGATAAGATGATCAAAGTTTTTGGGTTTATACATAGTTTATGTGAAACTTGTTTTTCCAAGAAAGTGAGTGGGAGAACTATAGAATTTCTGACAAGTATATGTGGTTGATATATTGTTGATCGGAAATAATGTAGGACTAGCGGAGTGACCCGCGCATTTTCACGACTTGACTTGTTGACCATTTTTATGTTCATTATATATCATCATAAATATTATTAATTTATTTGTAGAAAACCCGATAGTGAAATTACTTATGGAATTATTTTCTTCTCAAGCATATTTATGCCACACCCTTTGTTGCAATCCAACTTTATAATAATAATCATGTGAAGTTTATTATTAGATTATGTGTATTACCCCCAATGAGTTATTAACACGTGTGTAACCAACTACGCATACCCACCTAATTTGGCACTATATAAATACGGTAAAATATCCATCAAATATGTTCAAGTTTTGGCAAGAACTTTGTTGTCCTACAAAAGGTTGAAGGTCTTTTGGGAGTTATGCAAAATCATAAACTTCTAGAGTAATTCGTAGCTTTTCTATCACACTCCACAATATTTAGTGTGGACATTTTCAGCAATAAATATTCTCCCGAGAAGTATTCTGCCAATAGGTAAATCAAAATAATAATGACTTGTACTTATACTTCTAATTTGCTTTGTCCTTCTCCTCTTTACATAGTGCATTGGTTTGTTTTGGAAGGTCATGCTTTTACATGTTTACATGCATCTATATGTTACTTTAATCAGTATCAAGCACTTTTCGCTCTTACGTACTCTCAACACAACTTATTCTTTCTTGTTATATCTATGCAGACAATAATGTTTGGCTTCCTGCATAGAATATGATCGATTGTATATGTGTGGCGCATTGCCGTCAATATCACATTCTTATTCTTGATGTCACGCACGTGTTGTGACACATCCTCATACATGCATAAGCTACTTAAATGTTCATGGTGTAAACCTTCTACTTAAACCTTCGTGGTGTAAACCTTCTACGCTACCATTACCTTGCATGTAAGTCCATGCATGCCTCCACTCATCTCCGCTCGGTTTCGTTAATATATTTCCTATAGCTGTATATATCTGAATATCAAGTGGGATATTATGTAATTATTATTTACACCAATTACGTTTTTGTCTGCTATTGAATCGAAATGAATGGAGAATTTTTTAGTTGTATTCCATATTTATGCACCATCATTCATGTAAAGTTCATCGAAAAGTTTAACTACTTATATAGTCTTCATACATAACATGCATAAAGTTCTTTTCAGGTTTCCAATTACAAAATTTGTTTTTACCTAAATTTATATGTATTCATACAAAATCACTTAGCCTTTTAGACTAACACATGAAGTTGTGACTTTGGTATTCACCGTTTTGCCTAAAATTAAAGAAATATATAATGACAAACTTCACAAAGATTGTTTATAAATAGTATGCTCCTCGCTATACATTTTCAGTTCCCTAATATCAGCAAGTCGCCATGCATAAAAATCAGCCATATTCCACACCCAAATAAATAAATAAATAAAATAAATCAGCCACGTTCCCTAAAAAAGCCATATTCGGTGGGATTATGATTAATTAGCTTGTTGTAGTTATGGGATTCTTTTTTTATAATTGCCTTTGTATATATTGATAAATGTGGTGGTAAATTTAATTATTGAGTATTTATTTTATTGCCCAAACAAAATTGCAATCAAGTGTGCTCGTAATGCAATTGATTTTAGCACAACTCATATCCTGAGCATGATTGTCCCAGAGTCATCTACGAACATATGGTCTCAACTTTTGATCTTAATAGATGTTGTTATGGTGTTCTTTTTGTATTACAAATGGGTGTTTTCCTTTTTTTTGCTAACAAAGATAAATGTTTGCTTCTATGACCTTTTTTTAACAGGTTCTACGTACTTTACATTGCTTGCCGGTGGCGGCTCCTTGACTTGTCCTTCTCAGTTATCTCCAACAATTGTACAGCTCCATTAACATGCCATCTTTGATTCTCAAGAAAAAAAGTGTCATCTTTATTCTCTCTCCTCCAATCACACGAAGGCCTTCTATGTGTCTTTTTCGAGGTTCTCTTACGGGGCTGAGTAGGATAGGACTTCTTGTTTTCATTTTTTTGGAACTCCTCTTGTTTCCATGCTGGTAGTACGTGGTGAATTATTATCATCTGCCTCTTTTTTTAATATATACTTCGTTGTATGTGCATGGTCATGCTGTTTAGCTGTGCGTGTCACGGTCAGGTTTTTCACGTATAAGGTAAACACGGTTTGAGAAACTTGTTTAGAAATACAGGTTCTGCTATATATATGTGCTGATGAATCTAGGCCGTCCAGTTATCTTAACTCCAGAGCAATGAATCTAGACCGTTCATTTTCTATCGTTTTAAGTATATAAAATGTCGATAGATTTCTAGAAAACATAGAGGGTTGTTTGAAAGAAGTTTTTTAAAGGAAAACCTAGATTGAGCTACTTGAACATTGAGCATCAAGATCTATAGAGATAGATCAAAATGCTTAATAGAACTTTCAAATGAATACATACCGTGACAAGATTTTGAAGGAGTTCAAAATAGATCAGTCAAAGAAAGAGTTCTTAGCTGTGTTATAAGGTGTGAGTATTGAGTTATAACTCAAAACCAGACCACGACAGAAGAAAGAGAAAGGACGAAGGTTGTCCCCTATGCTTTAGCCATAGGCTCTATAGTATGCTTTGTTGTGTACCGCCCCTGATGTGTGCCTTGCGATGAATCTACCAAGGTATACGAAAGTGGTCCAGGAATGGATTGCTGGACAATGGTCAAAAGTTATCCTTATTAACTAGTGGACTAAGGAATTTTCCTTGATTATGGAGGTGATAAAAGAGTTCGTCGTAAAGGGTTATGTCGATGCAAGCTTTGACACTAAACCGGATAACTCTGAGTAGTAAACCAGATTCATATAGTAGAGAAGTCATTTGGAATAGTTCCAAATGGCGCGTTCTAGGAGCATCTACATAATGACATAGTGATTTGTAAAGAACACACGGATCTGAAACATTCAGACCCGTTGACTAAAAACCTCTCTCACAAGCAAGATATGATCAAACCCCATGGGTGTTAGATTCATTACAATCACATAGTGATGTGAACTAGATTATTGACTCTAGTGCAAGTGGGAGACTGTTGGAAATATGCCCTAGAGGCAATACTATACTGGTTATTATTATATTTCCTTGTTCATGATAATCATTTATTATCCATGCTAGAATTGTATTGATTGGAAACTCAAATGCATGTGTGGATACATAGACAACACACAGACCCTAGTGAGCCTCTAGTTGACTAGCTCGTTGATCAAAGATGGTCAAGGTTTCCTGGCCATAGACAAGTTTTATCACTTGATAAGAGGATTACATAATTAGGATAATGATGTGATGGACAAGACCCAAACTACGAATGTAGCATATGATCGTGTCAGTTTATTGCTACTATTTTCTGCATGTCAATGTATCTGTTCCTATGACCATGAGATCAAGCAACTCCCGGACACCGGAGAAATACCTTGTGTATATCAAACGTCGCAACATAACTGGGTGACTATAAAGATGCTCTACACGTATCTCCAAAGTTGTCTGTTGGGTTGGCGTGAATCAAGACTGGGATTTGTCACTCCGTATGACGGAGAGGCATTTCGAGGCCCACTCGGTAATACAGTATCACAATAAGCCTTGCAAGCAATGTTACTAAGGAGTTAGTCACGTGATCTTGTATTACAGAATGAGTAAAGAGACTTGCCGTTAACTAGATTGAACTAGTTATAGAGATACCGATGATCGAATCTCGAGCAAGTAACATACCAAAGGACAAAGGGAATAACATACGAGATTAACTAAATCCTTGCCATAGAGGTTCAACCGATAAAGATTTTCGTAGAATATGTAGGAGCCAATATGGGCATCCAGGTCCCGCTATTGGTTATGAACCGGAGAGTGTCTCGGGTCATGTCTGCATAGTTCTTGAACCCGTAGGGTCTGCAAACTTAAGGTTCGATGACGTTTTGGTATAGTTGAATTATTGATGTTGGTAACCGAAGGTTGTTCGGAGTCCCAAATGATATCCTATACGTCACGAGGGTTTCCGGAATGGTCCGGAGACAAATATTGATCTATTGGTTGGATCCATTTGGCTTCCAGAATGTTTTCTGGCATTGTCGGTAAAGTACCGGGAGTGACGAATGGTCTCCGAAGATCTACCGGGATGAGCCACCCACCCGGGAGATAATCAAAGAGGCCCAAGTGTGGCGCACTGATGCGTCTCCAACGTATCTATAATTTTTGATTGTTCCATGCTATTATATTATCTGTATTAGATGTTTTATATGCATTAATATGTTGTTTTATATTATTTTTGGGACTAACCTATTAACCTAGAGACTACTGCCAGTTTCTGCTTTTCCACATTTTTGAATATTGCACATAAGGAATATTAATCAGAGTCGAAATGGAAAATAATATGAGGAAATCTATTTCTTGGACCAGAAGACACCCAGGAGACTTGGAGTAGGGGCTGGGCATCTGCTGGGAGGCCACAAGCCCGCAGGGCGCGCCCTAGGGGGTGGTTGCGTCGGCTGGCTTGTGGTCCCCCTACAGGTCTCCTAATACTATTCTTTGGTCAAAAAATTCCCAAATATTCCCGTATTGCAAAAAGGAGGCACGAAAATACTTTTATGCCGCCAAGAGCCTCCAATTTGGGAGCCTTTTCTGGTAATCTGCCGGAGAGGGAATTGATCATGGAGGGCATCTACATCAACCCCATTGCCCCTCCGATGATGTGTGAGTAGTTCACCAGAGACCTACGGGTCCATAGCTAGTAGCTAGATGGCTTCTTCTCTTTATTTGATCTTCAATACCATGTTCTTCATGATCTTCATGGAGATCTAGCCGATGTAATACTTTTTTGCGGTGTGTTTGTCGAGATCCGATGAATTGTGAGTTTATTTTCAGATTATCTATGAATATTATTTGAGTCTCTTCTGAATTCTTATATGCATGATTTCATATCTTTGCATGTGTGTTCGAATTATTGGTTTGCTTTGGCCAACTAGATTGGTAATTCTTGCAATGGGAGAAGTGCTTAGTTTTGGGTTCAATCTTGCGGTCTCCTTACCCAGTGACAAAGTAGGGGTAGCGAGGCACGTATTGTATTGTTACCATCAAGGATAAAAAGATGGGGTTTTCATCATATTGCTTGAGTTTAACCCTCTACATCATGTCATCTTACTTAATGCGTTAATCTGTTCTTCATGAACTTAGTACTCTAGATGCAGGGAGGAGTTGGTCGTTGTGTGGAGTAATAGTAGTAGATGTAGAATCGTGTCGGTCTTCTTGATACGAACATGGTGCCTATATGCATAATAATTGCCTTAGATATCTTCATAATTATTTGCTTTTGTATCAATTGCTCGATAGTAATTTGTTCAACACCGTATTATTTCCTTTATGAGAGAAGCCTCTAATGAAACCTATGGCCCCCAGGTCTATTTTCCATATCATCTTTTCAGATCAATAAACCAAAAATACCAAAAAATACTTTGCTGCAATTTATTTAGATTTGTTTCCACAATGTTTTATACCTATCTCTATCAGATCTCATCCTTGCAAATAAATCTGAAGGGATTGACAACCCCTTTATAGCGTTGCGTGCAAGTGTTTGACTATTTGTATAGGCACTACTATTGGGGCCTTGCTTGTTCCTCCTGCAGGATTGATACCTTGGTTCTCAACAAACTGAGGGAAATACTTTTCTACTTTGCTGCATCACCCTTTCCTCTTCAAGGGAAAACCAACGCAAGCTCAAGAGGTAGCAAAAAGGATTTCTGGCGCCGTTGCCGGGGAGGATTCATAGCAAGATCACGCTTACCAAGTACCGATCACAAGCTCATCTCTTGCATTTACTTTATTTTCCATTTGCCTCTCATTTTCCTCTCCCCCACTTTGAAAAAGATTTTCAGAACATACCAAAAAGATTTGCCTTTTTATTCGCCCTTTTTTCGTTCGTCTTTTTGTTTGCTTTCTTGTGTGCTAGATCTATCTGTTGCTACCATGTTTGAATCGAGGGAGGTTTACATTGAAAAGGATAGTAATAATTTTGAAGAAAATAATTATTCCCATAGAGAACCTACTATAATTCATACAAAAAAACTCCGCATAGGTAGTGGCAATATCATTGGAAAAGGTGTTATTCAAGATTTATTTACTTGTGCTAGTACACTACCTACTTTAGGAGGGTCTATCCTCAATAAAAATAATAGTCT